>NC_049237.1:31459355-32736855 GCF_011100685.1 Canis lupus familiaris
TTAGCCATACTTGTTGTTTTATAGAGATTTCCAGTGTGTGGAAATGTAGATTTTTCTAAAACTATGATAATATTTATGTTTAAGTCCAATATTAGTTTTACCATCACATCATTTCAGCAAATATTTAAAGAACATGACTATGTAGCCCATGTTGTATCACAGGCAAGAAACGATAAGTCCTTACTCTCAAGGAGATCTGGTCTAGTGGTAAAAAGGATACAGAAATTAGCGATTGCATAGCAATGAGGTAAATATTTTAAATAAGGGCATGGAAAAAGCGATGCTGAAGCAGAATGGGAACACATAACTTTGGCTGAATAAGTGCAGAGAGGAAGGATTTAGGAAAGTTCCCTTAGATAGAATGACCTTTGAGCCAAAGTTGGCAGATGGGAGCGTGGATCTGAAAATCAGAAGAAACACAAAAGGTTGAAATAGACATTTAGTGTCCTTAATGTTTTAGTGGTAAGAGTACGGATAATATTGTTCAAGGTCAGTGTGTAAAATGAGAAGAAAAACACCCTAAGATTAAATTATTGGTTTACCAGTCAGCTTTTCTTATTACAACAAATAACCCTAATATCAGTAACTTACATAAAAAGGCACTTATTTCTTGCTCATTCACCTTATAATTAGGGCTTGGTTGACCTCAGCTCTGCTGGTCATTACTGAGCTAGGCTGGGTTTGACTGGGCCCCATCAATCTTTTCACCCCAGGACTCAGAATGAAGGAGAACCTATAACCCGAAAAGGCTTTTCTCTTGGTAGAGAGTACCAGTAAAAGAGACATAGTAAACTCACACAAATACAATTAAATCTTCAGCTCAGATGTGACAAATGTCACATCCCATTTGCCAAAATGTGTCAAATGATCATGCTCAAAGCCACTAAGGCAGAGGCAGATGAACACAAGTAAACAGGCAAGTTAAATGTAATTGGGAAGATACATAATCATTGGAAGAGAAGAATCATTGGAAACAATAATGCTTTTTTAAAATTTTTATTTAAACTCAATTTAGTTAACACAGAGTATATTATTAGTTTTTGTGGTAGAATTTAGTGATTCATCAGTTGCATATAACATCAAGTGCCTTCCTTAATGCCCATCACCCAGTTTCCCCACCCACCTCCCCTCAAATAATGCTTAAAAAAAAATCATAATCTACCTTTTCTTATGTTCCTTTTCATTTCTGAAACTTGTATTTGTACCTTTTTATTCTTCCTTATTAACAGTTTTGATAAACTCTGCCAGCGAACATACTACTTCAAATATAATTTTTAGGGCCTCATTCCTAAATACTAATAGACAATCAAGGGTCATCAGATACTAATTCTAACACATGAAAAAATTAACACAAATTTTAAAAACTTGAGGAAAATAGAATGCCAATATTAGAAAAAAAATTTTAAGACTTTGGCTCAGGTTGTGATCCCAGGATCCCAGGATCGAGTCCTACGTTGGGCTCCTGGTATGGAGCCTGCTTCTCCCTCCTCCTGTGTCTCTGCCTCTCTGTGTGTGTGTGTGTGTGTGTGTGTGTGTGTGTGTGTGTATGTGTGTCTATCATAAATAAAAATATAAATAAATAAATAAATAAATAAATAAATAAATAAATCTTTAAAAAGAAAGACTGTGTTGTATATTTGCAAGTTTCTAAGAAAGTAGATCTTAAAAAAAAGCACACGAAAACAGTTATTAATCTTCTCAAAAATCAATACTTCATTTACAAAGCAGAGGGTATTAAAAAAAGGAACACTTCAAAGGAAAAAAAAGACAGCTCTTAACACAAATGTCCTTTAAATAGTTCCTGAAATAACATGATGGTGAAAGTATATATTGTAGTCCAAAATAGCGTTTGAGAGAATCTCTTTCTGTAGTAGCTTTCTACTGGTTGCTCTAGGTGTCACGTTATATACGCATCACCTAATACAGCTCACTAGTGCCATCATTTTACCATTTTGAATGAAATGCAGAGAGCTTATTCTAATTATGGCCCTTAATTCTCCCCATTTATAATAATACTTGTCTTAAATATTTCCTCCACATACGTTTTCAACCCATATCAGGGGGCATTCACTTCAACTACCAATCATAATTGAGAAAATCATAGAGGACAAGGGAAAGGTATGTATATTTATTCCTCCCATTGTTCTTTCTGTGTCCTGACCTTCCTAAATACTTCATTTTATTACTTTGTTTTCCTGAAGTTTGTCTATCCTGTGTCTTGCTGGGGATTTCTTTAGAGAAGAAATTAGGCAATGCCTTTTTCAAGATTTGCCCAGTTTTTTCAATCTGCAGGTTTATGCATTTTGCCAAATTTGCATCTTTAGGCATTATTTCTCTGAGCACTTTTTTCAACTCCAACATTCTGATGAAATAAATGTTATATCTCTTGTTATACTCTCCTAACTATCTGAAGCTGGTTTATTTTTTTCAGTCTGTTTTCTGTTTGTTGTTTAGATGAGATGATTTTGATTTTTGCATTTTATAGTTCCTTGGTTTTTTACACTGTCACCTGCAGTCTGCTGTTGAGCACATCCGTTGAAGGTTTTGCTTTTTGTTTTTTTTCAATTATTATATTTTTCCATTCTAAATATTCCATGTGTTGTGTGTGTGTACGTATGTATGTATGCATGTGTTCTATTTCTTTGCTGATACTATTTTTCACTTATTTCAAATATATCCATCCATAACTGACCACTGATGCATTTTTTATGCTAGTGAACTTTAAAAGCTTTGTCAGAGAATTTGAACATTATCTTGGCATCCTTTGGTTGTGATGATAGTGGTGGTGGTGTTTTCATGTAACTTGAAATTTTTCTAGTTCTTTCCATGACAAGTTTGGTTTTTTTTTTAATTGAAACCTGGAAAATTACAGTATTGTTATAACACTCTGGATCTCATTTAAACCATCGATTTTATCTGGCTTCCTTTGACATAATTCAAACAAGGAAAGTGGCAAACAAGTACTTGTAGAAGTCTTGGTTCCCCACTCAGTTCTCAATGATGTCTGAGCTGGGGACTCATTACTGTTTGATAAGAGTTCTGGATCTCCAGATGGCTTCCATCTGTGAGGAGGAGAAAGGTGGCCCTGCTTCCACTAGATAGTGATAAGAGGCTTGATTCTCCACTAGGTATCCTGTGACAGACTACTAGCTGGGATGGGGAGGGACATCTCATTATTGCTGGAAGTAGGGCAAATCCAGATTCCTCTTATGGTCTCTCCTGATATCATAGGGAAATGGAGGACTCATTATCACCCAGTGAGGATGAAAGTCTCAACTCAATCTTCTCTGACACCACCCTGATGAATGATTAGGGTTCCTGGTGGTGGTTTGCAGGTGGGTGGGGGTGTGTGGTGTTTGACTGAGGTAGAGTTTTACTGTCTAAAAGTTTTCTATCTTGTAGCCGGCCCTTTTCTTGGTCCTTTGACTACAGACAGGAGGCTTTTGTTGAAACTTTTTTTGTCTACAGTCATTGACATTTCAAGGTTTCTAATTCCTTCAGCCCCAAGTCTAAGATACAGAAGGCAAAAAGTGAGGAGACTCTAGGAAATTCATCAACATGTCATTTCTTGGGCCCAAGGATTCTAACCCATCTGCCTACTTTCCATCTTTCTGAGTTACCTTAATATATTTTTATGGCATATATTATAATGAGATATAATACAGTATTATATTTTATATGACATGTATTTATTTTCATTCTATGGTTCGTAGCTATATTGAGAAGAATAGGGAAAGTATATCTACTCCATGTTCCCAGAAGTGGAAGCCTCCCTTGAGATTTCAATTTCGGTTACCATTTTCACTTTTAACATCTTACTGACTTTCCTTCATTGTTAATGACCATACTTGAATTTTTATCTATTTTAACTTTTTGATTACTTTTACATTTTTACCTTTCAGATTATTTTCCTCACTCAAGTGCTTAGAATACCAATCCTGCAATTCATTGTATCTACAAATTCCCTTCATTCTGGTTCATTTCCTCCTGTGGTCTGTAAGTTTTGAATGAGTGTTTATCTTCAGCCTGACTATTTTCTTTCCTGAGTGAATCCCTTTCCTCTTATATTATAGAATCCCTAGAGAGCAATTTTGTGGGGTACATGGGTGGCTCAGTCGGTTAAGCAGCTGCCTTCAGCTTGGGTCATGATCCCAGAGTCCTGGGATTAAGCCCCACATCAGGCTCCCTGCTTTGTGAGAAGTCTGCTCCCTCTCCCTCTGTGCCTTCCCTGCTTGTGCTCTTTCTCTGTGTCAAATGAATAAATAAAATATTAAAAAAAAAAAAACCAAAAAAAAAGCAATGTTGTTTCACTGCTATTGGGCACCTCTGAGAATTCACTTGTCCAGGATGAGTATTTACATTTTTAATATGTCAGTTTAAAATTCATTTCTATACATGGAGAATGAATTAGTATTCCATACTTAGGCATAGTGTGGTATCTGAATATCAGTTCTTAATTTAGGCATTTTTTCCCCTACTCCAAACATAGAGGAGATAGGCTTCTATGTCATTTCCTGGGACTTATGATGTTTTCTCACTTATCTGACAAACTGGGCAGCTCGAAAGGGTTCTCAGCTTTGTGTTGGTGTCTGCTCTCACCTCACATGGGCCTTTGGTCACATCTCTTATCCTGTATGGACATTAAAACCCTAGCACCTAGCCACTATGTCTTCTATCTGTTTGTATATCTTTGGTTCAGTTTGACATCTCTTATTTGTCTAGCTATAAATTATTTCTCACACCCTGGGATTGTGTTAATGTGTGCTGATGCCTAGCTCCTGCAGGCTGGCAAGGGTTAATGGTTACATTTTCAGCAATTTGTAAACTGATCATTATAAACATGCTGGTTAAAATACGCATTTCTAAATATTTATGTTAGATGTTTTCTGTTAATTCAGAAAGCCATGATGCCAAGATCAGAATTTTGTCATTGATTAAAGCACCTGGGTGGTTCAGTCAGTTAAGCTTTTGCCTTCAGCTCAGGTCATGATCTCAGTGTCCTGGGACAGAGCCCCATGTAGGGCTCCCTGCTCAGGTGAAAGTCTGCTTCTCTGTCTCTCCCCTCATTCGTGTGCTCTTTCTCTAATAAATAATAAAATCTTTAAAAAGAAAAAAGGATTTTGTCATTGATTTAACGAAGTCAGAAACTACTTCGAAAATTATTTTACTTTTCATCCAGGGCAATATCCTTCCACCCTCTCCCTCTCCCTTACAAAGATGAGAAAAAGAAGGCTCAGAGATCAAATGGCAAGAGTCTGTACAAGGGATTTCCCTTTACTCTCTATTTCTCCACTGCTCTTTCTAATATTTCATCCTGTGGTCCTGCCTGTACTTGTTTATGTAAAAGATTATTTCTCCACTTTTCTTCTAAAACAATAGAAGGATGAAGATGCTATGCATCCCAATAAAAGGATGAAGATGCTAAGTCTCTTTCTTCCAAGTGGCAGGGTAATGGAAGCATCATTAAGAGCTGTCTAGGCCCTGGTAGCTCCCTTGAGATACCTCGGTTGGAGCAATCAGAGAAGCCACTTCTGTAAATTATTTTTTTAAGATTTATTTGTTTTAGAGAGAGAGAGAGGAAAAGAGTGTGAAAGTAAGGGGAGGGGCAGTGGGAGAGAATCCTTAGACCCCCCCCACTGAGCGCAGAACCCAACACAGTGCTCATTCCCAGGACCCTGACATCATGACCTGAGCCAAAATCAAAAGCCAGCTGCCTAACCAACTGAGCCACCCAGGCACCCCCGAGAAATCGCTTCTAAAAGACGAATATCTTTCTGCATTTCCCCAGAGGACACTAACACTTGTCTAACAGCCCCCGTGCCAATGAAAGTTTCTAGAAGTCAGCTTCACCAAGCTTTTATATAGCCAGACAGATGTAATTTTGAACCATTTCTATTTTTTCTCATTTTCTACCTTACCCTTTCCTCTTTCTCTTCTTTTCCTTTGCACCTTCTTCATTTCACAGATTCCACCACCACCACCACCACCACCACCACCACCACCACCATCATCATTATCATCATCATCATCCTTATTATTTTACTAAAGCAATCATCGAAATGCCTATCTAAATATTCATTAACAAGCCCTATGAATGCATTGTTTCCCAAACACTGCATTTTGTAAGAAAATGGTAAATTTCTAGTTAGTAGCAGGACATGTCTTACCAAGGTACTAAAAAAGGCAGTGGCTGAAGACATATGTCAAGAACATACAAAAAGTCAAAACCTAGAAATGCCATCAATTAGTAGGACATTTGTAATCCTCACTGTAGATAACTCTTAAATAGATCCAGATCAACATGCAACTATGATGCTAATGGGACTTATGTTCAGGATTGTTGAGGATCCAGGGATTATTCAGTTCAACTCCTTTTCCTGAAAAACGAGGAAGGAAAACTAAGAAAGCAAGACTCAACTCTATTTTCAAACTCCTAGATTATACCACTCTTCTGTTACCCTCTTCAAGCATGTAATAAAATCTCCTTGTCACTTTAATGATACAAGCTGAATTCACTTGAATGTCATTTCTGTGACAAAATCATTTAAAAGGTCATGCTCTGTGGTCCAGACAGCCAGTATTAGCCAAAAAGTAATACGTTGATAAGTATTTGATGCTTCTGTTCCTATATGAAAATATGCCCTCCATGATTAGCTGTCACAATGTCATCCCCATAAAAAGAAATGTTCTTAACAGAATAGTGTAAGAGTTACATTAATACCTCTGGAACCAGACTGCCCGGGTGTGAATGTTATTTTAATCATATCCTAGCTGTGTGACTTTGGGCACGTCACTGATGTTCTCTGTTTTACTTTTCTCATTTACAAAATATGGATGATGATAGTAACTACATTTGGGTTGTCTTGAATATCGAATGAACCATACGTCTAAAATACGTAGAACACTTTCTGATGCAAAGTAAATGCCACTTGAAGAGATCAGTGATTATAACAGATTATTTTTTTAAATGCCTGAAATGATCTCTCTTCCTATCCCGATGCTCCTTCTAGAGTGACAGTACAAAAACTTCCATGAATGGATGGACTCTATTTCCCCATCCTTGGAATCTGACCCGGCCTTACCACTTGCTTTGGCTAGTAGAAGTGATAATGTACCAATTTTGCACATCACTCAAGAGTCTGTGCTTCCATACCCTCAGCCCTCTGTTCCACTGAAGAGACAGGCTGAGGGTAGCCTGTGGAACACTGTGATCCACAGATACCAGAGCCAGGTCTGCCCAAACTGAGGTCCTGGAGACACCAAAGTCAGCACAGTTGCCCACAGATGCATGTGGAAGCACAGCAAAGAATTTTATAATTCACACCCTCCAAGTATTGGCTTATATTTCCAAAGAAACATCCCTAAAGAGTTCTCTCAGGATACAAGGATCTATGGAGTAGAAAAGGAAACAAAATGTCATGCAGAAACACACTGATGTTTTTTAAACTTCACCCAATTGAAGGAAGTTTTGAGACTTTATATTTTTAGATTGCTTTACCATTTCCTTTTTTTTTTTTTTTTTAATTTTTTTTTTCTTTTTTTTTTTTTTTTTTTTTTTTTTACCATTTCCTATTGGTGAGTAAATGTCAGAGCTTGAGGACAAAGAACAGAGGTCATTCAATATTCTCACTGCTGCCTTCTTTTATGGTGCTAAATTCCCAAATCCTTCACTAGGGAACAAATTTCTTTTTTTTTTTTTAATTTTTATTTATTTATGATAGTCACACAGAGAGAGAGAGAGAGAGACAGAGACAGAGACAGAGACATAGGCAGAGGGAGAAGCAGGCTCCATGCACCGGGAGCCCGACGTGGGATTCGATCCTGGGTCTCCAGGATCGCGCCCTGGGCCAAAGGCAGGCACTAAACCACTGCGCCACCCAGGGATCCCCGGGAACAAATTTCTGAAAGCACTTCACCAGAATGACAGATACATATTAAACACCCTTCAAGGCAGGCTATGTTTTTGTGCATTTTCCCACTAATGGATGTAACTTTAGAAGAGGATGTGTCATCTAGATTTGCACCTAGTAGTTTGAAGAAGACGGTACAGAGCACCTGTTCTGAGATCCCACAGCACTGAGTTCTACCACTGGCTCTAACGTTCACAGACTATAAGATTTTGGACAAATTGTCTAATTATTGATGCCCCATTTCCTCATTTATAAAATATGAGCAATAATACTTATCTTGAGGGACCCAGAGAAGATGGAGTATGTAAAAGCATCTAGTATCACCTCACATAGAACAACTGTTCACTTCTCATTGGAGCTTACATTTAAAACCAACCAAGTTTCACATCAATCTAGCTACCTGGATAAATTATCCAATGCCCTAGTGTATCCAATAACAAAACAAGATTTTAAAAGCCATTATATAATTCCTGTAAAGTTATGTGAAAGCTTTTTTTTTTTTTAATGACTGCCCTATGCTTTATTTACAGTAAGCTTTGTGCTTGAATGTGCCACCACTGGAGTCCAGAAACACTGTTTTTTTTGTTTGTTTGTTTGTTTTGTTCTGGGGTTTTTTTGTATATATTTTATTGCAGTTCAATTTGCCAACATATAGCATAACACCCAGTGCTCATCCCATCAAGTACCACCCTCAGTGCCCGTCACCCAGTCACCCCGTCCCCCTGCCTAACTCCCCTTCCACTACCCCTTGTTCGTTTCCCAGAGTTAGGAGTCTCTCATGTTCTCTCACTCTCTCTGATATTTCCCACTCATTTTCTCCCCTCTTTAATCCCTGTGAAAGCTTTTTTAAAAAAATATAAGGTACACTACAAATGGAAGAGAGGATAATGGTGATTATGAACATGGTTTTGAAAATTGATGACAATAATGATATAATTTGGGAATTATTGGTGAATCTTCTGTAGGAATCTCAGCAAGCTCCCTAAATGTCTTTTGGAAAAATATATGTAGATGTTATTGTTACTACATAAAAATATCAAAGCCAGGACCCACTCTGAACAGGAATAAAGGGGTAAAATTTGTCATTATAAACACCACCTCAACACACATGCACTTGCAGGTTCCCAGGTTTAACAAACACACTTCCTGTTCTGCTCTATTTCCCTTTTTCACCTTCCCCCCCCCCCCATTCTATACCCATATAAGCTCCAATATACCCAGGTTTTTCATCATGTTCTGAGGCTTTTCCATCTGGGATCACACACTTGAGTGGAAGTTAATTTGTGAATTTCTAGGTGTGATGTAACTTGAGATATTGTGGTGTTTCTGGCAGAGTGTGGAATTTGTAAGCTGAAGATCCCAAAACACACCGCATTGGCTGCAGAATGAACTGGAAGGAAGGTAGGAGAAAATAGAGACGGCATTTTAAGAGGTATAGATGAGGAGAAAGGAGAGTTTAGGAAGTAACTAAAGGGATTCTTATTCCTGAGTAATGCTTAACAGTTAACAAACTAAACCAAATGTTCACCCTGCTTTAGTGTTCTGTGACCCGTTTGGCAGAACCTCGAACCCTCTGCAAGATATTGCACCTTGTGAGCCTCCACTTCCTCCTCTGTAAAATCGGAATAATATATATAGTGGTGTGCTCCTAAATGTCTAACAATCAACTCTCGGGGGGAGGCGGGGGAAGCCCTGATTTGTAACATTTGGCCATTTTTGTGGTAAATAGACCACAAAAAGACCAATTTCAAGCTACCAACAGAACTCTATTAAACACAAAGTTGGGAAGAGATGCACCATAGAACAACAGTTTATAATATTTCTACCATACATAATAGATTTAAATAGCCTGAAAAGCATAGATAATAGTAAAATATAGTAAAATAATTAGGAAGTAATGAGCTTGAGTTTTCATTACCACTGTTTCCATGGAACCCATTTTGAGTTAACTTTCTATAGTAATTTAATTTTTAACAATGTCTACATTTTGCAACCTGTTCTCAAAACTCCTGGAAATGTAACAACCAGCTCTTCCTAGCTTATATGGACCAACTCTAGCAAATCACTGGTTGCATCTGCTAAAAGAGAAGACTCTTTTGAGAATTTTCATGCTACATTTTTATTTAAATCTTAAGGAAACCATATTTAAAGCTATTATTTCTATCTTTCCAATTTAGCAGTCCCAAATAACCTTATCAGTAACTCTGGATGTTGCAGAAACTGATATTATTTGGGTGTTAATTGCATTGTCCCTGTGGCTCAGTCTTGATGCCTGCCATCTTGTCAGAGGTAATGGCAGGAAGTCTAAGAGCTCCAGACATGACTAGAGAGTGTGATAGTGATGGCATTAATTACAACAAAAGAGTCTAGGGGGGAGAATCAATCATGGTGGCCCACATTCCTTTCACTGATGTATTCCATGCCTTTGGACTCCCCATGAGGAGGGAAATGAGCTGGTCATCTGGCTGGTCAAAGAGTGTCCTAAAATCCATGTGACTGATGTGTGTCAGTTATGTCTAGAATGGTTTCAGGAGTTCCCTCTGTCAGGCAGGTGGATTGAAGACACTGGTTAGCAGATTAAAAGGAGGAAGACAATAGATCAGAGAAACAATTGGTGATGAGAAAGAATACCTAAGAAGTGGAGAAAGGAGGAAAAAAGATTGGAGACAGAAAGAGAGACTGAGAGAGAGAGATTCATCTAGTTTTGTTCCTGAGACTAAAATCTGATCAAGTTTATTAAATGGAAGGAATCTATTTTTGGAATCAGGTTTCCAGGAAAATTCTTCAGAGTAAAATTGTATCTTAACCAAGCAACACCTTTCTGTCTGGAGGAAATAAGCATTAACAAAGATCCAAAGACGGGATATAGATCTTCAGTCAACTTAAGAGATTCCTTTCATTCTTTTACTCTTAATACCAACAGAGAAAGTCTTTCCTTGGGCAGGCAAAGATAACATTTTATTTTATTTTTTTTAAGTAATAGAATATGCATTTAAGACAAAAGACAAAAGCTATGACAAATGTTGTAAGCAAGTGTTTGACAAAGAGTATGTGTTGAGTGTTAATGTCAATTTACTTATTTTTCTTACCTTCCACTTTCTCAAGTCTTGAAAAAATGTCACCCATTAGTTGATGGGGACAGAAAAATCTCAAAGTAAATTAACCTGGCAGGGTTGCTCATCAAGGCAGCTGGAAGGAAGATGGAGAAGATTCTAAAGCTCAGTCAGAGCACTCCCTTTTATTCTTAGCAGAAAATGTGTAGAGTCAAGTTTGAAGGTCTAGACACATCTGAAACATAGGTAAGAACAGGAAAGAGCAAGATATGGGAAGCAAATTGTGTTCTAGAACTAGGTCAAGATGACTGCTCATAATGTAGTGTGTGTACATGCCAAGTTAGGAGTAGGAGACATTCCCCTTTCCCCCACTCCTCGGTGAAGGGTTCTTGTAGCTGATTTAGGAATATCACTGGCATGAGTCAGGTTAACAGCAGAAAAAAAAAAAAAAAAAAACCCGAAGTTTTATTTTATGCACACAGAGGTCCAATATTAAAATGGATAACCAGAGAAACGACTTGGTGGGCAGTTTTTTATACATTTTAGACAAAGAGACAATAAATTTGTGAGGAATTGACAGGAGAAAGAATACACTTGTTTGGGAACTTTAATTAGGAAAGAATTATAAATAGAATTTAGGCTGAAATAGACTCACCTGGGTGGCTCAGGGTGAGCATCTGCCTTTGGCTCAGGTCATGATCCCAGGGTCCTGGGATCGAGTTCTGCACCAGGCTCCCCGCAGAGAGCTTGCTTCTCCCTCTGCCTATGTCTCTGCCTCTCTCCTTGTGTCTCTCATGAATAAGTAAATAAAATCTTTAAAGAAAAAAAAAAAGAATTTAGGCTGAGGTAGATGAGAAAAAAAATAAGGTTTGTTTCGACAGCTTTCTTGGCTTTAAAGTCCAAGTGATAAGAATATCTTTTTACTTTTTGCTTTTTACTTCCCAGTGCAGAGGCAGATATTTTTCATAAGGGGGATTTGTTTTCTGCTCCCAGGGGGACACAGGAGGGTCTGAGTGTCCTTGCCCCAGCTGTTTTCCAAGTAGTTTCAATTCAAAATAATCGCTCTAAAATAATAATAATAATAATCGCTCTGTCATTGCGGCATATTCTGGGTGACCTGTCCTGGGACCCTACACCCACATGCACACCTGGACACAGACACTCAAAATGTAATTCAAGTCAGCAGCTGAGAGTGGACAATTCATATATTTTTTTAATATTTTACTTATTTATTCATGAGAGACACAGAGAGAGAGAGGCAGAGACACAGGACAGAGGTAGAAGTAGACTCCATGCAGGGAGCCCCACGTGGGACTCGATCCCGAGTCTCCAGGATCAGGCCCTGGGCTGAAGGTGGCGCTAAACCGCTGAGCCACCCGGGCTGCCCTCATATTCTTTTCTTGTGGATAATAGAAAGAGAAGACTCTCCATTTCCTTAAATGATGAATAGAGAAAACATCCCAAGTTGTTCCTGTGTTGTTAGGATTTAAGTAGAACTTAGCACAACTACTAAATATGGGGGAAAGGTAGCAGAAGCACAGTCGTCTATTATTATTAATTATTCTGAAATGTAGATCTAAGAATGTCCCTGTGCCTTTTCAAATAGGCTTTTTCTTTTGAAACGTATAAAAAAATAATTCATCAATAACTAACCCCATATACATGCTGAGAATGATGGCAAAATCCATAACTACAGAAACGGACTATGTTACGAGGGAGAAATGCAAAAGATAATAACAAAAAAATGAAGAAATTATCAAGTATGTTAGAGGTACAGTGTCTCCACCTACTGTAGAGCAGAAGGATTCAAACCCTCCATGCCTCGTTGTTTGCGTTTTTTCGCGTTTTTTTTTTCTCTGATCTTAATTTTCCTGCTCTCCAAGCTCATGCTTCAGAGGAAAATATGCTTGTTTAAGGTGCCAGGAAGCCACAGGCTTTTCTTTCATTTGTGGACAGACATCATCAATGAAGCCAGGATGAGATTAGTTTCCCTGCCCCCCCCCCCCCACGCACCACCACCAGCCTGTTCATTTCTAGGCACTCTGTTTATTTCAATGGTCTTCTCTTTGAATTCTGATTTTACTTTTCAGAAACTCATAATTTGATCCCAGTTCTACGACTCTGGCAAATATCAGAATCTGGTGAGGACGAAGAATCCTTGATCTGGTGCCTGATCCTGGGTTTAGCATATAATTTCCTCAAAGGGGAGATAATAAAAGATGTGTTCCCTTTAGATCACAAGAAAACCAAGCCTGGCAAATAAGGTCTTGGAGAAAGTATATTTGGTCAACCATGAGCTGGACTCACTAACTACTGTAGTGTAGTCCCAGGATGACCCAACTTCTCAAGGCATATAGTCAGACAAATGCTGCAGGGCAAGTCACATCTCCCAAAATATGATTGCTAATTTATACACTAACCAGAGTCCCTAAGACTGTTTCTTTTAGCTCTGTCTTTTGCTGAGTACATACAATGCATCTGCTGCTGTCCAGGCAGGAAAGTAGTATGATTCCAGCTTTGTGGGAATTTATAAGGGTCCCAAGGGTCAGCCTCACCACACTTGGAAGTTGAATACAGAAAAGTACCTCCAGGGGCAGATTCTTGTCAGACTCATTCTCCGGAGTCTGACATGCCATCTTCCCTGCAGAAATACTACTCTCCAGGACTGCGAGAAAAAAGAAATCTATGCAAATATTTCCAATATGCTCAAGAAAGCTGAAGGCTCCCAGGAGCAAACTTCATTTGATGCAAGGTATTCTTTCACCATTCCCGTCTCAATGGACCACAATTTAGAGAAGGAGTCATGTCTAATAGCTTTCTGGATTGAGCTGGGGCATTGTGGGATAAGCGAACTCAGAATATATCAGAGTGATTTTAAAGAAGCCAGAGTTTTTACAAGAACCAGAAATGTGAAGTTGGCTGACCTCAGTTTGGGTCTCGATTCTACTACCACTTGGATGTTAACTGTATGACCTTGGGCAAATAACTTATCCTTTCTGAACATCAGCTTTCTTGTCCATGGAATAGAAATGACATTTCCAACCTCACAGAGTTATTTCAAAGACTGAGATGAACTTGGGAAATAATTCATAATTTGCAAAGTGCTTTCTACTCCTTTATTGTTCTTAACAACATTTCAGAAAATCTACTATATAGTCCCTGCCAAAGATATTTCTTGATTTAGAGCATTGAGGAAAGTCAACAAACTCCCAAATGACACCATAACCTGCTTTAAAAAAAAAAAAAAGAAAGAAAGAAAAGAAAAGAAAAATCAACTAAACAGAATGGCTATTTTCATACCAGTGGAAAGTATAATTATTTGCCTTCCTTCCTCTTTGCCTGATACCTGAAGTTTCACTATTCCTATTAGCAAAGGTCAGAGCTTTAAGCTAATGCTGTTGCTCAGGGGTGCTTACAGATTATTAATCATTTATCCTTTCACTTGAGAGGGTTTCAGATACTGTACCAGAAGGAAGGGCTACTAACACAAGTGCTATTGGGTATTAAGGACCAGAGCCCCACCTAAGGTGTCAATGAGAAGGAAGTTTCTATCAGACACCATGAAAGGACTTCATCAGACCCCAAAACTCCTGTCCCAGAGGATTATCTGAATAGGAAAGACCCACAGTACACAGAGGATCTTATTCAAGGCCTCTCTTGAAGCCTGATGGAGAAGGTGGCATTGCCACCCAACACAGCTCCTCAAATGATGACCTTACACCTGGTAGAATCAGAACCTTGTGGATCGGCCAGTCCTTTTACATCCAGCAAGGAACCACGCACAGGTGTGAGTTAGAGTAGGGAATGCTCAATTAATTAAGAGATTGCGTCAACAACAGGCTTTGCTAGTGCAATCGATCTTTTGGGGCATAAGCTCTTGCCTCCAGCCTTGACCCAGCTGCTACTTTATTAAGTCCTCTCCTTCCTTAGTGAGGAAGAGACACTGGGGGAGAAGGGACTCTGTCCTCAGAACTGTTGCTGTCAAGGTCATTGCTGAGCTGTGCAACAGTGAGGCTGGAGGCAAAAGAAAAAACAGTAACACGGAGCCTGTCGTTATTGAAGATTTTGATAATTGGTTCACTGTGGATTTCTTTTTTGCATTAACTTTGTTTTTTAAAACCATTGCATTAAAACGGTATTTGTCTCAGTGACTGGATTTTTTTGGCAGCCCCTATGAATGCCTCACTTGCCCCACTCCATCACAGTCCGGACTTAGGATCCCCATCCTCAGAGGAGAAAACGGGTAACCAAAGACAGGCACATGTACCTGCCTGCCCAGGCATCACAGTCACTGTGATGGTTAATTTCGTGTGTCAACTTGACAGCACTACAGGGTTCCCAGGTTAAACACTATTTCAGGGTTTGCCTGTGAGGGTGTTTCTGGGTGAGATTAGTATTTGAATAGGCATACTCAGTGAAGCAGGCTGTCCTCCTGGGGAAGGTTGAGGGTACTGGGTGGAGGAGGGTTGAGGGGGATGGGCATCACCCAGTTGAGGGCCTGAATAGAACAAAAATCTTCACCTGCCTGCTGGAGCTGGGACATCAGGTCTCTCCTGCCCTTACACTGGGATTTACAGCATTGGATTCCCTGGTTCTCAGGCTTTAGGACATGGACTGGATTGGATTTACACCATCCGTTCTCCTGGGTATCCTGCTTGTAGACAGCAGACCATGGGACTTCTCAGCTTCCGTAATTGTGTGAGCCCATTCCTCATAATAAATCACCATATATATGTGTGTGTAATTTATATTATCTTATATATGATTTTATATATAAATTATATGTGTATTTATTCAAATATACAGTTATTTATTCATTTATTTACTTATTTATTTATGTCCAATTGCTTCCGTTTCTCTGCAGAATCCTGATTAATATAATCACCTTCCAGACTCAAGGGTAACAGGGACATCCCTCCAAGTTGGAATGGGAGGTCTTCCTTTGAGAGCAATGGGTCTCTCTCTTGGGGACCACGGGGGTTTAAACCCAGACCACGTGCAGCCAAACACAGGGCTCCCTCCTGCTCGTTCCTTGTCCCAGCCTCAGCTAAGGGTGGTGGTCCAATTCTCTGTCCACTTTCTGTGACAGAAATTAACGTGCCCCAGTGCTGCCCTTCTCTTCTACCCACACAGAGACAGCAAATTGAGAACTGAAAGTATCACTTGAAAGCACACCTTATTTCAAAACCTGCACATGTTAACAAACTCAACAACCCCTCCTGCCCCTAACCCCCTGCTAAGAGAAGGGGATCTGATAATACATGCACAGTCACATCTCTAATTGTGTTAATTCCCTCATTTCAGAAGGGAGGAGGGAGGCTGTAAAAATTCAGGTCTCCTCTGAAGGAGACTCCAAGTCCAGTTCAGCAGTTGATACAATATTGTTCATATATCCGAACTATACAGGAAGTCAAGGTTGGGGCAGGGGATGGAAGCTCAGATTCGATCTGGTGCCTTGTCCCAGACCACCCCTTGACTTTTCTCCTCTTCTATTTTTAACTTCTCCCTGCCCCCCCCGGCCCCCTTATTCCTCTGCAACTCTCTGAGAGTCTAATTTACAAAGAGGCCAAAAGAAGGTGTTGCACCAGTGTCAGGCACTTGAGCTGCCATTTCTGATTTCCCTGGTAGATATGGTAGATTGAAGAAAGAACAACTGTAGCTGAAGATTAGATTTCATTTTCTCCATGTGTTCCAACCCTTGACACAGTCTGCAGCAGGTCACAGCTAACCTCCTGCCTTCAGCAGAACGGGGGAATTGCATTGGCTCCCAGACTGGGGAGGTCAATTTCTCAGTCACGTCAGACCCTCTCTGCGAGCTTGTCAGCTCTTTCCATATCGTTCGCAATAAGTCCTGTATGTCCTCGAAGGGAACAAACACAAGGAGGAAGGCAGTGAGGTATCTTTGGGAGGCAGAATGTGCTAGACCGGGCACATTAGGACTTCAACTGAATGTTACATTGGTTTTCTCTGACTCCTGATTCCACCATCATAGATTCCACTGGCTTAAGGGTTTTGCAAGTAAATATACTTACTCCATAGGAGCATCCCAAAAGTCCCTCCACACTCTCCATTCCTATTACCTTATTCTGCAAGAATAATTATATTTTGGTAGTCCTTAACACCTTAGTATGAGATGCCATAAAAATCTTTTTGGTATTGAAAGGAAAACAGAATGTGGAATGGAGGGGACACTTTGTACCAAGGAAAGTGGAGAGGAAGAGAGAGGACCAGTTTTGTGGCCATTCACCTTGTGTCAGGCTCTGCCGTGGGGAAGGGGTGGGGAAGTCGGTCACATATAATATTTTTAAGACATTTATTTATTTTGGGGAAGAGAGGCAGAGGAGAAAGATTCTTAAGCAGATATTTCACTGTGTACAGAGCTTGACACGGGGCTCGATCTCAGGACGTTGAGATCACTACCTGAGCCCAAACCAAGAGTTGGACACTTAGCCAACTGTGCCCCCCAGGTGCCCCCTATGAAATAAATTTTAAATAAAGAAAATAAGACATCTCCTTAAGAAAAGATTGAATGGCAAACAGAATTAGAAAGAAAGAAAGAAAGAAAGAAAGAAAGAAAGAAAGAAAGAAAGAAAGAAAGAAAGAAAGAAGAAAGAAAGAAAGAAAGAAAGAAAGAAAGAAAGAAAGAAAGAAAGAAAGAAAGAAAGATTAAAGAGAATGAAACAAACAAAAAAGCCAAACCAATGTAGATAAAATAAAGCTGCAATGGTTTCTGATAAATGATCTAGTATAGGATCCCCTTTTAATTGCTTCTGCTCCTTGAAGTTTTCTTGCTAAAAATCATGCTGTATTTTGGCTTATGCTCAAATCTTAAAACCACTTTGCATTTGAGAAAACCTGAGTGGGACCCAGGCACCCATATATATCTGATATACCGAAGGCAGGCTGAGGGCCACTTAGAAAAGTGCACTGTCCAGAGCCTCTAATAGCAAACGGCACAGCCTGCAGGTGGGAGAGATTATATCGGTTTTAGTTTCTTGTTTTGTAAGATGAACACAGTCATCATGCAACAGATTCTTCTGAAACCTAATTCGAGATGCCCGGATTTCCATCCAGTTTCCATCTTTAAGCAACAAGTACCCATTAGAGAGTTCTACCATTGTCCCCAAGAGACTGGGATGGAAATGAATAAATGAACTTTTAAAGATAATTGGCTTCCAAAATGCCCTCCTGTTCCTCCTTCTCTATATTTTGACAACCCCTGTGGGAATTGCATGGTGAAACAACTTGGGATTCTTTGGGTGGATGATGTGTGGCAGAGCGCCAGTCCATGGAAACGAATCTCTTAGGAATTGAGGTGTCCCGCTACTGGGCTGCTTCAGGGTGGTAGGAATTTAACTAGCTCTGCTCGAAAGCCCGCTTCTGACCTTCTTCTGCTGGATTCCCCTCATCCATGTTCTCCTGTACTCCATTCTAGCTGCTTATTCTAGCACAGTTCAAAATATGCATTTTGAATCCTCAAATCAAAAGGTTTTCCTAAAGTTTATTTCTCCGAGGCTGCATTTTTCCCACATGTTCCCATTTAAAGTGATGGAGTGAACTGTTTGCAATCTGTCTTCAGGAAACCCTCAGGATACTTAACTCTTTCACTTAAAAAATATTTGCAGATCACTAATAATTGAGGCATTAGTCCAGTTGTTCCTTGAAAAAAAAGCAAGTAATACCCTTGCTAGTGAAGAGCTTGTGTTCTAGCAGAGGGACTTAGAAAATACTCAAGGACAGGAGTAATAATTTCAAATTATTCGAAGTGCCGGAACTGAAGTAAGCAGGGTCCTATGCTAGAAAGCAACTGACAAGAAGTATTTGCTTTAAGAGAGAATAACAGAGTGCTTCCATTTTAGATCTGGCAGTAAAAGAAGGCACCTCTTGGAAAGGTAACTTTTTAACTAAGATATAGAAAATATAACTAATAAGCCATGCAAAGGTCCGGGGAAGAAGACTTTAGGTAAATGGTACAAATGCAAAGGACAAATGGACTGAACTAAAAAGACTTAGGGTGTCCAGCAGGAAGGATTCTCTCGCGAGGACAACATGACAATGGAGAGGGAGGCAGGAGCTTGTTTGCCATTCTAAGGAGTTTGAATGATATTCTAAAAATAATGAGAAAACATTTTAGCAGGTACATAATCACCAGCACACACCCACCATTAGTTGTACACTAAATGCAACCTGGGATCCTGGAACAGAAAAAAAAAAAAGATATGTGTGTGCACACACTCAGATACGTGTGTGCATAGCCAGGCTCAGGGGACCCCCATCATATAGTTCTGACTTCTTCTCTGCCACAGAACTCCTGCTGAAATCAACAAGAGGCTTAAAAAAGGGGGAGGTGGTGAGAGGTATGAATGAACATCTCTTTCTGCATCATTTTCCAATTACCCTATTCAATCGGCTCATCCAACATGGCCAAAGGTTCCTAAAACAACATCATTTTCCAGTGTTGAGTATCATAGAGCATTCCCCTAACCTAGACCAATTTGGATGGCTTTGGGGTATGTTATTGGATAATTTTGTCAATGATAATTTTTAAAAAGTTGCTGTTTAATTAGCAGGGAAGAAGCCAACATTTGCAGGGAGATAATAAAGGAATCCAATAAAAGTCCTTGATGACCGTAACAGGAGATGGCTGTCCCCAAGTGCTTCCAATTCTGAGTATTGCTGTCGGCAGGCTGCCATGGAACTGCTCAGCAAGAAGAAACACACCTCCGCTGGACACCTAGAGAAAGGATCAGCTATAAAGGGATAGGAGTAAACTCGTAATAAGAATACTTTGAACTTCTATTATAATTCCTGCCAGTAGATGTTTCCTAGATGATGCAGGTGATATATAGAATCTGAGTAGCTCAATATTTAAGAGTTTGGGCTTTGGAGCCCAAACTATAGAAATAGTTTACACCCTCCCTGCCCTACACTTGCTAGCATTATGACCTTCTGGACTGGCCTTCTTCCTCATCTCAGCAAACGGCACCTTATTCTTCCCTCCTTGACTCCTCTCTTTACATCCCATGATCTATTATATCTTATTGAATTTGACCTACAAAATATACCCGGAACCCAACCCAACTATCTCCCACCACCTCCACAGCTGTTACCCTAGGCCAAGCCACCAGCATCTCTTGCTAGATTTGTGCAGTGGTTTCCAAATTGATCTCTCTCCCAGAGAGACCTAGTAAACCATTAAAATCAAGATTGGGGAGCTGTAAATTCATTCACCCCCTTCTGAGTGTGAGCTGGCCTGAATGACTCACTTCCAAAGATTAAGGAAGAGAAAGGGACAAACCATCACTTCAAAGTGGAGAAACCAGGTAGATGCCACCTTAACCAAGTATCCATGCTCCCATCATCATGATAAGTCTGGTGGATGTCACCCATTCTCTGATATACTGTGATGAGAAAGAGACTTTATCTCTGTGGCATTCTTCATCAAAACCATAAGCCTAGTCAAACTGAGAAAACACTGGACAACCCCAAGTAGAGCGACATTCTACAAAATACATGCCCAGGACTCTTCAAAGTCTCAAAGTCAGGAGGTACAAGACAAGACTAAGAAATTGTGAGAGTTGGGGAAAGACTGAAACAGGATGACTAAATGCAACCTGGGATCCTGGAACAGAAAAAAAGAACATTAGTGGGCAAACTGGTGAAATCTGGCTAAAGCCTCTAATTCAGGGAGCAGTGATGTACCAATGTTAATGTATTAATTAAGACACATGTACCATCATTAGCTGAGATGTTACTATTAGTGGAAATGAGGTAAATGATACATGGCAACACTGTGCACTATCTTTGCCATCTTTCTCTAAGTTTAAAATAATTCCAAAATTTTAAAAATATATTAACCAGCAAAAAAAAAAAAAAAAAAAAGAGAGAGAGAAGTCAGTCAGATCATTTCATTCCTCTACTCAAAACTCCTGAAAGGCTTCTTACCTTCCTGACTGCATGACCTGGCCCATGATCACCTCTCCGACCTCAGGAGTTCATTCTCATCACACTCTCCCCTAATTATTCCTCCAACATGACATGTTCCTCATCTAAGGTCTGTGCATTTATTTTTTCCACTTCCTGAGGTGCCCTTTCTCCAGATGTGTGGTTGGTTCCCACCATTTCTTTAGGTCCCTTTTCCAATATCATTTTGTTAGGGCTTCCCCTGACCATCTCCCTCCAAAATTTATATCTCCCTCCGACACTTCCTTTTTTTTATAAAGATTTTATTTATTTATTCATGAAAGACAGAGAGAGAGAGAGAGAGAGGGCCAAAGACACAGGCAGAGGGAGAAGCAGGCTCCATGCAGGGAGCCTGATGTGGGACTCAATCCCAGGTCTCCAGGATCAGGCCCTGGGCTGAAGGCAGCGCTAAACTGCTGAGCCACCAAGGCTGCCCCCTCCGACACTTCTTAATGCTTGTCTCTGCATCATTTCTCTCCTCAACACTTATTACCTCTATCAGGCTATGCATTTTATTTATTTTGTTAATCTGTAGCCTCTCCTACTGGAACAGAAGCTCTAAGAAACAGAAATTTCTGACTACTATGTTCACTGCGATATTCCCAATTCCCAGGGCAGTACCTAGTACTCCACGAGTATTCTTCTGAGAATTAAAATGACCTTGAGTATTTACTTAATCTCTGAATTTTGTTTTTTACATACGTAAAATGAGAATAATAATATGAAAATTGTTTACATAATAAGTTCCTTATAAAGCCTAAGTATGATAAAGAATGAGTGTTTTGTATAGTATTTAGCATGTCAAATCCTTAAGAAATTATATATTATCACTAGTTAGGTTTCCCTTACTAGTATTACTACTGTCACTAATTACTACTTCTGTTATTGATTATTTACAAGTGGCTATAGGTTTGATATCAAATTAGAACTAACCTGAAAGCTCTGTGATCTCTGATTAACCCCTAACACATGCAGGTCCCTACCTATGGGAAAATCCATAGCTCCTTCCTCCCATTAGAATAAATGATTTTCTGGTTTTTTGTTTTTTGTTTTGTTTTTAATTGTGTGTGTGTGTGTGTGTGTGTGTGTGTGTGTGTGTGTGTGTGTGTTGAATGAGAGGACTAAGAATAAAGATTTTAAATGGAATCCTAAGGTTTTATTTCTGAGTCTAAAAACAATTTGAGTCATTTTTCAGAGAGTTGCCTCCCCTAGGAAATCTCTGAACTCCTTTTCAAAATAGCAACAAGAACACTCACTCTGATTTCTGAAAATGAGCTCAACCTAGCTTGTGCCTTTCCCATATCTACTTCATATATAACCATACATTAGGCACTCTCTGGGCTGGAGTGGCTTATAATCTAGTTTAGGGGCATATGTGGGTGAAAAGGAGAATAAATTTCATGTTATCATACAAACAAGATAGGATACACACTGTATGCCTTTGTCCTGAGAAAAGACAAAGGAAAAATATCACATAGAGTCAGAAGGATTTCATCATGTCTGTCCATTGCTTTTAGGTCCTTGGAAATGGGTAATGACGCATTACATCTCTTTTCTTGGCTCTTGATATTGATGATAATGATAAAAATATTTATTATTAATATTCTTATTATGAAAGGCCCAGGGGTAGAGATAGAATGTATTACCGTATTATATTTACTTGTAGTCATAAAATTATTATAGTTTTATCATTAAAATCTAAAGAATTAAAATCTAAAAAATTTCAAAAACTCACAAAAATAAAACTGTACCCAACTCAGTGAATGCCTCGCTTTTATAATAGTCACAACAAGGAGAGAAATTGAAGTTTTGCAAAGGGGAGGTAATGGGCCCACAGGGACCTGCCAGGAGATGGGAGAAAATCTGATCTACTCAAACCCAGATCTACTAGGCTCCACAGCCCGCACCCCATCCCTCTCCTGTATTTGGAGGGTCTGAAGTAGAGACCGAGTACTTGGAACAAGACTATTTATACATGCTAATTGGGATTAGGTTTACATTTATTCTGCTGAGGTCACAAATCTTATTGTCCAGGCACACACGTCAAGTCTGATCAGGAACAACTAGAGCTTGGAATTGAATTTCCTACGCTCTTTGTCCTCAACAGCTTGCAGTTCGAGCTGAACGTATGTGTTATCCATCCCTGCAGCTGTGCTCCAGGAACATTCATAGTCCAGAAAGTTAAATAGCACCGGAGACATTCTTGTCCAAACTGGACTCTTCTGTCTCCTTTACTCAGACATCTGATGACATCCAAGGAAACCATGTGCAAAGCAAGGTGAAGATATCTTTCCAGGGTGTTCTCTGGGGAGGAAGAAAGAAGAAAGGGATGCCTAGATAGAAGCATGATCTTACAACTTTCATTGTCTCCTTCTCTTTCTGTAAGAAGAAACTGAGAAGCAAGGTAATACTTATCAGTTGGGAGACATCAGACACAACTAGATCTACGCTGCTGCATAAACAAATATGGGTTTGGAGTTCACAGATTGCCCCTGCAGAATAAGAATGTTGGCCCACAGCTCAAAACGCTAGGTGACTGACAGGATGACCTTGGGCAAGGTCAGGAGGGAGCCAAGCCAGTAGAGTTCTGTGCGTGTGCTCAGCTCTGACAGTGGTCAGAAGCCTCAGACAGCTCCACCCTGTAGTCGCCCCCACATGTAGTGCATTCTGATTTCACACTAGTTGGCTTTGTTTTTACAGGTCTAAAGAGGGAACAAGAATGAAGAAGAAACTTGGGCTCCTGGGTGACTCGGTCGGTAGTTTAAGCATCCATCTCTTAGTTTAGACTCAAGTCAATCTCCCCACCTCTGGCTCTGTGCTCAGCAGGGAGTCTGTTCCCCCCTCCCTCTCTCTCTCTCTCTACCTACCACCAATCCCCTGCTCATGTACTCCCTCTCTCTCAAATAAATAAACAAATCTTTAAAAAAAAAAAAAATGAAAAAGAAACCAGAGTAACAAGAGCAACAGAAACCATAATTGCCAGGGATTCAACACACTATTGCATGTCAACAGAGAAAAGACAGAACTACTCTTAATTGGTTTCTACCATTTCTATCAAGGTTAACTGTTTAAAAACTAGAGAGGGTGTGGAAGGAAAACAAAACTGAGAAGGAATTATACCCCAAGCTAGAATGATGCCTCCTAACATGATGTAAGTTGGTATGTCCAGGGGAAGCTCCCAGGATTTAGATGGGGTCACAGAAATGCTGTGGGTTGACTCTGTCGATGATGAATTTTGTATAGTCCCATGTTGCATGATTACTCCCGTAAGTTTTGCCCCAGTTCTCAGCAGGAAAAATTAAGAACCTAGTGATGTTATTTCACCAACCCAATTCCAGAAATACTATGGTTTGTATTAATGAGCAAGTGAAGTATGAGAACAGAGGGAGCTTTGCAATTTTCCAGGAATTATTACCTGTTTCGTAAACCCAACCATCCACGTCTGGCCTTCCCTTTTGCATGGTGGTACTGGAGCTCTTGGAGAGTAGTGGTAAAGATGCTGCACACGGGCACAAACACCATGCTGAGGTTAAGAGGACAGAGCCTCTCACAGTGACTTCATGGAGAAGAGAGAAAGGCATCTCTGAATGATGAATCACTAAGTTAAAATTATTAGCAGACAAATGTCAGCCCATATGGCCTGCTTCTGACCTTTGTCTTATTGGGTTCAATGTTTTTTGTTTCATGCTATTTTTTTTAAAAAATCAATCACTTTGAAAATGGTTTCTTTCGTCTGATTTGCAGATGAGACAAGGTTGAATATCAAACTAATAAAAAATATGGAAAAACTAGATTTGAAAATGTCTGCCCTGTTTGTAAAGTAAAATCATGAATTAAAAAATCATTATTAAGAAAAATATTTATGAGAAATACCACAGGACACTAGAGGATATTCCTAATCTGTAAAGGCTACTCACAAAAAAAAAAAAAAAACCCAAAAATCAAAAACCAAAAACCCTACAACTCCAATAGATGTAAACATGCAATCCACAAAAGAAAACAGGGTTGTGGACCCGGGTGGCTCAGTCATTGAGTATCTGCCTTCGGCTCAGGTCGTGGTCCTGGGGTCCTGAGATCATGCCCAGCATGATCCAGCTCACCAGGAAGTCTACTTCTCCTTCCCTCTCTGCCCCTCCCCCTGCTCATACTCTCTCTCTCAAATAAATAAAATTATTTAAAATGAGAGGGCCCCTGGGTGGCTCAGCAGTTGAGCAACTGCCTTTGGCTCAGGTCGTGATCCTGTGGACCTGGGATCGAGTCCCAATCAATCTCCTCACAGGAAGCCTGCTTCTCCCTCTGCCTGTGCCTCTGCCTCTTTCTCTCTGTCTCTTATGAATAAGTTTTTTTTTAATCTTTAAAAAAAAAAAAAAGGGAAAGAAAACAAGGTTGCTAAACTTCTTAAAGAAATATGTTCAACCACACCAACAAAATCTGAAAACCATAACATACTATATCCATCAATTAAAATAACAAATTTCAAAGGAATTTTGGTGTCTAACTTTAGGGATAAACTTAACATAAAGAAATTTAGCTATCTCCTCCATTGCCTTGAGGCACTCTACTCTTATCCTTTGACACATTATCCACTTCTAGAAATCTTTCCTAAAGATATCAACATTCCTAAGGATAATATAAAGGGATGATAATTCCTGGAAAAGAGCATAGGCGCCCTCTGCTTTCATGCTTTACTTGTTCATTAATACACATCATAGTATTTCTGAAAAGGGGGACTGAGATAACATGTTTAGGTTCTTTATCTTTCATAATGGCTAAGATTTGCATGCTAAGGTGTTCATCCTAGTATTAAATGTGTAAGTCAAGAGAAGGAGGAGGAGGAGGAGACAGAAGGGGTCAGTGTGGAAGGGGAGGGGAGCTGGGACTAAAGACAGTGAAGAAAGGAAGAGCATGGTCAGGGAGAGAGATGGGAGAGAGAATGATGTGAAAGAAGAAAACAAACATCCAAATTTAGGAAAATGGTTAATTAATTATTAGACATTCGTTTAGTGGAACTTTATGACCACAAACCCAGTGCTTCGAAATATGTTAAATGACATGAGAAAATGCTGTGATAAAATGTTATTTAAATCCTAGGCCAAATTTCACATTAATCTCTACCAAACATCAACTGTACCAATAACATTGAGAAAAATTGTGATTCGACAAAGATTTATAAGTAACACATAAATAATTGACTCCCTCTACTACACCATGAGCAACCTTCCAAGCGAGGGAGACAGCTTTCAGCACATTATCTGGAATTCATGGAAAGCATTAGTAAATGTTTGTAGAATAAATGATTACAGAATCAGCATGTGGCTTAGTTCAAGTTTTCTAGAAGACAGAGCTACAGACATGGTATATGTGCTGTTCCTTTCACAGCAATGCTAGGCCAGCATGAAGGGAGAAAGCAAATGAAAGCTTATGCATATCATGATGTCCATAACTTCACAAGGAAACTTAGCTGGTTTTTTATTCACCCCAAATGTCACTATGCATTTTTGACTGATTATACCTAAGAACGATCCATTAGGAGAAAGGGAAAAAAAATCTACTGACTCCCTTCTATCTCCCATTTATCATTGATCAAACTTTGTCTAGGGGGGCATGAATACCTTCATTTATCTGTCTGTCCCTCCTGGCCCTCTGAGCAGCCACTGGAGAAGCCAGATCTCTTGCCCATGGCACTTCATCTGAGTCCTGAAGAGGTGAGTTGAACTGCATCCAAGTCTCTGTTGCTCCAGATGGGTTGAGTCTGGTAGTACTGGGCTGAGACTTCTGCCATAATGGGAACAACAGAGGCAATGCTGGACACCAGCCTACACTGGGGAAGCAGAGATAGCTAGAAATGTCATGAGAGGAGTCAGTTACATTAGGACTCAAGAGAGCAAGTGGCAGAGGGAACCAAGGAGCAAGTGGGCCAAGTGAAATTGGAAAGATGTGTAACTTGGGTATGATGCCACTTGTACTGCTATCTTGATGTCACAAAATTTTTTTTTTTTAAAGATTTTATTTATTTATTCATGAGAGACACGGCGGGGGGCGGTGGTGGCAGAGGGAGAAGCAGGCTCCATGATGGGAGCCCGATGTAGGACTCGATCCCGGGACTCCAGGATCACGCCCTGGGCTGAAGGTGGCGCTAAACCTCTGAGCCACCCAGGAATCCCCTGATGTCACAAATCTAATATATTTATCCATACCAGTAGAAATTCTTGTCCTGGACAAATTCCATGATCATCCTTCTGTGACTCATTAAAGTCAAACCATAGATGAAGCACTGTATTCAGTTCTTATTGTCCTAAATATAAAGGGAACAAGTAACATCAGACAAGAATATAAAAAGATAAAGATAAACATAATGAGGAAGAATCTGGGAAACTTGTGATTATGTGCCAAGAAGGAGGAAAGGGAGGGGGAATTAGTGATCCCTAAATTCTCTATTAACTGTTATATTGCAGGGTCATTTTGAAATCCAACTGAGAAGTCTGGAAATATGAATTTGAAGACTGGCTAATTAAGTACAAATAGGATCAAAATTGAAACTTTGTATCCTTTGACCAGCATCTCTCCATTTCCCAACTTTCATCCCCTGGCAGCCACCAACCATTCTACTCCCTGCTTTTATGAGTTCCACTTTGAGGTGATGGTTGAATATGGCCATCATATATATATGAGATATATATATATACACATACACACATATGTACACACACGTATATATCTATCAAAACATCACATTGTGTACCTTAAATTTACACAATTTTTATTTGCCAATTATTCCTCAATAGAGCTGGAAGAAGTACAAATACTATCAACAAAGTGTGTTTCTCATTCAGAGATGCTAATAAAATTTTTACTATTGCTTTCTATCAGTTACCTCTGACAACATATATTGATATTTCCAGAAAGAAGATAAAAATTGTAAAGTAATAAAAAGAAAAACACGAATAATAAGAATAGCAGCAACAATAATTAAATAATATGATTGTTTTGCACACAGATTGTGTATGAGAGGTACAAAGAATATTTATATCCTGTATATATATTTTTGTTTTGTTTTGTTTTTACAACACTCCTAGTTTGAGCAGAAGAGCTGAAACTTGGATATCAAAGGAGAAAGGATTGGTCTGGAATATGGGAACAGCAAAAAAACCATCACCTCAAGAATAAAAAAACAGAAATTACTGGCTTCACGCTGAGTTCACAGGAAGTGACATCTGTGTTCTTGGGTTCAGTGTGAGAACCTCAGGTCATCTACTTCCTGGACTGTCAACTGCAATGCCCATGCTGGGCTCCAAATCATCATTTTCTTAGGTTTCTAAGTAACATCAGTCATTTCTGATGGGACCATTTCTATAAACCTCCTTTAGTATTTGCATGAAATTTGAGTACTGGGCATCCCTTCATCCCAGCCATTTTTCTTGCCCCCAGTCAGGACTTGGATTGTTCCTCCTTCCTTGACTGATCTCCAGAACTTAGCATCTTATCCTACTTCTTGTTAATGCTTTCAAAAAATTTCTCCAAACCTGCTTTACCCAAGATCTATGAGGTATGTTGTTAGTCAGCCTGGCTTCAAACTTAAATTATTCAAATTGAATCAATTACCTTTGTCTTTTTTTTCTTTTTTTAAGTTCTGTGTGGTTAAAGTGACCGGTGATCTTTTAACCTCCCATGATTAAAATTGAACAAGACATTTCATCTCCAAGAAACTATGCCCTCCTAATAAACTGGGAATTAACTGTGTTTAAATACTCTATTCTCATACCACTACTCAGATAAAACCTCTTCATAGGATCCCATTTCCTGCAGAACAAGATGTCAAGTCCTGAGCCTGGCAAACCAGGCCCTCTAGAATTTGATCTCAGGCTTCCTCACTCCTGCTCCTTTACCTGTACCCTTCATTTGCCCAGACTGAATTTGTCTTACATCATTATATTTCCCACTTCTGCACCTTTTATTTGTACCTTCCCTCTTTCCCATGATGTTATCTTCTGCCCATGACTTTCTAAATTCTACCAATCCTGAAAACCCTCCAGGCAGCCCTCCTTGATTCCTTTACTTCACAATGATTTCTCCCTCATCAGAGATACAACATTTATTTGAGGGGCCATTCATATAATACTATTATAATTATCAAGTTCTGTTTTTTTTTGCAAAGTAACTTTTCATATGTATATGATTCATTTTTGTCTACTAGATGAACTCTACATTTCCTTATAATCTTTAGAAGTCTTAGCACAGAGACCCCTGGGTGGCTCAGCGGTTGGGCGCCTGCCTTCAGCTCGGGCATGATCCCAGGATCCAGGATCAAGTCCTGCATCAGGCTCCCTGCGAGGAGCTTGCTTCTCCTTCTGCCTATGTCTCTGCCTCTGTCTCTCAGTCTGTGTCTCTCATGAATAAATAAATAAATCTTTAAAAACAAACAAAAAGAAGTCCTAGCACATATTTGTGCATAAAACTCAATTTAGAATTATTCAGGTGTTTGCTTATATCACTAATTATGCCAAGGTGTTTATATATATAAAATCATCTATATTTTGCATATAAAATTATATATAAAAATCATTAAACCTTAGCATAAGTATTAAAATATATATGAATATATATATATATATATATATATATATATATTTATGAATTACATTTAGAAGTGGGGTAATAATGGTCTTTGGGATGCCTGGAAGAAAAAATTATTTACCAAGTGACCCAGGTCTTAATTATTTCATCCATATCATCTTATCAAATTTAACCCCCACCTACTGAATTTAACCCCCACCTTAAATCCTAAAGTGTAAGTATTAACCTCCCTCAGTCTCAGCTTTCTCATTTGTAAAATAAAGATAAGCTATTTGTCTATTGTTATACAACCAGTATATAATGGGGCAAAGGTTTGAACCAAACTTCTATTTGAACCAAAATCCGCTGCCCTTTCCACTATGTTATGCTGCCTCCAAAGGGAATGAGGGAATATAAATTCTAGGCATGCCTGGGTGGCTCAGTTGGTTAAGCATCAGACTCATGGTTTCAGCTCAGGCCATGATCTTCATTGGGATTCTCTCTCTCCCTCTCCCTCTGTTGTACCCAAGATCGCGAATCCGAGAAACCACCGAGGAGCCAACACCGATGCAAACACAGGAGGGTTTATTTACAAGCTCCAGCTTGGGTCCAAGTATACCCGATACAGCGAAGCAGGGACTTGGACCCCGAGGTGGGTTTTAGCTTAGTTTTAAGGGCTGGTCTAGGGGAACTCCAGAAGGGGTGGAGCAATTCCTCAAGTTCTGTTTACATTTGGATATGGGGCCTTCAAGGGCATTGAGCTCTGTTCTTATTCTAATATGAGGCCTCCTGCCCCTGGCTTGGGCTCTGTTCTCATTCTAATAGGAGCTTCCTGCTCTTGGCTTGGGCTCTGTTTTTATTCTAATATGGGGCTTTCTAGGACATTAAGCTGTAAACTATTTTTTCTGTAACTGAAGTAATGTAAATTTCAGGCTGGGATGGCTGTACTTGTGCTAACGCTGACCTTAAAGTGGAATGGCCTTCATTTTCTCGGCCTCCACAACCCCGGCTCCTCTCCCTCTTTCTCTCTCTCTCTCTCAAATAAATAAATAAATAAATAAATAAAATCTTAAAAAAAAAAAGAAAGAAAAGAAAGAAAGAAAGAAAGAAAGAAAGAAAGAAAGAAAGAAAGAAAGAAAGAAAGAAAGAAACCCAAATTTTAAACCTATCTTTGGCCACCAACCTTCTGGATGACCTGGGTCAAGTCACTTCAGGTTCCTGAGAGCTCAGTTGCCTGGGTTCTAAACTAAGGGAGGCTAAACTACACCAATGGCTTTAAATTTTTTTAAAATGAACCATAGCAAGAAATAATACATTAAATGGCAACACTCTATATTTCTATACATATAGATGCATATGCACAGATACACATTTATTTATACAGAATAAAAACATTTCTATTAACATTTACTATATGAATTCAATCTATTTTCTATTTTATTCTTTTATTATCTTTTATATCACTTTTTAGAATTTTAACCTACAATCCACTAAATTGATTTCACAACCAGATCAGAACCTAGCCCTAGAGCAGAAGACCTCTGAAATCCCTTTTTGCTATACAGGCCAAGGCTCTGACTCTCAGCTATGTGAGAACTGCAGGGTTGAATTCAAGCCCAAGGACTCAATCTGCTTTCACCCACCAATATAAATACAGGTCAGCTTCCTGACAGAGCCCCAGGCCACAAGCTTTTATCCAAGTTCAACCATTGACATATCCTGTGAACTAGGCCATACCACCTGCATCTAAACCTTTATCTATAAGTTAAGAAGAATGAAAACCCTTCACTGACCTCACAGAATTGCCACAGGGGAAACTCAGAATGTCTGCAAAGCCCTTTGGAAATGCCAAATGACTTCTTTGGAACTACCTCTTTTTATGCAGCAAGAAGTGTTCTATAGCAGATACCATCATGAAAGTGATATAGAAAGTACACTGTCTGAAGCTCATCAATTTCTGACCTCTGGGTCTTTGACAAAAACTGAGTAGATGTTTTCATAGGGTACCTATCCTCAAAAATACATGATTCCTTTATACTAAATGGAAGGGAAAGGTGGAGAGATGAGGAAAGGGGGTCCTATTTCACAAGCCACACAGAATGTCCTAAAAAAAAAATTACATTGTTAAATCTATTAGGGATTTTGAAGATCTTCCCAATATTTCACAGAGAAACAGAGCTCCAAACAGGTAAATTTTTTTCAGTTTATTTTTTGTTAAGATTTTATTTATTTATGTAAGAGAGATAGAAAACACACACAAGAGAGAGAGCATGAGCAGGGGAGGGGGCGGAGGGAGAGGGAGAAGAAGACTCCCTGTTGAGCAGGGCGCAAGATGCAGGGCTCCATCCCAGGACCCTGGGATCAGGGCCCAAACCGAAGGCAGATGCTTAACCAACTGAACCACCCAAACTGCCCTGAGTTTTCATGCAGTTTAATTCAGTTTACTGACTTCAGAAGAAGAGAGCTACAATTGAAGGTAGAGTTTCCTATCACAGCTGGTGTTTAAGTCAAGGGTGAGTAACCATTTGGTGAAGACATAGTAAAGAGCACTGAAATGCACAGTGGGGACAATTAGGTGTCCTTTAAGGTCACCAATTCATCTGGCAAAAATGTATTCAGAAGCAACATCTATTTTATGCTAATTACAAAGATAGTCTCAACTATCCCCCTTGTCTTGCCTTTTGCCCTACAACTTCACATCTATTCCCATCAAAAAGTGGTCTTCCCCCTTCCCACCTCCTTGAATCTGGACTGATTTTGTGACTTACTTTGGCCAATAGGATATGGTTGATGTAACCTGTGTCAGTTCTGAGCCTATTCTTCAAGAAGCCTGTTCTCTTACCACCCTCACCAGCTATCATGAGTAAAAACTTGGATCATCCTGGTGGATGATGAGTGATAATCATCCCCCATCATACCAGCTCATTGTCATCCAACCTTAAGACTTGCCAGTGAGGTCATCCTCAGCCAGCCAGCTGAACACAGGGTATAAAAAGACTCACTGAAATCAGCAGAGCTCTACCTCGATCAGCAGAACTAATGGACCCATAGATTCACATACAATAGCAAACATTTACTGTTTTAAGTCACTGAGTATTGGGGGCGTTTGATATACCACCATAACTACCCAACCAGAACTGGGCTAGACAGCATTGCACAAGATGAACAACACTAGAAATCCTTTTCTACCCTAAGAGAAAATGATTTGGAAGCACCCAGGTGGCACAGTTAAGCCTCTGACTCTCGGTTTTGGCTATGTTCATGATCTCAGGGTCGTGAGACTGAGTCCAGCGTCAGGCTCCACACTCAGCATGGAGTCTGCTTGAGAATTTTCTCAACCTCTCCCACTGCTCTTCCCTCTTGTGCTCTCTCTCTAAAAAAAAGTAAATAAATCTTTAAAAGAAAGAGAGAGGGCAGCCCGGGTGGCTCAGTAGTTTAGCGCTGCCTTCAGCCCAGGGTGTGATCCTGGAGACCCGGAATCGAGTCCCACGTTGGGCTCCCTGCATGGAGCCTGCTTCTCCCTCTGCCTGTGTCTCTGCCTCTCTTGTTCTCTCTCTCCCCCTCTCTCTTATGAATAAATAAAGAAAATCTTTAAAAAAGAGAGAGAGAGACCGAGAGAGAGAGAGAAAATTATTTGTATAAAATCCCAGGACATACTACTTTTTTTGAGTATATACCACCAATATGTATATATTTTCATATTTATATATTTTAATCGAATTAAAAATTAACTATAAGGAGAATATTCATATATTCATGTATGCAGGCCGATGAGCAGGAGCAACTGCTGCAGAGACTACTGCTCTAGTCTGCTTCAGACCTTTTGTGTTTCCACAGGTGGCACTGTGCTGCCAGCACCTGGGAGAGGCATGCAGCCATCCCTCTCACTCCTGCCAGGTGGGCTGGAAACCACCAGCTCTACAGAGCAGCTTTGCCATTACCAGATGTCCTCACTCACCCTGCGGTGCTGCTGAACTTTGCCTCCACCCAAAAAGCATTGATGCATGTTCATTCTGCCCTGGAGAATGGAAATCCAGGTCTGCTATGGACAGACTAGTGCCTTTGCATCTCCCTTGAGCCCAGGATAATGTACATGTGCCTTTGAAGGGTATAATTAAGAGGGTGGCTTAGGATGCTATACCTTCTAAAGCAAACTAGAAATTCTCTCACTCTCTCTCTCTCTCTTCCTCTCTCTTTCTTTTCTTTCATCTCTGGATTATCCTATCTTCTTCCTAGCCAGGAACATTAGAGTATTCTAAAAAATGTGTGTTGTGCTATGACAACAGAGACAGAGCAGTGACTGAGAGACAACTGAGGTCCCCTTGGCCTCTCCCACTTCAGGCATAGTAAGCCCTGGGGCTGTTGAGGCGTCTCTTCATGTTTCACTTTGTTCTTGGCTTCCTACTATACTCTTAGCATCCCAATGCTCTCCGGTATTGACTTTTCATGAAATGATGAAGAATTAGATTAATTCTCACTCAGATATAGAAAAAGTATCCATCAGTGAGTTGCTCTGCTCTACCTAAATATGAAGAAATACTTAATATTTTCAGGCATGGATAAAGAAGGAAGAAATGGACAGGATGCACAAATAAACTTTGTGGTTTAAGTGAATTCAAATCCACTTGACATTTCTCCTATGCTCTCCAAAGGACAGAGCTTGTATAATAAACTTGTTACCAGCCACCTTCCTGCCACTGCCTTTCAGGAGTTTGGAAATTAATCTCCGATGGTATTCTCAATGTTGAAAAAACAGTTTCATGTAATATTTTAAAAGCTAAATAGTTCTAAGCCCTGAATAAAGGGAGAGGAAGTCAAAAAACTATAGAATACTTACTCATTCATTCAAGAAACAATTTTAGGCATACATCACATACAAGTACCCTATAGGGGCTAGTCACCACAGAAAACAAAGCTCTAGGAGATAGAAAAATGGACCCACCCATTCTCTACTCCCTACCCTAGGAAGAAGGCTCTAGGTCAAGGAATATTTATGATACAGCTCAGGAAAGGAGCAGGAAACTTTGGCGTAATAGAACCAGAGTCATAGTTTACAAGTAAAAATATTACTAATAGCCACTGTAAATATCTATATTGTGTCATATAATAGCACTGCTCTAAGATGCTGTATTATTTTTATTAATTAGATATCAGATTTTGTCCTAAATGCTTTTGTCAGATTGGTCACATGATCATCACAATGAACATACAAGGTAGGTTTTGATTTCATACATATACATTCTATATAGATGTAGAAAGGTTACTAAATATTTCATGCTCAGGTTCTTGGTGAAGTCACAAGTGGAGCACAGGCCACTCGACTCCAGAGCTTGTGCTCTACATTCTAATGGCTACAACACACTGCCCTCACTCTGGGTCTATTTGACCCACACAGAGTCAAAGATATGGTACTAGGAGAAATATCACTTTTCAATAGATCATAAAGAGAGGGTTTCAGGAGGAAACCACTTCTCCTAATCCTCCTAGTCGAGAGATATGATAGATTTTAAAGAATCAATTGAAATACTAGCATCAGCTCAGAGAAACAGACACTTTTGGGTGGCCACTTACTACCATATTCACTAAACTGGAGCTAATGCCTCCTACCTCACTGTCCCCCTGGCACACTCAGGGAAATAGCTGACAGGAAGAATGAATAAAACAGTCACCATGAGAAAGAGAAAAATCACTAATATTTATAATGGGTATACTATTTTGGAAAAAAAATGATTTCTTTTTCTGTCCAAGATCTGATTAGTATGTGGCAGAGCTAGGAATTCTTAGCAGTTCAAAACACTGTAATATTTTGCCTCTCTAAAGTGAAAATAAAAATAAACACCCTTTGTAGCCCAAGAGTTGAGGAAGAGCAAGACACAAGCAGATAAAAGTTGAGAGAAAGGTGCCCCGATTTTCCTGCTGTGATCTAGAATAGGAGGAAACACTAAGAGAAGATTGTATAGCAGAGCAGAGGAAGGGTCTTTCCCTACTGCCATTTCAGTTTCTTGTCAACCATTACCTCAAAGCCTCCACACACATCTATCCAGGAGTGTCTTCACTGGGTAAAAGTTACTGTAAAATAGAGCTGGGAAAAGAGAAAGGATGTGAATCTAAATCCCCAGATTCTCTGTTCACCCACATATGGTGTTAGTAGAATTCAGAAATCCCTGTGTGGCCTCTATAAGGATTTCTAAGGTAATGAGAAAAGACCAGCGCTGGTTTCCAGAACTGATCAGATATTCACACCCAGACCTCAATGTTATTACAAGCTGACTTGTAATAACTGACTGATGCTCACAGGCCAGTTGGTTCTACTTTTGGATACAAATGACCTCCCAGAATACTACTCCAAGGGAGAGAGCTCTGCGATGATGATAAAACAAGATGAAGGTGACTGTGCAACACAAAGCACCTAACATGCCCCTACGCTAAATGAACAACTGCTACTTCTCTAGAATTATAGCTTTATTCTCACTGTAGTCTCTTCCCTACAGATAAGATTTCTTGAAATACCCCATCATGAAATTACCTTTGCTTTTTGACAATATCCAATCTAAAAGGAGCCTCTGCTTCCTTGAACTCTTTACCAAATTAACCAATGGAATAAGTTCTATAACAGGTTATTTCAAGTACTCTTTAAATGAGACACTCTATAGTTTCCTCACCATGAGAAAGTTCATCTACAAGTGTGTTCCTCCTGGCATCTAGCCAATAGACATTAATAGTAGGTAAAGAGACTGGGAAGCTTCCCTGAGAGAGTTGCCATATTGGGGGTGAAATGGTTTATCAGTTAGCTTTTGCTGCATAACAAAAATAGCAGCAACAAAAAACCTCAATAACACAAGGCAATAAGTACTTATTAACTTATGGATACAGTGCTCCGGTCGCTGATTTGGGCTGCACTTGGTAAGATTTCTGGGGTAAGATGACTTATGGCTGATCTAAGCTAGGCTGGGCTGATTAGTTCCCTTGGCTCTGCTCCATGTGTCTCTCATCTTCCAGCAGGTCAGCCCTGGCATATTATCATAGTAGTGGCAGAGACCCAACAGAGCAAGAGGAAACACACCCAGCCTCTTGAGGGCCTAGGCTCAGAACTGACACAACATCATCCTGACTCATTTTGAAATGAAGAAAAGAACCTGTATTTAAAACAACGATTCAACACAAGTCATAAAATTAGATCAGATTGGGAGCAGAGGTAAGGAGGCATGGGGAATAGAGTCCACCCCTTTTGTGTCAGCATGTACAAAGCCAATGGCAAAGGGCCTAGATAATGGGAAGGGTGAGGAATAGAAGCTATCATTACAATCTACTCCAGATGCTTTTTAGCCTGCTTGGGCTGGAGCTGAATGACAATTATAACCATATTTCAAGGGACTTGTAATGCCAGTGAAAGCCAAGTTGAGGCCTGAGCATCCAGAAGTTCCCTTCTCCAAGCCAAGTGTAACCAACCAAACTGCAGTTCACACCAGTGAACATGAATTCCAGCAGAGCAAACAACACCAAATAGAAAAGATCATGAATCCGTGTTTCACTAAAGCCTAAAGGCATGTCTCTAAGGATCCAAGTCTCTATTCTACCCCAAGTCTCTGTAAGCCACATTTCTCCCCCATATCCTTAGATACATTCTCAGGGTAAGGGAACTAAGGGAGAAAATATTTACTTTCTGGAGAGAATTGACAATACTCAAAGGGTAGATTTAAATCATTAATATGGACCAATATTACATAGGATTGAATCAAATTAATTTTTGTCCTCATTAACCAGGAGTGTGGTATCAGGATAAGACCTGAACAGGCCAAATAAAGAAGGTATGTACACTATGTAAAAATTTGTAACTCTCGATATATTTCACACTAGAAATTGTGACTTTTTCAAGAAATCTAAAATGTTCAAAGACTTTATCCACAAAGCTATCATATTTTCCCCCATCTCTGGCCTATGTGAGACAGCACTGAAGAACCAAGAACTTTTCTTTTTACTTTAGGGCTTGCCTTAATTTGTGGTTGTTATCTTTGTTTTATTTCTCAAATGAAACTACTTTATAAATACTTCACAAGCTATTGTGAAAATCAAATTAGACAGCAAATATGAAAGTTTTTCAAAAAGCTCAGAAATGTCAAAGAAATGTAAAGTGATTTGATGCGCTGTTACAATAACAATCAAAGTGTGCTCATGGGCACTGCTTTCTCATTATCCAGGCAGACTGGTATGGTAGAAATAACACCAGGCTAAGCCAAGATTCTCCTTTCTGGATTCCTGCTGTGCCACCACAAGCTGATATGACCCTACAACAAGACCCTTGCCCACTCCAGACCTTAATATTTTTGTTAAAAAAATAAGGAGGTGGGGCTAGAGGATTTCTAAGGTCTTTCTGAGTTCTAAATAATTTCTTGTTGATACTTCATCCAACACAATTTTTCAATTATTTGAGGAAGAAAAAAGATTGACCTTATATATGAGGAAGCCCCTTTAGAAGCCTGCTTTTAAAATAACAAAATAATCCTTATCCTAGAGTTAACTTCATTTCTGCCACTTTGAATTTATTTGCATTCATGCTGATATATTTCTTTGGGCCTGTCTGACTGTGGCAACTAATCCTCACCTCCTCCATGAAGCCCTCCCTAATCTCTTCTGTGCTGCTTTATCATAAGACCTACTACTATCATCATTGTTGCCACTTGCAGGATGACAATCTTCACTTGATCTATCCACTCTATAGTAGGCAGCATGTTATAAAAGCTAATGCAACATCTCTGATGCTCCCAAGAACTCTGCACAGTGCCCTAAATTCTCCTGGTTTTACAGATCAAGAATTTGAGCCCAGAGAAGTGAACTATGTTGATCGAATTTATACAACTCAGAAAGAGGCAAAACCAGATATCACACTCATATCTGCCTCGAGGCAAAGTCCTGGTGTCTCTTGAATTCTCCTATATCAGAAGTCTTTGTACTGTGAATATTTACTTATTTGTCTCTCTTCTAGATTATCAGCAACTTGGTGGTTGAGGATGTTTGTTCTTTTGGAGTTCTAATACCTAACACAATACTTGTAACATAAAACAATAAATGTTTGTTAAGTAACATATACCAGACAGATGACCATTTTCTCCTGAGTATTAGATTCAATATGCAATATTATGATTCCTCATAATCACACACACCATTTACTACTGATACTTTAACTCAAGTTCTTAGACCTATAAATCAAATGGGATCAAATTTCTTGAAGACTGTAGATATTCTAAAAGTATTCTCAAGTTCCAAAGGAAATCTTTTAAATTCTCAAAATCACCATAAATCAATGTCTTCAAATAATTGATGTCTTATAAATCAATGTCTTCAAATAATTATATACTTCACTATATCATATGTGCATAAAAAATAACTATAATACAAAGAATTATATATGTCGTGGGTCTTCTAGTCCCCATCTTCAGATTGTTTAATTGCCAATCTAATCTCTTTCTTCAACTCCAATCATATTTTTCCAAGAGTCTTCTGGACATTTTTATTCAATCTTCCAAGAATGATTTCTAAATTTACATGTTAAAGTAAATCTTAACATCTTCTTCCTACTAGAGTAGTTTTGGAGAGATGTCTTTTATTCTTCCTACTGCTTGATATTTTAGGAGTTTAATAGATATCTGATTTAACTAAACAACACCAAATAATAGCACTGATTCTGCCACTGATTTTTCACTTTATTTATATCACTTGTAAATGAAGAATAATATGATTTATATTTATTGTCTACGCTCAGGACTCAGCTAAGTAAAACTTGAGATTGCTACACCAATATAGACCTTTCTACTCAGTTACATCCTATATATAAACCTGAATATCTACTAAGTGCATATTATGCACTCAGCATTGTCAAATACTATAGCAAATATAAAAAGCAGAAGACATGTTCTCTGGTCCTGAGTCTACAGAGACAAGAGTCATACAGAAAAAAAAAATTAGTAGAGAACAATGCAAGGCAGAAAATAAGCAAGCACTAATGTGTTTGAAACCAATAATTATATTGTAGCACTTCCAAAGAGGAAGAAATTATGTTTTCACTATTGGAGCCCATGAACACATAGAAAAGCAATGGAGTCATTCTTAGGCTAAAGCCTCCTCCTTGAAAGTAAACTATTCTGAATCCCAAAGCACAGCATCTGTTGTTATTATTGTTTCTTATTTGTTTTCATAGATATTGTTTCTTCTTATGTCTCCAAAATGAAGGCATTCTCAAGAGTTACGTTCCAGAACTGTATTCATTTTTATCCCCTCTCTCTGGTAGGGAACTATTTTGATCCCAGGTCCATGGAATCTGTGCCAGATCATTGCCTACACATTGCCAATCTAACCTTTTTCTCAAACACAAATCACATTCTCCCAAATGTCTTTGGACATTTTCATCCAGCCTTCCAAGAGCTATTTCTAAATTACTGGTGTAAAATCAACCTTAACATCTCAGTCTCTACAAGAGTTTCCCTCACCTTGGTATTTCTATCAGGTATTTCTATATCTTAACCTCTAGATTTCTCACATATTTCCTCTCTCCCATATTGTTCTGGCTACAGTCCTCATTCTCTCTGAAATACACTTTAACTGGCCTCCCTCCTTTCTCCCAGACTTCCTTTTTCTCCCACCAGAGCCTTTCTCTGACTGTCTGACTTTCACCAGAAACTCATCACCTGTGATATATTCAGAGGAAGACAGTGAGCTAGAACAGAAAAAGCACCTGCCTTAGCCTCAAATCATGAAGAACTGAGTTCTAATCTCAGCCCTACATCATTATATGTCCTTTAAAATCTGTGAGATTTTTTCCATTCTCATCTCTAAACTGGGAATAATACTACCAATCGAGAAATAGTTAGGATTTAAATGAGATAATATGTGAAACCACAGCACAAAATAAGAGCTTTATAACTAGCAACTCTTATAAAGATTATTCTTCTTTTTATAAGATTGAGTAGAATATTCAAAATCTCTCGAGAGATAACTTCAATCTATAGTTTTTGGATGACTTTAATACATAAACTAAGCATGTCTACCTTATTCCTTCTGCTTATACTATTTACCATAAATGAGATCTCTTCTCCTCATAGTTCTTCCCACCAGAACAAATGCTATTTATTCTTCAAGACACTTTTCTTGTCACTAACATCCTCAATTAGGTCTCCAGCCCCTTCCTCCCCAGTTCAGAATGAGCCCTCCTAACAAATTACTGAATCATTACTGAATATTTGTTTTCTATACTAGCCTTTGAATTTAAACACATAATGGCTTGTTATATATCTTTTTAAAAAAATTCACATTAAATGAATGTCGTTGTTTTTGGCTCCCAAGTAGAATACAAAGACCATGAGTGTAGGGAATATCATTTGTGCCTATAAACCCAGTACTGTGCTCAGAGTAGGCTACTTGATAAATATTTGTTGAATTGATAAATAAATAAAGGACTTCATTAATAAAACAGAGTGGTAGGAGTTGGCACAAAAACTAATGAAAGTTGAGTCATATTTGGTGGGAGCTGAATGCTAAGAAAAGCCAGTGGCATGATTAAAGTGGAAAGTAGGGAAGTCTGATATATCAATTCTGCCTACAAATGGATTATGGCTGAGGACTTGAGAAGCACAGAGATTAACCAGGAGTCTTTGTTAAGAATTAGAGGAAAGGAAATGAGTCTTGAAACAATGAGAATGCACCAATGGGAGAATTCAGTGTGTATTTCAAGACAAGAAAAACAAGACAATGTGAATGAATAAATAGACTTTGAAGTATAAGCAAAAAATAAGACAGGTGACGTTTCAAGACTGGAGAAAGCAGACTGTATGAAATGAATGCGGACACTCTGAAGACACTCTGTAGAGAATGAGAATTCAGTTTTGACTATGCTATTATTGAACATGCAAATATGGATGTCCAATGGACAAGCTTTGCAGTCAAAGTAAGAAAAATTCTTATAAACTGCCAGTGACTGAGAAAATCCCCCAAAGATAGAATACTACCTATCTTTCTGATACTTCTTTAGAAAATTGTGTGATCTTTGTATTTGTTCAGCTCTGAGATAAGAAAAAGTCCCATAATCTTACTATGAAGCTACCTTCTTCTATTCATGTAGGTAGCCTAGAAAACCCTAGAGGACAGAGAATGTGAATAAGATAGTATCATTCATAAAAGTAATTCTCTCATTTTTAGGCTTTCTTTTTTTTTTAAGCTTTATCTTATTTTACTTTTTTTAAAAGATTTTATTTATTTATTCATGAGAGACACAGAGAGAGAGAGGCAGAGACGCAGATAGAGAAGCATGCTCCATGCAGGAAGCCCAAAAACAAGAAACATGCACAAAACTGCAAAAGTATATCACAAATTGCTTAAAGCCAATAAGAAAGAAGAAAATTCAACAAAATGTCAACAAGATTTTTATAGATATAGACAAGTTATTCTAAAGTTTATATGGAAAGGCAAAGGAACTAGAATAGTTATAATTATTTTGTGAAAGAATCATTCTACCCAATGCTAAGACTTATTATATAGCTATGTAATCAAAACCAGCACAAACATGCCCACCTGATTTTTGACAAACACCTCAAAAGTAATTCAATGTGGGAAAGACAGTCTTTTCAACAAATGCTGCTGCAACACTTGACATTCATAGACAAAAAGATGAATCTTAATCTAGACATCACACCGTGTACAACAGATAATTTAAAATGGATCATGGATTTAAATGTAAAGTGTGAAACTATTAAACTTTAATAAGAAAGCATAGGGCAAAACCTTTGGAACCCAGAATTGGGCAAAGCATTTTTAGACATGACACCAAAAACATGATCCATAAAAGAAAAATAAATGATGAATTGGACTTTATTGAAATAAAAAAAAAAACTTTAATTCCATGAAAGATCTTGTTAAGAAGATGAAAAGCAAACTATATATTTGGAAAAATATTCACAAACTATGTATCTGTCAAGGATCTTATATCTAGAACATACAGTTAAAAAAAATCCAATTAGAAAATAGGTGTTAAGACTTATACATAAGTCTTCATAGCATCCCATTTATAATATTCTCAAACTGGAAACAAGCCAAATAACCACCAAAAGGTGAACTGATAAACACACTGTTATTTTTATGCATTAGGAAATTACTCAGCAATAAAAAGGAATAAACTCATGCTGCATGGGGATGACATGGGTGCATCCTAAAATAATTGTGCTGAGTTACAGAAGCCACACAGAAAAAGAACATATTGCACAATCCCATTTATGTACCCATTATATATCCATAATGTCAGTGGTTACTGATCTGGGAGTAGGAATGGGGCAGATGAGAGAAATATAAAAGGGAATGAAATGTTTGCGGGTGATGGATACATATGTCCATTCTGTTGATGGTGACAATGATTTCATGAGGGTATATACATATTTAGAAATGTATTAAGTTGTACATTTAAGTATGTGTGGCTTATTGTATGTGAATTGTGCCTCAGAATTGTTAATAAAAAATGTTACCTTGTCTCAAAGTAATATCATTATGATGATAACTTGCAAATTTCTAACTATGATTGATACTTGTTGCTTAAATGGCAGGGTCACTTGCCTATCTCCTTACTCAACATCTGCATGTGGATGTCTAATGGATGCCTTAATTTAAACTGTTCAAATCGAAATACTGATGTCCTTTCTCAAATATGTTCCACTCACAGTTATCCCATTTTAATGTCTGGGAATTCTAATTGTTGGTCAAATTATTTTCTATCTTATCTTTTCCTTATAGAAAATCCATACCAATCCATCTGCAAATGTTTACTCTGTCTTCAAAAGATGCCTCAGTCTGTCCCTGTATCACTGTACCCACTGATATCAACCTGGTCAAAGCCCTCGTCATTATTGCCATCACCACCTAACTGGTTTCTTTTTTCTTACCTTGCCCTCCTATACTTCATCCTTATCACAGAACTTTCTAGAAGATGTCAGATGTTTCCTTTCCACACCTCCAATGGACTTCTGTTTTGCCAGGGTTGGAAAATCAAAGTCCTTAAAATCACTGCCCTATAAGACCCGTACATAATCTGCCCCATCTCCATTCCTCTCTGGATTCTCTTTTTACTTTTCCCCAACTCATTTCACTCCATCCTTTCTTGCCATTCATCAAATAAACCAGGCACACTTCCTCCTCAAGGGTTTTGCACTAGCAATTTCCTCTGCCTAGAATGCTTTTTCCTTAAATATCCACATGGTGCCAAGTGGTCAAGCAATCCCTAAGCAGCAGCTGAAATGCTGGGCTGACTCCCATAAATTTGGTCAGTAAAAAAACAAGCCCAAATGGGTTTAGACAGTTCATTACTCATAGCACATAGCAGACAGTATACATGTGATGCTGGCATTAGTTCCCTTGCTCATCCAAGTCCCACGAGGGCCATAAGAACAGCCTCAGGCTGGTGCAGTGCACACCTGGCTGTGTCACAGTCGAGGCATACTCCATTTAGGACCCCTGGTCTTATCAGGGGATTGCTATAAAAATCACTCACCCTCCCCTCCAGAAAGAGATATTACCATATTATTACCCTGGGATATAAGCAAATCTTCTCTGGAGAGAGGAAGAAGACTTTAGTATTCTAGAAATTCCCCAGGGAAGGAAGATATTGTCCATCTTTATCATGAGGATAGAGAAATGGATCCATCCAACTCAGTGGGACATGCTATTTCTAGCTTCCAAGGCTTTCTTTACTCTTGTCCTTGAAAAGATAGTCCAAGATGTTTGGAAATATGTAGAATTTTCTCCTAAGACATGGCTCCTTTTTCCTTTTCCTTTGAATCTCTATCCAAATATCAACATCTCAGAGAGACCTACCTCAAACATTCTATTTATTATTGTAATCTACCCCATTGACACCCCTTACCAACCTGGGTTATTTCATGCCAGGATAGTCACAAACCACTTCAAAATGACATCCAAATTTGTGGCCTGCTTTCTCCCACGTGGAGAACATGTATTGCATGAGGGCAGGCATTTTATGCTTTATCGCTGCTTTACCCAGTATCTACAACTGTCGGCTCCTGATAAGCCTCTGATGAATTATTTTTAAATTTGAGAGAATGAAGCATAAAAGATGTTAACTCTTCCTTGCAATGCTTCACAAAGAATTCTAGCCTTTGAAGGACTAGATGCCCAAATAAAGGTTACAACAAGTTTAAGGGGAAAAGAATCATTAGGTTACCAAAGACTGAAGGCCCAACCTTCCTTCTGAAGAACCTACAGCAGGGAACATAGATGGTTGACACTGGTTAGACACCACATCTTTGAATCCACTGCAGTGTCTACACCAGGCCATGCTTCCCCTGGGTTGCTCCTTACCAGCCCCCGAGCATCATGATGGATTTGAAGTGGAGAATCCCTTCCCAATAGAAAATCCTTCTGCTGGCAACTTTAGCTCAGGACTCCCTACAGATGTGGGCCAAGATTTTCACAGGACTGCACTGCGTCTGAGGCTTTGTTCCCACCCCTTCTTCCCACCTACCCCTGTCACTGTTTCTGTAGGTGTCACACCTGTTTTGTAGTCTGACGGCTCTCTGTGATTCCTTCTGTTCCCTCAACCTTAATCCTTCACAGAGATTTCCCAGAAGAAAGCTCTTCTTGTACTTCTAATCCAGTCTTTGCATCTACTGCTTGAAAGACTTGAACTAACTTATGGAGGTACCACAGGTCTGTTGTCAGTGGGAAAACATCAGCTCCTTCACGTGAATATCCTAAATGCAAGGCTCGTCCTATAATTACAGAAGTCAGGATTGCAAAAGTCAGGGACAGAGCAGTTTTCGTTACAGAATAGCATCGAAACTAGAGCCCAGGGCTACATGGATTCGGGGAAGTAAGGGGAGGACTAGTTTAAGTCAGTGTGCTCTTGCTTTCTGAGTTTATCTTAGACTACAAAGTAGTTTTCTTTCTACCTGTGATATGTGATGTGATGATCTCTCCAGTAGGGTACCAGTTTTGCTTTCTCAGAAGATATACATAAAAAGTTCATAGTCCTGGGAACCTGCACACTGGTCCCAACTTACTGTTTATTTGAAACTACAGTCCCAGGCAAGTCCACTGAATGTATCCAGGCCACAAATATCATCTGTTCAAAATTTCCACTATTAAAGGTGGGATACCAAAGGAACCTTCCCATTTTCTGATTCAGCAACCTATCAAAAACCTATCAAAAGTAAATTGATCACCTAATATTATCAAAATCTTCCCATTTTGTTCAGCCTCACAAAAAAAGGTAAAAACAGGGGAAAATAAGGCTTTAGAATAATTTGTTGCACTGATAATTTCTATGTTATATTGCCCCGAAATGCATGCTGGTGGGGGCAAGGAGAAAGAGGTGCGTTATTTCTCAATGTGGATTCCTCTCTAACTCCAAGTACTGCTCATACACATACATCAACCAAGCAAGAAATCCCTGAATTCAGTTCTCAAGTGTTCTGACCCCACACCAGCAGATACTGTCACTGCATTAGACCCAAACTAGCACTCAAGCTGCATTTTCTCTTGAACACTCTCGCAGAACTCAGTATGAGGCCTTCAGAACCATTGTATTCAAGCCTTTGTTTGAACAGTCTGCAGTACACTGTCGGAGTGAATCCTGCTGTTAGCTAGACAGGGGTCCCGGGAGAGGACATGTTGGGTTCTGTATGTTTAACTTTTTATCCTTTGTGTCAACCAGTTATGTTTCTAAAACATTTCCAATCCCCTAGCTTCACAGAAAACAAATAACTCTGCACAGCCCCCTCTTCCTTCATCCCTCATAAATAATCCCCAAGAAGGAGGACGGCTGCAGAGACAGAGCCTGAATGCTGACGAGGTGGTGCTGCTGACTTTGGATCATCCTGCAGCTGGGCCATAAAGAATAAGAATGAATTCCAAACTTTTCTAGTGTGATAGGAACAAAGCACTGCCTGCCAGGCAGTGCAGCAATACTTCTTCAAGTCAAAATCTTGACAACGTCATGGGTAGAGCTCAGGACTTGGAGATTTAGTCCAAACTCTGTAAAATATGTCATGTATGATTTAGGCAAGCTGAGATGATGACATCTCCAGACCTCAGTATCTTTACTCTCAGGAAACATGATTGTGTGGTGGTTAAATAGGTGGCTTTGTAAGCCAGGTTGCTTCATTTTGAATCTGAGTTTTTCCATTTGATAACCATGGGCAACTCACTTAAAATTTCTGTCTTATGCATCTCATAGTATTTGCTTGTGCTATACAAATGCCCCCTCCCATTAGCCCCAAAAATCTCAGTGGCTTGCCACATTAAAGATTTATTCCTCACTCATGTTGTGTTATGGGTGTGGATCAAGGGAAGCCCCAGAGCTCTGTGGCTCCACTCTACATGTCTTCTTTATTGAGGGGTATCCACTGAGATAGTCTGTGTCTTTGTCTCATGGCAGATTATAAGAAAGCAAAAGGCCAGCCATGAGATGGCTCTTTAAGCAAATTATTGAAACAGGTCTACTGTGTCTCTTCCACTCATATTTTGTTGACTTAACTCCCTATATCCATGTGCAAAGAAGTATATTCCTACCATAGGAAGGATGAGCAAGTCAGATAGCAATGGACAGGGATGTATGATCCTCTTACATGGGAAGAGGTGAATAACTGTGTACAAAATAATCTACCAAATAAAAGTGATAAGAATAGTTCCCACTTCATAAGATGATCAGAAAGATTGAATGAATTCTCATATGAAAAACATTTAAAATGATGCCTGGAATACAGCAAACCCTCATTAAATGTTAGTTATTATTATCTGTCCAGTAGGAATAATATAACTCTTTTCTACCTCACAGAGGTGTTTGAGGATCCTATTATTAGTATTTTTGTTACAGATACTATGTGACATGAGATAAATCATATTAAGTACCATACCAAAGTCAGAAATTTTATTACATCAATTGCAGACAATAATGTGGATGTGCCCTCTACTCATCTCCATGGAGATGCACATTGGGAAGATTTCAAAGGGGATTATTAATGGCATAATATCTCTGGGAGATATCACCATCATCAATAGCAAAATATATCATTTATGGGCTCCCATTATATGTGAAGGATGATACTTAGCATAAGAGAAGCAGAGATGAATAAGATCTAGCTCTTCAGATGCCAACAGCCCAGCTGGAAACACCTTCTTTATGTGTGTGCCCTAAGCACGGCAGATTATGGCTCCCTGGATGGTGATGCAGGCCATAAATGCTACAGGACCTCACAGAGGAAGTGAACTCAGGGCCACAGGTCAGGACAGATTTTGCAGAGAACAGGTTATTTGAACCAGCACTCTAAGAAATATAGAATTCCAGTAAACAAATCATAGAAGAAAAAGAAAAAGGAGAAAAGCAAAGCAAAGGCAGAGACAGGTTCTCCATTCTTAGGAAAATTGGAAACCCTGAGATTATGCAAAAGATACTGTCAATTGAAATAGTGTAGAAAAAGGATAAATGAAACAAAATTAGGTTTCCTGGCTCCCAGTGCTGGATGAGATTCTCCCCTAGACCTGTTATTTCTTTGGGATTGTTTCATCTTCTGTAAGTTGTGTTCTGTCAAGATCCCATTTTTCTCTCTACGTCTGTCTTTTCATAAGATTTTCTAGCATACAAAATACATTTTAATTCAGTTATTTTAATAACATTTATCACTTACCAACTTCTATTATGTGTCCTGTAGAAATACATAATAATCTTTAAAATACCCAGTGAATTATTTAATATCATCCCCGAAGTCACGTAGTTGTCCCTATGCTTTCTCCCATTAAAACAGAGGGAGTGTGTGTGTGTATGTGTGTACATGTGTGCATACATGTGTTTGTAGACATGTGACACAGACCTTCATATTCACCTGCTCTGGCATGGGCACAGTGCCACAGGGAAATGCCTTCAGTTGATCATATGATTTTTCCCACTTGGTAAACGTCAGTGCTTCTGACCCTAGTTACTAATGTTGTTGATTGATTATAAGTCAGTTGCTGACTCTGAAGAATACTGAGAGTAATTTCCTTGTTAGTTTATTTTAGAGCAACTGATGATTGTGCATCATGGTCACATTTTGGAGGATAATGAGCCTAAGTGATCTAGGCAAGGGCAGTATATTGCAGGGAGCCTACTTGGAAGGCAGAGAGAATTGTTAGGTCTCAGGTGTCTCATCAAAGAGAACAGCAAACACACCAATCATATGTGTGTCTGTGGTTCCATCTCTCTAGAGAGAGCAATTTAGCAACAGCCAAGTGATTCTTTTTGTCACATTGCTGCCCTATGCTCATACCTGGCCCTTTAGTATAAACCCAAGATCAGATGGGAAAAGACCTGAAAGTCATTTTTAATATGATTCCTGTCTTCCCTGTCTCCCTCACCAAATTATCAGTGCACATGGGTGCGTGCACATACACACAAGCATACACATAGTATTCCATACACTCTTCATTGTACCAAGATCTCATAATGTCATTAAGATCATGACTCAGTATTTCCCAGATCTTGTCATATATTTCCTGACTTCTCATTGGGACTTCATGGAAATTTGTGGAGGGAAGAAAGCAAAGAGGGAAAAAAAATCTAACTAAGCTACAGAATTTGAGAAAAAAAATATTTTAATCTAGTGCCTGAGTTACAATGAGATTTTTTCATGTAATTTCAAACTCCTATACTCATGAATTTTTTGTCCCCCTCCCTCAGGCTACTGCAAATCCATTAATCTGTTTTGATTTGTATTACCACAAAAATAGAGCCTGATGCAAGGATGTTTGAATAAGCAAATAGTTTACCTGGTAAGTCAAGAGAGTTGGAGCAAGAATCTGAGGAGCATGAAACAGATAAAAAGGCAAAGCTAGTACAAGGATGATACACTGAGGTCATTCATGTGGGCAATGGGAACTTGATTTTGCTGGGACTTTCTGAGAAACATGCAATTGTCAGAATTATCAACTAGAGACACCATGGTGCTCCCCTGCCCTTTTGTTAATGATTGTCCCAAGATGCCTGGGTGGCTCAGCGGTTGAGCATTTGCTTTAGCTCAGGGCATGATCCCGAGACTCCAGAATCAAGTCCCATATCGGGCTCCCTGCACGGAGCCTGCTTTTCCCTCTGCCTGTGTCTCTGCCTCTCTGTCTCTCTCTGTGTGTGTCTCTCATGAATAAATAAAATCTTAAAAAAAAAAATGTCCCAAGAGATTTCAATTCAGAGTACAAGTCCACATTTTACATGTACCAGAAAGGCTGAGGGGGCTCTTCTAACATTCTAACTGTCCTAGGAAAGTCCTGGGGGTAAAAGCCAGAAATCTGTAGTGCAGTTAAAGCTCACTGAGGCCATCTAAGAAAGAAGTCTTTCAAAGAATTCTAACACAGTCCATCCCTTGAATCACTAGGCTCCCACTCATGCCCTAAAGTTGTGCCATCATAGATCCTTCAGGATGGTAGTAAGTCCAATCTTCACTAAAGATTCAAAATTAGTTGGTTATCAGAATAAGCTAGTCTTCATTGCTGCAGCCAGTCCCAAATCTAAAACTTACATTTATCATCTCCTATCTCCCCATCCATTCTAAATATTCCTTACACTCAGCCAGAACTTCATTAATATAAGGGTTTTCCTTATTAGGGTAACACAAACCTTTATTCCTGAAAAATTTCAGTCCTTGGTTGCCTTATATCTAACAGGCCATATTTGCCACAATTGTCCACTCATCATCATCAAAGTAGGCATGGAAACACCAAAGACGTCCCAGTAAACCAATGAGTTTCACAGAATACAACCCTGCACTATACATAGTAACGAATCTAGGTTCTTTTGATAATCAGGGTCAATTACAATGGGAACCTTACTCATCCCCCTGTGTAAATATTTTCTTTGTAGGAACCAGTACCTCCAAACCAATGATGTATAAGAATGCATGGATAGAATAGACAAATTTTACAAATGGGTCACTGGAAATGACAGTGAGAGGGACCAATCCAACTTTCAACCTCTAACTCCTTGTCCCATGTTTCTAACTACCGGAGACATAGTCTCATGTATCAGCTATTGGTTCAGTACATATATATAGATTCCTGAAGGAGAGCACTCCAAATCCACAGGGTTTGTACCCAAGCTGTCACCTTAACTGTCTTTTTAATAGGTCATTTCACCATTCCATTAGGCCAGTTAATTCTGTGCAAGATGGAATATAGTAAGACGAGTGATTTCCATAGTCATGAACATTTCTGGAACTGAAGAAAAGATGGAAAAGCATACTCCTAGGAAAATTAAATGTGGTTAGGTTGAGTATAATAGAGGGCCTGAGTGATCCTTAGATAATCAGCTGGAATAGATAATATATCTCTTAAGTATAAATGATGTAATAGACTCAGGAAAGGCAAATAACAAAGGAGCTTTTGTTTGAGGATTGAAATAAAAGAATAAAAAAGAGATTTTAAAAAGCCTTTTCAGGGGATGCCTGGGTGGCTCAGCAGTTAGCTTGGGTTGTTATCCAGGATCCAGGAACCAGGATCAAGTCCCACATTGGGCTCCCTGTGAGGAGCCTGCTTCTCCCTCTGCCTATGTCTCTGCCTCTCTCTCTCTTTGTGTGTGTCTCTCATGAATAAATAAATAAATAAATCTTTTTTTTTTTTTAAAGCCTTTTCAGGAGCACCTGGGTGGCTCAGTCAATTAAGCATCTGCCTTCAGCTCAAGTCATGATCTCAGGGTCCTGGGATCGAGCCCCACATCAGGCTCCCTGTTCAGCTTCTTCTCTCTCTCCCCTCTGCTCTCTCAAATTAATATATATATATATATATATCTTAAAAAAATAAAAGTCTTTTCAGAGAACACCTAACATCCACATCTTGTTTTCTAACTCTACTTCCCAATAAAAAGAACCAGGACACTTTGGAGAAACAGTGAATTTTAAGACTGCAGCAGAAAGCTTACATGATTGACCCTGGAGCATCTTGTAAGATAACGTGTGATACAACACCCAATGATGAGTTATGTCAAAAGTACACAGGAAGCAACTGAAAGAATTTCCAATGGTCAAAGAAGAAATCATACAAGAAAATGAAGTAGTATTATATTATGACCCAAAAGATAATAATATCCATGAAGTCTTGGTGATATAAATGATAAAATAAAATGAAATAATATAAGGCAGAATAGACAAATCTACTGTGAGGAAGAATTCCAAATAATTTAATCTAGATACTCTGGGGATCCCTGGGTGGCTCAGCGGTTTAGCACCTGCCTTTGGCCCAGGGCGTGATCCTGGAGTCCTGGGATCAAGTCCCACGTCGGGCTCCCTGCATGGAGCCTGCTTCTCCCTCTGCCTCTCTCTCTCTCTCTCTCTCTCTCTCTTTCTGTCTCTCTCTCTGTCTATGTGTGTGTGTGTGTGTTGTGAATAAATAAAATAAAATCTTTAAAAATAATAATAATCTAGATACTCTGCCCTCAACTACCAAGAGCATAATTCCCTATTCCTCCTGTGTGGGCTGCACAAAATGACTTCCTTTCAAAGAATAAAATATGGAAAGTGAGAAGAGAATACCTTTATAGCGGTGAAATCTGAAAAAAGAGCCTAAGGCAGCATGACTACTAGGTATAATGTGATATCCTGGATAGGATCCTGAAACAGAGTATTAGATCATGGTCAAGAGACTTGATTCCAGCAAGGACTCCCAGAGAAACATATAGCTCTCCCAAAAGTATCTACCTGAGACAGAAACCAAGGGAGTATCTGCCTTTAAATTCCTAGGTTCTCTTTGTCAAATGTTGTCTGAATGGGAGTTGGTATTCTTACACTTCCAGGTCTGTGCATGCATCAGAATGGCCCAGTGGAACCCCTACAGGTGTTGGACATGGTGATGGCAAAGAATCCCCAGGGTAAAAAAGCAAACGGTAGGCATTGCTTCAGAGATGAGATCCTGGCCATCTGCATTTGTAGCTACTGCTTCCTGCAGCCATGACCAAAGAGGTGGGCCAAGAAATTGTAGACGGAAGAAAAAGAATATCCAACACACCAACCTTAAAGTTCCAGTGCAACTTCTCTCTTGGGCTTTTCAAAGTGTATGGAAAGCCAGGATGTTTTGCAAAGAAGTTTAGGAAAGAAGGACATTTTCCGGTAGGAAATGATAGTATCCCTAGCCATTCCTCACTCTTACCTTTCACATCTTGTTTCTCTAGGCATGTTTCTCCAACCTCTTTCCCAACATATTGGGTGGGTAGAAAAATTTTTCCTTCATTTATGAGGATGTGGTTAAGAAACTGCAGACTTGGTCAATCTTTCCTTTATCTTTCTTCCAGGCTCAGTTTCCTTTCCTTCCTTTGCCTATTCTCAGAGTTTAACATGCGTCAACTCATCTAGAGAGGTTGTTAAAATGCAGATGTCTGGACCTCATCCCCAGAGTTCCTGATTCAGCAGGTCTGAGGAGGAGTCTAGGAATTTGCATTTTAATATGTCCTTAGATCAGACCACTGATAATGTTGGTCCAGAGAGCATACTCTGAGAACCACTGCTCTAGGCTGAATAGACCAGCTACTCAAACTTTGATCATAAAGTGTTGGCATTACTACAAATGCAAATGGCATCCATCAATTAGTTAAGGGTTTTTGTTTTGTTTTGTTTTGAAGAGTTTCTCTTAAAGCACTTTTTCTACTGTGCTGACTGAACCACCTTTCCCTGTTCTGTTCACTTTCCTGGATGTCAGGGCACAGCTTCTGTCCTATGGGAAAAGGTTTGGTTGAAATCTAAAGCAGTAGCTGAGGCAATAGTTATGGTGTATACCAACACTTCTAGCTCAGCTCCTTCTGAGTGCAGGCTAGGGTTCTACTGCCCCTCTAGACTTGAAGTTATCCTGGCCTTGGGTACTGTTTGGGCCTAGGAAAGCAATGTAAACAGAGGAGACACATTTGGTTTCTAGGAAGAAGCCCACAAATGTCAGTGCCTCATTCACCATATCTCTTCTCCTTTGTCACAGTGACTGGTGACATTCCAGATGGTATAAGCCTCCTTGGTATTCATCTCTGAATGAGGAAGATGAGGGAGCAGAGCTCCCAGCAACTGAAACAGGCTTTAATAGTAATGAGAAATATATATTTATGAAACCCCTAAGATTTAGGGGTGGTTTGTTACTTGAACATAACCTAATCCATCCTGAGAGATAGAGACCCATCTGGTCCAGAAATGGGGAGCACAGTGAATTAGGGGAGGCCCTGTGCCCCTGGATTTATTCCTAGGGACACCAGATGGCTCATTTTCTTGGCATCAACAAATTTCCAAAAGGAAGATGAGAGGTTGGCAATCATAACTGGACACCAGGGCCCAGGCTTTGTTCTGTGCTCCTGCGTATGTGTTGAGCAGGAACATGTGAGAAAGGTACCCAGGAATATGTGAGAAAGGTGCCGAAGCTCACTGCTACACTCCCTGTCTCTGGAGAACTTGGGTATGAAACCAGGGTAGGATTTAACCCATAGACATGGACAAATCATAGACTCATCTATGAGGACCTGGGGAAAGCAGATTCAGAAGACAAGGTGGTGGCTGTCATTTCTCTTTCACTTAACTCAGTCACAGTCTGTTCTTAAGATCCGCCCTGTCTTGGGACACCTGGGTGGCTCACTAGTTGAGCATCTGCCTTTGGCTCAGGTTGTGATCCCGGGATCCTGGGATCCAGTCCCATATCTGGCTCCCCACAAGGAGCCTGCTTCTTCCTTGGCCTATGTCTCTGCCTCTCTCAGTGTGTCTCTTATGAATAAATAAAATCTTTAAAAAAAAGATCTGCCCTGTCTTGGAAAGTCTGCCTTCTCCACCTTCAGTTTCAATTTCCCATCTAAAGTGAATCTCACTACCACCTACACGGTTTTGTTGCAGGACAATATTTGCCCTCCCACTGCTGTTTGCCTCAGGCCAACATGTTCAGAAGGCCAAAGACTTGAAGAAAATCACCCTCTCTTCTCATTTCAGAGCATCTCTTTTTTGCTCCTATTCCTGGTGTGGGGATGACCTTCATGGAGCACAGATGACTGATTACCAGCAATCGCAGTAAAAAGTCAATGGTGTCAACCCAGCTCTGTTTACCACCCACTTCCCAGGCTCTTTGTGAAAACTCACGACTCACAGGCAGCTTTTAGATCCTGCCTCCTGACTAGTGTTTTACTTCAGCTCCATGCTTCTTCTTTTATATTAGAACTACATCTACAAAAACAGCGGTGTCCTTCCCAACAAACCAAACAGAAGATCACCTCCCCAGCTTCAGAGAGGGAGTTATGGGTGGGATCTCCAGAGTATGTCTCCTCGGATTGGCCCTCCAAGGATCCTTCGGGTTTTCCCATTGCATAATTAATAACCTCTTCAAAATAACAGTCTCTGCCTAGGAATCACAAACATAACAGGTTTATCTCATTATCCAATTTTTCTAGGCTTTCCAGCTCTGACAATTTCCATCTTCATTTAAATCACAGACCTTTTGGTTTTTGCCTGCTGGATCATATGACCTCTTCTAGTGCCTAGCCCTCAGCCCAACAGAGTGACTGGCTTTTGATAGCAGCAAGGATCACTTCTGGAGGTTGTCTCAAGCCTAACTTTGAAAGTTCACTTTTCTTGTAGTTTTTGTAATCATTATACCGGAAAGACAAGCTGCTCTTTAGATTTCAGCCTCCACATCATGAAAGCCAAAGACTTCCCAAGTTTGAGGTATGTCAGTCAGGGGTCACTTAGAAACCCAACTTAACAAGATTGCTTCCCTCACTGTGTGAGCTATTTAATTCTTTTTAGCTCTGTTCTGCAGCTGACTGATTGGCAGATGGAGTTATTTCAAGGTTACTTCTAAGGGACCGTATATACCCATATGCAACATGCTCACTGGAAATCAGATGAGGGAGAATTATGGTCTAGGTCCTCATTTTTATCCAAGTAAATATGAAAAACACTCATACATCTATGTTTTTTTTTAATTTGGCATATGTTTCATATATTCCATTTTGCTATTAATTATAAATATCAGTCTTTTTCTGGCTCTTTTTTAGCTGTACCTTAAATATTAGAGTTTTCCAAAGTCATGTTCTCTGTTCATCCTTTCTCCCTTGATATACTCTTCCTGTGAGTTTCCATATATTCTCATGACTTTAAGTACCACAGTATCTGATGTCTAGAAATTGCAACCCCTGCCCACCCACCCCCAACCTGTCAGATCTCCTCTCCTGAGCTATATAACAGTACCTTCTTTCTTACCTGGATGATGTATACTTATTCTGACTCAAGTAAACCCCCAATCCACCGTGTGCAAGGTACTTCTCACCTTTGCATGCTGCCCCAAACTCTGCACACCAGCCTCTAAGAGCTCACCTGTCACTGTGGTCATCATTCCATCTTTCTGCTTCTCCTGTTCTTCCTATGGCAGTGGACAACACCCAGAGTCATCAGTATTGAGTGTTTTTGCTGTTCCATGTACATGGAAGGTCACATTTCCCTACTACTAGTGAAAAGGATGGCCGTGCTACAAAGATATGAGCAGATGAATGTGTGTCTATCACTTCCTATACAAACGGACTCAAGAGCTGCTGCATTATTCTCTATGTTCTGTTCCTCTAACTTAGTACATGGAGGGAATCTTGAAAGAGTAGCATCATAGCAACTTCACTCAGTCTGGATCCCTGAGTAATTAGGAGACACGAATCCTGTTGCCAGACTGCCTGAGCAAGAAATAGACATTTGTTGCTTTTGGCCTTTGTGATCTGGAGCTTATTTGTTAGCACATAATGACCCTACCTTCTCTGACTGGTACACATTTTCTAGCTGATGGAACTTACTTAACTAACCAAGCAACACTAGCACTTTCCTTTCCTTAATTTTTTGTATTGAGACAGTCAGTAAGCCCTGGTTGTTCTCCTCTTGAATATCCCTTAAATAAGTTTCCTTCTTTCTATTCTATCTGCCACTCTCTTATTTGTAATTACTCACATTTTTACAAAACTTCCTAAATGGGGTTCCTGTGTCACCTAGCCACACCTCTTCACAAATATCCTTCACATGTCTGCTGGAGTATTTCAAAATAAAAAATCTGATGTGATTACCCTCATTTTTTAAATTCCAACAAAATGTCTATTTTGGGGTCTTTGAAACATAGTCATCTATTTCAAGGAATAAATCTTTGAGAATATTAGCTTTGCGAACAGACATGGTGATCTTAGAAATCCAAGTATCTAAAAGCATATCCATAGGACAGGAAACTGGAACACCTCGGTGGTTCAGTGGTTGAGAGTGTCTTTGGCTCAGGGCGTGATCCTGGGGTCCTGGCATCGAGTTCCATGTCAGGTTCCTGCAGAAAGCGTGCTTCTCCCTTTGCCTGAGTCTCTGCCTTTTTCTGTGTGTCTCTCATGAATAAATAAAATCTTAAAAAAGAAAAAAAGACAGTAAACTTCATCAGAGAAGGAGAGCAATTCTTTTCTAGACCAATATTTTGTGAAGTAGTACTGCCCATCCCCAGGATCACTTCTGTCAAGAAAGAAGTAAGGGTGGAGAGGGAAGGCAAAAGGCAAAGCAAGACAAGTAGCTGCAAGAACTGAAAGCTACCTGTCTCCTCAGTTTTTACAGTATCCACATTTCATGACAATCTTATTTTCCAAGGTAAGTCTAAAAACCAATCCCGAGACCCAACCACATGCTCACTTACTCTGTGTTTCTCATCAGTGTTCTGCTCCTGTGGTTAACTACTCACTAGGAAAGCAAAAGCCAATGATATTACCCCTGATTTGAAAAGAAAAAAAATCTTTTTAAATGAAACATAGAATGACCATTTAACCAGACCAATTCTGTACATTTGCAGCCCAGCAAGATCGCTTCCCAGGGATTCTGGTTAGCAGCTGATTTCTCCTTACACAGGGACTGACTCCTGCTGCTTGCGATTAGTTTTTGGTGTGGACTTGTGAGTTTAGAGAAAAGTACTGCCAAAAAGTAATATTACTAAGCATTATTTTTATTAGTTCTCCTTTTATTCCTATGAGTTTCTCTAGGGAAACCCAGGTTATATCTGGAAGACAGTAATGTGGAATATGCAAAAAAGGAATATGAGGGGTGACTACACATTCTCCTCACTGCAAAACCCCCAGGGGTCTCACCTGAAGCTGTATTTAAACTCACATATTTAAATCTAGAGGATAGTTTCTACTGTTCAGTGCCCTATGGGATCTACAACTATTATTCCCACCTTAGATATAAATAACCGAATGACAGGCAAAAGAAAGGAAATTAGTTCAGATACAGTCACGATAAAAACTATAGAAATTGCTGAGACAGCCACAGTTATATTTTCCTAAAGGAAAAAAGTGATAGTAACAAAATAATATTAGTAATTAGTTGATTATTGTTTTCAGGCAAATTCTTTTAAGATTAAAATTATTTAAACACCTCATGACTGCTTTTGCATCCCTATAGTCTAAATTTTGAGTACTTACTTATTTAAACATTTTCAAAATTTCCAAAATTGGTAATAATGGGGAACAGATTAATTTTTTCAGAATGGATATTTTTAAGGACATAGATTTAAAATACAGAAGTCTCCCCTGAAAATTTCCTTAAAGAAAAAGTGGGGTTTTTTTTCCCCTCCTTCCTAGCTCTTTCTCTGTTGACATCTCTCCACCTTCCCCACTTATTCACCAACAGGACTCCATCTCTTTATATGGGAGGGGCTGACTGGGGAAGGTGATGGGGGAGGGAGAGAATTTAAAAGATTAAGAGCAATCCCACCAGGAAAAATAATAGAGATGGAGAGATGGAGTTGATGGAGATGGAGCTGATAGAGGCTTCAGCTGAAGTCTCATGAGACACTGAGCAGGGCCCAGACACAGGTGCACAGAATCAAAGAATTCCGGCCAGGGAAGAACAACCTTGCATACACCAAGTACCACCAGAGACAAGTTGTGCTTCAGAATCCTCTGTCATATGCTTGTATGACAGACTAATGTGTGAGTAATGAGTTGAGGACAACCTGTATTACTGCTAGAAGTAAAATAGGTGTCCTTCTCTCTCCTGCTAGCCCATCTTGCCTGTGAGCACTTGGAAAGTGAGCACCCTGGTGCTAAGGCTGACTCTCTGGTGCTCTAAGACTCCACCTCCAGCTCATGCATATGGGCTCACTAGCCCACCACCTAGTGCTCCTTGCTGAATACACACATGTCATTTTCTGTGCAGTGTTGGCTCCTAGTTGCTACTTTGGTGTCATTTTAAAATTATTATTATGGTGCTGTTTCATCCATGGTTGTTTTTTCACAGATACCTTTGGATGAAATACTAAGAAAAAACAAGCGGAAACTGGCAGTGAACTGAAGATAGAACTGTTTGGAAAATCTAGGCATGAGGAATTCAGAAATGATCACAAAGAGAACGGGGGACAGGTTAAGGGATGACATGGAGAACATGTTCATGAAATGAACATCAAGGAACTTGGGAATCCCACAGGAGATAAAACCCAAGTGCTAATTCTGCTGCCCCATAAGCAACCCCAGCTTCTCAACCCAGCCTCTCCTCTAGCCATGCCACCCTCTCTTATAAACTGGCCTTGGGGTCGCATTGGCTTTCTCTTGGTTTTTCAAATGTGCCAAATCTGTCTCACCCTCTGTCTTTGTACATATTATTCTCTGTGCTTGAAATACCCTTGTTCCCACACTTGTATTATCCCATTTCTACCCATCTTTTGGGTCACAGATTAAATGACACTTCCTCCAAGAGGCATTCTCTGATCTCCCCAATCTAAACAAGATACTTACATCCTCATGGACCCTGCACATTTTCACACTTATCACAGCTCATAGCAACACATGTAGTCTTCACCACAGCCACCTAATTTTATGCATGTAATTTCAGCTGCCTCACTGTGCTATTAGTTTCATGAGGCATGGGGAATTTGTATGTTTTGCTCATGATTGGGGATCTGTAAACAGCACTTTGCACATGTTAGGAAAGTGGTGGTTATTGGATGAAGAAGAGTGAACACAGGTGAGGAACTAACAAACTAGTAAAGCAACAAAAAAGATTATATTGGTAAGGAAGAATTAGTAGGCAACGACTATTTTAGATAATAGCTATAATGATAATCCTCATCATGTGTTTACTCCTGTATACTTCTGAATAAATCTAACCTCCTTTATTTCAGGAGATTCCCAGTAAGAGGAGAAGCATAGTGAGTGGGTGCAAAAGAAGCAGTTGGCAGCTTTTTTTAAGAAAAAGATTTATTTACTTATTTTAGAGAGAGCGCACATGAGGAAGAGAGAATCACAGACACTGTGCTGAGTGCAGAGCCTGAGGCAGGGATCAATCTCACAAACCTGAGATCAGGACCTGAGCCAAAATCAAGAATCCAACCCTTAACCAACTGTGCCACCCAGGCACCCCAGCAATTAGCAGCTTATTGACCCAGCTCTGGAGACACTTGCTGTGTTTGTGGTAAGGAATTATTTTTAGCAATAAAACCTTGCACATTGTCCCATTTTAGGTTTTCCAACATTTTTTTGTGTGACCCTTTTCTGGCACATTCACAGATTGTTCCTAATAGGTTTTGTGGGCTCTTCCAAGGTTAATATCCATTAGCACCAAAATCTTGTCTATAAGCTTACTTGGAGCCATTCAGATTGTCATTTCTCTTCTAGAAAATTTTAACATCAAGACAATAAAAGCAAACAATTTAATTAAAAAGAAGTGAAAGGTAAGGGCATGCATTACCTTGTTAGAATGACATAAAATGTAGATTTGTATATAATTCTGCTATAATTCCCAATCTTTATCATAGCTTTGGTCATGGCCCCAGGTGGAATCTATCTATAGATACACCAAGATATCATCATTATCCCAACTAATTTATTTTTTTTATACAGCTCTTATATTTCTCAAACTCTACCCAAAAGGTCATTGAGGACTCTCACTGAATTTAAGTCCACGTGGTATTATTTAAGACTTGCTGCTTTTCTTTCTACTGCTATTGCTGCTACTCTAATTCTTTTCTTTTTTTACCCCTCTCTGTTTGCTACTGCACTTCCATGCCTTCTATTACATTGTTGCAGGAAAGAACAGTCCGTGTAGAAGACCACCACATTAATTTTTACTGATGCAGTAAATTTTTACTGATACAGTTGGCATGCAGCATTATTCTGTGCTTGGCTCGGTTTTCTAGTGCTCCAACATCTATAATGGCATCCCAACCTGTGTTTCACTCAGAGTGCTCACTGTAGCCTTAAGAAGCAGAAAATTCTTTGCAGTCCTATTGCAGTCCTATTGGCCACCATAACTGAATGGCCAGGAGCAAGGGTTAGTCTACAGTCTGTCCATCCCCCTCATTGGTCTATGGAGACAGATCCTTGGGTTTCAATGATCACTCCACTTTGGTTGATCCTCAGGTCCCCAACATGTTTATGATGTAATTTAGGGTAGGAAGGAATGACTCGTGGGAAAGGCACATTGTGAAAGCTCCTATTTTCTCAGGGAGGAAAAAGTCCTCTTTGTGCATGTGGTTTATAAGCCTTTCATCAATATGTAAATTCTGTATTATGCTCAAATTGCTCCTTTCATGGGACCAAAAAAAAATCCTTGTTTTTTTTTCATTTTAACTCTAAAATAATCTACAGTTGCATTTTCAAGTATATTAGCATATTTGATATTTATATCCATCCTCCATACTGATTAGAATAGGTGCTACTATATCTTTTTCAGATAAGGATACTGAACTCAGGATATTTTAAATATAAGTGGTCATATAGTCAATAGAACCAAGAAACTCAGTCCTGATTCTGACCTCACTGTCATTCTGACAACAGCATGCGATCACTGGTGCTAGCAATCACTGCGCCCTTCTGCGCGCGCACACACACACACACACACACACACACACATGCATTTCTTAGGTTTTAGGAATGTGGTTGGGTACGTGTGAATGCGAAGAAATTGTGAAGAGCAAATAGCGAAATATCAATAAACAGAGAAACTAATGGAAGGATTGTGGTCCCAAAACTCTGGAATAGATCGTCACATTAGGGAAGTGAATTTAAAGCTTCCAAAAGATACATAAGTAAATAAAAGAATGTGATTCCTATTCCACCTCAAGTAAACATAGTGTACACACTTAGTCCAACAGTATAAGCATTTTACAAGTGGTAGCTTCCTGACATCTTGAGAACTGATGAAGCTGGACTATGTGGATGAGCCAAAAATAGGCTATGGCATTCCTGGACTCCAGTTCTTACTCTGTCCCTAGTCACCTGTCTTCCCACTCTAACATTTTCTATTTATAACCAAAGGAAAGGAAAGATTTTTTTTTCTTCCTCAGGAAACGTAGACATTAATGAAATGTTTTGAGCAAAGCTAACAAGTCTTTAACATCACTGTTGTATCAGTGACTTACTACTAAGCCCAACAGCCATGAAACCACAACATTATTCAACCTATCTCATGTTCATCTCAAGAGAACTTATCACACATACAGCCTGAGCTCTTGAAGAGCTTTTCTGTTGAAGTGGCTGTACCAATTATCTACTATTTTCTTTCAAGGCAATTTCTTAGTAAGAGGAAGAGAATGGCAGTGGAGAAAAGTTTCATTTGTTTGTTTTACAGTTTTTGCATTCTTACAATGATGCTCTCACTGAAAAGGTATGAGCGGTAAAGAGATACAGCTTAGGGAGAAATAGATGAAAGAAAGAAAGAAGAAAGAAAGAAAAAGAGAGAAAGAAAGAAAAGAAAGAAAGGAAAGAAAGAAAGAAGAAAGAAAAAAGAAAGAAAGAAAGAAAGAAGAAAGAAAGAAAAAGAGAAAGAAAATAAAAGAAAGAACAAATACCAAGAACGAAAGCCCCCCTCAACGACAGACCCTCCTTCCTTCCTTCCTTCCATTCTTCCTTCCGTCCTTCCCTTCCTTCCTTCCTGCCTTCATCATCCTTCCAGCCTTCCCTTCCGTCCTCCTCCTCCCCCCTCCCTCCCTCCCTCCCTCCCTCACTCACGAGAAGAAAGAAAAGAAGAAGAAAGAAAGAGATAAGATAGCATAGGACTGTGGTAAACTGTAATCATCTTAGTTAAATGCATCTCAAGAGCACTTAAGAGGAAAACTGATCAAGCATTAGTAAAGATCAAAGGTATCTATCATTTTTCTTCTCATAAAATACTTTAAAATAATCCTTATTGTATGTCACAAAAGTCAATAAATTGGTTTACATGTAGAAATGACACCATCTGTGTTTCTGATTCTTCAGATTTTGGGTGGGGTATGGGCTAGCAGGTAGTTCTGGCGGGAGTCATCAGAGATGACACTGGAGGTAACCACCCTGGACATAGAGCTTCTTTAAATAAGTTTTACTCTACAGATTTTACTGTCCTGTATTGGCCACAGGTTTGGTGGTACCCTAAGAAATTTGTTAATTTGGGTGTGCTTCTAAGCAAAGTAAGGACCATTTGGGATTTATTTATTAATGCTGATTTCAGGTTGGGCAACAGAGCCAAGAGGAGGTGTCAACTCACGTTTATGTCTGCTCTATGACTGGATAAATGTATGTTACTTTCTATTTACAGAAAATAACATTTGGCCTGCTCTTGCAGCGCTCAAATGGATAAGGATGAACAGTGCAGACAGTTCTGTCAACTGTACTTTAAGCTGTCTAAATGGTTTCTACAAATTCCCACTTACAATGGACGAGGTCAAAAGCATCAGGGAGGTGCCACCTCATTAAGACTGAAACGCACCTGGTTCCCAGCCCCTCACAACTTTCCTTGATGCTAAAATTAGTCCTATACAGATGCCTGAACACTTTATCTTCCCATCTTGTATTTGGTCCCATTAAGCTCAGAGGACAGTTAATAAGGGAAGAAAAATTACTCTAACCAAATTAATTGGGCTCTAGTAGAAAGGGTAGTGAACACTGCCATTCAGTCAATTTCTGAAAGAACAATGGGGCTCTGATTCCCATAATGCAACGAGTGCCTGTATTCTTATTTGACTCTTTCTTATGCTTCAAGTGCACTGTACCCCCCACAGGAGGAAGTTCAGAAGAGACACACTTCTGAACTCAAGAGAAAAGAGTGCTACATAAACCTGCACAAAAGAAAAGAAACACACACCAAAAAAATCAATCACATGAATAGAACCAAGATAACTAATGGTTCATGAAATGATATTAGTGAACCCTGCATGATGCCTTGCTCTGTAGCAATCTGTTATCAGGCAGTTGGATTAATGTTTCTGAGGCCCAAAGAAAATACATAGTACTCCTTGAATGTATTGTTATCAGAAGAACAACGTTACTTAATGCTTGCTTATGACAAGAATAAACCAAACTTTAGGATTGGAAGAGAAAGAGATTGTTTCTCTTCTTTCTCTGAAGAAGATTATTTCTGATCTTTCTCTGAAACACTTGGCAGCCAGTGGGGTTTAGAGGCTCATGCAGGTGACCTGTCAGTTCATGGTCAGGGTCAGACGCTAGGTCTTCTGAAAGCTTCAGCATTGTTCTTTCCACTGGATTTCACTGATGCTGGGCATATTAGTGGGAGTTCTCCATCATATATAAAAATATATTTTCTATATCCCTAGTTTCCATACTTCAGTGGTCATAAGAATCATTGAAGATCTTTAATAAAATTCAGATATAGACAGTCACCCTCAGAAATTCTGACATATGAGTGATGCCAAAACAAGACTAATTTAAAATCTATTTTTTATTAATTTTTTTCTCTCTTTCAAGATTTTTATTTATTTGAGAGAGATTGAAAGTGACAGTGAGAGAGATCATAGAGGCAGAGAGAGAGGGAGAAGCAGACTCACCGCTGAGCAGGGAGCCCAATGCAGGGTTTGATCCCAGGACCCTGAGATCATGACCTGAGCCAAAGACAGATGTTTAACTCACCGAGCCACCCAGGTGCCCCTAAAATTTATTTTTAACATGCCCATGGATCCATGGATTATTCTAATGAGGTTAGATCATGGAACCCACTTTGAGAAACACATGACTGATTATAATACTGACAAATGGGTTAAGAGACAATAAGATTCTTCTTTCATTTTATAAAAGACAATTCAATCACTTCCCCCTGCTTTACCTTCTAAACTGAATGAAAGTAATTTTTGTCATCTTAGTGAAACCTATAATTGGAAAGATTTCAAAGGACTTCCACTCCTATTTCATCTGCTTCCTTTCAGATTCCGTGCCACTGACTCGTGCCTAATTTTTTTAACTCAATTTTTAAAAAAATTTTTATTTAAATTCAATTAATCAACATACAATATATTATTGGTTTCCAAGGAAGAGGACAGTGATTCATTAGTCTTATATAACACTCAGTGCTCATTCCATCAGGTCCCCTGTTCATGATCATCATGCCTAATTTTTTTCAAGACCATATTCTAGCACTACATGGTGATTTAGGGATGTTCAAAAGATAAACACACCTAATGCCACAATTTTGCCTCCTCACTCTCTAGTTCACTTCCTTGAGTAGATCCAACTTTGCACACAGTCAGTTCATGGCTCTGTGACACAATCAGTGACACTTAGAGACACTGAAAGAAGTCACACATGTAACTGCAGACACCTTTATCTCTTATGACACTTACACTCTTTGTGATGGAGCAGAAACAGTACCAATCCGTAGATATTCAGAGAAAAATACTCCCATTGCAGGGACCACTTAAGCACATAACAGACATAGTGCCTGAGCTGGGAACACATTAGGAAAGGCAGTGGGGGAAGTAGCATTTCCTGAATGTTTGCAATGCACCACCTATTTTATTTATGTAGTAGAAAAAGAGAAACAAAAAGGCAGCAACATTGCTCTGGAAAGAAAGAACAGATCTTTGTTTAGCTAAACTGTGTAATTGATGGGCAATTTAGATACTATGAAAATAGTCCATTTGTGCATGGTCCAGATAAGCCAGGAGTGAGCTGTCAGGAAAAACAGTGAAAGGCTTTGAAATAGAAAAAGAAAAAAAATCAGGGAGTCTGTCTAGCATCCCCTGGCAGGTTATCTCCTCCTTAATTATTGTCTTTGAGTTCTTTTAAAACTTTAAATTATAGAATATTGATGGAAATGCAAATGCCTCTTGTTCATAGACGTGTGCACCGTGTCCAAAAGAGATAGTTTCTTATTGCCCTGTGAATATTGATCAATTTTGCCATGGCATAGATGAGTTTCTTTGAATTTTCCTTTGAAATTTCCTTTCATTAGATGAGTTAAATATTTGTTGCATGTTAATTTTTATCTATTTATACAGTCATGATTTTACCTTTTTAAATATATATGTTCTTAAACAGAACCAAAAAAAAAAAAAAGAAAATTGTTCTGCATAAGAAAGTAAGATATTTTTAGTTTCTCCAGAGAGACTAAAAAAGAGGGTGCCGCGTGGTGAACAGAGTGCTAGGTGTAAGGGTCAGTTAAGTCATGACTGGAGAATAAAGCTTTATGTGGAGAGACCAGGGCCCTGACCCAATGGCAAGGATAACTCAGGGACTTTCAACATTTTGGACTGACTGGCTTCCCGTCACATTACTCCCAAACTATTCATACATCGTCCTTTTCGGTGTGAGTACTGGTCAGTGCAGGTGGAGAAAGCAGAGCTGAAGTTGGCAATGCAGCAGAACAAGAGGTTCAAGCCGAAGAGCCAAGGTGAAATGAGAATTTTCCAAATCCTGCAAGATATCTGTTAAGGAAGTTATCCAATGCATGATGGATGGGTGGTCCAACTAATATTTATTAATGTTATTTTTTACTTAATAGAATTTATTTTTAGAGTAGTCAGGCTCACAGAAAAATTGAGCAGAGAGCACAAGAGTCCCCTTGTACCTCCTATCTCCCCCTACACACCACCTCCCCGACTAAGGACACCCCGTAACCACAGTGGTACACTTGTCACAACTGATAACACACTGACACATCATTATCACTCAAAGTCCATATATTTCATCAGGGTTCACTCTTGGGACTGTATATTCTATCAGTTTTTTTTTATTCTACCAGTTTTGAGGAAGGTACAATGACCTGTATCTAACCATTGTAGTATTTGATGTTAAATTTTAAAGCTAAATTAATACCAACTGAATGACTCAGCCGTATCCAGGGCTTGACACACAGCTACCACATTTCACATCTTCCTCTAAGCAACCAGGCAAGGTGGCTCTTATTAGCTCTATTTTTACAAGAGGAAGCTTACACTTAGGGACGTAAATTGGCTTGTTCACGCGCGAATGGCTTATAAGAGATGGAGCTATATCAATTGGTACGATTCCAACATCACTCTTGCCATTACTTTGTGCTGCCTCCTAAACTGTTTGTACTTGTGAAAATAGTACAAGGTGAAATATTTTGCTTCACTTTACTGAGGTACTAAGCAAGCGAAGCTCTGCCCAAGACATTAGCAACATCCAGAGGACCAGGGAGAGAACTACGGCGAGCAGCTTACAGCCCACATTGAGGGAAGCTGCCTGGACACATTTTAAGCACTTTTTGGAACCTCTCAAAAATAAGGGAAAAAAAGAAAGAAAGAAAGAAAGAAATGGGTTTATAATTGCAGTGCTCAGTCTCTGAGCTCCTTAAATGCGAAGGATTAAGTCCTCACACCTTTCAGGATGAATGATAATTTACCAGTAAAGAGAGACATATTAGACCTGTCATAGGCAGATTTTGTAATAATTAGGGCTGCATTTGCAAGAGAATCAAGGTTCCACGTTGTCAGTTTCGGCTTTTCCAGTTAAATTAACTTCTTCTCCGACAACACATCCTTCTGGGAGGAAATGAAGGAAGAGCCAGGGAAGGGATACATTCAGATGAAAGCAACATGCCACTAAATTTATTGGGTTGTATTTGTGACAAGTTAGAAGAAAACACTGAGATGAGATCAAAACACATGTGCGCATATTTGAGAATCCAAGCTCTTCTCCATGTTTCTGCTGTGAATCATTGTGCCTTTTCTCTACCTCCTCTATACAATGACATGACTCTGGAATTGTCACCCTCATCTTCCAGAGCCGTCTCACTCCCTCCTATCTCCTTCTTCCTTCTGCTCCACTATAGTGGCTGAAACATCCCTGAAGAAATCTTCCCTAACTGCCCTAGCTTAACCTTAACCTTCACTCAGCCACTTACTTCTCTTCAGTTGCCCTCTGACTCCTTCCCTATCCTTTTTTAGTTCTCTTCAAAGTACTCATCTCTAACTAAAATTATATTACATCTTTTTTTTTCTACAAAATTATGTTACATACACTATATGGTATTACATGCTTGTTGCCTATCCCCTGCCCACTCAGCCACAAAAACATAAGCAACATGAGAACAGAGATATTTTTAGAAATGTTCATTGATATTTTCTCAATATCTAGAATAGCTTTGGGGACACAGATGATGCTTCATAAATATTTGTTAAATAAATGAATGAAATGTGTAATGAGATGGTTAGGGAAGGAAGGAGCCACAGATAGAGCTACCTATGATTTTCCCCTATTCTCCTGAGTGATCTCCTTGGACTAAAAGGCCATTCTCAGGTCTGCCATCATCACAACAATCCCTAGAAGGACATATAAAGTTGTGTGTTTGTGATGCCCTATTATGCTTGTTGAGGACCGACCAGACTATTTCTTTACCCTTTGACAGACCCGCAAGCTACTTATACATCTGCTTAGAAACCCCTGGCAAACAAACAAAAAAACTATAATGATGCCCTAAAGGGATTGAGAAATGGATAGACCCATAAACACAGGAAAGCTTTCTTAGTTACAAGGTTTGAAGGATAGAATACAGAATTACAGAACTGAATTCAGACCATTCACAATTGGGATATATTTGTCTTTCCAACCCTTCAAGATTCAGAGGACTTTCTTTTGCTCCCATAACCTACGTCTACCCTTCAGTCTGCATATGGGATCCTGATTAGTCCCATTCCAGCCCTGGGTAGTATTGTTGGTTACACTTTTAAGGGTTATTGCTATGGCCCTTACAAAGGTACAGTGTCTTGGCACCTTAGAGAGGAAGGGCTGGGATTGGGGTTTCTTTGCATATATTGGAGAAACCACCTTGGCCCTTCCAGTAGGTTCTCCTGGCCAAGTTACCCACTGGGTTATCTCCCTTGATTCATTTCTTTCAATCCTATGCCCAAAGCATACAAGCAGGGTGAAGGAGGCAATAGTACAGAATGCAAAGTTCATGGACTTCACAATTACAGTTGAGAGATTAAATTATGACTTTGGAACATTCTATATATGTAGCCTTGGAAAAATTAAATTTTTCAGGTTTTAGGAAATTAATCTGCAATTATCATTAATCTGAAGTAATGATAGTTACATTACAGGACTATGAAAACATAACAATATACATAACAAGTTACACATAGTAGTAACTTACTAAAAGCATTCTATTTTCTGACCCCTTTCCCCAAGTGATTGAAGTTGCACATGTGCCCATTTAGGAAACCCCACCCTCACCTCCAAAATTGCTTTTAAGTTAGCCTCTTGGCTTCCTCTTTCTATGTGTTCTTTCTATGGTAAGTACCATATTTTATAAAGTCAGTGGATACTAATGAAGTTTCTTTCTCCCGTCCCATCACTCTGCTTACCCCCAACTCCAACTTACTTATGATGTCCTACAGACACATTGAGTCATGCATGAATATCTCTGCCTCTCAGCTATTTTCCTAAACAGAGATCCCTAACAGTTCTTGTAGCAAATGAATGCTCAAGATGCATAAATCCCAAATAATCTCACTTTTCAAGTTAACACATTGTATACATTCTCTCATTTAATCCTCATATACCTGGGCTATAATTATGTTATTATACAAGTTGAGAATTTCTACAGATCAAAAAATTTAACTAATTTGACCAGTTAGAAAATGGCCTCAAAACAGGCCTGACACAAAGTCCAAATTTGACACGTTCACTATATAGCCCCTTTTGACAACTCATCATCTAATTATTCCCATGAAAGAATAGGTTACATTTTCAAGATACTTTAATAGCATCCCTATAGAATACAGTATTTCAAACATTGAGTGTTATTGGTTACTTATGTATCATATAATGTAAATAAGATGAAACTCTTTTAAAATGAATAATCTCATTAGAATCATTGATTCAAGAATAGGAGTAGCCAAGACACCTGGCTGGCTCAGTCTGTAGAGTGTGGGACTCTTGATCTCAGGGTTGTGAGTTCAAGCCCCACATTGGGTGCAAAGATTACTTTTAAAAAACTGGAACAATAGAAGTAGCCATAAGATACTGTGTCCTTTCCTATGATACAGGCACAGTATTAAAACCCAGTGAAATATTAGTTGCCTCATGAACAAAACAGGAATTTCACTTACGGTCAACTAATCACTTGTGGGTGTTAAATAGATTGCCAATTAATTAAAAAACAAAGTTCTACTGGGGCACCTGGGTAGTTCAGTCAGTTAAGTGTCTGCCTGCCTTCAGTTCAGATCCTGATCTCAGGGTCCTGGGATCAAACCCCATGTCAGGCTCCCTGTTCAGCAGAGAGTCTGCTTCTCTCTCCCCCTGCTGCTCCCCCTCACTCGCACTCTCCTTTTCCTTCTCTCTCAAGTAAATAAATAAAAGATTTTAAATTCAAAAAAAAAAAATTTCTACCTCCCAGTATATAAAACTAAAAAACTTGCCTGGCCTCAGAAAAAATATGCTCAATCATACATAGAATACCTACAGGGCATTTTCATATCACTTTCATATTCCTAAACTTCAGACAGTAAAAACCTATAAGTCAGACTGCAAAAAACTTGCAAGAACTATAAGTTTCACTATAAAATAACAATAAATCCATTTAAACTCTCCTGGAAATGATTTAAATAATTATAATAATTATCCTCATAGCATTATCTCACACTTGCTAAAATAATACTCCCAGTGTTTCTAAAATAATGTGAAAATATGCCACATATGTGACATAAAAGATCATTAATTTTCAAAATGACAGCAGCAAAAATCATTTACTTAATAATGGAAAGAAAAGACCTATGTCCCAACTGAGATACATGCTGTTTTGACTTACAAATCTCTTAAGAAGTTGTAGAAAGAATACCATCAAGATTCCAAAAAGGCTTTAGGTGGAGCACGAAACAATTTATTCGGCAAAGTTGGTCTTCAACTGAAGAACAAGGCAATGATGAGAATCAGCAAAAATTTTAGGGTATGAATACTGATCTATGGAAGTGCCTGTAGCATCCTATCCTAAGGTTTTAATTCAAGTCTGAATAGAGACTAAAAATAGTCACCTTGGCTCACAGGACTCTCATGTCCCCACCTTGCATGATGTTGCATTATGTTGCATGACTAAGGTCCCTCAGGAATTAACAATCTCTGATTCCATGAGACAAGCCATAGAAATTTGCAGAATATTTATAGAATTTGAATGACTTCTTTTCTCTTCCTTAAACTGAAGTCCTGCAATGGCCACAGACTGTGCCTTAACTGATTGGCTATACAGTCACTGGGAAGTGCATATTCCTGTTTTTCTTTCCAGTTTCCTGTAGATGAAATGGAGATAATCTTCCAAATCAGCTAATGAGTGTAAATGCTCACATCCATATCACAAGCCTTAATCTCTCTTGAGCTCAGGAGCAAATTTCCAGCCATTTTTGTACACATTTAAAACTGTTTAAATAAAAAATAATAATAAAAAAATAAAAAATAAAATAAAACTGTTTAAATAAACCTGATCTCTTCATCTTCCCCTTCCTGTAAACTTCTCTGCTGAGATTCTCTGTCTTGTTTAATTAATGTTGTTATATCCTGACCATGTGTGCACATTTGGGAGTTCTCTTCAGTAGCTTGCTTTTCTTCATTCATTGCACACAGGTACTTAAATCCTGAAAATTCTATTTTTGCAATACTCTGCTCTTAACTCTATTCTTGGATTTAGGGAGTTTTTGGCTGGTTGTTTTGTTTTAGTATAAACTGATTCCATAGCTTTCTAGTTAGCCTTCATGAACATTCATCTACCTTGCCCATCATGTTCCCATCCTTTCTCAATCAAACATATAAAACAGATTAGCTCATTTTCCTCCTCAAAACCTCCTCAAAAGGCTTCCTCACTACCTCTAAGACAAAATCCCAGATGTTTATCATAAATGTTTAAATAATCAGGTACAAATTATCATTCTAACCTTGCTCCTCTCTCTACAATGCCATGTACCCTATGTCCTAATCAATTTCAAAATGCACCCTTCACTTGTTGTGTCTTGATATTTTTGCTCCTGCTGGTCCCTCAATTCTCATGTCTTTGTTAAAATCCTTCTCATCCTGCAAGACCCGATTCACTTGCCATTGTGTATTTGAATTAACTAACCTCATGTCAGAAAAAAAAATCACCTCTTTTGAATACTCCTAGTTTATTTGTATATTCACTTAGCACTTATTTCATTCTCCTTTCATACTATCTCAAAAGACAACATGAGGAATTTTAGGGAGCATGCTAACAACATTAGAAAGACACAGGCTACAATTGCAGCTTTACCCCGTCCTCACTACATGACCTGGGGCAACACACTTGGTTCAAACTCTTAGTCTGTTTTCATCATCTCTAAAATATGGATAACAATAGCTACTCTATACAATTATTATGAGGTTTAGAAAAATCTATATGCTTATAAACATCTGCTATGATTTAAATAATAAGTGTCACAAAGAAATATTTCCTCTAGATGGTTTTCGCTAAGCAAACTCCTCTGATATTTATCCCTCTGGAAAAATAAAAAGCAGCAACTTAGAAAATCTGAGACATCGGTGTAACAACAAAATTGTTTGAATTTTGTAGATGAATTGGACAAGATTCACAGATTGTTTTACCCCTCATACACTGGGAAAGACATAGGAACCCTTCAGGACACAGAGCAGGTCATGCAATATATCTTCCCATAGAAACTGGTATCATACCAGCTGTGTATATGCCTGCTTACTCTTTCCCCTCCTACTCTTAGATTGTAAGCTCTTTGAGGATATGACTGTTGGATAAACTCAGTGCCCAAATGGAGTGTATTGACGTACTAATGTTGAACAGAGTTGAGTTAAATTTGACCAAATTGAAGCTAATTAAATCCATGTTAACTAAATGCGTGCATCAAAAAGAAATATGCTGTTTGAGATTCATTTCCTTCCTGCTCTGTTCTAGCTCCTTGCCCTGATGCTCTTCATTTATATCAGCACAAAAACCCTCTCCAAGGCTCCTTTATCCTTGTCTTCCATTAGCTTCCATCTGTTGCTTCTGCTGTATTACATCCTTCCTGGGAAGAGTTGTTTTCCCTAATTATTTCACTTTGGTATATCCTCCCCCTTCATGACAGCCATGTTATTTGTACAATCTGTAGAGTGTTTCGTTAGCAAAGATATGTACACTAGAAAGGAGGCGTGTTTACTATTCATATTTGTCATTATGCTGGAACGACGATCGCCGTCCTCATTTTGGCTCTTCCATGCCTCCTCAATTTGTCTTCTTTTTGCTCATTGCTTTTCAAAAACAGCCTGACTCCAGTTATAATGGTTTGGATTTCTAACAGATTAGTTAGACCTTCTGATGTCTGTGGAACTTCACAAGGGGAATATCTATATGCACAGAGGCTTTTCAGCCAGGGGACTTCTGACTGTTTTCCTCTGCTCCCATCACCAGATAAGACCAGGCACTTCCCAAAATGAGTCTACAGCATGTTTGCTGACCTATTAAACCATTTCCTGAAAGCAATCATTGAACTCATCCATCTGCTCTGTCAGTACACATTCCTCTCCCTCCCCCAGTAAAATTAAGATTGAAACTAAGAGTAATTGTAATCTTGTTACCAATAACAGCTCTTTCATAACATATTGCAGTCAAAGTATTATTTCTTAACTATTATCATCTGAAAAGGTGGTGGTTAAAAGGATTTTTTAAATCATTTCTCTTAAATAAGTGTCTATGAATCACCTGCACAGTCTAATAAGCACACAAAATCCTGATCCTCACACCCAGAAATACTGATTCAGTGGGTCTGGAGTGGGGCTAGGTATCTGCATTTAAACAAATTCTTTAGATGATTCTAATTCTTTAAATGATTCTAAGACAGGTAGCTTGCAAAACATACTGAGTAACACCATTCCAAAGTGTGAAAAATATCCACCAGATTTCAAAACAAGCATAAAATTTAGAAAAAAAGAAATCAATACAAATGGACATTAGGGGATAAGACAGTGGGTAGAATGACTGGGTTTTTCAGCCAATTGTTTGTTAGATAATGAAGATAATTCAGAGTCTAAGGTTCAAGATTGGGTTTAAGAGTGTCTGAGATAATTATCACCTCACACCTGTCAGAATGGCTAAAATTAACAAAACTAGAAACATCAGGTGTTGGTGAGGATGCAGATAAAGGGGAACCCTCTTGCACTGTTGGTAGAAATGCAAACTGGGGCAGTCACTGTGAAAAACAGTATGGAAGTCCCTGACAAAGTTAAAAATAGAACTACCCTATGATCCAGCAATGCACTACTAGGTATTCACCTAAAGAATCCAAAAATTCTGATTTGAAGAGATATATGCACCTTGATGTTTATTGCAGCATTATCTATAATAGCCAAACTATGGAGACAGCCCAAATGTCCATTGATTGATGAATAGATAAAGAAGATGTGGTATACATATATACAATGCAATATTACTCAATCATCAAAAAGAATAAAATCTTACCATTTGCAAAGCATGGATGGAGCTAGAATATGTTATGCTAAGGGAAATAAGTCAGTCCAAAAAAACCCAATACACACTCATGATCTCACTCATAAGTGGAATTTAAGAAAGAAAACAGATAAACCTATAGGAATGGTGGGGGAAAAGAGAGAAGGAAATAAACCCAAGAAATTCTTAATGATAGAGAAAACACTGAAGATTGATGAAGGTCAGTGGGTGGGGGATGGGCTAGATGGATGAAGGGGATTAAAGATGGCATTTGTGATAAGCGCTGCATGTTGTACGTAAGTAATGAATCACTGAATTCTATTCCAGAAACCAATATTGCACTGTATGTTAACTAAAATTCAAATTAAAAAATAAGTGTCTGAGACAAATCTTTATTCTTGCATTTTGATACTTCAAGCACAACCAGTTATAAACAGTGTTTTCAGAATTAGTATCTATTGCTGTGTAATGAATTAATCCAAAATTTAATGGTTTAAGTTATTTTTTTAAGATTTTATTTATTTATTTGAGAGAGAGAGAATGAGAGAAAAAGCACAAACAAGGGAAGGGGCAGAGGAAGAGGCAGAAGGGAGTCTGACATGGGGTTTGATCCCAGGATGCTGGGATTGTGACTTGAGCCAAAGGCAGACACTTAACCAACTGAGCCACCCAGACACCCTGGCTTAAGTTATTGTTTCACGGTTTCTATGAGTTGAGAATTTGGGAAAGACTAGAGTGGCAAACCATATGGTTTTTCCTGAGACATGGGATTTTCATGTTAAAACCAGGATGGGTTAATTGCTCTGTGCTTACCTGGGTGGTTCTGGCATAGGGTATCTCAGGTTATCATACTGAGAATGTCAATAGGGTCTACTATCATCTCGTGGCTTGACTGAAGCTAGAGGATCTGCTTCCAAGATGGTGTACTTACATGGCTATTGGCCAGATGCTTCCATTCCTTGGGGGCTATTGGGAGGAGACTTCAGTTCATCATCACATGGTTCCCTCCATGAGTAAATACATGAGTATCTGTATAAAATGGAAGATAACTTTACCCCGACAGGGCTATAAAAGAAGGGGTTCAGGGAGGAACTTACAGTGCCTTTTTATGACTTAGTCTCCAAAATCACATGTCATTAGTTCTGTTTAGCTTTATTTGCTAAAAGACAATCACTAAATATAGCCCACAGTGGAATAAAATAAGTATCCATGTCTTGCAGGAAAGTGTGTCAATGAATCTGTGGATATATTTTAAACTACCACAGCAACCAATGTTTTCTTCAAATTCAAAACCTTTCTGGGAGATGATCTAGTAGCGTACTCTTGCCCCATAACAACGAAAGAAGTTCAAGTTAGAATAAAATAATCTCCTGACTTTTCTTTTGGTAGCTGCTTTGAAGCTGACCTTTCTGACTTTTAGGAATTATGTTCTTGTTGCTTTAATAAAACTTTAATAATAAAGAATAAACCTTAATGATATTTTGCTCAAAGAAAGTTCATATTTCTAAGTAAATGCCAGTAGGTTTCCTTCATAGCAGAAGGTAAGCTGGAAACTTATCAAGTTCATAATTAACCAGATCAATGTGTCCACTCAAAGCAGAAAACTGGTGTCCCAGATTTATTGTGCTTCATTTTTATTTACTTTTCTGTCAAATCAGTAGTGAAGCAAAGACTGGAAGCCAGGCTTTAATAAATTAGCTTTGTGACTTTAGGCAAGTACTTTTCCTGACCACTTACATACATAAAAAATGAAGAAATTTGACTATAGTCTTTTTTAGTTGTAATAGCAGGAGATTATCTGAATCAGTAGTTAAATTTGCCAGACCTTAAGAGAGGATAAGCTGAGCCTATTTCCTTTTCCCTTGTTGAATCTGGAAGGGTGAAGCGTATATTGATGTACCAGTCCTTTCCACTGAGGAGTTTAGTATAATATTCCAGTTGCTCCTTTAGGAATATCTGAGAGAGAACACAATATCTGATGACCAAGATGATTATCAAAACAAATGTCTCTAGGGATTCATCACACAAAAAGCAGACCATCTTTGAAAATAAAAGTTTCCTGAGAAGTCTGAGATATTCTTCTATGTGCTCAAAATCTTTCTGGCTATCCAAATCCCAGAGACTGTCTATATCCAAACTGTACAATGTGTAGACCCTCAATCATTTACCCACACTTACTGCCATGCCACCTTCAGTCTTATGTATCAACTCAGTTCTTTAAACAAATTCCCTCTACATCATCCAAGAGGTTCACAATGTTTACTTAACAGTAAGCACAAATAGCCTTAAGTATTACTTAAATTTCTTCTTCCATATTTATTTTCCTTCTCCTTTGTATTTATAAAATTTAACTAATTTAGTACAGTCTAATACAGTTGGTTGGGGTTTTTTTCTTGAAATTATTCCTCTAAAAGTCCAAAGACTTGTTTTCACATATAGAGATATCAGTCATTCAAAATAGTATCCTAAAATCATAAAATAAAAATTCCAGTATTTATAATAGGAAGTCATTGCATTTTAGCAACTCCACTTATTTCACAAAATGCTTTCCCACATATTGCTTTATGAAAATCTTTACCACAAATCTGAAATTGACAAGGAAGGTATTTTAATCCCCATTTACAAGAAATTGAGGCTCAAAGAATTTCTGATGTGACCAAGGTCACACAGTCTAGAGTTAAGAAAATATGGGCATACATTCTAGACTCAAAGATGCAACTCTTCTGTAACTTGAGTTTCCTTCCAGAATACGGGATATACAGTATATATATCGCCTACATGAACACAATCCTACATAAGAACTGGGGAATATAAATTCTCTCACCACAAGTAAAGAACAAACAACTTTGAACTGTTACCAGAGTAAAATGAGTCAATGGTTATTGACAGAACGTGACACATTCTTTTACCTAACATACACAAAGGAAGTTCAGAGAAGTCTAGTATAAGAGCTGTCCAAGCTGTGAAATGTTCCTGGACTCTAATGGCTCCCTACTGTATGATATCTTTGGCAGTACAATGGACCACCTCTTCTACCTTAAGCACAGAATTACTCAACACAGGTAACATAAGTTATCTTCAACATTGGGTACACATACAGATACCACATGGCATAGATACAATACAATAACATTTTTTTTAATTTCCTTTTCTTGACTTTTTTTTTTTAAGATTTTATTTATTTATTCATAACAGACACACAGAGAGAGAGGCAGAGACACAGGCAGAGGGAGAAGCAGGCTCCGTGCAGGGAGCCCGACATGGAACTCCAACCCGGGTCTCCAGGATCAGGCCCTGGGCCCAAGGCAGCACTAAACCACTAGGCCAATGGGGCTGCCCCGACACGATGACATTTAATTTAAGCAAACTCAAATATGCAAGGTTACATAAAAATAATATTTAAAAAAATAAACAGTTTAGGGTTTTATTAAGTTTTTATTTAAATTCCAGTTAGTTAACAGACTGTAAAATGAGTTTCCGGTGTACAATATAGTGACTCAACACTTCCGTACATCTCCATCCCTAACCCAGCTCCCCTCTGGAAAACATCAGTTTGTTCTCTGTAGTTAAGTGTCTATATCTTGGTTTGCCTCTGTATCTTATTTTCCCTTTTATTTATTTTGTTTCTTAAACTCCACATATGAGTGAAATCATATGGTATTTGTCTTTGACATATTTCACTTAGTATAATACTCTAGCTCCACTCACCTAATTTCAAATGGCAAGATTTCATTCTTTTTATGGCTGAGTACTATTCCATTGTGTATATATGCCACCCCTTCTTTGTCCACTCATCAGTCTATGGACATTTGGGCTTTTTCCATAATTTGGCTATTGTAGATAATGCTATAAAGATCAGGGTGCATGTATCCCTTTGAATTAGTATTTTTATATCCTTTGGGTAAATACCTAGTATTTGCAATTGCTGGATCATAGGGTTTTTGTGGGTTGTTTTTTTTTTTTTTAACTTTTTAAGTAACCTCCATACTGTTTGCTGGAGTGGCTCACTCCAGTTTGCATTCCTATCAAAAGTGCATGAGTATTTCTTTTTCTCCACATCCTCGCCAACACCTGTTGTTTCCTGTGTTGTAAATCTTTACCATTCTGACTATTGTAAGGTGACATCTCACTTTTGTTTTGATTTGTATTTTCCTGATGATCAGGAATGTTGAGTATCTTTTCATGTGTCTGTTAACTATCTGTATGTCTTCTTTGGAAAAATGTCTATTCATGTCTTCTCCCCATTTTTTAATTGGACTGGTTTTTTGTTGTTGAGTTTTATAACTTCTTAATATAGTTTGGGTATTAACCCTTTATCACATACATCATTTGCAAATATCCTCTCTCATTTCAAAGGTTGCCTTTAGTTTCATTGATCGTTTCCTTTGCTATGCAGAAGTTTTTCATTTTGATCAAATCCTAATAGTTTATTTTTGCTTCTATTTCCCTTGCCTCTGTAGATATTGATCTAGAAGGAAGTTGCTATGGCTGATGCCAAAGAAGTTACTACCTGTGTTCTCCTTTAGGATTTTTATGGTTTCAAGTGTCATATTTAGGTCTTTAATCCACTTTGGATTTATTTTTGTGTACAGTGTAAGAAAGTGGTCCAGTTTCATTCTTTTGCATATTGCTGTCCATATTTCCCAACATCATTTGTTTAAGAGACTTTTTTCCATTGGATATTCCTTCCTGCTTTGTCAAAGATTAATTGATATGTACTTGTGGGTTGATTTCTGGGGTTTCTATTCTGTTCTATTGATCTATGTATCTGTTTTTGTGTCAGTACCATACTGTTTTGATCACTATGGCTTTGTAATATAACTTGAAGTCTGGAATTATGATGCCTCTGGCTTTGCTTTTCTTTCTCAAGATTGCTTTGGCTATTCGGGGTCTTCTGTGATCCCATAGAAATTTTAGGATTGTTTGTTCTAGCTCTGTGAAAAATGCTATCGGTATTTTGATAAGGATTGCATTAAATGTGTAGATTGCTTTGAGTAGTATAGACCTTTTAACAATATTTGTTCTTCCAATCCAGGATCATACAATGTTTTTCCATTTCCTTGTGTCATCTTCAATTTGTTTCGTCAGTGTTTCATAGTTTTCAGAGTATAGGTCGTTAACCTCTTTGGTTAGGTTTATATCCAGGTATCTTATTGTTTTGGATTCACTTGAAAATGGGACTGATTGGGACTGATTCCCTAGTTTTCCTTTCTGCTGCTTCATTATTGGTGTATGGAGAGGTAACTGGTTTCTGTACATTGATTTGGTATCCTCCAACTTTACTGAATTAGCTTATAAGTTCTAACATTTTTTTTTTGGTAGAGTCTTTCAGGTTTTCTATACAGAATATCATGTTATCTGCAAATAGTGACTTCTTCCTTGCCAATTTGGATGCCTTTTATTTCTTTTTGTTGTCTTGACTGCTGAGGTAAGGACTTCTAGTACTATGTTAAATAGTGCTGAGAGTGAACACTCCTGTTTTGCTCCTGATCATAGAGGAAAGGCTCTCAGTTTTTCCCCATTGAGGATGATATTAGTTCTGAGTTTTTGATTTACGGCCTTTAGTATGTTAAGGTTTGTTCCCTCTAAACAAACTTTGTTGAGGGTTTTTATCATGAATGGATGATGTACTTTGTCAAATACTTTTTCTGTTACCTATTGAGAGGATCACATGATTCTTATTCTTTTATTAATGTGGTGTATCATGTTGATTGACTTGTGACTATTGAGCCTTCTTAGCAACCCAGTAATAAATGCCACAGGACCAGGTGGATCTTTTTTTTTTTTTTTTCACGTATTGTTGAATTCAGTTTACTAGGATTTTATTGAAAATTTTTGCATCTATGTTCATCAGGGATATTGGTCTCTAGCTCTCCTTTTTAGTGGGGTCTTTATCTGGTTTTGATATCTGGGTAATGTTGACATCATAGAATGAATTTGGAAGTTTTCCTTCCTTTTCATTATTTTGGAATAGTTTGAGAAGAATAGGTATTAATTCTCCTTTAAATATTTGGTAGAATTCACATGTGAAGCCGTTTGGCCCCAGACCTTTGTTTGTTAGGAGCTTTTTTATTACTGATTAAATTTCTTTGCTATCACTCTGTTCAAGTTTTCTTTTTCTTCCTGTTTCAGTTTTATTTTTTTTTTTAAGATTTTATTTATTTTTTCATGAGACACACACACAGAGGGAGAGAGAGAGAGAGAGAGAGGCAGAGACACAGGCAGAGGGAGAAGCAGGCTCCATGCAGGGAACCCGATGTGGGACTTGATCCTAGGACTTCAGGCTCATGCCCTGAGATGAAGGCAGACGCTTAACTGCTGAGCCACCCAGGCATCCCCCCTGCTTCAATTTTAGTAATTTATATGTTTGTAGAAATTTACCCATTTATTCCAGATTATCCAATTTTTTGGCATGTAGTTTTTCATAATATTCTTTTATAATTATATTTCTGTAGTGTTGGTTTTTATTTCTCTTCTTTCATTTCTGATTTTATTTATTTGGGCCCTTTCTCTTGTCTTTTTGATAAACCTAGCTAGAGGCTTACCTATTTTATTAATTTTTTCAGAGAACCAGCTTGTGGTTTCATTGATCTCTTCTATTACTTGAGCAAATTTTATTACTTTTATTGTAATATTTATCATTTCCCTCCTCATGCTGGCTTTAGGCTTCATTTGCTATTTTTTAGCTCCTATAGGTGTAAGGTTTGGTTGTTTATTTGACCTTTCTCTGGCTTCTTGTGGAAGGCCTGTATTGACATATACTTCCCTCTTATGAATGCTTTTGCTAAATCCCAAAGGTTTTGTACTGTTATATTTTCATTTTCACTTGTTTCCATGTATTTTTAATTTCTTCCTTGATTTCCTGGTTGACCTGTTCATTGTTTAGTAGCATGTTACTTGGCCTCTGTGTATTTGTGGTCTTTCAATTTTTTTTTCTTGTGGTTGACTTCAACTTTCATAGTACTGTGGTCACAAAAGGTGCATGGTCTCCTGGGTGTTGCAGTTGGTTAAGTGTCCAATTCTTGGTTCTGACTCAGGTCATGATCTCAAGGTCATGATATCAAGCCCCATGTTGGGCTCCACACTCAATGCAGAGTCTGCTTGGGATTCTCTCTCCCTCTCCCTCTGCCCCTCTCCTCCATACACTCACTCTCTCTCAACAAAGAAATATTTGAAAAAGAAAAAGAAAGATAGAAAAGGCACATGGTATGATTTCAATCTTTCTGTATTTGTTGAGGCCTGATTCATAACCTAATATGTGATCTATTCTGGAAAATGTTCCTTGTGCCCTTGAAAAGAATGTGTATTCTGTTTTAGGGTGGAACATTCTGAATATATCTGTTAAGTCCATCGTCCATGTGCCATTCAAAGAAAAAATTTCCTCACCTGGCTGGCTCAGTTGGTTAAGTGGCTGACTCTTGATTTCAGCTCAGGTCATGATCTCAAGGTCATGAGATCAAGCCCCAGAACAGAGCCTACTTAAGATTCTCTCTCTCTTCCTCTGCCTTCTCCCCACTTGCACACTTGCTTTCTCTCTTTATAAAAACAACAACAACAACATAAACCACAAGCCATTATCTCTTTGATTATTTTCTGCTTAGATGATCTGTCCATTGTTGTAAGTGGAGTGTCAAAGTCCTCTACTATTATTGCATTATCATCAATTAGTTATTTTATGTTTGTTATTGTTTTATATAGGTGGGTGACCCTATTTTGATTACATAAATATTTATAATTGTTAGGTCTTTTGGGATGTCACACTTATGATTATATAGTGACCTTCTTTGTTCCTTGTTACAGTCTTTGCTTTAAAGCCTAATTTATCCAATATACATATTGTTACTCTGGCTTTCTTTTGATATCCATTTACATGATAAATATTTCTCCACACCCTCCCTTTAATCTGCAGGTGTCTTCAGGTCTAAAATAAGTCTCTTAGAGGCAATAAGTAGATTTTTTTTAATACATTTCTGACGCCCTAGGTCTTTTGATTGGAGTTAGTCCAATTACATTAAAGTAATTATTAACAGATATGCATTTATTGTTATCACTTGTTTTGATGTTGTTTCTGGGGATTTTCTCTGATCTTTTCTTGTCTTTGTCACTTTTGGTCTCTCCTTTGTATTTAAAGCATCCCCTCTAATATATCTTGCAGGGCTGGTTTGTGGTCATAAGCTCCTTAGTTTTTGTTTGGGAAACTCTTTATCCTTCCTTCTACTCTGAATGACAGTCTTATTTATAGAGTATTCTTGTCTGCAAATTTCTCCCATTCAATACTTCAAATATATCATGCCACTCCCTTGGGACTTGCCAAGTTTCTGTTGAGAAATTTCCAACTAGTCTTGTGGGTTATGTTGCACCATGGCTGCTCTATCCTTCAGGCCAGTCATCTACAGAGGCTCTCCTTGCCTGCTGCAGGGCAGTGTTTGGTTACTGGGCTGAATATGATGAATTTTGACTAGATGTGCTCTGATCTGCTTGTAAAATGAAACCTGACACCAACTCCAGGAGAACTGAGGCTCTGTAGAACTCTCTGGTTGAGAGATGCAGTGTGGACAGGGATTTATGCTGGTCTTCTAGGGGAGGGGCTGCTATGCTGGGACTGAGGCACACTTGACTTAGAAGGGCAGTCCTGCCAGAGCACAGGGGGTAGGGTTTGGTGTAAGCAAATTAGGCAGCCAGTGTAGGTGCTACACTGCTTCCTGCAGGTAGCTCTGTTTTTATGCTGACAGTCAGGGAAGGGAAATGGTACCAGCCAGCTCCTTTGTCCTCAGAGAAGCATCTCCAGGAATGCTGCCTCTCAGGGATGTGCTCTAAGGAGAGCAAATAAACTCCCTGCAGAGTGCCCTAAGCATTTTTCAGATTGCTGTTTCCATGCTGTCTGCCCTTGGGTTGTTTACCTGCCTTCTCTCCAGGAGCAGTACAGAGCCATCCAGGCTCTATCCTAGCCAAGCCTACTGACTTTAAAAACTCCAGGCTTGAAGCCACACTTGTTGCAAGAACTCACAAAATTCAGTTCCTCTTGTTTTCCCAGCCAATGGCTTTGGGGAAAGTTTCTCCTTCTGCATCTCCCTGTGTGCTCCTCTCTCTCTTGCCCTTCTCTGTGACCCTGGTCCCTTCTACTCCACTGCACCCATGATCCATTTCTTCTCTATACCATGTCTATGCACTTCCTACCTTATTCATTGTGGCTTCTTCTTTCCCTCTGGTTGTGGGGTTTGCTCTGTCAGTCTTCAGGTCAATTTCTGGGGTATTTAGGATGATTTGATAGTTATCTGATGTTCGTGGGACAAGATAAGCCTAGCCTAGAATCCTCCTACTCTGCTGCCATCTTAGGGCTTGTCCCCAAAATAAACATGGTTAGACCACATGGTTCTAACAACAAGTCAACCATTTCAACTAATACAAAAGCCAAGGAAACAAACTTCTTTCAAGATTGGAGAGAAGCACTAGCTGTGCAATGGACTTATTAAGACAATACAGTGTTCATGAACTTATAGATTGTATTCCTCATGGGGAATGTGAGGAATTCTTCTAGAGTAATTGTGACTACATGCAAGTTTTGTCATAAACCATGACTTTGAGGCCTAAATATAAAGGAGGAGAGGGCAGCCCGGGGGCTCAGCGGTTTGGCGCCGCCTTCAGCCCAGGGCATGATCCTGGAGACCCAGAATTGAGTCCCATATCAGGCTCCCTGCATGGAGCATGCTTCTCCCGTGTTCTCTCTCTCTCTCTCTCTTTCTCTCTCTCCTCTCTGCGTCTCTCATGAATAAACTTTTTAAAACTTAAAAAAAAAAAAAAAAGGAGAACAGTGGTAGAGCATAGGCAAAAGCTGTCAAGGACTGAGTCTGCCCTCCTACTAGTTAAATTTGACTCTAAGAAATAAATCTAACCTGGCCTTATAAACAACATAGAGGGAACCCAGGTATTCCAGATGGACTCTCATAAAGAAGACCTGACCCTAATAATGAACACAGACACATGTGGCTGTGTCTTCTAGCACCAAAGCAAATGCAGGATGAGAGCTAACTTCCTCTTTACTGAACAGAGTATAAGAAAGGAATATATTGAGTTACACGGGGTGAGGGGCTCAAAAAAGACAGCAGAGGCGAAGGAGTCATGTTTTCAAAGGCTTTCTCATAAGATCTCTCTCACACTTTTCTCTGTACCCCCACCTCCATCTTATTCCCCTTTGCTAGCTTGAAAAGACAATCATTGCATTAAGTGATTAAGTGCTTCTTTTCTTCTGACTCATAGTTCATAAGACCACAGCATGAATTTCAATTAGCTTTTTTTTTATTCTGCATGAAGGGGGAAATAAGAAAAAAGAAAAACCAGACCTTAGAGAACAGGGCTGCTGGGAAGCATTTTCAATACCCACATGCAGCTTTACATCATGCAAAATTATGGTAAGAGGGCAAACAGGCTTGAGATTCAAATGCTCCTCAAATGAGTAGTTGTTATGCTAATTCCCTGTTTGACATCTTCTGTCAAACTGGATAAAATGCACTATATGGAAATATTATTTGTCATTAGAAACCTTAGTTCTAAGTTCCAGTTGAAGGGCTACCAGCTGTGAAACTGAGCAAATTGCAAAAACTTCCTAAAACCCTGTTTTCTCATCTATCAAGTGAAAAAATATTAATATCTACATTACAAGCTGGTTTTAAGGATTAAATAAGTATATGAAACTGCTTTATAAACTATAAAACACCAAGAATGAAAGAGAAATGTGCATAGTGGTAGAGGCTAGGGATTCCTGAGATGGGCTGCCTGAATTAGAAAGATGTCTCCACTACTTCCTGTGATTTAGCAATACTTGACCTCTGAGTGCCTCAATTCTGCTTCTGTAACATGCAGATGTCATGATACTGATTGTTGATGCTTTTGTTTTAATAAATGACCGCATTGTGAATGAAGGGAGAAAAGAGAAACAAGGGAAAGAAAATGATGGCCCTACCCAAAATCAAGTCACTCTTAAGAAAGAAATGAAATACTGTGTGCAAATAATCCCGTAGACTCAGGCTTTAAAAGTGAGGCCCCTTCACGGCGCCTGAGTATGTATCAGGCCAGAGAGGCACACACACAAACACACTGACACACACAGACTTGCACATAAACATGCACACACACATGCACATGCAGAAAAAAAAAAGTGAGGCCCCATTATTTAGAACTGCTTTGCAAGAAGAAAGGAGGGAATGCTCTCCAGTTAGAACATAGCCCAGTTCCTTAACACATCAGTTGTTCTGTATCTTTACTCAGGAGTACATCATGATACTCACTTTAAGAATTTGGGCAGCCCAGGTGGCTCAGGGTTTAGTGCTGCCTTCAGCCCAGGGCCTGATCCTAGAGACCCAGGATCAAGTCCCACATCAGGCTCCCTGCATGGAGCCTGCTTCCCTCTCTGCCTGTGTCTCTGCCTCTCTCTCTCTCTCTCTCTCTCATGAATAAATAAAGTTTTTAAAAAATCTTAAAAAAAAAAAAAAGAATTATCCTGTGTTGGGGCTCCTGGATAGTTCAGGGGTTGAGCATCTGCCTTTGGCTCAGGGTGTGATACTGGTGTCCTGGGATCAAGTCCCACATTGTGCTCCCCACAGGGAGCCTGCTTCTTCCTCTGCCTGTGTCTCTGCCTCTCTCTGTGTGTCTCTCATGAATAAATAAATAAAATCTTAAAAAGAAAAAAAAGAATTACCTGTGGTCACCAAGGGAGGAAGAATGAGTCTCAGGTAGGGCTGATGTGGCTCCTTAATGATCAGGGAAAGATGCCTCATGGTACCCAGCAAGGAATGGAAAATCTGGCCCTATTCATGAGTTAGCTCTCTCCAAGAAACAAAACATGATTTAAAAGGGTGAAGACAGCATATATGTAAAGGATCCCACAGTGTTAGTTCTGTTAACATTTCAGACCTATAAATCATCATAGTATTTGTCTCAGACAATAGTGCCAAGGAGGATAGTGCCAAAGGCAGGATGTCCCTGGAGAGTCCTCTTCTCTTTCAGGATCTTCCATTGAATATCATACTTAACCACAGAGGAAAAGAACAGGCAATGAGAGATCAGGATGACAGCAATAACAACAATAATTATAATATTTTCATTTATCATGCTCCTGTGATGTGCTCACACTGAGATAAGTATTTTATGCACATTATCCCATTTAATCCTCCTTAAGATCTTGTGGAAATAGGACTATAGAAGGCAACTAAGGTTTGCAGACATCAGCGATTTGTCCGCAGCCTTACAGCTAGAATATTGAACCCAGGATCCAAGCCCAGTTCCACCTGACCTCAGAAAAAGTCCCTAACACCCACAGTTATACTGAAGTTGGGAAAGTCCTTATTTCTCACACATGAGAGGCTAACACAGCGGCTGTTCTGATTAGTCAATCAGTCACACTGCTTTCATACCCCCGCTATTGCACAAATTTTTTGAATTAGTGAGCACATGTGGGAATTTGCTTTCATTGGTGGTCATGGTATTTTTATGGATGACAGAAAAAAATCAAAAATAGCGGGGGGGAAGTCCCTTTTCTGCGAGAGTTTAAAATCCAAAACAAACAGTCAAGGAAGAAAAGTCACATGGAAAGTTAAGGCCCTGCTTGCTGAGGACAAGGATGATCTGAAGGAGATGGGTTGCTCCCCAACAGCACCAGGGTTAGACCTTTTTTTTTTAAGGTTTTATTTATTTATTTATTTATTTATTTATTTATTTATTTATTTATTTATTTATTTATTTAAGAGAGAAGTGTGTGAAAGAGAGAAAAAGAGAGAGCATGAGTGTGAAGGGCAGAGGGAGATACAGACTTCCTGCTCAGGCTTGGGCTCCTGGGACCCCGGGACCATGACCTGAGCCAAAGGCAGATGCTTAACTGACTGAGCCACCCAGGCACCACAAGGCCAGTTTTTTTTAGTAGTGGCCAAGGCACAAGCTGTGTGGTGGGGCCGTTGATGGTGCTTTCCACTGCAATTGACCACAAGGCAGGGAGAGAGCATCATTAATAATCATTAGCATAAGGCTTACAGGTGCTACAGCAGATGTTGCCTGGCAGGGAAATTGGCAGCATCGAATACAAACCAGGAGGTAATTTTCATCATGGGACAATTCTCTGATGTCCAGCATAATTCAAAATGTGTTCACTTTCCCAACCTTTACATGTAGTGGTACCTTCACAGCATCAGACTCTCCCAGGACTTAGGGAACCTCCACGTGCTTCTGATACCGCCATACCCTCCCTCCATCAAAACATCTATCCCATGGCACCTGGGTGGCTCAGTGGTTGAGCGTCTGTTTTGGCTCAGGTCGTGATCCTGGGGTCCTGGGATTGAGTCCCTCATCAGGCTCCCCACAGGAAGCCTGCTTCTTCTCCCTCTGCCTATGTCTCTGCCTCTCTCTGTGTCTCTCATGAATAAACTAATTTTAAAAACCTCAAAACAAAACAAACACAACCTCTATCCCACTGCATTCTATTTATTTATATGTATTCCTCATGCACTAGATTATCAGTTATTTGAAGACAGGAGGCATGTTTCATTCATCTTTATATCTCTAGTATGCAGCACATGAGTATTGTTCAGTTATTGTTGAATGAAAGAATGAATGAATGAACCAACAGATGGATGGATGGATGGATGGGTGGATGGGTGGAAATTTTAACCTAACAAGTAAAAATTTTCAATCAACTTTGACCCTCAAAAATAATCTTGACAATCATTTATTTTCACAAGAATATTATCTTTGCCTTTGGAAAACAATTTTTTAATCTTACAATGTGTTTGCATACCCATAAAGCAATTTAATTCCCAAAACAGTCTTTTACGACATATAGGAAATGTGATCCACCCATTTCAAAAATGAGGGTATGGTTCAAAAAGGACAAGTGATTTTCCCAATATCAAGCAGTAAGTATGTGGCAGTCTCAGATTTTAATGTGGGTTTCCTAATGACTGCCATGTGGGCTCTTCCCACCAAAACATCACTCTGCTCCCCAGACATTATTTCCCTGCTACTAGAGAAGCGGCTCTCCCACAGGATGGGCTCTACTCTTTATGATCACCAACCAAGAAGTCAAGCTGAGCAGACTTCTGTATACTTACAGCACAAAATGCAGACTCCTTAAAAGCTCTCCTGCCCATTTGTTCTCTACTGACTATGAGAGGGAACTGCCATTTCTATTCCCCTAGAATTGGTGACCAGAAACCAGAGTTGAGGACCAAGAGACAATGACTGTGCCACATCCCAAGATTCTCCAGTGGTAGGAGCCAGGCTGTTCCCTGTAGGGGAAGGAAAAGAGGTGTTCTACTCTGCAGAGCCAAATGCCTTAGAGAAGATTGGAAGCGAAGAAAATGGCATTCAGTAGCCATTTGTTCATCCAATATAAATGGAGGAATCAGGGGCACCTGGGTGGCTCAGTGGTTGACCATCTGCCTTTGGCTCAGGGCACAATCCCAGGGTCCTGGGATAGAGTCCCACATCAGGCTCCCTGCAGGGAGCCTGCTTCTCCCTCTGCCTGTATCTCTGCCTCTCTTTGTGTCTCTCATGAATAAATAAAATCTTTAAAAGTAAAAAAATAATAATAATAAATGGTAGAGTCATACACAACATGGCATTTAACCAAGGGACCTACTTCACCATGAAGGAGGTCTTGGGGGTATCCATAACCATGAGATTCACTGGTTGCATCACATACTAAACCATCCCTAAGCAGCCAGCTTGACATTGTATTAGAATCGCCAGCCTCCCCATTTCCTATCCCTCTGGTCCTAAGCCTGACATATAATGATATCAAGGGAAACTTTAAATGAGATATTAAAGTTTTAAAATGGATCAGCCTTTAATAACTGAAAGAATCTGGGAAATTATGGAATCTGACCCAAATGAACAAAGGGATCTACCTAGAGAAAAGGGAGATTTGGCATAGAGTAGTTGGGAGAGTAATTGTAAAAAAAAACAAAATCATTTTGTGTTTGCACCTTTCTTAATTGGGAGTGCTCAGTAAACCTTCTGCACTTGTTGTCTTTCCCTGATCAGCAAGGTCCATTCGGGAGGGCACAGATGTTGCACCCACACTATACAATTTGGTGTCCGCACATTGACATTTTCCAAAGGTTTCCTTTTTCTCTAATGGCTACAGAATCACTCACATCCCCCAGTGCTTTCTGGAGCTGGATTGTAATTATTAGGAGTCCTTTCTGCCATACCCACCCTCTCTGCCTCCATAAAAGAACCTTCTTCCCCATTGTCTTCCTCATTTGCAATTCATTCTTCTAATCATCGCAGCTTTGTCTGGTGGAAAGAGCACCCTGGCCTCTTTCTATATAATTCTCTCTCACATCAATTATAGGAGATGGAAGCTGCAGCTGACTCACTTCAAAGATTCACTCTATTAAAAAAAAAAAAAATCATTGATTGGAAAACACTTTAAATAAAGTGTCCTAAATATACTTAACTGCTCTTTCATTAATTAATACAGGGAAGTACAGGGGGGGAAAAAAAAACTAATTGAGCTTTAACAATATTCCTTTGAAAGGTTGGATATTTTTAAGTCACTTCATATTACTAGAAATCTCCAGGAATAAGAATTTGTTTGTTGTTTTTCACCTTACAGAGAATATCACTATAGAGGTGTATATAAATGTATGCATATATATATATATATATATATCCCAAATGAAGAATTTTTACATTATATACATATTATATATGCATCATACACACACACACACACACACACACACCCCTCACAGGAAAATACATAAATAACCTTTGATCAATCTTTGACAAAGAAGCCCAGAAGAATCGGTACACATATACTTTGACTTCCCTTCTGCCACTCTGAACGAACCCTCATGCTTCTACCTACAGCCAGCCCCTCCACATTAGCACAGCATCCCATCTGTCCTCTCCTGCAAGGGCACATAACCTGTGTCTCTCTTATGTCATCCATTTCTCATCTCCATTGTATTTTTCCAATCAGCATTAAGCACCTTATTTCTCCAATTTAAGGGATAATGATAATAAACTTTTTTTTCAGTCCCTCTTCCTCCTTTGGCTGCAGTCCCCATTTCTCTGCTCCCCTTTACGATAAAACTCCTTGCAAGAGTTTTCTATTCAATTTTCTTATCCCGTTCCTTCCTAAATTCATTCCACTTTGGCTTTTGCCACTAAAACTCCACAGAAGCTTCTCTTGTTAAGGTCACCAGTGACCTCCATTTTGCAAAATCCTGGGATAATTGTTGGTTCTAATCTTGTTGGACATACCAGCAGCATTTAACAATTGTTCACTACTTTCTCTTAGATACACTTTCTCACTTTTCCTCCAGGACACCACGTAGCTCTGATTTTTCTCCAAACTCTGACCACACTTTCTTATTGTCTTTGTAAATCCCTATTCTTTTCCCTGACTGCAGAGTCTAAGTGGTTAGTCCTTGAACACCTTCTGTTCTTGGGGTTCCCCTCCAATCTCTTGGCATTAAGTTCTCCCCAGATCCTGATCCCTCCCAATTATCTTAAAAATCTCCAATCCAAGTATCTCCTCTGAATTCCACATATCTATAGCCAGCTGCCCAGTAAGACAAATGCCCAATAGACATCTTAAACTTTACATGTCTAGAATTGAAATCCTGATCTTCCCTCTAAAAGCTGTTCCATTGACAATCTTCCCCAGCTCAGATGATGGTAACCCCAACCTTCCAGCTGTTCAGAATCATTTTTGACTACTGTCTTTCAAACTCCACTAACTCTACTTCTGCCTCTCTGGTCCTAGCCACCATCATAACTCACCTAAATTATTACAGTGGTCTTCTAATTTGTCTTCCTGCCTCCAACCTTTTCCTCTCTATAGTCTGCACTCAACATGGCAATCAATGTTAGGTTAGATGGCTATCTGACAATGTTGAAGCATTTCTGATGTCAAGACTGGCAAGTATTCTTCAAGGCCATTTTGATAGAACTTTTCTTATTGATATTAGCAAGATATGGAGGAAATACATACCAAGAAGTGAAAGAAACCAATCTGAAAAGGCTACAATATATACTGCATGATTCCAATTATCTGACATTCTAGAAAAGGCAAAATTATGGTAGCAGAAGACAGAAAAAAAAAAGACCTGTGGTTGCCAGAGATTAAGGGAAGGGGATTATAGGCAGAGTATAAAGGATTTTTTTTAAGGATTTTTAGAGCAGTGAAATAGTCTGTTAAAAAATTTCAATCAATCAATAAACAAAAGATGTAAAGTCACTGGTGCCTGGCTTGCAATGGGACATGACTTTGTATTTTATCACAGTAAAAGCCAAAGTCCTTACAGCCCCTGCAAAGTGGATATCTCCCAACTCTGACTCATCTCCTCTGTGCTTATTCTGCTCCAGGCACAGAGACCTCCTTGCAGTTCCAAAATGGGTTAGATGTACTTTCATGTCAGGGCCTTCCCCTTGTCTGGAACACTCTTGCCTACTAGTCTACATAGCTAACTCTCTTGTTCTTTCAAATCTTTACTCAAATGCCATAGTTTCATGAACTTCCCTTCTGATTTCCCTTCCCCTTTATCCTACCTTACTTTCTTATAGCAATTATCAGCTTCTAACATATGAAAGAATTGACTTCTTAATTATATTCTTAGCCTCTTTCTAATAGAATCTAACTTCCATAAGGACAAAGAATTTTTTTCTGATTTTTGTTTTACCATGCTATCTCCAATGCCTAGAATAGTATCTATAATACTATAATAAGTGTTTTGTGAAAACGTATTGAGTAAATTGAAGGCTAGCTCAACAATCCATTACTGAGCACTTACTTTATCCAAAGAATGTGCCAGCCACTGATGAGAAGATGTGGCAATGAAGAGAACATGATTCCTGCCTTTGAAGGGCTTATTTTAGTCAAGTATTAACGCAGTGAGCCCTGCAAAGACTACCCATGAGTCATGACTGTTGGGACTCTAAAGAGGTTTCTTTTTTGCCAGTTTGCCTCATGTACAAACTCACTGATGCTTGAAATTCCATAATTAATCACTCTGCAGCTTTGTGACCTTGAGCAAATTACTTATCGTTTTCTAATTCTCGTGTTTTTTTTATTTGTAAAATGAGATAATAGTGTCCATTTCACTGAGTTTTTGTGAGGACCGAATGAGATAACCCTGGTAAAAAAAAAGGCTTAGTGGAGTCTCCAACATGTAGTAGCATGAAAGGATGTCAGCTATTATATCCATTCTCCTGACTAAAAATTCTTATCTTTATTAAAAAGCAAAATCTTTTCATGGAAGTACTGGATAGTTTTGAAAATCAAATAGAGCAGTTGCCAAGACTAAGATACAGAGTTATCATTCAGGCAAAAAGAAGGAGAAACAATCATATTTGTCACAACATCACCAAGCAAAAAAGGAAGCATGTTTGTTCGTGACTAAGTTCCATATCTGGGATTCACCAAGGACCAGAATAGATTTAAGAAAAGGAAAATCAGAGAAAGAAATGATCCAGCATCCTTATGTAGAAGCAACAGCTACTTCCACATATGTCCCCAATGATTGCTATTTCCTATTTTTTTATTAAGATCAAACAGAAGTAAAGAAATAATGTTAAAAGGCGAATTCTAAAAACAGCTTTTGAGCCTCTAATGTGCGAGCTTCTTTCACATACTTTATAAAATTTCATTCTCAGAACACCTCTGAGTGTTATGTATTATTCTTACTTTATAGTCAAGGAAATAAAGGCTCAGTGATATTAAATTGTCCAAAATCATAAACTTGGTAAGTAATGGAGAGATCCAGGATTCAAAGCTAAGGTTGTCAGTCTAAACCTTAACACTACTCTATCTCATTTCTAGTAAAATCAGAAAGCTATAGAGAAGCAAATGCAAACGCACACTGAACAATTCCCCCAAAAAGGGCCAAGAAAGGACTCACAGTGGCTCACAGGAGAAGGTTTTGCTCATGCTCGTTCCAATTTTATGTTTAGTGGATTTACGCTGGCAGCTTGAAATCAGCCATCAAGGCAGCAGTTATGCCACTGAACTCAGCAAAAGCTACAAATCAGGACTTTTTTTACTCAGATAGCCAACTTGACCAGCACAAACAGCAGAGCCCTTAGACATTCATCCTTGGAATCCAAGCATGCCTCACACCAGTGTCTGTGAGCCACTCACAGGTTTTAAATGACTAGTTAGCCCCACTCCATCGGCCTGCAAGGAGTGCCAGTCTCCCATCACCCAGCAATGATTCCTGCCATCAACATCACATTGAGAACAAATCCATCAGATCCCTTCCTGAGATCTGGTCTCAGTGGAGAAAGGACTAGCAAGATATGGAGGATTCTGGCTTACAGAAAGAAGGGACAAAGAAAGACTCATGTGACACACAGCCTTTCAAAAGGGGGACCCTGGGGCCACCACAGATGCACTTTGCCTGCCTCAGGGCTGCCCATGGCCAACTCTGGCTGCATGACTTGAGAGGAAGGATCAGAACATATGCTTCATGTACTACTTCTTCATTCAATTATGCCTTTTAATGATACCTTCATCTTCCCTCCATTTTATAGGTAGAAAAACCAAAGTATGAATAAGTGTAATCACTGAGGCCAATTGAAACAGATAGAGATCAAGATTTAGTTAGAAAACGTGATGCTGTGTTCCAAAAGGTTAGAAGGCTCTGGCAAAATGGTACTACTTTCTCTTCTGGTAAATAGAGGAAATGTCCTTCCCCAACCAAGTAGGGACATCCTGGCTTTTGCTGGATAAAATGAAAAGAATCTTTCCAGAGACCATCCAACCCAGCCTGAAGATATGAACCAGACTTATGGAAGGAGAGGGCTGTACTGCTCTCAGCAGCTGCTTCTTGCTGCACGAAGGGGAAAGAGAGAATCAAAAGAATTTGGTTTGCTAAAAGTGGCCGGGGATGTATTTCTTCCTGACACCTAGTATTATTCAAATGACAGCAGAAATGACCGAAAGCATTTATCACATTCCCTGACTCACTTTAATCTCCCACAACGAGTAGCTGCGTGCAGCGTGCTGGGCAGGGGGGATAATGAGGCAGCAGACCAGGCTGCCAGAGTGGGGCATTGATTTTAGGTGCCAAAAATAGAACCTGCTACGGTTTCCAGCCGGCTGCCCCATGTCTAGAAGTGGATTATCAGCTGAACAGCACGAGCACTGGGAGATGTTTCCAGGCAATCAGATTGGCTTATACACAGGGCATTAATTCTCCAGAAATATGCCATGTTGACCAATCAAAATGGCTTCCTCTTTAAATAAAGCCTGTAGTCTCTAAGGCAGCATTCACAGCTTCAAATAGCAATAATAACCTCTCGCTTGCAGGGCATGTTCCAGGAATTAGCACCTGGCTCGGGTTAATGGTATAAAGCACAGCTTCTCCTAACTGGTCATTAATCCCAAGTAAATACCCGGCAACTCGATTTCTGTGGCTTTAGGATAAACCTGAAATCAAATGGCCTAGTCGCACCAAGCAGATTTAATGCAGGAAAAGCTAATGACCACAATAGCCTCCCCTTCTGGGTCCAGTGGGGGTGTGTGGGGGGGAAGCTAATCTAAAAAGCATTTTTCCTTTCATGATGTTTGGTGAAACCTCACTTCCAAGCAACAGCTGAACTCCCTTAGTAGGTAGAGATACCTCAAGGACCCACAGTCAGTAAGGAATGAGCCGTGAGCTGTTTTGCTAGTTAGTGAAGACAGATTTTGAACCAATTCATTCATTCATATCCTCTGACCTCTCCCCGCTCTGAGCAAATCATACGTGTCTAAAGAGTGGCTAGTTCTGCTCAGGCTGCTGTCTAAGCAGTCAGCCAAGTTCACCCGCAATGGAAGGCCTGGCTGGGCTCTGGCCCTGGGGTAATGGGGCCTGCACGGCTACCCAGCTGAGGCTCAGAGGTGCTTAATCTTTCGAGAATGCATTTCTTTTAATTCTGTAATTCTCTGCAGTCATCATGCCTGATGATTTTCAAACTGTATCTTGTGACTTTTAGGGTTTCGGAGAGGACGACTGTGGACTTTGGAAGGGTGTGGAGACATTTTGGGGGAGGAGGGTGCAGTGTCAGACTCTGGGTTTAAGCTGCGATTGAATCTATACCCGTGTTGAATCTTTACCTGTGTTGCAGATTAAAGGTCTTTGTAAATCTTCGTTAGTAAAAATAGCTTTGCTACTAAAACTACAGTTCAAAAACATGATTCTAGCCAGCTTTCTCACCTTATAGATGAGGAAAGGCTTGCCCATATTCAGCAGCTTCGGCAGCCCTCTAAGCCCATAAAGCTTGGTGACACCCCTTCCCCACAGTTTGCACAGCTCTTATTACTCGCTGCACTTCATGGAAGTTGACCGCACTGCCTCATTTGGCTAATTACTGTTTTCTCCAAAAAGTCGTATCCTCCTCAATGATAACAAATATCTCATCCTTTGTAGTGCCTCACCCAATATTTCATACAGGATAAACATCAATTCCTTGGGGAAATAATCAATAACGGTAGTGAAGGTGTTGGTCAAAGAACTGTAACATCTAGCTAACAGTTTAAACAGTTTGTTTTGCAGTCTTGTTGACTTGGGAGTTTGGTTTTGTTCATATGATGTTTTTGTTTCTTTACATTATCGTGAAGCATTGATAACGGTGAGCTACAGATCTGCTAACATTTGTTCATTGAGTCAGTGATGGCTGAATTTACCAGCCATCACAGGTAAATTCATCAGCCACAGGTAAATTCATCAGCTACTGCCCTCTCCATATTCGGGGTTATAATGGGCAGTAGGCAGGTAGAAAAGCGAGAAGTTGTACCAAAACCTGTTCTTAAAAAAGAAAATGTTTTTGTCCCAGAAGCCGACTAGCATAACTTCAGTAAATCTCTGTCAAGAACTGGAAAAGTTCTAAGAATTTACCCTACTTGCAAGCCCACACATTAACCCATCACAGGTTCATGGATGTTGGCAGAAAACATGAAACTCCTGGCTCATAGATAAAGTCCTTTATTATCCATGGCAAAGCAAGCATCATAAGTATCAGCCTATTTGTATGGGAGCAAAAGACCCACTTACTCCCAAGTCCCACAAGAGTGACATCAGTGGGACCAGAGAGATGCCTGTACAGGAAATGGGTTGCATTACAAGACAGAAACCCCCAGCTTAGGGATCCCCAGTCTTTTATAATGGGCACTAGGCATGCCTGCCATTTACTTTAGTAGTAGACACTATTTCCATCTTCCAAGGCTGAGCTCTATACATTCTTGAAAAAATAATCCAAGACAAAGGACAATCAGTACCTCTCTTCCTAAGACATGCAGAGGCATGAGAAACCCATGAAGAATTCTCTCAACAAAGTCTCATGAGCCAAGACGAGGACCTATGGCTATGCCTATCTGTATTTAAACCTAGTGACAGAGTAATTTTCCTTTGATGACATAGGGGCAATGATATTTTATCCAAAAGGAAATAAGTACTATCTTAGCTCACTAGACAGCTCTGAAGGTAAATAATATTTGCAGTTATAATAACGCAAATTCTGTTTGTTTTCAACTTTTATGATTAACCCATAGCAAAATCATTAAAGTTTTTTGATTACTGGAAAAAAACAGAAAATATCATTGACCAAGGTACTTCTAAAATGATATATTAAACTAACATTGAGATATACATGTACTATCAGTTCAAAGACATTGAGAAAGTTGAATAAAATACAACAACTTAAGTTTTTGGAAACATACCTACACTAAACACCAAGAAAGAAAAATCCCCAAGTTCTGGAAACAAAAGGACGTGGAAGTCACAACAATAAGAACTGAAATCAAAAGTGCTTCACAGTTTTCTAGAAATCAAAAGAGGCTTTAAAAACTAGGGAGGGGCACCTGGCTGGCTCAGTCCATTGAGCATCTGCCTCTTGGTTTTAGCTCTGGTCATGATCTCAGGGTCATGCTTAGCATGGAATTTCCTTGAGATTCTCTCTCCCTTCCCTTCTACCCCCTTCTGTTCATGCTCTCTCTTTCTTAAATAAGTAAATCTTTAAAAACAAAAACCCACAAAACCCTAAGGAATGGGAGACTGAGTCCTGCAGAGAAAAAAGCCCATGCCATTACCTTTAAGAGCATAGGGACCGAGAGTTATGCTACTTGCATGAAGCTAAGAGTCACAAAGACTTGTCCTACTTGTAAAACAGGAATTTTAAGAAATACCACTTGACACTGAGGGATGTGACAAGGAAGACTTCTATCCATTTAAGCCCATCTTAAGGAAAAGTGTCTGAATTGAGGCCAATATCATTTGCAAGGTGAGGTGTCTAAATTCATACTCAAAAGATACATGAATTACAAACCAAGGAATGTACATTAAAAACTGATCCAGATTTTATCAGAAACTAGTATAAAACTGCATTGTAAGGCTGCTTCCATGGGTAGGATTTATAGCTACTACTTTCATGGAAAAAGGCCATCACTGAATCTGATTTCACAACCAAATATTATAAGTAGCGTTAGGAAATAAAATGTAATTGGAAACAATTAGGAAACGTAAGTAGATGAAAGAACGTGCAGCCAAAAAATTTTAAAAAATAGTCAACCAATATGAAAGAAGCTTTGAAAGTATTATGTTTAAAAAGTTTAAAAAAGATAGAAGACAAATAGAAACCTAAGGCAAACAGAATAGTATGAAAAAGTTGGCAGAGTTTTAAGAAGCAGAGGGAATTCCATAAATGAACAATACAATCCGTGAAATTAAAACATAATAAAGGTTTTATCAGTACAGACAAAAATAAAATTAATGAATTGGAAGAAAAATCGGAGAGAATCATCCATAATTCAGCACATAGGAAAGATAATTAAGAGATGTATGGGCTAGAGAAAAAACAGGCACAACACACATCAAAGAAGCATTCCTGATGGGGAAAATAGAGAAAAAAGAGAGAATTGTTATTCAAAAAGCTAATGAAAAAGAATTTTCCGGAATTTAAGAAAGACACATTAAAAGAAGTGCACCAAATCCCCTGCAGAATAAAAAAATAAATAAATAAATTACACTTAGCCATATTATAGTGAAGCTGTAGAATATCAAACACATACACAAAATTATAAAAATAGCTGCATTTGTTTGGGTACAGGCTTAGCTACAAACTAAAGAAAGAAAAATTCAATGGTTTCAAAAAGACTGGAATTTATTTTCTCAAGTAATGATCTGAAGCACCTCTGTCCAAAAGAAGCCACATATATAATTTTAAATATTCTAATAGCCAGCTTTTAAAAAATTGAAAAGTTATGTCAACCTTAATATTTTAACTGATTTAATGCAACACACCTAAGTATTATTTTAATATGTAATCAACATAAAATTATAATAAGATATTTCACATTGTTTTTATTAAATCTTTTCAATTTTTTACCTTTATATCAGGTCTTATTTTGGACACTATATTATTATTGGAAATACCTGACAGTAAATAAAATTTACTGTCAAAAAAGTAGATTTGCAACTGCTCCATTTTTTAAAGTTTTCAAGTTCTAAATCAAATATCAGTGTTTAAACTTGTTAGTTAAGGGTAAAGGGACACCTGGGTGGCTCAGCGGTTGAGCATCTGCCTTCAGCTCGGGGTATGATCCTGGAATCAAGTCCCACATTGGGCTCCCTGCATGGACCTATTTCTCTCTCTGCTTATGTCTCTGCCTCTCTCTCTCTCTCTGTGTCTCTCATGAATAAATAAATAAAATATTTTTTAAAAAGGTAAAATTTCTTTCTTTACATGTATTAGGCACATTTCAAGTATTCATGGGCACATATGGTGGGCAGATACCACTTTCAACAGAATAGTTTTAGAAGTAAGTGTACTAGGATGAGCTGCAAATCTGGTCCTGGACAATTCTTCACAGTTCTGCAAGTGAGAAGGGGGAATGTGGCTAGGTATCCATGTATACTTTGTTAGAGCCTCTACAAGAAAGGGGTATCCTCACATCCCTTTGAACAGTCCCTAGAAGAGTGTCTGACCATAGTAGGTGCTCAGATAACATTTGTCAAAAGAAAGATTATATAGACACCTTCTTACCCACCGCTAAATTATAGTCAGGTTAAAAAATTCTACTTTCTCGAGACACCTAACTGGCTCAGTTGGTAGAGCATGTGATTCTTCATCTCTCGGGATCATGAGTTGGAGCCTCTCACTGGGCATAGAGATTACTTGAAAATTCTATTTTCTTGGTCATCCTAAGGAACCTACTACTCGACTATCTCATACCTAGCAGGGTTAGACAATTTTCTTCTCTGTCAAAACCTGTAATGGCTCTCTTAGACACACAAATAAAATACAAATACCTTACTATAGCTCATAAGACCATCAACAATACAACTACTATAACTACTTTTGTGTGTGTGTGTGTGTGTGTGTGTGTGTGTGTGTGTGTAACTACTTTCTGTAACAGGACAGAGCCTGCAGTTTGGGGAGGATACTTATTTAAAAAGATAAGAAATGCCCTTCTTCAGTAAGAGAATTCCAGAAAGTAGGTGCATGTGTAGACTTCTCATATCAAATTTGCCGATAGCATAAAGATCATGAACATATAGGAATCGAAGTTTCCTACAAAAAATTCCAAGTAGCCCTGTTGGATATTACAGATTTGGTTTTCTGACAGAGACTACATCATCAATTGTGCCAACTCAAATCCACACATGAATCTGGTTATACCCACTTAATAGCAGTTTTTATCTATTTTAAAATAGAATATTCATCAATATTAATATTAAATAATTTGATTAATATTAATTTAATATTAAACAATTAAATGATTAATGAAACAAAAATAGGACCTTAAACAAGAGAAGAACTGCCACAATACTTTTAACTCTCTCTCCCCCAACTGGCCACAAACCCTCCTTCTGAAGTTCAGCTTCTAAATAGTGCTCCAAACACATTACATGCTTTCCCATATATATATAGGAAGTATATATATATATATATATATATATATATATATATATATTCTCTTGCTAACCTATCTGCCTAAAATTTCCTTTCTTGACTGATTGGACAAAATTATATCTTTTCTTTTTTTTTTTTTTTTTTTTTTTTTGGTAGTCAGCTCAATTATTTTCTCTTTCCCAAAGTCTTTTTGTGGTTTATCAAATCTGAAGTAATTGCTGTCTAATCTATTATTTATAACACTATTGTATGCATTTTTATTGAGGCATAATTGACATATACCATTATCTTAGTTTCAGATTACAATATAATGATTCAATATTTGTATATATTACAAAATTATTGCCACAGTAAGTCTAGTTAACATCCATCACCAAATACAGTTACAAATTTTTTTCTTGTGATGAGAACTTTTAAAAACTACTGTGCTAGCAACTTTCAAAAAAGCATATTTTTAAAACTTGTCTATTTCCCATAGTTTATAATTTGTATGTCTGTCTTCCTCTCTAGATTATAAATTCTAGTAGTACAGGTAATATATTTTAGCAGTCCCTATGCCCATAAAGAGCAGATAATAATGCCTACATTATCTGCACACTAAGAAAATGATAAGGATCAAGAAGCCATGTAGATTGAAGTGTGTTTTAGAAAGCACAAAGTGTTCTAAAACTGTGGATTATGTTATTATTAATATAATGTGGGGGATACATTAGATATACCAAAACATCCCTTATTAAGTGAACTGTATCTCCTACAAAAGCACTGAATATAGAAGGTACTACTCCAAGAGTATCTGAGGATAGAATTGATCTGAAGAAATGGCCAGTTTCTCTTGGGGGGCGAAGGGATGGATTTTGTGTGAGATCAGAAAGCTGAATATTTCTTCATGTGACCCTTCCTTGTAACCCTCTCTCCACATGAGCAGCCTTCATATCTTCAACAAAGTTACTAAACACCTGGAATGATTGAAAGTAAGATGATAGGGTTTGGGGCCAGGGGATCCAAAGTGATGGAATGTTTTGCTCAGATCTGAAGGGCAACAGAACCCTTAGGGGACCTTTCCGTTGCCTTAATGTTGGTTTTAATAGTAGTCATGATGGCATTGATACCAACCCAGAAACTAGTTCAATGCTATTCACATAAGTGGCTCATATTTTATTAAATGAGGAACAGTCATTCAACTAAGAAATATGGAGAAACTCCTGAACAAAGTGGTTTCACTAATGCACTCATTTTCCAATCTTCCTAGCAGTGAGGCTCTTTACAAATAAAATCTTTGTTGATGTCCCTTACATAAACAGTAACAAACAATGAACAGTTCCCTCAGAAGGACTGAATCTCTATAGTTTTGTAGATTATCACTTTATTGTTTGGGTAATAGGATGTAAATACAGAAGTTTCAACTAAAGGATCCTTATGAATGTCACTTATATTTATAGCAGATGATTGAGACAAAGTTCCATAAATCTTGTATTGCTCTGAAAGATTAAGGATATAAACAGGTTCGGAAAGTAGAGAAAGGATTTGTGACATTCTTTAGCGAGAGCTGTGGATCTGATGAATCCTTCCCTGCAAAATGGGGAGGAAGGGCAAGACTGGCAAAACAGATGTTAATAATTACCCCCAAGAAGTGAATAAGATGGAACTTTAAAAGCACTTTCTGGGGATGCCTGGGTGGCTCAGTCAACTGAGCGGTCAACTCTTGGTTTAGGCTCAGGTCATGATTTCAGGGTCTTGGGATTGGGCCATACATGGGTTCCATACTCAGCAAAGAGTCTGCTTGTCCCTCTCTCTTCCCCTCTGCTAGTCCCTTCTGCTATCTCAAATAAATAAATAGATAAATAAATAAAATCTTAAAAAAAAATAAAAGCACTTGCTGTACATTCCATGCAATCCTAATGAAGCTAAAGTAACTATCCTATGGCAGTAGGAAGAGGGGGCTTCATTAAGATTTCTATATACTTTTGTGGTCTTTCAAGAAAAAAGATTAAAACAGTATGTCCTTGAATCAAATATGGACTATTCACAAGAAAGAGATCTGGCCCATAGCTCTTTGAAATCCTGCCCAAAATGTTTCAATGGGAACACAAGAGAACAGCAATTGGGGTAAACCACCAAAGAATCAGGTGCTGAACAGTATGTGACAGCTTGAGAAATAGAATTCATCACCTGTGTTTTAGGAGTTGCCAACTACTGGCAGGTCTGAATAATCTCTTAAAGTACCAAGAGGGAGTCAACTCCAACCGTTGGCCAGGTCTAGGGAGCCTTGAAATAGTCCAGTCAAGCAAGCCTGCCTTATCCCTTAACCTATTCTTTTGTTCCCCAACCAGGAACCCAAAATAGCAGAAGTTGCTAGCATGTAAAAGAGTGAGTGTAAAAGAAGCCAACCCTAAAGAAAGCTATAACCAACTACACACTGAGGGAAGGGAAAGGGAAAGGGAGAGGGAGAGGAGGAGGGGGAGGGGGAGGGGGAGGGAGAGGAGAAGAAAAGGGTAGGGAAAGGGAAGGGAAAGGAAAGGGAAAGGAGGACACTTAGTGGAAGGTTGAAGAAAATTGATTAATATCTTGGATCTGATGCATTCCAGTTACCAAGAAAAAGCAGTGTGTGTTTGTTTTTCCCCTGTGATCATATGAATGTCAGTTTCCTAAGAATGAGCAGAAAAAGGTGAGATATGCAAAATTTTCCATCTAGAATCAAAGAAAAATAACTTACCCATGGAATGATTGTTAATGGATCACAGTTGGTAAAAATCAAGAAGGTATTTTGATTACATCATAGTTCTACATTCACCATACCAGTAACATTTGCAAAAGTCCTAGGGCATCTCTATAAAGCCCCCAAAAGATTAGAATCCAGAATATCAGGGTTTCAACAGAGGCCATTTAATACTCATCATTTATTCAATAACCATTATAGAGTGCCTACTTTGGGCTGAGCACTACATTAGAAGCTTCTACCTAAAAAATGAGTGGGAAATATCAGAAAGGGAGACAGAACATGAGAGACTCCTAACTTTGGGAAATGAACTAGGGGTGGTGGAAGGGGAAGGTGGGTGGGGGAGTGGGAGTGACTGGATGATGGGCACTGAGGGGGGCACTTGATGGGATGAGCACTGGGGTTATTCTATATATTGGCAAATTGAACATCAATAAAAAATAAATTCATAAAAAAAGAAGCTTTTACCTATACATGTCCTTCATCCTTGTGGCAATACACACTCTCCAGTGCTGTGAGAAGCCAAGGCTTTTCCACACACACAATCTCACTTACTCCCTTCCAATACACTGTGAGGTAGTCAGGACCAAGTGGTCATCTCTATTTTTCTCCAGGAAAAATAAAACTAGAGGAGTTATTCAACTTACCAAAAACACAGTGCTGGTGGCTGTTGGAGTTGTTCCTCCTTATCAGGGCACATGACTCTCTCTCTCCCAGGCTCTGTCCAATACAGGGAGCATACTCAACTTTGTTGTCTATCACTTCACATGATTTTGTGAATATTCTCTGTAGTAGGTGCTCGTAACTGACTGCATTCCTTTCATTCTACCTTGCTTGATAGATCTTCATTTATAAACTACATCCTTCATTTTCTTTCTCTTTGTTGCCCATTGGGTTAGCATTAGTGCAGAAGTCTGGCTTTCTGCAAAGTGATCATGATAAAAAGAAAAGTTTGGAGGTTATATTTTCTCTTTGTAAGGTTATAGATGTGTTTTCTTTGTTTTTTTTAAACCCATATTTGGATATCTATTATTTCAAAGGACTCTTTAAAAGAAGGTAGACATCTAACACAATGCAAATTCTTAGAAAGCAATCATTTCAATTCTAGTATACATCAATCACTCTTAAGTTAGGAAACTATTCTTTCCTGAATTTGCCAGTATATTATATAAAATAGGTAATATATTAGTCTACTTGGGCTGCGTATTAGAATATCATAGACATAAACAGAAATTTATTTTCCCACGGTTCTGAAGGGTAGAAGTTCAAGATTAAGATGTCTCTAGCAGGGTTTGGTTTTGGTGAGACACATTTTCTTAGCACATAGATGGCCACCTTCTTACCGTATACACACATAGCCTTTCTTCTGTGCACACGCAGAGAGAGAGAAGGACCTCTCTCATCTCTTGTTCTTCTTTTAAGGACAAGAGTCCTATAAGATTAAGGCCCCACCCTTGTGACCTCATTTACAAGTCCTGCCTCCAAATACAATCACATTGGGAGTTAGGATTTCAATATATAAATTTGGCAGGTAAACAATTCAGTCTGCTTCCGGACAGGTAGGAACCAACCCCCAGTGCTGCCCCAGAATGTAGTAAATTCCAAACTAATATCCCAAACACCCAAGCTGATATTCAGAAAAGGACTGATCAAGGAAAAAAAGAGAGAGTTCGGTTTTCAGATGGGGGGGGGGAGGGAGGGAGGGAAGGAGAGAGAGAGAGAGAGAGAGAGAGAGAAGACCCATGTTGTACAGATACAATCTCACCATAACTCTATAATCAAGAACCTTTCTCCCCTCCGAACCTTGTCTACCCAAATAGCCTTCCCTGGAAGACTGTATGACCTCATAAATAAGTGGGCAAGCTCTGGACATAGACTTACTGTCTCTATGTTGCAATCTACCATTTAGATTAGCTAGCTGCATAAATGGAACTAGTTGCTTAATGTCTATCACTTTACTCGTTTGTCTCTCATTTGTCTCTCAATTTTTACCTCTTTAATGAGGATATCAAGGGTATTTATTTGACAGAGCTGCTGTGTGGATTAAGAGACTTAGTATAATTTTCTCTAATCATCTTTCCCACCTCACCCTGAAATGCTCCTATAATCAAGCCCTCCTAGGATGACGCTACACCAGCACTTAATTGACCTGCATGGTAACTCTTCTGAAGTAACCTCCAGATCCATTCTCACTAAGATGTTGACTCTAGAAACAGAGAAAGGACTGATTCATTATGTGCAACCACTCACCCTCAGTAGAGGGGTGACTGGCAGAAGATAGACAGAAAGGCAAGAGCCCTTCTCCAGCTATGATTACTTTATAATTTTAAAAAAATAAAAGACATGACTTCTACAAGGGGCAAGGGATCCCCATATGTTATTTGTCATTTTCCCCAGGGCCTACCATGAATTGGAAATATGTTTAAAAATTTTTGTGTTGGGACACCTGGATGGCTCGGCAGTTCAGCATCTGTTTTGGCTGAGGTCATGATCTCAGGGTTCTAGGACTGAGTCCCACATTGGGCCTCCTGTGGGGAGCCTGCTTCTCCCTCTGTCTATCTCTCTATTTCTCTGTGTCTCTCATGAATAAATAAATGAAATCTTTAAAAAATATTGTTGAGGGAAGGAAGGAGAAAGGAAGAGAAAAAGGGAAAGAGGAAGGTAGGAAGGAAAACAGATTTTTTTTTATCTTAGACACTTAATATCTAACATAAAATCAAATGAGACACAAACTTGCCAACCTTGATTGTCTCATCTAGCTCCTCATGTAGTTCTTTTATCAAAGAAATTTCTAATTTTTTTAAAGTAAGATCCTTTTTTGCAACAAGTTGGAGACATTTTACAAAGTAAAGAAAGACTTCCAGTTTCTGGCACAGCTCATGAAGACTTTGGAAGTAATTGCTCCCATTCTCACAACAAGGAAAATTCTGAACAAACTGCAAATCAATAAACTTTCTTAGATCCATCAGAAAATCAGGGCTTCAGGGAAAACTGCTGCTACCAAATTTGGAGACAGACAGAAAAATACAGAGAATTATAGCTAAACAGAACAGAAGCCCAGGAACAGAATCCCATACAGAATCCAGTATTGATAGGAACACTTTAAAGTATAATTGACAAATTACTAGAGGCTGAGTAGGGCCTAGTTTGAGAGTTGTGAACTTGGAAGGGGATCAATCAGAGGAAGCCCACAATACTTTTATGAGTTTTACCTCTAGGAGCCCTACCATGTGTTCAGTGATTATAGCTTTTGCTTAAATGAGATGAGTGACAGGAACATTACAAGTGACAGGAAAGATATGCCAAGAAAGGAGAGAAAATGGGATCATACAAAGTACTTGATTAAAATCAAGGCAGAAAAAGAGTGGGAGGAAAAATGAAACAAAAATCAAAAGCAACAAATAAAACACAAATTACAAATATGGTAGATATTAAGCCACCTATATCAATGGCACGTTAAATACAAATCGTGTAAATCAATTAAAAGACAGAGGTTGTGAGAGTGGATAAAATAATAAGATCCAGTTTTATATTGTTTACAAGAAAATTTTAACTATGAAACACAGATAGATTAAAAGTAAAAGGATGAATTGGAAAAAGTTATCTTCTGTTCTGTAGGTTTCTTTTTCATTTTGCTTCTTTTGCTGTGCAGAGCTTCAAGTTTGATATAGTCCCATTTGTTGATTTTTGCTTTTGTGGTTGCTTTTGGTGTCATACCCAAAAAGTCATTGCTGAGACTCATATTGAGGAGCTTTTTCCCTTTGTTTTACTCATGAGTTTTATTATATCAGGTCTCATGTTTAAGTCTTTGGTCCATTTTGAGTTAATTTTTATGAGTGATGTAAAATAGGGGTCCGATTTCATTGTTCTGCATATGTTTATCAAGTTTTCCCAACAACCATTTGTTGGAGACTATGCCTTCCCCATTAAGTGTTCTTGGCTCCCTGTTGAATACTAGTTGTATATGAAGGGATTTAGTTCTGGGCTCTCTATTCTGTTCCACTGGCTAATGTTCTTATTTTTATGCCAGTAAAAATCCTGTTTCAATTACTATTGCTTTCTAGTATAGATCAAAATCAGGAAGTGTGCTGTCTCTAGCTCTGTTCGTTTTCAGGATTGCTTTGGCTGTTCAGGGTCTTTTGCAATTCCACACAAATTTTAAGATTTTTTTTTTCTATTTCTGTGAAGAATATCATTAGAATTTTGATAGGGATTGCTATGAATATATAGATAGTTTTCGGTAGTATGAACATTTTAACAACATTAATTCTTCCAGTCCATGAATACAAAATGTCTTTCCATTTGTTTGTATCTTCTTCAATTTCTTTCAGCAAAAGCTTATAGTTTCCACTGTATAGATATTATACAGCCTTGGTTACTCTTACCCCGGTATTTTCTTGTTTATTAGGCTGTTGTGAATGGCGTAGTTTTCATTTCTTTTTCAAATGTTTCATTATTAGTATATAGAATTATAACTGATTGCTGTATATTTATTTAATGCCCTGAAACTTTACTGCATTTGAAACCATTTGTCAGATAAGAGGTTAATATCCAAAATACATAAAGAACTCATACAACTCAATCACAAGCAAACAAGCAATCCAGTTTAAGAATGGGCAAAGGAAATAAATAGACATTTTCCCAAAAACATCCTTAGTGACCAACAGCTACATGAAAAGATACTCAATGTCACTAATCATCAGAAAAATGCAAATCAAAACCACAAGGATATATTACCTCACACCTGCACACCTGTTAGAATGGCTGTCATCAAGTAGACAAGAGATAACAAATACCAATGAAGATGTAGAGAAAAGGAAATGCTTGTACACTATTGGTGATACTTTAAATTGGTACAGCTATTAGGGAAACCATATGGAGGTTGCTCAAAAAATTAAAAATCGATCTACCATATGATCTGGCAATTTAATTTCTGGGCATATACCCAAAGGAAATGAAAACAGGATATCAAAGAGATATACGTATTCCCATGTTTACTGCAGCTTTATTCATATCAGCAAGGATATAGGAACAACCAAGTACTCATGGATGGATGAATGGATAAAGAAGATGTGACATATGTATAAATATGTGTGTGTACCTATATGGAATATTAACCAACCATGAGAAAGAAAATCTTGCCATTTTCAACAACAGGATGGAATTTGGGGACACTTTGCTAAGTGAGATAGCCAGACAGAAAAAGAAAATAGTGTATAACTTACATGTAGAATCTAAGCAAGTCAAACTTGTAGAAACAAAGAGTAAAATGCTGGTTACCACGGGATAGGGGTTAGAAGATAAAAGAGATGTTGTTTTAAAGGTACAAACTTGCAATGTAAATAATCCTAGAGATCTAATGTCTAGTATAGTGAATATAGACAACAATATTGTATTATAATCCTCCAATTTGCTAAAAGACTAGATCTTAGTTACTCCAGCCACTAAAAAGAAATAATTACGTGATATAATAAAGGTGCTAATTATTACTATAATGGCGATCATATTACAATATATAAATGTATCACACTAACATATTATACGCCTTAAATTTATACCATGTTTTATGTTAAATATATATCAATAAAAAAAGGAAAGGTATGGAGAAAGATATACCATGCTAACACTAATCAAAAGAAAGCTATAGTAAGTATATTAATTCCACATAAAGCAGAGTGATGAGAAATTATGTCAGATATTCACTTAGTTGATAGAATATTAGAATTCTAATCATAAAAAAAAATTTTAGTGCATTTCAAATTAAGATTGTATCTTAACCCTACCTTGTCCTAATATTTCTTTTTTTTTCCTGCTCACCTTAAAAGTATTTTTTTTAGTCTCAAAGTGCCAAGACAAAGGTACTAGATGGTTTGTACTGATTCCCCAGTACCTATATTATGATTCCATTTCCAAACCAGTCCAGATTAGGGTGTCCAGAAATTTTCCAAAACATTCTGATCCTACATAGCTAATCTAGGGTTGATAAGAAGGAATATGAATCATGTCTACCACCAGGTTGTAGCTAATACCCTGGCTAGAGGCCCAGTCTCCAGAATCTGAAATCTGCTCTGAATGTTTAACTTCATACAACCACTGGACATATCAGTCAGCCACATTTAGCTGATGTATAGGACCTGTTGAGCTGACTATAGAGAACTCAGATCAAGGAAGGATCCAGGCTTTGTGGGACCTGAAGCTTTTACCACTTTGAAGGCCTCCTTTAAGAAAAAGCATACAAAATTAGGGCACACAAATAAATAAGGAAAGAAATTATAACAAATTATAAGATTTTTTTAACTTGTCAGATGCCACAAACATCACAGAAATCCAAAAAATAACATATTTTCATTAGTTAACCTTGTAGCATACATCTATAATATTTTCTCCCACAGTTCTGACTGCTTACTCTTTGATCACCTCTTCATATGATAACAATGTTAGAAAAAGAATTTTCTATAAAGAGAATAGAAAAGATAATGGAATCTTTCATTTAGCTTTGGTAGCTCAAAATTCCCTTTCATCACCAATAGTTTAGAAAAGTGTCAGCATTGCAACTCAATATTAATGATGTCACGCATACGTTTAAGATGTATGGATAAAGTGTGTGGAGAAACTTCTTCAAGCTTCCTTTATATTGAATTTGTAAGATTGCAGGGCATTTTAAGTCTTCTTGTGTAGTGACTACCTTAAATCCTCCTTTAAGTGACAACCTTCTAATTACCCAGTTAACCCTGAAGGCAGCACAGTTGGTGGTAGTGTTCCTAGAAGCCTATACTGGGTTGACTTGACAGTGACTTAACTGCAGGAAAGGAACAGATAATCACATAAATGTAGTTTCAACTAAATATGTCTTCAACTCAACTTCCCTTAGGGAGATCCTTGAAATGCCCAGTCAGTGGGGACAGTGGTTTACTGGGAAAGTTGAAAAAGAAAAAGACTATTTGCAGTTAAAAATATCTTACTTTTACAAATTTTCCAGAGCATGTAAACCATGCAAACACAGTGCTGGGAACTCTCTCAGAGCCTTGGATAGGCTGTATTAGCTTTATGGTGTATCCTTCCCTAGGTCAGAATTCAGGGTAATGTAGTTTTATGGAAACTGAATAACGTGGGGGTCTATTTCTGTGTGGCCAAAGGGCCGAAGGTGGAGCCAAGGATGTTTTTACTCTTGATCGGCTTGCAAAGGTCTATCTTTATATTCTTTAAAACATCCAGGTCTACATTTTTATTCCTTCCTATTTATAATCACTCTCAGTCTCTTCCCTGTGGAGCCTTTTAAAATCCTTCCTACTATTTCACCTTTCCTAGAATGGGGCAATGAGTTTTGTTTTAAAATGCAGACTGTTGATCTCTAACTGAGGGGGAGAAAAAGAGCAAACAATGGAAATGAAAGGTCAAAGAATCCCTCAGGTGAGTCACAAAGCTGTTTGTGTATTTTTTAAACTTCATGTCTAAGATTTGGCTGAAAAGTGACAATTGGGAATGGTGGAGCAGGAGGGTATGAAAAAATCACAATTCTGTGATGTGACTTGGGCTCCACATCCTGCCTGTCAGTGACTTACAGGATTGAGGAGCAACAGAGAGTGGTTGAAATTAGCAAATCCTGGCCCTGAAAAAGGCAAGATTGAGGTGATGATGGAAAATGACAAATAGAGCCATTGAGGTAGAAGGATTTGTAGGGACAATTCTAGATCATGGCCCCACAAGTTGTCCCTGGGTGGGTCCTGGATTAACTGCAGGAGGGAAGAGGGCAGAAGAGGCCAAGTTGGAAGCCTTGATGTTTTGAGTCAATGGGGAGAAAGTGCTAGCACAGGAACAAGCACTCTTGCCACTAGAAATAAACTAACTAAAATCAAATCCCAAAAATTCCCATCCTTAAAAAACTGTTAGGTTTTTCTAAGGTTTGGTAAATAAACTCACCTTCCCCAACCTCTGTTTTAATAAATGCTTAGTAACCTTGAGGAGGTCTGAACTCATATTCACTACAGACTCCCCACAGACACACTCTAACTTAGAAAAGAGACTCTAAGAAAGGCAAGATCTCAATGTGGGTGATTAATGTTGTCTTTTTTTTCTTCCCTCCCAGCTATGTTGGAAGTGTGGAGATGCACATTCTAAACAGAGAATGGTTTCATGGGATCATTTTCAGGGTTCTGGCATGAGAGATGAAATTACTTAAAGGGCCTGATTTCAGCATAGCTAAAACTTGCTAGGGAAGGCAATTCAGGTTTCCACAGTCACCGAATGCCACACTGACCCAGATTTAGAGCAGAGTAAGCACCTGAGTGTCACCAGGCAGTTTGAATGCTGATTGAACAGATTCTATTTTAACTTTTTAAATTACCATTTCTTTAACCACACAACAACAAAAAAAAGGCCCCAGGGCATGCAAAGAGTAAAATCCACCAATCATTAAAATATTTAAATTCACCAGCAGCAGTGATTAATAAAACATTCAAATAAAACAATTTACAAAAAAGTAGTCTCAAATTGTCTAGTCTAAAATAGCACGCGCAACCCAGCCAGCTCATTTTCCTCACCCCTTTCAGCCCTTGCCCTCCCAAAGTTTCCTGTAATTTAACAAAAATATGCTAAACCCCTGTTCTAGAACAGTTGCTCTATGGTTGGAAAGATGATCACATGCAGTTCTCACTCTCAGTGTATTTATAATCAATAATCAAGACATTATATTCCTTCTTGTATCATTTATCCCCAAAGTCTATATATATAAAAGTAGGGTCATAAACCAGGGCTATTGGACAAACATAGCCTTCAGGCAGATTTTTGGTTAGCCCACACAGTTTTCCAAAAATATTTTAATTATTTACCAATATTTTTCAAACCAAGTGATTACACACACACACACACGTGCACACACACACACACACACACACGATTGGATTCAATTTCTGGCCCATAATCTGCCCAGAATTGGTCCTGACTACCAATTAGATGAGAACTGGAGAAATTCACCAGTCTTCATAATTTCCATTTTTTCACCTATTTAACAACCTCCTTTATTTTGGAGAGTAATCTGGCTCCTTCATAGATTTGAATTTGCAACCTGTGCTGGAAAGATGAAAACAAAATGCAGTGGCGGTTCCCCAGAATGGACAGGCAGTTGGTGGGTAGGAGGAAATTGGGATGCATGGGAGGAGGTAGTATGTAAGTCAGGTGTTGACAGACAGTCAGGACTGTACAGGTAGGAGTGAAGGAAAAAGATGTCCCTAAAGGAATGAACCATATTGGTAGCATGACAAAGGCAAGAAAGAGCAAAGATTATGTCTGGAAGTCTGGTATGATTGCATGACTCATACATTTAATAGGAAATAAAAAAGCAGGAAGCATAGGTATCAGCCAGAGAGTAGATGCCTCTACCTCAGTCTGATGCTCTAAGTTTCAGAGTAAAGAAGCTATGAAATCAGAACTGTGCTTCTGGAAAACTTTCCTATTAAACTCTAATAATCTATAAGAATCTCTTGAGTTACTGTGACAACTATCCCCAAACAGCAGAATTCTTGTCCTTAATTGTATTCTATGTCCCTTTTTCAGTATGAACTCATCAATAACATCACATTCAACTGACAGTTTAGAACGCAAGAAACCACTTTTCTCCAGGGTATGGATAGAATATGGATGTAGTGGGGAGGATATTGAACTTCCTGTCAGAAGACCAGGGCTCTCTTATCAAAGTCTGCCACTTACTACGTGCTCTTGGGCAAGTGGACTGACTTTCGTGACATTTCCTGTAAAATGATGGTGATAATAACCTTCCTCATAGAGGTATTGTTAGAATTAAATGAAACAAATTGTATAGTACTTGAAAGTACTTTGCAAACAACACAATGCAATGCAAATACAGGTTATATTATTATAGACATCAGGTTGGTCAGATTCTAGTCCTTTCCCTAAATCCTTTGTCTTCCATGCTTCCCAAGAAGACTTTGTCTCCTGTGTGTTCAGTCCCTTTATTTTATTAAGATAGGCTTTTCAGGATCATATTCAGTTGGGTTACTTGATGACATCCCAGAGTTTGGACCTGAATTCTGATCTCAGCTGGTTTCCAGTAATCTAAGCCACTATCCTTCCTTGCACTTCCCTATGGATCTACTCAAACTCATTCCTTATAAGTTTCTAGTATAACTTAAAATACACAACTCTCCTTTTCTGGACTCTGGCTTTATTAGCACAATCCTTGTTATTGTTAGTAATACTCAAGTTTCTCTAACCTCTTTTCAGAGACCTAAGATAAAGCACTGGATAAAAAATTATTCTGATAGATATATAGAAAGATAGATGATAGATAGATAGATAGATAGATAGATAGATAGATAGATATTAACAAATAAACAAGGGAGAGAGCTCAGCCCAGTTTTTGGAAGAGAGACAGTAAGCAGAGATGGTTAGGTGAATATCAGGATGCCAGACATGTGTGTGCCCAGAGGGAAGTTGCTGATACTACCAAGTTTGTGCTCAAGTAGATGATGTTGGCCACATGGAGCTAGAGATTTGGAATTCAGGGGGACTTCTGGAGACCCTCTTCATAAACAGCTGAGGCCCGCAGTGGCACTCTATCAAGTTAACCTAAACAGTTCCTCTTCTTCCCCCAACTACTTCAAGGAGGGCTGCCTTGGGCAGGCCCAAAGGGGAAAGGAAAACTGAGACAAAAGAAAATGAAGCCCTCCCTGGTAGCTGCCCATTGGCTCTTGGGAAATATACAATAATCTTGGGTATCATTAGCAGGTGCTGTAGGCATGGGCAGGGGCTCCCCAACCCTGAACTCAGGCCATGGTGGGTCAATCTGAAGGTGCTTGTCAATACCAGGCAAGAATAAGCAGAAAGCCTCTCTACCTCCACAAAAAAAAAAAAAAAAAAAAAAAACTTTTTAAAAATAAGAAAGAGCAATTAGTTATATTATCATTCATGCAAGAAACTAAGGCTGTACAAGCATGAACAAAACCACAGATGGAAGAAACAGATCTAACAACAATTCCATATATTTGAACTTAGGCTGGTAGGGAAGGACATGCACATATACAAGTAAAATTCAAAATAGAGCAATTTTCAAACTGAAAGACATATAGAATGCCACTTAGGTGGGAGAAGATTGCCTTCTGTATGGCAAGGCTTTGTATCATAATCACAGCTCTACTATCTATGTTGTTCCAGGACAGAGGATGCTAAGAGGTCAAGTGGCAATAGATACAAAGCAAACACTGAGCCAGGTGAAGTCAAGGCTAGTGCTATCAATGTCTTCAAGCTTCAGTATCCCTATCTGTAAATGGGACAGTAACTATTTCAAGGAAGATTTTGAGAGTTATTTTATACAAAAGCTTGACATATTATCAGTATTTATAATGTCACCTGTTTCTGTTAGAATTTTTCAGGCAAGTATGAAAGCGTAGATTTTTATTGCTATTACATAGGATACTGTTTTAGGAAGTGGGGCTGACATAAATCTTCTTGCACCAACTACAAAATCCCACCCAATTTCTGGAAACTAAAAAAGTACAAATTCAAGATGGCAACTGAATTGCACAGGAAACACCAAATAACATGCTTAAGCTCATAAATTCAAATCTCAGAAACTACAAACAAACCAATCTCCTGCCGGATAGTTTTACCTCCAAAGAAAATGCCTGTAGTATGGACAATCAGAAGCAATCCCAGAAAGACTGAAATCTCTTGCAATTTTAAGAGGTCAGGAAACCTCCAGAGCACTGAGAAAGGAGTAATGCAAACTGATCAGCCCAGAGGCCCTAGTCCACTGGGGGCTGAGCCTTCCTCCTCACTGTAGTAACCAATCAAGTGAGCACAGAGCCACTGTGATTCCAGGGTTTCCTCCACCTGTGATCACATCACTGTCTACATGGAGAGAAAGAATGAGTAGCAATCAAGATAATGCAGCCTGAGTCATTTCTAGCTGGTGCCCTTATAAATATGCTTCAGTTGTCCAGAATAATTGCTTCCGGTAAAGGCCAAACATACAATTCTGACAGGGATGTCCTTATGAGTTTGTGTTGCTTGTAAACCTGTCAGAATAGATGCCTCCTTGTATTTCCATCTTTAAACCAAGCTAACAAGTCAGGTTATTTTTCAGGAAATCATTCCATGTGTTCCATTCAAAACCAAGCTTAAAAGCTCTATGAGCTCCCAGGTACCTATGGTTTTAATTATGCTGGCTTCATGTTTTCCTCCAAAATGGTAGGCATTCAGTCTCCACTGTTCTCTCTTGCCCAAACCCACTCCCCCTTTCGTATATTCTATTTTAGTAAAATCTACTACTAGATACTTGGTGCCATGGGAACCTGAGAGTTGTCCTCTGATATTCTCTATTCTGAAGCATCCACAACCAACTGGCCAGCTATCCTAACACTCTAAAGATCTCAAGCCTGTGACAGCAGCTCCATGTGCATGGTCACTGCCCATTCAGGCCTTCAGCATGTCTCACCTGGGCTATATCTAAAGGTCTCCTCACTGCCCCTTAATCTCACCTCTTAGAACCACCCTCTCTCAACAGACTGATCATTAGAAAACTGAGATTTGATCAAGCCACTGTCATTCAAAATCATTCACTGGATCTCATCACCTTCAAGAAGAAATTCAAGCTCATTAGTATTACACACAAGCCCTTCCAATGCATCACTTTGTCTCTGATCTATCTCTGCCCCCACAGATCCTCCATGCTCTGTGGCTGTATAGACCTACTTGTCAATCAGTCAGGACACCAGGACCTGTCACCGTGCCCCCACCACACCCCCTCCCTCCCACCCACCATCTGAGTGGTTCCTCTCCCTGGAGAGCTTTTCTACACATCCTCCCTCCCATTCTTCACTGATTCACTTAGTTAACTTCTAATCATCCTTCATGACTCAACTGAAACATTAAATCATTGGGAGGCTTTTTGCTATCTTCCCTTTACACTCATGCAGAATTTGTTTGAAAGCAGATGAGCCTCCAGGGACCTGTAGCTTTAATTAGGCTGGTTTCATGTTTTTGTTGTTCATATAAGTTAAGGTCTTTCAGTTTTATCACTATTGACATTTTGGGCTGGATAATTCTTTGTAGGGACTGTCCTGTACATTTCAGGGTGTTTTGCAGCATCTCTGGCCTCTACCCATGAAATACTGGTAGTACTCTCTGCCCAACTTGCAACAACCAAAAATGTCACCAGATATTGCTAAATGTCCCTTAGGGGGAAAAAATCATTTCCATTAACCACCAATACAATATTATATAGATACCACTCCATTGCTCTATTAGAATTGTAGTTTATTTGACCATCCTCCCCATTCAGAAAGACTTCTTTATTGGCAGAAGCTTCCTTTTCTTCATCAGTATAACCCCAATGCCTATAATATCAGTGCCCATCACATAATAGGTACTTGATAAATATTTGTTGAATGAAATCAATGAATAAGCAAATGTTAAGCAATCATCAGATGGCACTGCTCTACATTCTCAGATTATACCTCTAAGAAATCCATGATATAAAGTATGCAGCTAGGGGCAAAGAAAACAAAATTCTGAGGTCTTAGAATCATAGACAGAATAAAAAGGGATTTGGGAGTCAATTATCTCCACCATTAGTTTGTTTGACTTGAGAAAGCAGAGGCACGAACATATAAAGTGGCTCTGCATATACCACATAAGGTATATGCAACAGAAACTCTGAGTCTCCCACTGACCCTGGCAAAACTACCTGCTTCATGGTACATACAAACAGGAAAACTCAACATATAAACTTCATCTTGCCAGTGTATAGAATCGTTAGCCATCATCTTTGAAACTCTCCTGACAGCATAGCTGAGATTTATCTATGATAATTCTGAGATCCACTTGGAACTCTGGGTAAAACTTCAGCCGCTTTTGGGCCTCTCACTTTGCATGGGTATTCATCTAAACTATTTATGGTATTCCCATTTTAAACCATCTCGTTCTGAGTTCTTCACCCCAATAGTACGTTCTGGTTTAAACATGATACTCAAAAAAAAAAAAAAAAAAAAAACCACGATACTCTAGGATACTGAAGATGAGAGGCAAGTGCTGAAGATGACATATTCCAAGACTCGATTGCTCAGCTGGAGGAAAATAAACCAATCTAAACAAACCCATAAAATGCCCATTAGACTAGAGATTTCCACCTCCCACATCCATAACAATGATATGCTGCCTTGAGAAGCTCACTCATCACCTCAAGCTGTGAGAACAGCTCAGTTTCTGCTTTTCCAGGACTCAACATTGCAGACCAAGTCCAAGTTGTAAGAGTGATATACCTTTAAACTTAAAATGGACAGGTAGCACCATTAGGCATTTTCAAGGCCATACAATTCATATTCTGGTAACCATGGGGATGAGGTAGCTGTAGCATTCATAAAGTGCTGACAGCAGAGCTGCTTACCCAAGAGATGGGTCCACTGAACGGTGACCTCTTTTATTTCATCTCCTCTGTTGTAAAAGCTTCCTCTCATGTGTGCTAGCAAAAACACAGATTGTCTTTCATTTGTGCTTATACAAGCTCCTTGAAATGGGAGGAGAGAGGTTTTTGTTACCTAGAGGGTTTGACTGAGATGAGATAATATATTTCCTCCTCTTCATTTCTGGGACAGAAAAAAAAAGTTAGAAGATTATGGCTATAGAAACCCAAGTGCTGTTTGAAAGAAGATAACATAAAAAAATGTAGAACTAAAGGAGCCTTCCAGACTGTGCATGGTTTAGTGATGATGAAGATGAAAAGCAGATGATACAGAGCTTTTCAAATTGCCTGGGTCTTGTCCAAATCCTAAAATGGGCTTTATGGCCCAGCTGAGGCAAGGCCATCTCAGTCAGAACTCCAGAAACTGTCTGAAAAGGATTCACTAATTGCCACTGCAATGTCCAATAAAGAGTAAAATTGACCTTGGAAACATCCATGGTGTCAGTATTTCTGAAACATCTCTCTTTTTCAAACACTTGCTATTCTGCTAACATTAATCCCTGTGGTTCCAAAGCTGGCTCTACTTGAAAGGGGAGTCCCACCTATGATGTATTAATACATAATGAATCTTTATAATCTTGTATTAGAAAATCCTTGGAACCACCTGGCATTAGAACTAATTACCCTGAGGCAGGAAATCAACCCTTACCAAGATGTAAGTAGAAATATGCCCATCTCTTGAGAGATAGACTGATAGATACAGAGTTCTCTTTGAAGTTTGTTTTCCTTCTTTGGATCTTCATGCATTCATCTTTATATTTTCATCTCTTTTTATGCTATCTTGCTGGACTTTCCCTGATATTCAGTTATTCTTGCTCAAGTGGGGACAAATAAATTGAGGTATGAGCTTGTTGTGTAACAGATAATATAAGACCCTTCTGCAGTGTAGCTGATCCTTATCTAACCCCTTTTCTCTTCAACTCCACACATCCCCAAGGACTTCAGGCATTATCTTTACACTGATAAATGCCAAATGTGTATATTAAGCCCACATCCCTTGTTTCAATGTACATGCTTCTCTATCCCACTACTAGGATGATCAAAGGACACCTCAAAGTCAACACATGTAAAACTAAACTCACCTCTCCTTTGGATTCCAAACTTCCTGTGCTCTGTAGCTCAATGAATGACATGTTAATCCATTTTTTGTCTCCAAAACAGAAAACTAGGAGTCACCTTTGACTCATCTTCTCCCTTATGCCACATCCAACAACAAATCACAAGTCCTGTCAGTTCTCCCTTTTTGATGTTTCTCCAATCTGTCCCATTTCTACTGCCATTAAGTTCAAGCCACCATCATCTCTTGCTTTGTCTGTTTCCCTTCCTTCATCCTGACTACCTCCAAATCAGCCTTCATGGTAGAGCAAGGGCAACCTCCATAAAAAACAAGTCTAATTGCCTGCTCTGCTTCAAACTCTTTTATTACTCATTACTTTCTGTAAGAGTCCCTTCACAATTGAGCTCCTGCTTTCCCTCTCTGCCTCAAGCATTACCTCTCTTCACCTTTTAACTCTATGCCTTAAACATATTGTACCACTTGTAGTTTGCCAAAAGACCATATTTCTCTACTCTTAGCATCTGTAGATAGTTGCTCCATTTACCTGGAAAACACTTTCTTGCTATACTCCTCCTCTCCTATCTAGGTAATTAAAAAACATTCCCCAAGTGCCTATTCAAATATAACCTTTTAAAAGAAGGAATCTGCAGACCACTGATTGTCGCTGATGCCCTCACCTCCAAGGCTGGACTATCTGGCACTCTTATGAAGCCTGCTCTATCACATAACCTATGGAGATCTCATTATGAGCTAAGACACTGTACTAAATGCCTGTATGGGTCATACCAGAGATTCTAAGCAAAAGCCTATGGGTCAAAATTTAATATATGGGTATTTAGTTTGATTGAACTGAGTTTGATATGTTATTAAACATGATTTTTTTAATCAGGATACTACAAAGGAAAAATCTGGATTTATAGCTTCCTTTGAAAAATAGTAAATCTGGCAATTCCTCATTTCTAAATGTGGCAGCAATAAGCTATACTTGAGTTGTGGCCGTTCCCCTCAGTGGCTGTGTTGGTTTGCTAGGGCAGCCATAACTATGTACCACAGACTTTGTGTTTTAAACAACAAAAATTATCTTCTCACAGTCTGGCAACAAAAAGTCCAAAATCAAGGTGTCAGCAGGTGTCTCTCTTTGGCTTGCAGAGAGGCACCTTCTATTTTATCCTCACATGGAATTTCCCATGGTTTCTCCCTGTGTGTCCAAATTTCCTCTCTTATAGAGGAAATTGACCAGATTGAATAGACCAGATTGGGGCCCATCTTAAAAGCTTCATGAACTTAAAGCCCTATCTCCAAATACAGTCACATCCTAAGGTACTTAGGGTTCAACATATGAATTTGTGAAGGACTCAATTCAGTCCATAACAATGGCCTTATACTTCCAATTATATGTAGTCCTTACCATACCCTATGTCAATCAGACAAGCAGTCGTATACCCAGCCCACTTGACTCATTTGAAGTTATTTTCTCAGCTCCTATAGTCATTCAGGTTCATGAGCCTGTTATCTTCTCACTCATTTATAAAATTTTTTGAAATTAATCTCACTGTTTTGTGAAATAGGTTCTCTGACTTCAGGTCTCAAGCTCTTAACTTATACATTACACTAAATTCCACCATGCAGTATTAATGCATTTTCCTTTTATCCCCCTAGATATGAGTATCTTAAAAACAAAGACTTGATCTTATTCATCACAGCAACCTTAGGACCACAAGGTAGCTTAGTGGCAAAGAGCAAGCTCTGAAGCTGGGGTGTTGGAGTTTGAATTTTGACTGTCCTCCATCATAGCTGCATTACTTTAGACAACTTATTTAATTTCTCTGTATTTCATCTGAAAAAATAGATAATAATGGTGAGGTTTTTGAGAGAATTAAATGAGTTAATATATATAAAATATTCAAAATGCTACCCGATACATAATAGTTACCCAATAAATGTTGACAATATTATTAGTGATGTAATGGTTTTTTATAATATCTCCATCTATTTATTCACTAAATATTTTGGGGGCACATGTTATATGCCAGGTACTCAACTGAGCATAAATATCATAAATAATGAGAGAAATTGAGAAAGAGAGAGATTATTAAATATGAACTCTGAACTCAAAGAAATTAATTACAGGTTTGAGTTCAAATGACTATTCAAATATCCAATGAAGCTCTTAATAGGTATTTGCCACATACCCATTGGCCTTTAAATGACATTCATTTATTCATCGAACACAACCCCAACATCTGGGAAAAAATAAGTCGAAGAGAATTTCACCAAGGTGGTGACATAGAAGTCTTCTGAATTTGCCCTCTCCAATGGATGTGCCATATATCCAACTACACATGGAGCAATTTCCTTTGTGAGAAATTCAGAAACTAGTTGAGTGACTTCTACATATCAGGTGACTGGCTAAAGATCCACACTGAAATGCGTAGGAAGGGCTGAGACACACTGTCACCAAAAACCCCAACCCTCAGCATGGTACCATGCAATTGAAAAAGAGCCCCCAACTCCCAGCCTCTCCCTGGGGAGCAAAGTATTTGGGCCCCACATCTAGTACCCAAAGTTTTGAGGCTGCTACTGAAAGATGGGCTTTCAAATCACCTATTTCTAAGAGCTAAAAGGGCATACATTCATGAGTCCAACAGGACTATGGCAAACAAAAATAGCTTTCAAATCAGCACAGAAGCACCCTTACAGCTATATACCTGAGCAAGTAAAAATGTCCATTTCTCAGCTTCTGTTTGGAAGGGGTTTGAATGCATACTTTCGCAATGGCTTCCTGAGGGTTCTGCTTCTACTCAGCCTTTAATCTAGGTTATGACTGTGATCCTTCTCCGAAGCCCAAGAGTTGTGGGCACTTCCCCCCCATTCTCCCTCCAACTCACTCCACAATAAAACCAAGTCCCAGCATTCCCCTGGAAGGAACTTATCCATACATCTAGAGCCCCAACATTTACAGCTGCAACCTGAAGAAGAGTCCCTTCAATCACCTATCTCTGATAGTTCATAGCACCCAGCATTCAAGAGTCCCAAAGGACCTTATTAAACAAACAAGCAACAGTTTTCATATAGGTGTGCAAGTATTCCTTGCAGCTCTCTTCCCCAGACTCAGCATATATTGAGCAGGCTAAAATATCCATTTCTCAGTTTCTCCCTGGAAGGGATTTCACTGCCTATTTTCCCAGCTACTACCTGAGATTCCATAATCCTACATGGGGAAGTTAATGAGGATCCTCCTAGGAGACTTACAGAGGTGATGGTAATGGTTCCCCTACCCCATATTTCCCCAGATCACTCCAACAACAAAACCAAGCCTCCAGCCTCTTCCTGAAAGGAACTTATCTACACATCTAACACACCAACTCTTATGGCTGCCACCCAAGGGACTGGGTCCCAAATCACCTAGCTCTAGAAGCTGACAGAGCTTAGAAGTCATGAACTCCCCCAGGACCACACAAAACAAAGAAACAGTTCTATTTGGGTGCACACACACTCCCAACGACTATTCAGTCTGGCTCAGTACAGAGTGAGTCTAGGAAAAAAAAAAAGAAAAAAAAGGAAAAACAGCTCCTGGTTTATCCCTAATAGGGGCTAGACTGTAAATCTAACATTCTGCAGCCCATCTGCAGTCTGAACGTTGGGCTTCCAATTATCATGTATCAGCAAGGTAAAGGGATAGGCAATTAGTAGCCCTCCAGGAACTACTAATGAGCATTTCCCATGCCTTTGGGACTCTGATGGGCCTTGGCACATCTTTAACTACAGGAGACACTAAGAACAAAACTGGCAGCTTGGACAATCACAAATGCTTGAGAGACAACCAGGAGCTTGGGTCACCCTGACTGAGAAGGTCCATCTCCTACACAAGACCAGTCTTTCAACACTGAAGAGGTGGTTCTTTTATTTTATGTGCAGAAACCAACACAGAGAATTGAGGAAAATTAAGAACCAGGGGAATATGTTCCAAATAAAAGAATAAGATAAATCTCCAGAAACTAATCTTAATGAAACAGAGACAAGTGAATTTACCTGATGGTTCAAAATAAAAGCCATAAAGATGCTCATGGAGATCAAGAAGAGCAATGCTGAGCAAAGTGAAAATTTAAATAAAGAGATTAAAAAATGTTATGAAATACCAAAAAAAAAATCGAAGTTGAATATAGTAACTGAACTGAAAAATTCTATAAAAGATTTCAACAGCAGACTAGACAATGGGGGGGGGGATGGGCAAAACAAAGATCAAAAAATAGAATCCAAAAAAAAAAACAAAAAACAAAAAAACAAAAAATAGAATCCACCCAATCACAGTAAGAAATAAAAAAGAATTAAAAAGAGAGACATAGGCTAAGGGATTTATAGGACACCATCAAAAGGACTGGTATACACATTATAGGGATCCCGAAGGAAAAATGAGGGGGGAGCAGAAAACTTATTCAAAGAAATAATGCCAAAAAAGCATCCCTAACCTGGGAAAAGAAACAGATATCTATGTCCAGGTAGCCCACAAAGGGGAATACACAAAGGGAAAAGCATAGTCTCTTTAATAAATGGTATTAGAAAAACTGAATATCCACATGCAAAAGAAACTAGACCCTAATCTTACACCATACACAAAAATCAACTTAAAATGGAATAAGAGTTGAAGATAAGCTTTGAAAACATAAAACTACTAGAAGAAAACATAGGCAGTAGGCTCCGTGACATCAGTCTTGGCAGTGATTTTTGGGATTTGACACACACACACACACACACACACACACACACACAAAAGGTAACAAATGCTAAAATGAAGTGAGACTAATCAAAACTAAAAAGCTTCTACATAACAAAGCAAACCATCAACAAAATGAAAAGGCATCTACGGAATGGGAGACAATATTTTCAAGCCATATATCATCCAGTAAGGAGTTATTGTCCAAACTATAACAAGAAATTCCTATAACTCAGTTGCAAAACAAAACAAATAACCCCAGTTACAAAATATGCACAGGATCTGAAGAAAAATTTTTCCAAAGACCTAAATGGACAAAAGATATACAAAAAGGTGATTAACATCCAAAATCATTAGGGAAATGCAAATCAAAATTACAAAGAGACTTCACACTGTTAGAACGTCCATTATCTGAAAGACAAGAGATCACAAACTTTGAAGAAGATGTGGAGAAAAGGGAAATTTTGTGCACTGCTGGTGGGAATGCAGACTGGTGCAGTCACTGTGGAAAACAGTACAGAGGTTCCTAAGAATTCAAAAATAGAATTGTCATATGATCCAGCAGTCTCATTTCTGGGAATATACCCAAAGAAACCTAAGTCATATCTCAAAGAGGTATATGTACTCCCATGTTCATTGAACCATTATTCACAAAAGCCAGGACATGGCAACAGCCTAAGGTTCCACCAAAGGATTCATGGAAAATGAATACACCCATATATGCAAGAGTATGGAAGAGAAGGAGGAGCAGGGAGAGGGGGAGGAGATGATCCTACCATTTGAGAAAACATAAATGAACTTGATAGGCATTCTACTAAGTGAAATAAACCAAACAAGAAAAACAAATATACTGCATGGTAACATTTATATGTGGAAGCTATATATATTTTTAAAAAGTCAAATTCATAGTAACACAGAGTAGAATGGTGGTTGCCAGGGGTGGAGGAAAAGAAAGAGGTTGGTAAAAGAGTACAAACTTTCAGGTATAAAATAAATAAGGCTTGAGGGTATAATGTGTAACATGGTGACTACGGTTATAATACTTATTGTATAATTTAAATTTACTAAGAAAGTAGAAATCGTGTTCTCAAAAAAAAAAAAAAACACACGTAAGTATGCGAAATAATGATAATAATGATGTGTCAACTAACATGATGGTGGGGGGAAGCTGGGTGGCTCAGTCTGTTAAGTGCTTTAAATGCTTCATGACCTCAGGTCATGATCTCAAGATCCTGAGATCAAGTTCCACATTGGACTGGGCATGGAGCCTGCTTAAGATTCTCACTCTACCCCTCCCGCCCCTCCTTTCTCTCTCAACCACTAATAAAATTTTTTTAGTTAATTCAATGATGAGACTCCTTTCACAATATATACAAACATCAAATCATCCCGTGTACATTTTAAATATATTACAATCTTGTTTATAAATTATACTTCAGTAAAGCTGAAAAAGACAAAAGAAAGAACAAGGAGTCGGCAAATTCTCTCTCTGAACCCCAAACTAGGAAATTTTATTATTTTACGAATAATTTTTTCATTAATGTTTCTTAAATTGCTAAATCAACAGTATTTTGATGTCAATTTTCTCCTCTCTGGTCTATTTCTAATCAAGAATTATCAGTTCTCTTTCATGTAAGTGATTTGCCTTCTGGTTGTGTGGTTGTCTTTTACTGAAATATCAGAAGAGACAAAACAAAAGGCTATGTCCAAAATGAAGGTTATAGGAATTTCCTATCATTAGCCTTGCCTTATCCTAATCCTAGGATACAAATCCTCTTCCCCACTCCCTTCCAAACTAATAGTGTCTACTTGGGATTAAGTTTCCAAACTCTGACCTGTGGCTTCAGCTGGCCTTCAGATTTTTATCTAGGCCATGTGTTCAGTTGGTTAGAACATGCTGATCATGAAGCCAAAAGCCATTTTCAGAGGTTCATCCTAAGAGATGACTTTGCAGTCATGGATGGTATCCCTTCCATAGCCAGTGCTCTCATAAATGCCTGTTCCTGGTATCTGGGAGATTGGTATCACAGTGAAGCACAATTACCATTAAAAAAAAAAACGCAAAAACACAAACAACAACAACAACAACAAAAACAGAAAACCCTGGTCATATCATCTTAGTCAACAACAATTACAATGGCTATCACTTACCACAAACTCACTTTGTGCTGGACACTCTGATAAATGCTTTTCATATATGGTTTCATTTTATCTTCACAACACTATGAGGTATTATTCCAACTTAACTCTAGAAAACCAAGACAAGTGATTGGCCAAAGGTCAGAGTGGCAGAGCTGAGTGGACTCCACATCTGACGGGAGACTTCAAAGCCCTTGTGATATCCTCACAGCACCTCTTTTTACATTATCAGCACCACAGGGCAGCAGGAAACAAAGAGATCCAGGACCTTATCTTTGCTGTGTCTCGGAATTTTTGTATGACCCTTGAAAAGACTTGCCCATTTAGTCTTGGGAGCTGCAGCAAATGGATTCACTGTGGAAACATAGGATGCCGCCACTGCTTTGACAGTCACACAGATCACTCTTCCAGTCTTGATGTCTCTGACATCTTCCCTAGCTGCACACTGAGGTTCTGAATATTCTCTTAAGCTTCTCTGCTTGAAGAACCAATTGGACACGTTTCTCTTTCAGTCTGATGCTTACCCTTTATCTCCACTGCCAAAACAGCACTGGTCTCCTGCATATCTCACACTCCCAGAATCTCATCCTGGAAAGAGATTGGGCAAGTCAGTTTCTCTAAGTATCAGTTAACTCCTACTGAATAAGGGATTTGGACTAGATTACCTCTAATGCACTTTTGAGCTCCTATGCCTTTTCATTAATAAAATGATTACTAGAATTCTTACAGAGGAAGCCTTCCCTTCATGGAGAGAAGTGTACACATATACTTCAAGCCCTAACCCCAGATCTTACTTGGTGACAGCAGCTATACATTTGCCTACCTACCTGTGAAGTACATAGTGAAAATGGAAGGAAGTAAGGGAGGGAGGGAGAGGGAAGAAGGGAAGGAGGGAAGCAGACTTTGAACCCTGCCAGGATCATCTTTTCTTTTTTTCACCCAAATTTCAAAAACAAGTCCTATTGTTATACTTTAACAGGATGACTTCTGTCTTGAATGAATGCTCCCCAGGAACATAAAATGGAATAAAAAATAATGAGAAGGAGGGAATCAATTTAAAGTAATTCTGGTTTTATATGATTGTATTTAATCAATTTTTTCTACTCATTATTGTACATTCAATTCAAAGTTTTCATGACCAAAAGGGGGAAAATGCTGGAAGGGATTAATTTCCCCTTGTTCTGCTAATGAAACAATTTTCCACTTGTCATTCTGAATGTCTCAAGTGAGGTAGCATTTTCCAACCACAATCAAGTAGAAGTGGAATTGATTGGGGTGTAGGGGAGAAACCAGGGTGCATGACGTCCCCTGTCTCCACAGAGCTCCACCTTCCACAGGACTCCAACCTTCAAGTGCATTCTGTACTTTTGTGTCTATAAAAGATATCTGAGAGACCTAGAGTCTCCCTTGGCAACTTCCTCACAGCTTTCTGGAGACAGATCTAAAGGCAGTGACTTTAGAAACTCTGGCTCTGTCACTTACCAGCTTATGAACTTGTCCAAGAGATGTAATGTCTCTGAACCTAAGTGTGTGTCTTCAGACCAGGAGTGATGATGGTAACTATCTCACAGGGCTGGTACAGGAATCATGTGAAATAATGGTATAGACCTGCTTCGCAGGCAGTAAGGCAGAATGATCAAGAGTCTGGATGCTTGGACTGTGCCTCCTAAACTTGACTCCCAATTCATAAACATTGATATAAACATAGGCGATTTTGCTTACTTCTCTATCCAGTTTTCTAATCCATTGAATAAAAATTGCACCTATCACAAAGATTAAATGACATAATGCCATCAGTTCCCAGCATAGAACAAAAGATCAGTAAATATTAGTTGTTATTCAGCACAGAATCAGGAAAGGAGCACTGAGGACCAGATGGGTCAGCAGGATTTCTGCAGGTGTTCACATGTCCTCAGTACGTATATTAAGTGGCAAGGCGGGGGAGGAGAAAGAAAATAAATATTTTCTTAGACAGGGTAAAGAGGGAAAAATCTAAGAGTAAATTGCCCTTGATTAATGTGCTTGGCCAAGGACAAAGAAAATAAAACACTTCTTGTACCTAATGAGGCTTAAGGCACCCAACTTCTGTCACTCACTACCTCTTAGCCTTGACCCTCTCTCTCTCTCTCTTTTAGTTCAGTGGATTTTATTTCTACTTCATTCTTGAAAACAATCAACTGAAGAAATTTAGAAGGAGTCTCTCTATGAGTTTTTAAGAGTGCATCAGGGTCATAAAAACAGAGTGGTTCTATCTATATGGAAATGTAGATTTCAAATATATCCATTCTAATAATCAAATTATAAGGGAAATGGTCCTCTAATAGGGAGCTAATAAAAGTTGATTCTTAAGGCTGCCTGGAGCTGCAAGCAATAAGGAACAGATTTATAATGTGAAGCTTTGTTGTTTTCTTCTGTCCCCCCACCCCCATCCTCATGATCTATGCCAATCACCCAAGCCTGGATTAGAAGGAAAGAGATCAAGCAATCCAAGGGCTCATTTGACCAAACTTCCGCACAGCAACCATACACACACACACACACACACACACACACAGTTATTTTTAAAATATTCATGTAAGGGTTTGCCTAAAGATGCTACATTTACTTCCCTGTTTGGCTAGAATTTTCCCCTTCTGTACATTGCATAAATGTTTCCTATGGAATTATTGATTAGCCATTGAGACTGTGCTTTGGATAACACAGAGACTGTTAATAGAGCACAGGAAAGCAAATTTGGCATTACCAGCTTTTATGTAATACACAGAAAGGGAGAGGCAGATTTTTTTTAACCTCTTAATTTTCTAGATGTTTTCTCTGAAAATGTGGTCTTTTAGACCTTAACTAGCTTAAGGAGAGTCATACATCTGTTCTGCACAGAAAGCAAGCATGAGAACAGAGAGATGGAAATAGATCCCCAACTCAAGGGTTATAATGAATTGTTTCCCAGATGAGGAAATATAATCACCAGCCACACGCCTCTGGCTGTGACCAAAACGCAGATTCTTCTCACTAGATTATGGTCATGCTGGTAGTAAGTCACAACAGCCTGAGTGACAGTGCAAATAGGGGCAACGATCCAGCCCTTCCACCCAAATGATCTTCCTAAATGACAAGGATAGAACTCATGCACAAGGCCATGTATAAAGCATCTTCAGCCTGGGAAAGACATTTTCCACTCTGACTTGTCATGTGATAAAACCACCCACTATCATCAAGGAGGAAAACATCACAGGTGTTGTGTTACGGTTCATGCTCAAAGAGTAACACTTTAATGGTGAATTTCAACAATAGTGCCCCAAGCTGTTGACACCAGAAGGTAGGGATGGCATAATGGTGTGCCAGAGGAACATTAAGACACTGTTATCAAAGCATTCAAGTGCCAAAAAGAACACAGGCATATTGCTTAGGTTATTTGGAGGATAAATACTACCCCAATAAATATTTGGGATGAGCACACAGTTTTTATTTTTCGGTTTTGTTTTTAATTTTGAATTTAGGCCAGACCTACCTTCTCCAAATTCCCTGCAGGTTCAATCAACTTTCTTAATCTTATGCATGTCCATAATTCACACATTTATGTCACCTATGCTTTCCTTTAAGAATTTAAGTTGAAGACCTTGGGAGAGATGGGCTATAGCTATATACTTTTAGAACAGACTTAAAAGAAGCTATCCCTTCCCCTGAACGCCGCTGATAAAAGAATTAGGATTAGAGCTTGCTTTCAGCAAGTACATGAGTAAAGATTAAGACTGACTCATCAAAGCTTGAAGCAAGAAGTCCTGTGACATCTACAGATGAGAGGATCAGCCTGCAAAACAGTAGTCACTCACCACATACGGCCCTGAAGCAACTTGCAATGTGACAAGTCCCACTGGAGATGTGCTACAGCACCAAACAAATACACACCAGATTTTGAAGGTTTATATTAAAAAAAAAAAAGGTAAAATATCTTATTAATAATCTTTACTCTGATTACAGGCTGAAATGACCATGTTAGACACCTGGGTGGCTCAGTGGTTGAGCATCTGCCTTTGGCTCAGGGCATGATCCCAGGGTCCTGTGATCGAGTCCCGCACTGAGCTCCCAGCAGGGAGCCTGCTTCTCCCTATGCCTATGCCTATGTCTCTGCCTCTCTCTCTCTGTCTCTCATGAATAAATAAATAAAAACTTTTTTAAAAAATGACCATGTTTGAGGCATATAGGGCTAACTATATGATTATTAATTTTACCCATTTTTATTTACTAGAAAATTTAAAGTTATATTTGCAGCTCACATCATGTTTCTATGGACGGCACTGGTCTGGAGGGAGCCATCACCATTCCCTTAGGTGCATAGACTTATTGGTATGTCTGAGAATGTCTTTAGTGAAGAGAAACTAGAGACTAATATCAAAAACCATTATGTATAGCTTATAGCTATAAGCTATATGTACATGTGGTAAATCATATATAGTAATCACTATACAGAATGGATTCAGGTATTCTTAAGGAGTTCTAAAAAAATACTCTGTAGTTAGTATATGTAGATCCTTCTAATGGATGGATTCTACTGAGCTAATTAGTAATAATTATAGAATCCTAAGTTCATTTACTCATCAGAGTGTACATGTCGTCCTTCTTTGAGGATTGAGAACAGACCTCGGCTCTTGAAATAACCCTGTGACCATTCTGCAGAGGCAACATTGATGGTAAAAGGGAGGAAGCCCTGAACTTCCAGTCTGATGACGGAGGCTCATCTCCAGGCTTAACATGACTAAGTGTGTGACCTGAGGCACTTCATTTACCTCTCCGAGACTCAGTCCCTCCACATATAATAAAGTTGGGGCGGTGATGTCTATTCCATCAGAGTTTCTATGAGGATTACAGTGGACAAATGTTTAAAGATGCTTTGTCGATGGTTTGATTTTACCTAAAAGTTGGTTCTGTTAACGTGAGCTGGAGTTTCAGTCACACCCTCCTGCAGGAGCTGAGCCTAAAGCATGCCTCTGATCACACAGCTCTCAGTTGATGGTGTTCCTTTGCAAACTGCACTCACTCTGGCAGCCTGTCAGCCAGACAATGTCTGTGCGCCACCAAACGAAACCTGCTAAGAAGTTTGAAAATGCTGTAAGGTAACCAGTTGTTCCATCTTCGGTGTCAGACAACGGATGAGATCAAACTTTTGAGTTGGACGATATTCTGCAAAGTGGTTCAGGTTCTGGTGGTTGTTTTTACATCGTTCAGCCAGCCTGCCTGCCTCCTCTAGGCACACCAGTGGCTCTGTCTGAGTAAGACACCATGAGCCTTTCTCTCTTGTCTGCTTTCAATCTTTTAAGCTGTGGATACTCTACTTTCTCTGCATTCCAGTCTCCTCCCACCATTAAAAAAAAAAAAATCATCTTCAAGTTAACTCTAGGTCCTAGTTTCTTCACTATAAACAATTGTCCCCTGAGACAGTATTCATCTCTCCATGGAGATACCAGTGATTTTAATAATCCAGTTCTATAATACATCATTTATGTGGCTGCTGCTTCCTTTTCCTGATTTCTCCTTCATAGTTCTGGTATAGATTTCTTCCTCCTTTCTCTATCTTCATGATCCTCAACTCCTTAAACACACCGGTTTGATTCCTCGGCAAGAGACAACTTGCCTCCTACCCACAAATGTACCCAGTTAGTAATACTCATGTTTTAGGAATTTGCTGGTATGCCTAGTAGGTGTTCCTCTTCCTGGAAGTCTTTCCTGAGCCTTGTAAGAAGCTGAGCAACCTTACACAATTTTGTAACCTTTTTGTGCCTCCAGATTCTTTGTGGAATGGAAACAGCTCTAGCATCTACCCCAAAAACTTGTCATGAAAATTAAACATTTCCTAGCATGTTATAAGCATTCAATAAACACTGGACACTCATGTGGTATCAGTTGAATCCACCTCAAAATTTTATTGAATACTCCTCTCTAGTTACCATATACTACATTTATCCCTAACATCACCATGCTTATTATGTTGTAACATCCTTGTCTGCCAAATTAAAAATTACATTTATCATTTATTAAGAATTTGCTCTATATACTATAGGCACTTTCTTCTGTTGACTGATTTCATCCTGCTCAGCACTAGGCAATAGATCAAATCATTTTCATTTTCTCAGAAGAAAGTAAGAGAGATAGAGCCATATGCCCAGGGGAACACTTAGTAAATGAGAAAAGCAGGACTTGAACTTTAAGCCCACATTCTCAGCAACTTACCACACTTGACCACCTCCCTTGAAAGCCCATGTCAGTGTGCCCCAGTGGCTAGTACAGTGCTTGTAGCATAAGTTTGCCTTCATTCCTTGGTTCATTAATATAACACCTTTCCAAGGAAATGCATAAATATTTTCACGTTTCAACCAAATATATTAAGACACACAAAAATGACATGAGTGTCACATGGATCTATGGTAGCTTTTGAAGGGTTAAGCTGACCCAGCTTTCTCATTTTAGAAGTGTTGCCATTTCCTCTTCAGGAAGGAAAAGACATAACAGGAATAAATTGTAGGCAGATGTCTCATTTCTCCAATTTATTATTCTGGGGTGAAAATATTGAGTGACATAATGCATCACAGGACTGTCATGACTAAGTATGGGACAATACATCAAACAGGCATGGCTCTTGGAAAAACTACCAAACAGACCTCTGCTAATGATGGATTAAGTTGTTGGGATGTTTTAAGGTTATTAACATTATGGGGGATGGGAGAATTATTTTAGGAAAGATTGCATATTCCTAAGCAGAAGTAATATGTGTTTCAAGTCAGGCTCAATGTAGGATCTCTGAAAAGTCACAGAATACAGATACCCTTCAATAATAAATGTAATCTGTTGGGTTCTCTGCCAACAAATAGTTTCTGAAGTGAGGATTTCAGGGTTTGTGGAAAGAAGGGAGCAGCAGAAAAATGGGTGCGGGGTAGGCAAGGAAAAATGGACTAAGGACCTTGACTAATATGTCAAGGAGCTTGGCCTTCTTCCCATGACAGCAGAGAGTCATCACCTTTTTGGGGAGAAGGAGTGACATTGAGGTGCCACATAACTCTAGATGATATAAGGGGGCATTGGGAAAAGAGAAATTTAGGGGCACTAGGAATGTAAAGAAGAGAATAGATTTAAGGAGATATAAAAGAGGAAGAATCAACAGGACTTAGTAGCCACTTGAATAACAGCAGAAAGGAGAACAAAACAACAGGTGGAAGACAAGAAAAGAAGCAGGAACACATTTGGGAGAGAAGGGAAGATAATGATGTATTAGTGTGGTTGGGGCAGGGGGAGAAGGATGGATGGAAAGAGAAATGCACTTGATGACCAGTCCTTGAATATGATAGCTTATGTGCTCCTAGACTGAGAAAGAAAGATAACCTCTGGGGTCTCTGACCATGTTGGTTTTGCCGCACTCACAGCTGGCCCATAAATATCTGTTGTTGGTGCTGGAGACACTAGAGGCAGTAAGGAATTGGAAATCAATCATACATTATCTGTGTTTTTTTTAAGATTTTTTAAATTATTCATAAGAGACAGAGAGAGAGAGAGAGAGAGAGAGGCAGAGACACAGGCAGAGGGAGAAGCAGGCTCCATGCAGGGAACCCGACATGTGGGATTCAATCCCGGGACTATGGGATCATGATGTGAACCAAAAGCAGATGCTCAACCACTGAGCCACCCAGGTGTCCCCATATATTATCTGTTGATATCACTTGTACCTCTGTGTATGCGGCTTTTCACTTTTTGTTTGTCTAGGCCTGGCTCCCACCTATGGAGTTAACTCCATAGGCATCGCTGCCAGGGATTCAGTCCAGGGCCTTTTGCATCCCCTCGAGAAAGAAGCTTTGTTCTTGTTCTCCTTTCTGCTCTTATCCAAGTGGCTGCTAAGTCCTGTTGATTCCCTGTGCTCTTTTCAAAAGAAAAGTAACCTACAAAGTACAGGGACAAGTGTTCATGATAGTAGTCTGCTCTGCTTCAGGTGATGTGGGTAAGGGGGAAACAAAATAAAAATGTTGCTGAAGGCATCACAGGAAGAGACTATTCTGAATGCCCTGAATGCTTTCTAAACGGGAATTCCTTGGGTTTTATCAGACTTAGGACAATGTGATGTCTTTTTCAATCCTCACTAAACAAAACACAGTCTCCCTTCTGAAGACTCCCCACTGAACTTATGTAACACATGTTCTCCAAGGGCTTAAAGAGAGACCTCTGGCAGTGCTTCTCTTAAACTTCCCCCATTGATGAAAGCTAGTGTGAGATAGTGTAGAGTCAAAAAGACTCAGATTCAAATCTCAGTCTTAACCCCAAGGCCTATGGGAACCAGAGCATTGTACTGAACTGCTGTGAACATCGGTTTTCTAACAGTTAAAATGGAGAGAATATCCTTTACCTTCAGACTTGAGTACCTAATAGATATTGAGTACTAGTAGGCTGACCTAGCTAGAGTAGGTGCCTAAGAATTCAAAAATTCATAACTGCAATTATTAGTACCTGGAAGGGATGGCTGGCTGGCTTAGTCAGTAAAGCATGCAACCCTTGACCTCAGGGTTGTGAGTTTGAGCCCCATGTTGGGTATAATTAATACTTTAAAATAAAATATTTGTAATCATTATTATCTGGAAGATGTAATTATTATGTGAGAAATGACCAAGCAATATTCCCCCTACATTGTAGGGCTGTAAAAAAAACAACCAACCAACCAACCACAGACCTAGAGTCAAGAGAGCAGGGTCTCTCCCTCTTGCTCAGCCTCTCTCTTAAATAAAGAACTCGCCAGAAATGTGTGCTGGGCAATGTGAATAGAAGCATAAGGCACAGAAGCTGCTCAGCATGGAACAAGGTGCTACTTCCTTCTCTTCTACTTGGTTCTCTCATTGGAACCCAAATTATCATAGTCACCTGATTCTAACAAATGCTATTCCTCACAAGTTATCTACTCTTTTTTCTTTTCTTCTTCTCATTCTCCCATTAGTTACAGAATAAAATGTTCTACCCAGGTCCTGTCAACTAAAGGCCAACACTTTCTCTGGTCACTTGGCACTTCCGGTTCCCTACTCCAACCGGCTGGTTAAGCTAGTGCTCGTTCTAGTCTCCACAACTCTGCATTTGAGCTGCCTCAGATATTATGGTTCTTCCTTAAAATAATAAAAGATATAAGCTATTTGACATACGTTACCAGTAATCGTGACAACACCATCACTATCTACCTCTTCCTCCAAGGAAACCCAAACTTAGAAAGGGTAAGTAACATAGGTTCGGGAAGTTAGACAGGTAGTAGGGAGCTGAGATGCAAACACTGTCCACCTGCAGGGCTCCCATTCTTCCCACCTACAGAAGCTGCATACTGGCAGCCCACACATGTGTTTGGTTTTAGCCCATATAATCCTAGCCTTATGGTATTTCTCAAAAAAATAGGAATTCATTTCCAACATTTTTTAAAAGGTAGATTTATTTTTAAAATCCCCCTTTTTTTAACTTCAAAAAACATATCGGAAGAACTGGCAACACTGAGCTTGTTTTCCTCTGGGAAACTATTTGGTGGAGCTGAGAAGCAGCAGCTCCCTTCACACAGACAGGATACATGGCTTCCAGCTGGCCACAGTCCTCACCACTCCCTTATGCTTCTGCACACCTCGCTCCCTTCACTCTTGAGTTCCCTGTTTGGTCCTATAGGCTTTTGACTTTGTCCTCTGTGTGAAGTCCTGGTCCTAGGGGAGAGCAGGCCTGCCTCCTGTTGTGGGTCTCAGAATGAGATACCCCCATTCCAGTCTCTGCACTTGGACCTTGTGCCTTCCCCACCATTCTCCTTCTCCTGTGGTGACTTCCTGATTCTGTCTGCTTGTCTGACACTTCAATGCATGCCTAGCCCTACGTTTTGCTGATATATGCTAAGCCCCACATTGGCCTGCAGTCAGGGTCTAATTCCCTAACTTGCTCTGATCATCCATGTTATATTGAGCTCCCATCTGAATTCTTCAGTGAGTCTGCTCTCTCATTCATCTTTAACTAATCCCATTCTACCAATCCAGTCCAAGACTCCCCTGTCATCCCAGACTGCTCCCTCCCACCTGCCCCACATAACCAGCTAGCAGTTGCTGGCTGGCTCGGAAGTAGTTTCCTTCTTGTCAGCTCTCCTGTCCCCCACCCCCATCATCTTGGCTTCCCCAGCAATGCCCTCACATCAGAGCCAAGAAAGGGACTGAAAGACAAGAAAGGATTGATAAGTGTTCCCTGAATAGTACAAGCCAAGGAGGTTTTCAAAGCCCTCTGGACTTTCTGCATTAAGGATATTTCATAGAGAACTTGACAAAGACTTGCAAAATAAATTTCATATAAGAAAAAAAAGTTGAAAAGGGCAAAAAATGCTGCAAGTCTGACAAGAAGAAAAAGAAAAAGGTACACACCAAAATATTGAGACTGAAAACCCTGTTGAAAGCAAGGCTGCCTCTGACCTCCGTGCCTCCCTAAATGAAAAAGCAAACTTCTCCTCCTCCTCCCTCATCCCTGAGTTTGTCAAGCATGATTGATGACATGGCTTTGGCTAAGGACACTCCTGAAACGTTCCCACATATAAAACGAGAGCTCACGTAGCGCTTATCTGCAGAAGAAAAGGCATGCTATTGTAAAAGATAGAGGCCTGGCAATTAAAGAGAAAAGAGTGGAAGGGAACGGGTTTGCTGGCAGGATGACATGCCACCTAACTGATGTCCCCCATCAGACTTCACTGTGACAGGCGCCAATCTTTAAACTTTGCAAGCAAGAATCATAAGGACACGGTCCTCGGTACTCTCCAGATAGACTCTGTAGTGTTGAAGAAAGAACCCAGTGATCTCCCTTTCAAACCTAAGCTATCACATATGTTCCTACAACCACCTCCTAGATTACAACTGGCCCCTCATCTTCACCACTGAATCTTACCCATCTTTTAAGACTCAATCAAATTCTATCCATTTCTCAATTATCCCAACCTCCTCCACCTTCTCCCTTCTCTAAATTTAATGAAAAATGCAACCTATGCCCCATCATTCACCAACCAGAGGGTAAGCATGTTAGAATCAAAGAAAAGACCTGCCATTTCATTCCTACTCCTGTGGTCCTGTTGGGTAGCATTCAATAAATATTGAAACCAATACGGCCCTCTGTGGTATTCTTCATTACTTCACTTTGAATATCTTTGTTAAGTCCAATAAGATTACACGTCCCTCGAGGCCAAGGATCATGACATCTGGTATTTCTTTGGTAGTCTAGATATTATCAAGCCCACAGTAGGAAAAAATATATTTACTTGGCAGAGCTGGTTGATTGACTAGAAGGAATTTTGAGCTTTCAAAACAAGTTACCCATTGTAGTGTGAGACATCCTCCACTGAAATAGGAAATATCACTTTATGACTAGCACAAAATTATGCAGGCTATGGACAGCTGCGCCGTCGTTCAATGCCATAATTTCACTAAGCTCCAGGGTAAAGCCCTGAGTTTGCCTCTGGGATCTTCAAATACCACCTCAAAATGAGTGACTGGCATCTGAGCAGCCATCCTAGGAATCTTACTTCAGAGTTCCCCAAGCTCATCCTCGAAGGGAAGAGCACATCACACTTTTTCAGTTCACACGTCAAAAGGCAGTTTTGTTTTTTAAATGCTTTTGCTATGAGTTCCACCTGGGACTTGCAAATCCATATGAGATCTTGATTTGCACATCATTGTTGGATACAGGACTCGGTGATGAGAGCTCAGCTGTCAATGGAAAGTGAAGCAGAATGTCAGCCTGCTCCTTCTTCCCTGCTCCCCCCCACCACCCCTTGAATCTCCTGGGCAGATTCAGGGGGAAAGTGGTGAAAATAAGCAGAGAGGATTTGAAGGCCTGGGATAAGACTGCATGTGGAAAAAGAAAGACTGTCATTAGGTTGTTTTGCTGTCTGTAATAACTGCTCTGAGACCATCAGCTTTAAGTAATAAGTTTTTGAAAACCAAAAATTTTAGACACAATTTTGTATAAGCAAATCATTTGTGTGCACAAAACTCTGTATTTTCTTGTGCAAACAGCATTTTCACATGCAAATTGGGCCGTTAGAGCTTGAGCTAATTGCGCCTATGCGTGGAATTCAATGCTTTTTGCAAGCACAAGTGGGAAGTGAAACTGGTATAGCTACAGAGAATGTCTGAAGATGAGGCTGGCCGTCAGCAGTACCGTCTGCCTTCAACTGAGTGGCCGGGTCTCCCTGGAATGCTACAACACTCTTGAGAGGCCCAGTTCATTCCAGACAAATTGTCTGAAATGAATACATTTTCAAACAAGTTGCTAGTTAATTATCACCAACTGCCCTCTGCATCAACTGGGTTCATTCCAGGCTCAAACTCCACATGCCACCTGAGTTAGTACTCTGACGTGGCCCAGAAGAAATGGCCTGACGGGCTGCTCTGGAGTGAAGGTAACTGCTCCAAGCCCTTCCGCCATCTTAGAATTTGCATTAACCTGGAAATGCCAGCATGCTGAAGTCAGGTACCAGAGGAGAGTGTATCAAAGGCACTCTTTACAAAGGAATGGGCAGGGATTAGGAGAGGCAACAAGGTTTTGTGCAATAGCTCAGGATTAGTAAGTGGTTGCAGTCTCTAGACCTGCAGGGACAATGAAAAGAGTCAGTTAAAAGAATCTGAAGAGACAGCTTTAAAGAAATAGCCACTCAACAGGAGCTGTGACCTGTCAGTTAACGAAGGCAGACAACCCATCATGACCCCAAAGGAGAAAGCCAGAGGGATCAATACTATGACTTCATTCCTTGCTCTCCTTCTGGTGTCCTGCCAACATCTCCCATTGACCAAATCCAGCTGGAAGGCAGAAGGCTAAGGCCTCTCTTGATAGTGTCTATACTGGTCAACCTCCCAGACATGAGATGGGACCTAGAAAAGGTATGGAGGGACAAACCAAAGATATCCTGCACAGGTTCCCCAGGGCCAAAGATTCTGCAGCAGACATTTTTCTTTATTTAATATTTCTGTATCTCTAGGCCCTAGGCTCCAGAACATCTCTGAGAGCTACATCACAATTATACCTTACTCTGCACTATTCCCCAGCCTCAGTGGTAATTTTCATGATTAACAATAGTCTGTCTTAAATCTATAAAGATCATTCTTAAGATCTCAACAATTTTAGTTTATAATGCTAATGTGGAAATGGCTGCAGGGTTCATAGATGGTTATGGAATTGACTGATTTTCCTTTATTCCCTAATCGTGGTCCAAAGCCATTTCCTGGCTAACAGAGGCCAAATATGAAGAGGGACCTCTTCTTGTAATTCCTCATCTCTTCTTCTCCTTGGTACGTTTTCCTATGAATCCTGTTCTCATTAGTTTCACTCTTTTTAAATGCCTGTTTATTTTTTAAATCATCATCACCACACAGTTCAGATTTAATTGTGTAATAGTTCTCTACTGTGTGCTCTTTTTTTCTCCCAGTCTAAACTAAGAACTCCCTGAAGGAAGAGGACGTGTATGATATTTATTGAGATATCTATAAGGGTCTCAATAACTACTTTTCCTTTAATTCCTCAATAATGTGCAAGTTCTGATAATGAATGTTCATAGGACATTTTCTTTCTATGTACCTAGAACTCTGACAAATTGTAGACTACTTGTAAGCAAAACCAACTATGCTTTATCCCAGGACCTTAGTGCAAAGAAACTTTCTATATAGTAATAACTATAATTGATCCTTGAACAATGTAAAAGTTGGAACACCAATCCCCCAACACACACAGTCAAAAATCTGTATACGAATTTTGACTACCCCCATCAAAATTAACTAATAACCTACTACTGATGAGAAGCCTTACTGATAACATAGTCAATTAACACATTTTATGCTATGTCTATAATATACTTAATTCTTACCATAAAGTAAGCTATAGAAAAAAAATGTTATTAAGAAAAATCATAAGATGGGGCAGCCTGGGTGGCTCAGCAGTTTAGGGCCACCTTCAGCCCAGGGCCTGATCCTGGAGACCCAGGATGGAGTCCCACGTCGGGCTCCCTGCATGGAGCCTGCTTCTCCCTCTGCCTGTCTCTCTCTCTCTCTCTCTCTCTCTCTCTCTCTCTCTTTCTCTGTCTCTCATGAATAAATAAATAAAATATTTTAAAAAAGAAAAATCGTAAGAGAAAATATGTATACAGTATTGTACTGGAAAAAAATCTGCATGTAAGTGGACCCACACAGTTAAAACTTATGCTGCTCAAGGGTCATTTGTACCCATGAAGGTTGCACAAAACAAGGCAGAGAACAGAAGAGAAGGAGAGAAGAGAGATAGCTAAACATGCTCCTTGTCTGTAAAGACACTCTCTGCCTTAGGTGCATGGGCAGTGGTCAGATACAAAGCAAGCAGATTGCTGGAGAATAACTTGATTTATAACTTAACCCAATGGGGTCACCTAGGTGCTGTGAAGATAATTGGCTTCTGGGTATTTAGAATATTGTCTTTGTCCTTCCTTTTATAGATGGTTCTATACATCTTTATGTATAAAAAGCCAACTTGATGTGGGTGATACCATAACTCTGATATGTGCATCCTAGAAGTTATAAAGAGATGGCAAATATATGTATAAATACCTTTGAGAAAGTATGTAACGAAGAAAACTTCCTGACAAATTAGTCAGGGCATCAGAATGCAAAGCTAATGATGTATTATTAACATCAACTCATTGATGTAAACACTGGGCAAGAATGGTACTAGGTTGAAATTAATCGGTCTAATACAATCTGGAAATTTTAAGGGAAAAAATCATTTCTTAAGGAAGATATTTTTCAAAATATATTTATTAAGACATAGCTTCATCTCTCCATTCCACTTTGGGGGCCCTGCCAACACAAGCTCTGAATTAAATAGCAGTCCTGAGGGCTAGCTGTTCCTTAAGGCACAAGATTTGTCAGCACTGCCAGTATGTTTTCAAGCAAACTACATTTGAAGATAAAAGTTTCTGAGGAGGCAAAGAGCTGCTCATACAGTGATTCTCCAGCCAGTATTCTCTGAGACAATTAGTATTTCATGAAATTGTACTCATTTCAATATATTCAACAAATTAATCATAGAACAAAATGTGATTTTATTTATTCACTTTCTTAAGATTCTTTGAAACAAACTATAATTCAGAAAGCAGAAATTTTTGTCAGATCATGTGTCAGAAGTAGTTATTACTGTAACAGAAAGTTCACCCAACTTAAATAGGACACACATACCACCACTCCCTATAATTTAAAAACACAAATTGGATTGCACTCTGTTAAGTTTCAAGTGTTGGAAATGAAAGAGTTAACAAAACAGGGAACCCTAAAGAACGTTTTATTTCAATACTGTAGGGCGACTCTGCCTTCACATAGAAAAGTTAATTCTAAGTCTACCTCTGCTCCTTCTATGAGAATGATGGCACCCATTGTACTAGCCTTCCGAAATCAATATCAGCCACGGACTCTCTAATGCTGCCCACCCTGCTAATTCAATCTCAAACCTCCAACCCTGTTCCATCTTCTCCAGGACCTGCAGGGCCTCATGACATGGATACAGCCTCTTGCTGCCCCTTCTGGGTAAATGTGTGTGTGGAAGACTGTTGCTGTTGTTTGTTTTGTTTTGCCATTGTTTGGAGAAGGGAGATGTGAGGATCAGTGGTGGACTAGGCAAAGTAAGGAAGTGGATCGTTATAGTTGCACAGTCTGGCCTAATATGGTAGCCCCTAGCCACCATGGGACTATTTAACTTAAATGAAAATGAAAATGAAATAAAATTAAAAATTTACTTTTTCAGTTGCAATAGCCACATTTCTAGTCCTCAACAGCCACATGTGTCTAGTGCTGACATGTTGGATATCATAGATATAGAACATTTATTTCTATCATCACAGAAAGTTCTTTTAAAATAGCACGGCACTATAGTATGTTACTAAGCCTTCTGGAAATCTATCCTCCTGGCTCAAGTTTCTTTACCATTTATATAGATAACAGTTTATATTCTGTCTAACATCTTCTTCCTTCACTGTGTCTCAAATGACCAACATGTTTATGAGCAGCTAATGCTTTTATAGTTTCCTCTGTATGAAATTTGCTCTTAATATTACCTCAGATACTAATTAAGTAGGATTTGAAAGTGAGAACACATTGGCACTGTTAAGGTTAATAGCTTAATCCTTTAGCACAGGAGACAACTTCAAAAGCTTGTTTGAAAGATTTTTATGAAAGCAGAGGCAATGCACTGTTTCATTATCCATGAGCATTGTCTATTCTGCTCTCCTTAGGAACTGTGCCATCTATATGTCCTTCAAGTAACAGATGCTTAGAAAATGTTTATAGGGCTTACCATTGCTTATCAGAAAAAGTAAACTGCTAATAAAATAGATTTTTTAATCTATTTCTCAGAAATAAATTTGGAGTATACAGTTGATTTTTATTTGGGAAGAGTATATAGGTAAAAGATAAAAATAGTTGATGGTGTATCAAAAAATAATTTCACTGGTTGCCAGGAGCTGGGGGATGGGGGAAATAGAGGTCAGTAATGGCTATAAACTTTCAGCTATAAGATGAATAACGCCTAAGGATCTAATGCATAGCATGGTACTATAGTGGAAAACACAGTTTTTTATAATTGAAATTTGCTAAGAGAGTAGAACTTAAGTATTCTCTCTCACATACACACACAGATTGTAAACCATCTCAATAATATTGTTTGAGGGAAGCCTGGGTGGCTCAGTGGTTGAGCATCTGCCTTCAGCTCAAGGTGTGATCCCGGAGGTCCTGGGATCAAGTCCCACATCGGGCTCCCTGAGAGGAACCTGCTTTTTTCTCTGCCTATGTCTCTACCTCTCTCTCTCTGTCTCTCATGAATAAATAAAATCTTAAAAAATAATAATAATAATTTTGTTTGGATTACATAGTGAAATAATATTTTACAACATTGATTAAATAAAATGCCATTAATTTTTTTAAGTAACGTCAAAACTGATTGTTATAATAATTCTAATTCTTGTATTTACGTGATTAAAATATTTACAAACAAAAATTTAAGGACATGAGGGGACAGGGAATGTTGAATCAATAGTTTGGAATAAAACTATTCTATTTTTGGTTGTTTTAAGACATTGCTTGTTCTTTTTGAAACTTCACCTATACATGGAATACATATGATATGTTAATCGTGATGAAAGTGTCAGATATGCATTCTAAGATATGCATCATAACTAACTTAGACAAGCACAATGGTGTATCAGACAAGAGAAATGAGGAATGAGGTGGATTGAAGGTGCATATTCCCACCACACAAATACACACATAACCCAAATTTGATGCACACAAGCTGCCAATTTGTGACCTCCATATCTTAGAGCACCATTCATTGTCCTGTATTACCCTTGTTCTGCAGTTAACTAGCATCTGTATTAGTTGAGAACAGGCTTCATGTCCTATCCATCTCTTGTATCCTTCATTGCATCTATCACAGAGATAGGTTCACCAAATGCTCGCCAAGGACTGCTAATTGTTGGCTGATGTCATAGGCAGAATAATGCCCCTCCCCAAAGATGTCCACATCCTAAACCCCAAAACCTGTGAGTATGTTACATAGCAAAGCAGAATTAAGGTTGCAGATAGAATTAAAGTGACTAGTGAGCTGACCTTAAAATAGGAAGATGATCCTAGATAATCCTAAAGCATTCAGTGGAATCATGAGGGTCTTTAAAAGGAAAAGAGAAAGGTAGAAGAGGAGTCAGAGTCACAGGAGGACATGAAGACAGAAGCAAGAGTCTGAGTGACATGATGTTAGAAAAGTCTTGACCAACTTTTACTGGCTTTGAAAATGAGGAAGAGGACCACAGCCAAGGAAAACAGATATCTCTTCTAGAAGCTGGAAAAGGCAAGGAAATAGACTCTCCCCCTAGAGCCTCTAGAAAAGAATAGAGCTCTACTGGCACCCAATTGTAGCCCAGTTAAGACCCATGTTGGACTTCTAAACTATAGAATTGTAAGATAATAAATTTCTGTAGTGTTAAGCTACTAAGTCTGTGATCATTTGTTATAGCAAACATGGAAAACAAATATAATTGAGAATCTTTTTTTCTTTGATTTCTTGAAAGAAATGTCAATTCATTATACTTATTTCTCCTAACCACTACTAAATATTCAGTTGTCTGAGGAGAGTAGAATGTTGACAGAGGTATATGCCAAAAGAAAATCTGGAATTTTACCCAAAGGAAAAGCTGCCTCACCAATTTAAAATAGTATCTCATGTCCTACGTCCAGTGATTTGCTTATTTAAGAAAATTGTCCATCTAAAACTCCTTTGAGGGTGGGAACTCAGTGCCATGTGAACATTTGTTTGCTACCATCTCTCTCCCAGGGCCAAGCATCAGCTTTACACATGGCTTATTCAATTGATTGTTATTAAATAAAATTGAAAGAACCATGATTAGCAGACTAATTGTTGACTAGTAGTTATTTGGATTTGTCTCCAATGCAAATGTCTCCTCTGCTTTTGGCTCAATGTAATCAGGCTTTTTTTTTTTTTTTTTGCCTATTATTATTATTATTATCATTATTATTATCTTAATCAGAAATCTTTAAAGTGTTTCTGCAGACTCCAAAGACTCCCTCATTGATATGACAATTTTCACTTGAAAGCTGGAATCTGAAGCTTTTGCCTCAGGGCAGGGAAAGGAATTTGGCAGACCTGGTTGTATTGTATTATTTTCTTAGCTTCTCTGGAGATAAGAGGGAACTGATAAAGCTAAAGAGAACTGATAAACCAGTTACCCAAGAAAACTATTTATAAGAGAGAAAAGAACCTGATAATCAAAACAGACAGGTGAAATTCAATATTGAGATAGAAATTTCTTCATGGTATGGCATATCGTACTAGATAGGGTCTATGATCTCTTACAGCAGAAGGATTCTTAGACTGATTCTTGACATCATTCTGGCAGCCTATACCTTCACCCTACCTTTTCCCATGTAATACCCCCTCTCTCATGGCTGTGGCTTACACCCCATACCTCACCTAGTCAGGGATGGGACTGTTTCATGACACCACCAGCCCTGGAGTCCTTTCTTAGTCCTTTTATTCCTGCTCACATTTCTAAACATCACCTCTTCCTTTGATAAAATCAACCTGGCACATGGCTTATAAAAATTTCTAGCCTCTACTCATGGAATTATAATAATAAGTAATGAGGCTGTCCCTTGTTACAGCCTCTCTGCAGGTACGCATGGATTGTGCATGGATCACTCTCTTTGGCCTAACCCAGTCAGAAGTCTAAAGACAAGAGAGCTGGGTAATCCAGCCATTGAAGTCAGCCTCCCAGAGCAAAAAGCAGGGCGGAAAAGAAAAGAATGGATTCAAAAGGGTGAAGCACAGACCTTTTTGTCATGAGCTATAAATTTCCACTTTTGGTCTTTATTGAAACCCTAACTCATCTTGGTTACATTTCTACCATGTTTGGGGCACATCTTTCTCTGAAATAACATAGAATATAAACATTCTACAATTGTCCCCTCCTCTTTTCACCGTCCTGTTTTTCTTCAAGGATTTCTTAAGTCCTTTTACACCTACAACATAAATAAACCTAATGTCTCCCTTCACCAGTATATTAGATTCTCCTTCACATGCTAACTGTCTACTCAACATTGACAAGTACGTTTGGCAAATGGTAAGCATGCAATAAACATTAGCGATTTTTATTTTTATTTCTCTTCTAAGCAATCCATGTCTGATTAAAAAAGAAAAGCCTTTGGGATAACAAGGACATTTGTAAGATTAAAAAAACATATATCTGGTTAATCTAATTAAGATTTTAAACCTAACTTCCAGTTTATTAAGAAACAGAGGAGATAGAGAAACAAGTTTAACATCACAAAGAAAAACAAAAGATCATACAAATTAAGAATGTGCTTCACTCTACAGGAAACCTGCTTAGTTTCTTCAACTAGGGATGAAAAGTCAGCATGGGAAAGAAAGGGAGTAAAAAATGGGGGGTGGGGGAATAAAAGAGACTTTCTAGATGAGGATTCAGCAAACTTTTCCATAAGAGCCCAGATAATAATATTTCAGGCTCTGTGGGCCATGTTCGATCTGTGGTAATTGCTCAACTCCAAACACCATAGATAGTACTTAAACGAATGGCCTGGCTCTGTTCCAATAACAATTTATTTACAAAATGGGCTGCAGACCAGATTTGGCTTGCTGCTGACCCTTGTTCTATATTTAAAGAGCTTAAGAAACATGACGATTTAACCAAGTATAAAATGGGCACTTTTAACTCAAAAGTTTTGAATAAGGTGCGGGAATCAGGGAAAGGAAATGGAAAGAAGTCAGAGGTTTCAAGGGCCTTGGGAAGCCAGCCAAGAAATGACGTCTACATAGTACTTTGCTGGAGGAAGAGCATACACACAAACAACACCACCCTGTGACTATATTTGTTATTTATGTATCTAGTGGCCCTGCTTTCACTTAGCTTCCTCTAACATCTTTCCATTATGGCTCTCAAAAACAGTAATGACAGCCTGTACCTTTTACACAGTTACTAAAGATGTAGAAATCTGGACAATGTACTGAAAGGGGACATTTGCTCTTCCCTCAGTCCTTCTCTCCCAAACCTCATCCTCAGGGTGATGGGTGTGATCTCTTTATTCCCTTAATCAATCCTCAATACCACCCCAGTTCCTCTTTATATAGTCAAAAAGAACCAGTTAAAATGGACACTTTTTCAGAACAGCAGTAACTTATGGAATCCATTAAACTCATCTGTCCAAAAAAGATTAGGACCCCAAATGGTGAAGGTCTCTTTTGTTCTTGCTTAATGTTGACCACAAATTTTAACATCTGGGTGTTTTAGTCAGTTCAGGCTGCCATAGCATATATCATAGACAGTGCGGCTTCAACAGTAAACATTTATTTCTCACATTTCTGGAGACTGAAGTCTGAGACAGGGTACTAGTAGTTCTCATGTCTGATGATGGATACTTGCAGGTGGCTATATTCTCACTGTATCCTGACCTGGTGGAAACCAGAGAGAAGAGACAAGCTCTCTCACATTTTTTCTTATAAGGGCACTAGTCTCATCATGAGGGACCCATCCTCATGACCTAACTACTCCCAATGATGCCATCACTAAATACCATTGTTTTGGGGACTCGAATTTCAACATACAAATTTTGGAGGGACATAAACATTTAGTCCTTAGCATTGGTTCCTTAGCCTCATTTTTGTTTCATTTGTGAAAGAAAGAGTTTGAAGTAGAATATACGGACTACATTCTTACATTCACTAGAAACTTTTAACTTCCTATACGTATAATAAGAACTTGCACTTTCAGCAATAATCTAAAACTATATTAAGTTGTGCTAAGATTTTTATGGAACATTCATATATGAGAAATAAAAGGATCCAGATTTCTTTAATTATTTAGAGCAACACGAAAAACATGTCAAAAATGTTAAATAAAAACAAGATCAATGAGTCACAACTTAGAAAAACTTTGTACCTGTGAGCTCAGAATCGAAGATGCAACAAGAAAAGGGAATTGTTTCCCAAACAAGAAGAAGCTGTTCTCAGACAATTAAGAAAATAAGTCAGTAACATGAACAATCTGCTTTGGAGGAAACATCCTTTGCTCTATCTAGACAAAGAATGAGAAAGAAAGAAAGAATAAGAAAGGAAAAGATAGAAATCATTCAGTCAAAGAAAAATGGAATCAAAATAGAGGAAATCACATCATAAAGTGTTTGGAGCAGGAAATGCATCACTTTTGTCTCACCTACTTTATAATAACAATACATTAACTATCGGTGGGTTTTTCTTTTTTTTTTTTTTTTTCGGTGGGTTTTTCTACAGACATTTTCAAGCAAAGTGAATCATGTTTTTAAAGTTGTCTGTCTGTACAAGGTCCATATTGGTTAGAAGCAAAATACTATGCAGATCTAAGACATAAAATGAGTATCATTCGTGATGCTTTCTGTTTAATTTTAAGATTAGAAACAAACGCTATTGGATGAGCTAGCCTTCCATTCTAGAAGACACTGGCATGATTCAGAAATGAAATATCCATTTTTCCTTTCCTTCTATAGATTATCTTCCATCCACATCTAAAAGCTGGCAGAGTATACAAACACACGCACACAGATTTTAAATGAAAACACTTTATTTACCATCAATTAATTAACATATCATGTATTATTAGTTTCAGAGGTAGGGTTTAGTGATTCATCAGTTACATATACTTAATGTTTTTAAACACAAAGTGGATGGTATGGTTTATATACCTGTGCTTGATTTTGTTTCCATTATTCTTACCTACTCACTAAACCAGGTCCTCTCTCAGGGCACCTGGGTAGCTCAGTTGGTTAAGCAACCAACTCTTGGTTTGGCTCAGGTCCTGATCTCAAGGGTGTAGAAACTAGCTCCTCATCAGCCTCTATGCTCAGTGGGGACTCTGCTTGGGATTCTCCTTCTCCCCCACCCTCTCCCTCCATCTCAAATAAAAAAATTAGTAAATCTTTAAACCAGGTCCTCTCTCACTTTCACACCCCATAGTCCTTGACCTCTCCTTATGCCTCTGCTGGCCCTCAGTAGAACTTGGCAGTAATCATTCAAGGCAACACCTGCAATGACACTGCTCTCTACCAAGACATGTACTATTGTCTCAATGGTGAAATCATTTTACCATTGGGCTACCCAGAGGCACCCATGCCCAATTCACCACTCAGGACGGTGTTCTTTTTGCCCACGAGCAATTAGTCAGACCCAAACCATCATTTTATCCCTGCTTTCTCAGACTACTCTTAGTACTATGTACATTAGTTTGGATCTCCTGAGAAGATGTCGAGACAGGATCAGAAGTATAAGAGATTTATTAAGGAAGAAACAGGATAAGATAGGAGAACCTTCAGATTAGAATGCTGGTCTAAAGTGGTGGAAGGAGGGTTGGCAAGAAGAGCCTTGAACTTCTGCATGGTCCTAAGAAAGATTCAAGCAGCCTGTGAGGATGTCCAGAAGCAAAAGTCCTCTGTTGGAAAAGTCCTATAATATTTTCCAGAATGAACTTACTTTAAATCCTTTGTCATCCTCACTCAGTAGCTGAGAGCAGCCCACAAACATGTAGATTTGGCATGAATGTGACAGTGGATCAAGAAGAGTCATTATTCTGCCCACAACAAAAGATCTACGTGGCATATACTCACCTTTTTTTCCCCTGACTTCCCCTTGAGATCATCAGTGTCATCAAAACATGCAACAAGTTTCAGAAGTAAGCCAGATGAAGGAAGTATAAGTGAGGTGGTATTTTGGAGGTACCTGAAGGACCCTCTTGCTTGCATCCAAAAGTCCTTAATCATATATTTGCCTCATGAACTTCTATTAACCCAAGGTGAAGATAGACATTTTTCCACTTGAATAGTGTGAGCGTACAGTTCATTTCTTAAGCATATTTACATTTTATGGCTGATCTCTCAGTGAACTAAGGGATAGTTAATGTAGAGGAAAAAATCTTTAAAAATTAATGACTAAAACTAAGCTCAGTTTTGCACTGCCACAGATATACTATCCAACTTTGGGGAAGTTAAGTAATATCTGTGGACTCATCAGGGGTTCAACATTGAGTTAAGAAAACTAAGTTCCTGGTACTATGCTAATTTGGGGGGATAGAGTCCCTGCCCCTTAGGAGCTCGGTTAAGAGAGCTCTGAATCAAATATTCTCTATACCATCCTCCGCTTTAAAATGAACGGTATTATTTCACAGCTTTCCTTAAAAAGGAATTTTAGCTAGTTGGTGGGATAGCTGTCTATAGTATCTCACATGAAATCATTTGGAGATTAGATAATTTTGTTAAGTCTTGGATAATTGACTATTATCATCAAGGCAAGATTCTCCAGAAATCAGTCATAAATTCTTTTTTTTTTATTTTTTTTTCAGCCATAAATTCTTAAAGGGAAATTATGTATTAATTTATTTCTTACTGCAATATTCTGAAACAGTAAAATTTCTAGAACCAGGCATATATCACCAAGGCTTAAGGGTTCTGCCCATCATATAACAGAATGTTCTTCAGCTATGTCTGAATCCATTTTTCTTTCTCCCCCGATTAGCAACAGAGCATTGGAAATTCATTTTTCTAAGCTTTCAATTATTTTCATCCATAAAATGGGGATAAATATATTGGATACCGCACCGGGATATTTTGACATTTAAATGAGATACTACATGTAAAATTCTTAAAACAGTAGCTGCCAAAAGCATTTATTAAATAGTCTATCATTTTTCTCAAAAACTGCTGAGTATTTGCCTGAAGAAAGTGATATCTCTTAGCTGTATATATTGTGTTTGATTGGGTTCTCTGGAAGCAAACTCAGACAGTGATGTACATGCAGAAATTTTATTAGGAGTCTCTCTGGATCACTTGGGAAGTTAAGGAAGCGGGTATGAGCAGAGAAGGAAGCTGAACTGTAATGCATTAGCAACAAAGAATTTGAACAAATCCAAAAGGTGCTCTGGAGCTGGGACCACCCTTCAGAGCTCCACATTGACCAGCCATTAGATGTGCACTGCCCCACATTCTGGATGTGACCTTAGAAGAGAAACTTGTGTCCTCTTTGGCTGAGGAAACTTCCAGAGAACAACTCGGCTACTAACACTACCAGCTTTTGGGAGAGTCAGTCTTGTAGGATAGATCTGGGCAGCATGCCACAGCATCCACTACAATCCCATTTATACCTCTTAGATCTAGTTTCTTCATGTACTAAGTCCTTAGAACAGACCTTCCAGGATTATGGTTGATCTCTTTCCCTAAAAGAGGAGGGAATCCCTGGGTGGCGCAGCGGTTTAGCGCCTGCCTTTGGCCCAGGGCGCGATCCTGGAGACCCGGGATCGAATCCCACATCGGGCTCTCGGTGCATGGAGCCTGCTTCTCCCTCTGCCTATGTCTCTGCCTCTCTCTCTCTCTCTCTCTCTCTCTCTGTGACTATCATAAATAAAAAAAAAAAAAAGAAATTTCTAAGAGGAAGACAAATGGGATCTACTACAGCCACCACTTCTGAAGTGAGTCTCAGACTTTCCTCTGATACTCATCATTTCCCCTCTCTAGGACCCATTCTAGATTTCCCTCACCCTTGGCCAGTACCTCTCCAGAGTTAGGGGGCTTTTAGAGTGGAATAACCCAGAGTGTCAACCCTCTCAGCCTGTGACTACTGCACATGACCATTTGTCACTGAGATTGAAAACAGGAGAGGAGTGCCAAGAAATACATTCCAGAAGATCAATTGAGTGCCAAACATATTCTTCGCTGTCCTGTTGTGTAACAACCTTACCTCCTTCTGATAATGAAGGAAAATTGCCTATGCCAGGATAGTCACTCCTTTCTTGCCTGTTGGTATCTTGTTATGAGGATCCCAAAATAATCAAGCAGAAGTCACAATGTAAAATGTAAAGGAACCTTTTCAATGTCCCCTGTTGTAAGTGTTCTCTGGACCAGGATCTTTAAAGCCACAGAGCACATAGTTGCAGAGACAAGCAGTACAGATTCCTTAAGTGGGACACTGGGAATGATGATAAACCCAGCCACTCTCACTTCCTTCCACTTACCGGTTTCTAGACTCATGTCTTTTACCGTCTAATGGCATAGCACCATATAATGGTCATTGCCTCCAAATCACTGGTTCGTCTCTTCGAAAGATAGTGCCATGGTAGGAGCCCAGCTTTGACCTTATGGCTGACAAATTAGACAATTGGCAGAAATTGTAGCTTGATGAAGGCAGAAATTGTAGCTTGATGAAGTTCGGTAAGTGGAAGCTATGGTGTTTAGCCATAGCTCACAATCTCATCATAGGTAATAGGAAAGGGAGAGATATCATTATATCACCTTGAGAAACCTACTTTGTGATGAGAAACATCACATCATTCTGACAGTGATGGATGACAGGAGTCCAACACATGATGTTGACTAGTGCCCTCTGGGTTTTTTTTTTGTTTGTTTGTTTTGTTTTTTAATGCTTGATTCCAAATCCACCACTTCCTTCTTATGATAAATTATTACTGGGCCTACCCTACCTTATGATTTGATGGATCTGCCAGGACCCAGGTCATGAGGAACAATTCTGGTTGCCTATTCACATAGCCCAATCCCCCTGGACTATGCTATTAGAGAGAGCAGGAGAACTAACATAGCCAGAGAGTAAGATTGTAAACGTATACACTATTTTCAACCCAAAGTAGATGTGAACTATTTCTGATTTTCCTTCTTGGTAGGAATGAAAGAGGAGTGCATCGCATTGGCCACATACAAAGACCCTGTTAACTTTAATAAACATATCAGGCAGTGGGCTACTGCAATCTTCCAGGATATGATTTTATAGGGGCCAAAATGATAAATTAGTTCTCAAATGAGGACAACTACCCTTATGACTTTTAGAACTTTGATGGCAGCACTGATTTTTTTTTTTTTTTTACTTTTCCTTATTTATTGTTCACCATAAATATTACAACATTGGTTTTTGTTTCTTATTTAATATCTTGGCTTGTGGGGTATTTCAGAAGTTTCCACATGGCTTCCTCCACTATTCTCATGTCACAGGCATAAGAGAGCAGCCACTACTGAGTTTCTCAACAAATCTGAGAATCCTTTCATTAGTGAATTCTTTATCACCCCAATAAACAGTGTTTTCTGGGCTCTCCCAAGAAACATAGTGGACTAGTAGGCTACAGGGTCTATCCAATCTAGTATGTCAAATTCCCTAAGCCTCTTGATAACTACTGCTACTGTCTTCCTCAGTAGCTCTGGCATTTCCAGCTCATCTAGGATGGCTATCACTTTCTCTGAGCTCTTAGAATCATGCCAACCCAGGTACACATTAATTCTATCTTCTAAAGTTCTTGCCAGTTTGATTTTGTATTACAAGGTGCTTCTACATAGATAAACTCTCCATTATCCAACCTTATAGGTCACAATCTACCTTGATCCAGCATCTCAGGGCCCAGTCTCATATGTGGCCCAGGTGATGCCAGTATGTATGAGGTAGGTCTCACAATCCCTTCATCTTCTCTTAGCTGACCCAGCACTTCCCTAACCAAACTATGTTGTAATTTAACCCTCATTATATATCTGGCAACTAGGATGGGGGGGTTTGAGAGGTTCTGAGGGGGCTGCATGTGCCTTTCAAAGCGGAGACCTCTGTGTTATCTTCAAGCAACACGACATTGTTAGCCTGTGAGGTAAACCCTTAAGGATTTTAACAATAACCTTTAGTCAGTCACTTATGTGAGCCCAGGAAGTTCAAAGAGATCTGAAGATTTGAGAAATTCAAGTGCATCTAACTCCAACATCCTCATCCCAAGTCTGATAAAGCGTCTGATTTTATAGAGCAGATTCACTGAGCCTGAGAATTCACACTTTCCTGGAGTTCTGCTACTCTTGTAATTAAGTGCCGGGCATAAGCCCCAGCTTTTTCTACACACTGGTGAGTGTACACTCTACTCTATAGATGCGGAAAGGAAATCTGGCTTTCAAACTTAACATTTCATTGTTGATCAATCACCCCAATTTTGTGTTCCCTAATACTTACATTACCCCCATAAATCCCAATCTTAATCATTATTCTCCATTCCAACCTCCCAGACATCTAAGATGCCACCTCCACCAACATCTAATCAGAGGTCAACATGGTGAAGTTGTAATGATCACATCATTTCAGCATATAGGAAGCCATCTATGCCCCTCTTTCCAACAGTGACTGGGTCCTCATTGCCAGCTCCAAAAGCCCATTTTAGAATCTGCCTCCTCAGATAACTCTTGGCATCAACAGTTCAGAAACAGACTCTGAGATGAAGATTTGCTGGCAAGAGTCTTAGTGGGGAGGTCCTCAGGACCAACACAAGTGGGAGGTAAAGACAGGAGGATTACACAAGAGCTGAACTGCAATACAGTCACAACAAAGTCCTCTGCCAACCCAATGCTGAGCTCTAGAGCTGGAATGGCCCTTCCAAAGTGTTCTGTTCAGAGATAAGGGGCCATTAATTGTACATCCCCACATCAACCAGTCATTGGCAGTGAGCTGCCTCTGGGAAGGGAATTTGAGGTTGGGGGCAGCAATTCTCTTTAGTAGAGAACAACTAGTAGAGGGAGAACTCAACTGAGATTTGTTAACTGCCAACACTTTCAGAAACTGGGGAAATGAGTGCCTCAGTACTGCAGGGGGATCTAGATGGTGCCACACCATCCAATACACATAATCCTGCCATGGTAGGCAGAACAATGGGCTCCAAAGATGTCCACATCCCAATTCCCGGAGCTGTGAGCATGTTACATAATAAACATAATATATTATGTAATACATAGGCAAAAGATACCCTGCAGATGTGATTAAGGTGATGTGGTTAAGGTGAAGGATGTTGAGATGGGAGGAGTTTCCTGGATTATCCAGGTGGGTTCAATCTAATCATATATGTCTTTAAAAGAAGTTTTGTGGGGTGCCTAGGTGACTCAGTCAGTTAAGCGTCTGCCTTCCGCTCAGGTCATGATCCCAGGGTCCTGGGATCCAGTCCCACATCGGGCTCCCTGCTCAGGAGAGAATCTGCTTCTCCCTCTCTCTCTGCTCCTCCCTCAGGCTCGTGCTCTTTCACATGCGCACTCTCGTTCTCTCTCAAATAAATAAATAAAACCTAAAAAAAATTAAGAAATTTTGTTAGCTGAGGACAGGATCAGGCAAACTAGCTTTAAAAATGGAGGAAGACACAACAAGCCAAAGACTAGAAGCTTCTAGAATTTGGAAAAGTCAGGCAAATAAATTCTTCCTTAGAGCTTCCAGTCAGAGATGCAGCCCTTCTAACACTGATGTCAGCCCAGTAATACCCATGTTGGACTTCTGACTTCAGAATTTTAAGATAATAAAATTTTGTTGTTTAATGCCACTGAATTTGTGGTCATTGAATAGAAACCTGCTTTGACTATAAAGGAAATCTTATTATCAATTTTTACATGAGTAGCTCAAGTATTTATTATCATCTTAGAGAACTAGTTTTTATTTTATCCTTTTCCCCTCTTATCTGATGCTAATATCATGAACAGAGAGCCTGCATATAAGATGACTGAAAATACTTTTATGTAATCCAACCATATATAAGGGGCTCTCAAACAGGTCTTCCCTAGGCTGAGTACCATGTTTTCATTATGAGTGAGGGCCTCCCCACCCCCACCCCACTGTCTTTGGACCTAATGTTATCTTTTTTAAGATTGTATTTATTTATTCATGAGAGACACAGAGAGAGATAGGCAGAGACATAGGCAGAGAGAGAAGCAGGCTCCTCGCAAGGAGCCCGATGCAGGACTCAATCCCTGGACCCCAGGATGACACCCTGAGCTGAAGGCAGGCACTCAACCATTGAGCCAATTAGGTCCCTGGACCTAATTTTAGACTTTGAAAACCATCATAAAAAATGTCAGTGGTAATCATCAAGAAATTGTATTGTTTTCAATTTTCTGAGAAAATTTAGAAAGGTTGGGGGATCAAGTATCTAACTTCACTGTTTATACTCCTAGAGCCTAGTTTCTCGATGGCACTATTCACATTGTGAGCCAATTATTTACTGTTGGGGCTAACTCCATGAATTGTAGGATGTCCAACAGCATCATTACACCTTTACCTGTGAAATGCCGGTAGCAGCCCACGGTCCATCTTCCCTATCCCAGGTTGTGACAATTAAAAATGTCTCCAGGCATTGTCAAACATCCCCTGCAGGCCAAATCACTCCCCTCCCCTCCTAGTGAACCACTGTCCTATGGAGAGTGTATTATAGAATGAAGGATTGACAAGAGCTTTAGAAACAATTCAATCCTGCAATCTAACATTTAAAAATAGGAAGTACTTCTCAAGAGTTTATGTGACTTGTCCAAGTTCACCCAGTTAGTGGTATGACAGTGGCTACATACAAATCTAACATCTCCCTGAACCACTAGAATAGACTATTTGAAAACTAAACATCTCTTGTAAGAGTATTAATTAGTTTCCGGAGCTTCCTTCACATATGCAGACAACTCAAATAAAGCACTGTGAGTTGACCCAGTTTTCTTATCCTCTGTGCTTTTTAAGGTTTCATTCTTCAGAACTTTTGCAGATAAAATTGCTTCTAATAGTGGTTGTCAGGAAAGCATTTCTGCTAATTAGTGGTGGTGACATGACAAAGATATATGGAGCCAAATAGGAAACTCCCACAATACCAATCTTCCACCCCTTCCTTGAGTAGAAATGCCTTGTTACTGTGTGTGTGCAGGGGGAAGGGACTGAGGAACCCTTCCTTTCTGGGCAAGGAGGTCATTCCTCAAACTTCCTCAGAGATTTGATCATCAACAAGCCATCAGTTGCTGGAGGTTGGTGGGTTTTGTTAATTTGCAGCTCCATTTTCACTGAATAGAAAGGAGCATCAATAGAAGCCATGGAGATTTGTAGGTTGTTCCAATCTTGATTCTTACTTGTATTTAAAGGCATAACAATGTCAGTAGAATTAATTAAATTGCTGTCACTATTTCTCTCTCGTAAGTCACTCACTCACACACTCCTGCGTTAGCGCACATTGAGATCAGCAGAATATACATTTACATTTGCACCCACCTACACACGAAGGAAAATATGCTAATACTTTTTTTCATCCGTATCTTTTATCTGTGGTTTTGGATCACTTTGCAAGCATATTTAAAGAACACAGAGATTGTGAGACAACTAGGATTTCTGAAAATGCTAAACATTTAAGCACCCTGAGGAGCCTGCTTCAGTCCTTCGAAAACACGGGGATTTACTAAATGATTAATCAACAACCTAATCAAATATTGATCTATAATTCAAGAAAAACAGGATGCCATATCCTATTCAGTGTATCTGGAATAACTAGCCTCATGCCAGGGAGTTTGATCCCTGAAGAGAAACAGCATCGTGCAGGGTTCTCACTCGATTCAACTTTCCTGACTTAAATACTGCACAACATCAGGCAAGTTTCCAGTTGTTAAACTCAGCTGAGGAACTGTCGGGAGATATATGCACTTATATATGGTTATGTGCCTCGCCCCCAGGAAATGCTGACTAATAATGCAGCTCCCCATTGCATTTTCACAAATAGACCCAACTGAAAGGGTAAAGCTTCTGTCTGAGATGATACGTGTTTCTTTGCAGAACTGTCAAAACTCCTTTGGTGGTAGCGCTCCCCCGCCCCCCACCCAGTCTCAAGAAACCTGGCACCTGGGTTTCAATCTAAAACTACTTCAAATCATGCTCCATTCCAGGCTCCTTCAGTTCTCCAGGGATACTGCATTTACTGGTAGAAGAGCCTAGATGCTCCTTTGCTGCCACTGCTAGTTGACACAGGTAGGAGCTCTGAGCTTTGTTTCAAGACTATAACATGCCAAATCTACACCACAAGCCTCTACCCCACAAATTTGTCACCAGCTACCTCTGAATGGCAGAGGTACACCCAAGAGTGTGATAGTCTGTGGCCTGAAAAGGTAAGGCATTCCCTTCTCTTATGTGACCTAACTTCTGCCCTGAAATCCAGGAAAGCCAACAGTACCCTATTTACAAAGAATAAGATGAACCATATCTCAAAACTTTCATTTGACCTCTGCATTGTGACAATATGATTGCCATTGTGGTGTCTTTCAAATTTGTTATTATCTGATGCCCACGTCTTTCCTATAAGGTAAGTACTATTAGAAAGCATGCCATTTTTAAAAAGAGGATAGGATACAGCCTATATTTATCCAAAGGCTGACACATTTTCCCAATTCCTTTATTTCAATTGTCATAAAATTAGGAGTATCAGAATCAAAAAGGTCTTCAGACCCAGGGCATCTGGGTGGCTCAGTTGGTTAAGTGTCTGCCTTATGCTCAGGTCGTGATCTTGGGGTCCTGAGATGGAGCCCGGCAACAAGCTCCCAGTTGAGCTCCCAGTCTGCTTCTTCTTCGCCCTCTGTACCGTCTTCACCCCCACTCATGTTCTTTCCTTCTCTCTCTCTCTCAAATAGACAAAATCTTAAAAAAAAAAAAAAAAAAAGGTTTCAGACCCATATTCATGGAGCAGAAAATAGCTATGGAAGTAAACTAATACCACTCTAACTACATTTTACAGCATAGGAAATGAGGTCCAAATTGTTAGAATGCTTTCTACATAACCGGAGAGCTGGAAAGATGTAAGGCAGTTTCCAGTTGCTATCTGACCCATTGCTGTTTCTACCACCCCACCAACTATCAATCTGTAGCAGATACTGGCTTGTACTCTATCTTCAGTCTTCATACCATTCGCATGTGGGTGACTGGAATGAGTTTGGCTTGTGCGATGTACAGCAGGTAGGGAGCAGTCTTGGATTTTTCTGATGGGTGGTCAAAAGGACTAAGAAAAGTTGTGAACTTATAAAGATTTTTTAAAAGGAGCTTTGAAAAACATAAAATATCTATACAAATGATGTTATTTTTTCACCCATGGGAAATTCAAGTGTCCAATAGAACTTTCCAAGACATAAGACCTTGAAAACTCCAATTTGAAACATCCCCATGTATACTTCACAACTGTAACTGGTCCCCAGGCCCTCTTTCAATTTGAAAACCAAGGATTAGTACTGGAAAAATCCTTTCCTGCCATGTCCTTTTCTGTCTTTTATGGTTGGGCAACTGGGCTTTCATTTCTAGCAAATTGGGGAGAGACCCAAACACTCCCTCAGTGGGAACAAAAGCAGCTAAAGGACAAATAATGAAACTGCCTTTCACACTACAAGCTTCACATTTCACTTTTCTTTCCCCTTTCTCCAAGTTTTGCTTCATTGGGGAAGAAAACCTATTTTTAAAAGCACCAAACCCCCTTTCTGTCAGGGAGCTTGGCAAGATTGATAAATAAGGGGAGTCATCTTAATGGGGGTGCTGTCAGCAAACTCCTTCTTTGAAACAAATAAATGTGAGAAATGAGAACATTCAAGAGGTCCCTGTGCTCTGTAAGAGAAAAGAAGATTCATTTCCACAGCAATACCAGCCTGGACTTGGCCCAAAGGAACCTCCCTCATTATTGAAAAGGCTTGCTAATTAGCATATCAGCACTAATCCGGTCCCTTCCTCCATATGCCACAGAAATGACTTTGACAAGTTCTGGGCTGTCCCTGTCTTTACACCATTCTCAGTCTTCCTATCTGTTTTCTGGTGGGCTCCAGGTGTTGCTGTCTGCTTCAACACATGTCTGGTTACCATAGATTTTCTGGGTTTAAGTACGAATCAGACTGCTCTCGTTTATCTCCATGAAGACAGTGCCATTTGTCAAGTTCAAAAATGCCCATTGGTGTAAAGGATTTAGGGAGAGCAGAGGATTAAGTGAGGAACAAGAGACTGGTGTGGCAGATGAGCCTTTGAAGAAAACCAGTTTGATCAATCAACTGCTAGACAATACTGGTGCCCGTCTCCACCTCTAACAAAATCGTGCAGAGGCTGCTTCATGCAGCTTTTTCCACACAGAGTGGGCAGGCCACTCAGTCTCCTCAGATAAAAGCAGTAGACTGGTCCATTCAATTGCAAAGAGGAACATTTCCACTTACTTCCTAACTGAGTGCCCTACGCTCTCAGCCTGATTAGAAAGAATCAGATCCCTGGCTCCAGTTTGAGAGTAATCTGGTAAGACTGGGGTCTTAGCTCCATGGGGGTGCCATGCTTTACCACTGAATGCTCCAGAATCTCCTGCACATGTGAGACTTTCTCAGTGACTCAGTGGCTTGCCTTTATATTGTTGTAGTTATTTCCAGGAAAGTCTGCATCATAACCCTTAAGGAGATTTCAAGTTGCTTTTAGTCTGTGTGGGAGAATTTCATTAAATGCTCATCAAACTTGTTTCTTTTTTTCTGCAGGCTCACAGTTAAACTACAGTTCCAAACCTCCCTTGAAATTAAGAGAGGTCATGTGACAGAACTGTGGCCAAAGAAATACAGGCAGAAGTGCTTCTTGCCACATCCAAGCCCGGCTCACAACAGATCCCATGCAATACCCCCTTGCTTCTGTTTTCCCTTGCCTGGTAACTGATGAAAAAAAGAAAAAAGAAAAAATCCCAATGACTTCAAGACCCCAGGAGTTATGAAGAGGTCCCAGAAAGAAACTTGGATCTACGAATGTGCAGAGCTTCTCCACGAACTTATACTGGGCCAGGACAGTGGTACAAAACAAACCCTTCTGAAATTAATCCATTGAGATTTGAGAGTCACTTGTCATATACTTAGGCGGCCCTGCTGAGCACAAACAGGTGAGTGAAATATCTGTTAGTGGCACTACGTTAACACTACACTGTCATTAGCTTGAAGCAGGCCAAACCTTAAGTCACTTTTATATCCCCAGCCTCTAATAGAAAGTATATCATAGAACTATTTGGAGAGGATGAGAGGGGACAGGAGAACAAGGAAACATCTATAAAATATGGTAACATATGTTATTATATGCCATATGGCAAAATTAGATTAGCTCTATAGTCGAGGTAAAATGTGCAGTGAATAAAGAATATAGAACAATTGTTTATGACAGAGAATCTAAAAAAGCCTTCATAGAGGAAGTACAAAAGATAAGTAGGCTTTCTACAATTAGAGAAGTGGAAAGGGTTTTGGAGGAAGAAGAAACTGCTAGTTAAATAATATCATCTGGAATTCTGTGGCTGTTCTAAGAATGGCAAATGGTCAGCTGGAGGAACAAAACATCTTTCAAAGAAATAGCATAAACTTTACCAGAGTTTTAGAAAAATCAACCGCAGCAATAATACAAAAACAATGGATTTGAGCAGCCAAAGATTGGAGTAAGAAATCTGCTAAGAGGACACTGTAATTGTAAGTGGTGTAGGGTCCTCCCAGAGACACAAGGAACTCCATGTGGCCTCAGTTATAAGAAATTAAGTAAAGACATTTGGATTAGCCACTGAGTTGGCACTGGGCACAATAAAACCACCATGCAAATGTAGATAAAACTTAGCTGTGGTTGGAGAAATTTTAAACCTGAATCATGACTATATAGTTCAACTCATCATGAAGGATTTTCACTATACATTCCTAGCACAGAGAATCTTTGACTTTCTATTAGCATTAACATTAGCTCCTGTGGGTACCAGCTGTGAGCTACCAATGAGGAGTACACAAGACCCAGTTATCTACCATAGCATTAGTAAATGAAGCAAATTAATGGAAGAATTCAGCTAGATCAGGGTAATGCAATCCTCTAAGACAGTCTCTGACTTCAAAGCTTCCCAGAACTTCTTACAGCAATACTTCTCAGTTGGTGATTCTTGGACCCCCTGAATCTAAATCACCTGAAGTACCAAAAAGATATTCTCACTGTGACCTACTGAATTGTCATCACAGTAGGCAAGACTTAAGAATTTGTATTTTAAACCACAGCCTCCCCTTCTCCCACCTGGTGACCCTTGATCACATTAGAGAAACCATTGGCTTATAAAATAATTCATGCTTTTCACTATGGTCCATACAAACTCCTTCATAAACTTGCACCAGCTACCTTCTATCCCTCCTCATCCTCTCCTTCTGGTCCCACGTTCTAGCTTACAGAATGAATAACCATTTTGGAACATGCTAGGCTTTCCCCCAACCTCAAAACCCAATGAATATTGTTTCCTTTGTCTAGACAGCTTCCTAATCATTTGGCAAGATCTCATTTATTTCCATAAATGGTAGATACTCTATTACTCTTTGAAAAACATTTAGAAATCAGTACCTAACGTTTTAACTGGATGTTTGCTGCAAGCTTATGGTGATGCCTTAGTAAACTCCATATGCAAGGTATGAAAAGAGAATGGCTGAATTAGGCCTGGGTTCTCCATAGTCAAGCTGACTCAACTGTGTAACAGCAGTCTCAACTCTAGAAAGTCCTCTCCACTGGGTAGAAGTAGATGGGGTCAATAGCATAAGATAGGCGCTCGTCAGATGTTTGAATGAAAGATTAGAATAATTGTCTTGATTCCCCCCCCATTTCATTGTGGCTAATTTAAACACTTTTTATGCTTTTCAAAGTATGGCTAAGTCAGTTAAAAGCCTAAACTGTTTAAACATTCTGAATACTAAATAATGGATTGAGATTTTTCACTCTTCAACTGGGTAGGTTTGCTACACAGAGCCATGATCTAATATAGAACACAAAACTGGCCTTTTGTCTTTGCTGACCAGCCAATGCAGGTGCTGTTCAGATCTATGGATGATTCCAAATAGGCCTGGATTATTTATACAGGTGGAACTTAGCCCACTGTGCCTGTAGCAAGCAGGTGAGACCATGGGGCAAACACCACGTGCACCTGTCTCCGTGGTTATGCCACAGCAATGAGCCAGCCAAATATGAAGAGGCCAAGAGTTAAGGAACGCTGCCCTTTCTCAGAGGATGCTCTCCTAGGGCAATTTGCTATAGCCCACAGCCTGCTGCTGGCATCACTGGATTTTTTTTAGACATAATTGCAAAATAGAAAAATGTGTATTTGCTACACTTCCTTTATTCTTCCCTCTGGCCATGGCTCTCACAATGACCACAGACTATACACCAAGCTTTGCTTTTACTTAACCCTACTCCATATCCAAAATTACTTTTGACTTTTGCTCATTAGTGAAAAACATGTATCCCTTCAAATACTTAGATGTTAGGAGACAACCTGATTAGGATATTGGTTAAGACTTTCCCACACATTGTCCTCTCTAGCCCCATTGTTTCCCTCTTGCACATAAAGGTCATTCTAGCTCCTCCTATCTCAGCTTAAATGTCAGCTTCTCTCATTGAATCTTCCCTCTTATCCCACCTAAGGATGTGGCACTCTTCTCCATCCTCCATCAGGTCACCCTGTTTATTTCATACCACACCTACCATTGTTCAATTGTTTATTTACTTGTTTATTGCTCATCTCTTTTAGCATATGGTAAGCTCCATGAGAAAAGGAATTATGTACTATTTACTGCTGTGTTCACAGCTGCTTGTGTAAGTGCTTGGCACATAGAAGGCACCTAGTAAATATCTGTTGAATGAATGGATGATTGGCATAGCCATCTCAAGAAGGACTTACTTTTTTTTTTTTTTTTAGGACTTACATTTTTAGAACAGTAACTCCTTAACAACTCAGATCAAGTAATGGTTAATGAGCAAAAACAAGTGTTTCCTTTTACACCTTCCCTTTTGCTATTGTACCTATCTTTGAGTTCACATTGTTCGTGGCCGTGGATCTGTGTTACACACACACACATACAGAGTCAATGTGAGTTGTGTTACCTAACACTCTAGAACAAAGTTTATAAGTGAGGCAGAGGTTATTTCTGTTCAGTGGGCAGTTGGGTTATGCCACAGCTGATCTTTCATTCCCTTTTTCTTTCTCCCTGCTACTGATTGTCTGGAACAGATTAATCATGGAGTGATCCAAATGGATTGCAGAGCTGGATGAAATGTCTCATTTAGCCCATGTGCACATTGCATAAGTGTGCATACAGGCAAAAGAGTATGAAAAAAAAATCCCCCTTAAATCCTCAGTTCTCTGCCTATTAATGTTGACTATCATTCAACCCTGATAATATAGAAGTAAAATATTAATGCACCTACTTAACACTAATGTCCATAATGATAATGAACGCCTTTGTAGCCAACGTAGTGCCTGGAGAACAGAATGTTATAAACATAATTTCTTAGTTTTGTTTTATGATAATTGGTAGTGGTTGGCATTAAATCATAACTACCCAGCTTCAAGACAGCATTGAAAAGCACCAACCCTCAAGGAGAATTGTCCTAAGGGTAAATATATGCTGGAGTCACATGATGAAAAACCTACTAAATAAGACAAACTTGCTTTTCCCACTTCTCCGCATATAAACACACACAGTTCAGGAAACAGACTACAAAGCATGTTAATGGAAAATCAAGCCTAACATGGCAAATCCCAGAGCTACCTACCATCTTCTCCACAGCTAGAAATCATCACACTATGCAAAGAATAAACCACCACAACCCACAGACAGGTGAAGAGTCTATCTGAAGCAGCAGCCAAAACAATAGAGAGAAAAAAGGGGAAGAACAGGGAACAGTGGCTACCTTCCTCTCCAATGAATAAAAATAAGATTCTTAAAGATGCAGATCAGGGGGACACCTGGGTGGTGCAGTTGGTTGAGCATCCAACTCTTGGTTTCAGCTCAGGTCTGATCTCAGGGTCGTGAGATTGAGCCCCATGTTGGGTTCTGTACTCAGCAGAGTCTACTTGAGATCCTCTCTCCCTCTCCTTCTGCCCCTCCCACTTGCACATTCTCTCTCTCTAATAAATAAAATAAATCTTAAAAAACAAAAAAGATAGGGGTCAGAAAAAGAGAGCTGCTTCCACCAACCTAAAAGAGACCACTCGTAGCACTTCTCCAGGCCAATCCCAGCAAAGCCCATGTAGCTCTGCTCAGTGCCCTCTCAGGGTCAGCAGGATTTCAGCACTGACCTGCGTCAGAGGTTGGCACTCAATCGACAACGAGCAGTGATCCTGGAAGTGTACTCTCCAGAGCAGCAGCAGTGGCAGCAGCAGAGAACTTATGTGAAATGCAGTTTCTCAGTCCCCTAACCCAGACTTACTGAATCAGAAACTCTAATCAGCAAGCTGTTTCAACAAGGCCACCAGGTGATTCTACATGTGCTCAAATGGGAGAAGCACTGCTCCGGGCAATGGCAGAGTGGTATGTAACTCCGAGATCCAGGTTAGCCCCTCCACATTTCAAATGGCCCTCATTAGGGACTGAATTGTATCCCCCTTAATCCATATGTCGAAGCCCTGACACTCGGTACCTCAGAATATATCTATATTTTCAGATAAAGCCTTTAAAGAGGTAGAGGTCCTTAGAGCCAACTCTAGTCTAATATGACTGATGTTCTTAGAAAAGGAGATTAGGGTACAGGGTTCACCAGGCTTGTGCACACACAGAAAAGGCACCAGGAGAAAGCAGTCATCTTCAAGCCAAGGAGAGAGGCTTCAGGAGAAACCACAGCTACCAACATCTTGATCTTGGACTTTCAGCCTCCAAATTTATGAGAAAATAAATTGTGGATGTTTATATTCCCTGATCTGTGGGGTTTTTTTTTACAGTAGCCTAGACAAACTGATACAGCCCTCTCCTCATATTCTCCCCCTTCAGCAGAGACCCCATCTCACAGGGAGTTCTCACGGGTTTCGCTCAGATTTTCTGTCACTGTGTTTAGCAAGTTATGTGACAACAACTTTATTTCACCCCAAAGTTCATAGCAGCAGTGTCCACAATAACCAAACTGGAAGGAACCACAATGTCCTTCAATGGATGAATGGATAAAGACGATGTGGTATAAAATATACAATGGAATATTACTCAGCCATCAGAAGGGATGTTTAATTACCATTTGCATTGATGTGGATGGAACTGGAGGCTATTATGCTGAGCGAAATAGTCAATTTTGTCTTTTGACAATTATCGTACAGTTTCATTCATATGTGGAATATAAGAAATAGTAAAAGGTACCATAAGAGAAGGAGGGGAAAATGAGTGGGGAAACATTAGAAAGGAGGACAAACCATGAGAGACTCCTAACTCTGGGAAACAAGCAAAGTGTTGCAGAAGGGGAGGAGAGTTGGGGGGATACAGTCACTGAGTGATGGGCACTAAGGAGGGCACTGGATGGAGTGAGCACTGGGCGTTACATTATATGTTGGCAAATTGAATCTAAATTTTTAAAAAAACAACACTTTATTTCAGCTCTATCTGGCTTACAAGACTGTCTCATCCATATTCAATTCCCCAATGCTCAGTGCTCACCAGCTCAGTGTAACCACTCAATTAATGCAACAAAGAATGATAGTGGCTTGGAGAATTACTAAGGAAGGCTTCATGGTCTACCATGGATCCTAATATACACAGCAGGGCATTCCGTGACAGCAAATTTCTAGAAATGCAGAATACCTCTGAGATTGAGAGGTCAGTGCTATATTTGCCTGTGTTTGACCATATTAAAATGGCTGGGAGGATCAGCTGACCTAGACCACTGGATTAAGCAAGATAATTTTGCCAATGATTCAGTATCATTACCCACATAACTGACATTTACTGAGTGCACAGTTGATGAAAATATTCCATTTTTGGAAGAAAATAATTTACCTAAACCCAAGGAATACGATTTCTGAAAATACAAATTCCATGGATATAATAACTTATTTCCCACATTCCCCCTCCTTTCCCTTCTTCTCAGTCTGTCACTTCTCATCCTCCCTGTTCCCTTCCTTTCTTCCCAAGATGACTGTGCATTGGTCTGCCAGTTTCCCAGTTTTTGTCCTCTTGATCTATATAAAATAAAATAAATTTATGGTGATTTACTACAATCTGAAAAAGTTATTTTCTTTTTAAAGTAACAGAGGCAACTTTGTGATTCAACTGCCCAAGCTTGTTTCCATTCTCTTTACTTGTGAGAATGGAACAGCTGTTAGCAAGATGGAAGTAATGAGGTGACATACTAGAACAAAAATAATACAAAGCTAAGTGGGAAGAGCCTGCATTGTGCACTGGCTCTTTCACCAACTTATTTTCCTTACCTGTAAATGGCACAGTGGACATTTTTTTTAAGGAGGATTTTTTAAAGGTATTTTTTGTTGTTGTTGTTTTGTTTGTTTGTTTGTTTATCCTATTATCTTTCAATCAAGTGAGGAGCCTGGACAGCTCATGAGTAGTAGTGACAAAGAGGTGGGACAAAAGATGAGACTACGAACAATGAGGTGCTAGCTTGGTTCCTAATATCAAAGCCAGAAAAAGGGTGGGAAGCAGAAATCAATCAGGAGACATGATGATGGCTTTTAGTTATAAGTAAGGCACCATGATCTACTTACATATCCTCATCTATAGCTAGTGATCACCTACGCAGGTGAAAATCACATAACCAGGAGATATGTTCAAAGCAGAACTGTCACTGCCCATCAGATTCCCAGAAAAAGAAATCTAGAAGGAAATTTAACTGAATCAGGAATGCTCAACTGCCTCTACACTATCAGATGCATTTATTCTAAGTATTTCTGTACAATCATCAACTTCACATTTTTAGACTTATATAATCATTGGGTCTTATTCATTATGATTACCATCTTTGTACTTTTCTCTAGTAAGTGAAATTAGCATTCTCTTGTGAACTGTAAATGCTAAATTGCTAATAACCTCCCTGGGGTTTTCTTCACATGATGATGCCTTCAATGATTTCATCATAGCGTATTAAAATATCACAATTTACACTCCTAAGCATAATAATTTCCCTAAGGCTTGATCTAAAAATGGTAGTATATTTTTAAATAACTCAGTAAAATCTTGGATAAACACTTATAAGTAACCAGTCTCAGAGAAATAGCCTTCTTTTTTTTTTTGAAATGACATGATAAGCAGAAACTAATGATTCTTAAAGAATTCAAAATTGTGTAACAAAAAAAAAAAAAAAGATGTCTGAAGTCTCAGACAAAAAAAAGGGCAAGTTACAAAAATCATTTTGAAAGAACTGTTGTATGTTAATTATTGTCAGCAAGGGCCAAAATGCATGAAATTTCACACTTTGTCAGACTAGTCTTGGATAGAAAGCACCATGGAATCTAATGTTTATTCCATTGGAAAAGTAAGAAAACAATTTGCAGTAAACCAATGGAAATAACTTCCCTTTTTCTCTACCATTTTATGGGCTCTGGGGAACCAAGATATACCGAAGGAGGTAGAGCGAACAAGAAAACAAATTATAGCACATGATCAGGGAATAGAGGGATGCTTATTTGCCTACAGTTTCAAAAACACAACTCTGCTGTGTTTGAAATCCCAGTGAGACCGAACTTCTAACTAAATTCTAGTTTAGGGGAAGAGAAAACTTTGGAAAAATCAAGTGTAAGCAATGTCAAAAGAATTCACATAAACCTAAAATTCCAAGAAGACTATGTAGCAAATTGTCTTTTTCATATTTTCAACTAAGGGGGTTAGGGTGTGTGTGTGTGTGTGTGTGTGTGTGTGTGTGTGTGTCCCTTTCTGGAAATAGGAGAATCATTAAGAATGAAATTGTGTGTTCATTCACAAATTCATCCATTCACTCATTCAGTTTATATTCATTTAGAACCTGCTCTGTGCCAGGCACTATGCTGGGTATGAGAGATATAATGGTGGGCAAAATTGAAGCAAACTCTTCCCTGGGAGCACTTAAAATCTAAATGTACAGTGAAAGGATCACCCACTTACTCTAACTGCAAAGAAGGAGGCATTGCTTGGAGAACCTCTACTGATAATGCGACCTAATTAGGATGACAAGGGAGGTGAGCCCTTAGGAGAAATGCAGAAGTTGTCATCTCAAAGGAAAATAGTTTCCACCTAAATGAAAAGGGAAAAAGAGCATTTGAAGCTGGGAGCTACAAGGAGGAAGCAGGAGAGATGGTGAGCCGGGCTCACTGCCCCATCCTCCAGGGACCAGTGACCTCCATGACAGGAGGCCAATGAATGGAGAGAGAGACCTACAGTCTTGTAGGACTGAGCCCTTAATTAGCCTGTGGGATCTGCCACTATCTACTTGGAGATAGTGTCAGAACTGAGTGGAATTCTAGGACACCCAGCTGGTGTCGCAGAACTGCTTAGCTTGGGGGAAAGAACCCACACATCGGAACTGTTGTCAGAATAGGGAAAGGAGACTGCAAAATTTACTCTAGCTCTTGAAGCAAATAAGAAAACAGAGGAACTGAGAGGAAATGACCCATGCACTTGAATGGACCCAATGAATTTACTCACCAGGAGACAGATAGTGAGATAGAGGAGAGAGCAATCAATGTGGAAGAATGACAGTTTCTTGAATAGCACTTCACTTCCTTTTTTTTTTTTTTTTTTTTTAAAGATTTTATTTATTTATTCATAGAGACACAGCTAGAGAGAGAGACAGAGACACAGGCAGAGGGAGAAGCAGGCTCCATGCAGGGAGCCCGATGTGGGACTCGATCCCGGGGTCTCCAGGATCACACCCTGGGCTGCAGGCGGCGCTAAACCGCTGCGCCACTGGGGCTGCCCAGCACTTCACCTCCTCAAGGAGTGAAGACTATACCAGAGGATGGAGAAGCAGATGTCTGGGAGAGGCAATAGGAAAGAAGAGGATATCCTGGAAAAGTGTACTCTCAAAAAAAAAAAAAATAATAATAATAATAATAGTATTTTTTTCAATTCATCTCAGAAGCTTTCAGATTCCCTATTGTCTGTTAGCTAAAGCCTAGATCTGAACATTCAAAATTCCTGGAGTCAGTCAGTCTCTGCTTTCCCTCTTACCTGTAAAACATTGGATGGGTTATTTAACCTTTCTGATATTTGGTTTTCCCCCAAAACAGAGTGGAAGTAATCGTCTTATCTCTCAGAACTGTCATTAGGCTAAAATGAGATTAGTAACGAATATCAGAAGAGTGCCTGGCATAGAACAGGCACCTGGTAAATGTTTGCTATTATTAACTACAATAGTACTGAAGAATGCTTTATATTTTAATAATAAAAGATACAGATTTGGTTTATCCCAATAAAGTAGAAATTTCTGCTAACGAGAAAACCTTATTTCAAGAGTATTTTAATTAAAGGGTTTTCCTGTGTATTTTGTGATGGATCCAAAGTAATCCTCTTCTGACTCAATCACCCCAAAGGAGATTATAGGATACTGCCACAAAACACTGTCCCTGGGATGCTCTGAGAATTAGGAGGGACTAGCCCCAAAGAAGATGGAATGGAAATGGACCTAGAACAGTACAAGGTCCTGGCACCTCTTCTCATACAAGAGAAGCTGGGGCTGCTTGCATGAAACCTTCCCCAAGTTCTGTGGCAAAATTCCATTTCTGAGAAGCACCAATATCCTACAGTGAATCCATTTCTAGGAAACAAGCCAACATAGGGGTGCGGCTTCAGGAACTCAGGTTAGCAACACTAGAGCCTGGCTGGCCTCCTTGGTCAGGGGAATCAGCTCAAACACCAGCAAGAAAGAGCAGCTATGAGAGTACTGCTATGAGAAAGGACTGGCAGGGGACCCATAGCAGGACAGGCCCGGTTCACTCAGGAGAAGGAAGATAAAAAAGGAGGAAGATGAACAAGACCACTCTGGAAACCCCCAGAAAGTAGTGCCACCAAACGAATGTACTGATCACATCCAAACCAAATTCCAACTGAAGCTCTGCATGTTTAGAAACAAATAAATCCTAACCAGAGACAATCCCCCAATGTAGGTGGGCCTTTCATCCTCCCTTGCCTGGGACCGTCCCAGTTTATAATTGCTATCCCACCAAAAGTATTTGTGGGGCCCTTTTTCACCAACCCTGGCTTGAAAAGAGCAAAATCCTTGATTTCCTAGAGCTGTGGATCCTTCTAGAAAAACTGAAATCGCTGACCAAATTCAGAGCCACTCAAGATATTCCTAGCGATTTATCAAGAAGAGACTTAAGAGAGAGAGACAGGCCGATGGCTGATACAGGACAGCATAGCCTCTTGTGCCAACAGGGATGCTTAATGTGAATGGCCCTCGGGGAAGCCTTATAGCAAGAGATTCTTCATCAAGAATCTAGCTGGTCTTTGAAAAGCTCCTTGTGCATTTTCCAAGTTATGAGGCATTGTGATTCTATCAGTTATCATAACTTGATTTTGAAGAGTCATAGATGACCATGTGTTTGCACGTGGACTTCTGAGGTCAGCCTAGTAGGAAAATCTTCTTAAGGGAATTGCATATGCACAAGTGAGACTCACTGGAGGCAATCTGAGTCCTTGGTAGTTATTTCTTGCAAATGTTACATTTAATTTCTTCCCAGACTCTTTCCATCAGAGAAGCAAAACCTGCATCTGGTCCACCAAGTCTATTTCTTGGCCCAGACCAATATTCTATGCTTGTTACTAAACTAACTTCGATGCCCTCATGCCCTCACACAATCGGGGGGCACCTGGGTGGCTCAGCAATTGAGTGTTTGCCTTCGACTCAGGGTGTGATCCCAGAGTCCCAGGATTGAATCCCACATCGGGCTCCCCTCAGGGAGCCTGTTTGTCCCTCTGCCTATGTCTCTGCCTCTCTGTGTGGGTGTCTCTCATGAATAAATAAATAAAAGTTAAAAAAATAGAAAGTCACCCAATCATCCCCACCACTGTGATTTTCATTGGAATCACTGTAATAATTACATAAGGTTGAACATAATTTTGTTCCTGTCATTGGGAGAGAAGGCAGTTATTGCCTCAAAATGTGAGCTATGTCACTTGAGCACTAGACTCAGGTTTCAAGGCAACAAAGGCACATCCAATCCACATTTGTCAGAGACCTGTACTGTGCTAAGCGCTTGCTCCCTCATCTTCAGGAAACTTACCACCTACACCACCTAAAACAAGAAATCATGGGACAATATTAATTTGAATGATAACTCATTTCATGTGAAGGAAAAGGACATTATACTGTAGATTTCATGGCCGTGACTTTTGGGACCCAGTCAGTTATGATTAGCAAGTGAAGCTTATGTTTTTTCTTGCACTTTAGTTTTATCCCTAACTACCAAATAAAAGACAATATTGAGCTAAAACGTACTAAGAGGGAACATTGACTTACTACTGAATTTTCAATATGTAAATACACATGCAAAATGTGATTAAAATAAAGCAACTTTTTTGTAAAAGAGACATATTAGAACAATAGCATCAATGGGTATTTTTCCGTTTAAAGTGATGGTTATGCATGTACCTACTCTGGTTATACTGTTATTGCTCAAATGTTTTGGAAATCACACTCTAAAACAGGCATAGAGCAGCAGGCTCACTCTCTCAAAAATGCCCAGTGGTTGAAAACTTCCTATAGTGGTGACTGGCTTTTGGAAGCAATCATAAGGCATAATGATGAGTAACTTTTATTGTTAAGTAAGTAATCAGAATAAAGGCAGGACTATAATATGGAAAAAAATAATTTTTTGTCATTCAGGAAATAGTGACAAGTGGTAAGGCAAAAAATAATATCTGGGTGAAAGACATTAAACACAGAACTACTCAGAAGAGAAAATAAACCACCATTGGCTCCCCTGGAATTTAGCATTAAAAACTGTAGAATGTTGAGTCCACTGGAGAAGAAAGCAAAATCTTCCATTTTTGAATATCTAGTGTAAAGCATAGTGAATAACACGGAGTAATCACCCAATAAATGTTTGAAGGATGAGACTTTAACAACTGGTTCTATCACCTTCCTGAAAGACAATAATTATGCCTCTAAATATACAAAAGCAATACAGATAACATTTTGCATACTACTATCCCGTGATGTTGTTGGTTTACTCTTCATAGAGTCTCTTCAGTGGATTCAAATTCTCAATCACATTTTTAATTTAGAATTTGTCATAATCGGGGCACATGGGTGGCTCAGTCAGTTAAGCGTCCAACTCTGGATTTCGGTTCAGATCACAATGTCAGGGTCATGAGATAGAGCCCCCTCATCAGGCTCTGCAGTCTGAGGAGAGTCTGCTTGAGATTCTCTCTCTCTCTCTCTGTCTCCTCCCACCCCTCCCCGACTGCTCACACCTGCTCTCTCTCTCTTAAAATAGAATAAACTTTTAAAAAATTGTCATAATTTTAAAATTCAAAAAGGTACAAGAAATTATATAACAACCACCCAATCCACTCATCAACCAGATTCAACAACTGTTACTGTGAGCCATTTTTTAGGATTCAAACATACAAGAAAAGTCATAGTTGATATTCACTAATGTTGTAGTAGGCAGGACAAGTTAAAAGTAGCAAAAGTGCACTTAAAAAATAGTGTCCTTTCCCATCTGATTGCCTCTGTAACTTTTTTTTTTTTTGTACATTCTCCTGACTCTTCAAATTACACCTTTAAAACTTTGCTTTTACTTTGTGCCTCCGCCTGGCTCTTGGAAAGACTTTTGTAATTTGTTGTTAATGGCATATTTTGGACTGTAATCTCCATTTCACTTATTTGGAGTACATTTTTCTCCCAAATTTCTCTTCCTTTCCATTCGGCCCAAGCTGCAAATAATAATAATTTCCTCCAAACTCCCACCTTGACGGCCCTTTTATGCACTCCATCTTCTTCCCAGCTATGTCCCCCAATCAGGCCCTTTAGAATAAAAACAACAAAAAGCCTCTCATTTTAAGAGAGAATCAGGCCGTTTATGCCATGTTATTTTACTGTATTTAGGGACCATGTTTATCATGTTCTAATGTTCCATGCTACTTGGCATCAAAGAACATTGCTTTATTGTGACATTTTCAAATGAAAACTACATGACAGTAACAGTTTCCAAAGAACTCTCATTTACCTTGGCAGCATTTACGAGTGGTGGGGGGAAAATACATAAAACCACCGCTTTGAGCAAAACGCTACAATGATTATTTAGCAAACAAGCTCACATATTAGAACGGCGGAGGGAAGATTGCTTCTACAAGACTAAATTATACTTTACACACAGGCACTGCTGAATGGCTTTCTGCAGAGGTTACGTTTAAATTATAGCTCTTGCTAAGCAAACATCTCACGGTTTGTGTGTGAATTTGAATTATGCATCGAACAGGCAGCATGTTTATGGAAAAAAGTCAAGTCGATAGATTGCTAAATTGCTAAAACATTTGTAAGAGACAGAAATAGCTGTGGTGTTGGACAATGAAGAAGGTTTGAGAGAGGTCCCGCTTACTCTCCAGTATGAAAATGGGTTGGCAAGGCTGGACCACAGGGAGTGATCAACCTTCGGCTTCATTCAGAAGCATCCAAAAATTGCTAGCATTTTCTCTTTAGAAATCTAAGTTGATATCTTATGCTGGGAGATTCTAAATCTGGCAGAGTGCATTGTGTGACTTCCAATTTTATTTTAATTCCTAGAAATAAGGCAAATCTATAAGAGCTGTCCTAATTCAGGGGAAATACACCATTAGATAGCCAAAACAGGCAAATCAGGTAAAAGATGTCAGGGAACCAATGAGCTCCATAAAGGGTTTTCAACCTTTCCAGAACCTGCCAAGCTCCCCAGTAGCTTCTGGAGAACAATGGAGTTTACTGCAGCACAATGAGTCTTATTTGGGTCAGTAGGTGTGCACCCACCATAAAGATGCGGCAAGTGACTAATGGCCTTTACATTCCCATAGAACTCGAAGAGTGTGTGTTTCTATTGCTGCTTAATTATGCATTTTTCCATCCATAACCCTTGGGAATTTTATGATCTTTCATTTCTTAAGATTTACAACTCCTGCACATGTTGCAAATCCCAGTCAAGTTTCTGCCACACTAAGCAAGGGTTTACCCTGGAGGAGTATGGCGGTAGCAAAGCTTCAATCTACTAACCAGAGAACAAATATTTCTCATGGTCTCCAGTTCTTCTTGGGTAAAGAAAGTAGGAGAAAGAAGGAAGAAGTGTCAGTGACTGACACTATATGGATTAGCAAAGAGCCCAGAAGAAGACAACTGGAGGAAGACAAGCTATAAAACTTGCCATTTGATGGTCTAGAAAATTCTCAGGTACATACAACTACGTGTGTGTGCGTGTGTGTGTGTGTGTGTGTGTGTGTGGTCTGTATGCGGGTGGCTCAGGAGGCTAAGCAGTCAACTCTTGATCTCAGCTCAGGTTTGATATCTGGCTTGTGAGTTCAAGCCCTGGGTTGGGCTCCACAATGGGTGTGGAACCTACTTAAAGAAGGAAAAAGTAAAAAAAAAAAAAAAAAAAAAAAGGAAAAAGTAGTCTGTACGATTTCATTAATAAAACATTCTTCAAATGACAAAATTATAGAGGTGGAGAAAAGATGAGTGGTATTCCAAGTGTGGAGTAGGGGGAAGGAGAAGGAAGAAGGTGTCCATGGCCTTAAAAGGATGCTTGCAGTGATGAAACTGTTTTTACCTGGAGTGTAGTGGTGGCTACACATATCTACACATGTGACAAATCACATAGAGCTTCTTACAGGGTAAAATGCATCCCAGAAAGAGATATGTTAGATTGAAACCCCCCAATATTTCAAAATGTGACCTTATCTGGAAATTATATTGTTGCTCGTGCAGTCAGCAAAAACGAGGTCATATTGGAGCAGGGTGAGCCCCTCATCCTGTAATGTAACTGGTGTCCTTAAAAGAAAAGGAAAATCTGAACACAGAGAGAAGATGATGTGAAGCCACATTGGGAGAAGGCATGTAAAGACAAAGGCAGAGACCAGAGCCATGCTGTCACAAACCAAGGAACACCTGGGGCCACCAAAAACTAGAAGAGGCAAGGAAGGATCCTCCCCTGGAGGCTTTTGGGGGGAACACAGCAACACCAACACCTTAATTTTGGATGTCTAGCCTCCAGAATGATGAGAGACTAAACTGCTATTGTTTTAAGCCACCGAGTTTGTGGTACTTGTTATGGTGGCCCCAGGAAATTAAAATACCACTAAATGCACACCCATGCACAAACAAATGCTAAAACTAGCATTTTAAACTAGTGAGCTCTGATAAGGTCAGTGGATTGTATCAAGGCCAATTTCCCAGCTGTGATATTGTACTGTAGCTGCACTAAGAGTTACTGTGAGACAAACTGGGTGAACATATACAGAGTGTCTCTCTATTTCTTATAACTGCACACTAATCTACAATTGTCTCCATGTAAAAGCGTAAGAGTGGTCTGGCTTCTAGTTAAGTTGGCTCCTTAACATAGCGTCAGGAAGCAGGCCAGAAAGCTAAATCTAGCCCGTTTTAAAAATGAGAAAACTGAGGCTCAGAGAAATTAAACAGATTTCCAAAATTCATAAGCATACCAAGAAATTCAGTTCTTGAATCTACACCGTGCAAAAAGCAGTCCATCTTGTTTAGCTATGCTGTGGTTTTCAGAGGCATAATTCGATTAAGTTCACTCGGCATGACAAAGGTTTCAAAGTGAGAGGGAGGAACCATGCACAAGGTCATGGAACCACTGGTGATCGCAGAAGAAGGATGATAAAGAAAAACTTGAGGGAAGAAATGTAGCGCATCCTGCCTTTTTTCCCCCAGAGAAGGGAGGTCTGCTACGTTTTGTAGATATTTGAGTAGGAATGCTGAGGAGGAAGCCGGCTTTAAAGCTGATCCCTAAGAAGAGGCATTGCATCCCACCTGGCCTATTTCCTTTTACAGTGTCAAGAAAGGAAAAGTTAAAAAAAAAAAAAAGAAAAAAAAAAAAAAAAAAAAAAAAAAAGAAAGGAAAAGTTGACTGCTATGGGTATAGGTCATGTGAACATCCCTCTGGAAACACAGCCAGGTTAAGACAGGAAGCCATAGAGACCCGGTGGCGCAGCGGTTTAGCGCCGCCTGCAGCTCAGGGTGTGATTCTGGAGACCCGGGATCAAGTTCCACGTAGGGCTCCCTGCATGGGGCCTGCTTCTCCCTCTGCCTGTGTCTCTGCCTCTCTCGCTCTGTGTCTCTCATGAATAAATAAAAAAATAACATCTTTTAAAATAATAATAAATAAAAAATAAAGAAGAGATAGCATCTAGAGTTTATTCACCACCAAACCCTAGCAGTACTTCCACAAGCTATAACTTCTTAATTGCATTTAAAAGCGTCAGAAACAGGGAGCGATTTGTCAGCCTTATTACTTGCATTGGGCAAACTATGGTGCAAGCCTCTGGGGCAGCCGGAGGGGTTTATATGAAGTGCAGAAGACACAGCAGACAGCAGCAGCGGGGCTGTAATTCTGGAGATCAATGACTCAAGGGATGAAAAGTCTCCCACTTCTTGCCTAGGCTTAGCAGGAAAATGGGGTGAAATGCACCAATTATGTTCGCATTAATGTGTAGATCAGAAGTAATGGGGAAAAGACTCCAGCGATGCTGGCTACCTTGAATTAACATAGATCTTTTTATCCCCAAGAAGTGTGATGGATTTGGAAAGCCCAGATTAGACATCTTGGAGCCAATGACTCATGGGGAGGGAGACGGTGAAACATTTCTCCTGAGGTGGATAAAAATTATAAGTCCTCATAAACCAGAGTTTGAGAAAACCCTTTTGGCCCCTTGGGTCTCCGTAGCCATCATCTAACCATGTTTCTGGAAGTCAGGATTTATTGGATGGCAATTCAGCTCTGTTGGTCAGCTGTCTACTCCAGGCAGCGCAGGGAAGCTGTTCGAATGCAGTCTGCAAATACTGAGCTGGCAGGGGAGATCCAGAACAGATTCCTGTGGACATTTGTTTCTTTTCCCTTTGAGGAAGCCCCTTTATTTTCCTGTAATTGTATCTGATGAGAGGAAATACAGAAGTAAATGGAGCAGAAGCCAATATGAATCTTTGCTTGCAGGCTTATTGTTTATTGACTCATAAGCTACCTGTCCTGAGACAAATATAATTATGGAGTGATTATACTATGTTCCTGAGTGAAAGAAAAAGATCCACGGATGTATTATGTCCTGCTGTTCAAATTTACAAAGTTTACAAAGACTGTGTCACATAGTCTTGGTTGCTACATTAGGAAAGAGACTGGACAATTATGCATATTTCCCTAAGAATTCAATTGTCAATTTCTCTTACACACCAGTATCTCTCAAAATTTAATGGGCAAGTGGATCACCTGGAGATCTTGTCAAAGCACAGATTCTGAGTCAGAAGGTTTGGGGTAAGGCCTAACGTATGCTGCACTTCTTTTTTGTCATGGAGGGATTTAAAAAAAAATTACTGAGGTATAATGGAAATATAAATTGTGATTACCACAACCGAGCTGATTAATATATCTATCGCCTTATTATTTTCTTTTTTCTGCGTGTGTGTATGTGATAAGACCTAATTTAAGATCTACCCTGTTAGCAAATGTCAAGTAAATTTTACAGTATTGTTAACTATAGTCACGATGTTATCCATAAGATCTCCAAAATTTATTCATCTGACATAATTGAAAGTTTATACTCTTTGACCATCACTCTATTTCTCTCTCTCCCACCCCTATTCCCTGGCAGCCAACTTTCCATTTAGTTTCTATGAATTTTACTATTTTAGAGTCCACATATAAGTGAGAGATCATACAGTATGTGTCTTTCTGAGTCCAGCTTATTTCACTCAGCATAAAGTTTATCCATGTTGTTGCAAATGGCTGGATTTCCTTCTTTTTAAAAGCTGGATAGGACAGCCTGGGTGGCTCAGTGGTTTAACGCTGCCTTCAGCCCAGGCCTGATCCTGGAGATCTTGGATCGGGTCCCGAGTTGGGCTCCCTGCAAGGGGCCTGCTTCTCCCTGTGAGGGACCTGTGTCTCTGCCTCTCTCTGTCTCTGTGTCTCTCATGAATAAATAAATAAAATCTTTTTTAAAAATCTGGATAATATTCGTGTGTGTGTGTGTGTGTGTGTGTGTGTGTGTGTTTAGACAGAAGGGAGGCCAGGGACTAGGGTGGGACAGACAGAGGAAAGGGGAAAGAAAGGGGAGCACATACAGCAAAAATGTTGACAGTTCTTGACTCTAGTGGTATTTCTACATCACAATCTTTAACCCATCATCCACTGACAGATATCAAGGTTGTGGTGACCAGTCTGCAATGAACGACCCTGGGGATTTGCAGAACTACTTTGGTTACCAAGGCTCTAAGCGCACAGTATCTGGGATATAATTCAAGTACAAGGGAGCTGTGTGAGTTGGCTTCTTTCTAGCTAGGTCCTTTAGTTCCCCCAATTTCATTATGAACATGAAATAGACACAAAAGTTGGAAGAATAATACAATGAACCTGTACACCCACAACTTGAGTCGAGAACTGTTGACACATTGCCATATTTGCTTGTTCCTCTCTCCTTTCTGCTTTCTCCATCCACACCCCCCCCCCGCGTATATATATATTCTCCAAACCATGTACAATGGCAGATATCATGACAGTTCACCCATAAATACTTCATCATTTATTTCCTAAGAGAATAACTTCAATGTAATTGTTCCACTTTAGAGAATAAATAAGAATTCCAAGTCCATAACATTTACTAATACCCAGTCCACTTTCAAGTATCTCCAATTGTTTCCAGTATGCCTTTTATAATTCCTTTACTAAAAAAACAAAGGTCCGGTCAAGGTTCAGGCATTGCCTTTGTTGAAAAACACTCCCTCAACCTTCTTGGGTTTTTTTTTTTTTAATTTTTTTTTATTTATGATAGTCATACAGAGAGAGAGAGAGAGGCAGAGACACAGGCAGAGGGAGAAGCAGGCTCCATGCGCCGGGAGCCCGACGTGGGACTCGATCCCGGGTCTCCAGGATTGCGCCCTGGGCCAAAGGCAGGCGCCAAACCACTGCGCCACCCAGGGATCCCCACCTTCTTGGGTTTTTTGTTCGTTTGCTTACTTTTCATGACATCGACTTTTTTAAAAGTTCAGGCTATCTGTCTTTGAGAATGTGTCCTAGTTGATGTCTACCTAACTTTTCTCACAGCGTTATTGAATTTTGACTTTAATTGAAAATTATGCCTAGACACTTGAAGGATTCATTCAAGTTAAGCACTTTTAACAAGTTAAACATTTTGGACAGGTATAGCTCAAGGGTGTTGCATACTTCAGATTCCATCCCACCAAGAAATTCATAAAGTCAGGTCATCCCACTGTTAATGATGTTAACTTTGTTCATTTGATTGCCCTAATAAGAGACCCAGATGTCTCTATTTTAAAAGTGCATTTTTTTTCTTTTGCATTTGGCAGTCAGTAATTAATCTGTGAAGTGGTATTTCAGCCATTTGTGAATATCCTGCTTCCAAACATTTCATCCAATGGCATTAGCACTGATTGCAGAGGCTTACTTGAACCAGTGAGTCATTTATTTCATTGGGGATTGGAAATGGTGATTTTCTAATCTCTCATTCGTCCTGCACTTATTAATTAGCATTCCTCTGTAACAGTCAGCCCTTCCCTCTTCCCTACCCTACAGCCCCACTATGATAGACTCATGACATTTTGTGGATTTAATGCATTGTAATTGATAAAAGGCATTATTGTATTTGATGTTCAAATTGTCCCGAATTTCTCAGTGAGCCCCTTCAAGCTGACTTTTGTGTCTCTTAGACATAATCTCATTAGTCTTTGAACGTTTCCTTTTTTTCTGGCAAAAAATGTCCCAGGCCTACTTGTTCTTTCCTGCCCAAATTGGAATCCGCTATGTCTACAAGGAGCCCTGGTTGCCTCTAATGAAGAATGACATTTAGAACCAAGATCTAGGCAGTAGGTGTGTACATTGTTACTCAAGCATCATTGTTTCCAGGTATGTTCAGTGACAAAGCTTGGAATTGTGGGTGTTTTTATAGTGAGAGGTTCATATTGATATGTCAGATTTGAATTTCAACTACAGGAATTTTTATTTTACATTTTATTTTCTTATAAAAACTTTAATATTTATGTATTAATTTGCTTTAATCCCACAATATATTTTTTAAAGTTTAAAAATTACAACTGTTACTGCTAACCATAAATTACTATGAGAAGTTTGAGATTTCTTTGAAGTCCTTTTTATCTTAAAATAAATTCCACTAAAAGTGTTCAAAAGTTATTCGCAATAATTATTTTCCTAGATTTGCATTATTTTATTTGTATTCAATTTTCGCTGAGTTTTTGAATCTCTAAAACATATGTGGCTTATATGTAAGTGATGAATCACTCAATTCTGCTCCTGAAACTGATATTACACTGTATGTTAGTTGTCTAGAATTTAAATAAAAACCTGAAACAAAATTAATTAAATTAAATTAATAAAAGTCCAAACTGAATTCTCAAAGAAGTCTCAGCCCATATCCATCTGCCTCACCCCATTCCCGCACCCCCTATTGTCAACTATTTTCATTAGTTGCTAGTCTAGCCTTCCTGTATTCCTTTTTAGAGAAAAAAAAGAGTAAATTTATTTATTTACTCTATTTTCTCTCCTTTCTTACACAAAAGGTAGCATATTGCATATTCTGCTTTATGACCATATTTGCGGAGTATTGTCAGGATAGACTCATGGACTCTGGGTCATAGAATACATACATAAGCAATTTATCAGATATTGCCAAATCCCTCACCTTGGGGCTGTACCTTTCTAGAATACTGACTGTCTGCATGGATGAATGCATCTTCTTCCACAGACTTGCCAACCCACTGTTCTGCAGACCATTGACTATTTTTAAAGCATAACAGATGAGGGGCACCTGGGTGACTCAGTCAGGAAGTGGCCAACTCTTTATTTCATCTCAGGTTGTGATCTCAGGGCCATGAGATCAAGCCCCGTGGACTCCACACTCAGTGGAGAGTCTGCTTGAGGATTCTCTCCCTCTTCCTCTTCTTCTCCCCACCATTCATGTGTGTTCTCTCTTTCTCTTCCTCTCTCTCTTTCCCCAGCTGTCTGTAAAATAAATAAATCTTTTTTGAAAGAAATTTATAACAGATAAGAAAGTGAATCTCCACAGAATTTTTATCTGCATAACTCCTAAGAGTGAGGTTAAGATCTTTTCATTTATTTAAGAGCAATTTGCCTTGATTTATTTGAAAAATGTCTTTTGTCTTTTTGTCCTTTTTCCTATTATGTCTTTGGTCTTTTTCTTCTAATTAATATTGCTATATGAGTATCAGACAATGTAGATACCACTTTGTGGCAAAAAAAATCATACAGAAATTTTAGAAATTTCTTAATGATGGTAGGCCTATTTTACCTCAGAAAATATGACAACTCTAAATTTGCATCCACATATTAATATTGCCTAAAACCAAAAGAACTGGCTGCAGTCAACACACCTACAACCTGAGTGGGAGATCCTAACACACTTCTCTCTGTAAGTGATACGGTAAGAGAAAAAAAGCCTCAAAACTGTAAAAGGTTTAAACATTGATACTAATAAACATGATCTGATTGACATATACAAAATTCTGCATCCACACAATTGTAAAATGCACATTTCTATATTAAATAAGTAGTGGGGGAGTTCCAAACAAAATTACACACAACGTGAGACTCTTCTCATAAAGTATAAGATGACTAAAGACATATAATTTTAGGTGTTCATGAAGACATAATAAAACTATATGGGGCAGCCTGGGTGGCTCAGTGGTTTAGTGCCGCCTTCAGCCCAAGGCGTGATCCTGGGGACCTGGGATCGAGTCCCATGTCAGGCTCCCAGCATGGAGCCTGCTTCTCCCTCTGCCTATGTCTCTGCTTCTCTTTCTCTCTCTCTCTCTTTCTCTGTCTCTCATTAATAAATAAATAAAATCTTTAAAAAAAAACTATATGAAGAAGAAAGAAACACATAGGATCCAGGATGATGGTTCATCTAAAGTACAGGAAGAAAGGGAGACAGGTTAGAAAGGCCACAAGGTTAGATGAAGAAAGTCCAGATCCTAGGTCTTATTTGGGGTAATAGTTTTATAAGAGCTTTATATTAAATAAAAAAATTAAACAAAGAAACCTGAGCTGATGGTAGGTCATGAACCAAAACTATGCTTAATCTTCTTTTATGCATCTGAGATCTAGACAGAACCAACAGAAAAGAAATATATTTCCAATCCATGAAAACTAATGAAGGTATAATATCCAAGGAAAGAAGAGAGATTAAGATAAAAATAGACATTATGAAATAAAATAATAACAATGAAAACAATAGAAATGATCAATGGGAGAGAAAAGTGTGTTCTTTCTAGAGATCAATAACAGAGACAATGCTCTGGGGAATCTGATCCAAAAAAAATGAGCAAAAGGGTCAATACTGTGCTAGGACATATACTAAATATGCAATAAATCAGAATTTGTCTCACAAAAAGACTATTCAAATATTCTGGTCTACTGAGTAGATTGGTAGAGAAAAGAGAAAGAAAAAAAATTTTTTTTTTTTGGAGTCAATAATCATAATTCTACCTCAATTGCTCAATAGCTATTTTTTTAAGTGATTTCCAAACATTTTGCTTATCTCTACATGCATACTGGTTTTTACACCTTGGTCTTTAAGTCAGCCTTGATGCCATTGTGGTGACTTTAGAGACCATGAGCCAACTCTCAGTCCCCAAGCATTTGGCTCAGACACAGATGGAAGGAGGGGAAGAAGTTTGGGGATTTATCAGAGGAATTCCAAGTAATCCTTGTTACTATATTTCCTTTTACTTATTTATAATGCAAACAAGAAGTTAAAATCATAATTGCTTTACCTCTGCCCATTAAAATATGCCATTAAAAATCATCTTAATGAATAGATATTACTGTCTGGTGATGACTACTCTGACCCCCTGTCTAACAGGCTCCATTTATGTCTTGTTTGATGGAAGTTCTCTGCATCTGCAAAGCAAAAGGGCAAACTGATTTATGAACAAGACTTATTGTCGCAGAGGCAGATTTGTATAATGAGAAATATATTAAATCTAATGAAGGGAGAGCGTGCCTACCAAGGCAGAAAGTGCGTTGTGATTAAGTGATTCAATATCCCTCAATGGATTAATTTAGACAATGCACTGGGGTACGTAGCCACTGCCAGACCCCTTTGCTCTAATGACAAATGTTAAGCAATGCTGCATACTTGTGCATATGTATTGGCTTTTTAAGGTGTGATGACAAAGTAAGGTGTCACCCTCAGACCTCTACATTAATAAGATGAATCCCAGAGATGCACATGTCCTACAGATAGAGAACCAGGAAAATCTATCAAAAATGTCATCTTTTAATATCTGCTTACAGTAAAGCATTTACTATAAAATAGACACACTCTTACCTTTTCAACCAAGGCCAGCTTACTGTATCTGACAAACACCAAATGCAATCCATGTTAATTCCCTCTCCGGTCCCCAGCAGGGCCCAAGTCAGACACAGGACAATCAGTCATGGGCTGTGGTTTCCAAATAGGAGCATGCCAGCTACTGTTTAATTGTCTACATGTACACACTCAATACAATAAGCGATGTCATTTGCAAGATTTGAAAGCCACAACGAACCTGTCAGGGCCCAGCAGTCACCTTCCTACAGTTTGGAACAAGTCCAGTTTCCAGTTGTGACTACATAAAGCAAAACCCTGTAACCTTCAGTGACAGCACAAAGGGAGCTGAATTCTGCATTACTAACAGCAATGACCCCAACACAATGCTCTTGGGACACACAGGTATGCTCAACCTATATCCCACAGAGGGAAATGAGCCATCTTAGGCTCTCAGTGCCACAGGAAAAAATATTCGGCGCTCTGAGGGTCTGCAGGTAATGGATTAAAAAATTCTAACACTTTTTTCACCCTTTTCTTTTTCTCTAGGAGAAAAGTATCTCAAGAGTACTGGCACCAGAATTAAGAAACTAGGAAAAAAATAGCCACTTATGTGGTGTCCAGCAGCCTTAATAAGGAAAAGCAGAATTTCCATCACCTTGGGCATCCATTCTGATGACTCAAGGGCAGAGAGGAATCTAACAAGCCTATGTTCCTCTCTTTATAATAACTGAAAGAAAGAAAGAAAGAAAGAAAGAAAGAAAGAAAGAAAGAAAGAGAAAATGTGACTTCTATACGAGGCAGGTGGTGAAAAGAAAAGGCTGTCCCACACACCAAAAGTAAAGGTGAAGAGGTTTCAGCTTCTGTTTTTGGATTCCCCTAGACTATTGGATCCCTCTTGGCCTAATGAAACTATGTGTTTGCTGTGAAGTATATAAACAAGCTGAGGTCAGAATCCTATTCTGCAGCGTACTGTCTATGTGACCCTGGTGGTATTCTCTGTTCTTTAAGGAATGATTATTCCTAATAATTTCATCATATCTGAATTACTTATATTAACATAATTAAAAAAAACACATTTATCTATTAATAAGTCCTCAGTGAGCTTTAAAGAGGGTGGCTTCTTGTACTAAAGAAGCCTTTTTGATGAGATATGGGGTAGGAAAGACATGCAAATGAGGAAGTAGAAGCAGGAAAAGAGATAAATTGCCCTGCATGAGCCAGTTGTAATGGCTTGAGAAGCCTTGGAGAAGATGGTGTAAAGCACACATACTGAAACCACAGGGACCCTGAGGTGAGTCTGCTGTGGAAAGACAGAATTTACAAAGAGGTGACCGGTGACCAGCATACACCATGAATACCACTACATAGGGCTGTAAATAAAAGAGTTTCAGAAACAAGAAGTCCAATAGAATAACTAACAGGTGTTAGGCGTTGCCCAGCAGCATGATTCTTCTTAGGAGCTGGACTGCTTATCCAGAAAGGCTGCTATTCCTAAGAAGATATGTGTTGATTTGAATAGAAATTTTCATATTTTTCCAAGTCACATTCATTTCCTATTCACCCCAGGAAACTGTAAGTTCACTTCCAGATGTTTCTGAAAGCAAGTTCAGGTGCTAGAGGTTCAAACCCAACAATGTTGGGAGCTTGGTCCCAGGGACTCAGTAAGACCTTTCCCTGTAATCAGATATAGCTACTAACACAATGTATTTTATTTTATTAAAGTTTTTTTATTTATTTGAGAGAGAGAGAGCATGGGGTGGGTAGAGGCAGAGGGAGAGAGAGAATCTCAAGCAGACTCTCCACTAAGAGCCAAGCCCTGCACAGGGCTCCGTCCCAGCACCCTGAGATTCTGACCTGAACCAAAATCAAGTCACTTACTGTGTACCAGACATGATTCTACATGCTTTACATATATTAACTCACTTATTCTTCACCACAACCTTATGAGGTAGACAATTACATTTTACAGGTGAAGAGACTCAGGTACGTAAAGATTAGATAATCTTCCCAAAGACTCAATATTTGGTGGAATGGGATTCAATCTGAGCTGTTTGAATCCAAATGCTGTGCCCTTAAATGCTAGACTAGACTGCCTGTTCATATCTATATTAATATAGGCAGAAAGGGAGATAGGTAAGAATATAGGTTGAGATAGATACATAGATAGAAATAAGACTTAGATAAAGAAATACAAATATAGAACAAATATAGATATTAATATGGGTATAGATACAGAAATACAGACACAGGCAGCAAATAAAAAGAACTAGATTAAAGGGCTACTGAGACAGACCGGAAGTTACCATGTGTTCATTCTCTCAAGAAGCTTGGTCTTACATTTGAGACTTTGTGTTTGTATTTGTTTCCATTTTTGTACATATGAACACACCAAAAAAAAGTTTTTTCAGGATATGATGTCTCATAAGATATGATTAGATCTGAAAATGGTAGAATTTGGAGATGAGAGGATTAGGGAAGTTTCTTCTGGCTACGATGGAGTGGCCAGACTTTCTCTGCTGCTGTTAACAACTAGAAAATTGGACAAAATCTATGAAACAAGAGTTTTTAAATGTTGAACAACAGATGACACAAAACAGTGACCCCTTAGAGAGCAAAAGCACACAAGGTGAGTTTTCTAAGCACCCCAGCTTTGTTCCAACAGGTACTTTATGGTGTAAGTCAGGGAAGGGAAGCTCACACAGAGCACAATAGTGTCCAGGGACACTGAGGCAGCTGAAAAATTATGGGATAGAGTACTAACAAGAAGGAAGCTACAAAGAAAGAGATCCAGAAAATTGCCCACAGGTTCCCCATAAGTCTGTTGCTGAGAACTGAGCTGTGTTCGTGCAGGTAAAACTCCATGAGGCAGGACAAAGAATTGCATTTAACTTCTCATCTGTCAGAATAAAGAGGCCTCATTGAACACCAGGTTATTCAGGAGATCTGATCAGGTCTGGGTAGGAGTAAGTACTACACTTTGGCCCTTAACAAATTTATAGACAAGTATAAAAATGTATTAGGTTGATCTGTAAATAGCTTACCTCTCTGCCAACATAAACTGAAGTTATTTAGAGGAACAACAACAAAATCCAGATACTCAACAACATAAAAATAGCCAGCATACATTTTGCAAAAATAACCATGCATGCAAAAAAAAAAAAAAAAAAAAAAAAAAAAAAAAAACAAGAAAATTTGACCCATAACTAGAAGAAAAACTGACCAATAGAAACAGCCTCAGCAATGGCCATGATAATGGAATAAGCAGACAAGAACTTTAAAATCATTATTAGAAATATGATTAAAGACAGAGAGAAAAACATCATGAACATAAGGAGAAAAAAATTACATTTTTAAAATGGAACTTCTATAGCTAAAAAATACAATGAAATGAAAAATTCATTTGAATGAGATTAAAAGCAGGTTAGACACTGCAGAAGAAACAACCAGTAAATCTAAAGACATAGTAATAAAAACTATCAAATTGGCAAAAGACAAAAAGAACAAATGAAACACATACACACAAGAGCGAACTATATGGCTATATTAAGTGCATCACATTTATGTAATTGTAATTTCTATGAAATAGAAAGAGAAAAGAGGGGGCAGGGACAGAAATAAATAAAGACATAGAAACAATTTTTAAAAGGTCCATATGGTTTCCGAATTTGAGAAAGTGATATTTGATGAAAACTTTTGATGAAGTTCAATAAACTCCAAGCAAGATAAACACAAAGAAACCAACATATACCAAGAGACATCCAAATCTTAGGCAGCCCCAGTGGCTCAGCAGTTTAGTGCCGCCTTTAGCCCAGGGTGTAATTCTGGAGACCAGGGTCGAGTCCCATGTCAGAATCCCTGCAGGGAGCCTGCTTCTCCTTCTGCCTGTGTCTCTGCCTCTCTCTGTGTGTCTCTCATGAATAAATAAAATCTTTAAAAAAAAATCTAGTGACAAAAAAGTAGTAAAAAAAAAATCATAAAGGAAGAAAAATAGAGAAGAGCCAAAATAAGAAATACCACTGAGTTCCTGTTGAAAAAATGCAAGTCAAAGAAAATGGGGTACTTAATATATGTAGACAAAAAATGTCTGACAGCAATAGCACCAAAGCCATTATCAGCAGAAATTCCTTATAAACTCCGTGGAATATTCAAAATACAGTGATTCATGATATTTATATTATGTACATTATACGACTTATATTCTACTTTTATTGTCTATATACTAATGAAACACTAAAAATAGAAAGGAATAGTGATCGTTATATACAACAACATGCAAAATTTCAAAAACATTATGCTGAACAAAAGAAACTGACACACAAAAAAGTATATACTGTACAAAATTCTAAAAAAGACTAATTTATAGGAACAGCAAACAAATCCAGATTTGCTCAGGGTCGAGACTAGTGTGGGAATTAACTGCAAAGTAGCCCCACAGAACATTTTGGAGTAATGGAAATGTTCTGTATTGATTTGTGTGGTGGTTGGTTACATGGATGTAGACATTTGTCAAAACTCATTGCGCTGGATGCTTAAAATTGGGTCATTTTGTTGTATGCAAATTATACTCAATCAAGTTGATTTTTTTTTTTTAAGTTCCTAGGAGATCTTTAACTGCCATCTCCCCCACTCTCCCTTTTTCAGCGGGGAAGCTGGAGACCAAAGAGATTAAATAATTTATCCAATGTCACATTGCCACGTTAAGCACAGCTTAGAGTGGTGTTTAAAACCTGAATGTAGAGCCCATTCCTCTTTACAGCCAGAACAAGAGAAAAAGGAGGGAAAATGGAGTGATTATCCTGGAAAATAAATGTATCACAAAAGGGAATGAAAAAGCCCTGGATTCTGTTTGTTGGGGTGGCAGAAACAACTTTTGGGGGCAGTAGTTATAGGTATGAAGAGTTTTGTTAGACCAGTTTGCCTCACAATGTCTTCACCAATTAACTCCTCGTGTTGGCTTTCCTTCCCTACGTCCCAAAAAGATCCCACCAAAAGTGTCCTTTCTACGGAGACAGACGGTCTTTACACTCAGAGTCATTTATTTTATTACGTGCTAAAATATTTGAGTGCAGTATATCGGTGTTTTCAACTTTCTTTAAAATGATTTGGCAAAATCAAATAATACACATATGTTTACACACATATATCTCTACATATGTGAAGAGGAGAAAGAGGAAGGATGAAAATGAGGAAAGAGATGTGAAGAGAATCGTAAATAGAACATTGGAAGTGGCCAGGGTCAGGGCAGGAAGAGAAGAACCAGCAGAAGGTAGTTTATTTGTTAGAACCTCACACTCCTTGCAGAAGAAGAAAAGGGTAGAAAGAGTTTAAGGTGAAGGATGGAGGGAAGAAAAGAGAGGGGTGGGTGTGGGGGGGGTGGAGGGGAGAAAGATAGAAAACTAGGGAGGGGGGAGCACACTCCTTGCAGAAGTGCAAAGCTGTCCTCCTCCTTGTAAGCACTGGCATTGCACACACCATTCTTCCTATAAATAGTGGCACAGGCATGGTGTGATCAGATGAAATGCTCTATTTTCCAGGCAGAGATGTGCCTGTACCCTTAAACTGCAGAATCACTGAGGGCCACATCTGTGCTCTTCTTGGAGTAATTAAAGAAAGGCTTTGGTGCTTTCCCAGATAGGCTCAGAAAATGCTCAACTCCCCGACTCAGATGAGTGTACCCTTTTTTGGATGTCTTCAGTGGTGGGAAGCCCCAGTGCTACCTGCAAGAGCCAGGGTCCCACCTCTCACCACCTGTGGGTGGCTGGTGGGTCTCAGGGAACAGCCAGGCCCAGTGCGAGGGGCTGGCCCTGCCCATCACCTTCCTCCCCCCTCTCCACCCCAGCTCGCCCCGACCCAACCAGCTCCCTTCCTGGGAAACAGAATAAAACAAAAGTCCTCTTAAACAATAGAGCTGTCGGGGAGAGTCCAGAAAACGAAGGCTAGAGAGGCCAAACATTGATAAACTTAATTAAATTTCTAATGAAACCAGACACAGCCTGTAGTGATTACTCTGTGTAACTGAGACTAATATTACAATTAGGCTAATTCATCCCCTGATGCTCTAAACATAGTTATGGGCTCAATCCATATTTCTTCCCTCTTGTCAACAATAGATATCCATTATTTTAGGAGCTCCGGTCTCAAGTATAAAAGCGGGGGCCCTCGATCTCCTCCGAGCGGTCTGTGCCCGGCTCAGGGCGGCCGGTGCCTTCAGGCCAGCAGGGTGGGTTTTCTCTTGCCTCCCTTTTTGGAAACACCAGAATCTTTTTGCTGCTCTCAAAAGCCCCATTTCAGATACCCTTAATCTTGTTTTCCTTCTCACTGCCAAGCTAATCCTCCTCCAAAATATAAAAATAAAATAAAAATGTGGCAGAGAAAGGGTTTCATTCTTTCCACTGCCTCAAAGTGGAGACAAACGGCTGTGTACCTTGCCTGTTTCCTAATGCAGTGGAGCCAAGGGTACTCATCGGGTACTCATCAGAAAGCACCCCTGTCCTCATGGGGTGCCCCAGGCATAGGCCACGGCACTGGCAGCAACCAGACAGGGCACAGTGAGCCCCTGTGACAGGTAAGCGTGGGCCGGGGCCACCTGCGTCTGCATCCCTGCTGCTCCATGTACGACTGGAGAAATTACTCAGTATTTCAGAGCCTATAATCTTTCATGTGTAAAATGAAAACATAAAAGTCCTCTCAGGTTCTGTTGGATGGGCTAAATGAGACAAAATAACAACTTTTTGTTGCTTGTTATAGATCTAGGATAGCAAAAAGCACTTTACGTACATCATTGCATTTAATCCTCTTAAAACCTCTATGAGAAAAGAAATCATGGCTTTAGAAAGGGAAGACCAAGTTCACCGGCAGACCCAAGATGAGAACTTGAGTCTATCTGCTCGTCCCCTCAGCCACCACCTTCCAGATCCATTCCATTACTGGAAAGGCCCAAACCACAGGCCATCTTTAAAAGCACTTTCATTACCTTCAGTTAAATACATTTACTTGAACTGATCGTTTTGAAGTTGTCAAGCAGGAATCTTCCTCCATATGCTTTAATGAGTACATAAAAGTCATTTGTAATGAGCACATTGTTTATATGTCAAAGGTATTACGAAGTGCTTGAAAATAGTTTGTTTTCTTAATTAGATTAAACAGGCTTCCTGCAATCTTCCTTACTTTATTGATTTACTTAATGAACCTTTTTTTTCATAGATAGGACAAATGTAAATTTCAGCCTGGCCTGTGAACAAATTATCTGAAATTCCGAATCGGTAGGGCCTTAATTAATGAGGCTTTACTCTATATCACCAGTGAGGCACAAAGATTTATTACGTTAAAATAGTCATAATGAGAACAATTCTCCACATGTGGCTGAGGAAGATGGCCTTGCTCAGGTCACCGCAGAAGGAATGGGTTCCCTCCCGCCTCCACCCGGGCTACGCTTGGTGGCTGCCACACTGTCACATAAGGGCTCAGTCAGAAGCAACATGCATGAGCCAGGAATCAAAAGATACGAGCAATAAGGAAGGCGCTTCGAGAAAGATAGGTTAAAGGAAGCGGGGCACCAAGAGTAAATCCTGGCAAGTGTTGTGTCTTGATCACAACAAGAAGTGGAGCTCATGGAGCTCAGTGTTTCTGGCTGCAGAGTGAAACCCTAAAGTAAAAGGGAAAGTGTAGCAGGTTCAGACCCGCAGGTGGTTGGAAGCCAAGGCAAGGAATACAGCCCTTGAGATTTTTAGATGAGGGTAACTGAAGTAAGGCTTCAGCTAAGGGGTAGAAACATGAAGACGGAATTACGAGGCTGCCCCAACTGCAGTTGTTCCCATGAGCAGCCACCTGGGGCTTCTGTGGTTCCAAACTATCAACCCCACTGGGGAAGCATCACCTTCTGGGGAACCTCGGAGGCCCCTGGAGCAGGTCCAAATGAGGTGGACATCCGAGACGTCAGCCACTCACTTCTCCTCACCTCGAGGACATTGATTGTCTAAGAGCTAAGCCAGACCATGCCCCAGGATACTGGTAGTAAAGACTGCTAGTCCAGTTATTCAGAGAAGGAAAAAGCTCCATAAAAAGACAGTCATCATTTAATACCAACCATTCCTGGACTGTTTTCTTTGTGCCTGGTGATGTGCTAAGTATCTTACAAGGATTATTTAAGCCCCACCTTCACCCAAATGTATAAATCTTACTAAACCATTTTACGCAGAGAAAATTGAAATTTAGAAATGTCAACTCCCCCTCACTCCCACCCCAGGGCCACACTAGCGGCAAGCGGCAGAGCTGGAATGGATCTGGCTGAAGGCTGACACCAGCACCCAAGTGAAACAACACAGTGATGTGCTACTGAGAGAGAAGGGGTCTGGAAATCCACCACCCTCAAGTACAGTTAGGGAGCCATGAGGACTTCAGGAAGGTAGAGCATCAAAGGAAGGCTTCCATGGGCCTCAGACAACTATGGTCAAGGGAGTCATAAGTGCCAGCCACTGGTTTGACCCGAAGTTAAAGGTTTGACCTAATGTGGCAAACGGTTGTTTGTCTCAGGGCAGGACCCTGTGTCCATAGAAAGGCAGACCTAGACTCCATGGCTGAAGCAGGGAACTGTTGCCTGGGTCCCATTCATTTTGCAGATACCAACGGGACCAATGGGATCCCGGGAATTCCCAATAGGTGGCGCCGGAGGGCCTCTTTCTGCCCGTGGGAAATGAGCTGTCCAGGCCATGACCGATGTAAAACTTCACCATCCTTTGGAGTAATAAATTGCTTTATAGGAGGTAGTGATGGAAAACTTGAGTGCCAGTGGCTCTCAGGCCTAGGCTCAAATTCTCGTTCTGCCAGGATTCATTAGCTGTGCGATACTAGACAAGCACCTTCACCTCTTAACACTCTGTATTCCACTTTAAAATAGTGAGACCAAAAATAACAGTCGACTTCATAAAGTTGTCCTAAAGATTAAAATAAATCATGTATACAAAATGCTTAGCCAAGTGCCTGGTACACAGTGCTCATAAATGCTAGCTATAACAATTATTTATGCTTTTAAAAACTCTTTCACATTCACGGTTTCATCTGAATTGGGGAAATCCGGTAGCGGGCTCAGCATACAAATATGAGAGCATGTAGAAGACATCAGAATTTTCTTGGCTCTGTCTCTGTTCAGTTTTTTCAGTAAGTGATATTTCCAAACGGAGCTGGCAAGCCAGGAAATAGCGTGCCAGTGACCATTTACTGTTTCCCCTGCCCAGGTGGAAAAAGACAACAGTGAGGACATTATTCATTGAACTTTAAAGTGTTTTTTGTTGTTGTTGTTGTTGTTTTTAACCGCTAAGCACAATAACCTTATGTTCCAAGTCGTCTCTTGGCATCGATGCTGAGTAAACACAAGGGAGCAAACCCATGCTGGCCTTTAGGAATTCTGATTCCTTACCTTCTCAGTACTTACAACTTAGCAGGATTTAGAGCAAGTCCTTGTCTGTTGGCTTGTCTGTTGACACAAATAACTGACTTGTGTTGTTGCTATTTTAAGGTAAACATGTACTGTCTCCTCAACATATTGTAAACTCCTTGAGGACTAAAACTTTGACTTTCCACTCTCTTCTTTATCCCTAGAGTATCTAGAATGGTGCTGTGTGCATTAAAAAGTGCACAATAAATATGTATTGATTCATTAATAGAGAGACTCAATATTCAGAAAACAGATGCAATTTCAATGAGGTGGAAGGCATCTGTGAACTCTTTGTTTACCCATCCCTAATAGCTCCAGGTAATCGGTGTGTCTAATTAAGAATTTTATGGGAATAAACAGGAATAATTGGAGTGCTTTCCCAATGCCTAGCCCAATGGTACGAGAGAATAATGTCCTGCCAAAGATGCCTGGCCAGCATGGCACTAGGGCCCTCCAGGCCCAGAACACTTAAGTGTTGATTCAAGCCCAGTGACTTCTCTGTGACTCAGAGCAACCACCACCCTGGCTCAGAAGAGAGAAAATGCTGTCAAGTGCTGACCAAAAAAGCAGTTCCAGGAATCTTCCAGGATGAGATGTGACTGTCACAATCAGTGACTCAAAAAGCAATCAAATCTCTTTGCCAGGATATGGGTTTCAAAGAGCTGACTGCAGTATGGAAGAATAGATGGGCATTGGGAACCCCTTCTAAGGCCAACATCACAATTGTATTATGTCCCTGTCTACTGTAGACTAGGGAAGAGACTGACACCAAAACTGAAGCATCAAATAAAATTAAGCACCTGAGAGTTGAAACTTTTAAAAGAGCCATTTGGCAACTTCTATCACTTGCTTGTTGACAGTGTAAACTTTGCCTGGCAAGTTGAAAAGCTATACCAAACACAAACCTTATCTCTGACAATTAGAAGCACTTAAATAAGCTAATGTAATCAATTATGTCTTTTAATTTTCCAGACAGCATTTACAGGGTTTAATTTTCTGCTGCTACACCTTCCAAATTATCTTCAGGTGGTGTTCAGAATCTAATGGGAGGATATATTGTGGTTGCATCGATATTATCTTTGCCGAATTCCCCATATACCGTTCTCTCCTCCCCCCACCAACACCCTCTGTATCCCAGACCTAGAGGTGAAATGATTGTAAAGAAGAAAAGTCGGGACGCCCGGGTGGCTCAGTGGTTTAGCCCCACCTTCGGCCCAGGGCCTGATCTTGGAGACCCGGGATCAAGTCCCACATCAGACTCCCTCATGGAGCCTGCTTCTCCCTCTGCCTGTGTCTCTGCCTCTCTCTGTGTCTCTCTCATGAATAAATAAATAAAATCTTAAAAAAAGAAAAGGAGAAGAAGAAAAGTCATAAGAGGTTTACTTAATTTCTTATTTTACAACATTTATGTCATCCTCTTGTCACTTTTCCTATATAAAAATCAGTTGCAGTTATGATAGAATCCAAATACAGAAAGATACAGTTCAAAGGGAACATATGATACAAAAAAAGAAAAAAAGAAGAAAGGAAGGAAAAATTAGATGACTGGATCTCTTTCTCTCTCTCTCTCTCTCTCTTTTTTTTTTTTTTTTTTTTAAGATTTTACCCATTTATTCATGAGAGACACAGAGAGAAAGGCAGAGACATGGGCAGAGGGAGAAGCAGGCTCCCTGCAAGGAATGTAATGCAGGACTTGATCCCAGGACCCCGGGACCACGACCTGAGCCAGGGGCAGACACCCAACCACTGAGCCACCCAGGTGCCCCTGGATCTCTTATCTTGAGCCGATATCATTTGAAAAGAAAGTTCCCTGGTAAAAAATAATAATAATAATAATAAGATAGAGGACATCAGTCAGCATAAAGCAGACATATTGACCTATTTGATGTCTTTGAGTGAACCCTTAAAGTACTAATACCAATTAGATGATGGTATTGAAAGTATCATAATAGCTTAGGAATTTAACATAGAATGTGGATAAAGGACAATGGTCTCCCCACAAAAGAAGAATTACTTCTTAACTGAGGTACAAGATCCACAAATAATTCTCCCCTTCTATCTGGAAAGCACTAGAGTCCACATATAATGAACAGTGGTGCTTTCCTATGTATCATTGGAGATAAGCTACCATATAAAAGTCAGACCAGCTATCCTCTTAGAAAACTGCAACCAGATGGAGTTGGAATGGTAGAAATCTGTGGTAACTTAAAAAGCCTTAAATAAAGGAAAGGAAACAGAATTCATCGGTGCTTTTTCCAGTTCTCTCCATGGACTGCAAAGACTCATATATTTGACATATGTAAATATTTCAGTCCACCCAAAAGATATTTTATCAAGCAAGAGTTAGAGCCCTCACCCATCACAGTCAGTCTGTATCATCTGCAGAAAATGTTTCACCTGGCTTTGTCAAACTAAATTAGTTATCAGGAGGTAGTTTGACAAAACTTGGAAGCAACCAAGAGGTCCCTTAGTAAGTGAGTAAATTTAAAACTGCTGGTACATCCAGACAATGGAATATTATTCAGCACTAAAAATAAATGAGTTTTAAAAAGCCATGAAAATGGAAGAAATTTAAATGCATATCACTAAGTGAAAGAAGCCAATCTGGACAAATCCATACTTTACGATTCCAACTATGTGGCATTCTAAAAATGGCAAAATTGCAGACAGTAATATCAGTGGATGTCAGTGTTGAGGACGAGGGAATGGATGCATAGGCAGAGCACAGAGGATTTTTAGGGCATTAAAACTCTCTGTACAATACTATAATGATGGATGCATATCATTATTCATTTGTCCAAACTCATGAAATGTACAACACAGAGAATAAGCCCTAAGGTAAACTATGGACTCTGGATGGTTAAAATGTGCCAGTGCGGGTTCATCAACTATAACAACTGTACCATTCTGGTCTGAGATATTGATAATGGGGGAGGCTGTGCTTGTGTGAGGGCAAGAAGTTATATGGAAAAATCTCTGTACCTTCTCAATTTTGCTGTAAACCTAAAACTACTCTTTTAAAAAAGTCCTAAAAAAATAAAAAGTTAGTGTGTTAACTTAAATTGCCTGGCATCTTGACAGCAAATAGGGAATGTCCTAAAGAGAAAACTTCAGAGCTCAATTTAAAATAGCTGAAATGAGGGGCATCTCAGTGGCTCAGTCGGTTAAGCACCTGACTCTTGGTTTCAGCTCAGGTCATGACCTTGGGGTCATGAGATGGAGCGCTGAGTCGGCTCCACACTGAGCATGGAGCATGGAGCCCTCTTAAGATTCTCTCTCTCCCTCTGCCCCACCCCCAAATTCTCTCTCTCTCTCTCTCTCATAAGAAAAAAAAAATAGCTAAAAGGAAAAGGGAGTCCAAAAACCTGAGTCTGGTATCATTTTGCCAGTCCTAATCATGTGACCCTGGAAAGTTACTCCAACCATTCTGGAGTAAGAACTCTTCCGGCTCATGGGTCAATGAATCACAGGGATCCTGATCACTGAAAATGTATTGTCCATTTTCCAAATTAATTGTTGTCTTTGTTTTCATTGAAGCCAGTCTCTTTTTTTTTAGTTTGATTAGTGACAGCCCATCTCCCAGAGTCCTGTCTCCTTCTCAATATGCTGATGAAATCAAGTTTCTGAATTAATGGTGGAACACTAGACAGCTATCCCAAAGTCACGCTGAAGGAGTTCACAAGAAATCCCAGGACGAAACAAACAGAAAACAGCTAAAAGTCTCAGGGAACCAGCTGAATTAGGCAGGGAAGTGTAGGAGACGTTTAATGTAAGTTATACATTATATGACATATATAATGCTCTGGTCTGAATATGTTCCCCCAAATTCACACCTCAAAATGATTGCATTAGGAGATGGGCTTTAGGAGATGATTAGGTCATGCAGATGGAGCCCTCATGAATGGATTAGCACCCTTAGAGACCCCAGAGAGGTCTTTCTCCCTTTTGCCATGTGAGAACACAGCAAGAGGGCGTCAGCTATGACCTGGGAAGAAAACTCTCACCAGAATGCAGCCAGGCTGGCACTTTGAACTTGGACTTCTCAGGCTCCAGAACTATGAGAAATAAATTTCTTTTGTTAGTTAGCTACCCAGTCTGTGGTAGTTGGTGATAGGAACCCAAACAGGCTATGACCAACATAATTTTATATATTTAATATATATAATTTTTTGGAAGATAATATGTATTTCATATATTTGAAATCCATATTTGAAATATTTCATATTTATGAAGTCTAAAAATTGAGAAAAAAATCATTTATTCCACCCATTATCACTACTTAACATTTTGCTATATATCCATAATCTTTTTGCTATGCAGAGATATAGATGCTTTTTTAAAAAATACACTGGAATCTACTCTATTGACTGTTTTTTTCTCTTAGTAACATCATAAGCATTTTCCGATAGCTTTAAAAAATTCCTTGAGATCATTATTTTTAATGATTGCACAGTACTCTGGATATAGATGTACCATAATTTATTTAACCAACCCCCTATTGTTTGACATTTGGGTTATTTCTACTGTTTGCTATTATTTTTTTAAATGCCATGAAAAGATATCATTATACATAAATCCTTGAGTACATCTCTGATTATTGCCTTAAGATAAATTCCCAGGCATGGAATTTCTGGGTCAAAGGGTAGGCATGTGCTAAGGCCATTGATATATATTGCCAAATTACTCTCAGAGAAGCTTATTCATGATTACAAGCCCATCAGTTATGTAGAAAACTGCTGAGGAATTTTGATAAATGCTTAGAGCAGATAAAGAACCCCAGACACATATTAGAGAAGAAATGCATTATTTTAAATGGCCTGCAACACATACCACTTACTTTATTCTCACTTGGAATTAATTCCAGGGAAACCTGGTTTCAGGTACATTATTTTAGTGGGTGGCTTAAACACCAATACCGGTGGATTATCAAAAAAGATAGTCTGAATTATGGGAGACTCTGAAAGTGCATTAGTTATCACTTATGATTTTGTGCCTTGAATTTTTCCTTCCACGAACATATTTTGCTTTTATAATGAAAATCGAATGAAAAATACCTTTTAATTTGCTAACAATATTCTATAGCTAAATTTATAGAACTAAATCTAGTCCAGAAAATGAGGTATATCTGTTTACATGTAAAAAGCCAGGGTCAAAGCAGTACCTTGCAACTTATTTTATCTCTCAACTGCTTTGGATGGCAGAAACAAACTAATGTTAACATTCTCATTGTCCAAGGAGAGAAACTGAAACCTGGAGATGCAAACTGACTTTGCTAGAATCATCGCAGATAGTGGAATCACCACAAAGTCTGATTTCTTTATTGTAGTAGGGTATCTGATGATACTTTTAAAAAAAAAAAAAAAAAAAACTCAGAACCCAAAACCTAGCAATACCTGTGTTACACACATTTAACAGAGAAAGGTCTTTTGCAAGGTGACGGACAGCTGGCAGGAGCAGATGGCTGGGGGGAGAAATGTTCCAGCCAGGGACTCTGAAGGACAGATGGGTCGCAATGCCCTGAGTCACTCTACCACATGCTCAGGGGTCCACAGGCTCTAGGAGCTTTGAAGAGGTTGTTGCTGTCAGCTGGCCTGGGGTTTGTTATTGTAGAACAATGGAGACCCCAAAAGCAGAAAGCAGAGTTATTATTGGCTAGAAATGGGCTGTCTAATTGGAAATGGACCTTGTTCTCTAGCAAGATCCTAAGAAACATAATTCAATTAGAGGTTGATATAACTTTGATCACAATGCTGCTTTTGCATAAGTGTATCACTGTCCATTTCTGCATGTCAAAATCCCAGCTATTTCTCCATGTTCACCTCAAACACTGTCTCTTCCCAGATTCCCCAGCCAGAAGTCATCTCTGCTGTCCCTGGCCTCTCAAAGCCCTTCACCTCTATCTCTCATTATACTTAATATTTTCTATCTTGTATTAAAATGACTTATGCATGGGGTGCCAGGGTGGCTCAACTGGTTAAGTGTCCGACTCTTGGTTTTGGCTTAAGTCATGATCTCAGGGTCATGAGATCAAGTCCCAAGCTGGATTCCATTCTGGGCATGGAACCTGCTTAAGATATTCTCTCTCTCTCTCTCTCTCTCCTTCTGCCCCTGTTACCCACTTGTTCTCTCTAAGAAAAAATAAATAAAAATAAAATGACTTACACATGCATCCTATCTTGGCCTCAGTGAGCTGGCAGTCCAGCTAAGGAGAGTGCTGTAAACTTCGTCACACACGCCCTACTGCATTTTGCATAATACATTGGAACAAAAACTTTTCAATAATTGTTTATGAAATACCTGAAAGAATGAAACTGTATTATGTAGTCATTTCCTGCCAATTCTATTAAGTAGCTCAGATGTTAATCACCAACTCTCTCAGACTTTTAAAAGTTGCCTCATGGGCCAGAGGGGAATTATTATCACAACATAGATTTCTTCTAAAATACAAAGCTTAATTAGTCTAGCTTTACTTGTTTTTATTTTAAAAGGGACACCAAAGGGAAAGATGAGACGTGATTGATAGCACATTGCACTAATAAATTCACCATTCTGTGAAGTTTTCCTCATCTGGTTTTCAAACAGCCAGATTTTTAGCATTATAAATATGCTGGACATTTATCCATTCCATTTTTAAAATTAAATGACTAAAGTAAACTAGACTCAACTCATATCTTCTCCCTTGCTCCTTCTCCCTGGATTTCTATAGGATTTCTCCTTCCTTTGAAGTTTACTAAATTCATTAGGCTACATCTCTATGTCCATTGTTCTACATTATTTTTCTTCTTTTGAAACAATACACCTTTTAGGACAATGGATCCTTGGATGTTTTATTAAATGTGTATTTTTTTCTCTTATTAAAAAGGATTATTAACATTGAATTTTACTCCATCTCACATACCTGTTTTCATCTTTGGAATCATCTTTATCTTTTGGTTCTTCATTTGTGACCTTCCCAAGCACATTCCCCACATCCCTGACTCGATCTATTCTGTTTACTGCGTCCAGCATGGATGGTTCTCCAATCTGGTAAAATGTTGATGGTAATTTTCAGTTCCTTTCCTAAGTTCTGCTGTCCACTGTTTTTTGTTTTTGTTTTTGTTTTGTTTTTTTGTACTTTATCTTTGATTTTTTTAATTTTTATTTTTTTAAAGATTTTATTTATTTATTCATGAGAGACCCAGAGAGAGAGAGAGAGGCAGAGACACAGGCAGAGGGACAAGCAGGCTCCACGCAGGGAGCCCAATGTGAGACTCGATCCCAGGACTCCAGGATCAGGCCCTGGGCTGAAGGCAGGCGCTAAACTGCTGAGCCACCCGGGCTGCCCCTATATTAGAATTCTTATATACATTTATGTCAGTATTTTCTTTTTTCTTTCTCTCTAGAATAAAAACATACTAGCTCTATAATCCTCAGCAAGCCAATTGCATAAGAAAACAGTTTTCTTGTCCCTGTCATAAAAGACAGTGGTATCTCCCTACCTAACTACAGACTTGTTATGAATATCAAAAAAAAAAGATGTCCAAAACACTTGTTAACCTATAAGATACTTTACAAACATAATCTATTATCCATAAATGGCACATCAAACCACACAGTAGTACATTTGTTCATAACCACTACAAAGGTTACTGTTACAACTGCTGTCACTACTAGCCACCATTTACTGAAAACTTAAGTACCATGAGACATATTTATCACAAAGGTCATTTAATCTTACTAATAACACAATGAAACCAGTATTGGGATGTATACAGTGCATGTTTTATAAATGGGATTACTGAGACAGAGACTTGAGCTATTTTACACAAGGTCATAGAATTTGTAAATAACAGAACGGGGATTCAAATGAATGTGTCTGATACTAAGTTCATGTTCTTTCCATTATTCTAAGCACAGATAAAGAGAAGCAAACAAACAAAAATTTAATTTCAAATTCTATATCCATCATAACACCCTCTAGTAATCTCAAATTTCTTAATTGACATTTATCCTTGTACTCTAGGTCTTGTTTTAATAGACTTTATGTTTTATTTATTTATTTTTTAAAGATTTTATTTTTTATTTATTCATGAGAGACACAGAGTGAGAGAGAGAGGCAGAGACACAGGCAGAGGGAGAAGCAGGTCCCATGCAGGGAGCCCGATGTGGGACTCAATTCCGAGTCTCCAGGATCACACCCCGGCCTGCAGGCAGCACTAAACCGCTGTGCCACCAGGGCTGCCCTAGACTTTATGTTTTAAAGCAGTTTTAGGCTTTCAGAGAAATTAAGAGAAAAGTATAGAGATTTCCCATCTATCTACTCCTGCCTCCACTCATGCAGAGTCTGCCACAGTATCCTGCACCAAACTGGTATGTTTGTTGCAATTGATGAATCTACATTGACATCTCATGACCTAAAGTCCATAATTTGCATTAGGGTTCACTCTCAGTGTTGTGTGATGGATTTGTACAAATATATAATGGTCTGTATCCATCATTATAGTATCATATGGGACAGTTTATTCCCAGAATCCTCTGTGTTCTGCTCATTCTCTTCCTTCTTCTCAAACCTCAGGCAACCACTGATCTTTTTACTGCCTCCACAGTTTTACCTTTTCCCAGAATGTCATAGAGATGGGATCATACCATATATACCCTTTATGGATTTCCACTTAATAATATGCATTTAAGTTTCCTCCAGGCCTTTTCATAGCTTGGGACCTCATTCCTTCATGGAACTGAATAATATTTCATTGTTCGGATGTATCAGTTTGTTTATCCAGTCACCTACTGAAGGACATCTTCATTGCTTCTGAATTTTGGCAATTTTATGATTTATACTCTGTGTAGAGTTTTTTGTGTGAACATAAGTTTTCAATTTATTCTGGGTAGATATCAGGAAGCTTGGTTGCTGGATTATATGGTGAGAGTACATTTAGTTTTGTAAGAAACTGACAAACTGCCTTCCAAAGTGGCTACACCATTTCACATTCCCACCAGCAATAAATGAGAGTTTCTGTTGCTCCATATCATCACCAGCATATAGTTGATCAGCTTTGGATTTGGGTTATTCTAAATAGGTATATAGTGTGTCTTATAATCTGCAATCCCTAATGACATGTGATGTTCAGTACCTTACCAAATGCTTATTTGCTATCTGTATATCTTCCTTGGTCAGGTGTCCAAATTTTTTTGCCCATTTTTTAAATCAGGTTGTTCATTTTCATATTGTTGAGTTTAAGGAGTCTTTTGGATATTTTGGATACTAATGCTTTATTGGATATGTCTTTTGAAAATATTTTCTCCTAAGTCTGTGACTTGTCATCTCACTCTCTTGACAGTGTAGTTCACAGGGCAGAAGTTTTAGATGTTAATAAATTCAGTCTATCAATTATTTCTTTCATGAATTCTGTATTTGGTGTCACATCATTACTAAACCCAAGATCATCTAGATTTTTCCTGTGTTATCTTCTAGGAGCTCAAATTTATACTTTATTGTATAAATAAAGCACTGTTGGTGGGAATGTGAAATGGTGCAGCCACTCTGGAAAACTGTGTGGAGGTTCCTCAAAGAGTTAAAAATAGATCTGCCCTACGACCCAGCAATTGCACTGCTGGGGATTTACCACAAAGATACAGATGCAGTGAAACGCCGGGACACCTGCACCCCTATGTTTATAGTAGCAATGTCCACAATAGCAAAACTGTGGAAGGAGCCTCGGTGTCCATCGAAAGATGAATGGATAAAGAAGATGTGATCTATGTATACAATGGAATATTCCTCAGCCATTAGAAATGACAAATACCCACCATTTGCTTCAATGTGGATGGAACTGGAGGGTATTATGCTGAGTGAAGTAAGTCAATCAGAGAAGGACAAACATTATATGGTCTCATTCATTTGGGGAATATAAAAAATAGTGAAAGGGAATCAAGGGGAAAGGAGAAAAAATGAGTGGGAAATATCAGAAAGAGAGACAGAACATGAGAGACTCCTAACACTGGGAAACAAACTAATGGTGGTGGAAAAGGAAGTGGGTGGGGGGTGAGGATGACTGGGTGACGGGTACTGAGGGGGCACTTGATGGGATGAGCACTCGGTGTTATTCTATAAGTTGGCAAATTGAACACCAATAAAAAATAAATTTAAAAAAAGATTTTTTTCTTTTGTTTGTGGGAGTTGGCATGCTGATTCTAAAATGAATATAGAAATACAAAGGGCAGGCACCTGGGGGGCTCAGTTGGTTAAGCTTCCAACTCTTGATCTCAGCTCAGGTCTTGATCTTGGGTCATGAGTTTGAGCTGGGCATGGAGCCTACTTTAAAAAAGAAAAGAAATACAAACGACAAGAATAGTTGAGGCAGTTTTAAAGAAGAAAAAAATCGGAGAGCTTTAAGATAATGTGCTATTTGTGCAATAGGAGACACATACATAAATGGAATGGAGAAGAGGTTCCAAAAATATAAGGATTCATAGTTTGATTTTTATTTTTTAAAAAAGGCACTGTAGAGTAGTGGGAACAGTATATCTTCTAAACCAATGACACTTAGCCAGTAGAATAGACTGTTGAGAAATGTTTATATTCTGTGAAGTTTGGATGATAGAAACCAGATGGCATTAACCAGGAAGGCATTATGTGGGTTGTGCCTGTAGCCACTTCTTGCAATGAGAGAAAATCACCTGAAAATGTCACCTATTGAGGTTTAGCAATTATTTATTGAAAATGAGGTCAATGTTCTGTTGCAAGATATTTATTTGGGAACATTATGTTGCTCTGGGACCCGCAGACAGAGGTGGATAGTTGGGTTTGGGGAGAGAGACACGCTGTGGGTATTTGTATGGAAGTGATAATAATGCTGGATCATGGACTCCAGGCTGGAGGATGACAGTAAGCACTGATACCTAATGAGAAAATGACCCAAGATTTTCTTTCATGGGTGGTTTGAAGGCTTTAAAAAGGTTTCTGATGCTTCTAAGACTGAAAATGATGTATGAGGCTTAGCTTGACCACAGGGTAGTAAGGATGGACTGGGTGCTTTAAAAAAATCAGTCATCCCCACTACCTTTCTTCATTCCTCTGCATTTTTCTGATTCTTGTTTTCCTCTTTTCCTTTCCCTCTCTCCTATCTTTTTCCCTTACTTTGTATATTCTCGACTTCCTACTTCTCAAGCCTAATTTACTGCTTTTCTGATTCTCTTTCCTTCCTTCTTCTTCCATCTCCTGATTGAACCTTCTGCCTTCGGGCCATCTGCCTGGGGAATCCAGGATCAGCAGACAGTGGTGATTAAAGGGACTAGGGAATAAAGGCTCTCTGCATTCCTTGTCCTTCAACTACTTACATACCTTCTCTTATTTAAAAAACTGTTATTTTTGTAGTTTGTCATTTCTTTTTAAAGAGTAGCTGGCTGAGGCACCTGGGAGGCTCAACTGGTTAAGCGTCTGCCTTTGGCTCAAGGCATGATCCCCGGGGTCCTGTGATCAAGTCCCACTTTGGACTCCCTGCCCAGTGGACAGTCTTCTTCTCCCTCTTCATCTGCCCCTTCCCCCTCGCTCATGCTCTCCCTTGCTCCCTCTCTCTCTCTCAAATAAATAAAACCTTTTTAAAGAAATAAATAGTATCTTGACTATACATTGCATTACCATCTTCAAAGGTTCTCACACCCATTACCTTGTGCCAGTCCCATATTCTCTCACTAGCAAGTTCAAGGCAGCCTGTGCCCTCCTGTCTTGTGCTCAGCAGGGGAAGGAGAGCTCCTTTGGACACTATCCTCTGTAGACCAGCCATTCCCAGGTCTTTCAGAGAGTTAATAATTTGCCCCTCGGCCTTAATTTAAAAGTTTCTAATTCATTAACACTGCAATTTTCAAAATGAGGTTTGGTATGAGGTGCTGAATAACAAAAAGGCGCTATCAATCTCTTCCCCCTTAGAACCTGGATTCGAGGCTGGGGGTTCAGAGAGCCCAGCTCAAACACAGCTGAGCGGGAATTCGAACTCAGCCTTCAGCATCATCCTGACACTACAGTCTCAAGCAGCCCTTTACAGTTTATGAAACACGTCCATAGGCACCATCTCATCTCATCTGGCAATACCTTTGCTGTAATTAATAAGTGTGGCTGTGGTTTTCCCGTCTGGCTTGGAGTAGGCAGGGTTAGCCTAACCCAGGCGGGTCCTCTGGCCATAGGCTGTACATTATGCTACACTAATGATGCAATTAATCCCTACATTAGCTGACACATCATTCCTTAAAGTAAAACTTCCAAGTAGAAACCTCACCAAAAAAAAAAAAAAAAAAAAAAAAAAAAAAAAGTTGAAAAGGCAAAGCTGAGGGCCAGCTTAAAAAGACTACACAAGGAATCTTAATTCATTCCCAGCTTCTGCCTATTATATTGACAAATACACTACTTTAATCTCTCCCTACCAGACCTCGTACACAGTGGTCAAGAGGCCACTTTATTAGAGTTTCTTTTTTTCATCCGTTGGTTGTGAGAAAGGTTATGGGTACAAATACCTCCGAGCCAGTATTAAAAGGACATACTGGCAGGAAAAAAAATTATATAGTCAGTCTTGCTAAATTAGTTTACCTAAAATTGTATGTGTGAGTGATTTTAATCAAAATCTAATTTCCCCTCTTTTTAGAGTAACTGAAATGAGATTTTTCTAATTTACTTTTTGCGGTTCAAGTTTCTCATAATTCTTCTATGGTCGTGACAGCACCGTGAACGCGTCTGCTTCTACAAAGCATTAAAAAAAAATTAGATTTTCAAATTGATGTGCTAAATTAAAAATGTTTAATGTTTCTCATCAAAAGGCACAGGAGTATGCAAGGGGCCTCCAGTACAGTTAAAGGCGCGATATTTTTTTCATCTGTTTCTTTAATTCACAACCCAGGGCAACTGTACTGTGAAAATTAACAAGCTCTAAGTAAAGCAATCCTTGTAAGCAGTGTCCTCTACGAAGCTTCTTTTTAATTTCCTTCCATCCCTTGACATGGTGACCTTAAGGATGTCATAATAAAAATGGATGATGGTGCCTTGGGTTTGTTTTCTGTTTATTTGCTCGTTGTTGCGTACAGTGTGGGGGGGTTTGGATTTTTATTTTTTTAATTTTTTAATTTTTTTTGCCTTCTGCCCCAGTTGGAGTTTGCCAGATGTTATTAGGGCTTGTGAGCCTCTGAGTAATTGTAACTCTCAGGCTTGACTAGCTAATTCCAATGATTTAGAAAATCATATTACTTCTGTAAATTGGCTCCAGTTGTTATATTAAAATCCAAGCTCCTGCCCATCGTCGATGTCTGCTGCCTTGCTCGGGGCAAAGCTGGGCATATACCAGGAGCACAAACCCAGACTATAGAAGATGACTCAGTGGGTAAAAAGGCTTGGGAAAGGTTGCAAAGACATGCAGCCTTTTATTCAACTTTTACACGATTCTCCCACAAGTACAGTTCAGAACCCCATGTTGGTATGAAATTAAAATTCATTTATTTCTGAGATAATGAAGCATAAGACCCAATTCTCAAATACCGCAACCTTCTCTACTTCTACAAACCACAGGTCTACAGGTTTCAACGAGGGACAAGGCGGGTACTCCCACACTGCTCCTCTCGCCACCACTCCTGGCATGGATAGTTAAAGACACTGGATCTCTACAGAGAGGAATGTTTGCCTCAGGCCACACAGTAATTCCCCAACAGATCCAGGCCAAGGACCTAGGCAACCTGGCTGTTCAGCCCCTATGAGGAGAGTCCTTCGGTGCATTTTGGCTCATAGCAAAACAAGCGTGCACAATGCACATTACCATTTGATGCTGAGGGACCACAGCCATATTTCTTGATGAGGAAAAGCAAGAGGACAGAAAGCAGAAACCATGCTTCCTCCAGCCCCTGGATGACTAAAGACTTCAACACATTTTTCTAAAGCCACCAAGACTTTACAACAGCCTTAGAATTTCTCTCCTCTGTCTCCCATGCATACTGCATTAAACTTTATAAATTCCCCACTTTTTTTTTCCCCAGCTCACTTTTCTCCCTTAGATGAAACTAAGCCCTAGCGGGCTCTCTAGATAAGCAAAGCCCTGCTATAGAGAAACTACTCAAGACATTAACCTTCTAGGTGATAAGGTCTTAATCCATTTACAGAATAAATGTCTCCAGAAATCGGGGCACCAGGGTGGCTCAGGGGTGGAGTGTCTGCCTTTGGCTCACGTGGAGATCCTGGGGTCCTGGGATCAAGCACAGGGAGCCTGCTTCTCCCTCTGCCTACGTCTCTGGCCTCTCTCCATGTGTCTCTCATGAATAAGTAAATAAAAAAGAAAAAAAAATACGGGTCTCCAGAAAGCCCCAACCAGAAAACTTGAACAGTAGGGATTTGAGTTGCTGCTGGCCAGGAGGAGAACTATCACATGTCATCTTGACTTTGAGGTCTAGGGTCACACCACATAGACAGCAGGTTTGGTGCCGCTCCTTTGTCAACAGGCAAAGCAATTGGTCATAAACAAGTGTGTCTACAAGACAACTTGTAGTTGTCTTTCTAACAACTTTGGAAGCAGTGAAGTGTTTTAAGCACTTTAGTAAGTCAGCCCAGACTCTGTTTTCATAGAAGGCAGTGGAGACATCCCAGTTCATGGGTTTTTTTCCTCCCTCGTGTGGTCTGTCAGTTGATGCTGCCAAGATCCTCCGCCCTCCTCAACCTTCTAACAACTCCGTTTAATTTTTGTTTCAAAAAAAAAAAAAAATCCCATTATTCTTTCTCCTTGTTCACTTGTAGGATTTTCAATATATCATTAGGCTATTTTGCAGTTTCTAATATTTTATAAATTATTTGCTTTGTGGATGTTGCAATTGAGCCAACCAATATTGTCTTGAGGTAATTTCTCCCTTCTTATAGTTTAAGGCTAATGAAAAGCATGCCTTTTGCTGTCACCAATGTTGAGAAGGTGATAGTTTCTGTGGAGTGCAGTGGCTATTAAAGACAGGGGACAAAGGAAAAAGCAGGTACCCTAGAAAATAAAAACATAATTATGAAGGGATTAGCCTCCTTTGCTTGGTTGCAGACAAGCTCCTAAGAGCAGAGCTGTGTCTTACTCACCTCTCTTCAGTTCTCTGTAGTTTATTCACGGTAGGTATTCAGTGAATAGCTACCGGCTTAATGAGGACTTCACTTCCTAAGCTGCAGTGCTTTGCCCTGCAGAGGTTGGTGTTTCCTGGATAATACTGATGAGCTCTGGAGTTGAGGTCCTATGGGATAACAACATAGGAAGGAGGCTAAGGTTCTAGTAGGTATTCAGAAACGTGGGACCTGAGGGCTAAGGGTGCGGGAGCAGGAAGGATGGTCAGTAACTCACTGAGTAAAACAGGTGCAACTGCAAAGAAACTCTTATAATTTTCAACATAAGCCTGCACATCAAGTCAAACCAGACAAGGAAGTGAAACTTCTAAATCAATGACCTAAACATAAAGATGAGTCTTGCAGAGAATTTAGGATTCCGGGGCTTTAGTGTGATGCTCACATAGGAGAAATATACATCCAGGAAAATCTTGTAAAAACCATCTTGTCATCATTCAAAACAGCATAAATATCACTTATCTTTAAGTTTTGATAAGTGGGGGAAAATGTGAGTTCAGTGTCACCTTTGCCCCAACAAATTTCACTTAGGATCTCATGAAAGCATGAGTCTGGGGGCAAAGGTACTTGCTAAACCACTTAAGGGAATAAAGTGGTTTAAGCACTTTAGTAGCTCACACTGATGTATAAACAATAAAAGTTAATTACATATCATTTTGATACATTCACACAAAGATCTATATTTGGCAAAACATCTTGGCAACATTTTGTTAGCCTAGCATATTTATTGTGCCCATTTGAAAGTAATAAAAATGGCATTTCTGAAAAAGTATCTCATAATTCAAACTACTCACTGCCCCCTGTGTGAGCACAAACCATGGAGCTTTCACTGTAAATCTTGAGAAAATTCTCTGCCTAATAAAGTACTACAGGCTGATGCTTTAGGTTATGGCAGTACAGGGGTTGGGGAGTATTAACTAACCAGTCACAGACTCTTAGACTGTGACAACTAGATTGGGAAACTGACCATTTGCTCTAACCCCCACATAATACTGGTAAAGAAGTTTTGGAAAAAGTTAAGCAGTTTGCCCAAAGTCAATCAAACACTAAGCTGAGGAGTCAGGACTCAAATCCTTGTGCTTCCTATCTCCCAGACAATCCAAGTTCAGAAGATGGCAGATCCTACTTTTTTTTTTTTTAAGATTTTATTTATTTATTAGGGAGAGAGTGAGAGAGAAAGAAAGTGCAATTGCTGGGTCATAGGGCAGATCTATTTTTAACTCTTTGAGGAACCTCCACACATTTTTCCAGAGTGGCTGCACCAGTTCACATTCCCACCAACAGTGCGAGAGGTTTCCCCTTTCTCCACATCCTCTCCAACATTTACCCCAAAGATACAGATGCAGTGAAACACCGGGACACCTGTACTCCAATGTTTATAGCAGCAATGTCCACAATAGCCAAACTGTCGAAGGAGCCTCGGTGTCCATCGAAAGATGAATGGATAAAGAAGATGTGGTCTATGTATACAATGGGATATTACTCAGCCATTAGAAATGACAAATACCCACCATTTGCTTCGATGTGGATGGAACTGGAGGGTATTATGCTGAGTGAAATAAGTCATTCGGAGAAGGACAAACATTATATGGTCTCATTCATTTGGGAAATATAAAAAAATAGTGAAAGGGAATAAAGGGGAAAAGAGAAAAAATGAGTGGGAAATATCTGAAAGGGAGACAGAACATGAGAGACTCCTAACTGGGAAGCGAACAAGGGGTGGTGGAAAGGGAGGTGGGTGGGGGGTGGGGGTGACTAGGTGACGGGCACTGAGGGGGCACTTGACGGGATGAGCACTGGGTGTTATGCTATATGTTGGCAAATTGAACTCCTATTAAAAAAATATGTAAAAAAAAAAAGAAAAAAGAAAAAGAAAGAGAGTGCACGAGAGGGAGAAGGGTCAGAAGGAAAGCAGACTCCCCACTGAGCAGGTTCCGTACTGGGCCTCAGAAATCATAACCTGAGCTGAAGGCAGATGCTGAATGGACTGAGCCACCCAGGTGCCCCGATCCTACACTCTGGGCTGTTATCTTTTAGCCTGTAACAAATAATCTCGGAATAACAGAGCAGACTGCTGTGGAACAGAGACTCCCACTGACTGTTGTATTCTAACTGCACAGTAATCTCGTCTTCCCCTGTTCCATTCTTCCAGAGAACAGTGAGACATACGGTATTCCTCCTTTTCTGAAGGATAGACTGAGCTTCTGTACCCTCCATGAGCCTGTTTTGTGGATGGGGCCAATCTACAGAGGAAAACTTCCTTCCTTGCTTGATAGTTACATGGGGAGATAATGTATTTTTTCCAACTTAGCCCCAAAGCAATCAGTTGACAAGTCCAGAGTAGACCCCTGCGGTAAAGTGAAATATAAAGACTCTCTGGGTGGCAGGTGTTTCCCTTTTAATGACAGCTTAACTGGTGAAGTGTTGAGGCTGGCAAGGCCGTTTCTCCCTGCTGTCTGCATTGGGCTGGGAGCCAGCACAAACCTGCCTCGGTGACATTTCAGGTCAGACCACTATGTCAGGAATCTCCCTCACAGCGCACAGAGCGAGGGAGGGCTGTACCCTGCACACTTGTAGCCAGAGTCTGAAAAGGAGAAATCCAAGGGAAGGGGGACACTCTTGGGGCTGTGATCCATGCTGAAGACTTAAAGGTGGCAGACTAGAACAAAGGGTGGGCTTTGCCTGAAAGTTGTGGCCCATTTACAAATATGCGGTTAAAGAAGAATGATATTTTCCAGTAGGTGATGGGATGAGTGGAGAACAAATGGAATTACATGTAAGGCTGCAGTGATTCTTCCTCCTGTTATTCCTTCATTCAATAGATTTATTCGGCTCCTGTGAGTGGCAAGTGCCTGCTGGAAAGCTAATATGTTTTAACTTCTACCTTCAGTCAATTTATAATCTGGCAGAGTAGAAAAGACATATATGAATAACCTTAAAGCACAGCAAAATACGACCTAAAAACAAGACTTTTCTAGTTTATAGGCAGCAGGTAATATGTTCCTGATTGGGGGGTAAGAGGAATCTCTTAAAAGAAAACATGCATTTGCTTAAGGAGCAAAATTTCTATAGGAGAAATAAAAGAACTTTCTAAGTTTAGCAAACTGGGTAAACCAAAGATTAGCACATGTTATGGAATACCGAGAGAGAGAGAGAGAGAGAGAGAGAGAGAGAGAGAGAGATCGCATTTTAATGGGAACAGGGCTCTGTGGAGGGGAAACATAAAAGGTAAGCCTGAAAATATAGGCTTGGCCAAGATGGTGATGTTCTAATATATCTGAATGAGAAGTGTTTGCTTTCACTGGGGGATAAAGTTTTGATCAAAAGGGTGATGGCAATATCTGCATTTCCACCCAAGGAAAGCAGAGGAGAAAGGACAGAACAAGACAAGATGTAAGGGGATGGTGATGGAAAAGGAGAGGAGGGCAAAATGAGGTTGAGTCACATTGGATTCATGATGAAAAAGAAGAAAAAGGAGGAAGTGCAGGTGTCTGAAAGGATGAGAATATGTAGGGCTCTCTTGAGGTAACAGGAAGATGCATAGGGCACAGATGAGTGGCATCTCAGAACAAGGCAAGCTCAAGCATTGAAGGATGCTTCAAAGCATTTAAGTCCAAAGGAAACAGCAACCAAAGACAGAAATGGCACAGAACCAAGGAAAGCTCTAGAGTGGCAACATGGCCACGAAATAAAGTAGTTGGGACTCAGAATGGTAAACTGAAGGGCCAAGAGAAGACCTTAAGAAAATAGAAAGGGAAGAGAAGGATCTGCTGCTTATGAGCCTATTGCTCCAACTATGATATAACAGACCCTGAGGAAGGTGTCTGATGACATGTCAATAATTGGTTGAACATGACAAGGAGAGGGGGGAAAGGAGAATAAATTTCATGAGCTCAGTTCATCAGCTCTTTTTGTATCCATGAGAGACAAGATGAAAGCTGAAATCAGCGAACAGCAGGGGTATTCAAAACTAAGCAGCCAAAGGCAAGAAAGAGTTGGTTTGTAAGGCATTCTTGCAATGTGTCAACTCATTGGGTATAGAAGAAAATGAGAAGAGACTACATTCTGGAATGGCTGAGACGCTGCCTGTTGCATTGATTTCAAATATAAGCAGATCAAAAATAAGAGCCAGTTTGTAAGAGGAAAGTGACAAATTTGGCCTGAGTCATATTGGGTTTGGGAGGCTAGCAAAATGTTCAGATGGTGACGTCTAGCCAATTAAAATTCATGGATTGAATTTAGCCCAGGAGAGAAAATGTGTTGTATAAAAAACTTAGGCTTAAAAAGTGTTCCCACATTGGTTATAGTTGATGGGGGTTGTGGAGAGACAAATGAAAATGAGTAATCACCCAAATTCAAATACATGTTCTAAGTTAGTACAGGGGAACCACAGTGAGGTGACCCAAATTTCTGAGAAACAAGCCTGCCCTCAGAAGATTATATCATATATTGACAAACAAAAAATAAATGCAAGAAGAGAGATGCCTGGGTGGCTCAGTGTTTGAGTGTCTGCCTTTGGCTGAGGGCATGATCCTGAGGTCCTGGGATCAAGTCCCACATTGGGCTTCCTGCATGGAGCCTGCTTCTCCCTCTGCCTGTCTCTGTGTGTGTCTCTCTCTCTGTGTCTCTCAAGAATAAATAAATAAAATCTTTAAAAATAAATATATAAGTCCAAGAAGAGATATTTTGAAATCTGAAAAGGATAGAGTGATTCCTAAAATGAACGACATCCTCTACCTCTAGAATAATCTTGAAACATAAAAGATGATAAACAGATGTTAGGCTCTTAAAGAGGAATAAGAATTAATTTGATTAGATTGAAGATCCATGTCTAAGGAAAGAATATATCAGTAAGAAATTAGATTGATCAGAGGTAGAATAATGAAAGGGCAGATGTTGAACGTGCCCATCTAGAGCACCTGATCCTTCTCTGTGGACCCTGGGCAGGCTGATGCCTACTGCGGAAATGAACATTTGAGGCTATTTCAGACATGAACTGCCAGGACTTCGCTTTATGGTTGAGTGTTTAAAGGCTTCAGGCTATTAAAAGCAGAGAACTCTCCTACTTACTTATGTTTTGAGGCACACCTGGAAACCTGATTATAATTTGGCTCCCATGCAGCTTTTCTACAGGGAGAAAATACCTGTCAAACAGAAATGAATATTTGTTCCCTTTGGTCATTCTGTTTCTCACCGTAAATTAATAAATTGCCATTGTGTTTAACATATCCATGTCTTATGACCTTTGTATCCTGAGTCTTCCAGCATGGCTAAATACAATCACTTCTGGGACATCAAATAGATTAAGTTTCAGGTTTTGCAGAGCTGAGGGCAGGACACTGGACCACTGGGAATCCAGCAAGTTCACGGCATTCTGAAAGACCTCTCAAGAGCCAGCCTACTGACATTGTTTAATTAGCTGATGGGATGTCCTATGCTGAACCACACTACATTTTTGGAAAGTTAAATTGAGGTTCGGTAAATTTTAGCCAACTTCCTAAGACCAGAAATAGATGAACTTTCAAACTGGCAGTAGAAGTATTTCAAGCCTTTCTGTCCTGTACTGATTGAAAGAAAATCATAGCATAGTATATTATGAGATTGTGTTCTGCATTAGATACCTGAGCTCCAACCCACCTCAGCCACTTACTGGCTGTGCAACCTTGGGACAGTAACTTGATGTCCCTTGTGGTTTCTTCATCAGTAAAACTGAGGAGATATTTATTTATTATTAAATAATAATCAAATTTTTATTACTGTTATTTATCATGAGGTATAGACAAATACTAGCATTTATCTCGGGGTTAAATGAGTTAGTATTTATAAACATTTCAAATAGCAGCTGCTAAAATTTTAAATTTTCAATAGCAAGCAATTGACAATAGCTGGCAAGGAGGTAGAGTAACTGGAATTCTCATACATGACTGATAGGAATGGAAAATGGTACAGCCATTTCAGAAGACACGTTGGCTTCTTCTTATAAAGTGAATATAAACCGGGGCACCAGGATAGCTCAGTTGGTTGAGCATCAGACTCTTGATTTCGGCTCAGGTCATGATCTTGGGGTCCTGGATTTGAGCCCCACATTGGGCTCTGTGCTCAGCAGAGAGTCTGCCTGAGATTCTCTTTCTCCCTCACTTTCTGCCCCTCCCCCAACTCAGGCTCTCACTCTCTTGCATGCTCTCTCTCTCTCAAATAAATAAATAAATAAATAAATAAATAAATAAATAAATATTTTTAAGTTAATATAAACCATATAACCCAGCAATCTCACTGCTAGATATTTACACAAGAGAAAGGAAATCTTCTGTCTACATAGAAATCTATATGCAAATATTTATAGCTGCCTTATTCATAATTGCCAAAAACCAAAACAACTCAAATATTCTTCAGGTGCTGATGGATAAACACAGTATAGAGTATAGTACATCCATACAATTGAATGCTACAATGAAAAACAATGAAAAATGAAATGAAAAAGGATTGATCCCAAATACATTATGCTAAGTAAAGAAAAGCCATACTAAAGGTTACATAGTATATGATCGCAATTATATAACATTGTAGAAAAGGCAAAAACTATAGGACAGAAAACAGATCAGTGGCTTCCAGGACATAGAGGTTGAGGGTGTAGAGATTTACTAAAAAGGAGCACAAGGAAAATTGCAGTGATCAGAGGGTAATGAAACTCTTCTGTGTCTTGGTGACAGTTTGTACTACTATATGTGTCTAACAAAACTCATAGACCTGTACTCCAACAATAGCACATTTTAGCTCAATTAAAATATATATAAAAGAAAGGGAAACAGATAGGGAGATAGGGAGACAGAAAATTGTGTCTGGCATATAGTAACATAGTAAGTGCTATAGAAATGTGTATTGAATAGAAATTAAATTTCTTACTTTGATGTGTTTCATATAATAATATGACTCTACTCTCTAAAAAAAGAGTGGTAGAATTGTTATTTCCTAAGTTCTTACAAGGATGATATCTGGGGCAGATCATTAAATAAATCATTTGTGATCTGTATGAGAAAAAAATAGGATATACAGATAAGTAAAAGGAAAAACAATCACCTATAATTCCACCATCTAAACATAACCATAGTTGAAAACTAACTTATAGCCTCCCAGACTTTTTGCTATAGATGAAAACAATCAATTTTTAAAATTAGAAAATGGTTTCATACCATACATTTTGTTTGAAAACTGCTTTTCCACTTTGCAATATATTCTGAAGAAATATGGATCTGCATTATCAGTTTTAATGATTGCTAATTTATACTACCACATGTCTCTTGCTGAACATTTAACTTGACTCCAATTTTTGGTAATGTAAACCGAATCATGTGGAATATTCTTGATATACTCAATGCATCTTTATTGACACAACATTATTTCTTCATGGTAAATTCTTAGAATGGGAATTGAAATACCAAAAAATGTACATTATACAACTTTTCATTCATATTACCAAATTGCTCTCCAGAAGATTATATAATTTGCTTATAGCAAATTTGGAATGGGACTTGGAGCTATGTTTCAGTGGTCCTTTTCTAACAGATCTTTTTTCTTAACTACTTTATAGATTTTAAATGTTCATTTTTTCAAATGAAAATATTTTTAAGTCCACCTTAAGCACTATGAAAATGTGCTGAATTTTTGTTGGGTATCAAGTGATGTAAAACATTACTAGGAAGGCAAATCAACTGAGCATCTAAAATTATTCTGAGATTACTTGAAAGTATCACCTACTCTACTGCTGGCTACCTTTACTGGGTAGAACTGACTTCATTTTGTAGGTAGGGACACTCCCAGAAAAATGGTAGCATTCCACTATGATTATCTCTAGGACAATCAATCATGACATTTTCCAACTTTACTGTTTAGCATACTTATAAATGGTCTTGAGTTATACTCATCACAGTGACCTTTTGGGCAGCGCCCTAAATCAATGACCAACTACTTCCCTCTAAGGTAGACAAATGGATATTGTCTACACTTCCTTGGTCTATTTAATCAAATGTTTTAGAAGTCAGTGAAAAAGCATCCCCCTGAAGCTGGAAACAAACAGAAATCCGAACTTCATTCTGCACAAAAGATCTATTCCTAAACTTGCAAAACATAGGTTTCCTCCCCCTACTCAGTCCCTCATTAAATCCTAATACGGTTTTGCAAGTCACGTCTAGACTTAGTTCAAGTCTTGGTCAAGGGAAGAGAAAGCAGTTGAATTTCAACAACCCTGAAGATCAGAAACAGTTAAATGAAAGTGACTATAAACTTACCTCAGACAGAAAACTAGGTCCTTTCAGGGAATTGACCTGTACAACTGCTAACCTGTAGCTTTCTAAAAATATGTTACCTTTAAGATCTTGAATTACTTTCCTTAAAGACTGAACTTTCCAGATAACCAGATTCTAATTCATGCCACCTTAAGATAATTCAGAAGATGTACTTATGAATTACTCCACTGAGATGGAAATAGTAACCTGATACGAACACTTGCGCAATATTCACAATTATATAACACAATTAGGATTGCATTTCACTTAGTATATATTAACATCCAACTATCTGCCAGGCATCGTGTTAGGTGCTGGGGAAACCGCCTGCTCCTGCAGCAACTCTCCACAGCTCTCGAAGCGGGAGACAAAGTTCCTTCGTGCCCCAGGGAGCCTCCTGCTTGCCTGTGATACAACAGTGACTGAACTGAAAGCAGATCCAGTGCCTCTCTTCCCAGGCTGTCACTCTGCCCCATAATGCCCTGATTATTGGAACATTTTAACTCCACCTGTTCTGGGAAACTGACTTGCGCTAAGATACTTTGGCTGTTTCAAAAGTGATAGGACAGTGTGATGGAAACCATTAATGCTAAACATCTCTCAAATAACTAGAAGCAATGCTTTCTACTATCTGCATCAGGCCTCTCCTGAGAGGAGGGGAGGCTAGATGGCAGTTGAGGGGCCAGTCACTTGTGAGGGTCCCTAGAAATATCACACTGGAACCCCCTTCTTTGGACCTTGGAAAACTGCCAGGCCTTACGTATGTGCCTCTCCCTCCAGTTCTATGGCAGGAACAGTACCTTAGCCGGCCTCCCGCTCTACCTTCACCCACAGTGAGCAATGTCCTTGGGACTGACCCAAGCAGTGGCTGGGGGTGTGGGGAAAGGAAAAAAGGGAACCAAGTCTGAGGAAAAACATAACCATTGCTACCTAATTATCTTTTTCGGTAGTTCTAGATTATCACAGCTTTCTATTTGCTTTTCATTACAGTATTTCTCCCCAGGATATTTATTCATGGCGTCCAACTCTTGATTTCGGACCAGGACATGATCTCAGGGTGGTGAGATCAAGCCGCACATTTGGCTCCATACTGAGTGTGGAGTCTACTTGAGATTCTCAGTCTCACTCTCCCTCAGCCCCTCCAGCCCTGCACTCACTCATGCTCATGTTCTCTCTCTTTATCTAAATTAATAAATAAATAAATAAATAAATAAATAAATAAATAAATAAGACTTGTGATGTCCTAGAGCTAAGTGGTGTCTTAATGTCTTAAGGGGTGTCTAAATCCCTAATTTTACAGAGGTATTCCCTGGCCTGCCCCAACTCACATAGCTAGGTACTGAGAGAAATGGGCAGCTCTTGACCTCCTGAACCCCCATCCAGATCTTCCAATAGTACCCAGACCTTTTTTTCCCACTGTTCCCACTTTCAAATCACTTGTAAAGTGATATCACTTATAAAGCCTTAAGGGAACTATACTCCTTCAAAGAGTGCAACCTATGTCTAACAATATAATCCTAGCTCTGTTAACATTACTCAGAGGTCAACTTCAAATTCCCACACTGAATCTTCAGTGCCAGTCAAAAAGCAAATTGTTAATAGTCAATATGATAACAAGAAAATACTTACACGGCAAAATGGATCACTTGTAAACTAAAAATATTTACTCCATAGATTAGCACTCTTGGGGTCCAGTAATTTATATAACCTAAAAATGCCTAAACTTTAAAAAGCAAAAGGAAATACTTTGAGGTGCATGCATTCTAGTTTTAATTGTATTGTGACATTTAATACAAATCTTGGAATAATCTATAAAGATGTGTAAATTCTAGCATCTGCTTGAGGGATTCATAAGCCAATAGAGAAGACGTGTACAAAAAGTAGAGAAAATAAGTCTAGGATTTTCAAGAAGGAAGAGGGGTCTCTTTACTGGGGTGATAAGAAAATGCTTCCTGGTAGAGGTAGCATTTATGCCAGGTCTTAAAGAATAAGATTTGGGCAGGAGACACGCTGATGGATGGGTCGTTTCAGATAAAAGGAAGAACCTGGTAACAGGAAATTACAGGGTTTGCTTAGCTAAAAATGAGTATTCAAGGTGACTGAGTTGTAGGATACACAAAGTACACAGTGGGAGAAAAAGAGTCCAGTTGACATTACAACACTTTGTGGAGGACTTTAAAGGTCAGATTTCCGGGTTCTTTTGCTTTTTCTTAATTAGGTAGGTATTTCAGACTTCAGGGAGGTTAGGAGACACTTAGAGTACCATTTTGTTCCATTTACAAAGTCTTGCCCCAATAGAGTCTGCATCCTGTGTGGAGTTGCATTGCTTTATCAATTAGCTAACAATTACCTCATTTATGTGAGGGTGGACAGAAATTAGAGTGTCTTCATTTTATTTTGGTGTAGTTCAAAGTCAATCTGAACTCTTCTGTGGCTTCCTATTATAAGTGTCCAGATGCTTAGTTAACGGGAAGGTTTGGCCATCCTTATCTGAAAGAAAGACTTTGAGAGTTAATAGATTAGGTTTCAGCATTTAACTGAGCTTCATCTTTATAACCTTTCAAAAACTGTTGTAATTTTCACTTTCAGCACTTTAAATAATTGACGATAAATTGTTCCAAATCCGGGCTATATGGAACCTCAGCCTAGAGCTTCAGAAAAAACGCAACCTTCAACTCTATGCCTGAGGTCTCCTTTGACCCTAACATAGGGACAGACTTTTCCAAACATTTTTCTGGATCCTGTCCTGGTTGGGATTTATCTGTTCTCCAGGGAGCTGACAGGGAGTAATGCTTTGTGTGGGAGGTAGAGGACTGGTAAATCCATCTGTGTCTTATCACTGTTTTCTTTTGCCACACTGATGAGAGCCCTGAAATGACTCAGTTATTGACACATGCATTATTATCTCCCGACGAACCATGGGAAACTCACCCACATCCGTTCTTCCAGATTCAGTCTTGCATCAGTCTCAGCTCTACTTGGACATGTCCATGAACTTCTCAGTCCTTCCTTAGATTTGGTCCTAGACTGCAAGCCCCTTTGCTGGGCAGGAGATGGTATTAGGTTTTCCCCTATTTTATGGCAATTCTATTCATTCCTCTTCCTCCTACATCAGTTTTTCATACCTTTCCGGCACACTGTACGCCAATGGAACTGAAACATCTAGGGGAAAAAAACTCGCTGTAGAGAACGAAGCAAATTATAGGCTACTTATGTGCCAGAGAAGCCTTTGGCCAACTCAATTCAGCTAGAATAAAGCTGTCCAGGCAATATCTTCAAAGGAAGAACACCACTTTCTACTATGTTCTAATTGATGTCAATCAAAGTTGATTTGTCTGCATAGATATCTACTTTCATCTGCTTAGTTGCATACGATTTAATTTATAATGGATGTTACAGAACAGGAGATAGAATGCTTAACTCCTACTCTACCAATTGCATTGCAAAATATCTTTAGGCAATTAATTAATTAAGGCAATGCAAAATACTGAGCAGGTTACATATTAAATCTGAGATGATTTCTGTATCCTATACTAGATTGAAGATCATATATTGTTTGCTCCCTATGCTAGAATAATCCAGCCAGTTATTTTCAACTCCATGGTGCAAAGTAATACCAGTTCTCTTTATGGGTGTGTGATGTGAACTATTTACAAAATTACCCTGCAATTACTATGTGGAGTTAAGGTAATTACATAGCAATTGTCCTATAATTATTGGATTTTGTATCTGATTTATAAAATGCAGTATGAATTACATGGTAATTAATACTGGGTCTTCCTGGTGTAATTTAGTTATTATTCATTAGTTCATTAGTAAATCCTATATCCACAGAGATCTGTGTGTTTCAACAATAGCAATCAGTATTTAAGCCTCAAGACTTGGGAATCTGACTCATGCATTAAATAACCCGAAAAACTGGTGTAAAGCTGTATATGGTTCAGCAAAATTAACCAGTGTTTCGACATGATCCTAATACAAATTACAATATTTAGGAAATATACAATCACCCCCACCCTCACCCCTCACACATATATTTATACTTTATGTTTATTTATTTCTGTGAACTACCACCAGTTTCACATCTGTTCCTACCAAGCTGATGAATGTGGGGTAAGGCTTACTACAGAGCCAGTGAACAAAAAAAACATCCTATCAAACACCACTCAAATGTTTTCATAGAGTTGTCTTCAACCTTGATCAGATGTTGTAATCACCTAGGGAGCTTTAAAGCACTGATGTTTGGATCCACCTCTAGAGATCTGGTTTAAATGACTGGAGAAGAGCTAGGGCATTAGAAATTTTAAGAGCTCCCCAGGTAACTACATTGTATACCCTAGATTATTTTTATTTGCAGCCCAGATTGAGTGCCATTAGCTTTGAAATATCACTAGAGACAAGACCAAAAGATTGCTGAATATTTGCAATTTCCAAAACTCTGAAGTGAATTTTTGCTGTATAGCTTACATTTTTGGACAAGAGAGTCAAAGAATGTTAATCATATCACTGCTGGTAATAAAACGAATGTGGCTTGCCTACCTTGCTAAATGTGTTCTATCACATATTAATTTAATTACTCATTTTTAAAAATTTTTAAGAATTTATTTATCTATTTATTTATTCATTTATTTGACGAGAGAGAGAGAGAGAGCACAAGTAGGGGGAGCAGCAGGCAGAGGGAGAGGGAGAAGCAGGCTTCATACTGAGCAGAGAGTCCAATGAGGGACTCAATCCCAGGACCCTGAGATCATGACCTAAGCTGAAGGCAGAAGCTTAACCAACTGAGCCACCCAGGTGCCCCTAAAATTTTTTTACCAAAGCATGCATGTGCATACTTTAAAAAGTCAAGGAGTATGGGAATCAATAGTTTCATATCTTACTTTTGCCCCACGCCAGCACCCTAATCCCCAGAGACAATCAATGCTGTATCTAAATAATACACTTGCTCTGCTATATCTTGATTTGACAATTTGATACCTTATCATTTGATGTCTATCAAATGATAGACACAGTTCATTTCCCCTACTACAGACACACACACACACACACACACACACACACACACCACCCTCTACCAACTTCCCAAAACACTTAAGCCACAATGTTAGTTAAATCAATTGTTAGTGCTTATATAATTATGATGGTAAATAGCCTTGACATCTGGAATTTGTACTATGAAACTGTAATTGTCTCACAGAGAGGTCTATTTGCTCAAAATCCCATGTGCCTATCAGTAATTCCTCCCCCAAAATATCCAACAGAACTCTAAAACATTCTTAATAACAAAAAGGTAATGACAACTGAGTGAGCACTCATGTACCAGAAGCTATTTTTAAGCACCCCACATGTATTAATTTAAACCTTCTCTCAACACTATGTGGTAGAACTATTATTACTTCCATTCTGCAAGAAAAGAAAACTGAGTTAAGGGATTGGCTGCATGGTAAGTGATGAAAAGAAACTGAAACCCATATCCTCTGGCTTCTTAAGGAGGTCTCAACCCTCACACAGTGCAGGTCAATGAACGATCAGCCATCAAGCTTTGCTTTCCCCTCTGGCTCTGCTTCAATCTGGAACAACTGCCCTTCGGAACCCTGCATGGTTGCAACCCTGACACCCTCTCTTCCTCTCTCCTATTGGCCTCTGCTTCCTGGACCCCACTACAGACTGTTTCTTATGCTGGACCCTCACTGAGTAGAACCCATTCTCTAGTAAATTCATGATCAAAGGGAAAGGAAGGTAAAAATTTTGAGGCATGAGTATCTAAATGTCTTTATTTTGCCTGCGTATTTTGTTAATAATCTGGCCGGTGTGCTGGTTTCTTCTTGTTGCTGTAACAAATAACCACAAACTCAATGGCTCAAAACACAAATGTAGTCTCTTTCCATTCCAGAGATTGGAGGTCTGAAATAGATGCACAGGGCTGCTTTCCTTGTTCAGGGAACAATCCATTTCCCCATTCATTGCAGCTTCCAGAAAACATCTACATCCTTTGGCTTGTGGCTCCCTCCCTCTATCTTCAGAGCCAGCCCCATCAAACCTCTTCTCCCTGTGCCTCTGTTCCATCCTCCCATGCTGTTCTGGAGAAGCTGATTCCTGATTTGGTTGTGCATGTGACTTGGGAAACACTCAGGATCTCTTTCTGACTTTGCAATATACAGTGAATGTCATGGTGCAAGAATTTTCCAGTAATTATACTGAGTACTCCATCGGTACCTCGTCTATGAAAAAAAAATCATGCTTTTCAGTTCTGAGAAATGTTATAGAAATATTATTGCCTTGCTATACCCTCCACATTTTCCTTAATTCTGAATTTTAAATCAGGGCTCTTACATGAACCCCCAGTCCATTATCATTCTGTCATTTCATATACTCTGGATGATTACTTCAACTTTATCTTCTAACTCAATGATTTGTTTGTTTCTGTTATTATATTTTTACATTCTGAGAGTTCTGACTTGCTCACTTATGTTGTCTTACTGGTTGGTTCATTGTTATTGTTGCTTTTGTTAAAACCATCCTAATTTTGTCTTATGGATATAATATCTGGTTGTGTGTATCTGAGAGTATAGATCACAGCTATATTTGTTGTTTTGTGTGTTTTATTTTCAACATTTTCATTTGCTCCCCGCCTTGTTTCTTTATTCTCAAATTTCCTGTTATTCACTCCGGTGGGTTTCGGTCACTGTTTTCCGTGTTTGGGGCTTTTCTCAATTGTGCGGTGATCCTTGGCTTACTGGAACATTTAGGACCAAGGCACTGAGGAGCTCCACAAGACTTCTGTGTGGGAGGATGGGGTGTCAGTAAGTAAGCTGCACTCTAATATGTCAGGGCCCTACCTTTTCACAGGAGGGCATCCAGATGTCAGTGTCTGTAGATCTTTTGTCTAGGATCAGCCAACTTCTGCAGAGAAGAATGCTCCAATCTTCTGCCCTGCCAAGACAATGACCATCTGTAACTGGCTGCAAGGGTTCTTGGAACCATGAGGTCTGGGAGATGAACACAGGCAGTCTGACATTTTAGAGTATGGACTTTCACTTCATGCCCCCTGTTATCTTTAAGGCAAACCTCTCCAGCTCATTTCCATATGCCAATTGTCCCCAAATCCATATTCTCAGGGATTCAGTTCCTCTAGAAAAATCTATCTTAGGCAAGAGTTTAAAAGGCATTGTAGGGATCCTGCTGCCCCTAGCACAGACTTTCACTCATACCTCCTGTCTTTATCCTTCATCTCTGCCTTTAGGTCCCTGGTGCCTTGGTTTCCTGAGGCTCTCCGTGTGGTCCTGCAGCAGGACCTCACTTGTTCACCACTTTGTCAACTCTTAATTTCAAAATATTCTGTTCTCTTCAGATTTCTACACTTCCACCGATACAAATGGAAAGTGTCCCATCTTTCAAAAATATTGTTTGATTCCTTTTGTTATCTTTCACATGATTTTTACCCAGATGGGTTCAAAGCCATTTTTTCCCCTAAAAGTGGAATTTCCCAAGATATAAACAGATGTTCAATTTTCTGTGTTTAATAGAAAGACTCCAACCTTTCAGCCCAGGTTTTGGCAGGGAACAGAAGACAAACTGGAGCTGGACAACTGAGGACAGTTGAATGAAGTGTCTGGACATTTCCAATGATGGCATGAAGCCATTAATTACCCCCAAAGAATAATAAATAGACAGAGAAGTTACCAGAATCCAAAAGAGAGCTATGTGGATAGAGTTATTAGATGGGAGATGTGACTTCTGCTAGATCATCTAAAGGGCCACAATTCTCTGCTTCTTCCCATAACCATGCCATTTGTGGTGTTGTAGTTCTTTTTACTAAAAGCCAGAGTCACCTCCCCCTACCTCTTGAAAGCAGGCCAATCTCATGTGACATTAGCCAATGGAATGCAGCAGCAGTGAGGGCCAGACAACTCCAAGGAAAGATGGACACTTGATGGCTTTCAGCTTGCTCTCTTGAAACCCTGCCCAGCTGCCATGAGAATAACCTTGAGCTAGCTTGCTGGATGATAAGTTACAAATGTCCCTTTCTCCCCTGTGGTTCCAACTGACAGCCAGCCAACTGCCAAATTCTGAAGTGAAAGAGTCCCAGGGCAGCCAGTACCCAGCCAACCAACAATGTGAATGCAGATTCAAAAAATGACCTGGCCACGCCAGGCCCAGGCCAGAATTAGCCAACTGAGCCCAATGTAATTTTCAACCCCACAGAATCATGAACCAAATAAATGGTTGTTTAAGTCACTAAATTGGGCAAAATTTTTAAATGCATCAATAGCTGACTGATGCCAGCTTTTAATCAAGGGGAACAGCCAACATGTAGCGACAAGGTAGGAAGAAGTCATAAAAAGAAGTGCCCTGACCCTAGGCTTCCTGTCCTTCCAATGACCTGTGGACGGCGGCTGTTCATCTAACTGCAGAGTGAGAGAACACGTCCATGCATCTCATGTGGGTCAGGCTCCCGGCGCAGAGAGCAGGATGGATGCTGAAGTCGCAGCACACACCTGGAGGAACCAAAGAGAAGATATTCACCATACCTGCTCATCTGTGTTTCAATTCACAGAATGTTTGGAGATGTTTGCCAAACGTCTGCAGTTACACTGGCGACTCCAAAGAGATTCCTAAAACAAGATCTGGAAACACAAACTTTTGAGCTAAGAGTGGTAGGAAATGGATAGGAAAGACTGTTTATTCCAAGTGTATTACACCAGCACTACTTTCTGGTACAGACCAGAACAAGCATTAATATTTCCTACTGCCTTCTCAACACATACCTAGTAATAAATTATAAATCCTACACCCAAGGTAGGAAGCATTCAAAATATTCAACCCTCAACTAAACAAAACCCCAGCTAATCTAAACAAAATTCCAATCAACAGGATTGAACAATCAGCAGTTATACTTAATGTTTAAAGAGAAAGTAGTATAAGAATATTAATCAGTTTGGGTTAGGTATAGTTGCAAGAGAAAACTGAAAATAACGTGAAATAAATAAAAGAGAAATTTATTTCTCTCACACATAAATGAGGTCTAGAGAAAAGCAGTTCAGGGCTGGACTGGCCATCCACTCGGGCTCATTCTAACTTGGTGCTTCACCATTCCCAAGGTGCAGCTTCTACACCACGATCCCAGATGCCTGTAAGCCCCGTTGAGCACATCTGCATTCCAAGCACTAAAAAAGGGAGGCTAGAATATGTGAAGAGCAGATCTGCCCCCATGGACATCTGTCTTTTTTTTTTTTTTTTTTTATGATAGTCATACAGAGAGAGAGAGAGAGAGAGAGGCAGAGACATAGGCAGAGGGAGAAGCAGGCTCCATGCAGGGAGCCTGATGTGGGATTCAATCCCGGGTCTCCAGGATCGCGCCCTGGGCCAAAGGCAGGCGCCAAACCGCTGCGCCACCCAGGGATCCCCTGGACATCTCTCTTAAGTGTATATCTCTTCTATTTACCTTCCATTGTTCAGAACTTAGTACCCTGATAGGTCCTCTCTAGAAATAAGGCTAAGAAGGGCAAGTTCTACTCCATAAGGCCATGTGCTTTGCTGAAAACTTGGGGCCTAGTATAAGAGAGAAAAAAAAGAAAGAAAGAAAAACAAATAATGGGGAACAATCAGTAGGTAGTCTCTGCCTCACCTTTTATTAACTAATATTAAGTATTCACTCAATACGCAGCTTCCAAGGTCATGTTATAAAAGATTCATAGTCTACTTGATAGTCTTTGTACACGGAATCTACAGTGAAGTATTTGCTGGTGATCAGATTGATGATTTGGAACTTATGAGCATCTCCAATTATCAAAGATTTAACTTTTTGTGCAACATTGAATTTACTAAGTCAGGAACATGGACCAGAGTGGTTTGGTGTGACTTTGTTTTAGTAACAATGGTCCGACAAGGTCTTCTATTTAATCCACTGTAAACATTCAAGATAATTTTGGCTGGAAGTCACAAAATAGTGGCTTAAACTTTGTAGAAATTTATTTCTCTTCCATAAAAGTCTTGCAGCGTATAGTCCAGAATGCGAAGATAACTTCATAAAGACATCAGGAGCCCAGTGTCCTTCTTTCTTTCTTCTCTGCCATCCTCATCCTGTGGCTTCCCCCTCTGGTGCAAAACAGTTTCTCAAGGGTCACCTGTCATGTACATATTCCAGCTGGCAAGAAGTAAGAGGAGACAGGACAAGTGCAAGGCCAGTGAAGGCTGGTGGGTATGGAGAGTGGGTAGAGGCGAGTAAAGAGACGAAATAAGATTCACCAGGTATCGATAACTATTAAAGCTAAGTGGTTGACATGTAAAGATTTATTCTTTCCACTTTTGTACAAGCTTGAAATTTTCCACAATACCAGAGATAAAAGTTAGTAAGATAAAATAAAAAATGTATCAAATGGATACCCCCGGATACTGCACATTGCTTCTCTTTACATATCAAGAGCAAACCTTTATCACATGCCCACATCTGGCTAAAAGAAAGGTAATTAGTCCTTGGGTCCATGAGTCCAATTACAAATAGCTTTATCACATGGAAAGAAAGGTAACATCAATAATGGGGGAAAGATTATGGGCCCAAAGTTAATAATCAATATCTGTGTCTCTCCATCCCATTAGTAACATGAAGATGGAATACTGTCCAGCATCTATAGAAAATGATGTAATGATAGCAAGACTAAGGCCGAGTAGGGGCCAGTAGCAGATACTTACCATTATGTTAACTTCTTTCCCTAATGATTTTGAAGACCAAAAAATCATTGTATTATCAAATACAAATAACTTCACAATTATAAAAGAGTACTTATCTTCCATGAATTAGGAACCTTTTATCCAAGAGCACTCCTGTGTCTCAGGGTGTGGAATCATCATGATATCTGAGCTTTCACACCTTATTTTTAACAGGAGTTCTCAAACACTGGTGCGTAAGAACCTGCTAGGTGCTGGTACAACGTGCAGATTCCTTGCTTTCACCCCGGACCTACTAAACCAGAATGTTCCCAAAGGTTTTTAGAAATCTGTATTTTCACAAGTACTTCCAAGGCAGTTGGTTTCCAGCAGAGGGATGCTACGAAAGGTGGTCAGCGCATGTCCTGAGCTGCCTCCAAGATGCTAGGAAGAGAAACCAATTTGTTGATCTTCAGATTTGTTTTCCTAGGACTGTAGAAACTTTCCTTTTGTGGTGTGTTAATTTCCCAGGAAAATTCTAGCACAGCCTTGGGAGAGCAAGTGCAAACACATTACATTGCCCCTGGAGAGCCATTTACTCTTTGTTGAAGCACTGGTCTCCAGACCACACTTTAAGAAACACCACTTTAAAATAAAAGTATAGCCATTTAACTTTATCTCACTGAAAACTTGCTGTGAGCAGTCTTGCCATTGACACTGGCTTTCTGATTCTGTAATTTTCACAGAGAAGGTGTTGTGTTACTCTGTGGTGTAATTTTAAAATTATTTATGAGTACAGAGAAGAGTCCTTAAGCAAATCGTTTAGAAATAAAGCCGTTGAAGTTTTTCATACCCTTTCCCTGAAATGCCAGGTATCATCACACCTCGAGGAGCACCTGACACAGCATGCCAACAGCCACACCTGCTTGCTTTCCAGTTGTGTTTTCTCCTTCTGGGGAAGAAAAACGCTGTCTAACCTGGGGACTCTGGCTGGGACATTCAGCGAATGGCATTTTGCTTTACATCAAGTGAGTTCTTCCTAAGAAATCATCACTATTATACTAGCAAGACAATTAGGAGAGAAGGAGAAAGATGTGATTAGTACTGCTTCCAATTTTTCCCATCTAACAAAAATGTGGGTTTTTGTGCTTAGAACTATCAAGAAGTTTAGGTCCCAGGGGCACCGCGGTGGCTCAGTCAGTTAAGCGTCTGCTTTTGGCTCAGGTCACGATCCTGGAGTCCTGGGATGGAGCCTTGAGGCAGGCTCCCTGCTCAGCGGGGAGTCTGCTCCTCCCTCTGCTCCTCATCTTCTCCCTCTGCACTGCTCGTGCTCTCTCTCTTTCTCTCACACATGCACATTCTCTCGCTCTCACAAATAAATAAATAAAATATATTTTTAAAAATGTTTAGGTTCCAAATGGGTGCATCAGCGTTGGTGTCTTCTAATATGTGGTAGACTCTAATCTGTGTAGCGGTATGTGTATGGGTGTGTGCATTTCTATGTATATTTTAATTGCTTTTCATAAATCAAACATAATTAAGTGTATATTTATGCATAGTTTCCTCACCACTTTGCAGATCTGCAGGAAGTGTTAATTGCACAAAGATTCATTTTGTTTCATTGCAAATGGACACTAAGTGTGTACTCAGAAAGAAGCTGTTCAGACAAGGAAGTGGGTAACCCATAGACTGCCCTGCTACTAAAAGCCTCAGTACACTCCCTGATAGCACAAGTTGTTGTGAAACCTCAGTCTACAGAGCTTCTTAGCTACAAAAAGTGTATTTTGCAAACATACATACATGTATGTGCACACACACATTAGAGAAAATATTTTCAATTCGGCTAAGGGTTGCCTTACAAACATAATTCTCATTGTGAATCTTTTTTAATTTACTGTCATTTCCTATTCTTTGGGAAAAGTCTGTTTTTTTCTGTGTTGTTGTAGCTTAAAAAAAAAAAAAAAACCAGAATATCATAGGACATTCTATGGGCAATTTTATGTCAAAATAAGATTGTGCTTTTTTTAATGTCCCCTATTTTGGGGGGCTCCAGCATTACACATTTCATTTGCAAAGACTCTCCAACAATATAATGAGAAAAAAAAAAAAACACCCTAGGAACAAATCCCCCGGAATACCAATGTCTTTAGTAATCTGACTTTTAATTATGAGCCAATGCTTAGATACCACATGTAGATTGCTTTAATCATTAGGTCTTGAACTCAGAAGTTAGCATGTTTCTACCACCTGTGCTGTTTAGTACACTACCCCCCACCGAGAACCATTTCTATTTAACTGGCTTCCTCTAATCATTTCCCTGATCTCTTTCTCTGTCTCTCTCTCTTTTTCATTCTTTCTGAATGTGCACAGACACAACACACACACACCCATACCTCTTCTCTTGTTTCCCAGTTACCGTATTTTTTTACCTAATCTTTGTCATCTCTTACCACTCTTAATTATACAGCATATGCACATAGAATCCTGAATGATGGGATAGGTTTTGGATGAGCCTTATGGGAGCAGTCTCATTTCCATATGGTTCCATTTTTTTTCTTTATTTCCAGCTTTATTCACATATAACTGACCTATAACATTGTGTAAGCTTAAGGTATACAATGTGATGATTTGATATATGTGTATATTACAAAATAATTACCACAATAAGGCTAGTCCAGCATCTCCATCACCTCACATAATTACCTGTGTGTGTGTGTTGAGAATATTTAAGATCTACTCTGTCTACAATGTTCAAGTATATAATACAGTATTGCTAACTATAGTCATGATGCTATATATTACATTCCCAGAACTTATTCGTCTTATAACTGGAAGTTTATGCCCTTTGGCCAGTACCTCCCCACTTCTGGCACCCATAGGCCTTGGCAGCCATCATTCTACTCTCTCATTATGTTTTAATGTATATGGGAAGGGATAATTATAAGTCTACCCATTACCCTCAAACATGTGCAAAAAATGAATGTTACATGGAAAATATAAGATCCTGGACTGTTTTAGTTTTCATTGTTGTGCAACAAAACACCCTAAAATATACCACTTTAAAAGAAACATGATATTATTTTTCATAATCCAAAAGTTGACCAGGTGGTTCTTTTGATGCTCTCTGGTGATGGTTCATGTGGTTACATTCAGCTGGCAGGACGGCTAGCCACAGGGCTCCACTGAGACAGCTGGCATGGTTCAGCCTCTCTCTCTCTGTAGCCTTTAACTGTGGGCCTGGATATCCCAACAACTCAGGGCAACATTCCAAGAGGAAAGTCCCAGAATGCAAGTGCTTGACAAGGCCCACTTTGGGTCTCATTTGTGACATCTCATTAGCCAAAACAAGCCAGTGGCCAAGTTCAGAGTCCATGTGGAAGAGGAATGTGTAAGCTCTTAGATCCTGGAAGGTGTGGCTCCCTGGAAGTCATTACTGTAACAACCTACCACATGACCCAATATCATATGGTTGCCCAAAGATATTGGATATTGTCCCTTTATATACAGGATGAGGCATCTGAACACAGACAATCTAAAAACCTCTTTATGGTGTGTTCTCTAGGGCATACTTTACCTTGAAGACAAGCTAACCAAATGAAATTCATTCCCAGGTTATTAAAAACAGCTGATAGCTTCCTTAACACAGGATACACACACTTCCTGCAGTGAATAAAAATGAGAGAGAATGAACAAGAGAAATGTGAAGAAGATACTTCAGGATGGATTTCTTTCCTTTGTTAACTAACATGCCCTGTTCCTATGCTCCCTCTGTTCCAGCCACTGTGACAGTTTGTCTTGGTATTAAATTTGCAGATGTCCGGCTCCAGCTCTTCTCTAAATCCAGCAGCCTTACCCTAGAATGTGAAACAGTTGTCATTGAGGAAGGAGCCTCTGAGGATAAGGAAAACAGGCTAACGAGGTTCCTGTTTTCCAGGGAAGAGGAAACTAAGAAACCCTGAGAGATTTAAGCAGCCAAGTGGTGTCTGGGGGTTGCTCATGGAGGAGCAGGTAGGCTTCTTATTGGATGGCTCTCGGCCTGACTTATTTCCACGGGGGATGTGCTTGAATTGCTTTGTGCCTCTCTGCCCTTCTCGGTCATTCTCCAAGGACCAAGGGAAGGTCCATTGTCTCATGAGTTATTTGAATTTTATCCAAAGAAGCAAACTTCATGAACTGAACCTAACACCTTCATTTCTAAGGATATGTGGACGTCATTTATAAAATTTTTAATACCAACCCCACAAGGGAAGGTTTTTCTTGGCTAGCTTTTTGAGGTTACCTCATTAACAGGTGCACTGCCATGACCTTCTTTGCGAGTTCGTTTGAAACATTGCTGTAGCTCTTCTGTAAAATCAAGATCTTCCAACCCAATACAAGATGTGACATGAGGAAGGTCTACTCTGAATGTATTTCAGATGAAAGTCCCTTCTTGGAAACAGCCTGCGGGAGCAAACCTTTCCTCTCTGCCAAATCTCAGATCCCAAGCATAAGCAGCTAGAGCCAGGAGCTTGGGCTGAAAGCCTATTTTAATAGAGTGGGCCATCTAATCCTGTAACCAGATACTATCCACTGTTAATTAAGTATTAAATACAGTTAGACTCCCTCAGAGGCATAAACATCTGCTGTGGCATAAGACTAAATCTCTGTATTAATAGAAAACCAGACTGAATGGAAAATAATCAGGTGGTCTGGATCACGAAGGATAATTTTCTTGGACTATGAGGTTTGACATTAAAGGAACTAGAGTGAGTTGATATTTTAGCCCAGCAATATCAGTGTATGGTTTATGGAGCCAACTCTACATAAAACCTTGAATTAATATCGAATCTACACTTAAACCTTCTAATAGTTAGATCTTGGGGTCCATGCTATCAAGTCCATGCCTGTCCCAGCCATGCCAAAATATAGCTGCTAAAGACCTGAACTCTAGTACTGCAGTACCATCTGGTCCCAGATGCAGTGAACGCCCATGCCATCGGCATGGACTATTCTTTGTACTCACTTGTAAATCCATTCTAATCCAGCTTTTGTCCCATCCATTCTTCCTCAGCAGCTCTCCCTAAATACACCAACAGCCACATCCCAAATTCACAGATTATATTTGGTCTTCACTTTATCTGACTTCTCTATTGACCATAATCTCTTTCTTCTTTGGTTTCGTAATCTATTTTTTTTAATTAATATGTAATATTTTATATTTCAAATTTTATATCTCCCCACCTCCTTTATCCAGTGTTCCCCTTGAACATTCTTTCTGCTTAATGTGAAGCCAATTAAAACAATCTGTAAGTTACAAAATCCCAGCCCCAGCATCGGAGAGTAAAGCATAGGAGAATGGACCTGGGGTTGAGATAATAACAGCCTGCCAATCAGAAAGAAGGAAAAGTTTGTTCTACGTTATTTTTTTCGAGTACTTATTTGGTAACATGCTCAGATGAAATGATTTAGGTCTGGAGTTTTCTATGTGGGAAAGGAAACAGTGGATTTGATTTTTTTTTATAACAATAAAACTTTATTTCTTCTTGTATCAGTTTTGGCAAATTGTTATTTTTCAAATATTATCTCTTCAATTTAAAATATTTATTTATGTAAAATTATTTATAATATCTCCTCTTCTTAAATGTCTGTCAAAAATGTAATAATGCCCTTTTTCAAATTCTTGATATTGGTTTTTTATTTTTTCTTCTTTTTTATCCTTGATTGATCTTCCCAGAAGTATATAAATCTATTAATGTTTTGAAGGAGCTAATTTTTTAATCTGAATTTAAATATGCACTCATGTATATGGTTTTATTGATTGTATTAATTTCTGCCCTTTTTATTTTATCCTACTTCTTTTGGGCTTAATTTTTTAATTTTTTCTAACTTTTTGACATAAAGACATACATCATTGGTTTTAGCCTTTCTTTTTTATTTCAATACATATATTAAGCCTATATAGTTCCCTTTCATGTAATTTTAGCTCTACCTCACACATTTTTATATCTCATATTTTCATCCTCTTTTTAAGTTAAAAATAATTTCCAATTTTGATTGTGATTCTTGTTTGATCCAAGAATTCTTAGAAGCTTCTTTTATACTATGAAAATATTTAAGGACTTTTCCAGTTATATTTTATTATTGATGTCTAGGTTAATTTTTTTTTAATTTTTATTTATTTATGATAGTCACACACACAGAGAGAGAGAGAGGCAGAGACATAGGCAGAGGGAGAAGCAGGCTCCATGCACCGGGAGCCCGACGTGGGATTCGATCCCAGATCTCCAGGATCACGCCCTGGGCCAAAGGCAGGCGCCAACCCACTGCGCCACCCAAGGATCCCTATGTTAATTTTTGCAAATAGTCTAAGTGCAATTGAAAAACAGAATAATAGGAAAACATTGTGTAATGTGCTACAAATGTAAATTACATCAGCTTATTAATGATCTATTGAGTTCTAGGGCCTTACTGATACCAAGTTTTCCACTTGGTTTATCACTTGTTGAGGAAAGTATACTAAGATTTTGCACTATAAATAATGAGTTTGATTATTAAGCCTTTTAGTTCTATCTTTGCCTGCCATCTTAAAATATACCTTATAATATAAACTTAGCACTATTATATATCTCTAATGAAATATATAGAAATATATATTTCTATATATTTCATCTTTATAAAATGCCCCTCTTTATAACTACTGATGCATTTTAGTCTTCTCTTAATGTTGTGTCTTAGAAGGAAATGTATCTTTTTTCCCCCTGGTTATTTTATGACTTTATCTTCATCTCTTGTTTTCAGCAGTTTGAGTGTGAATAGGTGTGATTTTCTTTGCATGTATCTTCCTTGCATTTGTGGCTTGATACCTGTAATTTCTGGAAAGTTCATGGCTGTTATCTCTTTAAAGATTGCTTCCATCCATTTTCTTTGTCTTTCTGGGATTTCAATCGCATGTATGTTAGAAGGTTTTACCTTGTCCAAATTTTCTTTCCTGTATTTTCTATCTCTCTCTTGCTTTTGAGCTCAACCTTTCAGCCATTGCTTTTGAGGTAACAAATGTCTTTAAGAGGACAATGATGTCATGTGTGACTTACTTCTCTGGGCTTTTCTTCTATCTGAGATCCTATGCTCACAAGTCCACACTGTCTTGATAGCCCACCACTACTTTCAAAGAGATTAATTTTTTTTCTGACATTTTTAGTTGTTCTTGGTAGAAGAATTGATATGAAACAAGCAATTTTGTCATTGCTTGAAGCAAGATTTCCACGATATTAATACATCAGTTTTTTTTTATTTTTCAGATTTAGGTATTTTGATTTTTCCATCAAAATTTATTTTATGGGATCCCTGGGTGGCGCAGCGGTTTGGTGCCTGCCTTTGGCCCAGGGCGCGATCCTGGAGACCCGGGATCGAATCCCACATCGGGCTCCCGGTGCATGGAGCCTGCTTCTCCCTCTGCCTGTGTCTCTGCCTCTCTCTCTCTCTCTCTCTGTGACTATCATAAATAAATAAAAAATTTAAAAAAAAAAAAAAAAAAAAAAAAAATTTATTTTATGATATGTGAATTATTTAGTAGACTTTTTCAAAACTGTAGGGATTAAACCCATACATTTATGATCAGTTGTCTTTCAACAAGATTGCCAAGGAAAGGGAAAGAACGGTCTTTTTAACAAATGATGTTAGGACAGCTGAATAACCACAGCAAAAAAAATGAAGGTGGACCTTTACCTCACACCATATGAAGAAATTAACCCAAAATGGATCAAAGACCTAAATGTTTAGAGCTAAATCTATAAAACACTTGAAAGAAAATGTAACAGTGAATCTTTATGACTTTAGATTTGGCAATGTGTTCTTGGATACGACAGTGAAAGCGCAAGCAACAAAAGAAAAAATCGCTAAAGTAGACTTCCAAATTAAAGACTTTTATGTATGGGGCACCTGGGTGGCCAGGCGGTTAAGCCCCTGGCTCTTGATTTCAGCTCAGGTCACGATCTCCCGCTCATGGAATCAAGTCCTTCATCTGGCTTTGCACTCAGTGTGGAATCTGTTCCGGATCTCTATCTACCTTCTGCCTTTGCCCCTGCCCCTGGTCACACTCTATAAATAAATTAATTAATTAATTAATTAATTAATTAATTAATTAAAATCTTAAAAAAATAAAAACCTTTATGTATCAAAGGACACTATAAAGAGAGTAAGAAGATGCCACACAGAATGGGAGAAAAATATTTGCAACTTATATATCTGATAAGGATCCAGTTTCCAGTATATATATATATATTAAAAAAAAACTCTTACAGAGACGCCTGAGTGGCTCAGTCAGTTAAGTGTCTGCCGTCAGCTTAGGCCATGATCTTGGGGTCCTGGAATCAAGCCCTGCATCAGGCATCCTGCTTAGTAAGGACTCTACTTCTCCCTCTCCCTCTGCAGCTCTCTCTGCTTGTACTTTCTCTTTCTCTTTCTCTCTCTGTTTCTGTCAAATAAATAAAATATTTTTAAAAAAGAACAACTTACAAATCAATAACAAAAAGACAATCCAATCACAAAAATGGGCTTGAAAGACATTTCTCACAAGAAGAGGTACTAATGCCCAATAATCATATGAAAAAATGTTTCACATCAGTCATTAAGAAAATGCAAATCAAAATCACAGTAAAATATTAAGCTAGTTCGTACTCACTCAGATGGCTATAATTTTTTCTTTAATAGAGAATAACAAGTGTTGGTAAGGATCTAGAGAAATTGAAACCTTCATAGGTTACCATTGAGAATATAAAATGATGCAGCCACTTTGGAAAACAATTTGGTAGTTTATCAAAAAATGGAAACATAGCATTATAATATGACCCAGAAATTGTACTCTAAAGAAATGAAAACATGTGTCCATATTAAAATTTATATATGGATCTTCATAGCAGCATTATTCATAAAAATTAAAAAGGGAAAACAACCCAAATGTTCATCAACTAAAGAATGAATAAAATATGGTATACCCATATAGCGGGATATTATTCAGCAACAAAAGAATGAAGTATTGATATGTACTACAATCAGGATGAATTTTGAAAACACTATGCTAAGTAAAATAAGCCGGGCATAAAGACAACATATTGCATAATACCATTCATGTGAGTGTCCAGAATAGACCAATCCATAGAGAGAAAAAGCACATTAATGGTTACCAGGGTTTTGAGCCAAGGTGGTAAATGAAGACTGATTGTTAATGGATGTGGGGTTCCTTTTGGTGTTGATGAAAACATTCTGGAATTAGACAGTGGTGATGATTAGCAGAACACTGTGAACATAGCATAAGCCACTGAATTGCACACAGTAATATGGCCAAAACCATGAATGTCATGTCATGTTAATTTTACCTCAACAACAAAAAAGTCTTAATAAATAAAATAAAATATAGGGATTACTGCTGTTTTTTGCTATGAATTTAATAAAACTGATCAGAGAATGTGATCTCTGTGACGAGTCATTGAAATTTGCTGAAACTTGCTTTGTGACTTCACACGTGGCCAATTTTTATAAATATTTCATGTGTGCTTAGGAAGAATGTATGCTTTCCAATGATAGAGAGCAGAGTTTTACATATGTCCAATGTTCCAAGCATTTGATTACATTGTTGAAATACTTTATTTCTTCATTGATTTTTTTTATTTGCTTCATCTACAATAAAGGAAAAAACATGTCAAAATTTCCTATTCTGGTGTTAGATTTCTCAATTTCTCCCTGAAGTTCCAATCAAGTTTTGCTTTCTATATTATTGATGATATTATTAGTTCGAAGCAAGTTCAGAAATGTTTTATTTTTCTGATAAATTAAACTTCTTATCATTATCTAATGACCTCCATTATTTCTTGTCGTGCTTTATTATCCAAAAGTCAGTTTTATTGACTAAAGTAAGTTTTATTTGCTTTTGGTTTGGATTTATTTATCTTTGTCCTTTGCTTTATTTTCAATCTTTTTATGTCTTTATGCTTTAGGTTGTCTTTAAAAGGTCAGATAGCTGCATTTGTTATTGTTCTTAATCCAATCTGATAAACTCTGTAGTTTTGTTTTGTTTTGTTTTGGATCAAAACAAGCTGTTAAAAAAGAGCTTTACTGATACATTATTCATATGCTATACAATTCACCCATTTAAAATATGTAATTCAGTATTTTTCACATACGCACAGGGTTGTACAATCATCACTAGAATCTCATTTTAATACATTTTTGTCCACTAGAAACAAACAAAAAACCCATTTGCAATTATTCCCATTTCCTCATAATAAGCCCTCACTCCCTAGTCCTAGATACACTCTAATCAATTTCGGTCTCTATGTATTTGCCTATTCTAGACATTTCATATAGATGAAATCCTACAATATGTGGTATTTTGGGATTAGGTTCTTTCACTTAGTGTAATATTTTCAAGGTTCATCCACATGGTACCATGTATCAGTACTTCATTCTCTTCTATGGCTAAATAATATTCAATTGCATGTAAATACCACTTTTGCTTGGGCTCTTGGGTTGTTTCAACTTTTCGATTATTATGAGTAATGTCGCCATGATTGATTATTCATGTACAAGTTTTTGTGTGCACACATATTTTTATTTCTCTTAAGTATATACCTGGGAGCAGAATTTCTGGGCCATATAGTAACCCTATCTTCCAGATAGGTTTTAATCAGCTACACCATTTTATGTTCCCACCAGCTTTGAAAGGGAGTTCCCATTTCTCCATATTATCTACAGTATTTGTCATTATCTGCCTTTTTTATCATAGCCAACCTAGTGCTGGTAAAATAATATATCGTTGTGCTTTTGATTTACATATCCTAATAATGTTGACCATCTTTTATGTGCCTATTGGCAGTTTGTATATCTTCCTTGGAGAAACATCCATTCAGATCCTTTGGCTATTTATTCATTGGGTTTTCTTTTCTATTGTTATAATTGACGCATAAAATTATATTAGTTTCAGATGTACAACATAATAATTCACTATGTGTATCTATTGCAAAATAATCACCACAATAGTTAAAGCTGTCATCATATTTCTTTGTCTTGACTAATAATTCCAGCTAAGATTTCCAATCCTATGTTGAATAAGGTAGTGAGAGTGGGCATCCTTGACTTGTTCCTGATCTTAGAAGAAAAGCTTTCAGCTTTTCACCATTGAGTATGATAATACCTGTGGGCTTGTCATATATGGCCTTTCTTATGTTGAAATATGTTCCTTCTATACCCACTTTGTCGAGATTTTTTATCATAAATGGATCTTGAATATCATTAAATGCTTTTCTACATCTATTGAAATAATATTATTTTTATCCTCCATTTTGTTAATGTGCTGTATCACATTTGATGATTTGCAGATGTTGCTTCATCCTTGCATCCCTGGAATAAATCCCATGCAATCATGGTGTCTGATCCTTTTAATGTACTGCTGGATTCATTTTGCTAATATTTTGTTGAGGATTTTTGCATCTATGCTCATCAAAGATATTGACCTGTAATTTTCTTTTTTTGTGGCATCCTTGTCTAGTTTCAGTATCAGGGTAATGTAGGCCTCATTGACAAATTGTATTTTAATCAAGTAGTCCCTTTAAATTTATTGATTACGGATATATTTGGGCCAGTTTTTATCTTAAATTTTGCTTTTGATTTGTCTTCACTTCCATTTTATAGAATTTTTATTTGAATAATTGTCTTATTCTAATTATTCACTACTTGTTTGAAAATCACATACCCTAGTCCTATTGTTTTAGAGTTTGCTATTGAAATTTAGCATTTATACATAACAAATACAAAGTTAAAGAGATTTCCCCTTACTATGATCAATTCAAGAACTCTTAGAACATTTTAACTCTGTTCACCTCAATTCTGCCTTACAAGCTATTTCTATTTAATATTTTAATGGCATCTTTTTTAGTCATAACAAGCTATTCATTGTGATCACAATAGGCATTATTTATTTATCTATATGTTTAAATGTTCTTTTTTTTCTCCCAATTCCATTTTGCATGTGAGAATTTCTTCCTAGAATAATTGTTCTTCTTCCTGAAATATATCTTTTAGAAGTTTTCTTAGGTCTGTTTGGGATTAACATTCTCAGGATGCGGTCAACATTGACTTATAAACAAATATCTTTTTACTACTCTTACTCTTGAGATCAATGCAATTCTAGAAGAACAGTTTTTTTCTCTCTGAATTCAATACATATTATTATTATATGTAATTATTCTGCTTCTCAATTCTTCTGTTTAAAAAAGCCTATTCTCAGTCATGGGGGTAGGTGGTAATCTGCCTTTCTTGCCTGGTTGCTTCTTAGAGCTCTTTGTCTCTGATACTCTATGGTTGCTAATTCTCTTAATTAGAGGTGGGTTTATTTTATTTTATTTTATTTTATTTTATTTTTTTATTTTATATTATTTTATTTTATTCTGCTTAGTAAACATTGTTCCTGGATCTATGGCTTTATATCTTTCTTCAATTTTGAAAAATTCTCCAACATTGTTTTTAAATATTGCCTCTCCTCTAATGTTTTTATTTTTGCTTCCTAGGGCTTCTATTAAAAGCATATTAGACATTCTCCTTCTCCATATCTATTAATCTCTCTTTCATATTTTCCATTTTAGCATTCTGGATAGCATCCTGAAATATTCTTCAGTTTTATCTTCTAGTTCACTAATTCTCTCCTCAGCTACATCTACCCTGTTGTTTGGCCTATGTTTTAAGTGGCTAAACACTTAATTGACAAGCACATTTTATTTTAAAATTTTTAAATTTTTTTTAAATTTTTATTTATTTATGATAGTCACATAGAGAGAGAGAGAGAGAGGCAGAGACACAGGCAGAGGGAGAAGCAGGCTCCATGCACCGGGAGCCCGATGTGGGATTCGATCCCGGGTCTCCAGGATCGCGCCCTGGGCCAAAGGCAGGCGCTAAACCTCTGCGCCACCCAGGGATCCCTATTTTAAAATTTTTATTTAATTATCTTCAAATCTGTGATTACTCTTACATATTGCCATGGTGTATGTCTTTTTTGTGACTCTATTCTTTAAATGTCCGTGGATAGTATGGTAGACAGAATAATGCATCACACACACACACACACACACACAATGATGTGCTCATTCTAATCCCCGAAACCTATAAATATGTTATCTTTTGTGGCAAAAGGGACTTTGTAGATATGATTAAGGACTGTGAGAGCAAGGGAGCAGGGGGGGGAAGAACTGTGAGAGTGGGGAGATGATCCCAGATTATCTGGGTGGAGCTAATGAAATCATAAGAGTTCTTGTAAGAAAGCAAGAGAATGAAAACAGATAAAGGAGATGGGACAATGGAACCAGAAGTTGGGATGATGCACATTGACTATGGAGGAAGGGGCTGTGAGCCAAGGAATCCAGGCAGCCTCTGGAAGCTAGAAAAGGCAAAGAAATGTGTTCACTTCTGAAGCCTCTAAGAGGAACACACTTCAACTAATACCTCGATTTTGAATTTCTGAAGTCCAGAACTGAAAGAAAATTTCAGTTTGTGTTGTTTTAACCCACTAAATTTGTGGTGATATGTTACAATAGCAAACAGAAAACTAATACTCATACTCAAACTATATTCATCCTATATCCACAGATAATAGTTCCATTATCTAAACTCTTTGAAAAACTAAATCTATTGTTTCCTCTCTTCAGGATGATTTATGAACTCATACTCATTGAATTTAACCTGTGGAAAACCTGATATTCTAAATTAAAAATACATTCCTCCAGAGATTTTGTTTTTGCTTCTGCTGAAAGTCAGAGGTACTACCTATCTGGCATTACTCCAGTTCAATCTTGCAAGTTAAATCTGGGAGTCTTGAGTTCAACTCCCTCATTCTGCCACATGCACAAAGCACTTTTTCTACTGTAGGAAAGTTATATTCGCATGTCCTCAGAGAAACAGAGCCACAGAGGAAAGTTATGCAGGTTGTATTAAAAGCTCTACAGAGAAGCTCTTTAAATGTGCTCATTGTTCACCTTTTTATATTCAGTTTATATCACTTCCTTCTTTTTTTTCCTTGCTCCTTGAAGATCTTACTTCATGAGAGCCCAACTATGCAATAAAATCTTTTTGAATGAAGGCTTTCATTTTTTTTTAACTTTGAAGAAACTCCCTCCCAAGAATATCTAAAAATCAAACTTTACTAAAGAATAAGTTTCTATTCCATCCCTCATAACATTTTTTTTTTACTTCTAAGGCATAAAACACTTCTTATGCTAGCTTTTTAGTCATTCTTACTTTACCTGCTTTTTAGACTTATTCTCCTCTGTCTGATCAAAAAGTTTTGGAGTTTCTCAATGATTTGTCATAAATTCTCTCATTTCTACCAATATTCTCTTTTCCTAAATAATCTCATTCATTCAGCTATAGTGAAATCTCCCCTTTACATAGGGATTAGTATCTAATATCAGCCTGTCAAGAAAGGAAGGAAGGAAGGAAGGAAGGAAGGAAGGAAGGAAGGAAGGAAGGAAGGATGAAGGAAAGAAAGAAAGACGAAAGACATAAAGAAAGAAGAAAGAAAGAATAAACAAAAAAGAAATCAAGAACACACGCCTCCCCACATCACAACGCCTCCCTACAGATCAAGAAAGAAAGAAAGAAGAAAAAGAAAGAAAAAATACTAGTTAAAATTATCCTCAAAAAATTCCTCAGGAAATCCCATATTTGAGATTAATATATCATCTCTTAAGAAATTCAATACAGATGATTTTTTACCCAAAAATTGAATGATTACTAATTCTTTATTTGATCACCAGAAGAAGTTGGCTTGTATTTAGGTGTTATATAGTGTGGAACCTATGTGTAGTATTTTTAAATATTAGAATCACATTCAGCTCAGTTACTCACACTGGAACTGGACTGAATGAAGAAATAACTGATTCATATCTCCCAAATCCCACTCAATCCAGGGCATGTACTCACTGAATGAAATGGCAGCAAGAAAATTCCACACTATTTAAAGCACCACACTCTTTTTATTTTTGCTTTTTGGTTTCTGGGAGATTGTGTATGTCTAATGCCTTTCTCCTCTACTCAATATAAAGTTCATAAAAACAAGTGCTATTTGTAAATTATCACAACAAATATTTATTAAGTACCTACCATGAGCAAACACTTTTCTAGGCACCAAGTGCACAACAGTGAAGAAAACAAACAACATTTGCCACTCTCACTTTAGTGGATAGATTTGTGCAAGAAGCAAAATAATAATATAGTACATACATCACATATATATTTACACATATTTTTAGTGTGAGGAAAAGTAAGAAAAAGAAGAAAGCAGAACTGGAGGTTGAAGACTATTGGCGTGGAAGTTGAGAATTGGACCACCTAGGCTCATTCAATCAGCATTAATACTTCTTAATTGTATAATAGTCAAGCCTCATTTTCTGCCTATCCAGGAAATTCTATGAGCTAACCAATATATTTATTAAATTACTTTGTGCTTAAGCTGTCTATACTAAGAAATCTGATTTATAAAGTAATTTATAAAAGAGAAATTTGCAAACAAGGCCTCAAGGAAATGATAATCTGTAATTACCTAAACTAGTAGGGTTTTTAAACTAGCAGATATCTGTTTAGTCTTGGAGGATGAGATATTGGCATTCTATGGCACACAGTGACAAAAGCAATTACTTAAGTTATTAATTGTGCTTACCTGAATGAAGTGCCTAGTAAGTCAAACTTTTTAAAAACTTTTACTTAAATTCAGTTTAGTTAACACATAGTGTATTATTAGCTTCAGGAGTAGAATTTAGTGGTTCATCAGTTGCATGTGACACCCCGTGCTCATTATATTAAAGTGCCCTCCTTAAAGTCCATCACCCAGTTACCCCATCCCTCCCCTCCCCTCCAGCAATCCTCAGTTTGTTTCCTATGATTAAGAGTCTCTTATGATTTGCCTCCCTCTCTGATCGTATCTTATTTTATTTTCCTTCCCTTCCTCTATGTTCATCTGTTTTGTTTCTTAATTTCCTTGTATGAATGAAATCATATGGTATTTGTTGTTCTCTGACTGATTTATTTTGCTTAGCATATCCTCTAGTTCCACCATGTCATTGCAAATGGCAAGATTTCACTCTTTTTGATGGCTGAGTAATATTCCATATACATATATATATATATATATATATGTATATATATATATACATGGATATGGATGTGTGTGTGTGTGTGTGTGTGTGTATCACATCTTCTTTATCCAATCATCTGCTGATGGGCATCTGAGCTCTTTCCATATGTTAGCTATTGTGGACTTTGCTCTGTAAACACTGGGGTGCAGGTGCCTCTTCAAATCACTATTTTTGTACCCTTTGAATAAATACCTAGTAGTGTATTGCTGTATCAAAGGGTAGTTCTATTTTTGACTTGTTGAGGAACCTCCATACTGCTTTCCAGAGTGGCTGCAACAGTTTACATTCTCACCAACAGTGTATGGGATTTCCCCCTTTTCTGCATCCTCATCAACATTTGTTATTTCTTGAGTTGTTAATTTTAGCCATTCTGACTGGTATGAGGTGATATCTCATCATGGTTTTCATTTGTATTTCCCTGATCCTGAGTGATGTTGAGCATTTTTTTCATGTGTCTGTTGACCATTTGTATGCCTTCTTTGGAGAAATGTCTGTTCATGTCCTCTGCCCATTTCTTGGCTGGATTATTTGTTTTTTGGGTGTTGAATTTGATAAGTTCTAAAAATTGCTGGAACTGATACTGAAACTCAGCAAAGTCACAGGATATAAAATCAATGCACAGAAGGCAGTTGCATTTTTATACACTAACAATGAAGCAACAGAAAGAGAAACCAAGAAATCGATCCTATTTACAATTGCACCAAAAACCATAAGATACCTAGCAATAAACCTCTACACATTCAATGCAAGCCCTATCATAACACCGCCAGCATTTTTCACAGAGCTTAAATAAACAATCCTAAAATTTTTATGTAACCAAAAAATACCTCAACCAGTCAAAGTAATATTGAAATAGAAATCCAGGGACACCTGGGTGGCTCAGTGCTTGAGCCTTTGGCTCAGGGCGTGATCCCAGAATGCTGGGATCAAGTCCTGCATCAGGCTCCCTGCATGGAGCCTGCCTCTCTCTCTATTCCATGAATAAATAAATAAAATCTTAAAAAAAGAAAAAGAGGGACACTTCGTGGCCCAGGAGATGAGCATCTGCCTTTGGCTTAGGTCATGATCCTGGGGTCCTGGGATTAAGTTCCACATCAGGCTCCCCTCAGGGAGCCTGCTTCTCCCTCTGTCTATGTTTCTGCCTCTCTCTCTCGGTATCTCTCATGAACAAATAAATAAAATCTTTTTTAAAAAAAGAAAGAAAGAAAAAGAAAAAGAAATCCAAACCTGAAGACATCACAATTCTGGATTTCACGCAGCATTACAAAACTGTAATCATCAAGGCAGTGTGGTACTGGCACAAAAATGACACATAGGTCAGTGGAACAGAACAGAGAACCCAGAAATAGACCCTCAACACTCTGGTCAACTAATCTTCGACAAAACAGGAAAGACTATCCAATGAAAAAAAGACAGTCTCTTCAACGAGTGGTGTTGGGAAAATTAGACAGTCACATGCAGAAGAATGAAACTGGACCAATTTCTTACATCATACACAAAAACAGACTTAAAATGGATGAAAGACATAAATGTGAGACAAGAATCCACCAAAATCCTAGAGGAGAACACAGGCAGCAACCTCTTTGACCTCGGCCACAGCAACTTCTTGCTAAACATGTCTCCAAAAGCAAGGGAAACAAAAGCAAAAATGAACTTTTGGGACTTCCTCAGGATAAAAAGCTTTTGCACTGCAAAGGAAAGAGACAACACTAAAAGGCAGCCTACAGTATAGAAGATATTTGCAAATATCTTATCAGATAAAGGGCTAGTATCCAAAATCTGTGAAGTCAAAACTTCAAAGGACTACGGAGTAGCTCCTATAGACCATGATGAATAGTATGGGAAATACAGGGACTGAATAGAGAAGGAAGGAAAGGATGGAGATAGGGAGGAAGAGAGGAAGAGAGGGAGGCTAGGGAGGGAGGGAAGGAGAGAGGGAGGAAGGAAGGAAGGAATGAAGAAAATGATACAATTAGAATTTTAAATTCTCAGTTCAAGGCATAGTCAAACACCTATAGCTTCTATCCCCTAAATGTATATCATGTCTTCTGGCATCAGCTAAAATCAGCACACATTCTGATTTCAGAGATGCTAGCCACTCCATGGGTTAAATTCCAGTATTGACACATCTCTTATGTGAAAAACTTGGAAAGAGTAGAACACTGAGAAATTGAACGAAGATATTTGACAGGATTTGATGAGTTGATTTTCCCTAAATTCCAAGAGTTGATGAGCCCTGTTACCAGTAAAAGCAGTGATTTCTCCCTGTCTGATGAGGTTTATCATGCCTTGTTCAAATCTCCTAGCACAACATCACCTATAGAAGTTACCTGAAAAATAGGTGACAATATTGCTTATTCCCAATTCCTATCATACATATGTTTCAGTTGATTGAAATATAGACTTAGTGTAGGCTATGTGAAATAATATTGACATACTAGAAATTCCTGGATATGATAAAGAGGAAAGAGATAAAATTATGGTAATGAATTTATTGTAGGAAATGTGATGGTTAATTTTGTCTTCCAATTTAACTAGGCCATGGGATGCTCAGATTAAACATTATTTCTTGATGTGTCTGTAAGGGTGTTTTCAGATGAGATTATTGTTTGAATCAGTGGACTCAGTAAAGTAGGTCACCCTTTTCAATGTGGGTTGGCATCTTTCAACCCATTGAGGGCCTGAATTGAACAAAAAGCAGAGAAAGGAAGGACTTGTTCTTTTCTGCCTGCCTGCCTGAGCTGGGAACAACACCAGTTCCATTGGTTCTCAGGGCTTTGAACTCAGCCTGGAATTATACTACCATGTTTCCTGGGTTTCTAGCTTTCAAGCAGCAGGTTGTGGGACCATTCAGCCTCCAGGAGCCAATTGCTTATAATAAAACTTCACATATATGGAACAAGTCTTGGCAAAATCAGAATGGTTTGACCCAAAATATTCTTGGCAGTGGATAACTGGTCATATGGTCTCTAGAACCAAAATGAATAGCCTACATTCCAAGTCCTCCCTGCAGAAGGCATATAGAGGCCAGACTGGTGGCCTCATCTAATTCCAGAGGTAATTATTTCATAGAGGTCTATTCATAAAGAGAAAACTCTGTACTATTGAGAAAGGCCCTCTCAATTTTGGAACATTTATGTCTTTTAAGTAACCTGTCTGATCTTCTTCAAAGGAACCTGCCACCACTTACTACAATGAGATGTCCAAAAGAATAGGAAACAATCAGACCTTTCAGAGATAATTGGACACTGGCTCTGAGCTCATTTTTATAATCAAAGAATATCCTAAGATCTACCAGAGCTTATGTAGGCTTGATAATAAATTTGGGCTCCAGTCTATCTTATAATGGGTCCAGTTCACCCTACGGTTATTTCCCCCAGAATAAGCATATAGTTGGAATAGGTACACTCAGCAACTAGCAAAACACCCACATTGGTTCCCTGGTCTACAGTATAAGGACTAGACTATAGGAAGCATCTAAAAGGAGGCCCAAAGAGCCCCATCTCCCTACCACAAATGGTAAACCAGAACCAATACCATATCTCTGGGGAGCCATTAGTGCCACTATGAAAAACTTGAAAGATTGAGGGATGATGATTCTTAGCATCCCCATTTCACTCCCTGGTTTGGTTTGTGCAAAAGGCAGATGGGTCTTGAAGAAGGACAGTAAATTATCATAAAATGAACCACAAAATTAATCTGCTGCTCCAGATGTGGTCTCTTTGCTAGAGCAAATCAACACACACTCAAACACCTGGTACACAGCATTGATCTAGAAAGTCTATTTCCTAAAGCATGAAGTTAAAAATCACTATAAGTGGTTAACTTTCACTTTTTGGTCAGGAGAATAATTTCACTATCTTGCTCAACTATCCACACTTTTGCCATCATTTTGTTCACAGAGATTTCGATTATCTCACCATTGCATAGAACATCATGCTGGTCTACTTTATTGATGTCATCATATGGATAGAACTTAGTAAACCAGAAACACAGTTACCTTAAATGCCTTGGTAAGATGAAGTTGTAACAATGGATGGGCAATAAACTCTAAGACGATTTCAGTTCAGTGAACTTTCTGGAAGTCCAGTGTCTACACTGGATATCCTCAAAAGTAAAAGACAGAGTTCCCTACTTTACTTCCCCCACAACTACAAAAAAGAATGAGTACTTGATTGAGCCTTTTGAAATCAACACATGGCACATTGGGTATCAAGTTGCTCTGAGTCATTTACTGAGGATGGAACTTTTTCCTGGAGTACAGAACAAGAGAAAGTCTCTAGCTGGTCCAGATTATAGTACAGCAGCTTTGGCACTGAGTCCTTTTAACTCCAATATTTCAATGATACTTGTAGTTCCCTATGGCAACTTGGAATTTTGTGAGTAATGTTATTTTGTGAAAAGCTCTACAGTGTTTTTTAAGCAGAAATGATGTTAATATCTCTTTGGGAGTTAAAGATATTTCATTATCATGATAGCATTACAGTCCACTTCATATCAGTAGGTTCCTTTTGTAAACTTGATCATAATATAACATTGTTTAATAGTTTTAAATTATTTCTGACCCATCCATGATAAATCTTAATGATACAGAGGTGTATTCAGTCTAGTTCAATTCCCAGAAATCTTTAGTAGAAAAGATGGCTTATTTGATAGCATGAAGACATACAAAACTAAGTGACACAAAAGTACATTTTTAAAAAGTGATGCATGAGCTATCAAAAAATGCATTGAAAGTGCTTTTCTTTCACTTAAACAATATTACCTAATTCTCAATCTATGATCCCAGAGTTTTTTCTCTCACACACTGGGGAATTTGGTAATACAGAGAGCCCAAAGGAAAGCCAAAAAATCTTTTTGAGTTGGCCTTCTAAGAAAAAGACAATGAGAAGAAATATATTGAGAAATGTAACACCCACAGCCTGCCTGCAGTCATTCTCTGCCGCAGGTAAATATAAAATGACTTGTCCTGAAACTAAGGCTTAGTAACCATAGCAAGATTTTTTTCTGTATTTCTGAACACTGGTTATTCCTAAATTCATTCCTTCCAGCTCCCTAATTCATATACAACTCAAATTCAAGTTTCAAATACAAGCTGACATCTGTAAATACAATCTGTTTTTCTTTCTTTTGGGAAGAGGGGTAGGGGTAGTAGGAGAAGAAGAGAGAGAATGTTAAGTAGGCTCCATGCCTAGTGCAGAGCCTGACTTGGGCTCAATCCCACATCCCTGAGATCATGACCTGCGCAGAAATCAAGAGTCGGACGCTTAACCAATTGAGCCACTCTGGCGCCCTACAATCTGTTTTATTAAAACAATCAGAAGAGAGAATTTTCCACAGTCTTAAGAAGATATGATTTCCATAATAATCACAACAAATTATAAGAATGGAAGAAAAAATTATTTTACTACTAGTAGTGTCTTCAATGAGATTTCTCTGCTTCTCCAAATGCGTAATGACTACGCAGCAACTGAGTGGAAACACCAATGAGGAGTGCAAGAGCTCGTTGGCTGGACCTGATGAACTACTGGTAATGGGTAGAGTCTTGAATTAAGCAATAATAGGTCCATACAGCTCTTACAACTGAAAAACTGAGATCTCATTATAACCATTACTTTGCCTATAATGACCTTATTTCAGGGTTTAAAACCACATTATCGAAGGAAGGAAAAGAGAAACATCTTGTTTAACTACTGAGTGAGATTCATGTAAATACCAGGATTGTTCCCCTTTTTAAAGGCTATACTTTATCTCAGTGATGGTATCATATCAAAAACATGGCTGGGCTGCCCTTTCTGGCTAGGTGACCTTGGCAGATACTTGATGTTCCTAATCCCCAGTTTTCATCTGAAATCCAGCCATAAAAATAGTATTAATTCACAAGGCTATTTTGCAAATTAAAAGTATGTACTCTTTCCTACTTGTTACAACATTTAGATTTAGAGAGCCTCATCTGGCAACTCTCAACCGGTCTTATATTCAGGAAACAACATTCAAGGGATAAATGTAGGATGGGGAAAAATACAAGATTTTTTTCGGGTTTGTCAGTATGTTTCCCCATTCCAGGAGTATTTCTGGCAATATTGCAAAGCTCATAATTTGCCCTTTGTAGTTTGGCCTCTACTTCCTTTGTCATTTCAACTTCAGTGAAACATCTATATGATGACCGAGAACAGTGGAGGACACGGAGCCCTGAACTTGTCAGCCAAGAAACCTGGATTTGAGTCCTTGCTCTGCCACAGTCTTGAGCTGAGGCCTTAGACAAATCTCAACTTTAACCACTAATATGTAAGCCATGCTGACTCCTTGGTAATCATTTTCTCTGCTCTTGGCAAAGCCACACAGGAGTTTATAAGCACTTGGTAGGCTGCAGGTAATTCTAGAACTCTGGATAAAGGTGTTCCTCAGCCTCACTTTTCTTGCAAACCACTTCTATCATCTTCACCTACCAGCTATGCTCAGTGCCAATCTGGATGGCTTTGCATCTTGATTTTCCTGTATTTGTCATTTTCCAGGATTTTTTTTTAACATGATAGTCTGATACTAGACTTCTTACCAAGCTTCTAACACCGTATTTCATGATAAGAAAACAAAAATATAATAACAACAAATACTTATGGAGTCCTTACAATGTGCTAGGCATTGTGTAAAATGCTTTACAAACCACTCATTTCATTCCCATTAAACCTCGATGAGGAAGGCATGTTTATTATCCCCATTACAGGGATCCCTGGGTGGCGCAGCGGTTTGACGCCTGCCTTTGGCCCAGGGCGCGATCCTGGAGACCCAGGATCGAATCCCACATCGGGCTCCCGGTGCATGGAGCCTGCTTCTCCCTCTACCTATGTCTCTGCCTCTCTCTCTCTCTCTCTCTCTCTCTGTGACTATCATAAATAAATAAAAGTTAAAAAAAAAAAAAAAGAAAATATTTATCCCCATTACATAGATGAAGAAACTAAGGCTTAGTGAGAAAAGGTAAATTTATGTCTGAGAAAATAATTCCAGTTAGCAACAGCAAAGCCAGTACTTCTGTTTGACTTTTATGGTCTGCTTGTTTGAATCAGGATCCAAATGAGACTCACTCTTTCCAATCGGCTGATATGTCACTTGGCTCTTCAGTCTCTTTTAATTTATAAATGTCCCTTCTTTCTCTTTTCTTTTTCTTGTAATTTATTTGGTAAGATCATTTGTCTTATACGATTTCCAATAATCTGGATTCCACTGATTACAGCTCCCCAGTGTTGTTGAACATGCTCTTTTGTTCTCTGAGTTTCTTATGCAGCTGGGTAGACCTCAAGGACAGGTCAGATTTAGATCTGACTTCCTTAGCAAGACGACTTCATATGCAGCAGTGTGCTCTTCCATTAGGAGGTATATAGTCCCTGGTTCTTTCTCATTTTATGATTTTTTAATTCTAAGTTTATAATTTAACAGCCACTCATGTTCAATGCCTAGATCCAGTAGTTCATCACGTGTTGCCAAATGGTGATATTCTAATTGCATCATTCCTTCTTCATTTATTAGCAAGAATGTTCCTATAAAGATTAATTCCCTATATCAACTATTCAATTATCCAATTATAGAGTTCATGGGAATGGCAGCTTTGATTCTCTCCCTTTATATAACAGCTTCCTAAATAATAAGTGGATTCAGAAGTCTCTTTCCATGATGGACAGTTACATTTGTTTTCTCAGCGTCATTATAAATTCATTGTAAACCCATGGGTTTAATTAAATATACCTTTAATTTCATGGTAGTTATCCTTACTGATGTTCATTTATTCCATATTTGGCCAAACATAAGTTGTTTCCTGAAACTTCTCAACAAAACCCCAGGGGGTTTTAATAGTTGCCTTGCACAAACAAGGCTTTCCAAGTTAATTTTGTGTATTTCCTTCCCCGGACATCTTTCCAAAGTTCTCTGGCTCCTTCTGATAGGAAATGGTATTCCTTGACTTCAGTCTGCACATTGCTACCATATTGATCATTTCTTTTAGACTTTTTCCATGGAAAGAATCAAGGAAAAAGTTCTAGGACAAAATACATCATGAGTTTATACTCATTTCTGTTTTTTTTCTTTTCTTTTTTTTTAGTTTATACTCATTTCAATACCACTTCAAATTCTGACCTCAGATTTTTTACCTAATAACTTCAAGTTGACATCTGTATTTCCTCTCTCCAACGTGAAGAATTACAATTCTCAATGACACCCAAAATGATAGTATACACATAATCAATCTTACTTACTTGACAATATACACAAAAGTAACACAAGTGTAAAGAGTAACCAAAATTGTTACCGATAATATAAGAACTATGATAAATTTAAGTTTGGGGTTTTTTGGGGGTTTTGATTTTTTTTAGTTTTTGGGATTGCTGGAGTGTATGCCACTAGAAATGTAGTCAGATCACTATGTCTTTAACTCCCTTGGAAGAACTAGAATTTTAACTCAGGCAGTGTGACTCAAAAGTTGCCTCCTAACCACTTGCCCCCAGTCTGTAACCCGTTGCTCAGGACTTGCAATGCCCCGTCCATTTGGGACAGGTGATCAGAACTCTTAGGCATGACAACCTCTGAACAGCCTCCCACTTCTCATGTTATGCAACATGAATACCACAAGCACAGCTCCCATAAAATGCATGAATGGCAGATCTATGTTGTGATTACTTTACTTACTTAAATCCATAGTGCACCAAAGATTTTTAGAACTGATGAAATTTCGCCTATTTTCCTAAGAAACATATTGATCTATGCAAAACTATCAAGCTTCTAAAAATCCATTGAGAGTTCTCCCAACAAAGAATGAACCCCAATCTCCCTCTCCTCCTCCTCAGGACAGAGCAACTTCTAAGAGAACTTGGTGATAGTTCCAAGGACCCACCACCTTCCCTACCATCTCTTTATTTCTATTACTAAAATAAAATAATATGATGTGTTTGAATTTATTAGGTAGTGTCCTTCTGTTTGGAACCAGTTTACGATCCACCAGAATTGGATTAAGAGATCCTGTCCTGTTCCTCCACATTTTCACAAATGTTTGGTAGAGAACTTTTTTTTTTTTTTTTTTTGGTAGAGAACTTTTATCAACTTTTGCCAATCTGGTAAATATGAAATGAAGTCTCATTGTGATTTCAATTTGCATTTCACTGAATACTAATGAAGTCGAGCATCTTTTCATATGTTTATAGGTTATAGGTTCCCTCTTCTCTGAAATTTATATTCATAACTTTTGCCCATTTCAAAATTTAGTTCTTTTCCTTTTGCTTAATGATTCATGGGAGGTCTTTATATGTTCAGGATACTAAATCTTTGTTGGTTACACTTGTTGCAAATATCTCTTCTCAGTTTATGGTTTGTCCCTTTAGGGTGTCTTTGGATAAACCAAGTTCTTATTTTTAATGAATTGAATTTATCAACCTTTTCTTTTATGTTTGTGCTTTTTTCATTAATCTTATAAAAGGAGTCATTCATAGCCAAAGCTGGTAAAGATATTCTCTTACATTTTCTTCTCAAATGTTTATTGTTTTGACTTTCTTAACTTTCATATTCATCTTTAATTCAATAGGCATATGTTATTGCGTATGATTTGAAGCAAAGATCCAATTTTATTTTTGTCCATATGGATAATGGTTTGCTAGATAGTTCATTTTTCTTCCTAGTAGCCCTCAGTGCAGCTTGTGTTATATATCAAGTTCCCATATAATCATGGGTCTATTTCTGGCCTAACTATCCTTCTTCCATGGGTCTACTTGTCAATCTCTGCCCCAGTGCTACACTGTTTTAATTGCTCCAGCTTAGCAATAAATTTTCATATCTGTTAGGGAAAGGTTCCCATCCCTCACACATATACCTTTTTCTACTTTTTCAGGATTTTCTTGGCTATTTTTGACTTTCTGCTACTCCATATGAATTTGAGAATCATACTTCCAAGCTTCATGGAAATACTTAGATTTCTATTGAAATTTACTGAATCTGGGGCAGCCTGGGTGGCTCAGCAGTTTGGCACTGCTTTCAGTCCAGGGTGTGATCCTGGAGGCCCAGGATCGAGTCCCACATCAGGCTTCCTGCATGGAGCCTGTTTCTCTCTCTCTCTCTCTCTCTCTCTCTCTGTGTATGTGTGTCCTCATGAGTAAATAAATAAAATCTAAAAAAATAATAATAATAAAAATAAAATAAAAATCTTTAAAAAAAAGAAATTTACTGAATCTATGTCAATTTAGTTCAATCTGAGAATCAAATTTAATTCAAGCTGGAAATAATTGGCATCTTTAGGATATTAAATCTTACGTTATATACAATTTAGAAAACACTAAACAATACCATGTATATTATCTATCCATAGATATGTACTACTTAAAAGTATAAAGAAAAAACTGAAAGCATAAAGAATAGTCAGGGATGATTCATTCAACAGTCAGTGGTCCCCTATGATGGGGAAGGAGGAATATGGGGTGTGTTCAAAGGGAAAGCACAAAGAGATCTCTAAGGTAGTAGTTTATTCCTTAACCTAAATGGTGGATATATGGACATTTTTCTCTAGTATCATTCTTTAAACTAGACATACACATTTATAGATCTTTTGTATACATACCATGTTTCACAAGACAAAATTTAAGGCCTGCAATAAAGGACATATTTGCCGAGCCAATTGATTTAGGATGAAAGTGTTAAAATTTTGACGTTTTTCTTCACATTACTTAAATCTTCAGGGAATTAATTGTTAGTACAACATTTTCTGGAAGAGCTATGTGCCTCTATGTGCCATGGGGAAAAGTCTTTCTTTGTTAAAAATAAAAACAATTTTTGATGTTCACATTCAACCACCAGCATTTTAGAGTATGCTATCTCTTTATGAGTTTCACTGATTCTTGTTCTACATACAATCTAATATAATGCAAATTGACTTGTGTATACATTCATTCATGAATTTATTTCTAAAATATATGCATGATTCATTGTGCTAGTGGGCTGTAAAATATATGAAGATAAATCTGAATATTCCTGAGTACAAAAGAATATATGAAGTAACATGAAATAAGTGCCCAAGTAACTATCGTGGTTGGTTGAAGAATTAAAAGTAATAATAATAATAATACAAAATTGCAAAGAAGTTCAAAGGAGGGTGAGTTGACATCAGATTGAAGGAGACAGGGTTGAGGGATAATCACAAATCATTACTTTTTGTTTTAAAAACATGTAAAAAAATGTGTTTATATTTCAGCCCTTTTACTCATATTTCAAGTTTCTGCCTAGTTAAAAGAAGCTAACAGCTGGATTCATGATCACTGGGCCATTCTCTTCTGGCTCCAAATTGTGTTGTTTTGGGGTTTTCAAACTAGAAAGAATTTCATCTCCATTCCAACCCTACCATGACAGAGAACTACGCAGCCTTAGGCATTGCAAATACAGCACATTTTGATAGGGCAAAGAGACTGATTTCTTGCAAAGGTTTTACCTGCCCAAAAGCCTGTAGCCAACCCTGCATAATTTATATGCACCTCTGAGAACAAGCCTGCAAAGAAGCCAGTGCTAATTGACTGAATTGACCATGTCAGCTGGCTTCATAGAAACCTGCTCACACATCCAATAAATTCACTGAGGGCGATAAATTAAAAAACTGATTATCTGATATTGTGTTGCCTATTCCCTGCTGTCCACTGCCTCTCCAATCCCTTCCCCTCGATTCTAAATGGTTGTTGGACTAAATTTTTCTGTTTTCAATTCATTTCACTGGTTCTCTGTTTCTATAACCTGTTAATATCCTGTAGTCAGCGGAAGGTGTGTTCGGTTGCCAAAAGAGCTTTAAATATTCCTGAAATATGGACATGAAGACAGAAACAGCATGCGTGTTCTACAGAGGGGCCTACAAAGCTAATGGCATTTTTCCCACTTCATATCCCAGCATCCAAGTGTTCCATGGGACACACTCAGCAATCATTGACATTTCCAAAATGGAAACTCTAGTGATATGAAGAGTCCCTCTCTTGTGAAGGTGCTGGTGATTTTTAAGCCTGGGCACAGATTCTTGGCCCAGTAGAGCTACATTCACCCTTATTGATGCAAGAGTTTATAATAATTAGGTTCAGGACCAGTAGCAACTGCTGCCATGAGAAACTTGTCTTCCAAATGTGTACACAAGGAGAGTCCAATTGCTCACTGAAAGGATTAGATCCATGCACTACTCTGAATCATGGGCACTGTTTCAACCTTCCCCAAATCATGTGAATCTGTAATAAGGAAAGGTCTGAAACATTGGCAGAGTAGGTATGAGTTGGGAAAGCAGAACAGATGAAAGTTTACACTGCCTATTTGAAACAGTTCTTTCTTTAGGTTGTTTACAAGTTCACAATTGGTGAGATCACATCACCCCACTGCACACTAGGTACAGCTTTAAGAAATTATTTCCCCGGGGATTTTAATAGAGACTATAGAGGACACACATGGAGCCAAGGCTCTACAATGCTCTTATGATGGTTAATTCCATGTGTGAACTTGATTGGGCCATGGAATGCCCAGATATGTGATTAAAGAGTATTCCGAATGTGTCTGTGAGAGTGTTTCTGAATGAGATTAACATTTGAATTGGTAGACTGAGTAAAGCAGATTACCCTTCCTAAAGTGGATGAGCCATAATGGTAAAGGCCTGAAACAGAACAAAATGGCAAAGGAAGAGAAAATATTCTCTTTGTCTGGCTGTCTTCAAGCTAGGACAATGGTCTTCTCTTGGCTTTGGTCTTGGACTCAGAATGGAACTTCCACTTCAGCTCTCCTGATTCTCAGGTCCTTGGACTTGGATACAACTACTCCATCAGCTCTCCTGGGTCTCCAACTTGCCCCTATAGATCTTGGGACTTCTCAGTCTACATAATTCCATGCGCTAACTCCTCATAATGAAACACTCTCCATCCTTCTATTGATTCTGTTACTCTTGAGAGCCCAGACTCACACAGCCTATTTCATACAATTTCTGAATGAGGACTCCATTTTTGATAGTGTAGGCTTTCACATGTTTGTTCAGCAACTAGAGATCATAACCACTACACTCTAAAAAGCTCTTTATTTTTTTTAAATAAATAGTATTTTTGTCTTTGAAAACTGTTACTGAATAACATATATGTCACTCAAGTGCAAAGGACCTAAAATAGCCTCATTTAACTGCCCCGCCTCACAGCATCATTGACACAAACAAAATATGTAACTCTCAAACCTATTAAACCAAATCCCTCAAGTGTTTGTTTCATTCTTTTTATTTTTCATTTTAATCTTCCCGTTTAATGTGCACAAGTCTTGACCTAGTCTGGTCTGACCCACTTCTACAAATCATTAAGCAATTGAGATTCACAGTCACCAAGAAACAGGGGCTAAGCCTTATCACTGAGCTTTCCAGAAAGGACAGTTTGAACAGTGATAGATCAACACCTTCATGGACAAGAGTATTATGAAACTAAAAAAGGGAGAATTTTAAAATCTATACAGGGGATTCTTGTTTAAATCAAAGTTGATTTGATAGAATATAGCTTTTAAATATATAAAATAGTATTGCTAATCTTTCCTTTTCTCCTGAAATGAAGATATAATAGGTGGAAATAAAATACTCATGTGTGAATTTCAAATGTTTGGCCATAGAAACCTTCTAGAAATAAAATATTTCTAAACTGACCTACTTGATGAAGTGGGTAAACTTTGTTCTCCAAGTAGTTGCCTTGCCCTTCTTGCCACAAATACATCCCAATGCATTCCTACCTTACCTGCAGTGGGGTCGGGGGTTGGGGGGGGGGCAGTATCTTTATTTGTTAAACTCAAATGTCATCTCTGGTATATATGACTGAAAGCACAAGTAACAAAGAAAAATATAGATAGATTAGACTTCACCAACGTTAAAAACTCTTGTGCTATGAATGATGAAAAATCAAACTTCACAATGGGAGAAAATATTTGCAGATGTCTTATAGAAGGGATTTGAATCCTACGTATATAAAGCACTCTTAAAACTCAATAATAGAAAGATAAATAACCCAGTTTTAAAAGGGACAAAGAATCTAACTAGACGTATCTCAAAAGAAGATGAACACATAGCAAATAAGCACAGGAAAAGATGCTCAACATCATTAGCCATTAGAGAAATGTAAATCAAAACTAGATTGAAATATTACCTCCTCCCTCCCCCATAATGATTGATAACAAAAAAAGACAGACAATAACAAGCAGTAGTAAGGATATGCAGAAATTAGAACTCTCATACACTGCTAGTAAGAACATATATGGTGCAACCACAGCTTGGCGCTTCCCCAATCTAGTAAGCAGAGAGTCACCATACAACCCAGCAATCCCACTTCTAGTTATGTACTCTACATAAATGAAAAGATGTGCCCACATAAAAACCAGCACACACCTGTTCATAGCAGCATTATTCATAATAGCCAAAAAGTGGAAACAACCCAAATGCCCATCAACTGATGAATGGATAAATAAAATGTGGTCTATCGGACAATGGAATATTATTTGGCAATGAAAAGAATGAGGTACTGACACATGCTACAACATGAATACACCTTGAAGACATTATGCTAAGTGAAAGAAGGCAATCACAAAAGATAGTGTATTATAGGATTCCATTTATACGTACTAACCAGAAGGCAAATTTAGAGACAGAAAGTAGATTAGCAGTGGCCAGGGACTGTGGAGTGCTAATGGACATGGGGTTTCTTTTTTGAAGAGATGGAAATATGCCAAAATTGATATGGTGATGGTTGCCCAACTCCGTGAATATATTAAAAACCATTGAATTTTACACTTCAATTAGGTAAATTGTATGGTGTGTGAATTACACCTTCATAAGCTGTTGTTGTTGTTGTTGTTGTTATTGTTGTTGTTGTTTCTAAGTCATCTCAAGATCAAATACTCTATTACTCTGTGGGTACTCATCAGAATTGTGAGTTGGGGAAACACTGCAGGAGAGTTCAGAGGGTTTAAATCAGCATTTGTGGAAGTTTGGAGGAGGACATGTGTGAAGTCTCCCGATATTTCTAACCTAACCTTTCTTCCTTACCATTCACTCAGAGAAGTTTAGAATCACTTACACAAAAACAGGTATGGGAAGAGCTGCCCAGAAATACCTGGAAGTCCTTTAATTTAAGACACAGTCAGAGGTAGGAGACCTCTGTACTGTGTGGCTGTGATTCTCGGAGTACCTCATGATTTTGACAGATGTTTTCTCTCAACAGGATGCTTCCCCCCATCACCCATCCAGTCTGACATGCTACTGTTGATACTCTCTCAAACCAGGAATGTTCACTAAGTCTCAGAAAATATTATAAGAATACAGTTTCCATTGATTTACTACTCCCAATTCTCACCCAAAAGTCAGGATCAAAATGTGTCCCCATTACTTGAAGCCACCCTAAGTAGCAAGGTGAGTATTTAAGTTAAGTTAACCCCAAGGACTTTCAAATGTCAATGCGCTTGCTCAGAGAGTCAAAATCCTGAGATGTTTTGCCACTGCCCCCATAGATTCGATTTAATTTTCAATAGGCATTGCCCCACCTCTCTTGTACCTTACAAGGACTCCTACTGAGAGAATAAATTGAATTATCATTTTCATTTAGTATATTGAACACTTACACAAAGTGAATGAAATCATTGCAAGACTAGGTTTTTCTTTTTTTTTTTTTATTTATGTACTTGAAAGAGAGTGAGAAGTGGGGAGCAGAGAAAGGGGAAAGCAGACTCCCCACTGAGCAAAGAGCCCGACATGGGACTCAATTCCAGGACCCCGAGATCATGACCTGAGCCAAAGGCAGACACCTTAAGCAACCGAGCCACCCAGGCACCCCGAGATTAGGTCCTTTTCTAAATGTTTAAATGGGGAGAAAGGATTTAATGTTCCTGTCCGGGTAGCAACATTTGATTTTACTGAAATTCATGAAATATTTTTGTAGTTCTTTATCTGCTGAAATATTCACAGATAAGCTAGATGATAGATATACAAGAGGCCTTCCTCTCCACAGCCCTCTCCCCAAATCTGGGTCATGGTTGAAGGAAACCATCCCAGGAAGACTTTGCCATCTGAAGTGTGGGCATACCTGCCACCCTGAGAACAGGAGGAAGGCACAGTGACTTTGGCAGAAACAGACCTTAGATAAAGGCAGCATTCAGGCACTTGATGGGGCAAGCAAAGAAAACCGAGCACTGCGTGTCTTGCTGATGAATCCTGGCAAAGCAGAGCAGTCGCTGGCAACAACAGGCTCAAATGAGAGTTAATAAAACACAGAATATACATTGCCCATTTACATTTATTGCACATTAAACTTCCTCACATACAAAAGATAATGACAGATGCAAAACAAGTGCTGAATAGTGCAGGTCTGTCGGTGAGGAACGGGCAAGGCGCCAGCTCCCCAGATTAAACCTAAGAGGCAATTTTGCACCGGGTCCTGGGACTGGGGAGGGTGTGAATCCAGGGCCTCTGGGCTGTGCTGAAATGGACATTTCCCTGAACCAGGAAGTTCAGGTCCCTTACTGGGACCAGTCTCTGGCTGCAGCTGTGAGTGGGGCAGCCCCCAGAATGTCGTGCACCTCACTTAGCTCTCAGATAGGCTCCAGATGGTCCGCATGGTGTGATTTGGCATTTTTGTGGCACATCTTCTGCAAAATTTTCAATCTAGACCAGGTTGCCTATTGGATGCAAAGTTCCCTGAACCCCAGAAAGAGCAGTAGCAGAGCTGGTACCTAGGGCAGGGGCAGGGGACAGTCTACCCGCGGGGGTGGATGCTGTGAGGCAGCCCAGTGCACTCCACAGAGAGCCCGCCTGAAGAGGTCTCTCACGTGGGTCCCTTGTGACCCCTCTTACTTCCCCACCTGGTGCTGCTGGTGGACTGAGTGACCTCTGGAGGTTCGGGAGTCCTTTCTCAGGCCCACTTCCTCAAGCTCTCTCACCAGCTTCCCAACGCCTCCCATCCTGATGCAACATTCCACACGGGCTTGCGATGCTGGGCTAGTGGGACGAGCGGAGGCTACTGAGTCACTCGGGGGGCTTCCCCTTTATCTGCAACTTTAAGTCCCCGTGATGCGACACCATCCGAGGTGCGCAGGCTCTGAAGCAGCTGCCACAGTCACGCTGGGGCCAGGACGGGGGGGGGGGGGGGGGTGGACAGGAAAGCCCTCCAGCCCCCCTCTCAGCCCTCTCCCTCTCGCTCTCCTCTCTCCCTGCGTCTGCACCCAACAGCAGCTCTGCAGGTACCCACACGGGGGGCCCTGATAACTCAATCCTGCTCATCAGAACCAGGGGTGCCCCCTTTCCTACCCAGCTGCCACCTCCCCTGGGCAGCGCCTGCCGGAGTCACGTTGCCATCCCCGACACTTCTAGAAGCTTGCAAGCTTCTGCACAGCTGGGAGCAGAGCCGCAGCCTCCTCAGCTGCTGCGGAGGAGAACAAAAGCTTCCAGGGGCTGAGAGATAATGAGCTCCCCGTCGCTCCCACCCGGGTCCGCGCCAGCCACGCCCCACCCCCGCGACAAGTGCAAAATCGCCCAGAAGCTTCTCCTCGCCTCCCCGGCATGCATTTATTTATTTATTTATTTATTTATTTATTTATTTATTTATTTCCTCAGGGGGGTTGATGGCGTTGCTTCCCATGCTCTTCAGAAGCTGAGATGCTTTGGCAGCCAAGAAGGCAAGGGTCTGTCTTAATTGTGCCCTCCCGGCGGGAGCCCAGGAGCCGGGCAGAGAACGGCTCGCCTGTTTGCGGCCCGGGCTGTTGTGGTGGCAGAGATAAACGGCCCAGCAGCGCGGAGCTGAAAGGAAATAGAGAAGAGGGGATGGGAGTAGTTTAATTACTTTGAATGGCTTTTTGTGTTCTGTGTGATTGCTTCCTATGATACAGTAGTTTCTCATTCTCCATGCAAGCTCTGTGTTTCTATTCATAAGAATAAGATTGAAGCAGGAAATTGGCTTTCAAGAGGAGGAGAGAGAGGGAGAGAGAGAGAGAGAGAGAGAGCTGAGAGGTGGGCTGTTTCCATCAGAGGAAAGCCAGGGTGGCGAGTTCCCACAGAGGCTCAACTCCACCAGGAGCTGGTCAGCTCCCAAACACCTGCGGTGGCTTCCTTGCCCTCGCTTGCCCTGCCCTGGGGCGCAGCTGACCCGGGCCCATGGAGAGTTACCCACTGGGGCAAAGATGGGGTGTCCCAGAGCTCAGGATGGGTCAGAGCAGGGTTGAGGAAGGGCCCGAGCAAAGTCAGGATCGTTCTAGGGCTGCAAGGCCAAGGCCATCCATGCCTCCTTCCTATCTGAAAAAATAGAGTGTGTGCATGTGCGTGTGTGTACATGTATATACATGTGTGCATGTGCGTGTGCATCTCCAATTCCTTTCAAGTTATCTACCATAGGAGAGATTTTAGGCTCTGGGCTGGAACCAGGGACGACGCTGCTTCTTCCCTCCGTTGTACCTATCCTTGCACAATTTTCATTTGCATAAACTGAGAGCTTGTGGTTCATAATAATAACAAGCCACCTTTCTTTTTTTTTTTTTTAAGATTTTATTCACTCATTCATGAGAGACACAGAGAGGCAGAGACATAGGCAAAGAGAGAAGCAGGCTCCCCATGGGGAGCCCAACACGAGACTCGATCCCAGGACCCCGGGGTCACACCGTGAGCTGAAGGCAGATGCTCAACCACTGAGCCACCCATGTGCCCCAACAAGCCACCTTTCTATATGACATAACTCTAGGATCAAAAAAGATACCCCCAGGCCATTAGTCACTAAGAGTTAAGTCTTATTCTACACAATCAATATGACTCTTAATCAAATTCACCTGTTTTTTTCCTGTGTAAATTATGTTGCCTTGTAAGACAAAAATAACTTGAATACATCCAAGGAGTTTGCTATCAAAGGAAGTCCGGTGATAAATCCTTTTGTAATACAAATAATATGTGCCGTAAATTCTAGCTTTATGTATTGGATTTTCTTAAATTACAGTAAATCTGTACCGGGGACATTTGAGTTAAGGACTGAGATTTACAAGCCCATCCAGAAAATTGAGTGTCCATTGTGTGCAGAGCATTCTTCAACAAGAGCGTGAAGTTCGGAAAGCAGGAATTAATGGCATCTCTACTCCTCTACTCCTAAGTTTACGATCATAAGAGAGGTAGAACCATCAGGTGCTTGGAACCTTTGCCCAAGCGGGCGGGCTGAACAGCTGCACGAGGCTGGCCCTGCAGACACACTTACCATCTTCAAAGTCCTATACAGATGATAACATCCACCATTGTTATTACAAGATTCTCATAAATGTAGAGATAAGAAGTTTGGGTAATAAATTCTTTGAGGCTCAAATGCTTCCCATAGAAAGAGCAGATACCAAGCCCTGAAATACTATGTAACGCACCCTGAATGCAAAAGGAGTCGACGTTTGCTTCACACTCAGAATCCCAAACAGCCTAGGCAAATGAGAAGAACATCAAAAGCCAGCAACAACCGGTGGGGAATTAGAGTTCACCCGGGGAGACTTGTCTGGGACGATGTGACACAGAATCACTGCTCACTGGTTCAAGTAGCAAGGTGTCCAAGAAGAGTGTGGCAGGAAGCAAAACAGGAGAAGCAGGGGGAACAGGTTACAAAACTATCAAACCAAACAAAATGAGGAAGAAGTGAACCAGAAACCGGGGGAGGAGAGATGTTATACAGAATGAACAACAGGCAGCAATGTGGTTCGGGGAAGAGCTGCCTTCTGCGGTGCTCTCCTCCTCGCTGTTCTCTACACACTCCTCCACCCACTCCTCCCTCCACCTGCTGTGCTCATGCTAATCCCGGCAGAAGTTCTACGTCCAGTCACCTTGACGGTCATTTTCCTCCCGTGCTCTCCTCTGAGAGGAAAGGACTAAAGAGGGAGATCAAAATGACAGAGTCGTAGCCTCTGGGCAAAAAGTGGATTCAGACTCCTATATGGACGGGACGCCCGGGTGGTTCAGCAGTTGAGCATCTGCCTTTGGGTCAGGTCGTAATCCCAGGGTCCTGGGATCGAGTCCCACATCTGGCTCTCTGCAGGGAGCCTGCTTCTCCCTCCGCCTGTGTCTCTGCCTCTCTTTCTCTGTGTCTCTCATGAATACATACAAAAAAATCTTTTTAAAAAAATAAATAAAGGCACACAAGAGATAAGAATTTGTTTAAAAAAAAAAAAAAACAGAATTCTATGTGGAAGACCAGCCGCAGCCCAGATCAACACCTGAAAGCAATAGATAGTAGAAAAGACCTCTCTGCCCAGAGTCATCTTCCCCGTAGTCGTGATTTCCACAGGTACACAATATTCACTTTTCCTATAACTGTCATAAGAGGAAGAGAGAGGAGAAAAACACAAATATGGGGTCCTGGGTATCTCAGCTGGAAATCGAATTTCCGATTCGAGTGCTACCTTCAGGGTCCCATGGCCACAGTATGCTTCCAGAACAGGAAGTCTTGATACAGGAGCCACGTAACAAGTTGATGGGACGGAGGGAAGGAGCAAGCAGCAGAAAGGGGTTACAAAAGTACAGTCCATCAAGGTCACACTGGTGTATCCGGTGACCCGAGGCAAGATGGGGAGCAGCACCACGCCCCTGGGTGTTTGGGGAGCACAGCCAGGAACACCTTCACCAGAATGGGAGCCAGAATGGAGAATGGAAAAGTGCTGAAGACTGGACTCTTGATATTTTTTGACCATGAACTTTTGACCACATGTAGAAAATAACAACAACAACAAAAACAAGAGTTGTCAATTTGCCCTTCGGCATTTGGAAAAAATGCTGGTCTGAGTCCAGTTCTAATCCAGACCTGTTATGCACGGTTAAATGATCTTCGCCTGGGGAGCCTGGGGTGGCTCAGTCGGTTAAGCGTTTGCCTTCAGCTCAGGTCATGATCCCCAGGTCCTGGGATCTGGGATCAAGCCTCACATCAGGCTCCCTACTCAGCAGGGAGCCTGCTTCTCCCTCTCCCCACTGTTCCTGTTCTCTCTTTCTCACTATCTCTCTCAAATAAATAAATAATCTTTTTTTAAAAAATGTTAAACAGTCTTCACTCTTATTATCTAAACTAATGGATTTTGTCAGGCATCTCTGTTACAGCTGTATGACTTATAAAGATTATATTTACCTTTTCTCCTTTTAAGAACCTAATGAGACCAAATTGGCTGCCTGTAATCCAAGTCTCTCTTTAATAATGTGATCTGACTTCTTTAAACCAGACTTTCTTCAGCCTATGGTAAGGGTGGCTTCTGACACTCTCTGATTCCATAATTGCTTTTGCCCTTTACTATATGTTGTTCTAGACTCGTTTAGTCTGGTCTAGGTGAAGGAAACAGACTTGCAGAGCAAAGGCTTGAATAAATAAACAAGTAACCAGAATATTGCTCTCCTAGTGGGATAGCTTGAAGAGAAGGTTTCACAAACCACCTGGAGGTCCAAGGTCTTGGGATATCAGCCACCTGGAAATGTAAAGACTAAAGAGGAAACATTGTCTCAAGCTATAAAATCTTCCATGGTACAAGTCAGGTGAAAACAGATTTATTTGCAAATCTCAAAATACTAGTATGAGGGGACACCCTTTGAAACTCTACAGGGGAAGTTGTTCTCCCAAACGGTAATAAACTTACCAAATGCATTATGCAGGCAGGTGGTACAGGAAGAAGATAAATGTATAAACGGCTTCCCACATGGTTTGGGAAGGTCTTATGAATGGCCAAGTCATTACAGAGGACTGAAAATATGGAAGGTTGACATCTGGGAAAACAGTAAAGCTGTCCCGCATCCCTAAGGTCCTTCTGAGTCCTATTAGAAAAAAATGAGTTCAATGTTCTACTTCTGAAAGGGCAGAAAATGTTTGTTGTGGCAAAATGGGAGGAACATCCTAACAAGGAAGGGATTCGCTCTAGATTAAGGGCAACCAAACAGGGTATAGACTCACAAGACGGCACTGACGTGAGGCCCTCGGGCCAGCAATGTCATCATGTGTTTCTATGTCTTTGGGGGAGACAATTGACAGGTACCAAATTCTAACTGGGTAATATCAATCCAGGTTGTATTTTGTGCTGGCTCCAAAAGGAAAATAACAATGTGAGTCCAAAGTATTTACTTCAGCTCTTGAAATGAACGAACTCATACTTTTTCTTCACAAATGGGGGGGTGGCAGTGGTGTCACCTAATCTCTGGTGCCACAGCGGTCCCCACTCAGCACACTCATGCATACAGAGCCCTTGAGCCCAACCCTACACTGTTGGAAAACTAAGCAAAGAACTCAGCCCTCATTTGCTGAGACGTGTGTCTCAACCCAGCTCGCTGTACGAGCTGCTGTTCTTAGGCTGAAAACATGTTAATGGGTGCTCTGCCTAGGTAAGGATTTTCGAAATGGGCTCTGAGTGCATTTACTTTTCTCCTTGCATTTGTAATCAGCCTGTCATTTCATTATCTGCATTCTGTGTTGGCTGTTTGGGATCATTAGGCAAAACCTAGCTATTGCTGCATATTACTCAGTACGTTTGCTCTAATAAGCTTTCGTAAATAAAACCCGAAGAGATGAAAAAGGCCAGTGTCTGATTACATGCAACCAATTTGGTCTCATTAGGTTCTTATAAGGAGAAAAAGTAAATATAATCTTTATAAATCATACAGCTATAACAGAGATGCCTGGCAAAATTCATTAGTTAAGATAATAAGAGTGAAGACCATTTAAATGTGTGTAACAGTTTGGTTTATGAAGCTGTTAAGTACTATTTCATCCATTATAAACTTTTACAAAACTCAAAGACATAATCAGGCAGAGGAAATCATATATTCTTACATGATTCCCTAAGGTTTGAGCTTAATAAATTGCTATTAAAACAATGATAAAAACTAATGCTTGTCTTGAATCTTTCAATTCAAAGACCCCCAAGTCTCTCTCATGCAACATTAATCTATTTTCCCTAGATGTTCAATGCCTGGACAAAGTTTGTTCAACCTATTTTACAGAGGGTACCATTAAGGCACAAACAGATCAAATGATAAACGAAAAAACAACTCCCAAACAAAACTGAAAGTGAACAGAGAAAAGGCTCTAAGGTTATTGCTTCTCAAGTCAAGGTAAAGTCAGAACTGTCATTTTAAAACAAACAAAGAGGAGGGCTGCTTTTATTAGTTTGCCCCTAAGCATAGCACTTTGATTTGATTCTGGGGTAGCAAGTAAGGCAAATGTTGATCAGTTAGACTTGAATATTATTGCTTCCCAATGGAGGAATTTGTTCAGGAAAATAATAAAGAAAACCATACCTAGTGAGGGAAGACCTTGGAGTTAAACAACCATCCTAAATTTGTGACCTTGAGCAAAATCACAGAAGTGAACCCAGCATCATCTTCGGTGAATTAAGAAAAACAATGCTGTGAGGAGGAAATGAGATTATCAGCACCAAGGGAAAAAAAGTCCCTACAAACTTTTTCATGCTTACCCACAAGGTACCTATTTTCCCCTGCGTCTCCTCCTCTTGTTCATTACATGCTATGATGTTTTAAGAATTAGATCTTATCTCCAGAAACTATTATTATTATTTTATAAATACCCTTAATACTGCCCTCCAGTCTTTGCCTATTGAATCAGTAGGATGCCCTGTTTCCTCAGCTGGGGAAACTGAGGCAATCCTAATGTGTGAGCTCTTCTTCCTTCCACCTGAACCTCACCACCTCTAACTAGATGTCAGAATGTAATTCTCACACTTGGCCCAAGCCCATCAGTCCAGGAGGAAACAGGTTTTCTAGACTGCCAGAAAGAAAGGAATGGGAGAAGCAGCAACTGGCTTCCCTCCCATCCTTTTTGCATTTCAGCCAGTTTGCCATCCTCCCGGTCCCACCACTGCCAAGCTGCTCCTTTCAGCCCCGGCTCCACTCCTAACCAGTGCCTCCCTAGAGGCCAAGGAGCCACTGGGCCCTGGCACAGTGTAAACGTCATGGAAGGGAAGACTGGGAGGACTGGAGCAGGGGTGGCAAAGTAGAGAAAGCAGCTAAGCTCTCCAATGATCTCTGAGCTTGCTATGTCCCTACATAGCAAAGCAAATAAGGGAAACACCGATTTTAAATAAATCATTTGAGAATAAATAACATACGGTGTCCTTGGGCAGGACGGAGGAGGTGTGCCTACGTAGAGCAGGTTGTGATGTTAGGAGGTGTGGGGGCAGGCAGGGGGGAGTTGGATTTTTTTTTTTTTCTTTTCTTCTTTCTCCTCCATCTTAAATAGCAGGGATGCAGCTAACCAAAGTGCAGCATCTGCTACAATAGATACCACAGTGCCACCTAGGGACCAAGAAGCAATTGTCCTCCCAGCCCACGAGAGGCCAGGACAGAAAAACATCATCCCCGGGGCCCCAGCAGGGCCTAAAGGAAGCTTCCACATCACAGCAGGACTGGGCTTGATGGCTGCTTCACCCACAACCCGCAGCAAGACTTGGAGTAACTGCTTGCAAAGCCAAGGCTACAAGGACTGTCTTTGCCGACGTTGGGCAGCCCACGGCAGCTCCTCTTGAGTGTAGTTCCAAAACATAAAAGCAGAAAGGACCTTCTGGATTATAGCCGTGGAGCCTCCCCCTCCCCCCCCCCAACCAAAATGCAAATTTCCTTGAGTTTTTCCTTCCTGTGTCCTATTCTTTGCATGTTAAGATAATTCATGCAAATTTTATGCATTTCGCTCAGAGGCATCTAATTAGACAGATTAGCTCGTCGACTCAGTAACCTTCTATTTTATTCTTCTGAAAAGAAGGTTATGTCAGTTAGGAACCTCTCACTCTTAATAGGCATCAGGCACAGAGTGTGTCTGTGTATGAGCAAGAGCTCACAGAGTCTTGTGGGTTTGGAGAACGTAAACACCCGCATTTTGTGTGTATGTGACCGTGTGTTTGCATCTGGGGGCTTGGAATGGCTTCGTGTCCCAAGTCCAACATAGGTACATGGGCACCGGTGCAATCAAAGTGCACCCCTCCCCGAGAAAAAGGGAAATGAAAAGTTAGCTCGCAGAGGTCCAAGAAGTCTGAACATCTGACTGGCATAACAGCTGAACAAAAGAAATGAAAGAGGAAAAAAAAAAAACATATATACGTTTCCTCCTTTGTTCAGAAAATGGATTTCAATTCTTGTTGGCATACTGCCAGTCTACATTCCCGAAGAAAAGAAAACTCACTTATCAGGGCAAGATAAACCGGAGACGCTAACAAGCTCTCAAATTGACAAAAGCATTGTGGGTTGCCATGGAAAGAGATCTTTTAAACTGTGAGGGTCATTATCCCCTGCCTCTAAAAATCTACCAGGTGTACCAGCCGAGGATCTAATTAGATGAACCAGATTCCTCACAGCAGCATCTGGGACGCCTTCCTGACACTCTTCCTGCTGTGAAGCGTCCCCCGATTCCCAAGAGCCATCCAGATGTGTGTTTAAGTCAACCGCTGTATAAAGCTCCCTGAAACAGACACCAGCTCGCCCAGCACGCAGCTGTCAGTGAAGCTTCTGGGTCGAAGGGGACGACTCAAATACCTGCCTGTGCCATCTGATTGGGCCCAGTTAGTGGGGACAATGGCAAGCCCAAGGACTCTGCTTGCCTGTCTGCAAAGAGAAGCCATGATTCAATCCTAGCCAGCTGTTGCCTGGAGGAGAGGCAGGCACACTCTTGCTAGGTTGTTTTCAAGAAAAGCCTGCAATCTCAACATGTTTGTGAAATCTCCCCATTTTTAAATATTGGCGGCAGCTCAAAAAGAAATTTAAAACCTGTGCTAAGCCAAACAAAATGTGGCCAAAGACCTGATTTGACCCAGAGAAGAACAGTGCAACCCCTGCCTTGGGTCATTCACAGCCCTTAAAATTCTGTGTTCAGACCACACCCAACTATTAATGCCTCCACTGTATAGTTAGGGCAAAAACTTCCACTCCTCTGAGTCTTTGTTTATCCTGTTTTCATTTGTCTGAGTTGGTCTTTTCCTCCAATGTCTGCTTGTCAAAATCCGGTATCAGGGGCCAACTCAAATGTCAATTCGTTTGTGAAGTCTGCCAGCATCACTGCAGTCAAAATTAATCATTACAATAACACTTGGTTTTTATCTCTGTTCTTGCACTTAGCGGAATCTGCCTCCCAGGAGGAGTCAGTGGTGTTGGTATGAGTCCCAGTTGTGGGTCCTTGAAACCTAGTAATGTAGCCAATACACATGCTCTCTCTGCCCGGCGCCCAGCACAGAGCCAGGGTTGACAGTTGCTCTGAATCTACATTGAATAAGTTACAAAGTGGGAAGCAATGCACGAGCTTCGTGGGCTTTTAAAATACGCCGGCACTAACCTGAATCCCAGCCTTGCATTGAACATGTCAGGTGATCAGATGACAATGACCAGGTACTTCTGAAATTGAGTCTACACGATGATGATTAAAACAACAGCTATTTGAACAAGATGTGTCTCTCTGCCAGACTCCAGGAATACGTTATTACTATCAGGCTATATTTTGACTTCCTACAGGGCAGGGTTCTTTCTTTTTTCCATGTTTTCATTCTATGTACCTACCACACTCTCTGGCACAGAGAAGGGATTCAATAAAGCACTGTGGAGTTTAATCATCATCAAAACAAGTCTATAACGAGCACCTACCTTGTGCAAAGAATAGCATGTTTTGTGGGGTGATGTGGTAAAAATGCCCTGGGGTAACTACAGTCTGGTAGGAAAGCAAAACAAATTTAAGTGAAAAAAAAAATTAGTTGCCCCATCAATACACGGTAAATGCTGAAAAGTGTTTTTTGAGCTCCAGCTCTGTGGCATGTCTCCTGCTAAGTGCTAGACCTCCAAAGAGAAGAAGAAGCAGCACTCATCCTCATGGAGATCAGGGATCATATGGGGGACTTTGAAATGGGAAAAACACTGTGGGCTCAGTAGTCCAAAAAAGTGCCACTCGAAATCCGAGGAAGCAGGAACCTTAAGAAGTTCTAGACGGAAAATGATCCTATTGTTTTAACACTAGGATGTTAATGGGGGAAGGTGTTGAATAAATTGAAATGTTACTAAAGGAAAATCTTCTAAAACAATTCTATTCCTAGATCCCAGTGGGCTTTCTGGAATCTAGGTATGTAAAATTCCCTAGCTGTCAACCTTGGGATCACACTCAGTTAAGAACTACATTGAAAGGGGCACCTGGGTGATCAGTCGGCTAAGCGTTTGCCTTCGGCTCAGGTCATGATCCCAGGGACCTGGGATGGAGCCCCGTGTAGGGCTCCCAGCTCAATGGGGAGCCTGTTTCTCCCTCTCTCTCTCCCTACCACTCTGCATATTTGCGCTCTCTCTCTCTCTCCTTCTCTGTCAAATAAACAAATAAAAAAAGGAAGCGGGGAGGGGTGGACTACATTGAAGCTCCAAGGAAGTAATGGGTCATGAGCACTGAGGGTCAGGAGAACTCTGCCCTGTGCCACGGTATCCCAGACTCTGACTGCTTCTGGGAACATCTGTGCTGTTGGGAAGAGATAGTGAGACAAACTCTCTGTTCTACCCCAGTGTCATCCCATTCCTCCTTTTCCTATCCCCAAAACACTACTCCTTATATGTTTTTTTCATTTGTTTTTATTAAAGTTTGATTTGCCAACATATAGTATAACACCCAGTGCTCATCCCATCAAGTATCCCCCTCAGTGCCCATCAACCAGTTGCCCCATCTCCCTACCCACCTCCCCTTCCACAACTCTTTGTTCATTTCCCAGAGTGAGGAGTCTCTCATGGTTTGTCTCCCTCTCTAATTTTTCCCACTCAGTTGCCCTCCTTCCCTTATAATCCTTTTCATTATTTTTTATATTCCCCGTATGAGTGAAGCCATATGATTATTGTCCTTCTCTGATCGACTTACGTCACTCAGCATAATACCCTCCAGTTCCATCCACATCGAAGCAAATGGTGGGTATTTGTCATTTCTAATGGCTGAGGAATATTCCATTGTATACATAGACCACAGCTTCTTTATCCATTCATCTTTCAACGAACACCGAGGCTCCTTCCACAGTTTGGCTATTGCAGACATTGCTGCTATATACATTGGGGTGCAGGTGTCCTGCCGTTTCACTGCATCTGTATCTTTGGGGTAAATCCCCAGCAGTGTAATTGCTGGGTCATGGGGCAGTTCTATTTTTAACTCTTTGAGGAACTTCCGCACTTTCCAGAGTGGCTGTACTGATTCACATTCCCACCAGCAGTTTAAGAGGGTTCCCCCTTCTCCACATCCTCTCCAACATTTGTTGTTTCCCATCTTGTTAATTTTCCCCATTCTCACTGGTGTGAGGTGGTATCTCATTGCAGTTTTAATGTGTATTTCCCTGATGGCAAGTGATGCGGAGCATTTCCTCATGTGCTTGTTGGCCATGTCTATGTCTTCTTTGGTGAAATTTCTGTTCATGTCTTTTGCCCATTTCGTGATTGGATTGTTTCTTGGGTGTTGAGTTTAATAGGTTCTTTATAGATCTTGGATACTAGCCCTTTATCTGATAGGTCATTTGCAAATATCTTCTCCCATTCTGTAGGTTGTCTTTTAGTTTTGTTGACTGTTTCTTTTGCTGTGCAGAAGCTTTTTATCCTGATGAAGTCTCAATAGTTCATTTTTGCTTTTGTTTCCCTTGCCTTCATAGATGTATCTTGCAAGAAGTTGCTGTGGCCAAGTTCAAAAAGGGTGTTGCCTGTGTTCTCCTCTAGGATTTTGATGGATTCTTGTCTCACATTTAGATCTTTCATCCATTTTGAGTTTATCTTTGTGTCTGGTGTAAAAGAATGGTCTAGTATCATTCTTCTGCATGTGGCTGTCCAATTTTCCATTAACTCTATGGTCAACTAATATTTGACAAAGCAGGAAAGACTATCCACTGGAAAAAGGACAGTCTCTCCCTATGTTTTAGTCTGTGTGAGCTTCTACCACAAAAACACCATCAACTGGGTGGTTTATAAACAACAGAAATTTATTTCTCACAGTCTGAAGTCTGAAGAGCTCAAGATCAAGACACGTGCAGATTGCAGGTCTGGGGAGGGCAGCCTTTTGCACTGACAACCATCACTGGGCAAAAAAGACAAGCTAGCTCTCTGGGGCCTCTTCTTATAAGGGCATGAATCCCAGTCATAAGGGGTCTGCCCTGGTGACCTAACACCTCCCACAGGCCCCACTTCCTATGCCATCACCTTGGGGGTTGCAATTCCAACCTGTGAAAGTGAGAGGGACACAAGCATTCAGACCTCAACAGGTAGAAACTCCCAACTCTCTCTTGGATCACCTCCATCTATGCACATACTTTACAATCCACGTGTACAGCTTCCCCATTGTGAGTAGCGAGACGATCACAACCATGACCATAGTTCACCTCTTCTTTTGGCCACCTTGAATCTGGTCAGCTGGTCTGAGAGAGCAGTGACAAAAAGAGAAAGAACACTGGTCTCAGGGTAAGCTTTGTCTTCCAAATGGGGAAAATAATATCATGAACTCTAGCTGTGACCCACGTAGCCCACCACGTAGAACAACCCAGCCACGATACATGAGAGCGTACTTATAACTGCCCTGTAAAATGGAGAAAACCTAGGGAAGGAATAAGAAAGAAAGGAGGGGGGAGGGAGGAGATGATTATGGCAAGTGAAAGTTAAAATGGGGACTTACTGAGAGAATCTGAGGTGGATCTGGAGCTTAAGATCAAGAATTGCTGGAGATAAACATAGAAGAACGGGGAAAAGAAAAAAATAGAGTCAAATGTCTGCTTTGCGAGCTCATGCTCTGCCAATAGTTTATCCTTCAAAAAGTAAGAGGCAGAAGGAGATCAGAAGACAGGAGAAAAATAATCAACAGGAAAGTGGAGGTGTCAACCTGAACAGATTTCAAACGGAGACAAAGAATTTATATGATTAGCTACAATTACACGGAGATATATAAACATCTTGGGCCAAATGGTACCGAGCAGCACTCTAGCACTTCACGGTGCCTTATGTATAGCTTAGTCTTTTGATACTTATTTTGCACTCTGCCAGCAAAATTTTTGTCATATCTGATGTGTTTTGCCAAGTCTTTTACTTGGGATGCTTCCTGATTTAAATATTTTTAGCTGCAGTGGTCTTTTAATCACGAGGGTATTGTTTCAAAAGCAATTATTTTATGTGCATCTAAAAGCAAAACTGAAGCCCGATCCAAATTCATCTGAGATCATCCGATAACTGAGGAGCACTGAAGGAGAGGGCAAAGACTGCCCTTGACCATTCTGTGAAAGGATCTCGGATTTCTCTTGTAAAATACGGTTAGTGGGGTGACCTTTGCGGATGTCTCCCGATGCTGTTGATTGGGAAGGGCAAATTGCAACTTCATCTGTGTTCATCAGAAAATGAGGTCCCTTCGCTCCTCCCACCCCCAACTCGAGCCTCTTTGCAATCAGCCAGCCTTCTGAGTGGCCTACAATTTGGATAAGAGGAGTGTAAATGGGTGACTTACTCGAAAGAAACGTAATGTCTTGCCATGTAATTTCTAAGGAAGGAAGCAGTGCCGCCCAGGTTTGGGGTTTAAGGCTTGGAACGAAGCACCTGGAAGGAAAAAGAACTAAATCGACCAGGCTGACCTAGTTGTGAGCCAATCCCCTGGGTGGGAGTCTTCCTCCAGAGCCCACTCTGCAGGGCTAGGAACAAGTGCATCTGTTCCCCAAGGTGGCTGCTGACGGTTTTCCTGCACCACTCAGCCTCACACTTCTTTGCCACACAAAAATTATGGAAAAGACAGAGTTGAGTGCTTTATGGCCGAGCAGGTGCATGTACAACTGTCAGGGAATAGAGAAACACACCCCTTCAAGCCTTGCCTACAGAGACATCTTGATTTCTCAGGTCCAACATGTTGGCATTGGGTTGCTTCTTTCAGAAAGTGCTTTGTTCCTTGTATATTTAAGTCAATCCAAGAAAAACATGGTTCAGAGAGGAAATGTGTAGGACAGCCAACGAGATCACTTCTACAGCAAATGAATCATGGGCCCGAAGAACAATGAGAAGTCTCTTTTCCAATTATCCGTCGGCGTGTGTTCATCCCAAGCCATTACCCCATGTGTCTGTCAGAGGGACTCTCTGCATCAGCCGTAACGAGGCGCGTTAACTTTCCGTCCCCACCGAGCGGTCTGCGCCCTGGCTGGGTGACAGGTCCAAGACCCAGGCGGGGGCTGCTGCAGACCCAGCGCTTTCCGAATCCGTAGCCAACCCGGCTGCAGTTAGTAGAGCGGCTCCAAAACCCCAGGCAAGAAGGAGAGAGCGGGAGTCAACCGAGAAAGGTCCATCTGGGAAAGGCCCTGCTGCGAGGTGCCTCCTGTGGGGATGGGAGAGAAGCTCCTGACCCCGCAGCGGGGCCTCCAGAAAGCCCCGGAACACCGGCCACCGCAGAAAGGGGGTGAGGAGGGGAAGCCCGGGTCCCACCCAGCACTTCCCCGCCTGCACCCGTTCTCCCTCCGCCTGACACTACGTCGGACCCAGGGCTGGTTTGCTCCCTCGTGATGTCACGGCCCTGCTCCCAGCCCCGCCTGGCTCCCACTGCCTCGGGAAGCCAATCTAAATCCCCACCCGGAGTTCTTAAGAACTGGCAAGCCCGGGCACCGCCAGGCCCTTCTGTGCTTTCCCCTCTGGGCCGGAGAGCTTCCGCGGCCCCCCCGGATCCCCAGGGGCTTTCTCCACCAGCTCTCCTCTGGGGCAGGACCTGCAGGAGCCCCACCAGCCCCCAGGGCCCCAAGGGTGGAGACCAGGGTTGGGCTTGGTCAATGGAGGGGGGGGGGGGGGCAGGCAGGTGGCCCAAGCGGTGAAGGCGGTCACAGTGCCGGCTCCCCCCTGGGGGGTCCTTGAGGCCAGCTGTGCCCCCCACCCAACGGGCACTGCTCCCCGGGAGGCGGCTTCCTCCAGGCTGAGCTTGCTGGTCCTGCTGGGCGTCCTCTCCCCTCAATCCCGGAGGTCTGAGGATGATGATGTCCCTTTCTCTCCCCGTAACCACCACGGCTCAGGGGTACTGCGCTATTACTCGTAAATAAATCCTCCTCCTCTTATTTAGACTACTCCATCCATTTCCCACTGAAACTCTCGTTCCCTCTTTCTACCTCCTCCTTACGGATGAGAAATTGTGAAAGCTAAAAGTAGTAGGACCAGGATTTGAGCCCAAGTAGTCGAGCTCCAGAAACTTCTCTCGTGGGATCCCTGGGTGGCGCAGCGGTTTGGCGCCTGCCTTTGGCCCAGGGCAGATCCTGGAGACCCGGGATCGAGTCCCACGTCGGGCTCCTGGTGCATGGAGCCTGCTTCTCCCTCTGCCTGTGTCTCTGCCTCTCTCTCTCTCTGTGTGTGACTATCATAAATAAATTAAAAAAATTAAAAAAAAAAAAAAGAAAGGCAAAGAGGCATTAAAAAAAAAAAAAAAAAACTTCTCTGGTAGCCCGAGAGCAATATGCACCGCCTCACTAACACGGGGCTAGTGTTGCACTGTCGCTTCCCTGCTCAAATCAAAATCCCCTGATCCCAGCAGGTAGCAGCCAAGCCACCCCTTGTTCATGATACATCCCTATCCCTCCATCAGAAGCTCAATCTCCAGTAAGCAGAGTGGCCCTGCCATCGCCTTGTACACACACCACATATTGCAAAAACCAATATTCTATCAAGATTCGTGGGCATATTCTTGTTTCCCTGAGGAATGGAAAACTTCCAGAGAGAAATTGTCGTTCCATGTAATCTCTGTTGTCCTTAGCCCAACCGCAGTGAATACAGTGGCCTCATCACTCAGCTGAATGAATGAATGGGAAGGAATTTCTATGGCTGTTTATATTGTCTGTCAAGATGAATAATTGCCCCTGTAATTTATGAATTCTTATTAAATTTAAAACTTAAAAAAAAATTGAACAGTGGAAGCGAAAGGTGGCAAACTCTAAATAAGTAACAGTTATCTAGAAGCAATTCTAGCATTTCCTTTCCCAGCAAACCTTGCTTAAGAGTCCTATAAAAGAATCATCATATACTAACTGCTGCTGAAGAGCCGTTATAGCCTGGTGGCTTACAAAGAAAATCCTGCAGCTCTACTGTCGGGATTCACATCCAGGTTCTGCTTGCTTGATAGCTGTAAATCTTAGAAAACAGCCATTTCATCTCTCTGCAGCTCAGTTTTCTCATCTACAAGATGGGGATAATGGTACTGACCCACTTCATGCTGTGAGGATTCAATGAATTAATACACATAAGCACCTAGCTCGGGACCCGGATGCACTGTGTGCAGCATGCGACCGTTACTATTGCTGAATATCCAACAGTTACTGGTTAGCCTGTCCTGCCAGCGCTCTTCCCAGGACTTCCTAACACCTGGAAGTTTCCAGGGAAGGCAAGATAATACTCTCTATCGCTTATTTACAACAATTCTACCGCAAGGAGTTAATAAGCTCCACAGATTTCATCTCATTCTGGAGACTAATGTGCTGATGAAGTATTTTCATGTATAGTTGGAAGAAGGAATAGGGACGCTATTTTTAGGATATTATACTATTTTACAATAGTAAAATGAGCCATCAAAGGCACAGGGGAGACTAATTAACTTATAAATGAGTCTTTACTTGGCACCTACAATGTACCCAGCTGTGTAGTCAAAGAGATGGAGGAGGCAAATAAACTGTACAGCACCTGTGTAAGGTGACCCAGTTGGTCACCTTAGTGCAATGTAGAGCCCAAGAGTCGTGACCAGTTTGCTGCCACGCTGTAGAGCGCTCAAAGGGCCAGGAGCAGCTCTGATTTTTGAGAACTAGCTATTAGTCTCTCGAGATAGAGAGTGGGTTTCCATCAAAAACACACACGCACACAAACAAACCTAACAACACTGGGGACACTGCAAATTCATCTAATAATCCATCTGACCGTCATTCACTCTTCTGATACCTGCCTGCCGCCAGCCAGTCCCCCTTCCCCATGTGCCGCAACGGCCGCGGAATGGGAAGAATAGGGTGACAGGAGAGCACAGAGGAAGCCTTCCTTCCTTGATAGGCCTCATTCTCCTTTATAATCTTACCTTTGTATTGCCTTTATTAAGCATGGCATGCACAGAGGGCCTAAAAAAGGAGCACGAAAGAAACAATTTGAGTGTGGGTTTTGCAGCAGCTCTCCCTCCCCTGAGAACTGAGCTTACACACATAGTTTATTACCTTCTCGTGCTCCTGAACACTGCTTAAAGCCATATAATATCTTTCGGTGGGTAAATGAGTAGCAGCTCTCTCTCATCTGTCAATCAAGTCCATTTCCCCCTTGAATAAGAGAAGTTAACATCTTACCCCTCTGACACTTGAGGGAAGTGAGCTTCATCTTGCTCTCTGCCAGGAATTTTATGGCAGGAGGAGAGAGGAGAGGTGCGTCCTGGCAGTCCAGGGGTGCCTTGGCTGTGCAGGCCACTGGGATGGGGAAGGGTCTCTACACGCTCCCCTGGCAGCACTAGCTAGACTTCAGCTGCTCAAGAGAAAAATCACAGCAACTCTAGTATTTCCTCGGGAGCCACAGCTTGGCCATATTGGTCTGATTAAGACAGAATCCAGATGGCAATGGGTTAGAGAGCGAGATGTGAATAAAGGAGTGAAGGAAATAGATTTTAAAAAAAAAATCTATCTCCTTTTCTGGGAAAAGCCACCCCCCTCCCCTTGCTGATGAAATGTTAGGTCATGTTTAATTCAATTCATGTCAAGAATGATTTACTAAGCCACTACTATGTATAAAATATTGGACTAGATTCTTGGGAGGACAGATACAATGGCAAACAAATGTGCTAACCATCTCTCCATGCTGAATTTGGGCCTCACCTCCTTCAGGGCTTGCTCAGACCTCACCTTCTCAGTGAGGGCCACACCAACCACTTTTTTTAACACAACTGCCCTATCCCCACCCCCTAGCCTTCCTGATGCTTCTTATCTCTACTTTAGCTTTTTTTCCCCATAACACATATCTCCTTTTGACAAACCTTCTTATTTACTTACTTTGTTATGTTTATTACTTATTTTCAGTTTCCAAACACACAATCCACCCCTAGGACAGGAATCTTTGTGGGATTTATTTCCTGATGCACTTTAAGTGCCTACAACAGTGCCTGACCCATAGTAAACGTTCAATAAATAGTTGTTGAATGAGAAAGAATTGTTTCTCCCAGAGCCCAGATACATTCTTAACTACTTCCTGAGGAAGCTTCCTGGATTTGTTGAGAACCTATAACAAAAATGGTCATTTCCCCCAGTGAGTGCTCCCGGGAGTGAAAGCAGTAGAAAGGTTTTGGTGAGTGAGTGGAGGCATTCTTGTAGCTCACTCATCTCATTGTGCAGCTGACTTTCCAGGAATCAATCAATATATCCCATGTTTTCCTTCCCAGGTCACCCCTCAATCACTATACAGCTGGATTATCCATCAGCTGGGTTCCGATGTTCCTTCTGAGACCAATGCACTACCTTTCCTTTTTGTATGTAAGTAAACTGGCAGTACGATACAGAGGATTTATTCCACTGCATGCCAACAAGCATGAATTTCAAATATATGTAATAGCCTTCAACATATTAGACAGTTTAGCTATTATTAGACTCCTACAGTCTGGCTCCATATGATGCCATAAATATCCACCACTCCCCCGGGCCCACCAGCCAGGTTCTAAACAAAAGACAGCTCCCATCCCCACCCAAATACACTCATTGACTAGGGCAGACACCAAATTGCTCCTAACCAACACCACTCACGCAGGCAAGTCTCTGAACTGGCACATCCCAGCCTCATGACAAGTTCTAGAACACCCATCCAGAAACTGTGGCAAGCAGCCAGATATTTATGCTTTATGATAAATAACCTGAAGTTTCCATATATAAAAAGGTTCACTCACAGTCACAAAACTGGCTCATGACAGTGAAAAGAAATAATGTTTCCTACATTGCTGGATTTCACAAGTGACCCCAACAACTCGGTGCTACCACAGGCTTTGATTTTTCAATCTTTCTTCTTCTACTGGTGCCCTACCTTTCATTTATGAGGGGATTAGTCCTGGGATGAGTAACGCCAGGAAAAATAGTGTCCCACCTGGCTGATGCTCCTATTTCCTTCTATAACTCCTCAAAGATTAGAGCTCTAACATCTTTATCTCTACCTTTCTAGAAGAAAATTTATGTAATTATGAAATTCTCTTGCCACTATGATCTGCCTTGCTTAGGTCCTAAAGCCATAGAGATGCACCTGCTTTGCAACATGCCTCTCTGTTTCTAAAGAGAAAGGATACCAGGAGAGGTAAAAAGCACTAATTCTCTGCACTGAAGAAGCATCATTCAAGGCCAGGTATATTTGCTGCATGGCCCTACAGTGAAAATACCTTTTAGGCTAGACCGGGTGATTGTAATTATGAAACCTTACACTAGCAGATGCTAAAATCAACGAAGTCCTTTTCTCTCATTATTTAACTCTGCTCACATATATATCAGAAGCTAGCTTGTGCCATGAAACAAACCACTCCAAACTTGGTTGCCATTTAGGTCATGCAATTTGGACTGGTTCTTCTAGGCAGCTCCTATGGTGCTCGTGTGTCTGAAGTCAGGGACTCAGCTTCTAAGTGTGAGGCTCACTGGGGCTCTGGGGCCACCACGTGCCTCTTATTATGCTTCAGACCAGTCAAGTCTTGCTCACATGACGGTTTAGGGTCTCAAGAGCAGCAGGGTTTCATTGTGCAAACATTTTTCAAATCTGTGAGTGTTTCATGTTTGTTGGTGTCCACTGACCAAAGCAAGTCACAAGTTTGGTTCAAGAGTTATGACTCACTTTTTAAAAGCAGCTACAAAGTCACACTGCAAGAGCATGAGTACAGAGAGGGAAAGAAATTGTGGCCATTTTTTGCAATACTCCATCAAGATATGTGTGGAAGGATTGAACGATATGTAAGTTCTGATAGAGGAAGAAGACTGGGAACTCAGCAATCACTAAATTACCTAGTCACACCTGCTCTCCTCATATGACTTTTGGCTTAGGGCACCTTATACACTCATTCATTCAGCAAGTACTGATTGAGCACCTCCTGTGTGCCAGCCTCTATTCTAGACACTTGTGATAGAAACACACAATGTCCCTGCTCGTATTAAGCTTAGAAACTAGGAGGGTACATTCAGACAATAAGTAAACAAACATAACAGATATGACTGTAAGTGCTATAAAAAACTAATAATAGTTAAAGGTGAGAATAGTAACAGGAATGCGATGTTATTTTATTTAGGGTAATCATGGATGACCTCTCTGATGTTGTCTTGAAGGAATCCTTGAAGAAGGGGGGGGGGGGGAGCAGTTGATATGGATGGCTGGAAAGGAGCATTCCAGGCAGAGGAAGGAGTAAATGCGTAGCTGAAGTAGGATCATCTCTGCTTCTTGAGTAACAGCAAAGAGGCTGATGTGGCTGGTGGAGGGTGGGTGAGGGGAGAGAGAGGATAAGAGAGAAGTGTCAGTGAGCCAAAAGGTATTGTGAAGGATAAGCCATGATAAGAAGCTTGGATTTTATTCTGAGTGAGAAGGGAATCCTTGGCTGGTTTAGAACACAGATGTGCAATGATGTGATCGCTCTGTTAACTTTATCCAAAATACACCCTGGGGAGTCAAGGGTAGAAGCAGGAAGCCAGCTGTGAGGTTGGTGCTCTGTCACACTGGGTTCCCAGGCTATATGGATCAGAGCTAATAAATGTATTACTCGGTTCTGTTTATGCTCTCCTATGTTGGATTATGGCTGAATTTGGCAAGATGGCCAGGGGAGAGAAATTCTGCAAGGTTTTGCTCACAAAGGAAGATATGAGCTTCTCTACACCCACCTGTTGGTGGCTGAGGAATAGAAGGGGGAGGAAGAACATGTCGGTCTGGACTCTAGCTATCCGGCCACTTAAGAATCTATCTCTGTCTCCTTCCTCCATTGAGTGGACCATGAGAAGCATGGTGGCTGATGAGCAGAAAAGGAAGGATTGGAAAGGAGTCACCACCATGTGAGGAAGGCCAAAGCAAGACAGATGGCTCAAGGTTATTGGTATTTATCATAAGGCAAAGCCAGTTCTGGCCTTTCAAGGCACAGGGAGCTCTGAGGAGTAAAAAGTCAGTGGGACTGACCCACAAGGAGACTGGCCCACTGGACCAGAGGAAGGAGTCGGTATCTATGGCCTGCTGCCTGTTTGGAAGCTGGATTTCACCAAGAGACATGACTAAAGACCAAAACATGTCTCATTTTTCCAAAGCTCACATCTTCCATCCTTCTGCTTCCATCTCTCCCCACATCCCAGTGCTCTCTGAGCCCCTTCACCTCAGGGTTAAAGTCAAGAAAAACTCATTGGGAACTGAGGACTTTCCATTCTCTTGTCAACTGGGTCCAACCAAATGGCATTCTCTCTACTTTCCCAGATCCCTCACCCTTTGCTTTTTCCTCTCCTCTATTGTCTCCATTTCTAACTTCAGGAAGGTCCTAAAGTGGGTTGCAGTTTCCAAATATGGGAGAAATGTCATCAACAGGAGGAACTGTGATGGACCCCAAGCACCAAACCCATCATTCCATCCCCACCCCATGTGAGGCATGCCTATCCCAGGCAGGAGTGGGAAGGCATGGAGTTTTTGCGAGTTGCAGTAGAACACACTGATCAAGAATATGGGCCTAACAGGGGTGCCTGGGAGGCTCAGTGGGTTAAGCATCTGCCTTTGGCTCAGGTCATCAACTCAGGGTCCTGAGATCGAGCCCCACATTGGGATTCCTGCTCATCAGGGGGTCTGCTTCTCCTTCTCCCTCTGCCACTCCCCACCACTCATTCTCTCTCTCTCAAATAAATAAAATCTTAAAAAAAAAAAAATGAATGTGGCCTAGCAGTCAGCGGGGTGGGAGGGTTTTACCTTACTTGGTCCCTTCCTGAACACTTACTTATAGTATAACCTTGGACAAATGACTTAACCTTACCAAGCCTCAGTGTTACATTCATAAAATGGTAATAACACTACTTACCCCACAGGGTTTTGGTGTAGATTAAATGAGAAATTACATATAGCATGCCTTTGGCATAGTATCTGACACACTGTAAAAAATGAGATATATTATTGTCATTAACATTATTTTATTAAGAAAGGAGGCTGGTATCCAGCTGCCTCTGCACAGAATGCCAATAAATGAGTGGTTGCGTGACCAAGAAATATGAATTGGCAGGTGCACACAATGTTCAGAGTGAGTTTGCTGGCAGTGAGTTAGGAAGTGAAGTTTATCTTCTCACTATTAAGTTCATTTAAAAATGAACCAGGGGCACCTGGGTAGCTCAGTTGGTTAAGTGTCCATCTCTTGATTTCAGCTCAGGTCATGATCTCGAGGTCGTAAGATGGAACCCCACATCCAGTGCAGACGCTGGGCGTGGAGCCTACCTAAGATTCTCTCTCCTTCTCCTCCCTCTTCCTTTATCCCTCCCCAATCCCTGCAAGTGTTGTCTCTCTCTCTCTCTCTTTCAAAAAAGAAATATATATGTATACTTATGCACATTTTTTGGTGACATGGTGGCAAGTGGGATCCCAATAACCAAAACCTTTCTCTGGTGGCCCTACCTATGATGGGTGGGGGTGGCAGGTGGCAGAGGGATGGGCTCCACAAGCAACCGCAGCAGCACTGTGCAGTAACCACAGCCTCTCATTCCCTGACCTTCCATCCTTCTTTGATTCTCTTCAGGTGGGCCAAATGCCACTACTCATTACAGTAAATGTCTCAAGATCCTTTTAAGAAATGCTCACAAAATGATCCTCCAGGATTTACTTCTGATGGCCAAATTAGGGGGTTGGAAGCTTGAATGAAGAAACTAAAAGGCCCCGAGGCCAGAGAACTAGAGAATCAGAGAAGCCACAATGCCGAGTTGTGGGACAGTTGCCTGCCTGCGCCTCCTCTACATGGTCTGGGCCGTTGGAGAGAAGCCTGCAGGAAGCTACCAGGCTGCCTAGCTCCCAGGCCCCACACTGCCACCAAGATGCTGGTTGGCTGAGGGCATCATGTCCTCTCATCTTTAAAAATAAAAACATTTTTGGGGTCACTGTTTTTCAAATGAGACACCTACTTCAGAATCACCTGGAGAGTTTGTTTGAAAATGCAAAATATGGGGCTCACTTGAAACCACTGGAGTTCAAGAAGCTGGATTGCAGGAATCTGTATTTGTCATTTTCCCTTCACAGTCAAGTTTGAGACTCGCTAGCCTGTGAGGGAGCTCTGAGACACACCACCGCTGGTTGTAACACCTCTACCCACTTGGAGGCAGACTCTAACAAGCTTTGTTTCTCTTCTCGGCCATGTGCAATCTAGGAGAGGCAGATATAATGGTGAGCCTAGCAGCAAACATAGGTAACGCCCAATCTTTTCTCCATGTTCTTCTCTCCCAGCCAGGACTTCCGTGTGGGTCACAAAAGCTGGCTGACTCTGGTAGCCACTGTTCCTACGTAACTCAAGTCCAGCTCCTACTGAACATGGACCACATGCGCAAGCTCACACACATGCACAAAGCAAAGGTTTATGGAGTGCTCATCTCGTGGCAGTCTCTCACAGGTATTCCTTAATTAACCATCACCACAACCCTGTGAGGCACATACTATCTTGTCTCCATTTTAATCATGACAACACTGCAGCACGAGGTTCAGTAATGCCCTCATGATCACCCAGCTGCAAAGGGGAGAAGCCAGGATTCCAACGCAGACAATAAGATGTCAGAGTGAGTGCTTTTATGCTCCCATCCATAACTTAATCTCCGCTGGTGGGATTTTAGGCATCCATTTTATGAGAGAGTCTTAAAGGATCACAAATCCCTACACTTCATCTGTGAAATAAGAATTGGATGCACAGATTTTAGCTGTTCTTTTCAACCTTAAAAGTCAATTAAACTGAACAAAGTTTGGTGACCCCCATTACCCAGGCCAATGGATCTCCATGTGGAGTAAGCAATCTGGAAATGTACAGGATTATTTTAGGTTGTCACAATGACTGGGGGCCAGCAGCATGAATGGTCTGCAGCTGCTAAATGGTCTGCAGCTCTCAAGCCAGGTTTGCCTGAAGAATCACCCTCCTGGGGCACCTGAGTGGCTCAGACCATTTAAGCGTCAAGCATCTGCCTTCAAGCTCAGGTCCTGATCTCAGGGTCATGGGATCATGGGATGGAGCCCACCTGGGGCTCCCTGCTCCGTGGGAAGTCTGCTTCTCCCTCTCCTCCTGCTCTCGCCCTCCCTACTTCCCCCCACTGCTCATGCTCTCTCTCTCTCTCTCTCTGTCTCTAATAAATAATCTTTTTTAAAAATTTCAAAAAAAAGGACTCGCCCTCATGCAGTGACAGCATCCACAGAGGAACTCCCACAGGCAATGGAGGTATGGTGTCCGGTTAAGGAGTTCTTTTTTTTTTTTTTTTAAGATTTTATTTATTTATTCATGAGAGACACACAGAGAGAGAGAGAGAGAAAGGCAGAGACACAAGCAAAGGGAGAAGCAGGCTCCATGCAGGGAACCTGATGTGGGACTCGATCCCGGGTCTCCAGGCAGGACCACACCCGGGGCTGAAGGCCACACTAAACCACTGAGCCACCTGGACTGCCCAGTTATAGAGTTCTAATCGTGCTCCCCCAAGACAGGGAGGATACTGAACAATCAGAGTCTCCTCCAGCCCTCTCTTACAGAGGAGTTTCAGCAAGTCAGACCATTCTTGTTACAAGATTCTATTTTTTGAGAACTTTGGCGATTTCAGACAAGGTTATCTCTATCAGGAAAAAAAAATCATACTGGCATTTGGGTGTCATCCCATCATCTACCTGAATTATACTGAATGTCTTTTTGTCAATGATGTACGTGGATAACTGGAGCATGAAAGATTGCACCAGCATAAACAAAGGCAGGATAAAAAATATGCTCCTTCTTTGAGCCTGCACCCAGTAATGGTTATATTAATCACCATTATCATTATAGCTACCCTCCCCGGTATCATCAGAATCAATTCAGCAACTGTTTCTCATGGTGACGTCTCCTTATTACAACACGGTATTAATTGTATCTGAGTTGATTTTCTGCTCCTACTGCTGAACAGCTGTGTGGGAGTAAATATCCTTCAGTGAAACACCAGCTCAGGCTGCCAGGACTCAGGAAATTGATCCAGATGTGAGCAGGATGGGGGGGGGGGGGCAGCTGTGGAATAGAATACCCAGTGTCTGTGCTAAATTTAGTAATCAGTGCAGCCAATAAAGAGTTAACAGCTTGAGTTTTGCTTTTTATTCGTTTAATCTAGGTCAGAAACATTCATCCTGAGGAACCTTGTCTAGTGCCTTCTTTATAAAAAAGGAGAAAGTACAACCATCAAGAGAATAACCACATGGATTCCCTAACCATCTGATTAAAACTATAACTATCCCAAATTTCTATTGTGGTTATTGGGAAACAAAGCCATCTCAGCACTTTGATTTTTTTTTTTAAGTACATTTCCACACACTTTAGTTTGTGACTTCTGCAAATTAGAGCTCTCACACTTTTTTCCCTAGATAGACTGAGCCAATTACACACCAGAGCAACAGTAATTTTGTTGCCTCCCCTTGGAGTCTCTAACTGGCCAGCAAAAGCACCAGAAGACCTGTTGATTTGTATCTCTCTTGTTGCTTCTTATCAGCTCCATTGCCTCTGGACATCACAAACTGTGTTTATTTTACTTTATTTTGTTTTAAGGATCTGGCAATGAGCTAAGACTCAGATTACTTAGCTGCCCCCCTCTTAACTGCTTATTTCTCCATGTGAGGTTGCCTGGACCACCATTTCTTCATCTTTTAAAAATGGCAGCAATACAGGGAGCCCAGGTGGTTCAGTCTATCAAGCGCCTGACTCTTGCTTTAGGCTCAGGTCATGATCTCAGGGTCCTGGGATAGAGCCCCCCTCCTTGCTCAGCAGCGAGTCTGCTTAAAGATTCTCTCCCTCTGCACCTCCCCCAACTTGTGATCTTTCCCTCTCTCTCTAAAATAAATAAGTCTTTTAAAAATTAAAAAAAAAAATTTAATGGCAGCAATTCCACTTCTAGAATATCTATCTGAAGAAAATGAAAACACTAATCCAGAAAGAGATATGCACCCTTATGTTCATTGTAGCATCATTTACAATAGCCAAGGTATAGAAACAAATGTCCATTGATAGGATAAAGATACGCTGTGTGTTTTTGCATTCCATATATATATATATATATGGACTACTCAGCAATAAAAAAAAAAAAAGAAAATCTTGCCATTTAGAACCTGGATGGATCTTGAGTGTATGATGCTAAGTGAATAAGTCAGACAGAGAAAGACAAATACCCCATGATTTCACTTCTAAGTGAAATCTAAAACACAAAACAAAACAAAACAAAACCCAGATTCATAGATACAGGAAAGAGTGGTGGTTGCCTGAGGAAAGGGGTACTGGGGGGAGGGGGTCAAGAGGGTGTAGGCATAATGGGTGAAGGTGCTCTAAAGGTATAAACATCCAGCTACAAAATAAGTCATGGGGATGTAATGTACAGCACGGGGAATATAATCAATAATATTGTATTAACTTTGAATGAGAACAAATGGTAACCAGACTTGTAGTAATCAATTTACAATGTATACAAATGTCAAATCACTAGGCTATATACATAAAATTAATTTAATATCATATGTCAATTGTTTTTATTCAATAAAAAAATTGTTAATTCTAATTTTAAAAAAGAAGAAGAATAGCTGGTCTTTGCTCACTAGATGAGCAGCAATAAGGCAGGCAGGAAATACCATAGGGCTAAGCTCAGTGTGATAAGCCCACTGGAGTCTTCTGAGAAGGTGTGGAAAAGCTTCTGGAGGTCATCTGCAGTGCATGGCAGGAGCCTTACCATGTTTCTTTCAACCCTACTATCCTCCTTCTAAGAAAATGTCCTAGGAAAGGCTGTAATGATGGGCTCACAAGTCTTTACATACAAATGCAGTTTGTTTCAATATTTACAATGAAAATTTGCAACAAATTTAAATATCAGCAATATAAGATTAGTTAAGAAAATTATAAAATATTATATAGCCATTAAATTATGGTTTTCAAAAATTTGGTAATGCCTTTGGAAAAACTCAAACAACTAGGTTTAAAACAAAAGTTTAGAAATCATTCTTTTTTCCAAAATTTGGCACAGCCACACATATAGATAATCATAGTGATGTGTGTGCATGTGTATGTATAACATGTATATTGGTATAAAAGGAGGGAAGGAGAGGAGGAAATTGAGAGAGAAATACACCAAAAATATTAAAATTGATTATCACTTGATGGGCTCTTCTGTGATTTATGTTCTTTATGTTTTCAATTTTCCTAATTTTCTAAAATTACTTTTATAATCAAGAAAAACAAATACTTTAAAGCTAAGTTTGTGTGAAACTATTTTTTCTTAAGATTTTATTTATTTATTTGAGAGAGGAATAGTGCACACATGATCCAGGGGAGGGGCAGAGGGACAAGTAGACTCCCCACTGAGCATGGAGCCTGACACAGGGCTCAATCCTAGGACCCTGAGATCATGATCTGAGCTGAAGTCAGACGCTTAACCAGCTGAATCACCCAGGCCCTCCTGTGTGAAGCTATTAAAATTATATTTTAAAATAGTTTCAAGATGTGGGAAAATGTCTATACAAAAACTCAAGGTCAATTCTTGTTTCATTGAGTGATGTACATTTAAGTCTCCTCTATGCCTTTTCATGGAGGATAAATTCTTATGGTTGCAACTCTATCGAAAGTCATGAATGAAAAAAGTAAATACCTCAAAATATTAACATTGGTTATTTCTGAATGACAGGATTGGGGTGATCTTAACTTCTTAATTTTTTTAAATTAAAACACACAAACAAAAATATGTTTTCAAGAGTTAAAAAATCGGAAGCCCTATTATTGGCAAAAATGTGCATTTTTAAAATTTGATATTTTAGATATTAAAAATATTTTTAAAGACTTTTGTGTACCCAGTTATACAAATTCCCTTTTCATAGATTATATATATACATATATATGTGTATATGTATTCTAATATATGGAATGAAGGGACTTTCTGAACCAAGTACCATGTGCCAAACAAAATATCTCAGAACCCCAGAGAATAACCAGCACAACCATTGCCCCAAATACCCACCTTGCAATCCAGCCTGGACGTGAAGCCACCACGCCCATCAATGCCAGTGAAGCTGTGAGCTGCTGCTCCTTACTACATCAATACCTAGAGAGACTGGTTGAAGCTGACAAGTAAGAAGTGGAGTATTCAAAGGTTTCCTCTCAAGATCCGGCATCAACTATTCCCAAGCCTGTTTCTAGTAGCCTCTTAACATTGCCTCATGTCAATGGTGTGGAAAATCAAGCTGTTATTAATTAAACATATAATTCCAAATGAGACAAACATTACTTCTGGGCCTTGAGAAATGTTACAGAATAGAACAATCATTTTAAGAAACATATTTTTTAAAAACAACTGAATCCTGGGGACATATGAGTCATTGCCCACACTCTGTAGAATGTACCTGTCCTTGCAATCTATAATCCAAGACTGCACATGCATACATTTGTACCTAAATTGTAAGTTTTAGACAAATGGGTATAAATTATTCATATTTGTCCAATATGTATTTTTGGAAGGAGAAGGAAATGACAAATTCTATTAAAATTGAAGTTGAATTTTAACTGTAATAAACATTTTTGAGATTTTTTTTTAACCTGTACAATGATATAGGGAGTTTGTTTTTTTTTTTTAGTCTTTGGGTTTGTGCCTCTGTCTTGCCTGTAACAAAGGACTTGGACCCTCTCAATCCCTAGCTCCTCACCCCAGTTCAGGCTGGCTCCTGTGGTCTTGGGTCTCGCTCTTTCTGAGCACAAAGACAACTGATCACTCCATATGTGACTGGAGGAGCTGTCTACCCAAAGCATATGTATTTAATCAACTTTAATACCCCTGCAGTCCGGAGGAAATGAAATGCCTGGGACTGGGAATAATTATCATTTCCATTACATTAGCAAGGTTTGCTGGAGTGCCAGAGGGGCAGGCCCCTCTCCATCACTCTGCTAACACTGCCTGGCAGCTTAGGGGAGGGCAGGCGTGGACTGCCCAGTCAGTAACTGAAACACATGCGCCTCAAACCTCTTCCCTTTCCTGCTCTCAGTTGTCCTCCTTCAGTTTTCTCTTCTACCTTGAGGTCACAGAACCTACTATGATTAATGAAGAACGTGGCTGATCTTTCATATTTTCTTCAATGTGTCCTTAATATTACTCTTCATTAAAAGAGGGAAATCAAATCTGTGGCCTTTAGAGTGAAATATTAGTAGGCATATAGGCAGCCCAAATAAGAAAATTCCAGAGAGCATCTAGAATCTCACGAGATGGGCCAGCAGCAGCTGAGCCAGGCTGGGGTCCCCAACTCCACAGCACCTCTCAGATGGGGAATCCTGGGTACCCTGGCTCCCACACTGTTCTCTCCAAGGGAAATATCTGGAGGGGTACCTGAAAGCAGCAGAGAAGACACAGAGGACCTATCTTTTCCGAGCTCTCTTGCAAACCACGCAAACTGCCTGAGTCATTTGACTTCTCTGAGTTTGATCTTCTCTTCTGTAAAGTGAGAAGAAAATATCTACCCTTCCTACTCTTGGCATTGCCACGAGGATCAAAGGAGATGATATTTGTGAATGGTCTTTGTACAGCATAAAAAGTACAGGATAATAACTAAGAGATGGCTTAAAGGAGTATTGAACTTGCCTCCCTCCAAATTTATATATGAATTTATATATGAATATAATTGGATATCCAATTATATTCATACATATATATGTATATACATATATGTACATGTATATGTATATACATACATATATATCCATTGTGGCAGGGTGGGGGAAAATACATCCTCTCTTACACTGCAGAAATAAGGATAAACGTATAAATTTTTCAAATGCCTGATGTATATCAAAAAGCATTTAAAGTGTGCGTACCCTTTGGCCCAAAAAAATCCAATACATTGCTTTTATTTATTTTTCAGTCATAGCATGTTAGATTGACAATGTAAATTGGTAGCACATAAAAGGATTACTGTGGTTGAAGTCTTTTTTGTCCTTCAACCTTAATAACATGACCCAACTCAATACTCTTTTTTTAAAGATTTTATTTATTTATTCATGAGAGAGAGAGGCAGAGACATAGGCAGAGAGAGAAGCAAGTTCCCTGAGGAGAGCCTGATGCAGAACTCGATCCTGGAACCCTGGGATCATGATCTAAGCCAAAGGCAGACACTTAACCATTGAGCCACGCAGGTGCCCCCCAACTCAATACCTGTTAGAGTAATTCTAGTATTGAGAATGTTGTCAGTGACATCTGCGTTCCAGTAATTTCACATAAAAACAAAATATATTACATAACTTAAAATTTATGGCTTTTCATTCTTAAAAATGATAACACATCAACATATGCCTATTGTGTGTATATATGTATATAAAAAGCTCAGAAAATGTAGTCGCAGGAAGTAAAAGAGGTTGGACATAGGAGACAAAAGGAGAGCTTTCTTTTCATCTGAAAAGCTGTAGCTTTGAACTTGCTTTACAATGTATATATTTGCTTTTGTAAATAAGAAGCCACTTTTTAGACTATAACATAAATCAGTATACAATTGATTATCCACATAGCACTAATCATAACTGCTGCAAGAACACAGAAGGGAAAGCCAACAAGAGTATGAGCTAGAAGAGTGGGTATGACTTACTAGTGACAGAGGAAGTCCAAAGGAACAGTAGGAGAGAGAGAGAGAGAGAGATGATAGATAAGAACCGATATTGCTGAAGAAAAATTTCTGTCAGGGAAGTCATGGACAACGACATTTGATAAGACAGAGGCAGAAGGAAAAAACTTAAATTTAACCCTATCAGCAAAAAATGGCCCATTGGCCATTGTTGAGTTTGTATGTTCAATTTTCAAATATGGGTAATTAAGATGTAGTTATATCTATTCAGATATTAAAGTAAGATTGCAGGTCTGTAGAGACTTATGAGTAATGAACAGAAAGGACTACCTGAGCCATTTGAGCTGCTCTCAGAATCCTCTGACATTGGTTTCTTCCTTGATCGAGACTTTGCTCCATCTATAGAAAGTATGTTTTGTTTACATCTCAAGTTTCCACTTTGGTGGTTTCTAGTACTTGCGTGAAAACCTAGAGCACCCCTCATAGTGTTTCCTAGCTCGGGCTCCACACCCCAACTGGTTGCCTCGGGAATTCTAAAAGTCTTCCTGATCCTAGAACTAAGACACTAAAACCAGTGTTGGCTAGTGGTTCCCAAACCTGGCTGAACATCCGAAGCATCTGGGTAGATTTTTTAAGTGCACATCCCCATATGGATCCAGACTCACTAATCAGAGTGTAAGGATGAGGCCCAGAAATCCCTAATCTCCCAGATGATTGCCATGTAGCCAGTCTGGCTTATCCGGAGCGTCCAAACCCAGGGACCTGTAAGTTAGCTGATTTCTGCCCAACCATTCTGTCACTGTCCCACGGGCCCTCCTCTCTTTCCCAGGGACACCATCCCAGCTGCAGTGTCGTCCCCATCAGCTCTAAGGCCCCCTCGGTGCGGTGGCACCTCAGACAGGACTGTATCACTTTAGGTATCAGTAAAAAGAGGGAAAATGAGGCACCACAGAGTGTCAGTTATTCAACAAACAGAACAACTGCCATGATCCTTGGCACTCTGTCGGTGAAGAAGGAACAGCAACACAAGGTTTCAGGAAGCTTCAAGCAAACCACGAGTTAAAATTTGAAAATGTGTAGCCCATCCCTGAGGCACTTTGCAATTTCTGCTCAGTGCCCCTCAGGAATTCGAGAGTTGCCCGGCAGCAGGTCTGTTGTCAAGCGCAATCATTACACGGGTCAAAAGGTAAAGGAAGGCTCACTGCTTGTCCTAGACCAGCGCCTTACTGTCACCTTTCCAACAAATATTGTTACTTGTCATTCTTTGAACAAATACATTTTAACAAATGTATTTCTAAACGAAGCAAGAAAGCCTTCTCAAAATATTTATATTTCACTTTTCTGTGATGCTATGAAGAAATGACAGTCTCAGATGAAGTTCATGACTGATCTCCTGAAGGCTGGCTCTCCTTCGTCATGCTCTGCTTGGTCATCATGGGCGTTTTAAATTTTTTTTAATATTTTATTTATTTATTTGACAGAGAGAGAGTACACGCATAAAAGGGGAAGGGCAGGTGCAGAGGGAGAAGCAGACTCCTCGCTGAGCAGGGAGCCCGATGTGGGGCTCAGTCCCAGGACCCTGAGATCATAACCTGAGCTAAACTGAACTGAGTCACCCAGGCGCTCCCAGGTTTTTTAAAAATTGTGCTAGTATCTTGAAATTCCACATAAAAATTTAGATTTCTGGCATTTTCCTGAGAAGTCAGGAGACTGAAGTCCCTGGGCTCACACTTGAAGGCCACAGTCATCTAAGATGAAGAGGATTTTCTCTGGCAGATGTGACCTGAGCTCCCCAATCTGCCACATTTCCTGTATAGCCTGGGACAAGGCCTGTCAACTTCCCGGTCCCCAGGGCATCTGAGTCTGCCTCCTGTGCTCAGCAATGGGACCTCTGTAGAAATCAATACACAAGATGATCCGGAACATATTCTGAGAGAAACAAATATAACAGTATCATGACCTAGGAAAGATTTAGAGCAAAGAAGAAACCAAAGTCAGCAAAATTATAGCAGGGACCAAATGTCATGAGACCAGTAGTCTCAAGTTCTACGCCCTTATCTCCACTCTGCTGCCCAGCCAAGAGAGACTCCAGCCACATCACTGAATGTCTCTGAGTCCTCACTTGTGACTACCTTCCCAAAGGAAGGAAGCAAACTGACATCCTAGCATCTCGTGGCTCTAAGACTATGGTCAGCAAACTGCGACCCACAGGTCAGATCTAACCAGCTGCCTGTCTCTGCATGGCCCACTTGGCTAAGAATGTTTTTTGCAGGTTTCCTTGGTCGGGGGGGGAAAGAAAACATCAAAAGAAAAATAATGTTTCATGGTACAGGAAAAGTAGATGAAATCCTAATTTCAGCAGCCATAAATGAAGTTGTATTGAAACACTGCCACATTCGTTCATTTACATACTGTCTAAGGCTGCTTTCAGGGTACAACCAGCAGACATGCAGAGTTGGAACAGAGCCTGTGACCCACCTAGCCTAAAATATTTACTTTGTGGCTCTTTACAGGAGAAGTTTGCTGGCCCTGGTCTAAGGCATCAATCTAAGCTGTTCCACTAATATACAAAACTCCCCCAGAGAGTCCCTCACTTGTATTTATATAAAGCTTTCTTTCTAAAAGAATGTGAATTTTCTGGGTGATTATTTCAATAGCAGGGTGTTTTAAATATGACCAAAGTATTTGCATAGGCCTTTTTTCCATGGGAATATCAATAATAGCAGCTATTGCCTATTGAATACACACTAAGTTCCAGGCATTTCACAGGTGTTACCTCATGAATGTCCTCTGCAAACCCTTGAGGTAGCTTTCATCATCCCCTTCCCTTTTTAAGCTAAATAAACCAGGGGGGCCTGGATAAGCTCAATTGGTGAAGTGTCTGCCTTCACCTCAGGTCATGATCTCAGGATCCTGGGATTGAGGCCATGTTGGACTCCCTGTTCAGCAGGGAGTCTGCTTCTCTCTCTTTCTCCCTCTACTACTCCCCCTGCTTGCCAACCCTCTCTCTTTCTCTCTCTCAAATAAATAAAATCTTTATAATATATATATGGTAAGTAAACCAAAGCTTAGGAAATTTAAATAATATTCCCAAGGTCAAACAGTTAACAAATGGCCAAGTTCATTATAAGTCCACAGCTGAGTTCATTACAAATGCCACTGCTTACACAGCAAATGCCCATCCCCAAGGACATGAGGCCCAAAGAAAAATTGGGAAGAACTCTGATGCAACCTATTCTTTTTTCATAATCTCATCCCACCCCTCATTCCAAAAACCCTACCTATATAGTACATTGCCTTGACTGACTTTCCCCTTAAATCTCATCTTTTTCATCAAAAAGCATTGCCATAAAAGCTGAGGATATTCAATGTCCTTCGATATGACGATAGGATGCTTGGTCCTCATGAAACCAAAACCCCATCCACTACTGATATGTTCAGCCAGTGGAGGTTCACCATTCCACACTGACATGGCTTTGAAATCATCTTCTTTACTGCATTCTCAGTGGCCGTTCACTTTCATCCTGGCAATATTTTTTTTTAACTTTTTTTAATTGAAGCACATGTTCAGAATAGAGGGACACTCATCAAGCTTACACCCTGAAGCAAAAATAAACCACAAGTAAAAAAAAGGGTGAAGTAACAAGAGAGTAGAGACCTGGCAGTGGCGAAGATGGGCTGACAGGAGTAAAAAGACATGAGAACAGGCATCCCGTGGACTAGGAAAGCAGAGAGATGGATGGTTGGATGGATGGATGGATGATGGAAGAAGGAAAAGAAAAAATAAATAAATAAAAAATAAATAAAAAATAAAAAAATAAAAAAAAAGAAGAAGGAAAAGAAGAAGGATGGCCAGTGGAAGAGACATGAAGAAGAAAGAGTATGAGAAGTATGAGAAAACAAAAGGAGAAGAAGTCAGAGTCTGTCATTTTTCCCAAAGGAGAAAGAAAACATCCAACCACCCTATTTCCCTAATCCTTTTCCCACCTGGATCCATCTGCAACAGTTTCAATTTGAATCCAAATAATGTCTGAGATTTGGGATTCACTAGTAAACTAGCTCTGATTCCCTAATCCCAACACCGGATGTTTAGGGGTGTTGGGATTTAGAGTTAATTAATTCAGCCACCTGTAACACTCGTTCAGATGTTGCTACCTTTTCATCTTCGTGCAAACTTATTTGCAGATGCTGAGCAAATACTTTCCCCACCCCTTCCTTCCACAGCCCTGAAGAGCTCCCTCTCAGCCTTCCTAGGCAGACTCTTGAGCTCCATGCTCCTTTATTTCCAAGTGCAGACCTTGAACTTCATGTAGAGAGAATTTATAGTTGTCTATATTCTTTAGGCTTGTTTACGTGTGACCTCTTTATTATGCTGGCTGCTTGTCCATCTTGCTATGGAAAAAGGAGAGAAAAACCTATAGTAAGTAAAGGATGCAATTGAAGTCTCTCAAGCAGAAGTGCTCATTCCTTTGTGAGATAAAGCAGATTTTCGCAAAGGGAATTGGGGGCCAGCCTGATGACACTCCCTCAGCTTGCCTTCACACAGATGTAGAAGCCTGTTAGTCAACAAAGTGACCCCACTGGGTATCTCCTCAGATTTTTGCTGTCATATCCAAGTAGAGTATTTATAGATATTCACCCTGCAAACAGTGATCATAGCCATCAGAAAGTTTAAAACTACTAAATTTCTTACACAGAGTATTAACTGAAAGCTTTAAGAGACACAATATTTAGAGGAGCCTGAGTGGCTCAGTTGGTTAAGCACCCAACTCTTGATTTCAGCTCAGGTATGATCTCAGGGCTGTAAAGTCAAGCCCCATGTCTGGCTCTGCACTGACCAAGGAGTCTGCTTAAGATTCTCTCTTCCTCTCCCTCTCCCCCTCCCTCACTTCTTTCCCCTTTTCTGGAAAAAAAAAGAGGCACAATATAGAGAGAGGTTTGTCTGAAGGACATCGATTAAGATCATTCCCCCAATATTTGCTGAGCACATGCTAGGACCTGCTCTGCCCAAGCTAACACATGGGGGTCTTTGTGAGCCAAGCAAGACATCAATCAAGTGCTCTACTGTTTTGATCCCATTTAGTAGTTCCCTTCCCCCACCCCAGAACCCTTCTGGTACATGTTCCCTACCTAGTTCATAGAGAATTGAGAATAAAGAAACCTGTGGAAGAATTAGAATTAAAACTTTCATCCCTGACTCCAAGCCCATTGTTCTTGCACTATATCACATTCCTCCCACCTTTAGAAAGAAAATAATTTCTTCCAAGGACACAGATTCCCTCTACTTTGTAAGGTAGATGTTAGTCTGACCAACAAGCAGTTTAAGAATCTCAAGAAATCTCCTTCCATCTTTGAAAAACAAGGCTGTAAGGTAAACAATCTAATCAAACATAGAATTTGTAATATCCGTTGGAAGTTGAAGGACATTAAAATTGGTGGCTTCTAATAAGCAAGCCGGACTGTTATCTGCATGGCAAAGGATCTCTTGGGAGAAGGGAAAAGCTTGGTCAAGCACAATTATCTTGTATAACAGTGAAAAAATTTTAACCGCTCCAATATGTTGATGGTGAGATTTAATCTTAGTGTAAAGATACCTTTATCAACCGTCGGGATTCATCATGCACACAAAGCAATTTAGACATGCATGGTTCTTGCCTTTAAGGATCTTTCTAAAATGGAATTCCTCTCCATGGATACTCATTTGTATTGGTGGAATTTCTTGCTAAGAAAACAAAATGTCTTTCAAAATCCCAGGTTGTTACCAACTTGTCATATTGGAAAGATAATACAATTTCAGCTGAATATTCCCACTCCAGTCAAAAGTTAATGAGATAATGAGCTCAGTTTAATTTCCTGGTAAGGACACCCTTTTCACATCACGAAGTCCCCAGACGATTCTGGATTTCTCACTGCCTTCATTCCTGGTGCCCTTCCTTTACAAAGAAACAATAATAGATGCAAGTTCCGATTTTTAGCACACCCTGCCCCAATCTTAATTTCATCTTAGTCTATATTTTATCCACCTATCTGGTCCCACTGTCCATCCCCTTCATTAAAGAGAGAGAGCAAGCGCACAGATGCACAAGAGTGAGCCTGCAATGGAGAAGACATTGCACTAGGGAGGAAGAACACATACCTGGTAAGAGCCTGTTCTTAGAGCATGCAACCTAGTGTAATAACTGACTGATCCACCCTAAGTATTTTGTGCTGAGAGAAGAGGTGTGACCTTGTGGGACCAACATGGAGGAGCATTTAATCCAGCTTGGAGGAATCAGAAAAGTCTTCCTAGAGGAGATATTTTGAACTGAACCTTCAAGGATAAATAAGAATACCCAAGGTGAAGAAAAGAAGATACAAGTGCTCCCAAAATTCTCTTAAAAATTTTATTTTTAAGTAACCTCCACACCCACATAGGGCTGGAACTCACAACCCCAAGATCAAAAGCCACTGCTCTTCCAGCTGAGCCAGCCAGGCGCCCCTCTCCCTAAATTCTTGACATGTACCAGAGACTTAGGATGTATGACAGAAAAGTAAAAGAGGATGAGTATATTGTGACCTGATGAGGGACTTAAATCTTATGTGAAGACGTTGTGCTTTATCCTGTGGGCTAAAGACAAGGTTATCGTGGATTTTTCAGCGAGGGAACGACAGCTTCAAATTTGTATTTGAGAAAGAAAACCAGCAGTCATGGTTAAAGTAGAAGTCAGCGAAACTTGTCAAGGGAAATTTCAAAGACAGACTAGGAGGGGAAGCAGGACATTGGGAGCGGGCAGGGGAGAGCAGGGTGTGGTGACATTCTCCTCCTTCCTAGTATCACCAGCAGATCTCCAGCCAGCACCCTTTAAACCCTGAACTGTTTCTCATCCCTCATGCACACTTTAGCTGAGCTAAAAACAAGGATCCCTGCATTTGTTTGAATCTCTTTTTTTTATGTTTTGAAAATGAAGATGGGCAGATAATAATATCTCATCAGCTCAATTCCCAAAACACCAGCTGCTGGCCTCTTTCTAAGTGATCTGGAACCAACCACAGAGAACGTGGTTGACTGTGTTTGCTGCTGATTAAGGCTAAGTCCAGGTTCCATGGGCTGCCAGAGCCAGCTGGGATGCTCTTTACCTTCCAGCAGCTACTCCACTCTATCTTCATTTGCACTGAGGGTAGAGACTCACACCTTTCATCAGAATAATGAGCAAAGACATTCACAATAAGGAAATTGGATTCTTTTGTGTGATGGCGTCTCTTCCTAATCCCTCCATCCCTACCAGTTCTTCATTCTGGCTCTCTATCACGTCAGACGGGGCTCAGTGACATGAATACCTTCACCCCCCCCCCCAATATCTCCCAATTCAGATTTGGAATTAATTTTCTGAACTTGGTACTGCAGTCTTTGGGATATTTTAGGGCAGGGGCCTCCAAGCAATATAATAGAATTTATTGACAGAGCTCAGTGTTTCCAAGTTGACTCTCTGCCCTATGGTTCTTGAGGGATTTCTCTGGAGATGTAAGCATGGCTTGATAAAAATGACTCTTGCTCTGTGCTCTTATCTTACACCCCAGGATCTTAACTAGTTTTTTTTGTCATGGCTTTCTTGAGCTATGACTTGCATTCCATAAAATTCATTTTTTAAAAGTATACAATTCAGTAGTCACTGTATTCACAGGGCCATGCAACCATCATCACCACTTAATTTTAGAACATTTCACCACCCCACCAAGAAAGCCCATCTCCTAAGTTATTCTCCATCTCTCCCTTCTTCCAGTCCCTGGCAACCACTAACCTACTCCCTGTCTCTTTGTACTTACCTAGTCTGAACATTCCACATAAATGGCAATTATATATGGCCATAAATTGTCAAAGTCCATCCATATTATAGCATATATTGGCATTCCATTCCCTTTTATCAATAAACAATATTCCATTTTATGAATATGTCAAACATATTCGCTTGACAGACATTTGGATTGTTTCCATTTTTTGGCTATTATGTATAATGTGCTATGAACAGCTGTGTAAAAATTTTTGTGTGGACGTATATTTTCATTTGCCTTTGATATATACCTACAAGTAGAATTGCTGGTTCCTATGGTAACTCTGTGTTTAACATTTTGAGGAACTGACAAATCTTAAAGTGGCTGCACCATTGTACATCCTCACTAGCAGTAAATGAGGGTTCCAATTTTCTGCACTCCTTCATCAACACTTGTTATTATCTGTCATCTTTATTCTAGCCATGTCACTGGGTGTGAAGTCATATCTCATTGTAGGTTTGATTCATGTTTCTCTAATGACTAATGATGTTGAGCATCTTTTTAAATGCTTATTGGCCATTTGTATATCTTTTCTGGAGAAATGTCTATTCAAATCCTTTGCCCACTTTTTTTCATTGAAGCATAGTTGACGCACAATGTTACATTAGTTTCAGGTGTGCAATACAGCAATTGGACAACTCTATACCTTAAGCTGTGCTCACCACAAGTGTAATTACCATCTGTCACCATACAATGCTATTACAATACCATTGACTGTGTCCCTTATGCTGTGCCTTTTACTCCCATGACCTATTCATTCTATAACTGGAGGCCTGTATCTCCCACTCCCCTTCACCCATTATGCCTATCCCCACCTCTTCCCTATGGCAACTATCAGACTATTCTCTGTATTTATGGGTCTGTTTCTGCTTTTTTTTTTAAAGTTTGATTTTTTGTTCATTTGTTTTGTTTTTTAGATTTCACATGTGAGTGAAATCATATGGTATTTGTCTTTCTCTGTCTGACTTATTTCACTTAGTGTTATACCCTCCAGGTCCAATCATGTTGTCACAAATGGCAAGGTCTCATTCTTTTTTATGGCTGAGAAATATTCCAGTGTATATATATACATATATATATATATACACACACACACCACATTGTCTTTATCCATTCATCTATTGATAGACGATTAGATTGTTTCCATATCTTGGCTATTGTAAATAGTGCTGCAATAAACAGGGGCACATGTATCTTTTCAGATTAGTATTCTCATTTTCTTTGGATAAATACCCAGTAGTGGAATTACTAGATCACACAGTATTTCTATTTTTAATTTTTATTGTTGTTTAGAGAGCATGAAAGTGGGAGGGTGGGGCCAGAGGGAGAGTGAGAGAGATTATCTTAAGCAGGCTCCACACTTAGCACAGAGCCAAGTCACAGGGCTCAATCTCAAGAACCTGAGATCATAACCTGAGCTGAAACCAAGAGTCAGACTACTAACTGAGCCACCCAGGTGCCCCTCTTTTTTTTAATTTTTTGATGAATATCCATACTGTTTTCCTCCTTTGCCCATTCTTTAACTGGGTTATTTGGGTTTTATTGTTGGGTAGTAAGAACTCTTTAAATGTTCTAGATACAAAGTCCTTATCAGCTATATGATTTGCAAATATTTCTTCCCATTCCATGAACTGATTTTTAATTTAATTTTTATGTTTTTTACAATTTCTTGATTTCATTTGCAGCACAGAAGTTTTTAATTCTATGACGATCAGTTTATCTATTTTCATTGTTGTTGCTTGTGCTTTCGGTACTGTATCTGAGAAACCATTACCTAAGCCAAGGTTACAAAGATTTCCTATTGTATTTTCTTCTAAGAGTTTTATAGCTTTAGATTCCTTTGGAGTTACTTTTTGTATATGGTGTGAGATGGGGGCCAGGATCTTAAAATTAATATATAAATTATTTTCCTTTCTCCCTTCCCTGTGACCCCAATACACAAATACACTTACACACATGTATTCTCTCTCTCTCTCTCTTCAACCTTGCCTAAAAGCAACATCACTCCATTGAAATGCAAGCTCCAATTCTGCAAAACTAGAGCATTCTGGACCTGTTTTCTCAGCTATAATATAAGAATAAACATAGTGTAGGATTGCCAGAAGATAAAATACAAAGGCCTTTTCTCTCATCTTCATCAAAAACTTCACTGCAGGGATCGCTGGGTGGCTCAGTGGTTTGGCACCTGCCCTCCACCCAGGGCGTGATCCTGGAGTTCCAGGATCGAGTCCTGGTCAGGCTTCCCGCATAAAGCCTGCTTTTCCTCTATCTGTGTCTCTGCCTCTGTGTGTGTGTGTGTGTGTGTGTGTGTCTGTCTGTCTGTCTCTCATGAATAAATAAGTAAAATCTTAAAAAAAAAAAAAAAAAAAGACCTTTAAAAACTTCACTGTAGTTCCTCCTAAGAGAAACTTTGAGAGACTATAGTCCTAAGCTAGCAGTTGTCAAACTTGGCTGCACATCACACTCAGCTGGCAAGCTTGTTAATATACAGATTGCTGATCTCTACCTACTAGTTTCTTAGTCAGTAGATTTGGGGTGGGGCTTGAGAATCAGCATTCTTCTATTGATGTCCCAGGTGATGCTGATGCTATGGGTTCAGGGACCACAGCGACTTTTGGAAATCATTAGGAATATTAAATGAATGGTAGAGAAGAGATCACTCCAGAACAGGAGAAGAGCAAACTCCCAGGACTAGAAGGACTTTCCTATAGTGAACTCTAAGGGCCAGTAGAAAGAATACTAAAAATCATCATGTGAATTCAAATCATATGTTTTATGTCTTTTCTGATGAAGGGCACCAGGAGATAAACTAGGAAAATCATATTTCACATATCCCCAGAAAATATATAAATCATAATGAATCTTTATTTTGTCTTTGAAAGTAGCAGTATAGTTCTGATAAAATTATTCTCTAAATATTTAAGGCAAAATTGGAAAACTTGACCTAAACCAATTTCATCCTTGCCTCCTCCCTTTGGATACCCTGGCCCAGGTGAGAGTCTGCACATCATTGAGCCCAATGCTGATTAACCCACACCTTACAGTAATTATCCAATATAGGGTCTCCCTTTTTCCTTACTTGATCTAACCTGTACTTGCCCAAATCTCCTCTTTGAAATCTTATCTCACCTCTAAGACCCTGTCATTACTCCTACTTCTGACTTTGCAGCATTCGTTCTTAATCTCCTTGTTGTGTAAAACATTTCCACTTCTTGTGGATCTCGACTTGCCTCATCCCTCCAGCTCCAAGGATCCCATGTCTCCTCAGTGTAGAATTCTTTCAATTGTAATAGTAAGATGTTCACAAGACGTTTTTAAAAAACTGCCTAATCATATGTGTGACATGATGTTGTATTATAAAATAAGTATATATAATGATGCCTGGGTGGTTAAGCATCCAACTCTTGATTTTGGCTCAAGTCATGATCTCAGGGTGGTGAGATCAAGCCTCACATGAGGCCCCATGCTGGACATGGCCTCTACTTAAGATTCTCTATCTCCCTCTCCCTCTGTCTCCTTCTCTCTCTCTCTCTCTCTCTCTCTCTCAAATAAATAAATAAATAAATAAATCTATCTAAAAATTACATGTCAAAAATTTGGGGTATTGTCACTTAGGATGATTTTATATATGGGAGTGTTTTTGCACTTCCTTTTTTTTAGTTGTATAATTAAGATAATTAAATACCTTAATGAGTACCTAATATCAAAGCAACTGACAATCCAGATGAAAATGGCAAAGGACTTTAATAATTCTCTGAAAACACAAGTGGCCCTTAAACATATGGAAATAAGCTCACTTCATTTATCCTAAGAAAGCTGAAAAAAAATCCAAAAATTTGACAACATATCCTAATAGCAAAAGTTTTAGAGAAACATACATTTTAATACCATGCTAGAGGGAATATAAATTTGTTCAACCACTGTGGAGGGCAACTGGCAAGAACCATCAAAATAACAAATGCATTTATCCTTTGACTCAGCAACCTCATTTCTGGAAATTGCTCTTGGATACATTTGCATACGTACTGAATGGTTTGTGTACAATTTTTTTCCAGAATTGTCTATAATAACAGCAAGTTGGAATGACCTAGGGGTCCTTCAATGGGGGGGGCTGTTTAAGTAATTTGTGGCACATTTGTATAATAGAATATTATTCAGTGTAATGTAGAATGAAGAAGCTCTCTGTACATTATTATGGAAAGAACTCCAAAATACATTGTTGTGTGGCAAAAATAAGGTCCAGAAGACTATATACTTGTATAAAATGTCAAACGCTGGGTGAATAAAAAGAGATGTTAACATTTGCAGAGGATGGGAACTAAGTAACAGGGGCATTAATAGAGTACAGGTTGTTCAACATGCACTTTTTACGTTGCTTTGATTTATGCTCCATCTGCATGTGCTACTCAATCACGTATATACATGTATATGTGTGTGTGTGTGTGTGTGTGTGTGTGTGTGTGTGTGTATATGTGAGAGAGGAATTGGCTTACTTGATTATGGAGGCTAAGACCCACGATCTCCCATCCCCAAGCTGGAGACCCAGGAAAGCCAGTGGTATAAATTCCAGCCTGAATCCAAAGACTCAAGAACCAGGAGAACAGATGGTGTAAATCTCAGGCCAAAGGATCAGAAACCTGATGTCTCAGATCATTCAGTCAAGCAGAGTGAATGCTCCCTTCCTCCCTTTTTGTTCTATTCAGGCCTTCAATGGATTGAACACCTACTCACACTGGGGAGAGCAATCATCTTAACTGATTCAAAGGCTAATCTCATCCAAAAATAACCCTCACATATACCCCCAGAAATGATGGTTCATCTGGGCTCCCCATGTCCCAGTCTAGTTGGCATATAAAATTAACGATCACAAGTACTGACTTGTACACATCATTATCTGTCTCAATTCTTGTGTTCTGTAAAGCAAAAGAAAACTCCATGTATTTTAGTGTGTGAGGGGTGGTGTATGAGAATGTATGATTAATAAAGTTAATGGTATAGGTAAAATTCTTGAACTTATTTAAAATAAAAATATTATATTACATGATGGTGAATAATAAAAAATATTATTTGTATATAATTTAGAAAATATAGACAAACAAAAAGGAAACAGTCTCTCCCACAATCTTTAGTAATTTGGTTATTTTATATTCTTATAATCTCTCTAAAATACCTATTTATCTTTAAAAATAGAAATATGATTATACTATAATATTGTTTGTAACCTGATCTTTTTGTCGAATGATTTTTTTAATTTAAATTCAATTTGCCAACATATAGTATAATACTCACTGCTCATCTCATCACATGCCCTTCTTAATGCCTGTCACCTAGTTACCCCCTTATTCCACCCTCCTCCCATTCTGCAACCCTTTGTTTGTTCCAGAATGTAGATGTTTATAAACATTGACATAGTAAAAATAGAAGTCAGGAGTGGGGAGGGGAGGGGAGGGGAGGGGAGGGGAAGGGAAGGGAAGGGGAGGGTTGTTCAAGGTGCTAATTCCTCCATTTTTATAGCAAGGCATCCCTCAATATTGTCAAAACCAGAAGCACAGAGCTATAAAACACACACAAGGATTTCCATTTCTTAATTTTTTTCCATAGTCTTTTCTCATAACCTTAAAAAGATCTTTTAAAAACTAGAAACTCTGGAGGTAGAGAAACATTTATGTGAGTTCGGCACTTCCTATAAATCTACTTGTTTCTTTTTTTCTGTTGGCTTGATATAAAACTGAAGTTAATATATTGTGCCAAAAGCAACTTACTGATCTGATTCTACTTGATGATCTTATTCCTTTCTCTCTATCTACATGTACAGTGCATATGAACAGAAAGATGAATTCAATGCTACTATTAAAAACGTCTAGGTAGTGGAATTGTGGTGCAAGAACTTTTATTTGCTTCTATGCCTCTATAATTTGGCAGAAAATCTTCATCAAAAGTACAGCGTGTAGATATACTCAAACAATTTGATTCTTTCATCATGAGTCAACTTAACTTAGAGCATTTGCTAGTGTTTACCTAGGAAGAAGGGAAGTCTTGAGTTATGCCATTTCCTCATTGAAGAATCTTCTTTTTATTGCAGTGAATTTGAGATAGTCAGCCTTCTTCCTGGCACAATGCCTATTAACTGATAGGTACAGAGTAACTAGTCTCTCAAAAGAGAGAGGACACCAGGAGAGGTGCCTTATTCCATATGGTTTCAAGATTTAAAACAGTCTCTCGATGAGCACTGAGTGTTATATTGTATGTTGGCAAATTTAATATAATTTTTTAAAATCATAACTAATAAAATAAAATACCTCTTGGTATGGACGACCTCATGGAATTTGATGGCTGATTATATTATGAATTGGAAATCAGCTTAAAAGATCAGGAATAAGAAAAAATAAGCACTGGAACCTAGTTGTGTTACTGGACCTGGTATGACAATTATTCTTTTATTTTTCTACTTATAAGAATTCCAGTTCTTAAGCTAACAACAAAGATGGCTGCCTTCTTTTTAAAATCTCCAAAAGAGAGAAAACTTTCCATCAGTTTCTTGACAAACCATGGCCAAATTTCTAAATTCTGAAAATCAGGAATTCTGATGAGATGAGCATTTTCTCCTCTTCATTAGCAATTTCCTTAACCATTTTTGTAAAAGCTTTCTCTTCTATATATCCAAACACCCAGCACAGTAAGTAGCATCCGCCAGTGAATGAATATTTAGCAAGCTCACTTATTAACTTATCAATCTGTAGGAGCCTGAAAGAGCAAATATGGTGTGTGCCTATTCTTTCCAAATTTACTTAATACTTATCAGGTGTTGGAATTCCAAAATAGGAGCCAAAACAGAGCCAATTGAATTTAACAATTGGCTCAAACACCTCAAAGTGTTTGTTTGTAAACCACTCATTCAAGTCACTGACTTAATTGACTTAAGCATTGCTACTTACATTTCTTAACCATTCAATACTCCCATGTGAAATCAAGACTCTCTGTCCCTAATCTCCTAGGAGAGCACATGGAAAAATATTGAGTATGGATTGAAAAATTTTGTAAATGGCTTATGTGTTTGATAAATACAGGGTCTGAATAATTAATCATTAAATACCACAGAATCATCACAATAGAAATAACCCTAGGTTCTAATTTCCCCACTACCCATAATTCTTCTGTTAGCCAAATGGCTTCGTTTTTCTGACTCTGCATTTTCACATTTCATATTTCACACAAATAAGCCCTTTATGTGCTTTCTAACTCTAAATTATAAATTCTGATCCAACTAAACCAGGCAAGTAAAGCGTATTTCTGGTGGGGAGGCAGCCTGTCCTAGTGACATCACTATGACAGTAGGCCCAGGGAGACACCAGTCAATGCCACCATTGCTTAGTGGACTTGTCAAGGAGGAACAGCAGGACACTGAGCACTTTCAACAGTTACAAATGTCACAGCAGGAAACCACATAGAATGTGAAGCATGTCAATGAAATGAAGAGCCCAGATTAATACTTGTGGTTCACATTAGCACTCAAAACAAATACTTTCCTGTAAAACAGTCACCTCAGAGCTGGAAGGCTGCTCTCTATTTATTCATCTGAAAAGGACTCTGTCCTCTTCAGAATAGGTAATAGAATCCTTTTTGCCACCATAGCCCTGCCCCCAGTGCTCCCTGATAAAGGTGATGTCAACAGAAGCATGGGCTGAATCCAAGTTTCAGTGAAATCTAGAACAGAAGCAATGTTTTAAATTGTCCTTGTTTAGTTGAAAAGAATGGAATAATTCAAAGTAGGCATTTTACCACCCTATATCCACCACACTCATATGTTGCTCACCTCTTCCCACAAACCCACACATACAGCTGCAGGTATACATACACTCTGACATGCACATTGTGAAACTGAATAAAGGAAACCTTATTTTAAGTGAAGTCAGGAAGCCAGAAAGGGGAGCTCTCGCACACTACCACTCTGTCAAATGTAGACCCAATGGGCAGATTCTTACCTTGCCTCCTTGTCCAGCAACAAGCTCTGCCAATACAAAAATACTGCTCAACTATTGAGAAACCATCATCACCCAGAGCTCTTGCTTTGCTCCCATGAACTTCTTCTCAAAGCAGCCCCTCCTAACTTCCTATCTTTTCCTGTAAAGTAACGTTCCTCTCCTTTGGTCTCCAGACTAACTATGGTTTGTCATAGCTTGCATGTCCCTAATTCCAATTCCTCTGCTATTCCCCAATAAACCCATCTTGCTGGCAAAATAACTGGCTGTTATACTCTTAAAGTGGACAACACACACAACCACTTCTCTTTTGAATCTCTTGAAGATGCATATTTACCTTCTCAAAAAAAAAAATTATGCATCGGATTCCATTGAATACCCATAGAAAAACCCATTGGACTTTCAGATGACCAATGCTATTGTCATCAGGCCGACAGAAGAATAGAGAGTGGACATGGAAATATTAGAATAAAATGATGCAGACTGGCCAGTTAACCATGGTTTCTCTGCTCACCAGAATCTCCAACAGAGAAGCACATGTAGGAATTTGTTAGCCAATGACAAAGAGCATGCACCCATGCACCAATAGAGTATAATCAACAGAATTCTGGCACTGGACTGCCGAATGGAGATCTGGAATAGGTCATGAATGAGATACACTAGTTGAAAATTTTCAGAAAGAAAATTGCATTTCTATTCCTATCTTAAAACTTATGACTTACAGAGTTCAAAGTATCTGTAGTCTATATTAGATTTATTTTCAAAACTCCAAAGATAATAGCTCAGAGTCAAAGAAGTGAGAGTGATTATATGAAACTTCACATTAGCCTGAAGCACTCTTCCTTTCCTCGTTTGTTTATTATTTATTTATACCTGGCCTCATTCTGAAAAAGAATTCAATACTGAGTGGGAAAAATTATACAGAACAGCCAACCTTGTATCACATGATACTATCTCCCCGACTCTGGTTCTTTAGGTTGACCCTAATAAGCATGGCAGGCACCCTCGGTAGACAGTAAACCACACAGATCTAGGGGTCTCCTCATGTTCGCTTCAACATTTTTTTCAATTTTCTGGATCTATAAGATCCAAGGGACTCCCTCTGGTCCTAGTATTTGGTGTTTGTCCCTGATCTTCACAGCATTCAGAACCTGGCTTCTTCCAGTTCTCAGCATTTCATGATTCCTCAGCTAAAATGTTCATTCTAACTCCAACTCCACAGGAGCCAACATCTAACAGAGTCTTTTGGCCTCTGCCCCTTTTGAGTCAACTCTACTCATCCAGAGAAGAGGATATTGAAGACCAAACTGGATGTGTTGGACTCATCTTTGAAATTCAGCCCCTCTCTCTCTCTCTCAACTTTGTTCCAGACCCAGGCTTCAGCTTCCTTATTTGCAAAATGAAGATTATAGTATCTACTCTGCCTATACCCAAGTTTTTTAAATTGATCAAATCTACTGAAATACTGACAGGAATTTGCTTTAAAACATTAAAAGCTTTAACAAGTGTAAATGAATAAAATACTTCCAAAGCTTCAACTTTATTTTAGTTAATTTTACATTTGAAATACTGCACTACAGAAAAAATTTCTGCTGGAAAAAAAAAAAAAAGAAAGAAAGAAAGTAACCTGCGTTTCGATCCTTGTTCTGTTACTGATTTGCAGTGTAATTTTGGATAAGTTCCTCGAACTCTCTGAACCTCAAGGTTATCATCTGTACTCTTACTCAACACTCTTTTCCTTGTAAGTAACAGAAGCCATCTTTGATTTGAGGAAAGGGAAGGTGCAAAAGAAGAGAACACCAGGCTATTTTACAGAACCAAGGATGGGAAGAGCAATCAGGCCTCACAAGCAAAGAGGACTAAGAAACATTAAATCCTCAGGAATCCAGGAGTTTTGTCACTTCACCTCCTTTTGACCTCACGTGTTATATGAGTTATCATGTCTGTCTCTTTATAGACTGGTTTTGGTTTTTTTTTGTTTGTTTTTTTAATGAGATTTCTAGAAGTCAAAGTTCTTACCTCAGACTTTAGTGACATGGTATAAAACTGCTCTCCAGAATTCTATCATCATTTTTTACTCAATTTTGTAATCTAACTGTGCACTATTTCTCAATACCATTACCAACCCCAAATACCGTTATTCTTTTTTTTTTTTTTTTTTTTTTTTATGATAGTCACAGAGAGAGAGAGAGAGAGAGAGGCAGAGACACAGACAGAGGGAGAAGCAGGCTCCATGCACCGGGAGCCTGATGTGGGATTCGACCCCGGGTCTCCAGGATTGCTCCCTGGGCCAAAGGCAGGCGCCAAACCGCTGCGCCACCCAGGGATCCCACCGTTATTCTTTTAAATAGTGGTCATTCTCACCAGTGAAAATTGGTATTTCAATCTAATTTCCATTCCTCTTTTTTTTTTATTCCTCTTATTACTGATAAGATTGAGAAGCATTATGTTTGTCTCACTGTCTCTTTTTTTAATTTTTAATTTTTGAGATATAATTGCCATATAACATTATCTTAGTTTCAGGTGTACAACATAATGGTTTGTTATTTGTATATATTGCAAAATGATTGCCACAACGAAGCTAATTAACATCCATCACCACACATAGTTTCAAATATATTTTCTCTTGTACTGAGAACTTTTAAGAACTACTCTCTTAGCAACATTCAAGTATATAACTAATATTATTAGCTATAGCTAACATGCTGTCCAGACTGACTTTCTCAACATTCCATGCATACAACATAAAATGACTGCCACCACTCGGACTAACTGGTACCCCGTGTGTCGGTCCCAGGAAAGAACAGTTGATGGGCCCAACTTTGGTCCAGGACCTGTTCCTGGCAGATCAAAGGTCATCAAAGATCAAGATAAAGGTGTCAGAGGAAAACCCAGCACTGGGGCCTGCACTATGAGAAGTGATTTTCAGAGATGAGGCCATGGATTCAAGGAAGACAAGAAATGTGTTTGGAATGACCAAAGCCTTTGTTGTGACTATATAGTGGCCCAACCTCTTCCTCTACCCAACTCCTGCTTCCTTTCTTTCCCCATTAAACCCAGGAACTCTCCCCAATATATTCCTCATACGCCAGTCTCCAGCTCAGAGCCTGCTTCCTGGAGAATCCCCCTGTACAATCTGTGCACGATGTCTGCAACAGAGAGATGTGATTTGTAGGGTGGTAATGGCTGTCATAGGATGCATGTATAAGGCACTCAGTGTATGTTAGTTGCTTTTCCTTCTTCCGCTTTTCCTTCTTCCGCTTTTCCAGAGCAAATCTTGCTACCAAACTCTCCAGGATCAGGGCCCTAGTTTGCGTGACTCAGATTTGAGGTCAGAAATTAAAACCAAGCCCAGGATCAGCTTCTCTCCACCAGACAGCAAAATGTAAGCAGAGCATCAGCAGTTGAGCCAAAAATAGGAGTCAGGAGATGTTGCCTCTCAAAACCCTGGGCCCTGTTTTTCCTACTCCTCCAGGACCACGCATGCTATCCCACCAGGCTTCAGGAGCACACACATGGTTTTCAGGAGGTTAATCAGAAACAGTACATCCAGTGCCCACCCTGTACCAGACTCACATCTTAGGCAGATGATGACATTTGCATTTATAAAAGTATCATCAGCAACACAAGACACAGTTATGATGGGTAAGTGTCCAAGCCTGGAACAGACCATAAATAAAGGCACAAGAAAAGGACAATATCATGTCCTGCTAAGAGAATAAAGGAGTTTCATGGGAAGATACCTCCTGGGCCTTGAAGAATAAAATAGATTAATGAATTTAGAGCTTTTGATAGGCAGAGATGATGGAGAGCATCCCTGAAGCAGCATCGGGGCGGCCTGATTGTCAACCCCACGTGTCTTGAAACTCGTGAAGCCCAATATAGAATTGAGGCCCCTGAGGTAGGTCAGGCTGTAGCCCAGGACGGAGCATATTTGAGGAAAAGTGAACAGTGTGTGGTGCTGATGATTTAAGTGATTGAATGGCCCTGGACTGAGAGGGAGGGAGGTGAGAGGGAGAGATGCACTAGGTCTAGAGAGACTGCACTCAGCTCCTCTTTATGGAGCCCAGTGTGGCCGGCCACCAGAATTTGAGTTCTGTAATCTAGAACCATATTAGGCCACATCATTTTCTTCAACCATCTTAGGAAGCAGAGAGGACTTAGTTGTCCCTGAGACCCTTGAGAGCTCACTCAAAGATCAAAACAGAAGGAGACTTGCTCCGAAGACTGGATGAATGTTCTGAGCAATATGGAGTGGGCTGGGCCCTGAGCCAAGGGCTGTAGAGACAACACAGAACTGGATTCGTATTCACAACTGCCTGATGAAGAAGGTGCACATTATTCCCATTTGCAGGTGGGGAAATCAAGGCACAGGAATGTTATGTGACTTTCCCGTGATCCAAAGGCTCAAAGCTGCCCAGTCCACTGCCAAGGCCCATGCTTACACTTCTTCATGTTACAGCAAACTAACTTCCCACTTCGAGGAGACAGCAGTAGAGCCTAAGGCCTAGAATAAGGCCTAATATTATGTGCTGGCTCAACACCTGGTGACATTCTTGAATGACTCATCAGCAAGTCCCACTCTCCACTGTGTTCCCGTGGATAAAACTTAGCTACAAGACTCTCCTTGTAGTGGGCATCACGTTATTTTCTATGTATCCCAGAGAAGCAAGTGTCAGATACCTGTCAGCCCACACTATTATTGAAATAAGCCAATTGCTTCCTTTTAGGGTAACTCTGACCTCTAGACAACACAAAGTCTGCCTCCCACAGCCCCTGGATATTCACTGGGTTCCCAAGCCCAGCTGCCATCTGGCCCTGCAAGGCCCAGTGTTCACCTCCTCAGGGCAGGGAGTGTCTGTGACTCATAAAGTACCATTGAGCTCATCTGGCCTATGTCCCATTTCATGTACTTGGCCATAACCCCTCCCTCACCAACGGGGTCAATAGGAGACAATTAAAAACATGCCAAGCCAAAAGTGAGGGGCAAATGGCAGTGGCCAGTGAAATAGCACAGTGAAACAGAGCATGAACAAAGGTAAGAACAAAGAGAGAAGACCAGATAATGGTCATGCATCATTCAGAAGAGTGTGTGTGTGTGTGTGTGTGTGTGTGTGTGTGTGTGTGTCTATATTTGTGAGTGGGGGCAGGAAGGAGGGTAGAAGCAGGCACATTCACTCCATCAGCTTGGTGAAGCTGAGATAAAGAAAAACATTCAAGTGAGGCAGGAATGAGTAATTGACGAGCATAACTGTGATTATAAGGCATAATTACAATTAGCTGCACAAGAGTGTTAATCATGAAAATAATTACATGTCAGCTTTGCTCCCAAAGAAGAGAGAATGTAATTAAGTGGCCCAAAGGGGGCGAAGAAAACACGCCTCCGGGTGCTAGAGGTATAGGGTGAAGAGCTGATGTTTTAAAGGGTAAAGTTTTCTCGGTGTTTCAAAAGAGTCAACTCATTTCTCCCATCAAAAGACAGGGAAATAGGTAAGAACAAAGCGTGGCTTGAGATTTTTGCTTCCAAACAAAGCAATCCTAAACTTAAGGTATAAAGCCAAACAACACAGAGATTGAAAGCCAGGCAGGGGCAGCCCAGGTGGCTCAGCGGTTTGGCGCTGCCTTCACCCCAGGGCATGATCCTGGAGACCTGGGATCGAGTCCCACGTTGGGCTCCCTGCATGGAGCCTGCTTCTCCCTCTGCCTGTGTCTGTGTCTCTGCCTCTCTCTCTCTCTCTCTCTCAATGTCTCTCGAATAAATAAAAAAGAAAGAAAGAAAGCCAGGCAGTCTTGAAGTCAAGTTTTTTTAATTTTTTTTTTTTACTATTATTTTGCTAGTTACCAGCTCCACGATATTAAACAGACTATTTTCTCTTTCTCCAGGTGTTAGTTTCCTCAATAGCAAAACAATCATCGTACATGCTTCTCTGACTTGTGGGGAAGTAAAGAACGCAAACCTCTCCCGTTGGTGCCTTACATGCAATAAGGTCTCAGTAAATGTCTGCTGTTGTTGGATAACAGAGCAAGAAAAACAGGCAAGAAAGAGAGGAGTGTCTGTCCTAGAGAGATGCTAGCTGAAGGTAGTGCCAAATTCCCACGGGCTGTGAGGGGAGTAAGGGACCAGCCACAGTACAAGTATCTCTGCTGCAAGAAGGGAATAGCTGGTAAGAGCCCAGTAGGAACTGGGAGATGAGCCTCCAGAGGACCAACCAGAGTAACGTAAGGGAGGAAGATTCTATTTTAAATATCTGCCAAGCTTAGAGAGCTTGAAGCCAGCTTCCAACAGTGCCCATTAAATAATATTCTGTTCCCCTGGTCCTTCCACCTGCCTTCTTGTCTCTAACCTAGAGGGGTCAGAAATAACAGGTAAAAAATAAAAATTTTTTTTTTATTTTAAAAAAAGAAAAAGAAAAAAAAAGAAATAACAGGTAGTCAGACAAGGCAGGAAACAGAGGAGAAGTGGACCACACACCTCTCTCCCCGCTGGAAACTGGCTGGAGCTGGAGGCGGTGGGAGAAGTCTTAATGGGGAGACAGAATGGACTTACTAGTTATACTGAAGCGGTCCACATTCTACTTTCTGAAACTAGGCTGTTTGTTATTTCAAGTATTGGTTGGATTTTATACTACCAAAGAGTTAACCAGAAAAGTCAGAGTTGTTATCTGGTGGCAGGACAACCAGCTCTTGTGAATAGGTTTAAAGGGATGGGGGGAGGAGTGCTGCTTTATGGTTAATTCCCATGAATCTCCATCATGCAAAGGACCAGATACACATGCCACCCTGTAGAATCCTCTGGCCACTAAAGATCATGTTCTAGACTCCATTTCTGGCAGACTGCATGCATCATTTCTAGCTTATATTTAGCATTCTCTTCTCCCTTCAAAAATAACCTACACAACAGAACCACCAACAATAACAAAAGCCAAGCACAACAAAGCTAAACTCAGGCCACTTGGGGTATTTGCTTAAGTCACATCAGTTTCCTTAGAATGCCCAACATTGATGCTGGGATTTAACTTGACAGTGGTCCTTAAGAGTGTACCTCTTCAGGAGCACACTCCCAGCCTGTCCTGTCATTTAAATTCACATCACCCCCACCCCCACCCCTGCTCCTTGAGCAGCATCCTTGCGGCGAGGTCAGCAGGCCACAAGTCATCAGTCAGTAAGGCAGGCCCTCTCCCCACTTCAGCCTCCCCAGGGGCAAGTGCCATGAATCACAGAAATGTCATCCCGGGGGAGCCAGGGTGGCAAGGTCCTGTAATTTATCTCACATGAAATGAGCTGGATTATTTGAATAGGCTGGAAGAAAGCAGTCCATTAATTCTCAGAGATAACTCTTGGCTCTAGAGGGTTTTATTCTGTGCCCATACGACTGACACCCCATCTCCTTTACTGTCTCCTTTACTGTACCTTCAAGGCATGCCCATGTGCACTCTCCCCGTACCCCCATCCATGGCCTGACATTAAAACAAAGCATAAGGCCACATTTCATGCAGGGAGAATGAAAGGGATGCTTAGTCTTTTAGTGTTTTGTGGTTAACCTCCATGTCCCTTCCATACCATTACTCCAGCCAACTCCTACCCTCCTGTAGAGATTTCATCTGATACCTAAAGCATAGTCCATCAAAAGAAAAATTGACAAATTGAACCTTAATAAAATTAAAAACTTTTACTCAGGGTGGGGAAAGAAAGCCTATAAGGAGGATGACAAGATAAACTATAGAGTAGGAAAAAATGTTTGCAAACTACATATCCAATAAAGGCTTTATATCTAAAATATATAAAGAACTCTCAAAACTCAACAGCAAGTAATCCAATTAGAAAATGGGCATAGTACATAGAGACTAAGAAGGATATTCAGTTGCAAATAAGCACATGAAAATATGTTCAATATCATTAGCCATTTGGGAAATATAAGTTAAAACCACAATAATAAGTCACTACAAAGCTATCAGAACTGTTAAAATGATAATTCCCAATGCTAGTGAAGATGCAGAAAAACGGGACCACTCATACATTGCTCGTGGGACTGTAAAACAGCTCAATCACTCTGGAAAATAGTTTGGCAATTTCTTATATACTAAGCATTACTTACTCTAGGACGCAATATTGTAGTCTTAAGCATTTATCCCAGAGAAATGAAAACTTATATATTAAAATAAAACTACTCACAAATGTTCACAGAAATAGTCAAAACTGGAAACAACCAAAATGTTCTTAAACAGGTAGTCAAACAGTGGTATATCTACATCATGGGAATACTACAGAGCAATAAAAAGGAATGAACTTTCATATGTGTAACAACTTTAATGGATCTCGAGGACATTATGATGAGTGAAAAAGAAATCAATCTCAAAAGGCTAAATACCCTATGATCGAATCTACAGAACTTTCTTAAAATGACAATATTATAGAGAACAGAGGAGTGGTTGCCAGGGGCTTGGGATGATACTTGAGAGGGGCATGGGGGTGGCTATAAGGGTAACACCAGGGGTCCTGGTGGTGATGGCACAATATCATATCTTGATTACAGTGGTGCTTAAACAAATGTGCACGTGATAAAATTGCATAGAACTATACATGTATACATATCCACAAATAAGCATATGTAAAACTAGTGAAATTTGCATGAGCTTTTTGGACTGCACCGATGTCAATATCCCGGTTTTGATATTATACTATTAGCTATGTAAGATGCTACCCCCACTGAGCAGGCAGTCTGACACGAGGCTCGATCTCAGGACCCTGAGATCATGACCTGAGCTGAAGTCAGACACTTAACTGACTGAGCCACCCGGGTGTCCCAAGATTATTTCACTTGTAATCATATTAAAGACAGTTTCAAAGATAATTCCATTTGGACTTGTTTATTATTTTCAAGTTATAGTTTGCATCCAGTTACAGAACTTCCTTCACTAAAAACTAATCTTCTTATTCTTTCCCTGTCTTTGAGCATCCTGGTCTCTTGGGGTAAATTATATAGAGCAGGGCCTTGTAAACCAGGAGGTAAGTATTATTAATATTATTAGTTGCTTCTTCCTGGTAGGGTGTTTGAAGGATGAGCAGCCTCATCCTGTAAGAAGACACAGAAAGGTTTTCTGTGCTGAGTCACAGAGAATGAAATTATAGTTAATATAAATGTAAATTTTGCTTTCTTTCGGAAAGAAGAAGAAAAAAAAAAGAGCACCTCTCCCTACCATCGCAGGCCCAGTCGTCAGAGAAGCAACAAGAATATATAAAAAGGGCCATTCTGATGACACCAGTTCTAGAGTTTCCCTTAATACATTCAAACCCCCGTTATACCACATTCCAGCTCTGTGACAGTGGGCATGTTACTTAACATCTCTGTGCCTTTGTCTCATCATCTTTAAAATAGGGACGCGTAGGTGACTCAGTGGGTTGAGCATCTGCCTTTGGCTCAGGTCACGATCCCAGAATCCTAGGATTGAGCCCCACATTGGTGTCCCTGCTCAGCAGGGAGTCTGCTTCTCCCTCTGCCTTCCCAACCTCATCCCCCCACTTATGCTCTCTCTCTCTAGTTCTGCTCTCTTATCTCAAATATTTTTTTTAAAATAAGAATAAAAATAGTCCCTTGCTCTATATGTTTGTCATAGGGATTGATAACATCTGCTTATAAAGCCATGACCAGGGCCTGATGCATAGTATGTGTCCTATAAATGCTGATTCAATAACAGGTAATTAAGTCTCTAGCAGAAAGAAAAAAAAATTAAGACATCAGGTGGAAAAAGGTGGCTACACCTAATGATAAATTCGCTCTTACCATGGACCCAGCCCTAATTCCCCCATCGTGACCTCCCTGATACCAAGAGTCACCCATGTTCCAGACTTTTGCCTCCTTTCCCCTTTTCAAAATCTTCCTCTGCATAGGATCCCATCACCTCTTAATATAAATGGGCAGTAATTGGAGCAGCAGATCCTGAGCAGGTTTGTGCAGGACCAAGCGGGGTAGGGTAACCAAAGAGGGAAACTAAAAACATGGTTTCGGGCCTGACTCTTCTAGGTATGGCCAAATGGCCAGGGACAGGTCACTCTCCCTCCCAGGTTCACTCCTTCATAGGACAATATAATGAGCGTGTCTGAGTTCTAACAAATTTTTATTTACAAAGACTAGTTTGGCCTGCCTGCTATTGGTTGTTGATTCCTGGTCTAGATCAGTGGTTCCAAATGATTTCTCCACTAGAAATTCCTTTTTATTAGGCATCCCCTTATGGATGCCATACTTAGAAAAAAAATGTGGATAGAATTGGGCCTCCAGCTTTATTATAAATATATCATATATATCACATATTTATGCAATAATAAGCTCTGATTTTCTATATAATACATATGAAATGTCCATCAGAGCTTTCCAGTTACATGCAATAGCCAATATTAACACACCAGGTTAATATATTTCTAACAAAAATGATAAAACCCGACATTTTAGTTAACCTACTTGACCTTAACGTGGGTAAATACAGGTAGCAGAAAACCACTCACAAATCTAATAAAACCTTCAAGGCACCCTAGAGGTCTGGAGATCCCACTGACCCAGACCTTTTATCTTACCTCCTTTAATGTCAGAACATCGATTTGTGATTGACGGCATGGCTGTGAATAGGTCTCATCTAATTTCTGGCCCTCGTTTTCTGCCTTACAGAGAGGAGCTGGTCAGTGATCTCTACGACCTTACTGGCCTTGTCATTTAATGATTATAAGACTCTAACCTTTCAAATATGTTTGCTGGTTTAGGAGACAGCTCCCCCAGATAACAGGGTATTATAAATACCATCAAAATACGGGTCTCCTTCCTAAGGACCCTTCAGATCTATCCTGAAACGTGTGACTGTCAACTGTCAGACTTCAGCCCCTGGCAGGGAATAGGATATGTGGGGTAAAGTTGGTTTATATGAATTCTTCCAATTATACCAAAAAGACCTGTCCAGTCCCCTGAGGCTTTAAATTCAAAGCATTTATCTGAGCATTTCCCTGAGTGAGCCCACATCTGTGATCGGCAGAAACTACACTGATTTTTATGAGGCTGCAGATTCCTTTCTGCCTGAGGGGTGTTCACAGAAACATGCTAACTCAAACACAATAAACAAAATCCCTTCCCATCAAATAAAATTGCAATTCCACCTCTTGTGCTCTGGCATCTCGCTCCCTGCCATCCTGCTTGGGAAGACCCCAACACACAACTGTATTCCACGATCAGGGAAAGACAGGTAGGAAGCCCGAGGACAACAAGGAAGGCCTCAAGCAATCCACACACTTGCCCAGCAAGGAAAGCCTGGTGCTCTGACAGAGAGGCAGTGCAACGCTATGCACCAGTTATATGCTGCAGTGGAAAAAACACAACAGGGCTGTGTTCTTCATATAACTGACGTGTGAATTTAGGGAAAATTAGAGCTGTGAGTCACACTCCACCACCCCACTTATGTTCCCCAGTCTTCTTATCTGCCAACTATAAGAGATCTTGCAAATTCCCTTTCTCATGTGTTTAGTGGTCTTGTCCCTCCTGATTGGCATGGTTGCCTTTGGAAGCCCCTAACAGAGGTCAGGACAACTTTTTTGTCAAGAGCCAGAGAATAAATACTTTAGGCTTTATGGGATATATGGTGTCGGTCACAATTCCTCGGCTCTGCCATTGTGGCATGAAAGCAGCCACAGACAATGTGAAATGAATGGGTATGGCTGAGTCCCAATAAGACTTTATTTACAAAAACAGGTGGCAGGCTGGATTTGGCCCATAAGCTCTAGTTCGTGGGTAACTGCTCTATTATAATACTTAATGTTATTATTTATCCCCCACAGAAAAAGCCCATGCAGGAGGTACCCTTATCATCCTCACTTGACAGGTAGGGAATCCAAGGCACAAAAACATGAATTACGTGCCCAGGTCACACAGCTAGTGAGTGCTGGTGCTGGGCTCATGCTGAGGCCATCCACCCCCTTAATCATTTACCACAATCTTACAACCATCTCCCTGGGCAATTCTCATGGCTGCCTGGTTGTCCATCCCAGGGGGTCTCTAACCTATACCAGGGAGCTATAGCCATAGGGTGGTTGGGCCATTCTGCTGCCTCTGTGCAGAGCCGTCTCTAACCTCTCCCAGCCTCTAGGGAAAACTACATTGCCAAGAAGAATGAATTGATGGTTTCACCTCTGTAACTAGAGCTTTATGGTCAGTGCCCTCACCTTCGGTGACTCAGGTTAGCAAACAATCTAGAAACCAAGAAATCACAACCTTGCATGTCTTGTGGATGTTGGCTTGTTCAACCCAGACTGGAATAATCTCTCGTCCATCTCCAGGATTGATTTAACTCATTTGACAGCAATCGTTTTCTCTATCATTGATATGACCACTTATTTAAGAATCTTTTATATTAATTTATCTTGAGAGAATAAGAAACTCCTTCCTTCTTAACGGTACCATTCTGTATAATACTCCACTCTGTGCTCAGTTGTATCTAGTGCCATGGCTTTCTCTGGATATCAATAACTATCAGTCACCTGATGGCCTGCTGTTGGAAAAGTCTCCCTCCTAAGCTATCATTTGAAGATCTCTGGCTTGAAGCTGGCTCACAGGGGTTTCTTTTAACTGCTGGCACCACCTCTGTGAAACTTTTAAGTGCACCGTCTGTCTCCTGGTATCACTCTGATGCATTTCCCTGAGGCTCCAGCTTTCTCTTCCCCCAGCACCAACCACACATCAACACTATGATTTTTTAATTAGCTCTGTGAAACATAAAATCAAATCCCAAAGAGAAACCAGGACTCATGGAAGAAAGGAACTGGGATGTTTTTCTGGAAGTATGGACTGAATCTTGAGTTCCCGCATGATGACAGACAGGCAACCAAGACAACCTTTTGCCACCAGCATCTGCCTCCATTTCCACAGGTCTTTCTAAGCTACCCTTTGGAAGGTGGTCTTTCCATTCCCTGTTTGCTACTTTCCTCCCAAGTTTAACCCAAGACCACATACAGCCTCTGCCACTACTTACTCTTTAAGGAAGAATCACTTTAAAGTCTGATTCTACCCTATACTCCACACATAGTCCCCTCTTATGAAAACTCCATGGAAGTCTTCATTGACAGTGAGTCAGGAAACATCCTTTAGGTTGCAAAGTAATGCAAAAATTCAGAAGATGCCAATGGAGGTCTTATTCCAAGGATACTGCCAAGTTTCTAAAAAGCAGTCCATTGCAGAAGAGACAGCTGTATTTTTAGACTAGATAGATAGATAGATAGATAGATAGATAGATAGATAGATAATCTTTATGAATCACCTGAAGGCAATGTACAAATATTTTTAGCTCAAAAGGAAAGATGGAAAAATATGGCATTAACTCTTAGTTCCCGAGGAAACAGAAAACAACAGTGCCTTCTCTGTGTCTTAAGGCACAATTACAACAAATGCAATACAGCCTGCATCAATTAAGCTTCTTCCATGTACCTGGCACCATGCTAAGAGATGAATGAGCATGTGCCTGCCTGACAGAGTTCCCAATCTAGCAAAGAAGAAAAAAAAAAAAAAAGAAAACACCAACAAATAACTATAATATAAGGCAGACTAGAGTAAGTGCTATAATAAAGACACAAAAGTGCAGAAAAATAATAGGGTTGTTTGCTGTGTTTTTTCAAGGACCACGAATTTTAAAAATGTACCGAGGCATCCAGTGAGGGCAAGGGCTAATTGGCAATCTTCAGAGCTTAGCAACAACAAATGAAATGAAAACAGGATTTCTCATTCCCCAAAATAAAACATACTGAATTATGACCATAGATATCTTCTCAGTACTCCGGGAAATGATCTAAATGCCTCTTCTTCATTTATGACCTGAAAAAATGCTGTAATAATAGGTCAAAGCCTAGAGAAGAAACCAGAATAAAATCTCACCATCGTCTCATCATCATCCCTTTGTCTCTACCTCAGCATCCCCAGGTCATTAAAGGCTTCATTTCTAGGTTTCCACAGGAGAAAGGATTTTTGCCTACGGGCCAACCTGAAATGACTCAGGATAATACCTTCTGAAAACACAGTAAAAGTGTTTACTTCTTACATTTATTCAGTCTGCAAATGCACATGAAGTGCTTGCTCCATGCCTTATACTGTACCAGACTCTGAGACCAAGGGAAAAACAAGACTTGGGCCCTCAGCTTCCATAAGGTCACAGGGTAGCAACACTGAGAAGAGAGGAGGGAACAAAGGGCAAAAGTGATGAATGCTCTAATGGTTTTATGTCTAAAGTATTATAATTATGTGAGCATCCAAATACTATTTCTTATGCACAGGCTAAAGAAAGAAGCCAGAAGATCATCAGATATTTTCAGATATTTTAGAAAAAATCAAGTAGTCTAGTATTTGAGGTTTGGCTTCCTAACTGACGTCTTATCTCAAAGCTCCTTTCAAAATCATCTTTCATCCCACCATTAGTTCACACTCTCAAAGCTTCATTCTCATTGTGTTAGCCCTGGGCTCACAGACTTGTAATGCCACTCCTCTGGATTATCGAGTAAAGTCTAGACTCTGTAGTGTGACACCCAAGTACACCAAAACCTAGCCTCAACCCGCTACTCCAGCCTTGGTTTTGTGGTCAACAAATAGCTTTTAAGTGTCACGTACTGCTCCGGGCATGGAAGATACTGGGAAAATAAGACAGTCCAGATTCCTAATTTTATAGACTAGGAGGAGGGAAACAACTCAAGCAGGCAAACCAAAGTTCCAAATGGTGATAAGTGCTTTGAAGGAAAAGGAAACTGAGTCACAGAGAATGGCAGGGAGATGCCATAGGATGGTTGGTTAGGAAGGGGATCTAAACAAGTGACACTGAAGCTGAGACCTGAAATAACAAGCAGCAAAGCCACGTGACCCTCTAGGGGATAAGGATGTCAAATAAAGGAACTAGCCAAGACAAAGTCCTGGTGGAACCAGAAGGAAGACCAGAAAGGGTAGAGCTCCAAGTACATGGGAGAGAGAATGGTAGGAGGGGAGAGTGGAGACAGGGCAGTTCCTGGACCACATAGGCTTTGTCAGCAAACTGGGAAATTTGGATTTCTATTCCATCTCTGAGGAGAAGCCATTCGTAGATTTTAAGCCAAGAAGCAAACTAACATGATATTCAGCCTAAATGGGTCAGTTTGGCTACTCTGAGGATGGGCAAAAGATGAAGCAGAGAGAGCCCATTTGGAAGCTCTTGTGGAGTCAAAGTGAGAGATGATGGTGGCTTGGAACCAAGAGGGAGCAAAAGAGACAGAGAGAGGTAAATCGAGTCATTGGGGACATACACTGGATCACATGAGGGAAGCAGAGGAAAAAGAAGGAAAGACATCAGAGCTGACTCCAGAGTGCTGGGCTTGAGCAAGTGGGCAGGAAGTGGTGCCATCTGAGTCGTCCCCAGGTCTGCTTCTTTGCCCCTGAAGGTCCCAAACACCCTGGAGTCAAACTGGATAGTACGTCACCTCTTAAGCACAATCTACTGTTTGCTAACATGTTCCATTGGCCACTTCCTTCATTTCTACATTTTTGAAATCATAATTCAAGACTCAAAGCCACTAGTATGCTGAAATTGTCTCTTCTTCTATTCACCATGCTTTTTCTACCTCAGTTACCACATCTATCCCATTCCACCTTATAGTAGTATTATTAATATTAATAGCATTGTGTTAATAGTATTATTATTCATGCATAACTGTGTATTATATGTATATATGTATAATATAATTATATTAATTATGTTAGTATTATTGTGACCATGGATGCCACCTCCACCCACAAACCATAAACTGCCTCTGTGCCCAGCTTTTCTTCACCTTTGTATCCTCCATGAATCTTTGCATCCACAAACATCTGTTGAAGAAGGTAGAGATGCTGTCAATAACGTTGATGTCTGTTCTTCATTTGGTTCCTCGGTCCTAAACTGCCTTTTGATAATTCTCAAGGAGATGGGGTGGGGGACTTCATTCCAGTTTTCCAGATGAGAGAGTCCGGTTTGAAGAACTTGTCTAAGTGACACAGGGTACTGAAATTAGAACTGATGTCCGTGGAGTCTAAGAATATTGCAGAGGGCCAGGTGAATTACAAAGCTCTCCTCTTTAGATCCCTACAACAAGCCTGTATCCTTTCCCATCAAACCTAAAATGCCCATTCTAAGACTCAATATTATTTTATGGAACACTAAAAAAGAAAAAGTGAAGTCAATTAAACTGTGACACATGTTCAAACACCATCCGTTAAAAGGGCATCCCGATTTCAGAGATGTGAGAAAATGCGAGGAAAAAAATGTATCTTAAAACTCTCCATTTCATAAGTGAAAGAACTAAAGCTGAGAGAGAGTGGGCACTCTGGCCCAACACTCAGACACCAGACCTACGAGGCAAACTCTCAGCTCCAAGAACTGTCATCTTGCCATGTTAGCCGTGAGTCCCCACCTGAGCATCTCGGATTTTTCAAAAGAGGCATGATCACAACGAGTGAACATAAAGAAATAAAGATCTAATGTGGAGGCCAGGCTAAATCTGTGTCCTACACTAATGTACTCACCACAAGTCCACAACTTACTGGCCTTTATTGAAATTAGGAGGGGGAAATCTGGCTGAGCGCCTTCTCTGTGGGTGGCACTGTCCAGGATTGTCAGGGATAATGGCAATTTATGTTTTCGTCCACACCTGCTCTCTTCCCTGCTTTAGTCAACTGCTAACACAGCTTCTCTCCAGGGGAAGATGAGGGAGGGGCTGAAACGAGGGAAAGGAAACAGCTCTTGTTCACCACAGCTCAGCTAAATTGCATTTGCCCTCTTTTGCATAGAGCTATAAAGTGTTATAGAAAATGCAGCATGGATTTTTAATTTTCTCCTTGTCACTGGGTGCTGTAATCACATAATTAACCAAGTGGTAGAGATAGTCATTTTTAGCAAATGGGCAAAACAATCTCAGAGGTTAGCCACCCAGGGACCAAGAAGGTTACGCCTGCCTCTCAAAAAGGCATGTGTGGACAGACAGCCTCCCCATCCCTTGGCTGTTGGAGAAGCGACATCTAGAAAACACAGCATCAGAGTAAAGGAAGGGCATTGAGTTTGTCCTTCAAGACAAGTGAATTGCTCTTGGCTCCGTGGTTTGGAAGGTTTGAAATGTATGGGGTAGGGATGGGAACCCAGGGCCCCAGGCTCAGCAGCTCCATACATGTCCCCTACACTGCCCTCCATCACACAAGGCACCTGCTATCCTGATAAGTGTCATTCAGGCACCACCCTCTGTCCTCAATGCCCTTCCTGCCTGCTTCCTTCAGGCACAGCCCAAACATTCTCTTTTGGGAGCCTCTCCTCCCTTCCACTGCCAACCACCACCGCCCCCCGCAAACAGTGGCCCTCATTTCTTCATTTCTACCACTGGTGGGGCGCTTCTCATAACAGCAACAAATATTAAACATATGTACACAAATATAAATAATATGTATAATGATCCAAACACACTCCCTCCACCACCACCACCACCACCAGATTATGGGCAGAAGCGAATAGAACCCTGTTGAGGTCCAGAAAGGGTTCTGCTGACCTGCCTTCTCTGGTAGAGAAGCCCCTCCGTCACGGAGCAGGGCAACTGCAAAGATGGTACAAGTACCCACTTTCCAGGATCCAGGGATGAGAACCAGAGAAGTGATTTTGAGGGAAGGTTTGACCAACACCGGAAAGCTCTCCCACATCCTACCACCTCTAACTACTTGGGCCACGGCAGCCTGAACGTCCATCACAGGTATCAAGCTTCCTCGTCTCCACAGAATGTTCCCTCTTCAAATGCAACACCCAGGGGCGCCTGGGGGGCTCAGCTGGTTAAACATCCGACTCCTGGTTTCAGCTCAGGCCATGATCTCAGGGTCTCAGAGTCATGGGATTGAGCCCCCTCAGGCTCCACACTCAGCAGGGAGTCTGCTTCTCACTCTCCCTCCCTCTGCCCCTCCCCCTGCTCACACTTTCTCTAAAATAAATAAATAAATCTTTAAAGATTAATTACTTAATATGCAACACCCACAGCATAGGTAGCATTTGGACTTATGCTAATTTACCTTGAGGTTTGGGGCACAATATCTTACATCTTTCTTCCCTAAAACATGAAGTGCAGACAGCAGAAGACACTTCTCAGCTGAGAAGGCAGGTCAAGGGCCAAGTAACTGGTAAGGAGGTTCTAAATGACATGCTAGGTAGTAAGTACTTATGGCGTAGATCTTTCCGACCAGGGATGATCCATCCTCCTAGATGGCTAGAGCCATGGAAACAGGGATTTATTATTATTATTATTATTATTATTATTATTATTAATGTTCATTTCTCAGATGACAAAGAAAGGTTAAGCAATTTGCCCAAAGTGGAGTTGCTCGAATTCAATCGTGGGCCCATCCGAAGCCGAATCCACACCCTTGCCCGACACCAAGGATGCACAGTGCGGGTCTGCTCTCCCCTCCCCTACCCCACCCATCCTGCTAACAGGGCCTCAACTGGCCCTTAGGCTTTTGCCTCTCTCTCCATCAGAATTTGCTCAAAGGAAAGCATCTAATTACGAGTCATTTCTACCTTAGAAATGAGATGAGATGCAGATGGCCCCAGGAGTAAAGACAAACCCATTAACTGAAGATCATATGAAATATGGTAAGATACTCTTAAGTCTCTTCCAAAAGAGTGCCAGACCCTGGGAAGGGAGGAGAGGGCTAAGGTCCTATGTGAGCCTACAGCACACAAGGAAGGGGTGGGGAGGGGTGGGGACCCAGGGCAGAGAGGGCTACCAGGATACCGGGAACTATCCTGCCTCAGTGGCCAAGCTGAGAACACCTCAGTGGCAGAGTATTTTTGAATCTTCAGAAGCAGCTTCTCAGAGGCATCTGGTAATCTTTCTCAATCTTCTTAACTTCTTCTTAACCTCTACTTACCTTCTTACTTCATGTAAGAGAGGAAAATGTCTTATTCCCCTACTCTTCTAAGTTCTGGGCTGGGGCCCCTAGAACAAAAAACAGATTACCAAGAGAAAAGCACAGCCATGTATTTAATAGATGCTTTATGTAACAAGGAAGACTTCCTAAGGAAACAAAGACCCAAGGAAGTGGTTAAACCTGAGCATTTTTTCACTAGGTTTGATGAAGAGTAGAGAGTCGTGGGGAAAATGTGATAGGATGTGATGAGCTGAGAGTAGTAAACTGGGAAAAACTCATCAAGAGCTGTCCCTTCGGCATCCCTCCATCTCCAGAGAGAAGGATGTTCCTTTCTTTCCTCCTGGTACAGGGAGGGTACCCCTTACATGAGGGTCTCGTGAACTGCTTCAGCAGCAGGTCAGGAAATCCTTCCAGCTCCCACCATTTCTAACATTTTCTCACCTTGAAGCATTCAGTATGCCAAGGTCCCACATTTGGGGGTAGTGTGTCCTGAACCCTTTCCCCTGCAACTCTTTCTGAAAGACACACACTCCCACAGCCTTTAAAGGAGGAAACGCAGGACCTCTCTGTTGAGTATTCCCACCAGCCAAGAAGTTTTAGTGGAGTCCCAAAGGATAGGTATAGTTTTGTCTTCCCATCAGAAACTATAGGGATGCCTGGGTGGCTCAGAGGTTGAGCATCCGCCTTCAGCTTAAGGCATGATTCTGGGGTCTTGGGATTGAGTCCCACATTAGGCTCCCCGCAGGGAGCCTGCTTCTCCTTCTGTCTAGGTCTCTGCCTCTCTCTGTGTCTCTCATGAATAAATAAATAAAATCTTTAAAAAGAGAAATTATAATTTGATATTAAACATGCTTCTTTACCCCTTCCAAATCTGATTTGCTCTATTTGTTCTAAGATAGTTTTCCCTCCCATTGGCATCTTCCAACAGTTCCACCCTCTGAGGAAGACAGAGTATAGGGCTCCAAGCACTCCATCTCGGTTCTATTTGGGGTGAAGGAAGTGGCCCTGATAGAACAAGAAGTAGGGGAGAAGTCCCCAAATTCATGTGTACTTTTGGTGCATGGAGCTCTTGCTCCCTAGGTGAGCATTAAGCTAAGCACAGAGATCTTGTGCCCTTCCCCTAATGTGGAAGCTTCTGCCACATGGAGGAGCCTGGCCCACAAGTCTGACAGATACCACGAAGCCCTCACCTCAGCACCAACCCTACCCGGCCAGCAGCCAGCGTCTGCACCAGTTCTTCAGAAGCCATTATAAAGCCATTAATATTGACGACACTCCATCTGCATGCCAGGCCTTTCCATCAATTATCTTATTTCAACCACAAAGCAATTCACTCAAAAAGCTATGTTTCCCCATTTTATTTTATTGTTCCTATCACTAACTGAAGTTATAATGCCTGTTTACTGGTTTACTTGTTTACAGTCTGCCCTCCGCTCAACTGGAATATAAATTCCATGAGACACAGGTGGTGGTGTCCTCGCCCTCACCATATTCCCAGAAGCTAGAAAGACAGTCTGGGCTTAATGAGTATTTGTTGAATAAGTAAAATTTACAGGTAGGCAATTGAAATTCAAATAAGTTCAATAACATGGTCAATGTCAATCAAGTACAAGAGAAGAGCTAAGAATTGAATAGACCCAAGCTTGGTAAACTCTAAAGCCAGGCATGCTCTTTCCATGATACCATGTAGCCTTCCTAAAAAGACAAGAAGTTCAACCCTCACCTCCTTCTTGCCTTACTTTGTTTGAAAGGAGCTTAACCCCTTCTGCCAGGGCCTTATGGATAGAAGTATCACTTCCCATTGGCGGTGGGATCGTTTTAGCTCAGAATGCCCTGAGCGGGAAACGTCACCTCTCATACTGGTAACGCTTCAGTTCCATAGATTGTGGGATAACACAAATCAGAAAGATACAATAATCATGACTGTGAAGGTCTGCACATGAGAAAGTTTGGGAACAGCTGGTTGAGAGCAGTGATTCTCTCTTTTTTTTTTTTTTTCATTTTTTTAAAAGGTTTTATTTATTTGAGAGAGAGAGAACATGTGTACAAGCAGGGGAGAGGGAGAAGCGGGCTGCCCATCAAGCAGGGAGCCTGATATGGGGCTCCATCCCAGGACCCGGAATCATGACCTGAGCTGAAGGCAGCCACTCAACCAACTGAGCCACCCAGGCACCCTGAGAGCAGTGATTTTCAAAGTGTGGTCTCCGGACCAGCAACATCAGCATCACTGGGGAACTTGTTAGGAATGCATAATCTTGGGCCCCACCCTGGTTCTACTGAATCAGAAACTCTAGAATGGGGCCCAGCCATCTGTGTTTTAATAAGCTCTTTAGGCTATTCTGATATTCTCCAAAAATTTGAGAATCACCTGCGTAAGGAAAGGAGGAAAATGCAAATGTTATCAATATATATATTTTTTGAGAGAGAGCGTGAGCACAAGCATGGGTGGGGGACAAGCAAAGGATGATAATCTTTTTTTTTTTTTTTAAAGGGTGATAATCTTAAGCAGATTCCATGCTGAGCACAGAGCCTGACATGGGGCTCAATCCCGTGATCCTCCTTTTTTTTTAAAGGTTAGGATTTTTTTTTATATTTTATTTATTTATTCATAAGAGACACAGAAAGAGAGGCAGAGACACAGGCAGAGGGAGAAGCAGGCTCCATGCAGGGAGCCTGACACAGGACTCGATCCCAGGACTCCAGGATCATGCCCTGGGCCAAAGGCAGGTGCTAAACCGCCGGGCCACCCAGGCTGCCCTCAATCCCACGATCCTGAGATCATGACCTGAGCTGAAATCAAGAGTCAGATGCTTAACTGCCTGAACCCCTAGATGCCCCCAGATGCCATCAATTTTTTAACAGTTGTACCCCCAAGTGAGACTCCAGTAATAATTAAGGCAAGGAGAGATCCGTGCAAATAGAGAACATGAGCCTGACAGAGGCTAACTTTCCCTTCATTAGGCTCCCTTTCTTAGAACACACCGAGCCATAGGCCAGAGACCTCAGTGCAATGGAATGCAGTAAATTCAAACGATGCCTTTGAGTACCCTGGATTTTAATTTTCCAGGCATGTCCTTCAGGCCAGCTTCACCTAGAACAAGCTCAAGCTCAGAGTCTCCCTAAAAAGAGAAAAGAAAGCTATTACTTGGCTCCCTACCCCCACCCCTTTGCCTTGAAATTGTCTTCTTCCATCCTAGCCCGCTGGCTTTAATTAGGAGGAGTAAAGCAGCATGCAGACTGGAGACAGCAGGCGGTCTTAGCACAAAAATGTGTTCAATAAACAGCTTTGGATAATCAGAGGTCACCATGTCTCTGTGTCTGCATTCTCCTCCTTCTTGCTGGCTTCTCCTTCCCCATCTTGTTTGTCTTACCATTTACACCTCATTAGTCACAAGGAAGCCACCAGCTCCGAGTTCTGTGCTATGAGCTTCGGAGGGGGTCCATCTTCACAAGAGGTGGAGGGCTGGGAGGAGGGAAGTCAGAATAAATGAAATCATATTGCATGTGCACAATCAGCTATAATTAGGCATCTTATAAATACCTATTACACAAATACATTACAGTGACAAAATTAGGCATGTTTAAATGCCTTTATACCCTGGGCGACAGAGGGCAATTTTTTGGACCCAAGAGGAATCTGCTATATTAAAAAGAGCATTAAATGCATATTACTAAGCGAAAGAAGCCAATCTAAAAAAGGCTCTATGATTCCAGCTCCATGACTCTCTTTTCTCAAAAAGGCAAAACAATGGAGGCAATAAAAAGATCAGTGGCTTTCAGTGGAGAGCGGGAGGGAGCACAGAATAGAAGAGCTCAGAGGATGCTTAGGGCAGTGAAACGGCTCTCTATGATCCTGCAGTGGTGGGGATATGCCATTAATACACTTGTCCAGACCCATGAGATGTACAACCCTAAGAGTGAACTCTAAACTATGGCCTTTGGGTGATAACAATCTGTCAATGCAGGTTTGTCAACTGTAACAAATATGCCACAATGGGTGGAGGTGGTTGTGCTTATGTGGGGTCAGGGAACCCTGTATTTTCTGCTCAGTTCTGCTATAAAACTTCTCCAAAAAATAATAATAATAATGTTTTATTTAAAAAAAAAAAAAAAAAAAAGCTCCAAACTTGGTCTCAAAAGATATGGACTTTAACCCCCTCTTGGTCTCTGTCACGTACTGACTAGGCAATCTTTGGCAAATTACTTGGCTTCTCCGGACCTCAGTGACACCACCAGGAAGACAGTGGATTAGCAGCTCCAAGAGTGTCTCCAGGGGCACCTGGGTGGCTCAGCGGTTGAGCATCTGCCTTTGGCTCGGTCGTGACCCTGGGGTCCTGGGATGGAGTCCCAAATCAGGCTGCTGGCGGGGAGCCTGCTTCTCCCTCTGCCTAGGTCTCTGCCTCTCGGTATCTCTCATGAATAAATAAATAAAATCTTTTTTTAAAAAATGAGAATGATAATATTTTATCTTCCAGCTAGAAATGTTCCAGCAAAGGTTAAAATGAAGTTCTGTGTATAAACACAGCCAGTGTTTGTGTAGTCAACAATAATAGGAAAATAATATGTAGAATTTGGGGCACAGAGTAGGGCTAGGCTTCTAGACCACTGCTCTGAAGCAGACAGGGCTAGCTACCCTTGTCGGCACTACCTGTATGGTAACCTGACTGAGGATACAAATGTCTTCCTCTACCACTGAAAAATGTCTGCCCCACTGGCCTGCTAGAAACCTAAATGGTGACTCCTGGGAGCAGCACATTTGGTTTTTAGGACCAAGCTATACTGCATTGTAAACACCTCCAAGGGGGAAAAAATGAATAACATCTTAGCATTGATTAATGAGTTACATTATCTACTTAAAAGCAACGTCCTAAGAGAACAGAACACAGAATATGTAAGTTTTGATAAAGGGGGTTGACAGAAAATCTGAAAATCACCAGAAGCTCGAGGCACTACCTGGGAAGGTAGATTTAGTTTAGAAGGTCAGAACGAGCAGTCTGAGGAGAGTTTTTAAGGCAAGCCACCAAACTAAGAGAAGAAATCAATCACAAAACAAGCCACAAAGATACTGAGCCCCTGTGATGCTCTTCCCACCATTGTTTTAGGTATTTGGAATACATCACTGACCGAAACAGGAATTCACGAATTTATTTTATTTATTTATTTTTTTTTTAAAGAGAGAGAGAGAACACAAGCAGGGGGAGTGGCAGGCAGAGGGAGAGGGAGAAGTGGACTCCCTGCCGAGCAAGGAGCCAGACTGGGGCTCAATCCCAGGACCCTGGGATCATGACCTCAGCCCAAGGCAGCCCCTTAACTGACTGAGCCACCCCAGAGCCCAGGAACACACAAATTTATATTCTGATGAAAGGGACAGACAAAAAAACAAGTCAATAAATAAGCATAATAGCTAACCTTCCATAGTATATTAAAAGGTAATATATTCTAGAAAGAAGAAAAGATAAAGCATGGCAGCAGGAATAAAGATTGGGAGATCCCATTTTATTTATTTATTTTTTAAAGATTTTATTTATTCATTCATGAGAGACACAGACATATGCAGAAGGAGAAGCAGGCTCCCCTCAAGGAGCCTGATGTGGGACTCGATCCCAGGACCCAGGATCACGACCTGAGCCAAAGGCAGACACTCAACCACTGAGCCACCCAGGAGCTCCAGGAGGTCCCATTTTAAATAGGATAGCCAGGAAATCACTCATTGAGAAGATGACAATTGAGTGAAGAGTTGAGAGCCAAGCAAGTCTCAACAGGGAAGAGTTTTCCAGGCAAAGGGCGCACATCTTCAGCAAAGGCCCAGGGTGGCAGTGTTCCAGGCTCTCCCAAGAATAATAAAACCAGGATGGCTGGAGCTGAGTAAGCAATGAAAAGAACAGAGGAAGGAGGTGAGAGATTTTTAAGGAGTCCAGTGATGCAGGGCCTTGATGCTACCTACCATAACGATGTTGGTTTCTCTCTTGAAATAGGAAATTATTGCCAGGTTATGAGCCAAAGGAGTGGCCTGATCTGGATTATGTTGTACATGGATCACCCTGGCTGTTGTGCTAAAAACAGACTCAAGTCTATGGGGACGAAGATAGAAGCAAGCGAGCTTCCAGAAGGCCCTTGCAGTTGAACTTGCCAGGTAAGCACTGACAGTGGTTGAACCGGGGTGAGAGCAGTGGAGGCATGAAGAGCCTCAGATCTGGGCCGCACGCTGAGGGCAGACCATCAGGATCACCCGAAGGACTGGCTGGGCAAGGCTGGGCCCTGAGCTACTGGAATGACGGAGCTGCTATCATTTTTTTTTAAGATTTTATTTATTTATTCATGAGAGATACACACAGGCAGAGGGAGAAGCAGGCTCCAGGCAGGGAGCCCAACGTGGGACTCGATCCTGGGTCTCCAGGATAACACCCTGGGCTGCAGGCGGCGCCAAACCGCTGAGCCACCAGGGCTGCCCGGAGCTGCTATCAACTGAGGTAGGGAAGGCCGCCCTGGAGTAGGTTTGAGGGGAGATAGGAGTTGGGAAGAAAATGGCAAAAGGAGGAGGAGATGTAGCCCACATTTCACTATACCTTAGCCTGGGTATGAGAGGGATCACACCATCGTGTGACATGTTCAGTAGGAATCATTCAGAAGCATTTCCTAAGCCCTCAGTTTCCCCCAATGCAATAGAACAAACAATTCTAAAGAAACAGATTGAAGGAGACATTAGTGTATTTAGTAACCCTCTAGATGAGCATTCTCCCGTCCCATGCCCACCCACCTCTGCCCCCACTGCCTCCCCACCAAGAGGACAGCCAAGTCCCCAGGAGTCACATTCAACGAGAATTGTGAAATATTTAATCAATTCCCCCCTAGAGAACAATGCTAGTTATCTCCTAAAGAATCTTGTGCCCACCACCCCCAATTGCCTGCTCCCTCAAAACATGATCACAGAGAAGATCTATCTAATAAACCAATTTGCAGTCAGACACAAATGATTTTTTTTAAAAGCTGAAAATAGGGATCCCTTGGTGGCGCAGCGGTTTGGCGCCTGCCTTCGGCCCAGGGCGCGATCCTGGAGACCCGGGATCGTATCCCACGTCGGGCTCCCGGTGCATGGAGCCTGCTTCTCTCTCTGCCTGTGTCTCTGCCTCTCTCTATGTCTATCATAAGTAAATAAATCTTTAAAAAAAAATAAAATAAAAAATAAAATAAAAGCTGAAAATACTGGGGATAGTTTAAAGCAGACAACACCCTAAAGCAAGGGACCAGGTTGTGAAATATCAGCCATCCCATTGAGTGAACTTAAGGGTCAGTGGCCTTGGACCCACATCACCCTGAAGCCACATCCCAAGATAATAGTAGGGCCACAGCCACAACACTCACCCCAAAAGGAGGAAGTAAGTTCATCTGGGGGTAAACACACACACACACACACACACACACACACACACACACACATTCTTCCCTCTGTTCTGTGACTCTGATCAAAGAAACAGAGCAAAGACTCACTCTCCCTGCCCTTCACCGTGAGACCCCAATAGACACGATGTGGGCATGTGTGCATGTGGGTGGTGCTTGCACACTGACTTCCAGAGATCTTAAACTATCTGGCCAACGAGGGGGTCTGCTAGGCAACCGCAGTACGGGTGAGGCAGGCCGGAGCCTCTCGCTCTGAGCCAGCAGGAGCCCCTCCAGGGGTCTCTCAGGTACCAGTCACTCACTCAGCGTGAAGCTGACAGCCACCTCCAGCAACAATTACAGCTGCTCCACATTTTTCGGAGGCTGTAACATTAAATCAATCAATCAGCTCGGACTGCATCACTTAAGAGATGGAGGGAAGCAATCACCACATAAGCTCCTTCTTGCAAGCTCCTTCTTGCAGTTTTATTCGAGTCCAGCCCACTTGGCAAAGCCATTCCGTAGCAGCCCTCCGAGGCGCTTCTCCCTCCCGCTGGGGCTTGATGCCGCACTTGGCAAATCAGTTACTCCCGGACAGGCCACAAATATTTGGGAATGCATCCACACAGAAATACACCCCCCGGAGAGGAAGCGTCCTCCAGCAGATACACGGAAAGACGGGTACACCCGGGTACTGGACCCCTGCCACCCACGTCACCTTTTGGACCAGGTCACAGGACTCAGCCCCCAAAGGAAACCTGAGAAGAGACCATGTCAGAAGGGAAAAAAACATGGATCACCAATGCTCTCTCAAATAAAACAATGGTTTTATTTGTTTTTATTTTGTTTTTGATTTTTAAAAAACCAGCAAACCACAATAGTCCAATGTCTCACTGTTTTCAGGCTGCACTTTTAACTACTAGGTGACTGTCATCTTAGCCCACTTTTTAGGAGATAACAAATCTCTGTTTTCGAGATAATTAATCTTCACTCTCATGTTTTCTCCTCCAAGCCCATCTTCGTTTTCTATTCTCACTCACCTGATGTCCATCCCACCCACCCAAGACACAAATACTTAGAACAAGTCCAACATCCTTCTGGAAGAGACCAGACGTTGTAATATCCTCTTGATTCATTCCACTGAAGCACTGGGGATTCATAGTAAAAATTAATGATTAAGAAAAAGAAGGAAATTTAGACTTCTAGTAACTGATTTAAAAAACAGCCAGACGGAAAGGAGACAAAAAGACACAGATCTATGGAAACTCCACACAAATAGGCTATGTACACACATTTATGCTTCAAAACAAAAAACACACTCCAGGCAGTGAGCTCCACCCCGCGCCCAAAAACAGGCAAATGGCACGTTCCGGATTCCAGCTTCCGTATTTAATTTGTTAACACGCGAGACATCAGAGGCATCACTTTGAACTGCAGACATCAATATGATTTAAACGGCTGCCACTTAATGTGGTGAGGAGGAATCAATTGTGCCCTGAAAACAGAAGACAGGGAGGAGCGTCATCCTGTCGGTTTCCCGGGAAATAATGAGCTCTATTAATAGGTGTTAACATGAATCAACGAATCACTCCTTTGTCAGCGGCTGCGGCTGGGCCCCAGAGTCCATCAGTGAAGAGGAAGAAAACTGACGACTCAGGAAAAGTCTCAGCAAGGGCAGGCGGCAGGGCACTGGCCCCTCTGCCACGGGGAAGGAGAGGAGGACTTGGCCCAGCAACCAGACTCCAGAGGGGGATGCACACCAGTTAGAGACCAAACATCAACCAGAGAGCCAGTGTAAGGCCTCATAGAAGAGGAAGACTGCGACCTGGAGGGCAGGGATCCTCCCCTAAAACCAGGAATGTAAAGCTGCTACTATCATGCTAATGAAAGGGTCCCTGAGGCCCTGGTTGAGCAAGACCAGCAGGTTGTTTGGAGAAAGGCTGAGTGATGCTGGTGTGTCCTTCCCCATCCCCATCCCCCCCCCACACCCTGCCAGGCATGTGACTGTACAGGTGCCTTTTCTTCTCCATTTCCCTCCATTTAAAATAGACCCACACAAACCATTTTGCAACATACACATCAAAGGACAAATAGCCTTGGGCAGCCCTGGTGGCTCAGCGGTTTAGCGCCACCTTCAGCACAGGGCCTGATCCTGGAGTCCCAGAATGGAGTCCCACGTCGGGCTCCCTGCATGGAGCCTGCTTCTCCCTCTGCCTGTGTCTCTGCCTCTCTCTCTCTCTGTCTCTAATAAATATATTTTTATAAAAAAAAAAGGATAAATAGCCTTAATAACTAAAAAGCTTGTAAGTTCTTGCAAACCAAAAATAAGCAAGAGATCTCATCAATAATAACTGATAGTTAGGAGACACTTTACTACATGCCAGGCAAAAAAAGCTTTATCTAAATTATCTCCTTTAACACTCTCAGAAACTCAGAGATAGAGATTATACCCATTTGACAGGTGGAAAAAACCGAGGCTCAGAGTATTTAACTAACTTGCTTGAGATTGTACTATTAGCAGATGACCAAAGACTGATTCAGAACCAGGTTTGCTGTTGAAAGTCTACACTTTTACACAACGCCATATTAATTTCTCACAGGCAGCCCCCAAAGGGAGAAATACCAGTGACCACTAAACATTAAAATATATATATTTAATTGTGAGAGTAACCAAAAGGTCAAAACCAAAAAATTCATTTACTTTTTGCTTCCCAGGTAGACGAAGATTAACAAAACCTAGTGTTAATGAGCTAAAGAAACAGTGACTTGCTTCTGCAGTGTTGTTGAAAATTCAAGTTGTAAAACTATCCGGGAGGATAGTTTTTCCAAAACAAATAAAAATGTAATATATATATACTCTTTGAAAATCTCTACTCCCAGGAATTACCTTTATGGGATATTTAAATGAGTAAGATAAGATCAAGAGGCATTAATCACAGTATTGTTTTGAAGAGCTAAGATATTGTAAACAACGTAAGTGTCCATTTATAAGAATTGCTTAAGTAAATTATGAAACATCCATACAATAGAATATTACTCAGTCACCTAAAATGATAGTGTTGATCTATATTTACTGACAAAAAGATGTCTATGAAAAATTGTCCAGTCAAAAAAGCAATTACAGAAACATATAAAAAGATATAAATATTTATCATATGTACATGCAAAGCAAATTTTCTGGAAGGGTGTTTGTAGAAATGATAGAAAGGATGTTAGTGCTGATTTCTAGGTTATAGAATTTATGGGAGCTTTTACTTTCTTCTGTGTATTTGTATGTATTATTTGACGCTCTTTGAATAAGATCCACTGCTTTTACAACAATAAGGTTATCTCCAAAAGAAAAAAAAAATCCGCATCTTCTATTTTCTAATTTAACTTTGTGTAAGATAGCACTGGACCGGGGAACATTTTAAGATGATGAAACATAATGGAGAGAACGTGGGCTTTCAAATATGACCTCAGGTGCGATCTTGGCTTTTCCCAGCTTTGTGACTATATTAGCTTTCTATTGCCGTCGTAACAAATTATCACAAACTTAGCAGTGTCAACAACACAAATGTGTTACCTTACAGTTCTGTAGGTCATACCTACAGACTCACTGGGTTAAAAGGAAGGTGTTGGCAAGGCTGTGTTCCTTTCTGGAAGTTGGAGAGGAGGAGGATCCATTTCCTTGCTCATTCTTGTTGCTGGTGGATTTCAGTTCCTTGCAGCTATAGGACATAGATCCGTGTTTTCTTAATTCCTGGTTCCCTTTCCCCATCTTCAAAGCCAGCACTATGGAGTCAAGTCCTCACTCATAAGTACTTGACCCACCTTCTGCTTCCCCTCTTCCACTTTAAGGACGCATGTGATGAGACTGGGTCCACTCAAATAATCCAGAATCATCCTCCCTTTCAACACATCTACAAATTCCCTTGTGTCTTGTAAAGTAACCTGTTCACAACATCTAAGGATTAGGGCTTGGACATCTTTAGAGAATCATTATTTTGCCTAGCACGGTGACTTTGGCAAATTACCAAAGGAACACATTTTCAACTCTAAAGGAGGTGTAGCAGGATACCTTATTGAGTTACTGCTATTTTGTTTTCTTTGGTTATTGTTGCATTTTTACCTTCCCCTTCTAAGAAGGTATCAGGCCCTCCTCATCTCAGGGGGAATGTACGGTGGCTGAAGACAGCTTTACTCCTTGGTTTCCATTTTCCAAAACCTAACCCGGCAGGGTCCCTAAGAGAATGTAGAACAGATGAAAGTGGTGGCAGGATGATCTGGCATAAAGGACCCTATGCACCTCTGAGCCCACTGTTGACAAAGATGCCTTTAAAAATCCCATGCGGCCCTGAAAGCTGAGCAAATAAGCTGTGATCCGCATGAACAGGAAACCATAGAGCTTTCTCCAAAGCTTCCAGCTGAGGTAAGACCCTTCAGATCTTTGCACTGGCCCAAAAGAGGGGCTGGTAAAACAATCCAAAAAATGACTGAATTTCCTGCCATTCCAATGGGATAGGGGTACATGAAATCAAATTGATTTGATTTAGAGAAAATAATATGACATCTTTGACACCCTGTCTGTGACATAACAAGCATGTCTACCCACTACATGGAAATAATAATAACTACCATGTGGGAATTTGAGCAAGACAAATATGTGTAAGGCACCTGGCACATAAAAACTGTTATTGATAGAGGGTGTTATGACATTGAAGATGAGTCAAAACATACAAACAATATCCTCCAAAGAACTAAAAATAAATAAATAAGTGATATGGGTACTTTTGGGATTTTGAGCCATACCCCAAAGTCTAGTGAAAGACTCATCTCACATTATTCAATTTAAAATACTCTTTGGCTTCCAGTCTTGCCCCATCTTTCCTTCCTCCAAAATGCTCACCTCCAAAATTCTCACCTCCCTCCCTGCCTTTGCACAGGCTGGCACTTCTTTCTGGGATCACCACCCCCCCTTTTCTTCTCTCTCTACTCAAGCTTAAGAGACATATCAAATATCACGTCCTTTGTTGGACCACCCCAGCTCTCCCACACCATCATCTCCAGCTTCTTCAGTCCTGTCAGAGTACAGAATACAATGCCCTTCCCACACTGTCTTATCTCTCTGCTTATTCCCTCCAGTAAGCCAGGAACTTCATGAGTGCACAGCACAGTGTCTTGGTCAATTTTGAATCCTTAGTGCCAACCCACTGTCTATCTTACAAGAGGTACTCTCAAGCATTTCACTAGATAAAAGTCAGAGCAGGTGCTATTAAGCTGTGAGGTTCCTGGTAGCGGTGATGAAATGGAAAGGCCAAATTATGCCTAGCATGGTTCATTATTCCATACAGACTCCTGAGGGGACAAATGCTCTTTTTATCTTCATCTTTCCCTCATATGCCAAACCAACAAAAGGGCACATGTGAAGAAGAGATGGCAGTCGGTGAGTAAATCAAAATAAGGAAATAATGAACTGGCAGCATTTAACTCAGCAAGCATTCCCTGAGGATCCGCCCTGCCAGGTGTACTAGGGCCCGGGGTTATATGGTCCCTATCTTCAAACACCTCACGATCCATCGCAAGACTCAGGCAAATAAGCCACATGAGATGGTATAGGGGTGGAGTGGGCAATAGAGACATGTGTACAGATGTTTAAAGGCAGTGAAGGGGCGCCTGGGTGGCTCAGTTGGTTGAGCAACTGACTCTTGATTTCAGCTCAGGTCATGATCTCGGGGTCGTGGAATCGAGCCCCCAGTCAGACTCTGCACTCAGTGGGGAGTCTGCTGGAGATTCACTCTCTCCCTCTGCCTCTGCCCCTCCTCTCTCAAATAAATAAAGAAATCTTTTTTTCTAAAAAGGCGATGAAGGTACCACTCCACACCAATTAAGATGGCTCTTAAAAAAAAAAACAACTGTGGGTGACAAATTAGAACTCTTGTGCATTGCCAGCGGGAATGTGAATGGTGTAGCCACTATGGAAAGCAGTTTGATGACCCCTCAAAAAGCTCAATAATGGGGGACTGGGGTGGCTCATTTGGTTAAGCCTCCAATTCTTTTTTTTTTTTAATTTTTATTTATTTATGATAGTCACACAGAGAGAGAGAGAGAGGCAGAGACATAGGCAGAGGGAGAAGCAGGCTCCATGCACCGGGAGCCTGACGTGGGATTCGATCCCGGGTCTCCAAGATCGCGCCCTGGGCCAAAGGCAGGCGCCAAACCGCTGCGCCACCCAGGGATCCCTAAGCCTCCAATTCTTGATTTTTGACTCAAGTCATGATCTCAGAGTCATGAGATCAAACCCTGTGTAATGGCTTTCTTTGCTCAGTGTCGATTCTGCTGGAGATTCTCTCTCTCCCTCTCCCTCTGCCCCTCCCCACCCCTGCTCACACTTTCTAAAATAAATAAATAAATAAATAAGTTCAACATAGATTTATCACATTGAAAGTAAGGGCTCAAAAAAATACTGTACACTAATGCTCATAGCAGCATTATTGATAACAGTTAAGAGATAGGAAACAAGTCTCCGTCAAAAAAATGAATGGATAAACACATGCACAATCTCACACACTGGAATATTATTCAGCCTTAAAAAGGAAGGAAATTCTGATACATGCTACAACATAACTGAACTATGACGTAATGCTAAGCAAAACAAGCCAGACACAAAAGGACGAATACTATATGAATCTACTTATATGATGTACCCAGGATAGATAAATTCATAAAGACAGAAAGAATAATGGGGACAACCGGGGACTAAAGGCAGCAGGTGGGGAGTGGAGGAGAGGCGTTTAGTATTTACTAGATGCAGAGGCACTGTATGAGATGATGAAAAAGTTCTAAAGAGAGATGGTAGTGATAGTTGCACAACGTTGTGAATGAATGTACCTAATGCTGCTGAACTTACTTAAAAATAGTTAAGATGGTCAAGTTTATATCATATACATTTTACCACAATAAAAAAAGAAAAAAGCAATGAAGGAAAATGTTCATTCTGTATAAGAATGGGATTTAGGGGGCAGCCCAGGTGGTTCAGTGGTTTAGCGCCACCTTTGGCCCAGGGCATGATCCTGGAGACCGGGGATCAAGTCCCATGTCGGGCTCCCTGCATGGATGCTGCTTCTCCCTCTGCCTGTGTCTCTGCCTCTCTCTGTGTGTTTGTCTCATGAATAAATAAATAAAATCTTTTTTAAAAAATGGGATTTAGGAAGGCCCTGATAACAACAGTTATTGAGAAGTCACGATGTGTGAACCAGGCTCTGAAGGGTGAATAGGAGTTCATTGACCAGGAGTCAGAAGTCTGATTTTAAGGGCTAGAGCTATCACTTACTTTATGTGGTTTCCTTTCATCGTCTGTAAAGGTGAGAAAAGACCTACTGTATGCCTGTGGTGAGGATCTCATGAGAGAACATGTGTGAAACAGTCTACGCAAGGATTCTCTGCTATAAAGCCACTGATCGCAAAGGACAGGAAGTATAATCGTGGCAGGCAGGACCTTGACGTGTACATGATATCAGGATCGGCCCGCTGAGGCTGATTCCTAAAGTCTAAATGCCATAAGCACTCCCTGTCCATGCAGGATGAAGTTCAGAATGATATAAAGACAGACAAGAACCAAAGGTTAAAGAGCAAGGCTTTGAAAGTATGTTATTTTAATGCATGAATGTTACCCAGCCATTAAAATTGAGAAACAAGAAGAGAGAAAGAAGAAATGTGAGAAAACATTTAGAATTCTGCTCCTTCACCTAATGTATGATAAACGGCATACATCTGATTTATAACAGGATAAATAGATCCCAGAACAAGAGCTGGAAGTCAATATGCAAACGTGAAAATGGTACTCGGTAGAGATCAGGGGCTATGGGTCACATATGCCTGGTCTTTTAATTTTGTTTTATTGTTTGGGGAGGGAGACCAATAAGAATAAGAGAAAAATTATCATACTCCCTTTTTAAATGTTTATCACCTGGTTTCTTTGCAGGCTACGCGCCACCAGTCCTTGTCCCCACCAACTTTCAAGAGGCTCGGCCGCAAGGGAGGCGGGTGGCTGTGCCTTTAAGCCCTGGGGGCCTAGAGGGTAGCATTTGCTTCCAGCAATGACAGAAGCTTGCAGAGAACAACTGGAAGATGCTCCAAGGCCCCTTCAGGGTAAAGAGCGGCCTCCTTCTATAGATTTGTGACTCCAGGGCTCCAGAGGACACTGAGGGCACAGCAAGAGCCATCAAATGGTGTTTGGCCTTGGGCTCTGATTCAAAGGCCACGGCTTCCCAGGCTCTCACACTTCCCATTCTGAAAGAAAAGGCACCGACTCCAGATGCTTGCGGCCCTGCTTTGCACTTGCTCAGATGAGGCTGAATCAGCGCAAGGGCATCATTTCTCCGAGCAGGATTGCCTGGCGGCCTCTCCCGTCAGAAACGGCCCATAAACTACTTCGGCGGCTCAGCTCATAACTAGATCAAGCAGAGAAAGTAGGAATGGCAGGTTGATTTGATGCCCTTGCACTATCTCTCCAGTCTATCAACCTGCAGAACCAACAAGTATTAGCACCCCTGACATACATCAGAAGCCGTAGCCTATAAACAGGAGAAAGGGACTCCCAGAGACATCTCAATTTCGCTCTGCAGGTAGAAGGCCACTCTCAGAGAGAGAGGAAAATTGACCCTGTAGCTCCATGGACTGCTGCTCCCTTTAGCTGAAGTGTAAGATTCTTCCAGAATCCTGGCCTCAGCTCCCAAGGTCCTACATACAGGTTGCTGATGCACACGGGTGCCTGGCTAAGCAGGAGAGGGGACCTGACCTCCAGCACATGGCCCACTCACCCAGTCACGTCCCTAGCACGGGGACAGCTGGCTCGAAGAAGCACGCCTTCTCTCCCAGAACAAGGCACACCTTCTCTCAGAGCAGTTTGTCAGGTGGGTTCTGTTTGGTTTTGCTTTTTTTTTTTCCAATTCACAGAAAGCAGCGAATGTGCTAGCAGCGGTCCTACCTGAGCAAAAAAGGGAAAACCATCCTGCATGAGGTCTATGTGTCCTGTCTCTGAAAAGCACAGAAATCTGCCTAAAAACTATACATCAACTGTCCAGTTAGAAAAGCCTAGCATTTCCTTTTATTCTCTTATGAAATTTCTTTAGATGCCAACAAACTACCCCAGGCTTCACCTAGCCAGATTTTCCTTTTCCATCCGACAGTCGATAATGCTTCTATTTGCAAGACATTCAGGAGTTTGTCACAGTTTCCACTGCATTTGACTCCTGACAAATGCCAGCCCCTACTTTCTTCTCTCTGACCCTCTGACTCCGATCCTTCTTCATTGGCCACCCTCTCTCAAAGCTTCATCCCTGCCCTGCCTAGCACCTTCCTCCATCCCTAGTGATCCTTTGAGAATAATGTCATGGATTTTAAGCAGGCTCTCTGTCTGAATTCAAAATTTTAGGACCATGTTATAGAGCCCTGCAACTATATGGTAATTCAGGAATGCACCTAACGCGATTAGTTACATAGAAATAAAAATCCAGTTTCTGGAAGAAGCCGTAGCCTTCATTGATGCAGTTTTTTAAGAGAGAAAATGAAGGAACCAGGACTAGAAATGTTAAGTGACTTACTCAAAATCACACACGTGCTTGTGACAAAAATAGGAAGAGAGTAGAGCCCATGCAATCTGCCCCTCCTCAAGACTTGCATTTATTCATCTACCGAAGAGCAAGCAAGCTTCTGTAGAGAGAAAGTGTCTCTGATATTCTCAAGAGAGGCAATACCCAACAGATGGTGATAATGAAGGTGTTGTGCTTTCATGCATGGCTGGTAGCATAGGGCCCTCAGGGGGCCTCTGCTGGGAAACACAGCAAGGTAGGAGGCATTGAAGGTGGATATAAGAGTTCACTGGCTAGGTTCAAATGCCTCCTCGGCCATTCTCCAGCTTTGTGACATGGAGTACGCGCTTCAGTTTCCTGATCTGTAAAATGGGAACCAAGATTAAATGAGACAACCTATGGAAGAAATGTTTAACATGGAACCGGCATATAATTAGAAGAGGTCCTTCTGCCTTCAATGAATAACCTCCCAAGACCTATCTACTTTATAAACATGCCATGCCCAGGTGGGTCATGCTAATGTGAGAGTCTAGGATTCCGTCTGATTTTCATGACCCCTGGTGTCACGTAGCACATTCACAATCCTCCTAGAGGAAAACATGCACCCAGCACAGTCAGTAAATACAAAAACTGCTTAGTCAAGTTCATTTTAAAACCACATGGTAATTCCCTAGTAATTCTGGGTTAATTGCATATTAATTACCATCTTGTTATAGCATCAATGAGCCATACATTTGATGTGGAAACCTGCAGCAGACATCAAAGGCTAAAATGGACTTTCTCTGCGGCAGGAAATGATCCCTGATCACTCCGTATCACCAAGGCTTTTCAGAAAAACTTTCTAGGTTCCTGCTTCTTTAAAAAGCTCAGTAATAATCCAAAGTACCCTCCAAACTTAAGTTTCCTCAAGCATGGGTATGTAAAGAGCTCCCAGTAACATCTGCCACCGGTGACTGACTTCTCCCCCTAGATCCACTGGATCAAAGTCTTCTGAGAGGGCAAGCCCCAACCTACTGACCTCTTCTGGGGTGATGGTTTAATTGGCTACAAGTGTCTTAGGATGTTCGTAAGGTCCTTGCCTCCACCTCCTTGCTGGGCCTTTAGAAGCTGACTTCACCACGTTTCCTGCATTGAAATATGATCCCCCAAATAAGTCACATGAGCCCAGCTGAATTTCTTGGTAGAGGAATTATGTATAACAAGACGGTTGGCAAGGTTATATCACTCCATGAAAGCTGTAATTTCCCTGCAATTGATTTCCTAAAGATAACTCACTGTTTGCGTGCAGTGAAAGCTAATTTAACAAGAAAGATGAGTCTCTTCAGAACACCTTGATTGGCAATTGTGATAAATTCCTATAATTACTATTGACTCGGAGGCGGATTCTCATTTGTTAAGATGTTGCTGTAACGACAGGCCGGTGATGGTTTTAGAGGAAATTGGGACACCACACACTGCTCCCATCTTCCCAAAAGAAACTTGAGGGATCAACATAGTTGCAGATGTTTCAGAAAGCCCATGAAGACCCTACTGACTCTCAGAGAGACCTCTACATCCTCCTTGGTGTGTCCATGTGGACTAAATATTCCCAGAGTAACCATCACTCAGAGATCCAGGGAGTCAGGCTCATCCTCCTCGCAAAAAAACAAAGTTGGGTCTGGATCAATAGTTGCAGAGTAGAAGCAACAAAATCTCAGTATTCATGTTAAAAATTGAATAACACTAGGAAATTGGTTAAATCAATTAGTATAAATCCAAATGATAAAATATTATACAGCCATTAATATGACTTTATGGAGAGTCAAAGACACAGGGAAATGACTGCAGGATGTTTTTTAGTATAAGAGGTAGGAAGCAAAATTCTATGTACAGTTGGGGTTCAGGTGTGTAAGCAATACACACTAAAAAAATAAGAAGGAATGTGTCCTAGAATGTTGACAGTGACAGGTACTAGATCTCTAGGTAGTGGGATAAACAAACCAATAATGAAAGAATAAAAAGAAAGAAATTCTAATTTTTTTTTCTGAAATTCTACTTTTCAAAAAGTCCACACCTGGGGCACCTGGGTAGCTCAGTTAGTTAAATGACTGACTCTTAATTTCGGCTCAGGTCGTGATCTCAGGGTTGTGAGATCAAGCCGTGCATCAGGCTCTGCACTCAGGGAGGAGTCCGCTTGAGATCCTCTCTTCTCCTCCCTCTGCCCCACCTCACATGCTCTCTTTCTCTCTCCGTCTCTCTCTCTCTCTCTCTCATAAAGAAATAAATCTTTAAAAAACCAAATTAAAAAATTAAAACACTATACCTATGATAAAGGGTTATCCGTGATACTGATTTGGGTTGGCTTACTTACAGGAGTCAAATTATAGGTATATCTAGTTCCCAAGTAAAAAACAGTTCTTTACTATTTGGGAATATTGTCCAGGGCCGTCTCAACTATCACCAATCAGTCCATCAGCACCATAAATTTGTTCTTTGTGTTTCTACATGACACATACAAAAACTAAACAAGAACTACTTGCCTTCTAGGATTTTACAAGCTAGGATAGTCTATTCTGACATAAAGCATAGATCTTCTATATAATTTGCCATGTAAATATAAGGCACTACCAGTATTGATCATCATTTTATATTAATCATCAATATTCCTGAGTTCTCTCTTGTCATTAACTCATTCAATCCATTTAATTATTCCAGGAGACACAAAGGATTATTATCCTCACAAAGGTAATGAAATGATGGCTCAAAGATATGGAGTAATTTGCATGAGGTCACAAAGCAAAATAATCATTTAAATCCAAGTCTTCTGTCTCAAACGCTAAGACTCTTCCTACCATACCACATTTATGGTAAAATTTTACAAATGAGGAATATTTAATAAATTAGAAACTGTTTACTAAATATCCATACTACTCAAAGCAATCTATAGATTCAATACAATCCCTATCAAAATCCCAATAGGGCACTTTTTTTCAGAACTAGAACCATTCTAAAATTCATAAGAAATCTCAAGGGACTCTGAATAGTCAAAATAATCTTCAAAAAGAAGAACTAAATTGCAGGCCTCACACTTCCTGATTTCAAAACATATTGTAAGGCTACAATCATTAAAATGAAATGGTACGGGGATGCCTGGGTAGCTCAGTCGATTGAGCGTCTGACTCTTGATTTCAGCTCAGGTTGTGATCTCAAGGATCCTGGGATCAAGCCCCACATCAGGCTCCCCACTCAGCGGGAATCCTGCTTGTCTATCTCTCCTTCTGCCTCTCCCTATGTTCTCTCTCTCTCTCTCTTAAATAAATATATAAATCTTTTAAAAAGAGAGAGAGAGATGAAATGGTACAGGCATAAAGACAGACATATATACCAGTGGAATAGAACAAAGAGCCCAGAAACACATCTTTGCATATATGGCAAAATGATTTTCAACAAGGATGCCAAAACTACACAATGGGGAAAGGACAGTCTCTTCAATAAATAGGGCTCAGAAGACTGGACATACCATGCAAATGAATGAAGTTGGACTCTTCACTTACGCTATACACAAAAAATTAATTCAAAAAAGACTGAAGATATAAACATAAGACCTAAAATTATAAAACAAAAAGAAAACATTGGGGGGAAGCTTCTAGACACTTGGACATGACACCAAAAGCACAGGCCACGAAAACTAAAAGAGACAAATGGGACCACATCAAACCTAAAAACTTCTGCACACCAAAGGAAACAATCGACAGAGTAAAAAGGCAACTTATAAAATGAAAAATATATATATTTGCAAATCACATATCTAATGGGATTAGTATCTAGACTATCTAAGGAACTTTCACAACTCAACTACTAAAAACCAACTAACCCAATTTAAAACTGAACAGAGGGCTTACATAGACAGTTCTCCAGAGAAGATCTAAGAATGGTCAACACACATATGAAAAGATGTTTAACATCACTAATCATAAGAGAAATACAAACCAAAACCATAATGAGAGGGGCACCTGGGGGGCTCAGTCGGTTAAGGGTCCGACTCGATTTTGGCACCTCAGAGTCATGAGATTGAGCTCGACATCAACCCAGCATGTGTGAGCCTGCTTAAGATTCTCTCTGTCCCTTTCCCAATCTCTCTACCATCCCACTCTCTCTTAAAAATATATATATTTTTTAAAACAATGAGATATCACTTTACACCCATTAGGATGATTACTATCAAAAGAACACAAAATAACAAGTGTTGACAAGGATGCAGAAAAATTGGAAAACTATATTTTTGGTAGGAATGTAAAATGGCACAGTCATTCTGGGAAATAACATGGAAGCTCCTCAAAAAATTAAAATTAGGGATCCCTGGGTGGCGCAGCGGTTTAGCACCGGCCTTTGGCCCGGGGCGCAATCCTGGAGACCCGGGATCGAATCCCACATCGGGTTCCCGGTGCATGGAGCCTGCTTCTCCCTCTGCCTATGTCTCTGCCTCTCTCTCTCTGTGTGTGTGTCTGACTATCATAAGTAAATAAAAATTTAAAAAAAATTAAAATTAAATTAGCATATGATCCAGCAATCCCACTCCTGGGTATATATCCAAACAAATTCAAAGTAGGATTTCAAAGGGATATCTACACACCCATGTTCATCTCAGCATTATTCACAATGAGCAAGAGGTAGAAGCAACCCAAATTAACAGATGAATAAAGAAAACATAGTATATACACATGATAGAATATTACATAGCCTTTAAAAAGAAAGGAGTCCTGTTGCATGCTACAATATGAATGAACTTCCAGGACATCGTGCTAAGCAAAATAAGCCAGCAGCAGTAGTACAAATACTGTATGATTGCATTCACACGAAGAATCTAACGTAGTCAGAATCATAGAAAGTAGAAAAATGGTTGCCTAAGCCTGACGCAGAGCAAAGGAGTAGAATTACTGTGTAATGAGTAAAGAGTTTCAGTGTCCCAGGGTGAAAGAGTTATAGAGATTTGTTGCACCATGATGAGTACATTTAACTCTACTGGATGTACACTTAAAAATGGTTACAATGGGTAAATTTTATGTGGTTTCTGCCACAGTAAAAAAATGTTTGCATATCATTAACTCTCTTAATCAAGAGCTTTTGGCATTTCAAATGGATTTTTTTTTAATTCATCGTTAGAAACATTAAAAAATACAAGCAAATGCTACTTTGTTTCCTGGTCCAACAAATATGATTTCAATTTGTTAAGAGCCTCAAATAAAATTTTAATTAACTACAAACTGGATTCACTGCATAATGACAAAATATGATTTTTTTGTTGTTGCTCTTGGACAAGTTTCTTTCTTAATTTTTAACCGTGGTACAAAGAGTGACACAAAATTGACCATCTTTTCCATTTTGGGTGTACAGTTTTTTTTATTTTTATTTTTTTTTAAGATTTTATTTATTCATGAGAAACACAGAGAGGAGAGAGAGATGCAGAGACACAGGCAGAGGGAGAAGCAGGCTCCATGCAGGGAGCCCGACGTGGGACTTGATCCCCGGTCTCCAGGATCAGGCCCTGGGCTGAAGGCGGCGCTAAACCGCTGAGCCACCTGGGCTGCCCTTGAGTGTAGAGTTTAATGGTGGTAATACAGTCACATTGGTGAACCACAAATCTCCAGAAATTTTTCATCTTAGAAAACTAAAAAAAAAAAAAAAAAAAAAAATTCTGTATCCACTAAACAACTCCCCATTTCTTCCCTTCCTTAGCCCCTGGCAACCACCATTCTACCTTCCACTTCTATGAATTTGATGGCTCTAGACACCTCCTGGAAGTGGCATCAGACAACATTTGTATAAATGACACAGTACATTTTTTTTAATATGTGAAAGCCTGCCTTGCATCAACTTTTGAGGACCTCACACAGTCAGCATTCTGAGGAATACCAAACCAAAACCCCATTCAGAAACCAAAAAATAACCAAGATTATCATTTCCTGAAAACTTTCCAGAGGTTAATCTCTCTGCCTCAGTTTCCGCATCTATACAATAGAGATAATAATAGCATCTTCCCCAGAGCATCCTGTTAAGAATGAGATGTATTAATAAACAGGAGGGATTTGGAGCAGTGGCTGGCATAGAGTAAGCCCTCAATGAATATTAAATATCACTATGTTCATCTATCCTGTCAGTATTGGGGAATACACCATAATTAAGATGCAAAGGCTACTCTCAAGGAGCTCACAGTCTAAGAATTTATATGTTTTGCAGAAACTCAGAGCATGGTAGAAATTTTGTCAATTATGATCATTTAATAAGGCATTATTCACTAGAGAGACTCAGGAAAATAACATAGACGCAAGAATAACTTCTCTAGCTGCAAACCAAGAGCACAGGACCTCAGCCAACACAATGAATATTTCCAGACCATAATCTCGCCAAGATGTAGCCACTAATATTATTTTGTAAATACAATTAAAAGCAGTAGATCTATTTTCACTGCGGGCAAGAATTAAATTCTTACCTCTGGCTTTGAATTAACCATGCAGTAACTTAAAACACTGCTCTCTTCTTTGTCTGCTCTAGAGACATGTGGAAAATGGAAAATGATTGTAATAGCAATAAGAGTAGTCTTTCTCTTCTTAATGAAATTCTAAAGAGCTACAGTCTCCTGTAATGCAAACAAGCGTTTCTGCCTTGGCAGATTCATCACCCAGACTCGGCCAAGCGTGGCCGGGAGGGGAGCGTGGCCCGCAATGATGCCACCTGCTGGCTACGCGGGAAATTGCTTCCCTCCCAGAGAACGAATGTGAAAATGCACCTGGTGACACAGGTGAGCTGCTGGGTTTGGGTCAACAGCTCTTACTCCGGGAGCCCAGCACATGACCGAAATAGGTTGCTCCTCTGCCATCTAACTCACCTGGCTCTTTTGCTAACCGACCCCTTGCTTAAGTTATTTAGCTTACTGACCCCAGGAGGTTGAGCGCCTGCCTTCAGCCCAGGGCCTGATCCTGGAGTCCCAAGATCGAGTCCTGCTTCAGGCTCCATGCACGAGGCCTGCTTCTCCCTCTGCTTGTGTCTCTGCCTCTCTCTGGCAGAGACAAAGAACAAAATCATTTATTTATTCATGAGAGGCGCTCAACCGCTGAGCCACCTAGGCGTCCCTAAATAAATAAAATCTTAAAAAATAAATAAAAAACTTGCCCCATTATACAGCAATTTGGCTTTCTGGTTTCTTGCTTTCACTCAAAATGGATTACTTAACATGGAAACACTGTAGCATCAGAATTTTTAATGATGAGCCCCGAGTCTCAGGACAGCCTGTGTGCGAGAGAGCTCGTGGTAACAAGTCTATGGCAGATCTCTGTTTCTTCTGGGAACATAAATAAGTACCTATCACATAGGTCTTCTCAAGTTCTGTATATGTACGTACCTAGCCATATTGACTAGGAGACTTTTTTTTTTTTACGTATTTATTTGAAAGAGAGGGAGTGGGGGGAAGGGCCGAGGGCGCCAGAAGGAGAGAACCTCAAGCACACTCCATCCTGAGTACAGTGCCCCACAGGGGGCGGGATATCACAACCTGAGCCAAAATCAAGAATCAGACACTTAATGGACTGAGCCACCCAGGTGCCCCTAGGAGAGTTTTTTTAAAAAAATATGTAGACATAAAAAATATTCAGCTGAATGTAGACCTGTCCAGATTCTCTATTGTACCTGAAATGTACACGCACGGACCTGAGTACAATTAAGGGAAAGAAAGGTGGAGCAGATTTCAGAAAATTTATGACATAACCAAAGTTGATCTTCAGCACTCTGTTTCTCTTTTGGAGATGTATTTTCCCTTTTCTCCTGCTTTCCATACCCACAAACTTTTGATGAGCATTAGTTGTCCAAATCATCCTTTGAGATCCTCAGTGAAGCTCATTAGGAAAAACCTGGACCTCTCAGGCTCAGGACCTTTCCTGATTCCTCCTCCACCATCACCCCATCAAAACATTCTATTCATTTCTATTCCTGAACGATCTGCTGATTTCTGCCAAATCACCAAAACCAAGAGTCGAGTTATTGTGGGTAATTATTTAATATATGAACTACCCTCCAATGTTTGCTCACTTAATTAAAGCCATGAATAACTGGCAGGACAGAGCCAGTAGGGGAGGGTAGGTAGATGGATCAGACAAGTGAAACTTTCAATGACAAGGCTTTAAGTCATAGAATATAGATAGCAGCCAGCTGCTCTAACTACGTCTATGAAATCCCAAACACACATAGATACACACATCTCTTTATGCCATATATGCATACACACCCCCACCTCCACACCTGCGAAAACTCCGAGGAAAGAAAGTGCCATCTACCTGTAAACACAAGCATCTTAAGTGTCTCTAGACACCATTCGCACAAGAGAAGAGAAGCAATACCTGCCCCAGAGTTCACACGTTCTTTCCATGACACCATAGCCACCTTACACCCACACAGTGACTCAGGTAGCAGAATGGGAAGACTTTAGGGAAAACATGAATCATCCGTGGCATGCAACATCAGGTGACTGCCTTCATCATCTTGGGTTAATGTTCCATAGCTTTTTCGCTGAAGTTCTACACTGAAAGCAGGAGGTTGTCCCTAGATCTCAACATGCCCCTTTTAAAAGACTTATCCCACCTGGTGGAAGCATGGAAGCAACCCCTATAAGAAAAGAAATCCAAACTGTAATGGAAAACTGTGTGGCAAGACCCTGTGCCAGGTGATTTTTCTTACACTTCTGGCAGAAGTCGATTACAAGGTATCTCTTATGAAAATTATATTATAGCATATAATTCTGGAATTTGCTTTCCTAAACTCAGAGACTGATATTATTGGCATATCAGTGTTCAATATTTTCCCCTCGTAAGTAACCATTCACTCACCAACTTGGAATAGGTAAGAATAGGATTCCTATAAGGTTGGTTATACAGTTAAAATAAAATCGTGTGCTCTGAGCTTTAACCAGGGAGTCTCCCAGAAGTAAGGATCACTCTGCATACAGAAGTACCTCTGACAACAACAGCATGAACAAGGAAAATGGAAAATCCAAGGTGCGGATCTAGGCAATAATCTGTAACATTATTTACTCGCTATTCACATTCTCTGGTTTTGCTGCTGAGTTCAATGGGAGCAGGAGAATCAATTTCAATATGTATATTGCATTTATTATAATCTGCATTTCATGTGGGGAAGCAGAGAGAAGAGAACGAGATTCTTAACTTCAAAACACTTAGGCTTGGTATGGTAATTCATTTCCCCAGTTCCCACCAGGCTAAAATGTGCAATTCCAGATTCATACTTCCAGTCATGGTAAAGGTTGACTCATAGCACCCACCAGAGAAATCACAGCCCTCTGATAACATTTCTCCTTCAGGGGTGCCCTATATTTTTAAATTCAGTCTTGACAAGAAATGTCATTGAAGCCAAAGGCTACAAAACCTAATTAACAGCATAATGAGAGCCCTTGAAGAGAATTGGAAGATTGAATAGGAGCTTTGGGAAGACAAAGTATCCAACCAGATATTCCATCTTGTTGGATTTGAGGAAAAGCAGAGCAAACATTCACATACAACATAGAAAACGTAAGTCATCTGTAGATTTCATCTGTATCTTGTAGGCATAACATTGAGTTCCGTCTAAGGACATCTACTAAGAATGGCAAAGAACTTCCACGTAACACTGAAAACTTTAACAGTCCCAAGGATCCTTGACTCATACTTCTGATCCTATAAATATTTGTTACAGGAAACTACATTTGTTAAAATGTTTGCTCTAGTAAACTGTTGGATCACTAAGGTTGTGAACTGGTTTTGTCACGGAGGGCTTATTTTTTAACCACCTACCTTAGGACACTGCACTCATTTCTATGACTTCACTGTCTTATTACTTCATTTGCAAATAAGCGAATCAGCATGCCTTGTTCCTCAAACAGCACTGCCTTCTTTATTTTTTTAGACATTTTCCCTTGTAGCCCTTCTTGAGCAAATCTATGTATTCTAAAAGTTTCACCTCTCAAATGGAATTTAAATTATTTCTATTTTTTTCATTTTTTATATTTATTATTGTTTTCATCATGGCCTATATTACTGCCTTGGTATATTTTCCTCTAGTCATTAAACTAATGAAAAGATATCACTCATCCAAAAAGACTGAGTAAATCAAAAAGTACTTGTTGAGCACTGAGAATACCCTGTCTGAACCTTTGTAATGATAAAAATATGTTTAATTTTTGACTTCTGTGCCAAGAGTTAATCTAATCATACCCTTCAACTCCTGGCACACTATCATAATTATCTACAAAAGGATCCCCTTTTTAGTTTATATTTACTTTTATTACATCCCCCACATAGCAAACATTCTAAAGTATCTATCTGAATGAAATCTAGCAAAAAATAGATTGTTGTTCTATGTACGTGTATTTACAAAGATGGTATGTGTTCTAAGTCTTACTGCATCTGTTCCTTTCTTCACTCAGCACCTGGTTTTAAATTCTATCTATCCATGCCTGGGTGGCTCAGTGGTTGAGCATCTGCCTTTGGCTGAGGTCGTGATCCTAGGGTTCTGGGATCGAGTCTTACATTGGGTTCCCCTCAGAGAGCCTGCTTCTCCCTCTGCCTGTGTTTCTGCCTCTCTATCTGTGTCCCTTATGAATAAATTTTTAAAAATCTTTAAAAATTAATTAAGTTCTATCCATGTTGATTTACATATATCAACACTGTATAATACTTGGTTTCAACACTATATAATACTTGGTTTAAAGACCAAGAAAAACTTTAAAGTGAGGGGTTAGGACTTGTCCATAGTGATGTGTTTAGACTCCCCCCAAATCTGAGTCTGGGAAAACACTGCCCCAGACTGGTGCATGGGGAGGTGAAGGGGCGGGCATAGTTATGTGGTGGGTTAGAATTCACCCTTTCTCTGCTGAACCACTTCTAGATGGGTGTGTCTCATCTGGGAAGATTGGTAAGTTAGGCCTCTAACTGATTTCAAAATGGTGAGTAAGGCTGTAGATGACAACGAAGCCATAAAACTGGCCTAAGCAGAAGGGGCATTTGATTGCTCATCTCGCTGGAAACTGCCAGGGTGAAGAAGGCTGGAGGTCGTGTCCTCAGGAGTAAGCTTCTCTCCATCTCTCAGCTTCCTTGGCAGGTTTCATGTGGTAATTTCTGGCAACTGCAAGGTAAGATCTATTCAAATTGAAGTTCAGCAGGAAGGGAAAAAAGCTCTTTTTTACAGTTCCTGCATAAAGCCTAGGACTATGATTGGTTCAGAGTGAGATTACCAAATCACAGTGGCACAGAAATGAAGTCTGCCAATTGGCCAAATGTTGGTCATATGTACTTATTGACTAGCCACTAGACTAGGGAATTGGTGGGGATCATCTAGCTTTGGCTACATAATTCACTCTTGATCTAGGAGGGGATCCCACCCAAACCATGTATCCTCAGAATAGAAGAGGGTTGTATTCCCAAGAATAAAGGGGGAAATGTGGGATAATACTGCATTTTAAAAAAAAAAGAAAGAGGAATGTATTCAAGGCCACCAAACCAATTACTTCACAAAAACTGAATAGTGGGTAGAGGATGAAATTTCTCCTAAGTAGAATAATGTCATTCAAAGCCACAGTTAGACAATCACCATGAGGTCTCTGGGCTTAATGCTTTATTCTAACACTCCAATAATTATCATAATGATAATCAGCATTTTAGTAATTACCATAATGATATGGAATAGATTATTTTGTGATACATTTTCTCATTTTATGTATATTAGTCTTGACAACTCATTTTTAAACTTTTTCATAACTACTTTTTGGTCCCTCACAAAGGCTGACAGTCATATTCCTCTTTTCCTTAACATATTAATTTTTTGGCTCAATAATTAGAAAGAAAATACATGAATCACTTCTAACACTATAAACAACAGTATATTTTGGGTCTTAAAAGCCTAACTATGAAAGTAAGACTATATGTCTGAGGAGGATACATAACAATGTTTTGGGATGAGAAGAACATTTAAACAAAACCTTTTCATTACATCAAAAAGAGGATTTATTTTCAATAAAACATACCACAGGCAAAGTTTACAGACAGAGGAAGGATTGAGAGAAGATATTTGCAATGTCAAAAACTGACAAGGGAATATTTTCCAGCATATACAAAGAACTTCTGCGATTCAACAAGAAAATCCCATAAACACTGATGAAAGAGATAGGCAAAGCACACGGAAGGGGTGTTCACAGTTCACAGGAGAAGGCAAATAAGAGATGTTAACAGAGACATGCAATTTAGAAAAGTAATGTACCCCTCCATCATTGCTGAACAAGTGAAAACTTGAAAGCAGTTTTCAAACCTTGGTGGTCAGGTGGGATATGAGTACAAGCACATCCTGCCAGTGAAGGTACAGACGAACATCACTACTCAAAAGAGCAACCAGGAAGTACCTAATAAGTCACACATTTACCCTGTGATCTAGCAAGTCTGTTTGGGGGTATGTATACCCAAATAAAATTTCAAGTCCATCAGGGGATATGGGTGAGGATGTTTGTGCACTGTTGTTTGGGGAGGTGGTATACCTCTTCCCAGTCTCCTCTCCCTTTTTGAAAATGGTGAAAAAGCCATTGCCAAAAAGAACATTAAATAAAAAGGAATCAGAAAAGGGCAAAGAAAGGGAAGTCAAAGGGAGAAATTTAGCTCTACTAGCAAAGGCTTCATTAGGCTCTCAACAAAGAGCAGCTCAATTTCTTTCTTATTGACATTAATGAGTTTGATGTGAGTCCAACATAAAAGCCAGGCAAATCTGCTTGCTCTTACTGGGGTCCTAGTATCTCTGCAGCTGCTTGCAAATTGCTTAATTCCACAAAAGGTCATCTTTCTTGATTGGTTTTCATTCCTTTCTATGTCCAACCAATCAAGCGCAGGCCAAGCAGATGGCTCTGTGCCGGTCTTGATGGGCCAGGTCAGCAGCTGCAGCCTCACCCCAGAAGTTGCCCACCCTCCCCATCATGGACATCCTTCTTCTAGCAACAGCTCCTTAACTAGCAACCACAGGGGCCCAATGGATATTTCCTGAATGGAAAAAGGTTACTGAATAAACTCTGTGCATAACCCGGTGGTAGAGGCTGGGAATGAAACAAAGAAATGTGACTCAAAGAATAAAATGAAAACAGCTTACACAATTTTACAAAACAACAAACAAGGTCAGTAGCAGGGCTGGGGTTCAAACTCCCATTTTTATATCCAGAGTCCTTTATGCCAGGAACATGATGTCTGTCAGGGATGGAAAGAGGACAAGAAAAGAGGAATCTAGTGAAGAAAGACAGCCTGGGGAGGAACAATTAAACATAGGATGACCTGTTGGTTTTCTTCCATGTGGCAAGCATCACACCACAACGACCACGTTATATTTGAGCTTACTCAATCCTTACAATCAGAAAGGTAGCCATTACTAACTCTGCATTCATTGGTAAGATTGCAAACTTCAAAGAAGCAAACAGTTGTCTGAAGGTTGTCTGAGCTAGAATTAAAACATAGTCCCATCCAATTTCAAAACCCAAATGCCTTGGGGCACCTGGGTGGCTCAGTTGATTAAACATCTGCCTTCAGCTCAGATCATGATCTTGGGGTCCCAGGATCAAGCCCCAAGTCAGGCTCCTTGCTCAGTGGGGAGTCTGCTTCTCTCTCCCTCTGCCCCTCTCCCCTGCTTGTGCTCACTCTCTCTCTCTCTCTTCCCTTTCTCAAATAAACAGATAAAATCTTTAAAACAACAAAAAATCCATATGCCTTCAATGCCAAGCTAGACCATCCCTTCCCACTCAAGTACACCTATGTGTTATATACGTTGCATGATAAAGGCCTGACATTGTGCCCATTCGCTACTACATTTTTTAAATTTTAGACATGTTGCTGTCAATATGACTTAATCATGGAGAAACAGAGATTTATTTAGCATCTACTTTATTCTGAACATGCATTCAGTAATTCAACAAACATTTATTAAGAACCAGGCAGTCTGTGATGTCTTAGAGAAGCTAAGACAAGTAAGACCTGGTCCATTCCCTCAGGAGCTTGGAGATCACTGGGGAAAAACAGATAGAAAAATCAGTAATTACAAAAATCATGTGCTTACTACCCTTCGGTTTTCTTAACCTCTTAAGCCTCTGCTTTATATCCTAGCATATTGATAGAATAATAGTGTCCACCAAATCAAGTTGTTGTGAGGATACAATGAGAAATCTGCATTCAGTACTTTACGAAGTGATATATGGTAGGGAGACCAGTAAACGTTACGGTTAATATCAACAGCACCTTAAAAGGTGGAAATTATGAACTAAAGGAAGTAAGAATGAAGAAAGATGAATCTACTGAAGCTGAAGACAGATGGTATGTGAAGAATAAGAAAGAGGAATTAAAGATGATTCCAGATCTCTGGGTTTGGCAGTCAGGGCTGGGGAAGAATGGTGACTGTAGAGGTCGCTAATAGGCTGCATATTATCTGTTCTCCCCATCTTGTGTGGTAAGAGAACTTCAGCTTTATTCAGGGTGACAACAAATACCATTAACATTCATGGATCCCAGTCTCCCATACAGCCTTAGCTGACCTTCCTTATTTCTTCCTGCTGCCTAGACTCCCACACAATGGCAGGACTTGCTGCTGGCAGCTGACTTGGACCATGAGGTGACCCTGAAGACAGAGAACATGTTGTTCTGCAATATTGGGGTAGAAAGATAGAAGTCGCCCAGATGGGTGATAGCTAAGAAGCTATCGAACCACCCTTGATTGGCCTAGCTGTGCATTTTTTTCTCATGAGATCCCAATGTCTATTTTAATGCACTGTTATTTGGGGTTTTTTATTTTTTGATCCTAATCTAATACAGGGTGGACGCTAATATAGGGGGAATAGTGATGTTGTTCCCCAAGAGACACTATAAGAGGAGACACTTTGGTCTGGTAAAGGTGAAAGATGACTTCAGTTTAAGACAAGGCCTTTTTAAAGTGTCTATGGCAGCAAATAGAAGCCAAATGTTCATTGAGCACTCATAGCCAAAGAGCTCTAGATAAAGACTTTGAATGGGAGTGAGGATATGCCACCCTAAAATATGCCACTTAGGCATCAGATGTATTTTGAGCTGAAGGCAGCTGAAAATCTACAGACACAGGGAGAGTTCTCTGGCCCCTCTTATCTGTCTGAAGGCAGGGCATACATTTCCCTTGTGAAGTGTCCCTCTCTCCCATACCACGATAAAGGAGAACTACTCATCACTGGAGATGGAGAGAACTTTGTACAAATGAACCTTCCTACAATTATCCTTATCTTCCAATAGCTACTCGCACCCCCACCTCAGCCTTTGCATCTCCTAGCCAATTCCCCTTGATTTATCATCCCCAGAAGCCTAAACCCCCTCTCCTTTGTTAAAAATGGTACATAAGCCCCCAAGTCTAACTGTGTTTGAGTTTCATTTTCCATGAACCCCCATGCAAAAAAAAATCAATTTTTTACATGTGGCATTTCTATATCTAATAATAGTACATTGAAATATAGAACACCATTGCTAACATAAATGAGTTAAGCCTTAGCAGCTCCAGTTGGTAATACGTTCTAAGGTTAATTAATGAATATACATTTAGTTTGCCACAAGACATGAGACAATCAGCCTTTTTCTGACAAATTCTAACTACATCAAGTTAATTAAACTTATAATTAGCTGGAATTCAGCTTTAAGTCCAGGGCATCACACATTTGCCACCTCCAAGAAAATGATATTTTCACTGCGATTGGTTTCAAGATTTCGTTTTTTTAATAAAGAAAAAAATCAGCTGAAGATTTTTAAATTTCTAATTCCTGTTTTAATTTCGAATTCTGGCCACTTGAAGACTGTAGATACACAGTCTAGTCAAATAATATTAATGGCATCATACAAATATTTGGTTAAATTTGGAAGAGCAAATTTATTATACATGAGCATCTACTCCCGTCCATGGCAGATATGACTAACTGATCTTGGCTCTATTTCTCACTTATCCAGGACACAGTATATCAACTAATTTGCTCCAAATGGTTACTCTCAATAAAATAGAGCTCATTTAGGAAAGGAAGCTTACTGATTATTGAGGCCCTAGAAGAACCACAAGAAGGATGAAAAGGAAAATACTTGTAAAAGAACTGGGAGAAAAAGAACAGGGAGAATAATAGCAATTTTAAAGGAAAAATGGAAAGAGAATCACCTCATTAACATAATTTAAGTTGGCCAATAGGGCTGATAGTCTCGTATCTTCAAGTAAATCCTATCATTAGATACTCATTCTTTTCAAAGCAATTCCTCTTACTCAACAGGGAAGGACATAAAAATATCAAAAACACAACATCAGGGGATCCCTGGGTGGCTCAGCGGTTTAGCACCTGCCTTTGGCCCAGGGCGCGATCCTGGAGTCCTGGGATCGAGTCCCACATCAGGCTCCTGGCATGGAGCCTGCTTCTCCCTCTGCCTGTGTCTCTGCCTATGTCTATATAAATAAATAAAATATTAAAAAAAAACATATACCAGTCATTAACAATTTTATCATTTATTTTTTTATTTTATTGAGGTATAAATGACATACATTATATTCAGTGCAACAGAATTCAATATTTGTCTATATTCACAGAGGCTAATGGTGTCTCAACAAAGAGAACAGAACAGACTCTGACCTCTCAGTTACCCACTGGCAGCCCAAAGCCTGGCATCTTGTACCATAAACACACCGTCAAGATAATGTTTGATCCCCTCAGCTGATCCCCTGCTGAGCCTGTCACAATAAACTGGGGAATCTGGGCCTCAGCTGAACCAGGGGACAAAAAGCCGAAGCATTTAAACAATGCGATGCCAATTTTCCTTTCCTGTACATTTGTTTATTTAAAAAATAGTGTAGGAAATGAATAAAATGGTACCTAAAAAGTAAATTTAAAAAAAAAGTGTATATTGTAAAGTGACACCTACATAAGTCTAATTAACATCTGTCACCATACATATAGAATTTCTTCTCTTGTGATAAGAACTTTAAAAGTCCACAGTCTTAGTGACTTTCAAATATGCAATATAGGATTATTACAGTCATTGTGCTATATATTAAATCCTAGTTATATAAAATTATGATTTATTTTGTAACAGGAAGTTTGCACCTCAGGACTCCCTTCACCCATTTTGCTCACCCCCCATCCCTGCCTCTGGCAACCACTAATCTGTTCTTTTTATCTATGAGCTCGGGATTTTGTTTTGTTTTAGATTCCATATACAGGTGAGAGAATACTACTTTTGTCTTGGTCTGTCTGGCTTCACTTAGCATCATATCAGGGTCCATCCATGTTGTCACAACTAGCAAGATTGCATTCTTTTCTATGGCTGAATACTATTCCATTGTGTGGTGTGGGTGGGTGGGTGCGTGTGCATGTGTGTGTGCATGAGTTCTTGCCACATTCTCTTTATTGATCCACTGATGGACCCTTAGGCCGTTTCCATATCCATATCTTGACTATTATAAATAATGCTATAATGAACATGATGGTGCAAAGATCTTTTGAAGTTAGTGTTTTCATTTTCTTCAGATAAATACCCAGAAGTGGAATTGCTGGATCGTAAGGTAGTTCTATTTTTAATTTTTTGAGGCACCTTCACAGTTTTCCACAGTGACTGTACCAGTTTACATTCCCACCAACAGTGCAGGATTCCCTTTCCTCCACAATTTTCTTCTCTAACACTTGTTAATTGTCTTTTTTTATAGCAGCTATTCTAGTAGGTGTGAGGTGATATCTCATTATGGTGAAGTGATAATTTCAATATTTTTCTTTCTTGTATGTCATCCCTTAATATTTCCCTATCAATGGCCCAGGCCCCCCCATTAATAAAAATAATGTGCCTTTTCTCCTGTTTATCTGTCTTTTGTTAGTTAAATCCGCAGACTCCTTGACCCTAAACCCAGGAGTGCAAGGAAACTCATTTCCTCCCTAACTTCTTTCATCATAATGCAGAAGTCATGAAAAAACAATGAGGAATCAGGGAAAGGTCATAAAGTAAGAAAAAAATAGAACTCTGGAGAATTCAGTATTTCCATGACAGCAAAGGAAGAGAAGCCACTAAAGTGATATGAGGAATGACAGAGAAAGGACAAGAAAATGTGGAGAGTGGGCTCATGGAATTCAGGGGAGGTAAGGGTTACGGTGAGCGGCATCGGACACTACAGAGGTCTCCAGTTAGATGCAACTGAAAAGCATCCCTAGGATTTAACAAAATACAACTGGAAACATCATCCTAATTGTTTCGACAGCGATGGGAAAGCTGAAAACAATCTGCAGGCAGACGAATGAAGGGAAGATGAGGAAGGGGTATTATTGCTCCCTACTGCCATTGTAACAAATTACCACGAATTTACTGACTTGAACCAACATAAGCTTATCCTCCCATAGCTTGTACGTCAAAAGCCAAGAAGGCAGCTGCAGGTCTCAGGAGACTAAATCAAAGTGTGGGCTGGCTGGGCTCTTATCTGGAGGCTCCAGAGGGGAAAGTTACTCTTTCAGGTTGTTGGCAGAATTTGGTTCATGTGGTTGTTGCACTGAGTTTCCCACTTCCTTGGGGGCTGCCAGCCAGGGACTGGCCCCAGCTTCTAGGGGCTGCCTACATTCCGTGGCTCCATCTTTAAAGCCAAGAATAGCTGGTTAAATCTTGGTCACACTTTGAATCTCCCTGACCTCTCCTCCTGGTTCATCCCTCCTATCTTTTCTGCTCATAACAGCTCCAGTGATCACAGCTGGTCCACTGAGATAATCGAGGTTAATCCCTCTACGTTAAATTCAGCTGATTGGTAAGCTAATTCTATCTGCAAAGCCCCTTCACAGAAGTATCTAGACTGGTGTCTGATTAAGAAGCCAAGGGATAGGAATCTTGGGGTAAATATCGTGAGAATGTTGGCTACCACAAGTGTTAACAATGAGTATATCCACTCTTTCCAGAATTGGCCTACATATATTCAGGAGGCAGACTGGTGTCAAGGAGAAGTTTTTTGGGCTTGGTATAAAATAAGACTAGCACATGCATATCCAGAAGATAAAGAAAATAAGAACATTTTGAAAATAAAGGAGAAAAAAGTGAAAAATTGAACCACCTCTGAGGAGGTAGACAGATTTGGGACCCAAGTCACAGGTGGAAGCAATGAGGCTTCTGTTGAATGTTACAGGTGGAAAGAAGGGAAGGGTAGGAAATGTGTAAGTGTCAAGAAGTGGCTGTAGTAGCAAGTCATTAAGGTAGTTCTGTTAACCCTTATTATCTACTCTAAAGCAGCTCTCAAAGTACTGTACCTGGACCAACAGCATCAACATCACCAGAGAACTTATGAGAAAAATAAATCCTAAGATCCTACCCCACACCTACTTAATCAAAAACTCATGGAGTGGGAACCAGAAATCTGTGTTTCACAAGCCCTCCAGGTGATCAAGATACAGCTCCAGTTTGAGAACCACTCTAACAGTCAAAGACCAGATCTTGCCTGAGACTGAGAAGGAAGGGGCACCGTAGAACTTGTAAAGAGAATGTAAAGGTTGGAAAGAGCTGTGGCAAGAAAAAGAGAGAAGACTGAGAACATATGGAGACCACTATCCTGCCAAACTCCTGGTACCAAATTCCAGTCCTGGGTGTAAAGACAGAGTGGGAGATCCAATAGGCTTTTGACCAAAAAAAAAAAAAAAAAAAAAAAAAAGAAAGGAAAGAAAAAGAAAAAGAAATAAAAATAAAATAGGGTAATATAACCACTTGCAATAGGAAATTACTGGCAATATATAGGAACAACGGAAGTAATTGATGAATAGAGAGGCATGCTGGCCAGAGGAAAGAGCACTGCTCTTAGAGTCAACATTATATGGATTTGTGCCCTAGCTCAGCCACAGAGAGCCTGGGGAATTGAAGAAATTGACTAATCTCCCTGAGCCTGTTTCCTCAGCATGGGGACAGAAATACAGCAGAGGTGTGGAAATCTCACCCGTGTTAAATATAGCACCCGGAAATTCTTAGCACAGAACCTGGCACGCAGATGAGAGTGGTTATTGTTCATTGGGGTATCTGTCAGATTCTGTCATATTAATAGATGAATGCCCTATCATGTTCTTCAATCCTATTACCTTGCTTGGTTTCCTCCAGCTGGGCTGGACTCCACATGCCTTCTCATTTCAAGACCTAAATCAATGGAGCAGCTCTGCAGATAGGCTAGATGCTCATGACAGAGAGCAGGGTGCAAAAATGTGATCACAGGAACAGCAGTGGCCTTGAAAGCTTCTGTCTGGCATGGTGTGTGTTAGAACCATCCACACTCCACTGGCCAACTCAGGTCAGAAGGCCAAGACCAAAGCCAGTCAAGTGGGCCTGTGAACTCTGCTCAGGGAAACATGGCAGGGGTGAGAAAGAATAAATAATTGGAACAAATATATTATCATAATGACTCTGAGTAATAGAAATTGGGTGAGGCTGGACTGTTGGGGATAAAGCTCTAAGGCAAAAGCCAACGGGGTGCTCAGAAGGCAACCCAACTCTCACCATGATGGGAAAGGCTTTTTCACATTCTGAAAACTCAATGACTTTTGCAACATGCATGGTTGTCATCTCTGACCACACAGTCAGTGTAGGAGTTTGCTAGGGCTCCTGTAACACGGTGCCACAACTGGGTAGCTTAGACAGCAACATAGTCTCGACAAGCGTGGAGACTAGAAATCCTGTCAGCAGAGTTAGTTCCTTCTCAGGGCGGAGGGAAGGAGTTTTTCTAGATCTTGCTCCTTGGCTTGTAGACGGCCATCTTTTTTATTATTATTATTATTATTATTATTATTATTATTAAGGGACCACCCTTCTCCACAATGACTACTTCTTAACTAAAAACAACTGCAACAACCCCATTTCCAAAAAAAAGGTTATATCCTGAGCTTCTGGGGTTGGGCTTCAATAGAAGAATTTGGAGGAACATAATTCGACCTATAAGAGGTAACATTCAAACCTTTAAGAGACCTGCCTTGTTTCTAAGTGACAGCAAGAAACTGGATTGTGGCTCTCCTAGTCCATGGCTTTTTTTCTTTTTCTTTTTATTTTTTTAAGTCTTCGTGCCCAACATGGAACTCACAACCCTGAGATCAAGCCCTGAGCTGAGATCGATAGACACTCAACCGGCTGAGCCACCCAGGCACCTCCACCACCACCACCACCACCACCGCCCCCTGTCTTTCTTGCTGAGAGAGGAACACCAAGTAGTGAGTTTTAACCACTCACAACAGAGAGCCACGAACTGGCTCCCTTTAGCACATTAAACCGGGTATGGACGTCCTCACCCACAGTCAGACCAGGGCACACCGCATGGGTGGAAGAGACAACTTGTGTAGAGACACACATATCCCTGGGGACTCTTGGCCGAGTCAAACTGCTTGCCTATGCTGCATACTCCGTGTGCACCCAAGCTCCTTCACACTGGGACCAAACAGACTCGGTGCTGCCTGTTTGGGATGACCCAGCACCCGGCGGGCCAGCTGTCCTGCAGAGGCCGGTGGCACTCATGCGGGTTGCCGCCAGCAGGGAAGGCCCTTGCTTCCAGGCACCTCCCATGATCTCACCAGCACGGTGTCTCCCTCCGGCCTTTCTTCCTCTCACAGGAGCCACACTCTACCTGGCACTGCGAAGAGCAAGGCCTCTTCTTCCTCCTCCCCGCCTCTCTCATCGAGTCTCTCATCCCTAGAGAGCTTACTCCTTTCAATAGGCAGACGCTGCTAGGTGTCCTTTCCTAAATTAGCATTGTTCACTTAGGTAGGATTTACTGTCTCCCTACCTCTGTCTCTGTTTCTCTCCCACCCTTTTGATTCTTCTTTTTTCTTTAATATTTTATTTATTTATTCATGAGAGACAGAGAGAGAGAGAGAGGCAGAGACAGGCAGAGGGAGAAGCAGGCCCCCCCACAGGGAGCCAGAGGGGGGGGGACTCGATCCCTGAATTCCAGGATCACACCCTGAGGGGAAAGCAGAGCTTCAACCACTGAGCCATCTAGGCGTCCCCCACCCTTTTCTTTTTCGTTTTCTTTGAAAGCTCTTGCCCTGCTCCCATGCGCACCCCCCCACCGCCCTCCTCCTTACCTGCACCCCGGTTCACCCACCCCTTAACTGATAAAGGATGAGCTCGGCAGCTCCGAAAAGGAGGGGGCGGCTGCTGCCGCACCTGCTCCTCTGCTCGCATCCAAGGTCACCAGCTGGTAGCGACGGACACCCCGGTGACATTCCCAGCCCGGGCTCCAGGCCGAGCTGCAGTACACACACCTCCCCCAGTCCCTTTCTCTTTCCTCGCAAGGCCCCGGGCAGTCCCTGGGACGGACAAGGTCAGGCTGGGTCAGCGCAGAAGTGGTTAACTAGGGAATGACCACAGGCTTTGGGTGGGTTGTTTTTTTTTTAAGATTTTATTTATTTATTTATTCATGAGAGACTCAGAAAGAGAGGCAGACACAGGCAGAGGGAGAAGCGGGCTCCCTGTGGGGGAGCCCAATGTAGGACTCGATCCCAGGATCACAACCTGAGCCAAAGGCAGGTGCTCAACCACTGAGCCACCCAGGGGTCCCAACCACAGGTTCTATTCAAGTTCCGGACAGCAGAACTAAGCTCCCAGCCCAGTGATGTTCCTCAGGACCCACAGCCTAGTGCAATATTAAGATAGCACCTCTAACCAAACCTCAGAAAGTTCCTCCCACAGAGCCTGAAGAGCATATTAAAATTTAATAGGGGGCTGGGGGAAGGGCTGGGGAGGGGACGCTACGACGACAGGCCCACCTGCATTTCTCGCCCTCCTCTGAATCCTCCTCCAGGTGACCCTGAGTCAAGCCATCAAGGTTCCTCTGTCAGGGGTATCTATCCCCTGACATATCTGGAAGGTCAGTGTTGTCTTCAGTACTCCCCCCACACCTTCTCTGCTCAAAATCATCTTAGGAGCAGAGACAACACGCCTAAACTCCAGGCAGACGTGAACTGCCCCCTAGACCCATCTGTGTCGGAGTCCTGTGGAATCACAGCACCAGGTGTCCCAGACTAAACTGCCTCCGATCCCCCACAGCCATCACACCAGCTTCCACCTGCCCAGCTACAAGCTCCCGCTCCTGCTCCCCCACACCTCACACTCACACCCAGTGGACCCCCCTCATAAACGCTGTGTACTGGGTCCCTTCTCCACCCACCACCTTTACCAGGCTCTCCTCATTGCCCATTAAATAGGATCATGAGGCAGTGGACAGGACATTTGAACTAGGGAGACCTGTGCTCAGAGCTGAATCCTTCTGCTAATCTGCCCAGTGGATCAGAGCAAGGTAATGAACTTGTTAGCCTTAGTGTCCTCACATTTAAAATAGGATCTAATAATGCCTTTGCAAGAGGGTGGGAGGATGTAATGAGGCCATCTATGTAAAGAAATGTTTATCAATCTACTTGACTTCTGAATTCTGTTCCAGTGCCCTTGACATTATACTCTAAATGAATAGTATCCCTGGGGGGGTGGGGAATAGCCACTCTGTGGCCTTGCCCCTTAAACAATAAAATGGAATCTCAAACTTTATAAAGGCATTTCACCATTTTACTTAATCTTCGATATTTAAGTGATTTTATGTACAAAGAATATTATTTTAGCTCTGTATCTCTTGAAAGATTATATAACAAAGTTTATTTAAAAACAGTCATTGGGATGCCTGGGTGGCTCAGCAGTTTAGCACCTGCCTTCGGCTCAGGGTGTGATCCTGGAGTCCCGGCATCGAGTCCCACATCGGGCTCCCTGCATGGAGGCTGCTTCTCTCTCTGCCTGTGTTTCTGCCTCTCTCTGTGTGTGTCTCTCATGAATAAATAAGTAAAATCTTAAAAAATAAAATAAATTTAAAAAAAAAAACAGTCATTATAGGGGCACCTGGGTGGCTCAGTTGGTGAAGGATCTGCCATTGGCTCGGGTCATGATCTCAGGGTCCTGGGACTGAGCCTTGAATCAGGCTCCCTGCACAACAGAGAATCTGCTTCTCCCTTTCCCCCTGCTTATGCTCTATCAAATAAATAAATCTTTAATAAAAACAGTCTTAATAGTATATATTCATTTATTCAATAAATATGAATTGAGGTTGTAATGTGTGCCAAGTATTATTCTAATTCATAAGGGTGCATCTGAACTTATTTCACCAGTGATGTGTTTATTTTAAATTACACATAAAAAATATTTTTCTTGGGGTACCTGAGTGGTTCAGTGGTTAAGTAAGTGTCTGCCTTTGGCTCAGGTCATGATCCCAAGGTCCTGGGATCAACTCCCGCATCAGGCTCCCTGCAGGAAACCTGCTTCTCCCTCTGTTTATGTCTCTGCCTCTCTCGTGGTGTCTCTCATCAATAAATAAATAAAATCCTTAAAATATATTTTTTTCTTGACTAATTCCAAATTGATACCATATCACATGATTTGAAGACTGAATTTATATCAAAATTTGTATTCAAATCAACCTTATGTTAAGCCATCAAAATTAGGCAAAACTGCCTTCACCGCCTCTAAAATGCTGCATTTGTTTTGCATTAAAATATGAAGGGGTTTAATATTTGTACATTTTATTTCTAATTGACAAGATGTGAGAAGGTGTGATATTTGCAAGTACTTTGCAAATAACACATTTTGGGTATGGATAGCATTTACTCCCATTTAATGAAGAGGAAAACTAGGATATAAGCACCACTATATTTTCTCCTCCTAACCTATATTTTAGTCCAAAGACACTCAACATGTCACTAAAACATTTGATCAGCAAAAGATAACTCAAACTGATGACAAAGATCTACTTGAAGGAAAAAAAGACAAAAAGATCTACTTAAAGGGAATTGGCAGAAATGTTTTCAGTTCCCACTCCTAACTTGCTATATTTTAAAATCCAACTTCCTAACAGTTCCCTTCTCCAACCAATGCCATGCGATGGGAATAAATAATCACTGACAGAGTAAAAATCACAAGTACATAAAGCTCGCCAGAGTAGCTACTGCTATTCAGCTGAGGGTAACCCATCGGCCACGTGGGGGAATCACAAGGCATCTTTAAAACACATCTAGAAGATCTCATGCTGTTTCGTTTCTAAGATAGACATAAATACTATTGTGTGTACTTGTTCAGAGACCTTGGAGTCTACTACTGCTGTCTGTAGTGATGTGGCGACTCTGCAACACTTCTGCAAACCACATACCTGGGAGCATTTCACAGGTGGTAGCTCTCACTGTGGCCTAGGAAATCACCCTTTCCATCCATTCTAAAAATCTGTGATACTAATTCTCCTGCTTAAAACCTTTTATTAGCTCCCCAGAGGTTTGGGGATGAACTCCAAGTCCCTTTGCAGAAAACATAGGTCACCAGACACGACCAAGTGTCGCCTTTCCATCCATTCTTTTTGTAGACCCCATTCTATCCTGCACATCTCTACTTTTGGGGGTAGAGAGTCCCAGTCTCTGCTGGGAAGTGTTCCCTCTGAAGTTCGAAGTTCACTTTTACCAGGAACCTCCCTTGACCCCAATAGGCTGTCTTTCCTCCTCCATCCCTCTCCTCTGCCCCCATGAGCGCTTCCTGTTCCAAAATCATCCACAACACCACTAGAGGGAACCTGGGTGGCTCGGTCAGTGAAACGTCTGCCTTTGGCTCAGGTCAAGATCCCAGGGTCCTGGGTGGACCTCTCCCTCCCCCTGCTCATTTTTTCTATGTCTCTCTCAAATAAATAGTTAAAAAAAAAAAACCTAGAATTCTTGCCTTAACATTTAAGGTAACGGAGAGCTCCTGAAAGATGCCTCTCTTCTCACCTGGATTATGGAGCTAAGGCTGGAACAGCCAACACCAGAATCTCGAAGGCTAAGAATCACAGAGATTGTTCTTGCTACCTGCCAGCAGTGGGGGGGTCCAGCTGGGGTTCCACCCCTCATCTTCTGGGGTCTAAGTCAGAGGAACAGTCTCCATCTGGGTTGTACTTACCTCTTGGCAGAAGGAGAGGAGCCGGAGAGCTGGAGAAATATTCTGATGGTTGCTGAAGAGTCTAATGGGAATTGGCAGTAGACACAGCCCTTTTCAATCATACTGGCCAAATCAAACCATATGGCTACGCCTCATACAGGTGAGGTGGGGAAGTACACTTCTCCCAAGGCAGGCACAGTAAATCTCACAATAGGTAGAGCTGTATACTCCTCTTACGGGGACAGAGAAAATAACCCAGAACAATAATGCGATCTGCTACAGGCCAATAGCTTTCCTCCTCCATCTCCACTAGTACAAATGAAATCCGTGTATGGTTGTGCTGTGCTGGGGAGGCCTGAGTAAGCAGTAGCTCCAGATTTCCCATCTTCTTCTGCTGGGCCCCCAAGAACTTAGATCTTGTTTCTCCAGTCCCTCTCCAAAACTGGTTTTATTTTACAGGATCCTCTTCCCTACTTCTCCCAATGCTTAATGTGCAAAAGAATTCACTTTCCCTTCTTGCTCCTTCTTAACAGTTCATACCAAAATGACACACAAGCCCTTCTCCCATTCTTGTTAAGCATTCTTGAAAGCAAACAGAGCAGTGACAAATGACCAGCTGTGGGAAACCAGTGGGGTTCACTGTTTCCAGAGGTCCCCAGTCATAAACTGACTGCTTTCTCAGAAGACAGGCAGAAGCATCAAATACTATCTGAAGATGGACTTCCCTACCCTCTTCAATCTCTCACTCTCCCTATCCCCAACCCAAAGGCCTAAAACAAAAAAAGCAGTTGGATTGGGTGAGAAGCCAATAAAATACAAGCAGCAGGTTTCCCTAAGCCACTGTAAAAAATTACCACAAATTTGGTAGCTTCAGAGCATAGTTAAATACCTATTCTTTCATGGTGTTAGAGGCCACAGCCTGAAATCATTAGTAGGAGGCCCAAATCAAAGCATCAGCAGGGCCACACTCCTTCTAGAAGCTCTAGGGGACATTCGTTGCTTGCCCCTCCCAGCTTCTAGAGACCCCTAGCATTCTTGGACTTGAGGCCACAGCATTCCAGTCTCTGCCTCCGTGGTCACGTTGCCTCATCTCCTTCTGCCTGGTTCAACTCTCCCTCTGGCTCCCTCTTAAGATGCATATAATGGCATGTTGGGCCCAGCCAGATAATCCAGGATAAATCTCCCCATGTTGAGATCCTTAACTTAATCACATCTGCAAAGATCCTTTTTCCATCTAAGGTAACGTTCACAGGTTCCAGAGATTAGATATGAAATCTTTGGGGGGAGACCATCTTCCACCTACCACCAGGGCCCTCGGATATGTAGGTTCTTCCCCATACCTGGGAGAGTGGGTTGCCAGGGCTGGCTTGGCACCTGGTACTTGCTGGGCCAGAAGCTTGAAGGGAAACTGAGAAGGGTCACTGCCAATGAGGGTTCGTGAGCCAAAAGGAGATTTTCTGAACAATCAACCATCGAAAGAAGAACAAGATGGCCCATCTCCAGCATGTTCTTACATGGGGAAAACCTGAAATCATTAAATCTAAAACTTGTGTCTATCTATCTGTGCACAAAATAGAATTATGAAGAGAAAAAAAAAAAAGATCAGCCATGAAGAACTCCCTGGGACCACCTATACTAGAGGAAACTCTGAATTCATTTTCCATCCATACTGTAGAAAATATAGCATCATTCTTGCCACATAAAGGGGTGATTCATGGAGCAAGAGCCAAAACCTGTGAAAACATTTCCAGTCTGTTGTTTAAATTCATAAACATATTATCTAGATTTTGGATCTGTGAGTCGTTTCAGTTACAACTTTGTGACAAGCTGGGCTTGGTCGGGATTCTTGTTCTCAGGATGGCCCATAACACATGGGCTCCCAGTTATCCCACCAAACCCTAGCTGAGAGGCAGCTGTGAAGGCATTCAGCTGCTGGAAACTTAAGTTTCTTTTTTTTTTTTTTTTTAAGATTGTATTTATTTACTCATGAGAGACACAGAGGGAGAGGCAGAGACACAGGCAGAGGAAGAAGTAGGCTCCCTTCAGGGAACCCAATGGGAGACTTAACCCCAGGACCCTGGGATGACAGCCTGAGCCAAAGGCAGACGCTCAATCACTAGCCACCCAGGCGTCCTGAAAGTTAAGTTTCAAATCCTTGAGTTGATCAAGAGAGATCAGGTGCTGGTCGGGTGTGAGTTGATCAAGCTGAAGCCCTCTCTAAAGCCCATGGCCCTTCACAGGGGGTCAGAAAGTGTGGACAGCAGAGGGAAGAGGGCTCAGAAGGGGAGCTTCTATGAGCTCTCTGACACTCTGCTCAATGCAAGCAGCCTACCTGTGAAAAATGACAAATATCCAGAATATTTCCCTGAGGGCTGGAAGCTGGTTAGACCAACACTGGGTGCTTTGGATCAGAAAATGAAGGGAAGTTGAGAGAGAACCTTATGAAGGAAAGAGACAAGCAGAGTCTCTCCAGCTGCCTCCATCGTCAGGAATCCTGCTACATCTGCACGATGTTTCAAAAGCACAAAGCCATCAGCCAAGAGCTGTGTGAATACTGCCTGAAAGGAGCTACACAGATTCACGCCTGATTGCTAAGTGGAGAACATATGATCATGAGAACATGAGTTGCCTGCGGTGTATTCAGGGTCTGGGATGCCAACCCCAGAAGCAATTGCCCGTCCTGCGTTTGCCAAAGGGGGCAGGAGGCAGGCAGGATGGTGGGGCATGTGCTTTGTGGCTGGGGGGGCTGAGCTGTTCTCCTCAATGTCCCTGTGGCTGGATTCCTGCTCTGCCCTGGATTGTGAGTTTGATCGTGGCCAGGGCCACGCAAAGGCTCCACCCTCCTGAAAGAGATCTGTGGTGAGGACACCAGATCTGTCATGGGTGCTCTGTGTCCTGAGCCCAATGTGATCCTCTCCCTCCCCTTTTCCTGGGTTTCTCCCAACACACACACCTGGCCCTTCCCAGCAGAAGCAGTGGGCCTCTGCTGCCTCTGAGCCAGATCTAGAATTTCAAAACATTTGGAACCTTGATCTCCATCCCACCTAAAAGACAAACGGACACTCTCTCCATATACTCGAGAGACTCCTTACTGTCCGCAAACCCAAAGTCCTAAACATAAAAAATGAAAAAATAAATGAATAAACAGTCACCAGAAAGCTAACACTGACTCCTCCCACCTTAGCATCCTGACTATGCATGAGGACTAATCATGGGACTTTGAGCAACTGTCAAGCAGCCTGTGCTTTCAGATTCTTTCCACTAGGTGGCATAAGCTGAGCCTTTGAAAAAAATAAAAATCAAAGATTTTGCATAAGTGACTATTTCCTTCCAAGTACAAATAGGAATTTTGCTTTCTAGGAATGGGAGGCTAAGCTCAGGAAAAAGAAAATTGAATTCAGATCCAAGATTATGGAAGACTTTTTTTTTTTCCCAGACTTCTGCCTTCTGCTTTCTCTCTGGAACTATCACTGATGAATGAGAACAGAGATTTCCCCCTGACCTTTCTGCTTAATAAGTGGTTAAGCTTTTCAGTGATGAGTCACCTGTGTTCCTCAAGTGCGGGTAGAGGGAACTACTGTCTTTTACCAATAAAGGTTACCTGCTTTTCATGAGCCCCAAATATTCATGCTTAAAAACAGTCTTGCCCAAAACCTTGACTTACACCTTATCATGTAAAAATAGCATAAAGATTGCCTTGTAGGGGTGGCTTGGTGGATCAGTAGGTTAAGTATCTGCCTCTGGCTCAGATCATGATCTCAGGGTCCTGGGTTGTAGCCCCACATCAGGCTCCCTGCTCAGCGGGGAGTCTGCTTCTCCCTCTCCCTCTCCCCTCCCCACCACTCATGCTTGCTTGCTGTCTCTCAAAAATAATATCTTTTTTTTTTTAAGATTTTTATGTATTTATTCACGAGAGACAGAGAGAGGCAGATACACATGCAGAGGGAAAATCAGGCACCATGCAGGGGGCCCGATGTGGGACTCGATCCCAGGACTCCAGGATCTTGCCCTGGGCCGAAGGCAGGCGCTAAACTGCTGAGCCACCCAGGGATCCCCTAAAATCTTTAAAAAGAAAAAAATAATTGCTTCATAGTATAAGATGCTTAACAACCTACAAAGTAAGAAGGCACCCTGGAGTCAAAAGCCCTGAATTTCCTTGGTACACCTGGCTGGCTCAGTTGGTAGAGCATAGACTCTTGATCTCAGGGTCATGAGTTTGGGACCCACACTGGGTGCAGAGGCTACTCAAAAAAAGTAAATTAAAAAGTAAATAAAGGTAAAGCTTTAATCTATATATTTTTTAAAAGTCCTGAATTTCCATGCTGGCTCCAACTTTTTAAACTGTGAAACTGGTCAAGTCACAATGCTAAGATTCTCAGTTTCAATGTCCAGAAAATGGTGATAATTGTTTGAAAACTAAGTGATCAAATGTGTATGAAATCTTAAGGCCTGAAATGCCCAATATCACTAGTCATTAGGAAAATACAAATCAAAATCACAATAAGGTACTACTTGATAACCCACCAGGATAGCTATTATCAAAAAAATAATAAATGTTGATGAGGATATGGAGAAATTGGAACCTTTGTGCATGGCTGGTAGGAACCTAAAATCATGCAGCTGCTGTGTAAAACACTCTGGCAGTTCCTCAAAAGCTAAACATAGAATTCTCATGTGATCCAGTATTCCGCGCCTAGGTATGTACTCAAAGGCATTGAAAGCAGGAATTCAAACGGATGTTTGTACACTAATGTTCATAACAGCATTATTCACAATAGCCAAACAGCAGAAACAACCCTAGAGCCCACCAACAGATGAATGGATAAACAAAATGTGGTGCATCCACACAATGAAATAGTATTCAGCCATTAAGAGAAATGAAGTCCTGACACATTACACCATAAATGAACCTTGAAAACATTATGCTCCATAAAATAAACCAGACATAAAAGGACAAATACCATATTATTCCATTGCATGAGGTGCAGAGAATGGGCAAATTCATAGAGACAGAGTAGATTAGAAATTACCATGAGCTGGGAGATGGGGAGGTTGAAGGTCATTGCTTTAATGATTACAGAGTTTCTGTTTGGGGTAACAAACAAGATTTGGAAATAGATCCTGGTGGAGGTTGCACACCATGGTGAATATAATTAATACCACCGAGTTTTACACTTTAAAAAATTAGTTAAAATGGTAAATTTTTTAATGTATATTTTGCCAAAATAAGGAAACACAAAATAATAATAATAGGTGGATTTAGAGCAATTTAGTTATTCAAAATCAAGAAAGATTTGGGGATGGCATTTTTCTAAGTGACTATATTTGGTGATTAAATTTCCTCTTACACACACACACACTCACATGCACACACATACACACACACACAGTCCGAAGGCCTGGCACATAACTCATTCAAATCACATTTGTATTCAGCTTGTGTGTGTCGAGTTTGTTCTGGCCCGTTTCATCCTCCCGGCAATCCTGCGAGGCACCCAAGAACCACAGCCAAAAAACCTGCTGTCCCTACACAGTATTATTCCAGAACCCCTTCTAGGTATAGACTCTTTCTTAGTCTTAAGGCAGAGAGGACAAGAGCAGAACATGACACAGTGAAGGCAAAGACATAATATTCAGTGAGTGCTTTGTATACCAGGTGTTTTACATGGGTTCTTCATCTTGAAGCCCAGATTGTACCTCTGCATTTTCCCAGATCTCTCCTTCGGAATCACATTCTCTATATCTGACATTTTCAAGCCTTGCTAAGACATTTCCACAATCTGCTCTAATATAACAGTTATATCTGGGTGTGTCACATTTAGCATATCACGAAAGTTTGTATTGATTTGCCTGTTTTCTCCCCTAAGTTGAGAGGTCCATAAGAATAGGGACTGTTTGTATACTCAGAACCACACTCAGAACCTGGCACAGGACAATTGTTATATATGATAGGCACTCAGCAAACATCGGTTCAATGGCTATGATAGGTATTATTTCCCGATATTTTAGAGATGAGGAACCCGGGGCTAAGGAGGTTTGGAAATGCGTCCAAAGACATGGAGCCGGCAAGCAAAGCACCTAGACTTGAGCCCTGGTCCTTGCAGCCTGTACCAGAAGCAAATCCCTCCACCAAAGTACGTGAGAATTTGAATTAATCAAGGACTATTCAGAATGCTCCACTGGAATCCTCAGTTCTTTTTTTATTTGACCATAATGGTCCATCAAAACTCCCCCTCTCTACCCTTCAAAAATTCTTACAACTCGGGGATCCCTGGGTGGCTCAGGGGTTTGACCTCTGCCTTTGGCCTGGGGCGTGATCCTGGAGTCACAGGATCGAGTCCCTCGTCAGGCTCCCTGCATGGAGCCTGCTTCTCCCTCTACCTGTGTCTCTGCCGCTCTCTCTCTCTCTCTCTCTCTCTCTCTCTGTGTGTGTGTGTGTGTCTCATGAATAAATAAATAAAATCTTTTTAAAAATTTCTTACAACTCATATTTACAAACATAAATCAAAGGCAGGAGTTGCATTGATGAGGCAGAGAGGGCAAGGGGCAGGCAAGGGAAGTAGAAAAAAAATAAACGGCATCTCCTTTTCCTGTGGTTTTTTTTTTCCTCTTTCAATTGAATATGTTTTGAGGGCCCTGATGTCAAATAACAAGGCTGACAAATTTGCTGAAAACCTTCCCTTTTAGCTGATATAGAAGAGCCAATACAATGGACTGGTTGGGTTGCCCATCTACTTACTCTATGCCTGAAGCTCTTTAGGAGCTTTGGGGTCCCTGTAGAAGCCACAGTTCCATTTCAGGATAAGGGCATTTTCATAAGAACTGGATGACTTGTCATGAACTGGATGACAGTAGTGCCTGCCAGAAAGCAGCCTTGTTTCAGTGTAAGGAGCCCAAGGTAATCCCAGCTGTGCCCATTATGCTATCTATTGCTGTGTAACAACTACTCCCGCAATGAAAGCTTAAAGGAGTGAACTTTTATTATCTCTGTGGGTCAGGAATTCAAGTGACTTAGCCGGATGGCTCTGGCACAGGGTATCTCAAGAGGTTGCAGTCAGGAAGTTGGCTGGCACCAGAGGATCCACTCCTCAGATGGCTCCCTCCCCTGAGCTCTTTGCTGTCCTTTGGCAGAGGCCTCAGATGCTTGTCATTTGAGTATCTCCATAGGGTTGCTGGAATAGCCTATGATTCTGACACCAATCCCAATATGTGGGTTCTTTCCCCATGCAAGCAATTCTCCAAGACCAGTTGAGTGTCCCACAATTCAGTTCAGTTTTGACACTACCTATATGCAGATTGTGTCCGATCTCACAGGTTAAGGACTCAGTCTCACTAGACTGTCCCACTTCAGACATAGTCAGAAGTGCAGGCAGTCACCTCTGTTTCTGACTGACCAGCTAGCTATAAATCAGAGGTTCCCAAAACCCCATCCTGAGGTTTCAATGAATTTGCTAGAACAGCTCGCAGAACTCAGGAAACTGTTCACTCTCTAGATTCCTGGTTTATTACAAAGGCTATTAAAGGATGCAAACCAACAGCCAGATGAAGAGATTCAAGACAAGGTATGTGGGAAGATATGCGTGATTTCTGAGCATGGCACTCTCTTTGCATCTCTGTGTGGTCAACAACCTGGAGGCTCTCCAATCCCCATACTTATGTATTTACATGTTTTTATGGAGAATTCATTACACAGGTATGATTGATTACATCATTGGCCATTGGTGACTGACCTCATCTCCAGCCCCTGCCTCCTCTCTAAAGGTCAAAGGGGGTGGGACTTAAACTTCCACCTCCCAATTACATGATTGGCTCCCCCCACAACTAATCCCCATCCTTAAGTGACCTAGAGGTTTTCCAAATGAGACCTCTTTCACATAACAAGACACCTTTTTATTACTCTCATCATGTGAGAAATCACAAAGGTTTTAGGCATTCTGCGCCTAAACATAAGGACAAAGACCAAATATGCATTTCTTATTATAAAGCACAATATCACCCTCACATGGCAGCTGGTTTCTCCAAAGCAAGTTATCCAAGAGAGCACAAGAAGGAAGCTGCAGTGCCTTTTATGACTAGTCTCCCAAGTCACATGCCATCACTTCCACAACATTCGATTCATTAAAAATCAGTAAGTACAATGCACACTCAAGGGGAGGAGAATTGGGCACCACTTTTTAAAAGAAGAAATATTGGGGCACCTGGCTGGCTCTGTCAGTGGAGCATGTGGCTCTTGATCTTGGGGTCATGAGTTCAAGTCCCATGTGGGGTGCAAAAATTAATTCAAAATTTTAAAAATATATTTAAGAATAAAAATAAATAAAAGGAGAAATACCAAAACAAGTAATGGATATATTTTATGACACCACCTCTGTCAACTTAAGAGAGCATTCATTTAAAAACACAAACCTCTGGGGTGCCTGGGTGGCTCAGTCAGTTAAGTGTCCGCCTTTGGCTCAGGTCATGGTCCCAGGGTCCTGGGATCAAGCCCCACATTGGGCTCCCTCCTCAGTGGGGAGTCTGTGTCTCCTGCTACTCCTCTCCCCTGCTCCTGTGCTCTTTCTCTCTCTCTCACCCTCTCTCTCTCAAATAAATAAAATCTTAAAAACAGAAACAAGCAAAACAACAACAACACAAACCTCTTCCTCCCACTCAGGAGATCTTACCTCTCCCAATTAAGTGACCCAAGCTGTCCCAGGTCCTGAGACATTCTCACATATCAGGAATTAATGATTTTCTTGATTCTAACACCCATTTATGAATGGTGTGAGCCCTTGCTCAGTCTAAAGTGTCAGTCGTTCACTATTGAGTACAATATTTACCAAACACTCTCTATTTCCCAAGTACTGAGCAGCTAGAGGTGAATGCAAAGACAAAAGACAGTGTCCCTGGTTCAAATGGCTCCAAGTTGAACTCAGATGAGAAGTAAGTAACCACTTGTCACAAGGCGATGGTAAAGTATTATGACAAAACGATGGTTCTGGGGCTCTAAGAACACACAAAGGAGATAACTACACTGGACTAGAGAGTGAGGAGAGGAAAAGAAACGCCTGCCAGATAAGATAATCTTAGAGATGAGTTTTAAATGATGAGTCACTATAGCCATGTTAAAAAGAAGGGGCGGGGAGGGAAAACTCACCAAGAGATCCTTGACTTGCATGATGAGGCAATGACAATGAGAAAGAACACAGACTGAATATTTTAGAGTGCATGGTTCCTTAGGGCTGGTATACGATCGGATTGAGTGGGAAGTAAGAAATGAGTTCAACAGGCTGCCAAGCTGAGCTTGGATTTTTCTCTGAAGCCAGCTGGGAGCCATGGAACTACTTTAATCAGTGTGGGCAAAAATGAAACATGCACTTAAAAAGGTCCCTACTCAGGGCACCTAGGTGGCTCAGTCGGTTAAGGTCTGCCTTTCACTCAAGTCATGATCTCAGGGTCCTGGGATAGAGTCCCATGTGGGGCTCCCTGCTCAGGAGGGCATCTTCTTCTCTCTCTGCCCCTCCCCTTGCTCCTACTCTCTCACATGGGTGCATTCTCTCTCTCTCTCTCTCTCTCAAATAAGTAAATAAAATATTTTTAAAAAATAAGTAAAATAAAAAGGTCCCTACTCAGCAATTTAGAAATATATTTGAAGTAAATTCAAAATGGAGAGTAGAAGGCCAGTCTGGAGGCTGATAGTGTAGTCGAAGAAAGAGATGAGCAGGACCAACCCAAGGACACAATGACAGTGGGGCAGAGGGGTGACCTCAAAGATGAAGGATAGAGAACGGACGTATTTGGTGACCTGTTGAATAAGGTGAGCACAGGGAAGGAACCAAGGGAGCCTGAGTTTAGGTCTTAGGATTATGCCCTGGACGAAGGGGATCCACTTTGCTAATAAAACAGGAAATAGAGGACTAGAGAGAAGAATGAAATCAATGCAGCTTAGAGAACATTGGGTTTGAGTACTTATAGGATAAAGCCCTTCCATTAGTTTGGGCTTACTGGGCGGAGAGTAGTTTGAGTTAATAGAAAACTAAATTATAGTTAGTTCTCAGAGCAGCCAAGTAGAGCAAGCAACTCTTGATCTCACAGTGGTGAGTTCCAGTCCCATGTTGGGTGTGGAGCCTACTTGAAAAAAAAATGAAAAAAAGAAAACTAAGGTATTGACTTTTATATGAAAAATTATAATTGTGTTGTGTTTTGCTTTATTTTTTTATTAATTTGCCTTTTTGGGGATGCCTGGGTGGCTCAGTGGTTGAACATCTGCCTTTGGCTCAGGTTATGATCCTGGGATCGGGTCCCACATTGGGCGCCTTGCAGGGAACCTGCTTCTCCTTCTGTCTGTGTCTCTGCCTCTTTCTGTGTCTCTCATGAAGAAAGAAATTTTTTTAAAAAATTTTTAATTTGCCTTTTTTTAAATAATCTCCACCCCCAAAGAGCACTCCAAATCACAACCTTGAGCTCAAGAGTCACATGTTCTACCGACTGAGCCAGCCTAGTTCTCCTTGCTGTGTCTTGTCTTGATCTTACCTATCTCCTATTTGACCTGCCTTATTGAATCTTTTTTTGTGAACATGTAAGAATTCTATCATTGTGGATTTAAATGGTTATTTCCAAATGCTCAAAGGTACTGAGAAATTTCATTTGCTGCACATTTTTTAATGTCCCTTTCTAATTGGTTACACTGTGATATATTCACACGGTGAAGTACTGTGTAGCCATTTAAAATGGTTTGTATTTAAAAATATTTAATGAATGGTGAAATCATTGAAAGTTCTCCTAAGTGAAAGAGGGCAGGTTACAAAATAGTACATACAATCTGATTCTAATTTTCATAAGAATATGTGTGCATCTATATACATAGGGAAAAAATGGAAGGCAAAACAGCAAAATATCATTCTGCCTATCTGAGTGTTGAGAATTTGAAATGATTTTTTTATTTTCTTGTTGTGCCTTTATGCATTTGCCAAAATCAAAACAATGAATATTTAATGTCCCGGGGTTTAAAAATTCATATTGTTTCCAAATGCTTTGCCTTATAAATTTATTCCACACCCACAGTGGCAAATCTTAAAACTGAAAATAAATTCCACAAATCAGCAGAAGTTATCTCTGGATCGTGCGGCCAACAGCAATAGATTTTCCTTATACATTTTTGCACTTTTCCCCCATAATGGAAAGGTTTATAATTAGAAATAGGTTTCTAGGAGGAAATACATTTCTTTCCTTCCTCTGGCCCATAAAAGTTCACTATCAGGAAAGAACCTGATGTTACTCATTTGCACCTCAGTGAGAAGCTTCCCCTTAGGTTCTCTAATTAGAAGGATGTCTGCCTTCTACCAGGGCAGGGGTCCAGTGGCTCAGCCCACCTACTGCTCCACCGGCCTTTCACAAGGAGTTACGGCCTCATAGGAGATCCCTTCTTCATGCTTTCTCCTGCTCCCCTCAGGGACTGAGAGCCCTGTGTCCACAATTTCCTCCTTAGGTCATATTTCTGTCCTAGTTTTGCTCTTCGGTGTTCAGTGTAAGATTCCATGGCTAGGAAAGCACATTGACTGCATGGAGCTACTTATAAGAAAAACCAGAGCAACCTCCAGTGGCTGAAGAGGTGAATTCCTCCTAGAACTCTTTTCTTTTTTTCTTTTTTTTAAAGATTTATTTATTCAGGAGAGACACAGAGAGAGAGAGAGAGGCAGAGACACAGGCAGAGGGAGAAGCGGGCTCCCTGTGGGGGGCCTGATGAGGGACTCCATCCCAGGACTCCAGGATCAGGACCTGAGCCAAAGGCAGATGCCCAACCACTGAGCCACCCAGGCATCCCTCTTTTTTCTGACTCTTGGCCACAAGCCCCTTCTTTTTGCTTTTTTTCTTTTTTCTTCCAGTTCACTCACTCCTTTACAGCAAGGCCTGGATTTTCTGAGGCAACGCAGTTACAAATGTCTTGTGCCCTGATCCCCTGATGGACCCTCATGCTTTTGTCAGCTCGAGCATGCTGATTCTTGGTTCAGGAAATGTGGTCACCAGAGATGACCTCCCTGGGAGCCTCGCAAGGGCCACAGGCCGCATAGAGATGAGAATTCCCCATCCCTCTACAGGTGAGGAGGTGAGGCTCCAGGAGATGAAGTGGTTTGCCACAGGCAGTGAAAATGGCCCCGAGCCAATACACAAGCCCTGCGTTCCTTTATTTACTCCTGCTTTCCTGTGCTCTGCAATTCCCTTACTAGACACAGAACCTTTCATTCCATCTTTGGAAAGAAGTCCTAGATGCCAGCTGAACTTGAAGGAAATGACTCATTGTGAACAGCTGAGTTTCCTAGATAGCTAAGGGCTTTCTTCCCTATCACCCATTTCCACTCCTTCCTCCTCTCTATCCCCCTTCCTCTCCTCTGTTTCCCTCGATTACTTTTAAACTCTTTGGAATAGTCATATATCTGGCTACCTCTAAATGTGAGCTAGAGCCTCCACCCTATCCACAGGGCTACAGCCACGGCCCAAGTTCCCTAGCAGAGCACACGGCATGAGTCATAGCAAGCTGGTTGGTAGGAAGGGGAGAAAAATTGGATCTACATTTTTCTAGAGCACAAGGGAGGCACCAAGCTTTCAGTATTGCCTTCAAATCCAGCACAATATATTGCAAAGTTTCTTGCCTTGGAAATAAAAGAGCTGAATGTGTGACAACACAAGAATATCATGATAAATCTAATTATAGGGGCACCTGTGTAGGTCAGTGATTGAGTGTCTGCCTTTGGCTCAGGGTATGATCCTGGGGTCCTGGGATCAAGTCCCACCTCAGGCTACCTGCAGGGAGCCTGCTTCTCCCTCTGCCTGTGTCTGTGCCTCTCTCTCTGTGCCTCTCATGAATAAATAAATAATTTTTAAAAATAAAATAAAATAAACCTAATTATAGCTAATATATATTTAGTGCTTACCACGTGCCAACACTGTGCTAATTGCTTTGCATATATGCATTCTTTGATCAATATCAAGGCACTCAGTCATGGTGCAGTGGTGTGAAACAGCAACGTTTGAGAGACTATTGAAGAATGGGGACATTTGCCTCTAAACTTTTTAATTCTTGGATTTGTTTTCCTTTTTCTGAGTCTCCCATTGCTATTAGGTTGCTAAATATTATTGTTCTGGATTTCTGATTTGCTTTCTTCAATCTCCTACAAATTTAGAAGGATAAGCCAATCATGCTGGAATTCTATCCAGTAAAAGGTAAGTATGGTTGATAAGGGCACATAAGTTAAATATAGTAACAATAATGCATGTGTGGTACCCAGATAGAAATATACTTAATATATCTGTTTCATTCATTTTAGGTGCCAGAACCTTTATTTTAACTTTTTATGCTGAAATAATTTCCAACTTACAGAAAAGTTACAAGAACAGTGCAAGGAACTTCCATATACTTTTCACCAACCTTTCACTGACTCTGGCTGGAAGGATCTCAGTGAGTTCACGGGGTACAATTTCTCAGGATCACTAGTAAAGAATGTCGTCATTCTAAGTATTGCTTAGTCTGTCATACATTTAATCTCCTAATTTTTCTTCCTGCCTTAAGTGATTAAGATTTAGCTAAATTAATTTTGCTACCTATTTTGAACCTGAAATCAGAAGTATGGAAAGCCCTAGAGGTATTAAAGCCATTGACCTGATGACCTACAGAAGTTAAACTATTTCAGACTGAAGAAAATTAATCCTGGCTTGTAGCTACACTATTTATTTATTCATTACAAGTATTTATTGCTAGGAACATTTTGTAATGGATATAACACTGTCAGAAGGCCTTTCTATCTACTCTTGTCCTCTAATATGGAAGCACATCTGACTTCATCAAGGATGGAGGGTATTCTGATAAAGCAAAAAATAGAGAGAAATTAAAAGTTTTCTTAAATATTTCTTTCTGCAGCCAAATTATTCATCACTGAAGTTTTTGTTTTGTTTTGTTTTTAGTGATCTTATTTTCTAATGCCTGGAATCTATGTTGCTAAAATGAATTTTAAAAGACTGACGGGGCGGGGGAAGGTGCCTGCGTGGCTCAGTAATTGACCATCTGCCTTTGGCTCAGGGGGAGATCCTGGGGTCCTGGGATGGAGTCTCACATTGGGCTCCCTGTGGGGAGCCTGCTTCTCTCTCTGCCTATGTCTCTGCCCCTCTCTGTGTGTCTCTCATGAATAAATAAATAAAATCTATTTAAAAAAAAGAAGAAGACTGAAAGGTAAGGACTGTGTATTTCAATGGTACAGACTTTCACTGCATAAGCTAATGCTGAATTAAACACCAAGCTGATTTGAGTTAAATGTTGAATATACATTAAATACCAGGAGAGTTCGACCACTGGTTAGAAAAATGTCAAGATGATCTTCCTCATGGTTTCTCTAAACCATACTCCCCTTCATGCAACCCAAAACCCACATACTTCTTAAATTTGTATTTATTTAGTCACTCATTCATTCAACATTTGTATGGTAGGGTATCTTTCCTCTTAAGACAAAAACAAAAACAGTGCTGCCACCATAAATGATGATTTGAGCACATCCTGAAATCTTATCACTCCTACTCAGCTCAAACATATAAATCCGTTTAATGTAAAATTATACCTGAAAAGTATATGGCCATTTCTAAAGTGTTATAATATGAAGTAGACATACCACCTAGGAAGTGTCCTTGTCAAAAACATTTAAGACCAAAAAACAAATAGGGATGCCTGGGTGGCTCAGCAGTTGAGCGTCTGCCTTTGACTCAGGGTGTGGTTTCTGGTTCCAAGATCAAGTCCTGCATCAGGCTCCTTGCGAGAAGCCTGCTTCTCCTTCTGTTTATGTCTCTGCCTCTCTCTGTGTTTTCCATAAATAAATAAATAAAATCTTAAAAAAATAAAAGACTGAAAACAAACATTCAAGACTAATCACAGATTTATTTATTTATTTATTTATTTATTTATTTATTTATTTTAGTAATCTCTACACCCCACATAAAGCTCTAATAATGACTGGAAGTTCAAGAGTCACACGCTCTACAGAATGAGGTAGCCAGATGCCCAAGACTGATCACAGCTTTTGACATAACTCTAAGTTACAAAAAGTACAGGGGTAAAAGAAAAATTTAAATAATACTATGAAGAAATAGTCAAACAAGTTCAGTACATGGGATATTTTTTAAGACAATGGCCTGGTATGTCTAATAATAAGCCAGTGTAATGGAGGGGAAATGTGGTAGAGGGATTATATTCTAAGTTCAAAAGTCATAACAACCATACATAATTCATGATAGTTGGTTAAGCCATAGTTGAAAAAAATGAGCTATACAAATTTCTCCTTAATTGGAAAAAAATGAGCTTACATATTAAAGTATGTTGAAAAATTATTGTCAATTCACTTAGGTTTCACAATGGCACTGTGGGTATATATGAGAATATGCTTATTTTTTTTAAGATTTTATTTATTCATGAGAGACACACTGAGAGAGAGGCAGAGACACAGGCAGAGAGAGAAGCAGGCTCCATGCAGGAAGCCCAATGTGGAACTAGATGCTGGGACTCCAGGATCACACCCTGAGCCGAAGGCAGACGCTCAAACACTGAGCCACCCAGGCACCAGAGATTGTCATTATTTTTAAGAGGTACTGCTAAAGTATTTGGGGTGTAAGCATGCTGGAGTTCACAAATTAATTTATATTTATATTTATAAAACAACAGAAAATTATGTGTGTATGCATAATATATATATAAGCAGGGAATTAGAAATAAATCACATACATATTTACATAAACATATGTTTGCATGTACACAAACAGAGAGAAAAAGCAAATGTGACAAAACGTTAACAACTGTTAAATCTAAATGGTGGATAGTATTCATTCCACTATATTTTTAAATTCTCTTTAAGATTGAAATTTTGTATCATAACATGTTGATGAGAAAAACACATAGCAAAAGGAAAGATAACCTCTACACACCAGCAATGGGAAGAGTGGTAAGAGGGGGCTGAAGCCACGGGTCCCATAGTGGGGCAAACACCAGGCAGAGACCACACGGGCTGAGTGTTCAATGTCTGAGCAGAAACAAGAGTTGTCCCCACACGTCCACCAGCTGCTGCACAGAAATAGTGGACAGTCAGGAGCTGGGAGGAATAATCATCCAACAAAAAGAGCAAGAAATCTGATGCTTGTGGAGATTGAAACAAACATCCTCAGAACTTTGGAGGTTGAACTGAATGTTCTCAGAAGCTTGGTATATGATTGGGATCCCTCAAATAGCAGTGAAGATCCAGACTAATCACACCCCCAATACTAATGGCCCATCAGTATCCCCAAGCTCAGACTGGAAAATGAACACAAGGGAGAACAATGAGAACCAAAATTGTCTTTTTTTTAAGATTTATTTATTTATTTATTCATAAGAGACAGAGAGAGAGAGGCAGAGACATAGGCAAATGGAGAAGCAGGTTCCCTGTTTTCCAATTCTGGAAATTGATCCTAGGACCCCAGGATCACCAGCTGAGCCAAAGGCAGATGCCCAACCACTGAGCCACCAGGAGTCCCAAGAATCAAAACTGTCTACACCCACATAGTTCGGTGTCTTCATTAACACAACTTTGGTATTCCCTTGTATTCATTAGCATAATTTTGCTAACCCAAGTGACTCTTATCTAAGAAAGAAAAAATTGCAAATAAATAGTTCACTGTAGGAACTTATCAAAAGACCCAGCAATTCAAGAAAGCATCAACAGACAGTTTATATGCCAAGACGCTTTGAATGCCTTGTCCCAAAACCTTCACCTTGCTGTTTCCACAAGTCCTAAACTCTTTTATTTAAGATTTCATTTATTTATTTATTTGAGAGAGAGAGAGAGAGAGCATGAGAAAGTGAGCACGGGGTGGGGAGGGGCAGAGGGAGAAGCAGATTCCCCACTGAGCAGGGAGCCGATAGGGGACTCGATCCCAGGACCCTGAGGTCATGATCTGAGCTGAAGGCAGACAGGTAACTGACTGAGCCACCCAGTCGCCCCATGAAAATTCTAAACTCTTATTATCATGATAATTGCCCAATTCTAATCAAGTCCCTGATTGAAAGACCTGCCTTAAACCAGAGTTCAAAATCTCAGTAAATCAGGACTTGTAGAGAAGCTATCTGTGAAGTTGGCATTCTCTCTCCCTCTAATAAGCAGTAAATACAGTTTTGTGTTACCAAGAGGTTACTTGGGTACTATTTGGGAAGCCAGCATTCTATAGGGACAAAGAGAAAATTCCATAGCCAACAAAGGAAAAAGGCAGCATACAATAAAGTAATGGCAAGGACACTGAAAAAAAAAAACAAAAAAAAAAAGACTTCTCATCAGCAAAAATAAACGCTGGAAGACAATGAAGTAATATCTTTGATGTGCTGAGGAAACATAATTGGAACTGAAATTTCTAAAGTCAGGCAAAATATCATTTACAAGTCAAGGCAAATTAGAAAAATTTTTTTGACACTCAAGCACTTAGAAATTACTACTAATAGATCCGTACAAAAAGAAATACTAAATTAGAAAAAAATGAACCTAGAAGGGATGAAAAGGATAAAGAAGCAAGAGTATGCAAAAGAATTGTTAAAATATGCTGGTAAGTCTAAATAAATACTGAATGTGAAAAAAATTACAATATCAATCATTTTGTGTGTTTTCAAAAACCAGCTGGCATTCCCAGTTAAAGACAGCATATTAAAAGCAAGCATTTGATTCTGCTTCTTCCTGAAACCCCACAAAAATTACAGTCAAAGGATTTTTTTTTTCAAACATAAAACCCACCAGAATGAAAAGAACAGGAAATATTTCAGTAGCAACAAAATGTTGGGTGCTGAGAAGCAGAAGGCATGTCAGTTGGGGAATACTGGTGATCAATCTGATTTCACCACAGAGCGCCCAAAAGGCCAGGCAACTGGCAACACCAGCTCTCCCTAGGGTTAAGTCTGAAGATGGACTAAACCCACACACTTCCCTGGAAGTCTGTTTAAGAGAAACTCCACAGATGTCCTCTCACTGCAGTCAAGCAACTGCTCCTTCTCTATCCTAGCGTGAGACTGGAGGCTTATTCTCTGAAGAGATAAAACACAGGGTCTCTGGACTGGGGGACTATCAGGCATAGTTGAGCATGCTGGTATCCTACTAAAAACAGGAGGGAAAAAGAAAAAAAAGAAAAAAATTAAAAAAAAAAAAACAAAAAAACAGGAGGATGCCCAGAAAACCGGGCTTCCAGAGGCGAAAGGAATTCCTTGTATGAGAATAAGAGCAATCCCAGGGTAACAGCTCAACTCTAGAGTAGAGAGCAACCTGTCTGGAATGGGACAAGTCAGAAAGTTCCAGGAAAGACTTATGGGGGGGTGGGGGGAGGGAAACAGAGGCAGGGAATGACACTGAGAAAGTAATTGATATGCTTGCCAAGAGGAGATTCAGGCAACTGGGGTAAAGTATGGGGCTGAATTAGTGAGACATTCCTGAAAATTAAGCATACAAATAACTATTAATTGGAAGGAAAATAGTTACACAAGAGGGGTACCTGGGTGGCTCCATGGTTGAGCATCTGCCTTTGGCTCAGGGTGTGATCCTGGGGTCCTGGGATCGAGTCCCACATCGGGCTCCCTGCATGGAGCCTGCTTCTCCCTCTGCCTGTGCCTCTGCCTCTCTCTGCGTGTCTCTCATGAATAAATAAATAAAATCCTTTAAAAAAAATAAATATAAACATTTAAAAAACAAAGTACAAAGTTTATGCAAGAAAGGAAAAGTAATAGCAAACAAACAACATGGTTCAACTGTGAATCACAGTTCTATGGTTTTAACATCTTAAACATTGACTACTTATAAACAAAATTACGACATAGCTGTTTAAAAAATATATAGAAAGGGGAAGTTTACACATACCTTGTGGGGGATGGAATAAAGAGAAAAGAAAAAAAAATCTCAGTGTTCATCTCAAGAAATCAATAGGTAATGCCTAAAACTGAAAACTCAAAAAAAAAAAAAAAAACCCAGCAATATAAATATATTACTGAGAAATAAAATGAAAGAAATACCCAGTGTTTTTCAATACGTTTGCTTCCAGAAAGCAGGGAGCGGGAAAAGATCACGGAGAAGGAGGAAGACAGGGCTCTAGGCAGAAGGGTGCTACTGTTTTGCAAGTATTGCACAAAGTATCGATCTTTATGCATGTTACAGGACTGATGACCATAAAAACTAAGAAATTTTTCTAAAGCTGGATTCAAAATACTGGATAGTAATAACAAAGAATATGGGAGAAAAAGTATTTCCAAAGGAAATTGAAATAAAAATCCTCTTGCAGAGGGTAAAAGGACCAATTAAATGTAGGCTTTGTTTAAATAAAGTTGACAGAGCTCAGTAAAGAGAATTCAAAACACTAGACAAACCCAACCCAAGAAAGGAAAAAAGAAAAAAGAGAAGCCTCGATAAATTAAAAAAAAAACCCACAAAGTAAGATGGCAGAAATTACTTTAAATAGATCAGTCATCACAATAAACTTAAAAAGAGAATCACTATTAAAATACAGGTTGTAAAAAAAAATAAATATAAAATAAAATAAAATAAAATAAAATAAAATAAAATAAAATAAAATAAAATAAAATAAAATAAAATAAAATAAAATAAAATACAGATTGTGGGGACGCCAGGGTGGCTCAGTCAGTTTAGTGGCCAACTCTTGATTTCAGCTCAGGTCATGATCTTAGGTTGGTGAGATGGATCTTGCCTTGGCTTGGAGCTCAGTGGGGAGTCTACTTGAGATTGTAACCCTCTCCCTCTGCCCTTCCCCCTACCTGAGTTTTCTCTCTCTCTCTCTCTCCCTCTCTCTCAAATAAGTAAATAAATCTTTTTTAAAAAAATAAACCAGGGGATCCTGGGTGGCTTGGTGGTTTGGCGCCTGCCTTTGGCCCAGGGCGTGATCCTGGAGTCCCAGGATTGAATCCCATATCAGGCTCCCTGCATGGAGTCTGCTTCTCCCTCTGCCTGTGTCTGCCTCTCTCTCTCTGTCTCTCATAAATAAATAAATAAAATCTTTAAAAAAATAAAAATAAAATACAGATTGATTTTTTAAACCTAGTTATAAACAGTTTATAAGAGGTACACTTAAAATAAAAAATATATATACATGTATTATTCCAGACAGAGATTGTGTTTAAAAAGTCTTAGAGAGACAACCTATCAACTAAAAAAAAAAAGTTATAAATGATTTTTTTAAAGCTGTGAATTTTATGTAACTAATAACATAATTCGGTACTATCCCAAGCAAAAATGGACAGAATTAGGCAAAGGAATTAACATGCCCATAAACCTGGGAGATTTTAATCCATCTCTCAAAAGTTAGTAAATCAAGATAAAAAAATAAGGACTTAGAAAATCCTTTAGAAAACCTTACATAGGAGGAAAATAAAGATAGAAACTTGCATTCCAAAATAGAGATTAAATATCCTGTTCAAGCATGTGCAGGACATTTGCTAAAATTGGCCACATAGAAAGCCACTAAGGAAATCTCAACCAATTTCATAGAACTGACATTTAAAATTAATTCATAAGAATCCAGAAATGGGCCCTCAACTCTATGGTCAACTAATATTTGACAAAGCAGAAAAGACTATCCACTGGAAAAAAGGACAATCTCTTCAATAAATGGTTCTGGGAAAATTGGACAGCCATGTACAGAAGAATGGAACTAGACCCTTCTCTTACACCAGACACAGAGATAAACTCAAAATGGATGAAAGATCTAAATGTGAGACAAGATTCCATCAAAATCCTAGAGGAGAACACAGGCAACACCCTTTTTTAATAATAATAAATTTATTTTTTATTGGTGTTCAATTTGCCAACATACAGAATAGCACCCAGTGCTCATCCTGTCAAGTGCCCCCCTCAGTGCCTGTCACCCATTCACCCCCACCCCCCGCCCTCCTCCCCTTCCACCACCCCTAGTTCATTTCCTAGAGTTAGCAGTCTTTACGTTCTGTCTCCCTTTCTGATATTTCCCACACATTTCTTCTCCCTTCCCTTATATTCCCTTTCACTATTATTTATATTCCCCAAATGAATGAGACCATATAATGTTGTCCTTCTCTGATTGACTGATTTCACTCAGCATAATACCCTCCATTCCATCCATGTCAAAGAAAATGGTGGGTATTTGTGGTTTCTAATGGCTGAGGAATATTCCATTGTATACATAGACCACATCTTCTTTATCCATTCATCTTTCGATGGACACCGAGGCTCCTTCCACAGTTTGGCTATCGTGGCCATTGCTGCTATAAACATCGGGGTGCAGGTGTCCCTGCGTTTCATTGCATCTGAATCTTTGGGGTAAATTCCCAACAGTGCAATTGCTGGGTCGTAGGGCAGGTCTATTTTTAACTCTTTGAGGAACCTCCACACAGTTTTCCAGAGTGGCTGCACCAGTTCACATTCCCACCAACAGTGTAAAAGGGTTCCCTTTTCTCCGCATCCTCTCCAACATTTGTTGTTTCCTGCCTTGTTAATGTTCCCCATTCTCACTGGTGTGAGGTGGTATCTCATTGTGGTTTTGATTTGTATTTCCCTGATGGCCAGTGATGCGGAGCATTTTCTCATGTGCTTGTTGGCCATGTGTATGTCTTCCTCTGTGAGATTTCTCTTCATGTCTTTTGTCCATTTCATGATTGGATTGTTTGTTTCTTTGGTGTTGAGTTTAATAAGCTCTTTATAGATCTTGGAAACTAGCCCTTTATCTGATAGGTCATTTGCAAATATCTTCTCCCATTCTGTAGGTTGTCTTTTAGTTTTGTTGACTGTATCCTTTGCTGTGCAAAAGCTTCTTATCTTGATGAAGTCCCAGTAGTTCATTTTTGCTTTTGTTTCTTTTGCCTTCGTGGATGCATCTTGCAAGAAGTTACTGTGGCCGAGTTCAAAAAGGGTGTTGCCTGTGTTCTCCTCTAGGATTTTGATGGAATCTTGTCTCACATTTAGATCTTTCATCCATTTTGAGTTTATCTTTGTGTATGGTGAAAGAGAGTGGCCTAGTTTCATTCTTCTGCATGTGGATGTCCAATTTTCCCAGCACCATTTATTGAAGAGACTGTCTTTCTTCCAATGAATAGTCTTTCCTCCTTTATCGAATATTAGTTGACCATAAAGTTCAGGGTCCACTTCTGGGTTCTCTATTCTGTTCCATTGATCTATGCGTCTGTTTTTGTGCCAGTACCACACTGTCTTGATGACCACAGCTTTGTAGTACAACCTGAAATCTGGCATTGTGATGCCCCCAGATATGGTTTTCTGTTTTAAAATTCCCCTGGCTATTCGGGGTCTTTTCTGATTCCACACAAAACTTAAAATAATTTGTTCTAACTCTCTGAAGAAAGTCCATGGTATTTTGATAGGGATTGCATTAAACGTGTATATTGTCCTGGGTAACATTGACATTTTCACAATATTAATTCTGCCAATCCATGAGCATGGAATATTTTTCCATCTCTTTGTTCCTCAATTTCTTTCAGAAGTGTTCTATAGTTTTTAGGGTATAGATCCTTTACCTCTTTGGTTAGGTTTATTCCTAGGTATCTTATGCTTTTGGGTGCAATTGTAAATGGGTTGACTCCTTAATTTCTCTTTCTTCAGTCTCATTGTTAGTGTATAGAAATGCCACTGACTTCTGGGCATTGATTTTTGTATCCTGCCACACTGCCAAATTGCTGTATGAGTTCTAGCAATCTTGGGGTGGAGTCTTTTGCGTTTTCTATGTAGAGTATCATGTCATCGGCGAAGAGGGAGAGTTTGACTTCTTCTTTGCCAATTTGAATGCCTTTAATGTCTTTTTGGGCAACACCCTTTTTGAACTTGGCCACAGCAACTTCTTGCAAGATACATCTATGAAGGCAAGGGAAACAAAAGCAAAAATGAACTATTGGGAATTCATCAGGATAAAAAGCTTCTTCACAGCAAAAGAAACAGTCAACAAAACTAAAAGACAACCTACAGGATGGGAGAAGATATTTGCAAATGACCCATCAGTTAAAGGGCTAGTATTCAAGATCTATAAAGTACTTATTAAACTCAACAGCAAAGAAACAAACAATCCAATTATGAAATGGGCAAGAGACATGAACAGAAATTTCACCAAAGAAGACATAGACATGGCCCACAAGCACATGAGGAAATGCTCCACATCCCTGGCCATCCGGGAAATACAAATCAAAACCACAACGAGATACCACCTCACACCAGTGAGAATGGTGAAAATGAGCAAGACAGGAAACCACAAATGTTGGAGAGGATGTGGAGAAAGGGGATCCCTCTTGCACTGTTGGTGGGAATGTGACCTGGTGCAGCCACTCTGGAAAACTGTGTGGAGGTTCCTCAAAGAGTTAAAAATAGAACTGCCCTATGATCCAGCAATTGTACTGCTGGGGATTTACCCCAAAGATGCAGATGCAGTGAAACAGCAGGACACCTGCACCCCAAAGTTTATAGCAGCAAAGTCCACAGTAGCCAAACTGTAGAAGGAGGCTCGGTATCCATGGAAAGATGAATGGTTAAAGAAGCTGTGGTCTATGTATACAATGGAATATTCCTCAGCCATTAGAAATGACAAATACCCATCAATTGCTTCGACGTGGATGGAACTGGAGGGTATTATGCTGAGTGAAGTAAGTCAGTCGGAGAAGGACAAACATTATATGGTCTCATTCATTTGGGGAATATAAAAAATGGTGAAAGGGAATCAAGGGGAAAGGAGAGAAAATGAGTGGGAAATATCAGAGAAGGTGATGGAACATGAGAGACTCCTAACTCTGGGAAACAAACAAGGGGTGGTGGAAAGGGAGGTGGGCAGGGGGATGGGGTGACTGGGTGACAGGCACTGAGGGGGGCACTTGATGGGATGAGCACTGGGTGTTATGCTATATATATGTTGGCAAATTGAACTCCAATAAAAAATAATTTAAAAATAAAATGAATTCATATACACTAGAAAAATTGGGAAATGTAGATATTTTAAAGCACAAGGTAAAAATTTTCTGTCATCCCACTCTAGCTAGAGCTGCCCTCTTTAAAAATTCGGCATAGTTCCCTTTCAGTCTTTTTCAAAATGTGTATTTATACCCACTTTTCTTTTTCTTTCCTTTTTTTTAAAGAGGGATTTGCTGCATATTCCTTTTGTATTTTGTTTTATTTGCACGTAGCGTCCTGGCTTATTTCTGCTATAAGGACACTAGCCTCTGTAGAGTTTATTTTCATTCCAAAGGCAGGCTAATGGAAGGAATATCGGCTCGTTGCGATAATGTGTGGCTCTTAGAAGAAAGTGAATATTCCGAGCGGTACAAAGTGTTCATCCTTAGGTAAACCAGAAGGAACGTGGCTACAGAATGCATTGCAGGAGAGATGAAGAGCAAGGCATGAGAGTTCAGCAAAAGCCGGATTGTCCCTCGACCCACCAATTCAGAGGCTCCTCCACCCCCAATTCACAACTAGCAAGAGCCCGCGGAGGGAAGGGCCCACCAGTCCCACCTGCCGACCTGGGGGAGAGGAGGTGCTACCGAGGGCCCGAGGAGGAAGCCCTGGGACAGGCCCTGGGGGATGGGGATTTGGGGGAATAAATCACAATCAGCACGGGGCATCCCGAAGGACCGGGAGGCTTCCGCTCCGCCTCCCCTCACCACAGGCCCATCGCTAAATAGTCACCACGGTCTGTCTTCTGCTCCTGGACCCTTGAGGGGGAAATGCTGTTTGAACCCGCGGCAGAGGTGGGGGAGGACGAGCCCGGGGCTGCTGCTCGTGCCTGTCTGCGGGGGGAGCCGGGCACCGCGGCCCCCGCTCCGGCCCAGCTCCTCCCGCCTCCCGCCGCCCGCGCACCCTGGACCCTGCCACCGGCGAGCCACACCCCCAGGGGACAAGGACTCAAGGTCTGGGAATGCCTGCCGTCCTGGAATTTCTGCCCAAAGCCTGCCACACAGTAGGACTTGGTGCATTTTAACTATTGCTGTTCTTTATCTTCAGGTATGCCTACTTGGCACAGGCTTTGGTTTAAAAGAGTCCTGGTTTAAATCCATGCCCAAATCCCACTTATTAGCTACTTGGCTGCTGCAGAGTGGATTTACCACCACTCTACACCTGTTCCCTCAACTGTAAGATGGAATTAATACCTACCTTATGGGATTAAATTAGCTAATGTATGTAAAGCATTTAGCATAGTGCCCAGCCTGTGGTTAATGGTAGGGGTTAGGCTTACCATTTAACACATGGTTGTTGGTGTTTCTTGGGGTTTTTCTCCCCATTCTACTTCTTCTCCCTCTCTCTCTTATTTAAATATTTTGTGGGGAGAGAGGCATTTCTTTTGATACCACCTGGAAATCTATTCCTATTTTTTAGTAACCTCATTTTTTCAAGTCTTAGTTCATCCCAGTATAGTGAGTGTATCCATTCATGCCTTCTAGTATGGAGAGCAGAGATGTAAAGAAGTACAGAAAGAAGTGAAGTTAGGGATGTCTGGATGGCCAGCTGTTGAGCATCTGCCTTCAGCTCAGGGCATGATCCTAGGGTCCTGAGATTGAGTCCCACGGGGAGTCTGCTTCTCCCTCTACCTGTATCTCTGCCTCTCTCTCTCTCTCTCTCTCTCTATCTCTCATGAATAAATAAATAAATAATCTTTTAAAAAAAGAAATATAGCTCATGGTTCCTTTGATAGATATCTGTATCAACACAAATGAGGAAGAGACAATAGAAAGTAGATCGAGAAAGGTTTTATAAAGGAAGTGACTCTTCAGCTTCATCTTGCAATACAAACATCTGGAATCAGAGAGCCCTGTGTTTGGACCTGTGCTCTGCCATTGACTAGCTGTGGATAAATTAACTTATCTGGCCAAGCATCAGTCTCCTCATGGACTCAGTGAGGATAATAACACCCACCTAAAAGTTGCGTGGGATTAAATGAGTTGATAAATGTGAAAGCCCAAGGAATTGACAGTTAATAAATTATTAATACATGCTGCTTCTACTAGCTTCCAACCCTCTCCTGTCCTACCTTCTGCATTTCTTTCTCTCTATGAACCATTTCCTCTATCCTCCCTCCACCTCTCATCCTTAGTTTAGTTTGGTGTCACCTGGAAACATAATAAACCTCTTAGCCACAAAGAAAAATATAAAGCCACCTGAGTTGTGGTTTGTTCCTGGTAATAATGGTCCTCGTAAAGATAGTGATCCATGGACAACGTCTGTGATTACCCATAAACATCTGCCCGTGTCACCCATAGCATGCTTTAAAGCATATTTTTTCCAGATTTTTGAGAAAATGAAATGCAGGGTTGAAATGGAAGTCTTCCCAAAGATTAAGATCAAGCTCACCTGCAACATCTTCTTCTCACCCTACCAACCCTAAGGATCCTATTACTTAAAATGAGGTTAGTCTAATAATACGTGCTCTTTCACGATTTGACTTGTGGCCATTTTTTACTGACTTTTCTTGGAATGACAAATTTCAAATTTCAAATTTCCCCAGCCAGTCCTTTGTTTTCAGTGATGAGGATTTCATTTCTTCAAGTAAACCACCATGCCAAGAAGGCATGGAAAGGAATTGAGTTTGCTTCTCTGGAGAGGAAAAGGCTAGGAGGGAAATTACCCCTTGCCGGCAGCCTGTGATGGAAACTCCTCTTTAGCACAGAACTGACCTGAAGATTATGTCACTTTGGCCAGTAAGTACTTTCTTTAACCAGAGATCAAAGCCTCGCCTACTGCCCCTGCTGGGACCCTAGTCAATCCTGATTTCAGCTACGGTTGCTAAGGTCTTCTCATCTGAAACCAGGTCCAGCCTGACCTTGTCAACTTCCTGCCTCCCTGCCGCAGACAGCTCTCCTAGAGTCCACATCTGCCTGGTTTTCAACAGCATCATCTGATGAGGTTCATTCCCCAGGCCACGTTCCCCATCACAGGATGGACTAGAGACTGGGGACAGTAGTGCCACCCTTGCCTTGGGAGTGTTGACCATCCCGGAACTGACAAGGCGTGGAAAAGCAGGTAAACCTCAACATCACTAAAAGGCAACACAAGTGAAGAGGTAGGGACACGCGTTACGCATTCCTGCCAGAGTCAGGGGGGAAAGGTGCTCGCGAGGAGCCAAGCTGGTGCAACTGGCTTCTCTGTGGTGTGGGGTCACTGGTTTGTTTTTTGTTTTTTTAAGATTTTACTTACTCATTCATGAGACACACACACAGAGAGAGAGAGAGAGAGAGGCAGAGGCACAGGAGGAGGGAGAAGCAGGCTCCACGCAGGGAGCCCGACGTGGGACTCGATCCCGGGTCTCCAGGGTCAGGCCCGGGCCGAAGGCGGCGCTAAACCGCTGGGCCGCCCGGGCTGCCCGGGTCACTGGTTCGTAGCACTTAAGGACATGAACTTGGGGTCAAACTGCCAGGGCCTGGAACTGCGCGCCGCCCCTAACGAGCGAGCGGCCCGGGCAAATGACTTCTCCTTCGTCCCCGGGCCTCGGTCTCCTCCTGTCCTGCTACCTGTGTCGCAGACCTGCGGTGACGATGAACCGAGTTAAGCGAAGTGGAACACGTGGTGCTCCGCAAACCCTAATACGGGTGTGGCCCAGGGTCACTGAACGCGGAGTTCCTGGTCGTAAGAAGGGGCAGGCGGGTCGGCGCGGCCCGGGCACCTCCGGGCACCTCCGGGCACCTCCGGGCACCTCCCCGGCGCAGGACGCCCGGCCGTGGCGCGGCTCCGAGCTCAGCCGCCCGCCGGGCGTGCACGCGGGGCGGGGCGGGGCGGGGCGGGGCCGAGAACCGCCGCGCGCCGACCCCCGCCCCCCGCCCCGGCCGCCTGGGCCCGCTGCGCGCCGCGCCTCGCTGCCCCCGACACGCACACGCGCGGCCGTGAACCCCGCTTCGACGTGCGTGTCGTGGCTTAAAAATAGCGGCTAATCCGTCAGCCGGTGTCGCGGCGGCGGGCGGGGGCGGCGGCGGCGGCGGCGGCGGCGGGAGGAGAGTCATGGCCGCGGGGCCCGCGGCGCCTGCGATCGGCCTCCGGGACTGAGCCCCCGGCCGCGGCCGCGCCGAGGTACGGGGGCTGCGGGGGGCGCGGGGCGCTGGGGCCCGAGGCGCGCCGCCCCGGGGCGGGGGAGGGGCAGGGGAGGGGGAGGCCCCGGGGAGGGGGCCCCGCGGGGGGGGGGCGGGGCGCGGAGCTGAGCTCCCGGGGCTCCCCCGCACCCCCCGCACCCCCCGCACCCTCAGCGCCGGCCGCGGCCACAGCCACGAACCTGTTACAGCCGCCCCGGGCGGGCCGGGGGGGAGGGGAGGGGAGGGGAGGGGAGGGGAGGGGAGGGCGGCCCGGACGGCGAGGGGGGGGGGCGGCGTTGGGGAGCCCGACCGCGGCGGGTGGGACTGCAGGGGTGTACCCCGGGGACGGAGGGGGGCTGGCTCCTCCAGCCCCGGGGGACAGAGTCTCACCGAGCTCCTTCCCACACCTGGGTTCCTCCCCGCTCCCTTTCTACCGCTTGGCATCACACCGGCAGCAGAACCTATTTCGAGAAACCACTGTTGGGGAATAAAGTGATGATGGTGTCTTTAGGCCCCGAGGAACACAAGGCAGATGATGATGATGGTGGTGGCGGCGGCGATGGTGGCCATGGAGGCTGTAGTGCTCTGTGTCCGTGCCCCTCCTGCCCCAGCCTTTGCCAAGATCTCCCCGAACACCCTACGATCCAGGCTCCCCTTAGCAGGCCTGATCCTAACGCCCCTGCTCCCTGAGGCCTGTACAAGCACGGTCTCCCCTGGTCTGGGGAAAGGAGAGCCCGGACCCTGGCTCACAGCAGGGATGGGTGGCAGAGTGTGTGCAGGTCAAAGATGGCCTCTGGCTACTGGACTTTTGGTTGAGGCGCCTGGGGCAGAAGACCAGGAAGGGAGTGGAAGGGGAATCCTTGGGACCAGCCCATCCTGGTCGTGGGAGGGGGAGAGGGAAGGAGAGAGGGACTCTTGCCTGAAGGACCCAGGACAAGTCTCACAGGCTGGCACCTCCCAGCTGTGCAGCTCTGCCCAGGCTCCCACTATCAGAAGGGCCAGCTGTCCCCGGAGAGTCGGAGGCACACCCGCTACCCTCACCGCCAACCCCATGCCCTGCATAGGCTCACGGGACTCCAACAGTAAGACAGACGGCAATTTCAGCCTCTGAGCCTGACAGGACCCCTCATCCTTTCCTTTCCTTGGACCCCAGCCTCCGCCTCTCCCCCACACACCCAGACACATTAGTCCAGCCCTGCTTGACTCAGAAATCCTCACATTGGAGATGAGGTTTGATCAATAATTTCTGTGTGCTGATGAAAGGAGAGTGGTTTGGCTGTTGTGCATATAGATTGGCACCTTCTTCCTCTAGTGTGTGCATCCGGCAAGTATTTTTCAAAAACTTACGCTTCATCTTTATTGCTATTCCCCACTCACCTCAGCCCACAACATGCACTTCCCATAGTGGGCTCAACTCTAAGGCAGTGGTGGGGCAGGAATGGGTTAAAGCAGCCCATGTCTCTGTCGCTGAGGAGACAGGCTTGGCATATGTCATGGCCCCAGCTGCTGTCTTCTTGCTAATTCTCCCTGGATGGATCCAGAGCCACCCCCCATTCCCATCCCAGCTCCCTGGGCTCTCTGCCTGTAGCCCCAGACAGATGAGACCCAGATTCAGGCTGGCAAGAGTTCCCGCAATGGGCACTGCCACCCAAATATCAAATGTGTGTGTGTGTGTGTGTTGGGAGTGGGGGTGGAGTGGTGGAGCAGAAAGCCAGCAGCTGGGCAGCTCCTTCTCCCGTAAACAAGGACATGTGACTCCCACCTCCTTGCCTGGCTGAGCCAAAGAGCAGAGAGGAGCTGCTGCAGCTTGAAGGAAAGAGTAATTGTGGAGTCGCCCCCTGCTAGGGCCAGACTTAACCTTCCCTCCCTTGAGAAGCTTCTCCCCAGGGCCCAGCCCAGTTGGCAAGAAGGGAAGCAGCTGCTCAGGACCCACTCAGGTGTGTCTCCCTTCCATTCCTCCTCCAGCAACAGCTACCTGGAGACTAAGCCATCATCAGCGCAGCCACCCCTGCAGCTGGCACGGTTTCCAGCACCTCTACGATGTGCCCTGGTAACTGGCTCTGGGCCTCCATGACTTTTATGGCCCGCTTCTCCCGGAGCAGTTCAAGGTCTCCTGTTCGCACTAGAGGGGCCCTGGAAGAGATGCCAGCTGTTCAACATCCCTTCCTCAATGTCTTTGAGTTGGAGAGGCTCCTCTACACAGGCAAGACAGCCTGTAACCATGCCGATGAGGTCTGGCCAGGCCTCTACCTCGGAGACCAGTATGTACCTGGCAGCGTGTGCGTCATGGCTGCGTGTATGTGTGTGTGTGTGTGTGTATGTGTGTGTGTGTACACATGCAAGATGAAAGGAGAAGGGTGGCAGGCAGGCACTGAGTCGTGTTGTTGAATCCAGGTTGAGGATGGAGGGGCAGGGGTGCTTGGGCAGCGAGTGGAGGCTGCAGAGTTTGAGGGAGTTCGGGCGAGTTTGGGCAAGATTATCAATATACCCAACTCTGGACAGGAAGTCTCTGTTCAGGTAATAATGTCACTCACTTAGCAAAATTAATTATCGAGTGCCAGTGCCATGTGGCAGACATAATAGATGATGTCTCTGACCTTCCATCTCTTGTGCTGTGATGCTGAAAAAAGGCAGCCACTGGGAGCCAGGAAGTGGGTAGTAAGCCGAAAGGTTGACCAGGCAAAGCCACAGTGCGTGCAGAGGTTCTGCAGGATGGGGGCCATGGAGAGAAGAGCATCCAGAGAGGAGTTCTCTCACCTCTCTCTCTCTCAAGGGCTTTACAGTCTACAAGGAGTTTTTATTTTAGCTCTTAATCTTTACAACAGCCTTGTGAGGTAGGCCCCACTACCCCCAGGTTACAGATGGCAAAACTGAAGCGTGGAGAAGTTGTGACTGGCCCAAGGTCACACAGGTCATAAGTAGCAGGGCCAGGACTTGGAGGTTGAAGCTCAGGGCTCCTCGTACTTGAGGAGCTTGCACTGGACGGGGCGTTGGCCCCAAGGCAAGGCCAGGCTGCCTGAGAGGCGTCCGCGCCTAGGCCGATGGGCATGGGCCAGAGGAACACCTGAAGGTGACATCATGAAACAGGGTCAGTGTGAGCATGGGATGAACTGGGAGAATTGCCTCCTTCTGCAAAGCACAGGTCCGGTCAGTCCTTCCCACAGACCCAGTAAAATCCCGCTGCCTGGGAGGACTCTCAGTAGTTTATTATGGCTGTCGTCCACCCACCCCATTAGTCTTCTCTTCCTCAACCAGAACGTCCCCAGCACCCTCCACCCTCACTCACGGATGAGACTCCAGGTTGTTGCCCACCTTGGTTTCCCCTCTGGGTTGTCAGTAAGTGGAGGCATGGAGGCAATGACGCTAGCTAGGCGGCAGACGGGGTGGAGACCTGGGCCTCTGGCCCCAGAGCTTAGCTCCCCCACCCTCCCTCTGACCTCTCCTCGATGCAGGGACATAGCCAACAACCGCCGTGAGCTCCGCCGCCTGGGCATCACCCACGTCCTCAATGCCTCACACAGCAGGTGGCGGGGTACGCCCGAGGTCTACCAGGGGCTGGGCATCCGCTACCTGGGGGTCGAGGCCCACGACTCGCCAGCCTTTGACATGAGCATCCACTTCCAGACAGCTGCCGATTTCATCCACCGGGCGCTGAGCCAGCCAGGAGGTAGGAGGGGACAGCTAGGGGAAGAAGGTAGGGGGACAGGGATGACCGACATCGGGTTAGGGAAAAACCCGGGTGTTCAAGTATGGAGAGATTTGAATGACATGACACATGACAGGATGCTCAGGATATGAGAGTAAGGAAAGAAAAATACCCGCAACTATTTGTAAAAGGCAGTGCATGCATGAGAAGGAAAGGAAGTAATCCAAAGCGCTAACGGAACGGCAATGCTAAGGCACCTGGGAACTGTCATCGGACCCCCTCTCTGTGCTAGACTCAGTTTTACCTGAGTGACGAGTGTCGACCTGGACAGTGTCAACCCTTTGCAGGCTTCCGGACGCTGAGCCACTGCATGTTGTCCATCCTCTCCTGTCTAGGCCACCCGGGGTTCTGCATACTGCCCACCCCTAGGGGCACCCCAGCCTGTCTCCAGGCACACCTGCTCACGTGTCTTCCTCCTCACCTGGCCCCGTAGCCCTCTCCCTAGCTGCCTCCAACCCACAAAGCGTCCCACTGCTGCCTCACGTGTCTGTCCCCCCAGGGAAGATCCTGGTGCACTGCGCCGTGGGAGTGAGCCGATCCGCCACACTGGTCCTGGCCTACCTCATGCTCTACCACCACCTCACCCTCGTGGAGGCCATCAAGAAAGTCAAGGACCACCGAGGCATCATCCCCAACCGGGGCTTCCTGAGGCAGCTCCTGGCCCTGGACCGCAGGCTGCGGCAGGGTCTGGAGGCCTGAGGGCGGAGGAAGGCGCTCAGGCCAGGTGCACCTGTCCCTGGCTCCCGGCTGCAGAGAGGAGGCCCAGGGATCCCATCCTCTCCTGTGGGCAGGGGAGCAAGAGGGCTGCGGCTCCCACCGCTGTTGCTGTTGGTCGGGAGGGGATGGGGAGTGAGGTTGGGCGGTGTGCTGGGCACCCAGGGAGGAGCTGACCGGGAAAGGAAGCTGCCAAGCTGTAGGTAGATTCAGACACCCTGGGCTCCAGCCAGGCTGCTCCCGTGACCCAGAGCCCCCTCCCCCGCCCATTGTGCCCAAGTGTTCCCCTCGCTCACTTATCAAAACAAAAACGCCATCTCTGTCCTGTGCCTGTGCGGAGAGTCAGGGATGCTGCAAGCACGAACGTGATGGTGGAGATATGTGTGTCGATGGTGGCGGAGAGACAGACGGTAAAGAGAGAGTGTGAAAAGCTGTGAAACCAGAGGGAGACACTCACCCAGACTTGTTACTCCAAGCGCAGGAAGAGGAGGTGTGGGAGGATTGGCGCTGTGCCCGCGGGCGCTGGTCGCGGCCAGAAGCTGCAGAGGTGCAGGCCTGGGAGTCTAGATGCTCGCTGGCTTCCTGGCTGCAGGTGTCTTGGGGGGAAATAAAGATGCTGGACAAGACAAGATCCTGGTGAAGTCGTTGACAGCTTGTAGGGCCTTCCCCACCTGCCTCCTGGAAACCCCCGGCTTTCTGGGGGCTTTTCAGCAACAGTTCCTGACTCCCTCCTAGTGGTCCTAAACCCCCAGTAGTTGTCAGGGGGCCGGCGCTGCTTTCTCTCAAGTTCACTTTCACTCCTGGCCACAAGCGCAGTCTTGGTGTGTTATTTCCCGCTGTGTCCACGCGGGGGAAGCAGAGGACCAGAGACACCAGGCATGCAGCCGCTTCGTGGAGCTGCTGGGAAGGCACAGCCTCCATCTGCCAAGCTTAAAATAGATCTCTGTTCCCAAGCTCAGGTGTGGAAGAAAGACAGCTTTATTTTCAAGAAATTTGCCAACTTCTATGTCAAGTCCCCATCATGATGGGCTAGCCGAATATTAATCTTAAATCAACCCCAGCCCTAAATCCTATATTCAGGGGTCTGGACTTTGCCTGGTACCCAGAAGTTGGAGGAGAAAGAAAGAGAGGTGATGTAATTGCTTCCTCTTGTAATCTTTCCAGGTTTGCCTCATGAGAATGTAATGCAGTCTCCTTAGTCAACTTAGTGAAAATTTAGACTCACTAACCAGAGAGAACCATCTTGGTTTTTCTGTTATCCCAGCTGGGAAGTGCCAGCCACCACATCCCTCCTTTAAAAAAAAAAAAAAGAAAGAAAGAAAGAAAGAAAAGAAAAAGAAAAAGACATGTTCCTAGAATGGAAAATCTGCATGACTAGGAGTAGGGGACAGAAGAGAATGTGGAAACTACAGGGAAAAGAAGTCATTTAATATACCTAAAGAGTGTATCTTACCCCAAAGTATAGAAACTCAGAATCTCAAAGCTGGAAGGTGCCTTCCTAGATGATCCATTTCCACCCTCCAACAAGGCATAAATAAATCAGCTTTTTAAAATACCTTTGATGCTGTTCATCAAGCACCTCCTTGGACACCGTTGATGGTAAGGAACCAGTACATAACTTCCATACTATTTTACCAGCTCTGAATATGAGAAAGCTCTAATACCACGCATGCATCATGCAGTCTGGTTACAGTAGTAGCGACATGAGGCCAAAAGATGCGCCAGCCTGGGCTCCCTGGCTATTAGGGCCTTCGGGTAAGTCACTTGGCAAACCCTTCTCCACCTGTCAGGTGCGATAGTCCTGTCTGCTTCCCCAGTGTTACACTGGGCATTTAATCAGATATGCAAGTATGAGGCTCAGAGCACAGGCAGTATTTAGTAAGTGTTCTTTCTCTTGCTCCATGCCTCCCCTGGTTTGAAGCCAGCTTCTCCTGGCTCTCTGTGTCCTCTTACTTTCCGCCTAGCAGCTCTGCTTGTCTCCAAGAGTCTGAGTTTGTCATGTTTCAAGTTTCCCCCTCAGCCTTGCCAATAGAGGCGTCTCTTTCTGTTTGTGGCAACCAGCACTAGTCTCGGTGCTTCAAGCTAGACCGGCAAAATCTAGTACCCAGGACCTTAAGTTTCTATTACCATTGAGGGTCAAATTTATCTAAGGGGTAGAATGAGGCCGTCATTAGAAATGTGGATTCTAATTAAAATGCATCAATTCCCTATCAGAACCATGGGCAGGAGGATTTAAGAATAAGATCAAATAACCCAGAAGTAACTCAGGCTTTAGACAAACAGACCCTAAGCATGATCTGACCAGTACAGAGTACCCCGTGGACCTGGCACCACCTTTGTTCCAGTCCAGTACATATATCTGTCACTATTGATGTAACCTGCAGCATCTTCTAACTTCTAGTTGAGAAGTAAAGCGACTAAAGTATATTTGGCCAAAGATTATCTTCACAGAGCAGGTGAGTGTGAGCCCCACGTTGGGTGGAGATATTGCTTAAATAAATTAAAATACAGCTGTATGAATGCAGGCTGAATGTGCCTCAAGTAAATCCCCTAAAACTGTTTCAAGCTGAGTCACTTGAGAATTTATTTCTAACTTCTAGTCAGGAAGTATAGCGACTAAAGTATATTTGGTCAAAGATTATCCTCTCAGAGCAGGTTACATATTTGTACTATTTAACAAAGCCATGTGATGGCTGTGCTGAGGCAGTCTTTTGCCTCTATAGATATTAAGATATCAACCCATTTAATCCTCATGAAAACCCTGTGAAAGTTGTCATTGGCATCTCTTGACAGGGAAGCTGAGGCGAAAGAACTTTCCCCAGGACACAGAGGTGGCCAGTGGAAGGATTCAGACCCGGTGCTCTGGCTTCAGAGCCTGAGTAGAATCACCCTGCTGCTATGCCTTTCGTCCCTAACTCCACCATTTCACATTATAAGTGTGCCTGTGTGTGTGTGTGTGTGTGTGTTCCAGGGAGAGATGAGGGGGTGCCTCACAACCTGGTCATTACACAGATAGAATCAGTGCTGTCCTCCCAAGGGGCTGGGGGTGACAGCTGTCACAGGCTGGTCTTCCTCCCATCTGCCAAAACCAATGTTCAAAGTCCAGTCTCTCTCTTCCTCTTCTTGGGGGCAGTTGACCGCTTGAACCTAAGCAAAGGACAGGAATAAATGAGCTCTTGTCAGATGCAGCCTGTGCTTTCAGCCGGCTGGGCCCGGCCCCTCGGGGGCTGTGGCCCACGTCAGTCTTGTCATTCTGTCCTGCTCCTGCCCCTGCCGCCTCCAGCCCTGGCCTGGGTGATGTTGACTCAAACCTTTGTGGCAAGACGGGGAGCTTTTGCTGCCTCTGGGGAGAGGGAGGAATGTTTGTCCGGTCCTCACCCTGTAACTAATCCCAGCTGAGAAGCTCCACAGGGAGAGGCGCTAAGGGAGAACGGCCGCTTCTGAGCCACAAGGCAGCAGATGGAAGGAACCAGAGAGGCAGCTGGGCTTTAACATTGGCTGGAGAGGGCCAGGCCTGGCTGTACAGAACGGCCCTGCTGGAATAATGGCTTGGAGAGAGGACAGCTTACGGGGACAGTGAGACTGGTTATAAAGAAAGCTAGGGGTACCTGGGTGGCTCCATGGTTGAGCATCTGCCTTTGGCTCAAGGTATGATCCTGGGGTCCTGGGATCGAGTCCCACATCAGGCTCCATGCATGGAGCCTGCTTCTCCCTCTGCCTGTGTCTCTGCCTCTCTCTGTGTGTCTCTCATGAATAAATAAATAAAATCTTGAAAGAAAGAAAGAAAGAAAGAAAGAAAGAAAGAAAGAAAGAAAGAAAGAAAGAAAGAAAGAAAGAAAGAAAGAAAGAAGAAAAGAAAAAAAGAAAAAAGAAAAGAAGAGAAAGAAAGAAAATATTATCCCAAACTCCTAGTTACCAGAGGGGAGGGAGGTGGCGGGATGAGTGAAATAGGTGAAGGAGACTAAGAATGCACTTGTCCTGATGTATAGAATCGTTGGATCACTCTATTGTACACCTGCAACTAATATAACACTGTATGTGGAATTGACATTTAAAAAAATAATAAAGAAAACAAGAAAGAAACAGAAAAGAAAGTTCCTGTTTATCTTAGCTTTCTCTCCCCTGAGCTTTTTTCTTTTTGAAGAAGGAGCCAATGATCCAAAAGTTTAGGGAAGAGTCCTGTTCATACCCTAATCCCTGGCGCCTGGGAAAATGTTATGTCATGTAGCAAAAGGGATTTTGCAGAGGTGATGAAACTACAACTTTGTAGGGTGCCTGGCTGGCTCTATTGGCGGAGCATGCAACTCTTGATCTTGGGCTCAGGAGTTTGAGCCCCACGTCGGGTGGAGGCATTGCTTAGATAAATTTAAAAAAAAACAAAACAAAACCCATTTTAAAGTTTGTACTTGCATGGGGAAATAACACTGGATTCTCTGGTGGGCCCAATTACATGAACCCTGAAAAGCAGAGAAACTTTTCCCACTATGATGAGAGATTTGATGTGAGGGCTGAGCCCCCATGGTTGGCTTAGAAGACAGGGAAGGGGGCCATGAACGAGGAAAGCAATGCCGGTGGCTTCTAGAAGCAGGGAAGAAGCAAGAAAATGAATTATCCCCTCTTCCTCCAGCCCTGCTGACAGGGCTTGATTTTGGCCCCGTGAGGCCTGTGTCAGACTTCTGATCTACAACCTGTAAGATAAATAAATTCACAGTGTTTAAGCCATTCAGTTTGTGTTGATTTGTTACAACTGCAATGGGAAACGAGTACAAGCCCCTGGACGCTCCGTAAAGACCTTTCCCTGTGTACATCTAGCCACTGGTTTAGAATGCTGAGACTAATCTCCGACAGGGTTGTTTTTGTTTTTTGGGTTTTTTTTGTTTTTTGTTTTTCACTGGGAGCTGGTGACACGCTGCAGAGGGAGAAAGACTCACTCGGGAAGGGCTGTCGTCGAGGGCCAGCAAAGCAGAGGGTGTTCCGTGTTGTACGCAGCGTGTCAATGCCTGGGAAATGTTCCACAAAATTTTAATTTCTAGTTTCTCTTACAAAGTTGAAAGGGACAGTGAGGCTACGTCTCCACATGACAGTGGAGATGAGGTACCGCCTGCTGTCCAGCCCATCATTACCCGTCACTGTGTAGGTTCTTACACGGGGCCTGCTTCACTCCGTAAGATCATCTGCCAACAGCCCCTGTGGTAAAACCAACCCCACGGTGGCCTAACATCTCACCCAGAAATATAAGATGTTCCTTATCCTAAGAAGCCCAGAGGGGTCCACGTGCCTCATTTTTTCCCCAACCCCCACCTCAACCCCAGCCGTTCTTGGAATGTTCTGTTCTTGGGCAGTGGTCACTGGCCTTGGACATGGCCTGCGATTGTTCCCTTGATTTGGCGGATGCTTAAGCCCCTCTGCCCGATTCTCGTTTAGCATCAAGAGGAGGTGGCGAGCACAGCCAGTCTCTCAGGAAGGAATTTTGGAAGCCCGTGGAAACAAGTGGAGAGTGACCTCAGCAAGCAGGGAGAGGCTTTCCCTGAAGCAGTTGGTATTTTGGAGAATAGTGAGATTAATTTGGGGAGGGTCCAATCAGAGGGGAGAGGGCTCTCCCTGCTGGTCTCGGGAACTGGATCAGGGCTGGGCAAGTCCACACCCACCACTTATAACCTTGACAGAACCTGGGCTCCCAGTCGAGGCCATGGCAGCCCAGAAGAGGACAAGGCCAGAGGGGTAGTAGAAATATTAACCCGGGAGGAAGACAGAGTCCGCTTCAACAATCTCCACATCCCCACCTGTGGGACCAAACACAAGGCTACGCTGTCCTGGCAACTTAGAACACTCCTTCCTAGCTCTGAGGCACGTTGGCCCCTGGCCCTGGGATGGGAGGACCCGCGTTTGCATTAGGAGAAAGGAGAGAGATGTCATAAAGTCAGGAAAGGAGTCAAAGAAGTGAGGAGAGGCCAGATGCCCAGAGCAAAGGCTCTTTTAGTGTCCTCTGCCAACAAATGCAGGTACAGCTAACTCCCAGCTGCCAAGCAAGACAAGGCTGTGATCCAGCCCAGCTCAGGACACACAGGTGAATGATCACAACCTCAAAAATACCAGAACTGGAAGGAATCCAGGAGCACTTCTCACTCGGTGATTTTCTGACTGTGCCTCACACAGTCCTCGGATTTCAAATAGCTTTTCACAGGGCCACCCATGTGGCGCAATTAAGTACAGGGAGAGACACCCCTTGGTGATTCAAACAGAGCGGATCTGTTTTTATTTCTTTTATGCATGCAGCTTTTGTTTTAAAATATTGTTTCATAGAAAGATTCTGCTGGGGCACCTGGGTGGCTCAGTCTGTTAGGTGTGGCCTGAGTCTGACCTTTGGCTTAAATAACGATCCAAGGGTCTTGGGATGAAGCCTCATGTGCTCAGGCTCCCTGCTTGGTGGGGAGTCTGCTTCTCCCTCTCCCCTGTTTGTGCTCCCTCCCTCTCCAATAAATAAATAAAATCTGTAAGCATAATAAAATAAAAAGATTCTGCTCAAAAAAACAAAAAGTTTTGGAATCTACCAATCTTGTCTGATTCTTCGCCTCTTAAATGAGAAGGAGAGGAAACTAACAGGAAGTTTCAGGGAAGGGACCAACACCAGGACTGGGGGGGGGCGAGGGCGGGGAACGCTCATCATCCACTAGATTCCATTCCATTCTACACTTCTTCCTGTTACTAATAGAACCACCCTGAGCTTCAACAGGACTCATGACCATCCACCTGGAGACTCCATTTCCCAGCCTCCTTTGCAGGTAGGTAGAACCATGAGACTAAGTTCTCACCAATGGAACAAGAGTAATGTTCTATTTTTTACACAGAAGATACTGTCCCCCCCCCCCCCCAACTCTTTCATACGCTCCCTTGGGGTTGAAACATAAATATGTAACTAGAAAGCCAGCTTCTGATATCAGGATGAAAAGGAACACATCTCAGGATGAAGCCAAGTAGCAAGAGAGAAGAACCCGGGTCTCCAGATGACTTTGGGAAGCAGTGCTTCCTCCATGCCTTCCACCTCCTTTTCTTGGAATATTTACAAGACAGAAATAAACTAGATTTTTTTTGAGCCTCTGCATTTTTATGTCTCTTTGGTACAATAGCTGTATTATTTAACTATTGCTAAACAGCACATTACCCCAAAACTCAGTGGCTTAAAACAACAAAAATTTATTGTCTCATAGTTTCTGTGGGTCAGGAATTCGATGTGAATTAACTGTGTGGTTTTTTGTCTCAGGATTTCTCGTGTGGTTGCAGCCAGGGTGTTGGCAGGCGCTGCAGTCATCTGAGGTTTGACCAAAGCAAAAGTATCTCCTTCCAGCTCATTCACATGGCTGTTAACAGAGACCTCCAGAGACCTCCCTGCTAACAGAGACCTTCCTCACCACATGGCTTTTCCGTAGCTGTGTGCCTCTGAAGGAAACTGCTGTGCATTTTTATGACCCAGTGTCCAAGGTCAAGAATTATCACCTCTGCTTCATTCTACTTGTTAGAAGGTCCACAAGCCCAGTGCAATCTCCAGGGAATAGGAACCAGGCTACACCTCTTCAGGAGAGGAGTCTCAATTTGTAGACATGTTTTCAAAACCACCCCAGTAATCCAGCCCACATCCTAATTAATACACTAGATATACTGGCCCTTTGGTCTAGTGCTGCTTCTGAGCCATGATACTTCATGATGCAGTTTGACGATAATACGAATGAACATTCACTGGGGGCTTTTATTTTATTTTATTTTTTTTTTTTTTGCTTGCCTGTCACATGCCAAGCATCTATCACATAGTATTCCTCATATGATCCTCTGTGGTAGATTCTACAACTTGCCCTAATTCTCCAGGTAAGGACATGGACATTTAGCAGTCAATACCAGGCCAGGTTCCAGAGCCTTCACTCTTAACCATTGTACCAGTGTTGAGGAAAGGGCATGTTTGGTGGAGAGAGACGTGAATTTGGTTGGAAATCTGTTATTAACATTTAAGAGTTCTGTGATTTTTCCTAAGACTTAACCTTCTTGGGCTTCCATTTTGTCCCATAGGCAAGTAGGAAACAATCGTATGTGGAGGTGAAGAATACAGGAAAATACAAGAAGCAATGGGCACAGAACTTGGCATCTAGTGGGTGGTCAGTCAGAGGTGTCACTCTTCTCCCAACTACTTTATTATCTCATCTCCACTCATGCAGGAGATGGTTCAGTTGTGGCCTAGAGCACTGGCTTCATTCCAGAAATCCAGAGACACAGCAGGATTATGTATAATTCCTGGGAAAAACAGGACCCTAAACTCACTAGCTTCTGTTTCCTTCCAGCCTCCTTTGATACTTAAGAACATCAGAGGGGATGGCTCATGTGGTTAAGTGTCTGACTCTTGATTTTGGCTTAGGTAGTGATCTCAGGGTCTTGAGATCGAGCCCCATGACAGGCTCCACGCTGAGAATTTCTGCTTGAGATTTTCTCTCTTCCTCTCCTTCTGCCCCTCCCCAAATCTAATAAAAAGAGAGAGAGAGAGAATCAAGGAATGTTTACAAGATACTTAAGAATGAAACCCTGGCATCATCCCAGAATGGACCCAGCCTATGGAGAGAGAAAAGAAGATTTGCCTCTTCAGTCATACCAATGGATTTTTCTCCTATTGGATTTCCCATCTGAGTCAGAAGCTGAGGGATGAGGTGAGGAAATTGCTGCTTCACTTTCCTGGGGAACCAAGGAAATTATGAATACATTTCATCAAGAGTCGTATCAATCTCTGAAGAGCATCCTGGTACTGAGACATCTAGCGTATCTAGACAGAGGAAGGCCAGCTCTTTTAAGAACAGAATGAGTGAAGGACCTCATTTGCCCAAACAATGAACATCTCTCAACTCCTTCAAAGAATCACATGATCCTCCATGCAAACTTCTCTTAAGAAATAAAACATTTTGGAAAAATGTTGTGACAATTTAATTTTGACGTATGGTATATTTAGTTGGGCTTAATTATCAGGTTTTTTTAAAGGATTTTATTTTTATTTATTTATTTGAGAGAGAGCTGGGGGAGGGGTAGAGGAAGAGGCAGAGAATGCCAAGCAGACTTCTCACTGAGCTTGGAGCCCAATGTGGGGTTTGATCTCCCCCCTTCTCATGATCCTTAACCTGAGCCAAAATCACGAGTCAGACACCCAACTGACTGAGCCACCCAGGTGCCCTTTCACAATCACTTTCTAATTATCACCATGGTTAGCATTCTCTTCCATATCTTAGGGCTGGACTTGGAGGATCATAGGAGACTTGGGCAGTCCAGTGGCTCAGCAGGTTAGCGCCGCCTTCAGCCCAGGGCATGATCCTGGAGACCCAGGATTGACTCCCACGTCGGGCTCCCTACAGGGAGCCCACTCCTCCCTCTGCCTGTGTCTTAGCCTCTCTCTCTCTCTCTCTCTCCCTCTCTCTCTCTCTCTCTCTCTCTGTGTGTGTGTGTGTGTCTCATGAATAAATAAATAAAATCTAAAAAAAAAAAAAAAAGAAGAAGAAGAAGACAGACTTACCGATGGTAAAATGGGATCATCAATTCTCCTGGTCCCATGCTCCTCCACAGATTTACCTGTCTCTCCAGAAAGTGGTTCTCTAGTGCTTGCAAGGGCCTTAAAATGAGGAGGGCCCTGGGGTGTCTAAGAGAATGTTAGGGTAGGGTTGTACTAATGAAGAGAACCCCTGACTCCTTAGAAGTTTTCCTGGAGTCTTGGTATTACCTTTCCCTCTTTCTATGGAAGATTTAGAAACACAATTCTACTTCAGATTTCTCAAGTAACTTTGAATATATAATCCATCATCTTTATGGTTCTGTCTTCCTGACTCACAAGAGGCTGGGGCTCTGAATTATCATCTGGATGAGGGAGCGGGGGTAAGTTACCTAAATTGTATTGACGCAATGTGGGAAATCAGCTTGTCTTTGGTAAGATCTTTGGTCTAGGAAATGCTGAGAGACCCTACCAATCTTTTCAAGGATACACAAGACCAAAGCCCTTGGGCCTGCGTCTCCTCCAATCTAAGCCATCATCTGAGGCCCACCACTGTGCCTCTGAATGGCCAGGAAGGATGAGGCTGAGGGACTGAGAAGGGAGGATTGGGCTTGCCAAATTACAGTCCTTTAAAGTGCCTGAGGAGAGCTTACAGATGTTTAAAATATCAGGCTTAGGAAATAAATTGTTATAGAACATTCTGTCTGATGACCGAATTCATGGTCCTTGTAGGTGTGACTGGAGATGTTCACTCTCCTGATTGACCAGCTCTATTCCCATGAGAACTCCTGCTGTTCCTACCCTCAAGGTATCTTCCCACCTTGGGGCTCTCTTTAGTTTAAGGAAGATGGAAGAGAGGAAGGATTTCTCACTTCTGTCAATTTTTCCTTCAAAGTTGGAAATTTTGTGCCCTTAGAGGCACCTAGCGCCCAGCAGGAACTTAATGCAATCAGGCTCACCTACCAACACCTTTCCCTTGAGTCAATGTATAGAAAGCATTATTGCATAATAATTATACCCATGTTTAAATCCTCAACACTGGGATCCCTGGGTGGCGCAGTGGTTTGGCGCCTGCCTTTGGCCCAGGGCGCGATCCTGGAGACCTGGGATCGAATCCCACATCGGGCTCCCGGTGCATGGAGCCTGCTTCTCCCTCTGCCTATGTCTCTGCCTCTGTGTGTGTGTGTGACTATCATAAATAAATAAAAATTAAAAAAAAATAAATCCTCAACACTGTTTCTAGAACGCGGTTTAAGAAATGTATGGTAATTTATACACATGCACACACATACATCTATTCTTAAAAAATTAGTTATTGAACCAGACACTTAGAACCACAAAAGCGGCTCGTGTCCTTAAAAAATTTCTTCTAAGGAAGGCTCATGAAAGGTTCAAACTTAGGAAATCATGGAATTATCCTTATAATCTCACGATATACTACAAAGTACACGAAGTGTTGAAAGAGATGCAGAGATGGGGATGATGACAATGGTGAGCCACAGAAGAAGTGTATTGTGAGCTGAATCTTGCCAAGTTGTGTCAGTTACAGAAAGGAAAGGCACTTAAACATAAGTCATACTGTGTACAAAATCACAGTCAAGAAAGAATATCTATCCTGTGTTCAAGGGATGTCAACAACAAAAGCTTTGGAGCTAACCAGGAATATGTGAGGAAGAAGAGTGTATCTGGCACTAGGAAAACAGGCAAAGGCCACACTGAAACAGTCTGCTATAATTTGACTTTATCCAGTAAATAACAGGGACCAATAAAGCGAGATAAGTAAGCGATCAGATTTATGTTTCAGTAATGTAAAATGCTGGCCCAGCAGAGAGGCTGGATTTTGAGTAAGATCAGAGCATTCTTTCTCTTAGCATAATTGCAAGGGAATTTGGCAGCGGAGGGGTGGGGGAAGGTGGAGACAAGGCATTCTGGGGCCCACCCTTTAACTACTGAATCAGAATCTCTGAGCTGGAGGCCTGGGAGTCTGCATATGTAACATCTCTAATAGAAGTGATTCACGTGGGCTCTAAGTCTGAGGCCTACACTAGGGTCAGGCCGGTTGGTTAGGAAGCTTTTGCGATTGCCCAATAAGAGGTGTAATGAGCCGGATCTGTCCATGATTCAGATCCTCAAGGCCAGCTCATAGAGAAAAGCAATTGTTTTAAGACAATTATGTAATTAAGTGCTAAACTAGTCGTTGCCTACCGCGACGTGATCTGAGCCAAGTTATTTAATACCTTACGCACCATGCTTTTAAATAACAAAGCGCTCATATGCATAATCGTGTTTGAGTGTCACAAATTCCCAAGAGTTAGGGAAAGTGTTTACCACTTTCAATTAACAGATTAAGCTTAACTGGAAGATGAGATTGAGTCATTTTTATCTGTTTGCTTCCTTGTTTACTGTCTGTCTCCTCAGGCACTGAAAATCGCAGGACAGTAGAACCCCGCTGACTCCCACGACCTTGATGGGTCTCTGGTGCCACAGCGCTCGGTACAAAAATAGGCGCACGGCCAATACACTCTGAGTAAATGAGAGACAAAAAAGACAAGACGAGACGGACGAGCGATGCAACATCAGATAAAAGGAAAGTGTTTTGGACGGGGGGTTAGATTCAGCCTTTCTCCCCACTGCCACTTATTTCAACACCTCTGTGGTGCTGGTGGCCGAAGCCACTGCCCTTGGGGTATTATTGCCAATGTCGACTTCTGGGTTTGTTTCTGCTGCTCAGGAGGGCGGCGCCCTGCGAAGTCTACCTTAAACTTAACCTTCGGGCCTTGGTTCCTTGTTTGTTCCACGGGGCTCTGACCAGAACATGAAAGGAGCTCCTTCCAGATCTCTCGCCGTCTTCACCCTCCTGCTCCAGCTCCCCCTTTTCGCAGCGAGCAAAGGGACGTGCGAGGCGCCTCCCGGGACCGAGTCCTGGCGCACGGAGCAGGGACCTAACCTAACTCCTCCCGCACCGGCCTCTCCGAGAGCTGCGGGAAGGCTCAGCAGTGCCCGCCCCGGAGGCGGGAAACAGCGTGGCTCTCACCGTGCGGTGCCCCAGGCCCTCGGCGGGGCTCAGGTTCGCGAGGGCCGGGAGGCCGAGCGGGAGGCGCGGGGCGCAGGGATGCTCTCCCCGGGGCGGGGCGGGGCGGGGCGGGGCGGGGGCCGCGCCGAATCCCCGGGGCCCGCAGGGAGGCTCCCATTGGCCGGAGGGCGGGTGACGGGCGCGGGGCGGGGCGTCCCGGGGGCGGGGGGGCGGGGAGGGCGCGGGAGGGGGCGTGCGCGGCCAGTGTCAGCTTCGGAGTCCCGGCGGCTCACCTTGGCGCCGAGGGTCGCGAGCCCGGCTTCCCGCCGACGCTCCTCCCTGCCCTGCCCTGCGGGCCGGCCCCTGCCCTGCAGCGCCCCGCGCGCCCCAGCCGGGGGCCCCGCTGCCGTTCCTCCGTGCTGCGCCGAGCCGGGGCACTTTGATCTGTTTGCTCCCGTCCCCCCCCTTTGTTGCTCTAAGACCACCCCAGCCCGGACCCCACCCCGGCGGGCGCCGGACTTCTCCGCGGACTGCAGCGGACCCGACCGCCGGGGCGCCCCGCCGCCCGCCTTCGTCCCGGGGGAAGCCAGCGAGAGCTCATTGATGCACCCATTCCAGTGGTGTAACGGTGAGTCCCGGGCGCGAGGGCGGGCGCGCCGGGCTGCGGAGCCGAGGGGGCGCCGGGACGCTTCTCGCGCGTCCCGTCTCCCGAGAAACTTAGCTCGGGAGGAAGAGCGGGAGCCGCGTGTGGTCCGCAGCCCGGCGCGCCCGGCCGGCTCAGCTGCGGGCCCCGGTGGGCCTGGGGACGGGCGGGGGCGGGCGCGGGGGCGGGGCGAGCCGCGGGGTTCGCGGCCTTTGTGTGGCGGCCCCGCTCCCCTGCCCCCTTCCCTTGCCTTTGTGCGCTCAAACTCTGGTCTTTGTTGTGGTTGTCGGAGGAGAATTACATCGGCGCTCGGGCTGGGATCTCCTAGAGGGAGCTCAAGTTCCCGGCCTGGAACTTTGCAGCCTATTTTAAATATGTGTACGGCGCGGCGTGCGGGCCGGGCGCGGGGGCGGCCTCCTCGGCTCTTTGTTGGCCTCTCCCCGGCTGCCGGGGGCCTGGTGCGTGCGGGGGCGCCCGGGCAGGGAGCGCGGCTCTACGGGCCGGGTAGAGCCCGGCGGACGTCTCGGCGCCCGCGCACCCCCGGGTGCAGGGCTCCCCGGTCCCAAGGCCGGACCCACCGTCCCAGCCCCGGGCTCCGGCGGGGGCCGCACCTCCGGACGCGGCGACCCCTCCGCCCCGCCCCCTGCGGCCTCCTGGCCTGGAGTGATGCTAAATGCATCTCACCTGAGGCTTCTTTGGCGTTTCAGGTGATACAGGTTGGGCGTGGGTCTGACTCCACCCAAGCCACTCGAAAGGAGGGCCTTTCGGAGCCGGTCAGTGGAAAGGCACTGGTTGGTCTGGGGTACTGAAACCTTCCGGGGCTTCGGCGTCCTGACCCCGTTGTTCCGAGCCTTGGAGTTTCTGGAGAAGTGGGGCGGAGGGTGTGCAGCTGGCCTTATCCTTATCTGAGTATGGTAGGCTGGCTAGTTACGAAAAGAAAGAAAGAAAGAAGAAAAAAAAAAAAGTCTTCTTGAGAGCAGACCCCTGCCAGATCTTGGATTAATTATTTCAAGCGGCTTTTGTTTTAAGGCAGGGTTGGGAGAGCATGTGTATGAGCGTCCCCCATCCCCCTCTTCCCCTTGCTGGTAGGATCTAATTTCCTGAAAATGAACCAAGCTGTGCGTGATAGGCGGGCATGGAGGGACAGGGGGGCGGAGGATGGGGGGTGAGGAAGGACCGTGCATCCCAGCATCTGGGAAAGATTCCCGTTGGCTGGGAAGGGGAAGCCTTTCCCAGACCCACTGGTCTTTCTCGGCCAGCCTTTCACTTGACGTCATTCCAGCCCCCAGCCTTCGCACCACCAAGATGAGACATTCAGATGTCAAGACTTTCATAGGTCAGCTGAGACAATGGAACAGAGGCTTCAGAAGAACCCAGGTGGCGGGCCCTTTTTTCTGGCACTCCTATTTCATATGGGGTTTGTAGACCAGCAGAGGACTTGCTTTTTCTTGTCACTTCTTAAAGTGACTGATAGATCCTGTTCTTTGACTCCATTGAGGAAGCAGTCCCTTCCCCCATCCCTTTGTGTGTGTGTGTGTGTATGTGTGTGCATGAGGGGAAATATCTGGAGTCTCTCTTTCCAGAGGTTGGTATTCTTCCTGCCCTTACAAGTTTTGGAGGAAAAATGGCTTCTACTACAGCTTTTGGCCAATATGTATCTTTACCATTTATTGTTAATTATAAGAAAATGTATCCTCTCCTCTTGTCTGTGAAGCTCTTCTCACCTACATCCCTTTATCACATAATGTCCCAAGCTCACTGACTCAATCCTGGAACCCCAGGGCAAGTCTCTGCCAGAAGAGGTAAGATGATCAAGGTAAATGGATCAGAGGACCACTGAGGCCAGCATGCCCACAGAGTGCAAATACATCTCTACAGTGGCCACCGCCCTGCAGTTTCCTAGGACCGGAAACCAATGAGGTTTTCTGGGACCCTAAAGATAACCAGGATCCAGCTCATAAATGTGCATGGGGAGCCCAGGCAGATTGGCGTTAGACCCTCTTACGGCATCAAATGTTGCTGAGGTAGGGAGCCTCGAAGCAAGGGCTTCCTGTTGCACATAGCAAGGTTAGGAACTAATTATTTAATCTTCAACAAAGTCTTTCAGGACAAGAACTACTTCTGGTTTTTTGTTTTCTCACAATGTCTACGTCAGTAGCATAAATCAGGCCCTCAATAATACTTGTGGGTTGACTGGTCATTCATTAGCTGAGGGCAGTTTCTGGGCAATTTTCCCAAATATCACTCTCCTTACTTTGAAGTGGGAGTTTTTGCCAAGGGTACCAGGTTGTCTTGAAACTCAGGAGTTATTTATCTGTTAACTAGTTAATTGAAAAGAAGCCAAACACAAGACGGGGCACTGGAGAATATACACAAGTCCAAGTCTGCTGTCCTCAGACTTATGAGCATTTGAGCTTGTTAGGACTATCTGATTTCAGGATTCTAGTCCCATCTCTACTGCCATTCCTCCCTTTGTACGGTGAAAGGCTTTGTGTTGTCTTTGTCCCTACAGAGTAAAATCATCCAGTCGTTTTTTTGCTTTTTTTTATATTCAGTGTCATGGTACTTGTCATATAGTCCATATTTGAGTTAAAATAAGTTGATGCTTGGAAGAGTTGGGCAATGTAAGACAGTTACTGAGTGTGCAAGAGTCAGAACATGTGGTACAGGCTGTGAGCACTGTAAAATTCAGGGAAGAGAGGGTCACTGGGGTGTCATGAGGACCAGGATTGGTGAACTTCTAGAAGGGAAGAGGGAGTTTCAGGCAGGGAAAAGTTGCATGAACAAAGGTATGGAGGCAGGTGAAGGACAGGTTGGACAAGAAATAGTGAGACTGGTCCATGTTGGGTGATGCTGGAAGACAGTGAAGATGCAGGGTGTGTGTGTTTAGGAGGACCTGAAGCTCCTCATGAGCTTGGGGAAATATGTGATGGACTAAATTAGAGGGACCAGATATCTGAGGTGTTTAGGATAGAGACTTGGAATAGAGTTAGGCCCAACACCTGAAAGAGGTTTGAAGGGATGCTCAGGATATGGTCACCAGATTGATCTAGGGGATGACAAGGCATGACATGTAGGATGTCAAAATTGACTTCCAGTCCTTTAAACCAGTCTTCTGCTGCTGAGTTGTGATAGCACTGGAAATTATAAGCTAGAGTTCTGGAGTATATTTATGGGTTCTGGCTTCTAACCAAGATGTCAGGCCAGTGTTTAAAACCCATGTTGAAGACTTGAGCACAGAGGTCTTTGGATAGGAGCCTTCTTAGCTGCTTGATGTTAGCTTATTTAATGATCCTTTTCTCCCCCTGTTGAAGGATAAGTTAAATTGGTAGCATGAGAAAGTGCTTGGGGTATAGCAGGTTTATGGCAGATCCTAGTTTTCTTGTCTCCACGCTTGCTGATATCCAAGAATTTTATTATGCTTGTCTTTGGATCACTATAATATTTTGTCCTGGTTGCAGGAGAGAACATTCTACCCGGCTTATTGTTTATGTTCCATATATATATTTTTTTTCTTACTTTAAACATTACAGGAAATTTACTAATTCTCAAAAATGAGTACTCCCAAAATAGAGGGGCTCCAGGATAGGTTAATCCAGCCATAACTAACATAATGTTTTCTCCTCTTTCCCTGTCCCCTCTGCCACCCTCAGCCATTGGCTTTATGTTGAACTGCTTTGTGGTCTGGCTGTAACGTGGCTGTCACCATTCCAGTTGTCTCAGAAAGTTGGGAATCTTCCCTCATCCAGCAGAACTTCTTTGTTTGGCCAGAGCCCTGTTACCTACCTACCTCCACACCCAAGCCCTACCAAGGGGAAGGTGACTAGGATGATTAGTAGGCTAATCGGGATTTACCGGAGTCACGGGAAAAGGGGAAGCGTCTAGGGGCAAGCGTCTAGGGGCGGGTCAGTGCTTCCCACGCCCGGGCATGCCTAGGAATCTGCCAAGGACCTTGTTAAAAAATGTAGATTCGGATTCATTTTGTTCAGGGTGGGCCTGAGATTTTGCATTTGTAACAACCTTCCCGGGGATGCCAGTGCCACTTTGGAGCCACACATTGAGGCTTTGAGTAGACAAGGGAAAAGTGGCCAAAGCAAACTGCACCCCCCACCACCACTTTCTGGAACACTGGCCCAGGCTTGGGGGGAACAGTTTCTATTCTGGTCCTAGTGCAGCTTGTCTCCTGGACCAGGTGGCTTTGTGACAAATGACCTTTGCACAACCACACCTTGCAATTTACAAAGCTGCTTTCTTTTTCCAACTTTGGTCCTCTGTTTTCCCCTTGTTTTTAAATAACAAAGGGAGGCTTAGATAGGTAACTCCTTAAAGGTTACATCTCTAGGGAGAGGCAGGGTTGCCACCCAAATACCCATTTTCTCACCTAAGGCCTTCATTTTGCTGCTGCTCTCTATGAGCTTCTGGCTGATGGGATCAAGTCTTCCCTTGGCCGAATCGTTGATCCCCCTGGGTGGGGGATGCAGTGTTAAGTACTAGGTGTAGTATCCCATTTCATGGGTGACTTATTTACCCAAGATCACACGGCTGGTCAGTGTTAGAGCTAGGATATAGAGTTAAGCCCCTGCATCAAAGAGGTGTGGGAGCCCAGAGCCTGCCATTTCTCTCTGCATCCTGGCTGACCACTGAGTACATCAGCCACAGTGTAAACTTCCAACTATAACGTTTTTCCTCTCCCTTTCTTTGCAGGGTGTTTCTGTGGCCTGGGACTGGTTAGTACCAACAAGTCCTGCTCAATGCCACCCATCAGTTTCCAGGACCTTCCCCTCAACATCTACATGGTCATCTTCGGCACGGGCATCTTTGTCTTCATGCTCAGCCTCATCTTCTGCTGCTATTTTATCAGGTGGGTGGCACAGTGGGTGACCCGGGGCAGGCAGTCAGGGAGAAGGAAGCCAGGTGTGGGGTGAGCCAAGTGAGACTCCCTCGGCAGAGTCACTGGCTTCCCACTGGGGCCCCTGCTTTGAGGACATAGCTTAGCCTGCCCTTCACTGGGCCCCTGAGGCCTGCTGTTTCTATTTTCATCCGCCTAGCAAATTGTCCCAGAGCATATAAGGTCACCATTGGTTGAGCTGCATCACACCTCTGGCCAGTTATTCAAAAGGTGGTCTAGGATTACTGTCTGACCAAGTCCTATCGTGAGTCATCCGTTCAGTGTCTCCACTCCCCCGCTCACAACCTCTGGGTAGCAGGGATAGGTGGGCATCAGTTACACCAGTGGCATGTTCCCCTGCCCTCCTGGGAAATCCTGTTGTCAGCCCTCCAGATGCTAATATTAGCAAGCTGATGTCTGGAGAGCCGGTTGTTTATTCCGCCTTGTAAGCTCTTTTGATAGTGGCGGTGGGGGTGGGGGACACCAAAAAAACCCTAAAACATCACTTGTTACTGCGTAGAGAGATCCAGGGAAGGACCTGAGCATGGCAGGGCTAGCCAGGCTCCAGGATGAGCTGTTTCTTCACCTCCTGTTGAAAGACGTGGGAACTGGTGGCTGGTTTTCTACCAAAAATTTGGGGCATGACTGGTATTTTGAGTGGAAATTAGTGTTTCTGACCAGGGCCTGCTCTTGGTATTAATAGTTCCTCATTGTAGGGGACCAGTCCTGCAGACTGGAGAGCATTGAGCACCCCTGAGTAGGGCACCCTAGGGATTCTTAGGGCCATTTCGATAACAACTCCCTCCCGTCCCCTCCCCTCCGCCACACACTTGACCAAATGCTGGCATAGCTGTCAGCTGGAGTCTCATCATTAATCATTTAAATTAGGATGAAGGAACTGAAGGTGTTCTGGCTCCCTGCTGAGATATCTTGGTGGGTCTGAGTGCTTCACCTGGAAGGAGGCTAGGGGGAGGAGACACTCCTCCAGATTCCTGAGGCTAGAAGAACTTCCTCCAAAAAAGGGGAAGTGCCTTGGGTGCCCCTGTCAGCTACTTTGGGCCTCTTCTTTCTCAGAATTTTAGAAAGTGCCTGGGACTAGAGTTTTCACTTAAAAGTTTATGCAGAGAAGATTGTTGTTTATTTTTCCCTCTTGTACAGCTGAGCCTAAAATTTGCATAGATAGGAGTCTGGGGCAATTTTTCTAGTAGCTCTCCATCCCCCAGTTCCCTTTCCCCAACCCTATATTTTCTTCCTCAAATTTTCTTTCTTCTTGACCACCCCCACCCCCATATCCCCCCCACCAAGCAATTCAGGCAGTTCCCCAGAGACTGAAGATGGAGACATACCAAATACCAAAGGTTTCTGTCTGCTTCTGGGGGAGGAGTCTGCAGAAGCAGCTTCATGTCTGGTCTGTGCACCCAAGCTGCAAAGGGGTTGAGTAAAGAAAAATCTGGAAAAAAGCACTCTGCAGGATGTGGGTGACTGGGGTTCATTCCCTAATTCTGCCACTAATAGGTGTGACCCTGGGTTTTAGCTGCTGTTTACCAAGTGCCTTCTGTGTGCCACATTGTGGTTGGTGTTTTATGAACCACCCCCACTTCCCCGCCCCGGCCTCCAGCACATGTATTGTCCACGTAGTAAGTGAGGAAATTCATGCTCAAGCAGTTAAGGGTTTGCCCAAGGTCTTATGTCGAGGAAGAGCCAGAGGTGTGCTAGTCTGGTGGTCATTAGCTAGAGCCCTTCAGATTCCATACATTTGCCTTCTCTTGATTCTCACTCCTTGAACGGGGGGTGGAGGAACAGCTAGGACACTCGCTCACCACCCCCCTGCAGCCCAAGATCAGGGTTCCACAGAAAGACAGGCTGGGGAGCTAGGTAGGGTGGATTTATTTTTGTCTGGCTGGAGGCAAAGAACAGAGCAGTAACCACATGATCCCCAAAGCTTTCCTGACTGCGGGGCCACTTGGTGCCACCTGTCCCTTATGCAGTAATCGGCCCCTTCCGTCACCCCACCTTCTGTTCTGCAGCCTGCCCAAAACCAGTTAACCCTGGAGCTTCATGGTTCCAGAGGCTCGCTGGTGTGCGGCAGCCTGTGGGTGTCTATATATAGAAAGATACACAAGCGCAGAAGCCACTTCCTCTCCCTGCTTCTCAGTTTCCTCCAGGGCCAAAATAGGCCCATGACCCCCTGCTCTCCACCTGGCGAGCTCATTGGCCAACACCAGCCTCCCCTCTCCGGCTCGCCCTCACTCATTCTTCCCCGTTCCCCAAGAGCTGACCTCTGGCCCTACACAGGATGGAGGGGCCGGAGAGGTACAAACAGGCAGGAAAGGAACAATTATTTTCAGGACCTGGTTGCATTGTTTGCGCCAAAAGGGAAAAGAAGCAAGGGAGAGCCCACTGGCAGTGGCTAGAAATGGTCTCATTGAAATCAGAGTATTTTTAGTAGCTTTGCTCACCCGACAGCTGAGATGGCCACCTGTCCAAAGTTGCTGGCACCACATCCTCTGCCGGGATGGCCCAGGGTATTGGTTTGCCTTTTGCTTTATTTCCCTTGCAAACTCTTTGGGCCCCATTTTATCACAATGTATACCTTCCTGTTCCAGAAATCTACACTGTAGGGTGGAAGGGGTGGTTGTAAGCCTTTCACTGTGCTGCTGGTACAGGGAGGGCTACAGCCCGGCTTCTGGAGGGTGTTCAGCTCCGACCATTAGGTAGGTGGAGCCAGGCAGACAAAGGGGATGAGGGTGGGCAAGGGGGCATTCCGCACATCCTATGATACAACAAGCAGAAAGGCACAGCACAGACCACTAGCTTAGAGCCACATTGCAGGTGAGGCTGTCGAGACCCCAAAAAATGTGTGACCTCCCCTCCTTCTCTGGGTTAAAAAAGCAGGCCCCTTACCACTTCCTCCTTTGCTCTCATACACGGCTGCCAACAACAGCAGCAGTTCTCCCTCAGAAGGCGGCTGTGAGCACTTTGATCATGAGAACACTTTCTTCCTTCCCCAGCTTAATTCTGTGTCAGCCAGGTAACAGTTCATGTAAGCTTTGGATGCATTCTTGCCTGCCCCTCTGGTTTGGAGGCGGGGACAGAAAGGCATGCATGTGAAAGGCTTTTGTGCACTATGAGTTCCCTGTAAAGCTGAGGTCTGGACAGTGGGAGTGCCTGTTAGGCCTTGGTTCAACCCTCCAATGACCGGAAACTCTCCAGTGGATGTGCTGCCCTCGGCCTTCGCGCCACGGTGAGGGAGTCCACCTGGACTGGAATGCCCTTTTTTTTTTCTTAAGATTTTATTTTTAAGTAATCTCTGCACCCATCTTGGGGCTCAAACTCACAACCCTGAGATCAAGAGTCACATTTTCCACTGACTGAGCCAACCAGGCACCTGGGGACTGGAGGGTTTTTTTTTTTTTTTTTTTTTTTTTAAGATTTTGTTTATTTTTAGAGAAAAAGAAAGAGTGGAGGGGGAGGAAGGAGGAAAGAATCCCAAGCAGACTCTGCACTGAGCAGAGAGCCCAACAAGGGGGTTCGATGTCACCACCCTAAGATGACCTGATCCGAAACCAAGAGTCGGGCACTCCACTGACAGAGCCACCCAGGTGCCCCTAGACTGGAAATCTTAAGAAGTTCTGGTTACACAGCCTTGCCAGGCCCCAGACTTCTATTAAGAACAATGGAGGTGGCTGGCAGCCAGATCCGGATCCGCTCCCTGATTGTGCTCTGGGGCACGGCTCTGCTCTGGCCTGAGTTCTACACCTTCCCCAGCTCTGGTAGCAAGTCAGCTTGTCCACAGTGTCCATGGTGCGAGCATCTTCTCTCCTTTTGGTTGAGGCTTATGATTTGAGACTCTCTTCTTCTAACTCAGATCAGCAATCATCTTCTGCAAAAGGACAGACATTTGGGGCTTTGCAAGTCACGCAATTGCTATCTTGATTACCCACTCTATTGTACAAAAGCAGCCGTACACAATTTGGAAACTATGAGCCTCGCTGTGCTCTAATAAAATTTTGTGGACACTGAAATAGGAGTTTCATATATTTTTCACATGACGTGAAATATTCTTTTGATGTCTACTTTTTCACCACTTCAGCATACAAATCAGTTTTAGCACACAATCCCTATAAAACCAGTGATCAGCTGGCTTTGGCCATAGTGTGCCACACCTGTTGTAACTTGGTGGGCTTCTGATGTTTTCTTCCAATAACCCAGGTCTTTGGTAGGAGTGACTGGTGGAGAGGGAGCCCCATCTGGCTCCCAAGTATAGGAGGACACAGAACTACCTGCTTAATTTGGAAGATTTCTCTCACTGCAAATAAAACAGCAATGATGATGATAATGCATAATCATGGCCTTGCCATTAGTTGTGGCCCTGCTGATGAATGTTTCCCAAGTGGTCTGGTATCATTCTTAGGACTGTATGCACCTAATAGGGGAAACAGGCTGCCACCGTATGCGTTAAAGAGCTCAGGCTCTAAAATCTTTGATTTTGGTAGACTTTGATTCAAATCTGCCTCTGCTGCCAACTAGCTGTGAGGTTTGGGCAAGTTACTTAACTTCTTTGGACTTCGTTTCCTTCCTCAGTAAAAAGGAAAGTTTCTCTCAAAGTCTGTGCATATGCTATTTTTTTTAAAGGAGATTTATTTATTCATGAGAGACACAGAGAGGCAGAGACCTAGGCAGAGGGAGAAGTAGGCTCCCTGTGGGGAGCACTGTGTGGGACTCAATCCCAGGACCCCAGGATCATGCCCTGCCCTGAGCTGGAGGCAGACACCCAACCCCTGAGCCACCCAGGCGCCCCTGTGCATATGTTAGTGCAGGGATGGACACATAGCAAGTCCTCCATAACTACTGTGTCATTGCCATTAACAGCGCCCTGTGTTTTGGCTATGGAGAGTTAGGTTGTGTGCAGGCCACCAGCTTGAAACCGAAAGGAAGTAAACCAAAGGAGGGATCATCTGTGTTCGCCCAGTGTTGTGAAGGGGAAAGTGCGCTTTTGTTCTGCAGGAGGAAGAGCCCCCAGGGGCAACAGGCTTATTTATCCTGCCCCCCCCCCCCGGCTTAATGGCAATATCCATTTTTTTAAGTATATCTATCTTCGGGACACCTGGGTGGCTCAGTGGATGAGCGCCTGCCTTCAGCCCAGGGTGTGATCCTGGAGTCCTGGGATTGAGTCCCACGTCGAACTCCCTGCATGGAGCCTGCTTCTTTCTTTGCCTGGGTCTCTGCCTCTCTCTCTCTCTCTCTCTCTCTCTCTCTCTCTCTCTCTCTCTCTCATAAATCCTTAAAAAAAAAAAAAGAAAGAATATCTACCTTCTTCTGTATGGTCAGTAAGCAGATTGTTGATCCATAGAGTCAGGGAGCTCCAAGGCACTGATGTCCTGGGAAATAGCAGGGAGGATGAATGAACAATTCTGATTCCGGAATTCCTCAGTCTGTGGGACCTGATGGTGAGTTCTGAGGCTGTTGGGCCTGAGAAAGAGTCTGAGTCCTTAATCTGCTCTGGGTGACCTGCGTAGGTCCAGGCCATCCTCCGTGGCATCTATGGGATAAGAGAGCCCTGTGGTCAGCAGCCTCCCCAGCCCCAGAAGAATGGCCCACGCAGCCCGCCTGCCTCTCTTACTCTGAATGGCTCCGTTTGTACCAAGGCGTAGTAACCTCTTCTCTCCCCTTTCTCTCATTCTCCCCCAGCAAACTCCGGAACCAGGCACAGAGTGAACGATACGGCTATAAGGAGGTAAGGTGCTGTCCCTTTCCCTAAGACGTCCTCTCCTGCCACTTGCCCTGCTAGAGGGAGGGCAGGCTGCAAGCAAGCTGAAGCAGTCCTGGCCTGGCACCCGCTTGGCCTCACCTCTGGCTTCCTGTGAGGCTAAGGCTCTGTACTATTCTCACCTCTTGCTTGTCGAGGGCTGTGTCCGAAGCCCTTTCCCTTCATCAGAGGGAGAGGAAGACACTCCTGTGCAGGGCTGGGGACTCCCTTCCTTGGTGGCTAGCACCCGGCCCCTGTGGTTGGCCCCTTCTGACACCATGCCTCTCTTTCTTCCCAGGTGGTACTTAAAGGAGATGCCAAGAAACTGCAATTATATGGGGTAAGCGTACTAGGACAGCATGCAGGAGGGCCCCACTGGCAAGGCAAAACAGCCTGTCCTCCAGCTCTCAGCCTGGGCCTTTTGGGAATGTTAGGCACCGTCTTCCTATCTCCTTAGGTCAGATAAATGTGACTTGTTCCAGTAGCTAATCAGTATGGAATTCATGATGTCTGCAACAGGCGCAGGCTGGAAACAGATCACAAAAGGGTTGGTGTAAGTGGTGACCTGGCCCTAGGAGGGCTGCCATGCATAATGTTTAAGGGGAGGAAGGACACACCACCCATGCCATAGACATGCCACAGAGTCCAGCTGCCCTTCCTTTTACCCACAGGCACGCACTCTGTCCTAGCAGACTGCGTCTGACAGGTGTATCCATCCCTGTGGTTTTCCCTGTCTCCCCTTCAGTCCTCTCCCCAGCTGATATAGCAAGTCCTTGGGTCTCCTCACACAGATGCTTCAGAAGACCATTTCCTCTTCCTTTCCTACTTGCGCCCATGAGATCAATCATTTTCTTTCTGAAGGCTTCTGCCCATAACCACAGACACTTGAACACAGGGTGTTTGTGGTTGTCTGGGAGCTGGGAGGATCTGCAGGTATTGCTAGACACAAGATGGCCTAGGAATGCCTCCTTTAACCATTTTTTAAATTTAATTATTTTTTAAAAGATTTTATTTGTGTGTCTGTCATCAATAAATAGAGGCACAGACATAGGCAGAGAGAGAGAAGCAGGCTCCTACCCACGGAGCCCAGTGTGGGACTCGATCCCAGGACCCCAGGATCACACCCTGAGCCAAAGGCAGATGGTCAACAATTGAGCCACCCAGGCATCCCCCTACCCTTTTTAAAAATTTTTTTATTTTTTATTTTTTTTAAGATTTGATTTATTTACTCATGAGAGAGCAAGAGAGAGAGACAGAGAGAAGCAGGCTCCATGCAGGGAGCCTGATAATGGGACTCGATCCTGGGTCTCCAGGATCAGGCCCTGGGCTGAAGGCGGCACTAAACCCCTGAGCCACCTGGCCTGCCTACCCTTTTCTTTTAAATAAATATTTTATCATTTGAGAGGGAGAGAGAGAGCATGAGTGGAGGGGAGAGGCAGAAGGACAAGCTGACTTTCCACTGAGTGGGGATCCCGCCTGACTCTGGGCTCAGAGCTCAATCCCAGGACCCTGAGATCATGACCCGGAGCTAAAGGGAGATGCTTAACCTACCCAGCCACCCACGTGCCCCTCATCCCTCCTTGTGATGCCTGCTCTTATATCTCAGCAAATTCCAGTGTTCCCTGAGCCCTCCTTGAGAGGAAGAGTTCAGCTCTGAGGGGGTTAATGTATAATGACATAAAGCCAGATTTTATTAAAGACTATTAACCAAACACCATACCCCATCCCTATCTCTAGTTATTGATACATGCCTCCTTGCCAAATACACTAGGCAAGAAAGGATTAAAAAATATTCTAGGGGCACCTCGGTGGCCCAGTGGTTGAGTGTCTGCCTTTGGCTCAGGTTGTGTTCCCGGGGTCCTGGGATTGAGTCCTGCATCGCGCTCCCCGCAGGGAGCCTGCTTCTCTGACTAGATGTCTGCCTCTCTCTGTGTCTCTCATGAATAAATAAAATGTTTTTTAAAAAGCAGTTCTTCTAGGATAGTACTGGTCAATGGAAATTTCTGTTATGATAGAAATGTTATATATCTGCACGTATGGGAGCTGCTATATCCACGTTGCAGCTACTGAGGCCTTGAAATCTAACAAGTGCAAATGAGGAACTCAACTTTTAATTTCACCTTCTTTTGATCAGTGGAAACATCATGTGTGGTTAATGGTTACCCTCTGACTCAAATTTCAGTGGCTGATGCGGAAACCAGGCTTAGCCTAGCTTAGTTTTCTTGGGAGGGGATGAGCTGATGGTGATGATGATGGTTCTTCCCCAGTCTCCTCTCATGCTGCCCCTTTCTTCCCACAGCAGACCTGTGCAGTCTGTCTGGAAGACTTCAAGGGGAAGGATGAGCTAGGTGTGCTCCCATGCCAACATGCCTTTCACCGGAAGTAAGTGTCCAATGTGGGGAGTTTCCAGGGATGCCTTTTGAAAGAAATAAGCAGGGAGCATCTCCTAGAACCTGTAATCCTTACCCCCTCCCATCTACCCCTTGCCAGTGATGCGCCACATCCTGTCTGGACACAGGCAAGCCAGAGGGATTAGACAGGGGCAAGGACAGATGTTCTTGTTCTGAGAAGCAGCTGGGCCCTATGAGAGGCCAATGGAACAGGCTGGGTGTCTTCTTAAGGCAAAAACAGGTCATCTTCTGCCCACAGGTGTCTGGTGAAGTGGCTGGAAGTACGCTGTGTCTGCCCTATGTGTAACAAACCCATTGCTGGGCCCTCAGAGGCCACACAGAGCATCGGGATCCTATTGGATGAGCTGGTGTGAGTGCTGCCTCTGCACCAAGGCCTGGAGAAGACCTCTTGCTTCATGGGTGCCTGGTCCTTCTGCACAGCTACAGAGAACTAAACTGTTGGGTAGTGGTTGACGTGCTTACCTGAAGGGGCAGTAATGCAGGGCTGGTCTCCCACCATCAGGGTAAGGCCAGAGTTGTCCCACCTTTCTGCCTCCTGAAGCCTTCTTTCCTGCTACTCAGAACTAATGGTGTCACCCATCAAAAAAACACTGTATCCTGGTACTGGCCTGTCTACCTGCCTGTCCCTGCTGGGGAAGCCAATCTGCTCTTCTCTGACTGAGAACCTGGAGTTACCCCTGGAGGATTCCCCTTAGGAGGACAGGCTGCCCTGACCTAGAAGAAGGGACAAGATGGGCCATGTCCCACCTGTAACCTCCCTCCCCTCTTCACTCCTTGTATAGGAAGGTGGGAAGGGGAGGTAGGAAGGTTGGTCTGTCAAGGAACCATCAAGGAACCAAGTGCCTCCAGTGGAAGGGAGGGAAGGCTCTATAGGAAGTCAGGAAGAGCAGGGACATGGGAAAAGGAAAGTCAATGTTTACATGGGGCCTTTGTGACTGCAGGGTCATGGAGGGCACGTGCTTTCCACTCCCTGCTGGAGTCTGAGGTGCTATCCGTTCACTCTCTTCCTCAGTTAATCTCCAAGCTTCCTATTCCGTCTTGGAGTTTGAGTGCCCACCCCCTAGAGGAAGGGCTTGTTCTATATTCAGATGAATTCCTAGAGGCTTTTTTCTAAAGGAGCAAGGGGCCTGGGGTTAGGGGTGTCTGAAGGTTAGGGCAGCAACAGGTACCTTCTTCCCCTTTGTAAATAGTATTTTTATACTTTCTCCTCACCATCTCAGGCTTTATATGTGGGAGCCCCTGAATGGAGGGAGGGGGGGTGTCCTCGCCCCCACCTGGAGCAGGTGAGGGTGGGGCAAAGGTATGTATTTAAAGAAAATTAAATTTAATAACAAGTTTCTCTAACTTTTTGCTTGTGGTTGTGGCCTATGTCTCTGGGGCACTTTTCTGCCATCAGAGGAAAGAGTTCTCTTACTGCTGCTTCTCACTTCCCCATGCGCAGAGCATCCTAAATCTTGAAAAGAAAAATTGCTATCAGGTTATTATGTGTATGACCTAGGACTAACAGCAGTGTACTTTTTAAAGATTTTATTTATTTATGAGAGACACACAGAGAGGCAGAGACACAGGCAGACAGAGAAGCAGCCTCCCTACAGGGAGGGAGCCCGATGCGGGACTCGATTCCAGACCCCAGGATCGCGCCCTGAGCTGAAGGCAGATGCTCAACCGCTGAGCCACCCAGGCGTCCCAAGTCTTCCATTCCAACTCAAAGTCACCCCGCTGGGGCCCTTACCATTCTCACTAGGGCTTTTTATGCCTGCCTGATTTTGCCATGCCCACCCATCCCCGACCAACAGCCTGTGGCTTCCAGTCTACCACCCTCTGCTTCCTGGGTGTCAGAATAACATGGATGCCCTTGACCGTATCACTCAGTACAGGTGAATCTTTTTCTGTCAAAGCCATAGGCACAGATTCAGAGCAACGGATGGGATCAAACTGGAGACAAGAAGGTCAAATGATTAGTCATCTGGGCTGATACCTAACCAATGCCATTCATGGGAAGAAAATCAGGCTGCTTACCATGCCCCAGACCATAGACCATCAACAGCACTGGATTCCTATTGGTTCTACTTTTTAAAAAATCACGCCTATTCAATTCTTCCTTTAATAAATTACATACTCTGTAAACGGAGGTATGGGAGGGAATATGGCCAGTGTCACCTTTATGCTTTGAAGTGGCTTTATGCTTTATTCATGAGAGACACCCACAGAGAGAGAAAGAGAGGCAGGCTCCACGCAGAGAGCCCATTGTGGGACTCGATTCCAGGACTGTAGGATCACGTGAAGTGGCTTCTGCTTCTGTCCCTATATGACAGTCTTAACAACAAACCAGGGAATGCTCTGCAGAAGGGGAAACTTCTAGCACCAGGAGTACAAGAAAGACATCTTTGGTGTCTCCTACTGCTCTTCAGTCTTCATCGCTCTCCACTGCTGCTATACCTCAGCATATTTTTCTTATCTTCTCTCCTCTTTTGTTCCTTTTTTTCTCCCTCTTTTTTCTTCATCTTAGCCTATTCTCAGATACTACTGAGAGCACCAAAGCCACTGCAGAACCCTCCTGGATGGGCCATGATTGTCACGAGTGGTTCAAAAGATACACCAATCACTAAGAGTTTTTACCCAGATGATGGTGTGAGCTCCCCTGGGGGCCAGCTCTGGATTTCTAAATATTTTAATATTTGTAGCTGCTCATTAGGTCTCAAGAAGGTGGCTGAAATCCTCCAAGACAGGAAGGGAATCCATGATGGCTTTAAAGGCATGATGCAATATGAAAGGGGCCAATAAATCTAAACCCAGCAGAAAGGAAAACCAGGTTTGCTTCAGTTGAGAAAAGCTGATTTGGAAGCAATTGGATGTCAAGTTGGGCATAAGTCAAGAAAAATCCAGACAAATTCAGGGTGCAATAGTGTGACTATACCCAGCCAGGGATTCATCCTCTCTGCCTCCTTCAGTATTCTTCAGTATTGTCCAAATCTCTGCGGCATAATTTTATTCAGATTTTTTACATCTGCAGGAAAAGCTCTGAAAAGCCCTGTGATGAAGGAACTGGAGTATTATAAGTCTGGATGGATAAAGACAAAGGGGCAAGCAATTTAGTGGTGGTTCTCAATATTACTTTGTAAGCATGAACCTTCGTCACAAACTCAGTCACTCCAGAAATAGTTTTCTTGCCTTTGACCCTGAGCCACCAACTTTCTCATCTTCTGTGCACACTGTCTGCCTTATTCTCCAAATTATTCATGAGACTTCGAGTCTTCCACAGATGACTCCTTTCCCTCCATCCTCTGTACACACTATGAAACAACTGATCTATTCTCTGGACCCCAGAGACCCCACATTCATCATCCCTGGTGCCCAGTCTGCAGTATGGGAAGCTTGCTGAGGTCTTAAGTGTCCAGCTCATCCAAGATCCCACACAGCTTCTTCCACAGACACCCTGTTGGGCCGCTATCTGGGAGCTAAGGTGACCATCTGCATTAACCTTGGGATCCACTACCACTTTCCTTTTCAGGTTGAAGAATTAGGTATTCCATAATGAACATCTTGTTGTATTTGTAATGTATTTTTCAAAGCATTTAAAAGCAAACTTCAGATTCTAGCACACTTCTTATATTAAATTTTACAGTTAGCTTCTCTGTTTGCAAGTGAACTGAGAATGACCAGAAATCTGCCTTGAATGTGAAGACATGTACTTGCTGATAGATTTTGAAGGGAAGCTCTGACATCAGGGTGGTTTTAGAAATTACTCAGATATGAAATCATTTAATATTTAAAATGAGGTGAGTAAAGCATTTTTTTTTTTTTATTGCTTCTGGTAACTTAACCTTGCTCAATTTTATGCTGGTGTCAAGGAAAAAAGGAGGGGGAAAGAGAAATGCATGGAGAGTGTAGGACATCCTCTTTACTGCACATATTAACATTTCTTGCACAATTACCCATGGAATATTCTCATTTTGGACTTTTTCCACACCCTAAATTTAGCAAGCTAGAATTATCTTTTAAATACCACTTTAAGCAACCTTTTTGAAAAGAAGAATGCCAAACGGGGAAATCTGCATTTCTTTGTGGTTAGAACGAAATGGCCTCAGTTTAATTATTCTGCAAAGCAGTAGATTACTCCTTTATTATATGCTGAAGATACAGTAAAGACAGTAATGTAGCAAATTCATTACAGGTCTGAAGATTAGAAATTTATCCATTCAGATTGAGAAACAGGCAATACATTTACAGACATCTCTGCTTTGCATTTTCTGGTAACAGCACATTGAATTGAATCATTACTTTAAATATGTCAGGCAGGTTTCATGATTTAAGGGAATTCTATGTTTGAGTCCTTTTAGGTCTAAAAAGTCTTTAAAATGAGGTCTAAGGACTTTTTCATTTCTTAATTTCTGCACTTTGAAAAACTAAAATCTTCATATAAAATCGTTTTTTCGGGCAGCCCCGGTGGTGTAGCGGTTTGGCGCCGCCTGCGGCCTGGGGTGTGATCCTGGAGACCTGGGATTGAGTCCAGCATCGGGCTCCTGCATGGAGCCTGCTTCTCCCTCTGCCTCTCTCTTTCTCTCTCTGTCTCTATGAATAAATAAATAAAATCTTAAAAAAAATAATAAAATAAAATAAAATCGGTTTTTCTTAAAGTGAGACATACCTTTAGAACACAACAGAATTTCCCTAAGCCTGGTTTACAAAGAAATGCATGAAGCTAGCACAAATGTAGAGAGAGAAGTTTTGAATGAAAAAAGTTTCAAATGAATGGTTTTTGTTCATAATTATTAGTTCTACACTGTAGAGAGGGCTCAGTATTTGAGAAGAGGTTTACCGTGAGGAACTGTGGCTTTTTAGATCAGGGGTCCCTTCCTTGCTGCTCCTTCTTTTGAGGCTAATTTGTGCAATGGAATAAACTAAAAATGTGTTTTAAACCCAGCTGTCTCCACTTAGCTGGGAGACCTGGCCATATTCCTTAAGCTAGGTCTCCCCTTTCTCCTCTATAAAATGGAGCTAATGGTAACTGCCTCCAGAGTGTGGTTAAGAAAAGGACATAAGGGGCACCTGGATGGCTATGGCTCAGTGGTGGAGCATCTGCCTTTGGCTCAGGGTGTGATCCCCGGGTCCTGGGATCCGGTCCCCGCCCCCCGCAGCGGGCTCCCCAAAGGGAGCCTGCTTCTCCCTCTGCCTATGTGTCTGCCTCTCTCTGTGTCTCTCATGAATAAATAACTTTAAAAAGCTTGAAAGAGAGGGACAAAGATCAAGAGTCAAATGTTCCTTAACAATCAAATAAGAGATGTATCAAAGTGGCTGCTGATTCTGGCAATGAGGGAGCTAAGTGTGGCCCGAAAGGAGTTTTGCTGGAGTGGGGGGAGGGGTTGCCTGTGTTGAAAAGTGAATGAGGGGCAGCCCCGGTGGCTCAGCGGTTTAGCGCCGCCTTCAGCCCAGGGCGTGATTCTGGGGACCCCGGATCGAGTCCCACGTCAGGTTCCCTGTATGGAGCCTGCTTCTCCCTCTGCCTGTGTCTCTGCATCTATCTGTGTGTGTCTCTCATGAATAAATAAATAAAATCTTTAAAGAAAAAAAAAGTGAATGAGAAGAAAGAAGCCATTTCTAAAAAAACTGAAAACAGACAAAAAATGAATCTAGCAGATCAATTGGTCATAGAGCCATAAACAAAAGAAGTAAACCTTTCAGGTGGCTTGACACATAGCATTTGATTATAACTATTCACCAGTATAGCCTAAAGATGAAAAAGAACGGCAAAGAAAACTACAATCATGTTCAATAATCTTTAGTGATAACACTTCTACTTTGATACCTTTATGTGTACAATTGGGACAAAGTAAAAAAGTAATTGTTAATATTGTGAGAAAAGATTTTTCAGGGAAAGAAGTGTCTCATACTTTAAAAGTATAAGCCTGATAACTTCACTTGGAAATATCAATATAAATTCATGATTTATTTTCTTTTTCTAAAGAACACATATTTCCTAGATGTGACTGCTGAGCCTGGAAACCTAAAAAACAAAAACAAAAAACAAAAAACCTCAGGAGGAATGGCATCCCACTGTTCGGATTATAGCCTTTAAATAGCATTTCCCCTTAGAAGGAGCCAGGCTCCTGAATGGTTGATTCAATCTTGCCATTCTAGAAAGCAAGGAAGAAATCCAAGACTACTGGTCATGTCAGAAAGACACAGGAGCCAAAATGAAAAGACTCTCATTGGACTTGAAAATGTGTGTGGGGAGGTGGGAGGGGGCAGGGAGGGACAAGGAGTATATAGGAAATCTGTGTCTTTCAATATTTAGTGTGAACCTAAAACTGCTCTAAAAATTAGACTGCATTTAAAAAAATTTTTTTGAAGACTCCTTTTGGCAAGAAGCACCTAGGCGGCTCAGTCGGTTGTGTCCAACTCTTGATTTCAGCTCAGGTCATGATTTCAGGATAATGAGATGGAGACTTCAGAGGAGCCCCAAGTCCTGCTTCCTGCTCAGCAGGGAGACTGCTTGTCTCTCTCCCCCTCTCCCTCTGCCCCTCCACTCACTCATGCAAGTGTGCAAGCATATGCTCTCTCTCTCTCTCTCTAAAATAAGGAAATCTTGTTTTTTAAGCTTCCCTTTAGTAAGAGGACAAACTGAGTATGAAAAGAATGACAATGGACTAAAATTCAGCAGATCTATAAAATTCCTTGATCAGAGGAAACTAACAAAACAGCAAAATAGCTTTTCACTGAAGGCTACTAAACTTCTAAAACTTGGTAAATAAAGGGAAGAATTAAGCATTTACCCTGCTTTTCCTGTACAGACTGTATTGAAGTGTCAGGGGAAAAACTGTGAGGAACTTTGTATCAGACAGATCTCTCATCAATAAAAGAGAAATCACATGTCTCAAGTGATATAATCCCAAGCGCAGGGCCCTGCCCCCCTCAGCTGATCCAGCATTTAAACCTGCCTCTAGATCTGACGCTCTTTATAGGAAATAGGGAAGATAGAGGGGAAAATTCAGTGACAACAAGAAGCAGCAATCTGCCAAATCCAGAGCTTCAGTCCTTTTATAAGACAAATGGCCTTGTTTCTTCAATGGCATTTTCAAAAAACAGGGGAGTTATGATAGTTTTCAAAAGAGAGAGAACCAGGAGCAATCTTCCCATAATAAAATTCTAAGCAAATGATATAGGTGGGGAGTGAGAGACAACATGGGGAGGGGGTTATTTTGTTTTCGGTTTTAAGACATTTTGCTGGATCACCTCAGTGGTTGAGCATCTGCCTTTGGCTCAAGTCGTGATCCTGGGGTCCCTGGGATTGAGTCCCGCATAGGGCTCCTGGAGGGGAGCCTGCTTCTCTCTATGCCTATATCTCTGTTTCTCTGTGTCTCATGAATAAGTAAAATCTTTAAAAAAAAAAAAAAAAGACATTTTGCTGAGCAGAGAAACAGGGTCCTCACCGCAGCAAGGAGAACATGTGGAACAGAGTGAGCCGTTTGGGAATGATTAGGAAGGGAATGCTGCTGGAATGAGGTCCTCAAAGAAACACAGTGAGCAGGATCCCAGCCCCTGTGGAAAGAACAGCCCCTGGGTAAGCTGTTCTTAGATCATACACCGTCTTAATAAAAAACACATGTAGTAATATTAAGCTGATGGCTCGGATCTGAAAAAGCAGCTAAGCGAACCTAGACGTCTTAGGAGGGAGAAAGGTATATTGGAGATGCGGTGGATTTATGTGGCCCAGTGAAAGCTGACTTGTTGAATCCAGTTTCCGACATGGCTCAGACTTTCATTATTCTGGTGGATAGTCCATGTTTACAAGAGCCTTTTGTTTACAGCTCTCTACGCTGTTTCAAAGAATTCTGGTTCATTAAAAGCCATTTGGTGCTGACCCTACAGATCTTCTGAACATGTGAGCCTTCCAAATAATTAGCATACTCTTCCCCCCACACCAGCCTCCATTATGGTCAAATTTTTTTTTTTTTAGCCTCCCAGGCAAAAGGATATAGTGGTCACCTCCTTCTCCACAGGCATTCAGGGGTTGTAAATATTGTACTCTCATTTTTCCATTTGGCCCGTAATCAGAACAGTGGCTCTGCTGCAAGCAGTAATTACCTTCCAGTGTGTTCCCAATCCTATTATTAACCACGCCAAGACCACGTGAACCCTGAAAGACCAAGCTACAAAGCTGTCATGCCCAGAACACATCAGATTTTACTCCTCGGAGAATGAAAGGGAGCAAACATTTGTTTTTTGTTTTTTACTTTCTCTCCTTTTCATTTCTCCTGAGGAAGAAGTCTTCACCTCACATCATCTATCATATGGTCCTGGAAAAACTGAGAGGTACGGCTAAATGGTCAGCCACCAAATCTCTGGAATTTATTGCATTCTTCCATTTCTCCTTAAAGGAAAGTTATAAATTGCATGTCTTTGTACATGAGCACATCTATACATCATTTTACGCAGGTACGCAGGTCACACATGTGCTTTGTAAAAAGGTGCTTAGCAAAGCAAAAGCTCCAACAGCTTCCTCTCTTGCTCCTTTTCCCCACAGGATGGCCCAAGGCCATCTACAGGGAGAGGCCTGGGATGCATCCTCCGGTGTTTTCTCCTTTCTCGGTGTTCTTCGAAGCACACATAGGCATGTATCTACTTCTAAAGGCATGCATTTTTTCAAGCACTGTCTTATAAATGCGCAGTCATGGCATCTCTTTGCATTGTGTGTGTTCACCATCGCACAACACCTTGTGGACACTCCCTCCCAGTCCCCTGCCTTAGATCCACTTCATTCTTTCAGTAAACGTCGGGAGAATTCTCAGCCTGGAGATGCCATGGATGAGCCTTCACTTCGCGCTCGGGTTTTCACCCAAAGGACCTACCTGTGTATCCTGTGGTCTTGAAGAACCCAGAGCCCTCCCCTCCACAGGGCCATGTGTATTCGATAGACTCTCAGGGGCACAGCTGCCAGGGAATTCATTTATTCTCTTAAGAGGTGTTGCCAGATTGCTTTTCAAAAACTGGAGAGAAAGAGTCAAGGAGAGGACAGCAAATGTGGATAAAATGCTTACTCTGAAATTAAATTGTGTGGATTGGCTGGGGGGCCAGGTGCTGTGTAATGACCAGTCCAGTTATATTATTATTAGTTGTTCTAAAGACTATAGCCTCCCCAGGTGATGGTCTGGGCCTCCGTGGAGGGGGCCATTCATGAGGTGTGTGGTAAAAGGGACCCTCCACAATTGTGCACCTGGGGTTTCAGAAAGGAAGATGAAGCAGTGAAGAGCACAGGCTTTGGGGGTAAGTGGACCTTACTTCAAATCCCCACGTTACCCCTTTCCATTGTGGCACCTTGGGCAGGTTACCCAACTTCTCAGCTTCAATACCCTCATCTGCAGAATGAGAAATGGTGCCAGCCTCAGAGGCTGGCTGTGAGGGGGAAAGTCTGGAAGGCCCTACCTGAGCAGAGTACCTGACACCTGCCTGACTGCAGGAGACACTGTTTCTCAAACGCCTTCATTAGGGCTTCTTCCCACAACGCCCTCCCAGTGCCCCAGTGCCCCAGCTGATGGAAGCCCACCAAAGCAGAGATTGTGTCTGATTCATCTTTGCATTTTTACATATTCAGGGAGTATTTTAAAGTGAATCCCAGATGTCCTGTCATGTCAACTGTTAATACTTGTGTGTACTTTTTCTTTCTTTCTTTTTTTTTTTTTAAAGAGTTTATTTATTCATGAGAGACATAGAGAGGCAGAGACACAGGCAGAGGGAGAAGCAGGCTCCCTGTGGGGAACCTGATGTGGGACTAGATCCCAGGACCCCGGGATCACACCCTGAGCTGAAAGCACACACTCAACCACTGAGCCACCAGGTGTCCCTTGTGTGTACTTCTGATAGTTCTCAAAGTGTAATCTGGAGACCCCTGAAGGTTTTCCTCTCAGGGGGTCTCCCGGGTCAAGATTATCATAATATGAATAGAATGCTTGTTTTTTTCATTCTCATTCTCTCATGGATGTACAGTGGAGTTTTCGGGCACAGACTGAAAGCAGCAGCAGATCTGAGAATCCAGCTTTTTTTTTTTTAAATTTATTTATTTATTCATGAGAGACACACAGGCAGAGACACAGGCAGAGGGAGAAGCAGGCTCCATGCAGGGAGCCCGATGTGGGACTCGATCCTGGGTCTTCAGAATTATGCCCAGGGCCAAAGGCAGGTGCTAAACCGCTGAGCCACCCAGGAATCCCAGAATCCAGCTATCTTAAACTAAACCAATATGACACATAGTTGCAAATTTTTACAAATCTTTTCACAAAAATTTAACACAATGCCACACTTTTATTTTTCTGTCTTGGATTATATACTTATTTTTCACAAAAATAACTTTGAAAATGTTTATTTAAACATGTATATTTATCTTGTTTTATTTTAATTTTAAAATATTTTATTGATTTATTTGACAGAGAAAGCACAAAGCGGGGGGGGGGGGCGGCAGGGGAGGGGGAGCAGGCTCCCTGCTCAGCAGGGACCCCAGGACTTGGGATCACAACCTGAGCTGAAGGCAGATGCTTAACCGACTGAACTACTCAGGAGCCCCTGTTGTTGCGGTCTTAAAAGAATCAAATGGATATTTAAAAAATTTATCAGTTTTAATTTCTACTATAAAAAAATCTTTTTCACATAAAGAAAATCTCTTGGGAGGGGTCCTCAATATTTTGGTAGTGTTTTGATTGAGATTTAATTCACAGACCACAGGATTCACCTCTTTAAAGTATATAATCCAGTAGGTTGTAGTAGACTTACAAGATTGGCCAACTGTCTCCACTAGCTAATTCCAGAACATTCTTATCACCCTAAAAAAGAAACTCCATATCCATCACCCATCATTTTCATTTCCCCCCCCCCCCCATCCCCTTTCTGACTCTGACTTATTTCTTCTGGACATTTGAAATACTTGGAACCTTTTGTGTCTGGCTTACTTAGCATAAAGTCTTTAAGACTCATCCACACTGTAGCATGTGCCAGAACTTCATTACTTTTTCTACCTGGTATTCCCCTGTATGTAAATGCCACATTTCATTTATTCGTTCATCAGTTTATGGACTTTTGGATTTTCTCCTTTTTGGCTGTTGTGAATAATGATACTATGAACATTTGTGTCCAAGTTTTTGTATAAATACACATTTTTAGTGCTCTTGGCTCGATACCGTAGGAACAGAATTCCTGAGTCTAACTCTGTGTTATTCTATGCTTAACTTTTTTGAGAAACTGTCAAACTGTTTTCCACAGCAGCTGCAGCATTTTACATTTCAGCCACCAATATATAGGCGTTCCAGTTCTCCACAGCTTTTCCAAAATTTGTTATTTTCACCATTCTTGATGCTAGACATCTCCCAAGGATTGGGAGTATGGCTCGGTAATTTTTAGAAGTGTAAAGAGTTTTGAGACTAAAAGTTTTAAGAATTGCCTTTCTGACATACAGCTTAAAAAAATAAACAGCATTGTCAATGTAAAAATTAATAATTCCACACAGTTGTGCAACACCAGTTTGAGTTTACTGGGACAGACCCAATCTATACCACTGTACCCTTTAATTTTCAACATGCCCTGTTTAGATGACAAATTATATGGACACCCTAATAACGAGTCTAATGTTCAGATTTCTGTCAATTGCCTTCAATATGTCTTTTTCCAGTGTATTGAGAACAAGATCCCACACTGCATTTGGTTGAGGTGGCTTTAAAAACTTTTCATCTCAGGGATCTCTGGGTGGCTCAGCGGTTTAGCGCCGCCTCCAGCCCGGGGTATGATCCTGGAGTCCCCTGATCGAGTCCCACATCGGGCTCCCTGCATGGAGCCTGCTTCTCCCGTCTGCCTGTGTCTCTGCCCTCTCTCTGTGTGTGTGTCTCTCATGAATAAATAAAATCTCTGAAAAAAATTGTCTTATAAAAAAAAACTTTTCATCTCTATCAGAACTCCTCATACTCCATTTCTTTCATGCTCATTATTTATTGAAGAAACTGGGTGATTTGTGGAACTTCCTACATCCTTACTCAGCTGATTAAACCATCGTAGTCTCTTTTCATCTGTTTCTTTGTCCTCCATGCTTCTTGCCATTTGGTAGTTAGATCCAGAAGTCTGATTAGGTGAGGTTTGTGCAAGAATATTTCATAGATGCTGTGTACTTCCTATTGCATTGTAACAGGAGGCATGTGGTATGGCTCACTCAGTGATGTGAAGATAAATCCGTGGGTTCAGGGGCAGCTGGGTGGTTCAGTGGTTGAGCGTCTGCCTTTGGCTCAGGTCGTGATCGGGGGGTCCTGAGATTGAGTCCCACATCAGGCTCCCTGTGGGGAGCCTGCTTCTCCCTCTGCCTATGTCTCTGCCTCTCTTTCTGTCTCTCATAAATTAATTTTTAAAAAATTCTCTGGGTTCAGGATTTTTAGCTTCATCCAACCATTATAAGTTTCCCATCAATGTACTTTTTAAGAATTTTTAAGTAATCTCTGTGCCCAACATGGAGTTTGAAGTCCCCACCCTGAGATCAGGAGTCTTATGTTGTACCCACTCACTGAGCCAGTCAGGTGCCCCCCCACCTCACACTTTTAATAACATGGTTATTGCTGCCATGTCCCAGGGCTTCTTTAGGAGTTGTGAAGACTGACTTTTTAATTCCAACTATTTTGTTGCATTTATTATCCTTACAAACTATTTGGGTAACCTGAAATTATAGCAGAATAAATGTTTGATTTTTTCCTCTTCTTTACCAATTTTCTAAACAAATAGTTCCTTAGATGATACACGAATAAACGATGAAGGATTTTAAAAAAGTATTACTATGCATTCATGGATTTGTATATATTTGATGTTTCAATCAGTCATTCTTTTTTTTTTTTTAAGACTTTATTTATTCATGAGAGACACAGGCAGAGGGAGAAGCAATATAGGGAACCCGATGTGGGACTCAATCCCAGGACCCCAGCATCACACTCCAAGCCAAAGGCAGATGCTCAAATGCTGAGCCACCCAGACGCCTCCAGAATCAGTCATTATTCTTTCTTATGCCCAAACTGTTCCATCTTTAGCCAAAGGATGCCCCTTTATCTTTGCTCTTGGCTCTTTTGACATAACTTCAGTAGTATTTGATAGCTACCTTACTTTTTGGCATAACAGAATGTCACAGGCTCATCTTACACAATCCCTCCCCAGTTCTGAAGTCGGTCATTTCCTAAAAGGGTCCTGTTCCTTTTAGTGGGCAATGGCATTTCGATGATCAGTTTGGACACTAGGGTTGTTCATAGCCAATGGATTACCTTTGCTTCTTGTCTTTTTCAGTGGACACAGCTAACATATGCAAAGAAACAAAATTTAATCATGATTCATATTACCATTGCCAATTCAAATTTTCCATTATTTACACGACTTATCCCTGGCACCATTGGTTTGATAGTTGTATCTCTTCGTCTCTCACTGAAGACCTTGGTATCTAACGATACTAATTCAATTACTTATTTACTCTTTTATTTACACATATGTGTAAAATACACATGCATGATGGGATGCCCGGGTGGCTCAGTGGTTGGGCATCTGCCTTTGGCTCAGGCATGATCCCGCAGTCCTGGGATCGAGTCCTACATCAGGCTCCCTACATGGAGCCTGCTTCTCCGTCTGCCTTTGTCTCTGCCTCTCTTTCTCTGTGTCTTTCATGAATAAATAAATAAAGTCGTAAAAAAAAAAAAAAACCAACAAATGCATGCAACAGCATAAAAACCCCCCAACAATATCAGTATTATTACTAACATACTATTATTACATGCAGTTTGATTTCTTTGCCAATCTTTTTTCTTTTTTAATCCTGAAGATGTGTCACTAAGGATGTACAGTCAAAATAATGAGTTTTAAAGTCAGTTACTTATTTTTCCAGGTAGTTATGTCAGTAACTCCTGATACTTTAATTTTTTTTCTTTTGAGGATGAAAATGTTTTATTTTTTTCTTTTTCTTTAAATTTTTATTTATTTATGATAGTCACAGAGAGAGAGAGAGAGAGAGGCAGAGGGAGAAGCAGGCTCCATGCACAGGGAGCCCTGACGTGGGATTCGATCCCGGGTCTCCAGGATCGCGCCCTGGGCCAAAGGCAGGCGCTAAACCGCTGCGCCACCCAGGGATCCCTATTTTTTTCTTTAAAAAAAATAATCATGGAAACCGAAAGTTTACTTTGATTCCAAAGTCCAACTAAAAAAACGCAGTATATGAAGATAAGTCTAGCTTCCACTCCCATTTTTTCTCTCTGGTTTTTTCCTTATATGTAACATTTTTATTGGTTTGTGACTTATAATTCCACTGCCTCTTCTTGCAAATGTAAACAAACACACACATCTTTCTTAGAAGGGCAACATATATGTGCCCCCAGCCTTGCTTTTCCCACTTAATGCATCCTGGAGGGACGCCTGAGTGGCTCAGTGGTTGAGCATCTGCCTTCGGGGTGGTGTCCTGGGATGAGTCCCGCATGGGGGCCCCCACAGGGAGCCTGCTTCTTCCTCTGCCTAAGTCTCTGCCTCTCCCTGTCTCTCACAAATAAATATCTTTTAAAAACGCATCCTGGAGTTCTGTGACCTTCCACAGAGATGGCCTTCATTCTTTTGTAAAGCTGCACAGAACTGCATTGTGCGGATGTACCGTGGTTTATTCAGCCAGTCTTCTGTGGATAGCCTTGCGGGTGCCACAAACGTCTCTTGCACGGCTAAGGCTAAATCGTGCCAGGCACTGGGCGTAAAGACATGGTCTGGCCTCGGGGAACTCAGAGCGCAGCGGGGAGCCCTCTGCAGTACAAGCGCTTGCTCACAAGGGAGTGAGATCGCAGATCCACTGGGCACAAAGGCTGCGAGGCGCAGGGAAGACAGGCTCACACACAGGAGGGCACAATCACAGTCTGTGGGCTGGCATCTTGCTCCCCACACCCACTGTAGTGTGGGAGAAGCCCCTCCGGAGGAACTCCTGTGTTTTTAATCGAGGTTTGAAATTGCTTAGAAAATCATGAGTGCCACCAATTGGCCAGAGAAGGCAAGGCCAGATGGAGGAGGCCGAGAGGCAGGTGCCCTCAAAAGAGGAAATGGAAACTAACACCGCTCTAAGCTGCGGACGCATACTTCGCTCCTTTATTTTTCATAACAATCCTAAGAAGTAAAAAAAAAAAAAAAAAAAAAAACAATCCTAAGAAGTAGGGACTATCATTCCTCGCACGTCACCGTTAAAGACGTTAGGGCGCAGAGGGGCACCTGGGTGGCTCGGCGGCTGAGCGGCTGCCGCGGGCCCAGGGCGCGGGCGTGATCCCGGGGTCCTGGGATCGAGTCCCGCATCGGGCCCCCTGCGGGGAGCCTGCCCCTCTCCGTGCCTCTCAGGAGTCGATGAATAAAGTCTTTAAAAAAAAAAAGAGCATAGAAGCCACAGAGAGATTGGGAACTGCTCTCCAAGGGCGCCCTACACGGGGCACACAGCGAGCGAACAAGGGGGGGAGTAAGGGACGCGGAGGGAGGTGGCCCGCAAGCAGCGCCCTCTGCCACGGGGGACGGGGGTGCACGAAGTCTTCTCCGGCCACACAGTCACCCCCTGGGGAGGAGACCGCACCGTGGAGCCCCGGCCCCCCAGCGCCCGGGGCGGGAAATCCCTGCAGAGCGCTCTCTGACCGGAGGGGGCGCAGCGTCCCCAGGCCCGCCCGCACATTGGACTGAGCACCAGCCGCAGCTGCGGGGCTCCCCCTACCCCCCGAGGGTCCCCCCTTCCCGGCCACCCCCAGCAGCCCAGCCGGCCCCACGCCCACCTCTCCGCGCTCCCGCCCTCGCTTTGGCACCGGTGAGGTCCCCGCGCGGACGGTGCAGGAGGTCACGGGCGAGGGCACCACCGCCCTCCGCTGGGGGACCCTGGGCCACCGGACAGAACTCCACTCCCGGGGACCCGCGGCGCGGCGAGGCGAGGCGACCGGCCGCGGCCACACACGCGCTCGGACAGGCTCCTCCCCCAGCCCGGCCGCTGGAACCCGCCGCGGCCCCCCGCTCGCTCGGACCCCGCCCCCGAGGGCGCTGCCCCTCCTCCGCCCTGGGCCAGCCCCCACGGGCCCCGCCCCCGCGCGACGCCGGCCTCCCGCAGCCCGCGGGCCTCCCGAGCGAGAGCTTCGCCCGGCGCCCAGACCCAGGCAGGGAAGGCCGCGCAGCCGCCCGCCCACACCGGAGGCCGACGACGGCCTGACGTTCTGAGGTACGGGAAGAGCGAAAAAGATCCTCCGAGTTCACGTCAGACGGGTAATGTGCCGCGTCGTAACAAGGTTTGAGGGAGGCACATGTCACACAACGGCGTGAACACCCAATCATCACGCTTATGAACTACAAAAGGATCGCGCGGTTGCGCGCGTTAAGGAAACCCGAGTATGTACCACACACTTTATGAAGAGGGTGACAGACTTAGTCCTTACACATTCAGTCTTAACAGTAAAATTCTGCATGCTTTTAAGGTATCTTCGATACGCGTCGTGTGTTTCTACCTTAATAAGTGAAGAAGATATAGAACTAGCGAGAGGATGCGTCTATGCAAATTTTTCTCCCAGACTCCACCTTTCTTGGAGGGGAACCTGGATCTCCGTTGCTTTACGACAGCGGGTCGTGAAATGACGAAGTGTTGCCTGGGCACTGGCGGAAGCTAGCCTGGTGCCTTGCGGCGGCGAGGCGAGCTGGGTCCGGATCCTGATGCGTACGCGGTGCGGGCGGGTTGTGAGGCGCCCGTGGAGGTGTTTGCGTCTCGCCTTAGGGCTTTATTTCTTAGACCTTTAGGGTTGTTTTGTTTCGTTCTGTTTTTAATCTTCAGAAAGGCAAGGGTAAGTCATCTACCGTTGGGAGTCTGAGAGGCTCCGTTCCCTTCCTTCCCTGCATCTTTTCCTTTGCACGGACTGGCCTCTTGTGCAGGTTAGCCTCGCGACCCCGCGCCCGCCCGCCGACGTCTTGCCGTCTTACTTGGTTTTCTAGGTGTTCCTCGGGAGAATTCCAGCCTCCGGGTGGGTGATCTTTGTTGTCGGGCGGGCCGCACCAGCCTCCCATCTCGGCTCCCCGGAGGAGGCCAGCTCGTCGCTGCCGCGGGCTGAGCCATGGAGCCCGAGAGCCCGCGGGAACCGCCCCCGCAGGAAGGCTCCTGCCCGCCGGGAGAGCGGCCTCCCTCCGCCCTCGGGCAGTCCTTGTCTCAGATCGTGCACCGTCTCACCAGCCAGGAGCCGCGACGCGGCAAGGCCAGGAGTGCGGCGCTTGAGGACCTGAGCGCCCTGATAGAAGCCACAGAGTGTGACGAGCTATTGGAGGGGGGCGGCACGTGGCGCCGCGGAATGCCCGAGGTGCTGGGGCAGGTGGCAAGAGCCCTGGAGAAGTATGCAGCCCCGCCCAGGGAGCAGGAGGGCAGACGTCGTGCGGACTGCGAGGTGGCCGAGAAAGCGGCCGCGGTTGGGCTACTATTCCTTAAAGTACTGGGGAGAATGGAGGCGGCCAAGTCTTCGTTGGTTGGCCCTACGTGGACTGCAGGCCTGCGTCACTCGGCCGCACCCATCTATGTTTTCGCGCTCACACACAGTCTGGAGCACCCGTGGACCAGCCCGGGGTCCCGTGAGGTTGCTGGAGAGGTGCTCTCCGTACTCCTTCGGGTTACTCCGTGTGCGTCCGTGGCAGGGTTTCTGCACGGAGAACATGAAGACGAGAAAGGGAGATTTACGGCAGTAATGGAGCTTCTCAAACGCGATTTGAATAAGTGAGTATTCTTGCCAAAGGACCACGACCTCTGGGCTTCAGCCTAACATCTTAGAATGTTTAGGGCTCGGAGGACCTGAGTTCCTCCAACGATAAGGTAAAGGGTGGTGTGATATTAGCAGATCTCTTAACGCCCGGGAGGGTTGTGATTTGCTATAAATGGCATTATTAGATTTTGGCGAATTCGACATTAGAGCCCAGGCCTTCAGGCCCCCACTTCCTAGCGCTCTTTCTAGCCCTCCGGAGTTCTGTCCCATGTCTTTACACTCAAGTTTCTTAAGTTAGGTGAGGATGGGGATTTGGAGAGGATTTAAACGTAGGGTTTGATTTTAAACTTAGGGATCCTGAAACTCATCACTAGGTATTAGATACGGTCGATTAGATCTGGAAGCCAGTTTGGGATGAAAGAAAGCCCTTTAGATTGCTCTCAGCTAAAGTGTTCTTTGTGAGTTCCACTTGATACTTTGTATATTTGTAACAGGAGATGAGGAGAGAAAAATGTACACAACTGTCACTTTACCAGGAGCCTGGAGTTTTGAGGTGACCTGGCACTTCATTTTATTGCTTCTGAGTCGGACCATGTCAGAGAGCCTCTTTGAACCTGTTTCTTTCTTTTTTTTTTTTTGTAATGAAAAGATATTATCTCCTTTTATACAGTTATTCTGAAGGTTGAGTAAAGTGTAATGAAAAACCCACTTAATAAGCTGTAAATTGCTTTTCTTCAGATATTGATTCACTTGCTCCCCCCCTTTTTAAAAAAAGATTTTATTTATCTATTCTTGAGAGACAGAGATGCAGGCAGAGGGAGAAGCAGGCTCCATGCAGGGAGCCCAACGTGGGACTCCATCCCAGGTCTCCAGGATCAGGCCCTGTGCTGAAGGCGGCACTAAACCGCCGGGCCACCGGGGCTGCCCCACTTGCTCCCTTGTTATAGTGACTAGTACTGAAGGCATTTCCTTTACTCCCCTCTCCCTTCTTAACAAATCTGTAACCACCCACCCCATCACCGCAGATTCTTTACAAGCTCGGATTGTAAACAGCTCCTTCTCACTAGATAAGCTTTAGGCCCAGAGCCCTGGGTGATTGTTCAATGTACTTAGTGTCAGGTTACTTTTTGTTTGTTTGTTTTTGTTCTTTTGGTGCAAGTTCTGTAAGTTATTTTGATCTAAATCTTAAACTGTATAATATCAAGAATTTTGTGTGCTATATTCTTTACAAGGACAAGAAAATATTCTTTCACTTGAAGAGGTTGATTTGCTTTGCTAGTTAACATGTCACTACTTAATGTGGTTTCACATTTCCATTTAGGGAATCCTGGAAGAATAACCCTGCCACCAAACATGTTTTTTCATGGAGTCTACAACAGGTCACCCGACCCTGGCTTAGCCAACATCTGGAAACGGTACTTCCCCCATCACTGCTCATCTCAGATGACTATCAAACCGAGAACAAAATCCTGGGTGTACGCTGCCTCCATCACATTGTGCTTAATGTGGTAAGCAACCTCTCATCTGTGTTGATGGAACAGATTGAGTCACCAGCATAACACTATTTTAGTGTTGCCTTTTTATACCTCTTATTAGCTTCCTGTTACGCTGTTATGTGACAAAAATCACTTATGTATATTTTTTTCTTTATATTTTCCTTCTGCCAACCTAGTAGATTGTACCTCTTAAGTAACGTATGTAGGACACCTGGGCCATTATCCTGCATGTCAAACTGAATAATCAGACCTTGATTAACAGTTGATTTTCAAGGAGCAAAAAAAATCAGAAACTGAAAAGGATTATGCTCAGTGTGCAAGCTATTATATTACTCAAGGAAACTTTTTTTTTAAACTGTGTATAATGGAGCTTTAAAAATACACATAGAAGTAGAGAGGGGCATAATGAATCTTATGGTATAATTGTGTATCCATAGTTTCAAAAATTATCAACAATTTGGCAACCTTGGGAAACTTAATTGGGTAATTTTTCTGCTTGCAGCCAGCTGCTGATTTGCTCCAGTATAACAGAGCCCAGGTCGTATATCATGCCCTTTTCAACCACCTGTACACACCAGAGTACAACCTCATTCAGGTAATTTTAAGTTTTGTTTATAACTGCGAATCTAAGTTCTCAAACTTGAGTAGAAGGTGGTATTATGTGAATAAGGATAGTTGAGACACATTTTCCTCTCTTGGAAAGTGAGGGTGATGACCAAGTCATTGCCAACTTGAAAATAAAGTAGCAAATGACTAGTGAAAATGTCTTAATACTAAGCGGGCATTCACATTTCTGAGTCTCCACAGTAAAGCTAGTGTTTGGTCTTCATCTAGGCCAGTTCTCTATCACTTGAGAAAAGCTTTGTCTGAAAAGTTCTATTTTTTTTTAAATTTTTTAAATTTATTTATTATAGTCACACAGAGAGAGAGAGGGGCAGAGACATAGGCAGAGGGAGAAGCAGGCTCCATGCACCGGGAGCCCGACGTGGGACTCGATCCCGGGTCTCCAGGATCGCGCCCTGGGCCAAAGGCAGGCGCCAAACCGCTGCGCCACCCAGGGATCCCTGAAAAGTTCTATTTTTATGAAATGTCCTTCTCTGTTGCTTTGTATCAACACACTCTTGAAACTCCTTTTATGTTGGATATTACAGTGCTTTCACCCGAGAGATACTGAATACCTACTGTCTGAGGAACCATGTGGGTTCCAAGAGTGAATGGATCAGACAGGGTTTCTGGCTTTAAGAAACCCTTTAGGAAGACATGTAAATAAATGAGTATTTGGGGCACCTGGGTGGCTCAGTTGGCTGACTGCCTTTGGCTCAAGTCATGATCCCGGGGTCCTGGAATCCAGGCCTGTGTCAGGCTCAGGCTCCCTGCTCGGTGGGTAGTCTGCTTCTCCCTCTCCCCCAGTCCCTCCCTCTCCCCTTGTGCTCTCTGGTGCGTGCTCTCTCAAATAAATAATTAAAAATAAATGGACTCAACTTAAAAAAAATAAATGAGTATTTCTACATGTCTACAGCACAGTGTGAAATATCTATTAAGAGGTTTGTGTAGAGTGCAGTGGGTGTCCAGCAAAAGGTGGCTAACCAATTTGGTGGTGGTGGGATGGTTTTAGGAGAATTTGGGAAGGAGGTGATCTTGGAAGGATGAACAGTTCTTTAGTAACAGAAAGAACATTCTGAAGACAGAAGAAACAAGTTATATAAAATCAGAGGTAGAAATAACCTTTTTTATGCCTGTCTTCCCTTCTTCTCTCCCCCCTGCCACATTTATCAATTTAGGTATGCCACATTTCTTTTATCAATTTAGGTATTAAGCTGAGAATCCAGGTACTGACAGCCAAAAAGTTTAGGACTCTTTAGATGATGGCTTTAAAACAAAACTAAGAGAAAAAGCAAAGATCCCAGGAGAGCTAGAAGGGAGTGCCTAGACATTGAAACCTCACAGAAGGTGGTCAAACTGGACACAAAGACCATCTCAGACTCTATGGAGGAGTTTTATTGTGAGAACATGTATATAAAGTTGCTAGCCCAATCAGTGAGTGTGAATGCAAATGAACAGGTCTTTTTTATTACTACCTCTCAGGCTGTGCTCCTGTGTCTGCTGGATTTATTCCCCATCCTGGAGAAAGCCCTGCAATGGAAGGGAGGTGCAGCTCGGCCCACCACACACTGTGATGAGGTGCTGCAGTTGATTCTGACCCACATGGAGCCAGAGCACCGCCTTCTCCTACGCAGGACCTATGCCCGAAACCTCCCGGCGTTTGTGAAGAGGTGAGTACCTGGGCCACTGGTCTGGCCTGGCCTACTCTTCAGGTTCATCTCCTCGATGCACATTTCTCTTTGCTTTTTAGGTTGGGGATTCTAACTGTCCGGCACTTAAAGAGACTGGAGCGAATCATCATTGGTTATCTGGAGGTTTATGATGGACCCGAGGAAGAGGCTAGATTGAAGATACTGGAAACCCTAAAACTTCTCATGCAATATGCATGGCCCAGGTAAAACTGCCAAGCAGGCAGGTATGCCCAGAACAATTTTTATCAAGATAAAAACTTTCAGAAAGGCTAATAAGTTGAAGTTAATAGGCTGGGCTTAACTGATGGTAAGCTAGGATCTGGAACTAAATGACAGAAAATTCTAATTGACAGTGAGGTCCCAGAACCCAAGCTTATTTCTCTCTTTAACTTTTAGGCCTAAGACTGTAACAGTTAAGGGACTGTGGACCATTTCCTCTTCTCTGGCCCAAAGTATAAGTCCCTGGTAAGGGGAGATTCTACTTCTCCCTTTCCAGGAGGGATTATTTCCTTACAATAGAACCACACTTCTGGAGGGGAGTAGGGTATTCCTAGGCAGGCCAGAGTGTTCACGGGTACACACTGTGCTGCAGAAAACAGGGTCTCGAAGTGACTAAATCTGGTGTCTGGTGTCTAGTTCTGCTTCTGGCTCCCTGGTTGTTGAGTCATTTCCCTCAGTTACTTCATTTAGGAAGGGAGGGCTTTACAACTTTGATGGCCTTTTGAAATCTTTGTTAATATCCTGATTTAGATAGAGTATGAACATAACTTTTTCTTGATTCCAGAGTTCCCTGTAGGCTTGTGGTCTTATTGAAGGCGCTCCTGAAACTGATATGTGATGTAGCAAGGGATCCAAACCTTACACCTGAGCCTGTAAAGAGCGCCTTACTAGAGGAGGCCACCGAGTGCCTGATTCTCCTGAACCACTGTTCTCAAGGACAGGTGAAGGTGAGTCTGCAACCTGGGTCTTGAGCAGTTCCTCTGACTACAGTTCACATGCCTCACCTACTCTGTGGGAAAAAACACAGGGTTCAGGGCTCCACTTTGGAGACCGCTAGCCCCCAATAAAGGGTGATTAACATCTCATTCTTCTTTTAAAGCTGCTCAGCACTATTTAGACCAAAAAGCAAGAGGATCAGGAGAGGTCTCTGGGGTGAGGGTAGAAAATGGGCAAAAGATTGAGTTTATTAAAAAAGTCTGTTTCAGTCTCTGATTTTTTTTTAAATGATGAAATAATGAACTACAAGCCACCAAAAAATAACAACACAGGTAGAGTGATTCAGATCCCAGAAGTGTTTCCAGTTTTTCTGGGCAACTATATTTTTACATACTCTTACTTATTCACATGGAGATTTTTCCTTTAGTTTCATATTCCACAAAGTTAACTTCTCAACTTATCAGTATTATAACTTAACTTCTCTCCCAGAGCATATCATAGCTATATGTGTGTATTTATAGACATTTAATAAACCACTGCCTCATTTCTCTTTAGAAATTTTCAATTTAAAGTTAAAAAACAGCATAAAAATATTTAGAAATAGTTTGGTTTTTTTTATCAGTTTATTCAAATTACTTCGTGTTGGCTCTTTCATCTCAGGCAGTTTTCACGAGCTGGATCCAATCTGATTTGCATTGGCTGGTATTAACGGGCTTCTTACCAGCCATCTTCACCTAGCCAGCAGGACATTTCCATGCACACCGACACAGTACACCTGTTCCACAGACTGCTCTCTAATCTCATTTTTTTTTTCTTTTGAGTGTGGTACCAAGAAAGAAATACCAAGTAAAAGAAAAAGTATCAATTAAAAATAAAACCCAAAGTCTATTTGGTTTCATGTTTCAGGATCTCCTGGTTAAAATTCTCCAAAGCTGTGAAGACAGCAAGGTGGTGAACTGTATCCGAAAAGTGCAGCAGGTTTCTGAAGGCACATCCTACAATGGAACCTAAAACTGGAAGGCTTTTTCTTCTTGTTCCTACTGTGTAAATGGAATTATTTAAGAAAAAAGGTATTTTCACACTAAACATTGTAGCTTAGACCTTTTTGTTTTAGTCCCTTCCATAGAAGTAGGGAAAGGGGAACAAGGCAAAAAAATGAAGATATTTCTAAATAAAGTTGGGGGGGGGGGAGGATGCCAAGGAAACGGGTGGATAGCATTTAAAACTTAGAAATATTTACACCCACAAATTCATCTGTTAAGCTTCTTGGGCTCAAGCTGTTACTTCAAAGCATATGCCAACGCTATAAAAATACTGTGTTCACAACTCAAGGCCTCCTCCGCTCCCTCCCAGATTTCTTGCCCCACAGAAGTAGCATAAATATTAAAAACACAAATATTGTGTTGAATACCATATGAAAGAGCAAAAACTGGAGGTGTTTACATGTTCATGGTACAAGAAAGAGGATGATGAAAATGTTCAGTCCTGCTTATAAATGTCTCAAGTCACATAGTTTTGGCCTTGGCCACAGGCTCTGTCTCCTGCTCATACTCTATCTCTACATAGGCTCGTTTTCTCTGCAAGTGTCCTTTCAAGGGTGTTTTGCCTTTATGTTTTGCATTAAGGACCTTTTCTTCTTCCTCACTGGAGGATTTATCATCCTGATCTTCGTCACTGCTGGCATCCAATTTATCCATATCCTGATAATGGGGATGGAAAAAAAAGAAAATTCTAGATTCATCCTCAAACTCCTCTCATTGTCTTCTCAATTTAGAACCAGAGAATTTATCTGGCTCTGTATTCAGAAACCTTCTTTTTCCTGAAGGCCAAGGACAATTTTTCTGCCCATTAATCTCACCTCAAAATCACTTATGTCACTTTCATCCACCTCATCGTCTTCCACAAATTCTCTTTTTCCCACATCCTAAAATAAAAATTGGTACGTTCAAAATACAGAATGAAAATTCAGCTTATGCTTCTTGATGAGTAAGTGTATAAATAACAGATTCATAGTCTACTTACTAGGCTCAACCAAAATCTACTTATTTCTAAGTTTTAATACTTCTAAATTAAAAACATTTTAGGGTTATCAATTTCTTTTAATGAGGTAAAACATCCTTATTTAAAAAAAATCAGTATACAGATAGGGCTTTACAAACAATTCTGTACATTTAATTAAACCTATTAATTTCAAATACTGAAAAGGGTTACTACTAGGAAAAAGTACCATCTGTATGCCTATGTGAGCATACCATGTGATTAAGCAACTACCTGCTAAATCTGATCTTTTCCTAAAAAATACTATAACTCAAGTACCTCCCCTGTATTAATAGTGAAATGAAATCCTGTATAAATTTCAGTAAGTTCCTTTAGCTGAAGATTCTTCATTTGTCTCCTTGCAAGAAAAATTTCAGAATCCCAGTAAATACGATTAAATTGTCAGTGTGTAAACAGCTTATTGGCTGAACAGAGCTAACCTCATGATAAAGAAAAACGACCAAAGAATTTTTGGTTAGGGGAATGAAATGATATTGTCTCCCAAGTTCATGTAAAGAGATCTAGTTTTACAAGACTACTGTTTGATGAAGCAAAACAAACAAACAAGGCTTACTTCTTCATCTTCATCTTTTTCCTCAGAATCTGAAGAGTCACTCTCTGCCTCCTGCTGTTCCAGGGCTTTATCAAAGGCATGAATGGGGAAGTTGTAGATGTCGCCATACTGAAGAACACAGATACACACCAGCTTTAATGACCTCTCAATCGTACATGTGAAATCCACTGTCCAATAAGCATATTATTTTTTCCCCAGTGATTAAATGAGAGTACTTGATTTGATAAGTAGTAGTATTTCTGTATTAATATCAAGCCTAGAGCTGACACTATCTTAAAAGCCCATTTTAAATAACCACTGGTTAAAATCAAGTAGCTTCCATGAAGAGTCACTTGAAACTTAGTTTATAAAACCCATGGCTTGGAACAAATGTAAATTCGCTGACAGAAAGAAGTAATAAGGAAAGTTTTATTCATTTTTGTCTTGTAAATGACATTAATTTCTATTTTTTTTAAAGATTTTATTTATTCATGAGACACAGAGGCAGAGACAGGCAGAGGGAGAAGCAGGCTCCATGTAGGGAACCCAACATGGGACTCGATCCTGGGTCTCCAGGATCATACCCTGGGCTGAAGGTGGCGCTAAACCGCTGAGCCACCCAGGCTGCCCAACATTAGTTTTTAAAGTGAATTAAAATCCCATTTTAAAAAGTCTTAGGAAAAAAAAAAAAAAGTCTTAGAAGATTAGGGTGCAGGAGGATCAAAACTGCATGCCTTTTATACAGAGATCTGGAACTGTTGTACTGGGGACACAAGTTGGCAATATGGTGCAAAGGGAAAGGTCTCTTACACTAAATGGAGCATCAAGGGTGACCAGAGCACTTTATAGGTTTGTGTCAATGAACTAAAGTGGGGAAGCCAGAGCCTGTATATGTTTTATTTCAGGAACAAAAATCAAAGTAAAGATCTTTCCAGCATTTTTGAAAATAAAACACATTTCCCACTAGTTCCTAGCATATTACTGATCTAAAAAATAAAGTTTACATCCCAAAGTTCTTAGCTTTCTTACCGTATCTTGTTTCAATCTCTCCAGCAATTCCTTTTCAATAGCATTATCCAGCTGCGCAGCTATTAATGCCTTTTCCTGTAACGAAAAATTTGAGTAAACCCATTTATTTCATATTGATACTCATTTTTCAGCCTAGAAGAAGAAACCGTGAGGTTTTTATTTTAAAAAACTACTTTCCCCCTACTCTTGCTATCACTAGAACTTGTGCCTCTCCAGCCTAGATATATTTCTGCTTTCTCTCCCAAACCTTGAGAACCTTTTAATTTTTAAAAACTCCAATTGTTTTATAAATAGCATTCTAAATGAAGTTCTAACAAAGCCTTTCATAGATGCACAAAGCATGTAGCTCTACATACATTTAAGTGTCTTAGAAAATGAGCAATTCTGAACTAGATTTTAAAAGCTGAGAAAGGAAAATAGAGACCTTTACTCATACTTCTTCTAAAACCGTGTTAGATTCCATGTGACGGAAAAATAGATTAAAAATTTCTTCCTCCAGTGATCACATCCAAAATGATATATGGAATCAACCTGGACCACCCAAAACCAAAACATAAGAATCTAATCTAAATCTACTTTCTAGCCCAAGACTGCATTCATTTAATAGTGAAGATCATAAAAGATTCTAAAGTCTTACATACTGAAAGTTTGAATAACAGTGTACAAGATAAATCACAGGGAGACTGGGGACACATGATCAGTTAAAAGGCTATCATGCTGTTTTGCACTGTTCTCTAAATTAGGTGCTTGCACCTCAAGGGCAATCCACTGAGATGCAGGCAGAAAATAGTGAAAATTGTTATATATTTCTTCTTTAAAAATTAAATGTTATATTTGAAAAATACTACACAGAGTCTGTAAGTGTGGATCTCACTACTTTATTCAGATGATTACAGCATTTGGCAGTTAATGTTTGCTTAAGTGGATTTATAGAGGCTACTGAATAGTTTGCAATACCATAGGAATGGTTATAAAAGTATGCTATTTAGTGGTTTAGTACTTAAAAAGAGTTGTACGACTTAAAGAATCATGCATTTTTCACAAGAAAAATGTTCCAAATTTTCCAAGATGACAAAGGACTGTCAGTAGTATGTAACAACACAAGTTTAAAAAAATACTCCATTCTTTCAAGAGAAAAGTATTTTAAGAGTTTACAATGTTTTTTGAAAAAAAATTTATTCTGTGAATAGAATGTCTTAAAAAGAAAAGTGTGATTACACCTAAAAAGTAACATTGTGAAAACATGCGTCTCCCGTAAAAGCAGCAATCAGACACTCAAAATATTCTGGAACCACAATTTTCCAACCCATTTAAAGATCTTCCAAATCTACATTTTTCAGAAGGCTTCAAATTTATTTGCTAAAAGCAGAAAAACTTAATTTCCTCTGAAAGGCTTGTAAGACCACCTGTTTAGCTATCAGGGAAAAAGCATACTCACTACCTGTATCTGAATAAAAACCTCTGCATAACTGCTGATGAAGGATGAAAAATGAAGAGCCACTACTTAATGCAAACAATCAACAATGTACTTCTTCATGTATCTCTGAGGAATCTATCAGTTATGAGAGCAGTCAAAAAGAATTCCTTCTCAGCAAAGACCTAGACCTTCGTTTCATCAATAATAGATATGTCAGTTATAATACACCTATTAGTGCAAGTACACATGAATAGTAAGTAACATAAAAAATATGCTGGGCAGTATATGTTCAAAAATTCCTTTGGTGAGTAAGGGATCACAACAGTTTGTGGAGACCAATGCTGTAATAGATTTGAAGTCTGGAACTCTATGTGATTAATAGGAACAAAGGCACTAAATTATTAAAGCTACTTCTTGATAGGACATGACAAATGATCAGGGAAATGTATGTTGGCAGAAGGGAAGTATGCACAACAGACACCTAGAATAAATGCAAATCCGAACTTGTAGGAAAGCTAATTCCAGGGTCTTGAAAAGCAAAAGAAAAGTCAACTTGAATGAGGTACCAGTGAGATGGACAGGCAGACAGCTCTATTGACAAAGGCTGGAGTTTTCCAACTAGATTTTCCATGGTATTCCCAACACTACTGATTAATCTGGTAACAAAGCTGCCCAGTTTACTTCAAAGAAACAACCCCAATCAATTCCTTATAAGCAATTTTAAAATCAAAAAAACTCAATTTACTGGCCTAATGTGACCTGAAATAACATAAGGCTACTTAAAAAGCTTTTGAAATTCCATGTAGTCTGAACCTTCTTATATTTCACTAGAGAGCTACTAGTGTATCTGATTAGAATGCTCAAACCCTGAGGACCCAAATAAAATTACTAATGAAAGAGGAGAAATAACAACCAACACCACAGAAATACAAACAATGTAACAGAATATTATGAAAATCTATATGCCAACATTTGGACAACTTAGTTCAAATGGATACATTTCTAGAAACATATAACCTACCAAAACTAAAGCAGGAGAAAACAAAATTTGAATAGACCAATAGCCAGCAATGAAATTGAATGAGTAATCAAAATGCTCCCCAAAAACAAAAGTCCAAGAACTTCCACGGCTTCCAAGGCTTCATAGGCTTGTTCTACCAAACATTTAAAGGTTAATACCCATTCTTCTCAAACTATTCCAAAAACACAAGAGGAAGGAAAATTTCCAAATTCATTCTATGAGGTCAGTATTACCTTAATACCAAAACCAGATATAGACACTACAAAAAAAGAGAACTAGAGGCCAATCTCATGAATATAGATGTAAAAATCCTCAACAAAGTATCAGCAAACTGAATCTAACTATATTAAAAAAAAATTACATACCATGATCAAGTGGGATTTATTCTGAGCATGCAAGGGTAGAGTAGTTCAATACTGACAAAACAACATGATACATCACATCATTCAGAGAAAGGATAAAGACCATATAATTATTTCAATACATACAGAATAAGAATTTGACAAAGTACAACATCCATTCTTGATAAGAAACCTTCTGCAAAGTAGGTCTAGAGGGAACATACCTCAACATATATGAAAAACCTACAGCAAACATCTTCCTCAATGGGGAAAACCTGAGGGTTTTCCCCCTAAGATCAGGAACAAGGCAAGGATGTCCACACCACTTTCATTCAACATAGTACTGGAAGTCCTAGTCACAGCAATTAGACAACACAAAGAAATAAAAGACATCCAATGGGTAAGGAAGAAGCAAAATTCTTACTCTATGCAGATGACATGATAATATATATAGAAAACCCTAAAGACTCCACCAGAAAACTGCTAGAATTGATAAATGGATTCAGAAAAGTTGCAAAATCAATGTGCAGAAACCTGCTTCATTCGTAAATAATTAAGCAGCAGAAAGTGAAATAAAACAATCCCATTTTCAACTGCATCAAAAACAAAATATCAAGGATAAACTTAACCTAAAGAGGTGAAAGACCTGAATTCTGTAAACTACAAAACAGTGATGAAAGAAATTCAAGACGATTCAAAAAAGTGGAAAGACATTCCATGCTCATGGAAGAGCAAATACTGTTAAAATGCCCATAGTTCCCAAAGCAAGCTACACATTAAATGCAATCTCTATCAAAATACCAAGAGCATTTTTCATAGAACTAGAACAAACAATCCTAAAATCTGTAGGGAACCACAAATGACCTCGAGTAGGTAAAACAATCTTGAAAAAGAAAAACAAAACTGGAGGTATCCTGATTTCAAGTTCTACTACTAAGCGGTAGTAATTAAAACAGTATAGTACTAGCATAAAAATAGGTATAAATCAATGGAATAGAACAGAAAACCTAGAAATAAATTCACAATTACATGGTCAATTAATCTTTGACAAGGGAGGAATGAATATACAATGGGAAAAAGCCCAATAAATAATGTTGAGAAAACTGGACAGCCACTGGCAAAAGAATGAAATTGGACTTTCTTTCACCAAACACAAAAATAAATGCAAAATGGATTAAAGACCTAAATATGAGACCCCAAACCATAAAAATCCTTGAAGAGAACACAGGCAGTAATCTGACACTGCCCATAGCAACATTTTTCTAGCTATGTCTCCTGAGGCAATGGAAATAAAAACAAACTACTGAGACTATAACAAAAAAGAAAGTTTCTGTACAACAAAGGAAACAACTGACAAAACTAAAAGGCAACATACAAAATGGGAGAAAGTATTTGCAAATGATATATCTGATAAAGGATTATTATCTAAGAACTGATATAACTCAACTCCCAAAACACAAATAATCCAATGTAAAAATGGGGAGAAGGCATGAACAGACATTTCTTCAAAGAAGACATCTAGATGGCCACAAGACACATGAAAAGATGCTCAAAATCACTCATCATCAGGGAAATATAAATCAAAACTACAATGAGGTATCACTTCATACCTGTCAGAATGGCTAAAATCAGTAACAGACGAAAACAAACGTGGGTGAGAATGTGAAACAAATGAAACCCTCTTGCATTGTTGGTGACAATGCAAACTGGTGCAGCCACTTCAGAAAACAGTATGAAGATGCCTCAGAAAGTTAAAAATAGAACTACCCTAACTACCCTAAGAGCCAGGCATTGCACTATTGGCTATTTACCCAAAAAAATAACAAAACACTAATCAAAAGTATACACGCACCCCTCTGTTTATTGCAGCATTATTTACAATAGCCAAAATATGTCCACTGATTGATAAATGGATACAGAAGTGGTGTGTGTGTGTGTGTATATATATTTATATATATATTAATTACTCAGCCATTAAAAAAACAAAAAAAACGAAATCTTGCCATTTGCAAGGACATGGATAGAGCTAGAATGTAACCTGCTATGTGAAGTAAGTCAGAGAAAGACAAATACCATAGGATTTCACTCATATGTGGAATTTAAGAAACAAAGAACAGAAAAAAAAAATACAAATCAGGAAACAAACTCTTAACTATAGAAAACTGTTACCAGAGTGGTGCTTAGTGGGGAGACGGGAAATAGAGGATGGGAATTAGAGTTTTTACCGTGGGGTAAAAAAAAAAAAAGGATGCTCAAACCCTCCTGAATGTAGTATGCAACGTATAAGATCGGCAACAAACCGAAGTTCTGACTTCTGAAACATTTAACATCAAGAATTTCAGACAAGGGATTTCTCTGTTCTCCATTATATACATGCCCAAGAACCCTTATTTTAATCTACTCTGAAAGTCATAATCTTAAAAAAGAGTATCTGATATCTTATACAACTAATACTACTATGCATTAGGGAACCATTACTCAAGGCCCCAACAGTTCATAGACAATGGTGACTGACTCTTTCTCATGATCCTTACCTACACAACCCCAACCTCAATGGAAATACAAAAGCTATGAGTCCCAGAATGGTAAGTTACCTCTCTTCTTTTCTCCCTCCGCTCCACCTTCTTACTCAAGGGAACAAGTTTCCTCCTATGGAAAATAAGAATTATCAGAAAACCCAAGTGCACATTCTGTGTGCTCCTTTTTAAAAAAAAAAAATGAGAAGAAAGAAGGATTGGAGTTGATTTTGTAGGGCTTAGCTCAATATAGCCAAGACTATATACTTGACAATTTCCTAGGTATTTAATGCTACAATAAGTCAGACATTTTTACACATATTTTAATGTGTATTTTACTTTTTGTTTTCTTAAGGCATTCTGAGACTTCTGAGGGCATTCACTATGCTAAGATTAATGCTTCAGATAACAAAGAAAAGGAATTTTCTGTAGAAGACTGCCATCTTTAGCTTTCTTTGCAGGTCCCAATGAAAAAGTATTAGGACCCATCACTCCTTAGGAAGGTATTCAATTAATTTTGTGGATATCATAACATTTTTAAAAATTAGTTTTCAGTGAACCCAGAGTAAAGTTCTTAAATTTTATTTATTCACATTTTTAAGGTCATTGTCAATACCCTAATTTTAGGATTCTGTCAGGGAGAAAATTTCCTGAAGCTGCTTTTTAGACAGGGAGGAGATCATCAAGTTCTGCTCTACTGCTTTTTTAAGTCCTGGAACATCAAAGGGCACAATTTTAACCAGACGTAAACTTTCTTCTTGTCAGCATCTCATAAAAGGTTACCCAATATTGGATTTAATAAGAAGCATTACTAAAGGTTTCATAATCTCTCATCTTCCTAATGTGACCCAAGGAAAAAGACTTAAGAAAATAAATATAATAAATGAATGATCGCTTACTTACTGTCGCTTTAGTGTAAGTTTTCTAATTCGAATTAGGTACTGGGTGATCTTGGTGAATCTTTGCTTACACTTGTGTCGAATGAAACGGGGCCAGTAAATTAGATTTTCATCTATTTGTTCCAGTGCTCTCTCATAGTTTTTATGAAGCCGGACCTATCAAACAGAAAAAGAAAGCTTAAAGAGTAAGGGTAAATGACCGGGTCTCCACTCCTATGATACCCATATGCCCTAACGAGGTTGGCTTCAAAACTTTAATACAGGGGCACCTGTGTTGCTCAGTAGGTGAAGCATTTGACTCTTGATTTTGGCCCAAGTCATGATCTCAGGGTCCTGGGATCGAGCCCTGTGTCAGGCTCTGTGCTCAGTGAGGAGTCTGCTTCTCCCTCTGCCTCCCACCTTGTTCTCTCTCTCACAAACAAGTAAACCTTAATTAAAAGTTTACTCCAGCTATGGTCAAAGAAAAGAGAAAAATATGGGCATTTTGCTACTGATTAAGGTCATTGTGATTTTATGTCCTAAGTCTTACCCGTTCCCAGAGACGCCTAGGAAAAGCTGCTCGCTCTATAACCTTCATATACAAGTAGCACTGTCCTGCAAGATAAAGTAAATACCATTAATATTATTTACAGACAGACTAAAGAACATCCTTTTAAAGCTGTTGACTAGTTCTCATGGAAGTTAAAACTAAGGAGTCACCTTTCTCCTCTTTGATAGTGGCATACTGACTGTTTGCCAGGGGACAAGACGACCGGTTACATAGTCCAGTCAGGCTGTATTCATTTCTGCAAAAACTTTGAGTCTTAGTTCTAGAACAGGAGGAAAAGAGCAAAAGTTGTAAGATGGGTTACCAGGAGGGCAACTGAAGGAATCTTTGCCCACCTTGCAAATCTAGACTCACCTTATTTTGAAAGAACAAAACTGCTTATTTCCTAATGTATCCCAGATAACCTGCAAGACAAAGTAAAATCCATTTCAATTGCTCTGACTCAAAAGATGAGAGTATTAACTCAAGAAAACAATGCCCTGGGCAATGCCCTGGTTACTGAAAGAGTCTCCTTGGGTCTTTGAAGAATGAGAAGAGGAAGAAATGCTTTGTAAAAGTCTCATTTTTCTTTTTATGCAGATTCTTATAGAAAAAAATACAAATTGGCAATAATCATACCCCATTACCCACAGATTTAGAATTTTGTAAATGTTTTCAATTTTCTTCTATGCACGTACATTCCACCAATCACTATGCCTATATTTTTAACAAAAATGAAATGTTATATATATTTTGTAACTTTCATTTATTACTTAATATGCTCATTATCCACTGTAAAAGGCTGCAGAGTACTAGATTGGGGATATAGATAGTATAACTTGGTCTCATCTGGGCAAAAAAAATAATCTACTGCTATCTTCTACTAACTAATGTGTTCCTTACTCTTTCAGCATTGATTGTAGATTTATATTAATACACTAACATCCCTAAGTCATGAGCAGAGGAGGCACTCAAGTGTTAGTTGAATAAAGGAAGGGATAGTGCCTTAAACAGTTTTATCTACTTAGGGATAAGGAAATGTAAACAAAGCAGCAGTCTAAGTGCCACAAAAGAAGTTTTAAGAGCTTTTGAGTGGGCTGCCCTGAGGAACTGGGAAAGGCTTTAAAGAAGTCAAAGCCTAAAACGTAAATAAAGGTAAACACATAAAATAACATTTTGGGAATTTTATAGTATGTGTGTTTGGTGGGGGATGACAAGAAGGTTAAGAAGAAATGAAACTCGGACAATAGCTCATTCTGCCTTTAAGTAGGTGACTCCCAAATTGACAACTGGTCAAACTTCTCTCCTGGGCAGACTTGTATTTACAACCAACTGCCAACCTGAAATCTCTACCAGGATGTCAGAAAGGTGTCTCCCACATTAACATATCCATAGGAAGGTCTCGGTTCCACACCTCTCAACTTATCTCCACAAAGGAAACCACCAATGAACTATTCAAATCCAAAAACCCTTTGATTTTTCCCTTTCCCTCTTCATTGAGGGGATCATGTAGTCTTTTTGGTCACACAGAAAATACGGACCTCAGATCCACCCACTTCTTTTCTTCTCTGCCATCACTACGTTGGTGGAAACTACTTTCATCATACTCTAGTCTCCCCTGCTTTCATTCTTTCTCTCCTTCAAATAACTAAACAACTTTCCCCAAAATGTCAGAGGTCGTTTCCCATCAGCAGCCCTAGCAACACTCCTTAGAAGCCTCTACATGACCTTGTCCTGCAAGCAAACCCAACTTCATTACCTCTGTTCCCTCAATCCCTAAGGCTAACATCGGTATTCTTTAATATATTCCATCTCTCTTACGTCCAGATCTTTGCACTTCACTGTTCTTACTGCATGGATTTTCCCCCCCTTTTCTGCCCCAAAGCCCCTCAATGAGGGTTCATTCTCCTGTTTCAGATCTCAGCTCAAATATCTTCTATTCAGGGAAACCTTCAGCTGTGTCTGAAGTGGTCTCTAATCACTCCCTGCTTCACCAGCCTAGTTAGGTCCCTCTCTCACACAATCAGCACGCAGTACAACGGCTTTCGGTTCGGTCCCGTGTTTACCCACCGTCTGCCTTCTCCACTAGAGCGCTGCAGGAAAGCAGAGGTCTTCTGTCAGGCTTATTAAAAACTAATAAAAATCTCCAGTGATTACCACAGTACCTGGCACACCGTAAGCACTTTTGTATTTCTCATACACATAACTAAATAAATGAGGATCGAGGATGCTTCCGAAAATTATGACTTGGGCAGGCGGACAATGGAACAGATGTAAAGAAAGACCAAAAGCGGGAAAGGCAGATTTAAAGGCAACACACACGTGGAAGAAAGGGATCCTTACACCTGAGGTCTCAACGCGGCCGTACCCCCCCCCCCCCGCCCCCAGCCGCCCGTCCCACGTCCAGGGACCCGAGAGGCCAAGCGCTCCCCGGCTGGGCAGCACGGCCGGGCCCAGACGACCCCGAGGGCCGAAGCGCCCGTGCTGCGGGCCCCCACCCCGCTCGGGCCGCCGGCGGGAGAGCCGGGCACACACGTGAGAGCCCCACGTTCGGAAAGCGGCGTCCCGGGCCTCGGATCTGGAGCCACACGAGGCTAACGCGCCAGCTCAGCATGTGGCTCCTGAGTCCTAAAGCAGGAGAACGCGGGTGGCAGGCACGCGGGAGACTCACATCATCGGACTGCATGGCGCCGGCGGCTCAGCGTGCGAAGCCCGGCCAGGTCTCCGCGGCAGCCATGCTCCTTCCGGAAAACCCCCTCCGGAAGCCGAGTCTCGCCTATCGCGAGAGTGCGCACGGGTCGGGCGTGCACAGCGCCCCGCGGTGGCGTGACTCACGCCTGCACCGCCGCCGGCCCCGCGCAGGAGTCGGCCGAGCCGTGGCGCGCGGAGGCCGAGGGCCGTGGGCGCGCCCTGCTCCAGAGCGCGGTCTGTGAGCGCCCCTGCGGGGTGCCCTGGCCGCCGACCCCCGCCCCGGCCGGAGCGCGCCGTGGGTGGGGAGGGGGCAGCGCCGTCCCCGGCCGGAGCGCCGCCTAGCGGCAGGAGCTGCGCTGGGTCTACTCCGTGGCCCGCGCTCCGCAGCTGCTTCGCCAGGGAGACCCCCGCTCCCGCCCTCACTTCCCCTCGCTTAAACCCCGCCAACCGTTTGCTGTGGCATTGGGTCTTGACCTTTGAAATTCATGGATTTAGATAATAATAAAATACGAAAAAAATGGGAAGGCTAGCAGGTTTTCCCCAATTTTATTTTGAGGGGAAAAAGAAAACCTTTATTAGCTCACACTGTTTTTCTAAAGACCAGTTCGATGCCGAAAGAATAAAAAAAAGGCACACTCTCAGAATAACGGTGGGCACTTAATTTGCATATCACATTATAATAATTATATCATCAGTAATGTCATTTTGCTGCATGCAGGTGGAAACCACTCTGCTGGAGGTATGCCTGGGTGGCTCACTCAGGCCTTGGCCTTGATTTGACTCAGGTTATTAGGGTCCCGGGATCCAGCCCCTACTTGGGCTCCTTGATCAGTGGGGAGTCTGCTTGAGGATTGCTCTTTTTCTCTCCCTCTGCCCCTCCCCTCTGCTGTCTCTCTCGAAAAAGAAGGAAGGAAAGAAAAGACAATACCCTGCTGGAAACCATTTATTTGGCAGTGGTTTTTGAAGCCAAATTCAGGTTATAAAAGCCAATTGCGGGGCACCTGGGTGGCTCAGTGGTTGAGCATCTACCTTTGGCTCAGGTTGTGATCTCTGGGTCCTGGGATCGAGTCTCTGCAGGGAGCCTGCTTTTCCCTCTACCTATGTCTCTGCCTCAATCTGTGTGTCTCTCATGAATAAATAAATAAAAATCTTTTTAAAACAACACTAAAAACCAATTGCTATTTACTAAGTATCCTTGAGCAAGTCACCCTTTAGCAAACTATCCCATTTGAAAAATGGAGGTAAATGAGGACCAGAGGTGTGTTAAATGCATAGTTTACATTGCTTCATAAAAATTTTTGATTGTTCTCACTCACCTACTTGGTTTCCCTGGTTTAAAGACCTAGAGGGCAGTCATATCACACACACACACATGCTCTTTTATGTTAATAAAATCAAGTTTAAAATAATGTGGGAGAGGAGTGCCTGGTTGGCTCAATAGTGTGGTCAGCCCTACCCTGGATGCAGAGATTACTTAAAAAAATAAATGGAGGAAGCTTCTTAAGAAATAATAATAATGTGGTAGACTCCAAAAGCTAGACAGTACTCACCAGGTATACCACACTGCACTCCCCAAACTGTTTTAAGAAGGGAAAGTGATACATTTTTCAGTTTGATTTAGAACACCACTTCCCTGCTCACCACCAACAGGTAAATCCAATGAATAACTTTTTATTTTTTTAAAAAGATTTTACTTATTTATTTGGGAGAAAGAGAGAGAGACAGATATATTGACAGAAAGCACAAGTGGGGAGGAGAGGGAGAAGCAGGCTTCCCGTTGAGCAGGGAGCCTGAGGGGCTCAATCCCTGGACCTCGGGATCATGACCTGAGCCGAAGGCAGATGCCTAACCAGACCCAGGTGTCCCTGAATAATTTTTAAAACTGATTTATAATTGACATATATTAGTTTCAGTAGTACAAAATAATGATTTATATCTGTATATTGCAAGAGGATTACCACAGTAAGTCTAGTTATCCTGTCACTATAGAATTAACAATTTTTTTCTAACAAGAATGTTAAAGATCTACTTTCTTAGCAACTTTCAAATATGAAATACATACTTTTATTTTTATTTTTAACTATAATCACCATGTGCACATTATATCCCTATGACTTTTTTAAAAGAGATTTTATTTATTTATTCATGAGAGATATAGAAAGGCAGAGACATAGGCAGAGGCAGAAGCAAGCTCCTTGCAGGGAGCCTAATGTGGGACTCTATCCCAGGACCCTGGGATCACTGCCTTGAGCCAAAGGCAGATGCTCAACCACTGAGCCACCCAGGCGTCCCTTTGACTTGTTTTTGTTTTTTTAAGATTTTATTTATTTATTCATGAGAGACACAGAGAGAGAGAGAGAGAGGGAGAGAGAGAGAGAGGCAGGCAGAGACACAAGGCAGAGGGAGCAGCAGGCTCCATGCAGGGAGCCTGACAAGGGACTCCATCCCGGGACTCCAGGATCATGCCCTGGGCTGAAGGTGGCACTAAACCACTGAGTCACCTGGGTTGCCTGCTATGACTTGTTTTTTAAAAGTTTGTTTGTTTGTTTGTTTGTTTATTTATTTATTTATTTGAGAGAGAGAGAGAGAGGGTGCAAGTGGGGGCAGGGGAAGAGAGAGAGAGAATCTCAAGCAGATGCAGTGCTGAGCAAGGAGCCAAGGGCTTAATCTCAGGACCCTGAGATCATGACCTGAGCTGAAATCAAGAGTTGGATGCTTAACAGACTGAGCCTCCTAGGCGCCCCCCCCCCATGATATTTTTGTAACTACAGGTTTGTACCTTTTGACTGCTTTCACTCATTTCTCCCCTCCCCCAAACATTCTGTTCTCTGCTTCTATGAGCTCTGTTGCCTTTCTGTTTTAGTTTTTTATTATTTTTAAGATTTATTTATTTGGGGGGGGGGGAGAGAATCTTCAAGCAGATTCCCCACTGAGCATGGAGCCCAATGCAGTGCTTAGTGTGGGCTTTCTATCTTATGACCTATGAGATCATGACTTGAGCAGAAACCAAGATTCAGACACGTAATTGATTAAACCACCCTGGGCCCTTGTTTTTGTTTTTAAGATTTCACATGTAAGTGAGATCATATGATATTTGTCCCTCTCGGCCTTATTTCATTTTGCATAATCCCCTGTAGGTCTATTCCCATTGTCACAAATGGCAAGATTTCATTTTTAAATAATGACTGAATAATATTCCATTTTCATTTCTTCATATATACTTCCTTTTACTAATATATATATATATATATTCTTATTCACTCATCAATTGATAGATATTTAGGTTCTTACCATATCCTTGGGTATTGTAAATAATGCTGCAATGAATGTGGGGATGCATACCATTAACCCTTCAACAACATGGGTTTGAATTGTGAGAATCCACTTATATATGCTTTTTCAATAAATATAGTACTATAAGTGTACTTTCCTCAGGATTTTTAACATTTTTTCTAGTTTAGTTTATAGTAAGAATACAATATATAATACATATACCACATATGTATTGAGGAGGGCTGGCATGCCCCTTGTTCAAGGGTCAACTATATATCTTTTTTGAGTTAGCATTTCATTTTCTTCAGATAAATACTAAGAAGTGGAATTACTGGATCACATGGCAGTTTTATTTTTTAAGTTTTTGAGGAAACTTCATACTGTTTTCAATAGTGGCTGCACCAGTTTGCATTCCCACCAGCAGTGCACAGTGGGTCTTTTTTCTCTACATCCTGACCAACACCTGTCATTTTGTGTCTTTTTGATACTGGCCTTTCTTACTGGTGTGAGGTGATTGTGAGGTGATTGTGGTTTCAGTTTTTATCTCCCTAGTGGTTAGTGACGTTGAACATTTTTTCATGTGTCCAATTTTTTTCATGTTGGCCACTTGGATATCTTAAAATATGTTCTTTTTTAAAAAAATTGTATTTATCTGTTCATGAGAGACACACAGAAAGGGGGAGAGAGAGAGAGAGAGAGAGAGAGAGAGAGAGGCAGAGGCACAGGCGGAGGGAGAAGCAGGCTCCATGCACGGAGCCTGACATGGGACTCAATCCCAAATCTCCAGGATCAGGCCCTGGGCTAAAGGCGGCGCTAAACCTCTGAGCCACCTGGGCTGCCGGGCCATTTGGATATCTTTTTTGCAAAACTGTCTATTCAGGTACTCTACCCACTTTTTATTTATTTATTATTTATTTTTTAAAAATATTTTTAAATTTATATATGGTAGAGAGAGGCAGAGACACAGGCAGAGGGAGAAGCAGGCTCCCTGCAAGGAGCCCAACACAGGACTCAATCCCAGGACCCCGGGATCACGACCCAAGCTGAAGGCAGACACTCAACCACTGAGCCACCCAGGTGTCCCTCTCTGCCGACTTTTTAATTGGATTGTTATTTTGGTATTGAGTTGTGTCAGTTCTTTATATATTTTGTATATTAATCCCTTATTGGCATATCATTTGCAAATATCTTCTACATTCACTAGGTTGGCTTTTTGCTTCATTGATGGTTTCCTCTGCTATTAAAAGCTTTTTATTTTGACGTGGTCCCAATTGTTTATTTTCTGCTTTTGTTTCCCTTGCCTCAGGAGACATACCCATAAATATATGTTGCTAAGGGCAATGTTCAAGAGATTGCTGCTTATGTTTTCTTTCAGGAGTTTTATGGTTTTGGGTCTCATATTTAGGTCTTTAATCCATTTTGAGTTTATTTTTGTGTATAGTGTAAGAAAGTGGTCCAGTTTCATTGTTTTGTAGGTAGCTGTCCAGTTTTCCTAACACCATTTATTGTAACAACTTTCATTCATGGGCTCTCTATCCTGTTCCATTCACCTATGTGGCTATTTTTTTTTAATTTATTTATGATAGTCACACAGAGAGAGAGAGAGAGGCAGAGACACAGGCAGAGGGAGAAGCAGGCTCCATGCACCGGGAGCCCGACGTGGGACTCGATCCCAGGTCTTCCGGATGGTGCCCTGGGCCAAAGGCAGGCGCCAAACCGCTGCGCCACCCAGGGATCCCCTATGTGGCTATTTTTATGCTACTACCATACTGTTTTGATTACTCTAGCTTTTATATCTTGAAATCTGGGATTGTAATACCTCTAGTTTTGCTCTTCTCAAGATTACTTTGGCTATTCCAGATCTTTTGTGGTTCCATGCTAATTTTGGGATGGGCAGATGTGTAGTAGTATATAAGTGTTGTGTTAATCTGTATTTCTCTGATGACAAAAGTAGTTAAGCATTTTTTCACATACTTACTGGCTTCAGAGTCTTCCTTGATAAGTCTTGGTAGGTCTTTAGTTCCTTCCTCCCCAGAGGAGATTTTTTTTTAAAGATTTTATTTATTTATTTGAGATACAGAGAAAGAAAGTGAGAGAGAAAGAGGGAGCACAAGCAGGGTGAGGGGTAGAGGGAGAAGCAGACTCCACACTGAGTAGGGAGCCTGATGCAGGACTGGATCCCAGAACTCTAGGATCACCACCTGAGCCCAAAGGCAGATGCTTAACGACTGAGCCCCCCAGGGGAGATTTTTATTAGGTCACTGTTTTGATTCTTTCTTATTGAATTATAGGCATTCTTGGCTACATCCTGGATATAAATTCTTTCTTAGATAAGTCTACGGCAAATATCTTTTACTCTGGATTGTCTTCCTTTCTACCAATAGTGTCTATGATGAACAGAATTTGCCTTCTGTGATGATAACCAATTTATCAAGCTTTTCCTTTGTTTTCGGTGTTTCTTGAAATTGATAATATTATTAAGCAGTTTCTGTAGAGAAGTTAATTGAGGTGCTTGGCACTGGAACTGAACTCTCAGGGCCAGGGGTACTGTGAGGCAGGCCTAGGGCCGCGATGACTCTAGGTTCCTGCAAGGGTGCCCCGCACTCAGCATGGCCCAGTCAGGTCTCCTACTTTGAGCCCCGGACGCCTCACTTGCCTCACCCTAGCCCTGGCTCGGCCAAGGTCTTGCGTTACCTCCCTACGTTTATCACCTCCCTGCAGGCTGGGTTCTAAATCTAATCCTAGCTGCGTTCTCCGAATTTGGAGTTGGGTTCTCCGATTTTGGAATTCAGTCGCCTGCTGGACATTTTCACGGGCAAATGGCCTTCCTGCTCCGTCTACCTAGCAGGGGACCTGATTAAAGGCACCCGGGTCTCTGCTCGCTTACCGTGTTCTCGGCTTTCCTGCACAGGTGACTCGGGAGTGGCCTCGTGCTAGCCGAGTCCGAGAAGCGTCCCACGACCCACTCAGGAGACTGGCAGGAGCGTCCCGGGAGCTCGGCGCAGCCGGCCTGGCCCCAGCGAGGGGAGGCCCGCGGGCTCCCGGGAACCCCGGCCCCCGGCTCCCAGGCCGGCACCGGGGAAAACCCGGATGGAGGATCGCGGGCCCGGGCGGGCGGGCCGTCAGCCCCCCCTTCCCAAGCTCCTCTCCGAGTCTTCGGCCCAGCTCGGGCAGGGCGCGAACTGAAAGTGCAAGTCGGCGGGGCTGCGGGCCGCGGAGCCGGCCTCCTCCCCGAGGCCGAGGTGAGTGGGAGGCGCCGCGTCCCGTCGGGCGGCCCCGGGCCGGGCAGCCGGGCAGCCCCCGCGCGCTCCGCGTCCCCGCCGCTGTGCCCGAGCGAGCGTGTCGGAGGGAAAGACGGGCTTGTGCGCCGGGAAGGGAGCCGGGTCCGTTTCGGGAAGCCCCAGGCGGCGCTCTCGGGGCCGCTGCCCGCGAGGGAAACCTCCTCGGGGCTGAAAAGCGCAGGCGGGAGGCCGGGGCCGCGCAGGAGCCCGGGGAGGCGCGGGGGGGCGCGGGGGGGCGCGGGCGACCCGGCAGGTCAGGCCGCTCCCCTCCGCCGCCCCCGCGCCGCCCGCCGGCCCCGGAGCCGAGCCCCGCCCCGGGGGCTGCGGGTTGCTCCCCCGCCCACGTTCACGGGGAATCACTTGTTGCTGGAGTTGTGTGCTCACGTGGGAGCGGTTCTGACCGCCCAGCCAGAGGAGCGTCGCGGATTGAAAGGAGAAAAATGCCCTGGGGTGTGTGTGTGTGTGTGTGTCCCTGGAGTGTGTGTGTTGGGGTGTACGTGGATGGGTGTGGAGAGCCCCCAGAAGGGCCGGCTTTGGTTATCCATCCGCAATCCATTTCTTCCCTATCCTTGTACCCCATTAGCGCCTCCAGAATAAAACGCATTTTGTAGAAGACGGAGAGATAACACAGATGTCATTTTCATTTCCCGGGCATCTTTTTTTTTTTTTTTTTCTCTTTTTTTTAAGATTTTGTTTATTTATTCATGAGAGACCCAGAGAGAGAGAGAGGCAGAGACACAGGCAGAGGGAGCAGCAGGCTCCGTGCAGGGAGCTCGATGGGGCGGGAGTGGGGGGTGGAGGGACTGACTCATCCCAGGACCCTGGGATCACGCCCTGGGCTGAAGGCAGATGCTCAACCCCTGAGCCACCCAGATATCCCCTCCTGGGAATCTTTTAATGATTCTTTACTATGTAACAAGTGTCATGCAAAATGACTGTTTTCCTTAGCATCACAGCTCCAACAGACTGCCCCCCGGTCACGGCCTCAGCTCCCTCAGATGCGTTGCGGTGACTTGGCTGGTTGACTTCGATTGCGGAGTGTGCGGGCTCTGGCCTCCTCCAGTGTTCTGTATGGCAAGTTGGTCTTCACGACCTCGTTGACCTCGTTTTCTTTGTACGCCCTTCCTTCCCTCACCTTGAGACAACCCAGGAGCTCATGACCAATCTTGGGCTTGCTAGTGATGTCACCCTACAACTAGGGCATTGTTTCTGTACACCCCGTGGTCCCTCAGAGGGAGGGCTCTCAGGTGGGTCATGGCTATCGCATTGAATAAGCATCCCCGGGTATTTGCACACTAAAGTGGCAGAGTCACCAATCTAGAAGCACTCAATTTCAGAACTTTCTCCTTCCGTCTGCAAGCCACAGGCAATGTCCTGGCGTCAGACGTTCCTTAAGGTCTGCTCCGTTTTTGAAACTGCCGTAGTAACTCTTCCTTTGCTGGCTTCCTGCTAGATGGCAGTGTGTAACAGTGAATTAAATACACAGCCTTAACTATTACTGTGATTATGGCTTATATTTTATTATTCATTTTAAAGAAGTGTATATCCTACAAACAGTATATTTTTAAAAATTCAAACTAGCGTTAAATTTAGAAAATAAAGAACAATGACATAGTCTGGACAAATAATAATATTATTCATATATGTGACTATTGCTCAAATGCGGACATTTCCAACCCATGTTTAAGTGCTTTCTAAATGTGGAATATAGAGTGTTGATTTCAGTGGAAATGCAGTACCTAATTCAATTACCAGCACTTCCCAATGAACATTATTAGTGTTACTGAACATGGGTTGTTAAACATTAAAAAAAAGTCTTTATCTACAATGTTTTTCAGATATTCTTTGAGAATAAAATTTGAGTTTTCAAAAGTTAATGCTGAATTACTATAACAGAGAATGAAGATGAAGTAATCCTAAGCTTGTTATATAGAAATATTTCTTTATATTTACAGAAATCTTAGTTTATCATGACTCAAATTGTCTTGGTCATGGTCTCTTTACTTGATCAGTCTTTCTTCTATGGAGAGTTTTTGCTCCTGGACACTATTTGTGGGATCAGAGAGCTTCATTTTGGGATGAGACCTCAGGAGATCACCTGGTTCAGCCCTTTGTCTTTGGACATGTGAAGTCTTAGCCTTACTGTGTTGATATTATTTAACCAGTGCCTCATTCATGATTAGGTAAATGATGAAAGGAAGATAAAGGATTTTTTTTTTTTCAGATGAAGGATTTTAATTCAAATCTTTTGCCAGGTAGGAAGGTTGTTACATTATAACCAATAAACCCTTCTTGGAGAAAGAACAGTTACTAAGAAGATCTTAAAGGAAAAAGATGAGAAGGTATTGCTCTTCAGGAGCTGGCTAAATTCTTAAATTCTTAGTGCAGGACAAGATCTTCAATATTGTGCCCTCACCTCCATTAAAAAAAATATTCTTTTTGAATGCTTTTATTTGGGGCTTCATATCAGTCTTTTCTGGGTGTTTTTTTTTTTTTTTTGGTCTGGGTATGTTTTAATTTAGTTTCTATGTTAAGTAGACCCACTAAATGAGATTGTATTAATTAATACTGCATAATCTGAATGCTTCAGCATGGCCAGAATTTAAGAGTTTAAGAATGGCATCATCTTAAGTTCTATAAGGGAGATGTGAAGGTCTCAGGCTGCAAATTCTATTCCCCTCCCCACCGTTAATCACCAGCCTTGCCTCATGAGATGGCTAGTATTCCTTTATCTCCTTATTCTTTATCTGTCTCACCTGAAAGGTGTGCTTGGTGGAAGAGCATGACCTTCCCAGATAGAAATCTGCAATCTGCAAATCTAAGCACTCTAGTAAAAATAAATGCTTAGCAAGATATGAAGTCTATTTAAAAAGGAGGAAAACGAACACCAATAAATAAAGAAAGAAAATTGGAGGGGGCATATGGGTTGCTCAGTGGTTGAGCATCTGCCTTCAGCTCAGGTCGTGATCCTGGGGTCCTGGAATCCAGTCCCCGAATCCGTCGCCTCGCAGGAAGTCTGCTTCTCCCTCTGCCTATGTCTCTGCCTCTCTCTCTGTGTCTCTCATGAATAAATAAATAAAAATTCTTAAAAAAATGAAAAAGAAAATTGTAGGAACATGGAAACTGGAACTACCATGCCATGTTCACCAGGTACCCAAGCAACAGGCACAGACACCAAGGAAGTCTGCAAGTTAACAGAGTACGTCAACTTTTTAACATTCAACAATTGTGTTATATGCATCCAATAAAATGACTTTAGAAAATTTCCTGAACTCTCCCAGCCTCCTGCATTCTTTCCACTGCTGTGATAGAAACAAGCACAATGATAGGGACCTACATCTCCCAACTTGGCATTGGAAGGGGTAAGGCTTGCCAGCACAGGTGGCCTGGACCGTCTAGGAGAATGGCTAGGATAGTGAAAGAGATGTGGTTATAGGTAGGGACTAGAGCACACAACAGGAAGCTACATTCCAGGAATAGTCAGAACAAAAGGTATGTTGTGGTGGAAGCTGGAGAAGTAGGGCAGAGTCCAGGGAGTCTTGTTTTCTAAGCTAATGCATTTGATCTTTATCTTGAAATCTGTGGGAAGCCACTGATGGATTTTAATCAGAGGAAAGAGATCCAGTTTACATTCCAGAAACAACTACAGTCAAATGGAGAGTGCCAGGGGTCAGACTGGTAGGAACACCAGTTGTCAGGGTTTTGAAGAAACCAAATAGGAATGAAAGAGGAGTGTTGGGGCGCCTGGGTGGCTCAGTCGGTTAAGCGGATAAGCGTCTGCTTTTGGCTCAGCTTATGATCCAGGGTCCTGGGATTGAGCCCCACGTCAGGGCTCCCGGCTCAGCTCTGCTGTTCCCCCTGTTTGTACACACTTTCTCTCTCAAATAAATAAATAAAATATATATTTTAAAATCTAAATTCAATTTGCCAACACATAATACCCAGTGCTCATCTCGTGTTAAATAAAATCTTAAAAAAAAAAAAAAAAAAAGAGGAGTATTGCAGAGGACAAGTAGTTGAAGGGACTGATTAAAAACACCTGGAGAGTTGTCCAAAGGCCCGTAGACCTTCCCACCAGCCTACCATGATCTGTCTTTCTCAGGACAGCCATGTTTGAGGGATATTGTGAGGATTTATACATTATAAAATGAAAACATATTTTGAAAGAGTCAAACCTACTTGAGAAATTACACCTTAGTGGGTATAATCTAAGCCTGGTAATTAGATACATTCCTTTTAAAGACTCTCCCTGGTATAACCTTAAGCTCTATTTAGACAGTCGGTTGCTTTTTAACTCAACTGACACACCAATTTCTAGAGGAGAGATGATCAAAGGAGCCTTCTAAGAGCTCCCAGCATCTGCTGCTCGCCTCTTTCCCCCTGCCACGGGGACAGGGAGGAAAGATAGAGACACACAATTTGTCTGGCTCAGAACACCTTGCACATCTCCTAGGGTTGGTTACCTTCTCACTTTATCCTCAAAGATGCAGGGTAGAAATCATCTCCTGAGTCCCATTTCTGAGACCCTTACCCTGTACTTTGGACTGGCACTGCAAGGCTGAAATTGGAAGCTGGCATCCTTAGACTGCTAATTTGCCTTAAGATCTCTCCTCTGTCTGTTTTAATTCAAAACAAAATGGAGAAATTTGAAATTCTTTTAGGGTGAAGGTACTGCCGGTTTTGATAGACTAGTGCTTGCAGGAGTGTGAGGTAGTCACGCTGAGCTTCAGACTCCACTCTGGGCAGCAGATGGCCAGCCCCAGGCAGTGCACACAAGCTGAAAACTGCATTTCAGGAGCTCAGCTCCAGGGTCAAGAAGGTTGGTTAGCGAGCGTCCGTTTCAGATGTTACCTACCATGGTTGTCTGAACAAACACACATTGCTTCACCAGGCAAGGAGGGTTCTGGGGCATCCTCCTGGTGGATTCTGAGATTCACCTTGCAGGAGGTGATGAAACAGGAGGGAGCTGCTTTCCTCCTGGAGTCCCATTGCATGGTGCTTACTGACTTTCACCACGCTCTCCAAGCCCATCTGTCCCACCAGTGGGGGGACTGGTTACTGGATGACAGGCTCCTGGGTAATTGATACCATATATTAGATTGATGTGCTTCAACGTCTGGCTGGTTGCTGCATGCTATAAATTGTAATACCATCTATACTAACTGGCTCTATTCTCTAGGATGGTGGTGGGTATTTAACCACAGCTGGGTCCCTGAGACCTCATTATACCCCTGGCTTTGGGAGTATAAGCTAAATCAAGATTCTTTGGATGAAAGGGAATTTGTAACCTTAAATTATTCTGTTGTAAGCCATGGAAAGACTTAAAAAGGCCCTACTTAGGACAGACTCTAGGAGAGCATTGTGGTAGCTGTAAAAATATCCCAAACTCTGTCTTCCCATTCTCTTCCTATCTTTTGTTTTCCTTTATTACTGACCCTAACAAGAGGTCACTGTTTCCCTCACCTCTTTCCTTTCCTGGGTGCCTGGAGACAGGTGACCTGATCTCTAGACCCACTTTAACCTTTCAAAATTACGATCTTGGGCCTATCACTTAAACTTACAGAGGCTCAGTTTCCTTATTTGTGGGAACCAAGAATAAAACCTACCTTGCTTACTTTACAAAGTGGTTTTCCATAAGATTGAGTGGAATGATATATGTTAAAATCTTCTGAAGATGATAGAGTTTTATACCCACTTAAGGTGGTAATATTTCATTACCTAATGCAGAGTACATTAATTATGTCTATAATAAATTGCCTGTGCATATAAAACAGAAATTGGATTGCCTTCCTGTTATGCAAGGCAAAGAAATAATGACAGGTAACGTTTAGTTTTTACTGTGAAGAAACCGAAGCTTAGATTTAGTAACTTGTCCAAACTTGTATTATGTATAAATGGCAGAGCTAGGATTGAAACCCTACGTGCTATCTCCACATTTTAGGTAGTTAATAGCTACTAGCATCAACTGAGTAGACGGGAAGACACTTTTCAGGTTCTTAGAGATTTTTGTTACTTTTTTCTCTGGTATACTGGCTGATGGAGGGTGATTGTATACAGTTTTTTTTCCACTCTGATTAAGATGAATAATCTGTGTTAGTATTATTGGGTGGGAATTTCATAGTCTTAGTGTTAAAAAATATAAAAGGATGCATGAACCTTGGAGTGTGACTAGTTTCTGGTTGTAGTACTTATCGAAATTGTAGTGTTGGATAAGTGACATTATTCAAATTTGGTTTTCTCATCCCTAAAAATGAGGACAATTGCTCCTTCATAGAGTTGTGGGAGGGTCGAATGATCTCATGCATGCTGAGCACTTAGGAAGGGCCTTGCTTACAATAGGTCACTCAACAAATATTAGCGATCTACTTTTCTTTGGCAAAGTGGATGTTTCTCTTTCTGAAGTTCCGGTTTATTGGGCAGCAACATACTTTATATGAATTGAGCTTCAGTTTACACTTAAAAGTATAATTAAAAATTGTAATTAATAATTAAAAATAAGATAGCAAAAGGTTTATTGGACATCTATGCACCACACTCTGAAATAAGTCTTCTAGTATTCTTATCTCATATAAAGCTCAGTAACTTCCTGATTAGGCACCCTTGTTGTCTACGTTTTGGAAATTGAGATATTGAGAGGCTAGGTTAAACCAGCTGGGGAGTTGAGATTTGCATCCTAGAGGGCTGACTCGAGAGCCTTTCCTCTTAGTCACTGTGGATTGCAGGAGTTCCGTGGGTAAAAGAGGAAAAACACAGCATCAGTGATTTCTGAAAGCAAGAGTCATTTTGTTGCTTGAGGAACTTATCCTGGACTTAGGGAGTAAATCAAGGTAGATGCACTAGAGGGAAGTACACCTATAAGGCCAATGTTTTTAACCAGAATTCTATATCATTTATATACTTCTTTTTTTAAATTAATTAATTTGACAGAGAGCACAAGCAGGGGGAGCAGCAGGTAGAGGGGGAGGAAGAAGCAGGGTCCCCACCAAGCAGGGAGCCTGATGTGGGGGCTTGATCCCAGGACCCCGAGATCATGACCTGAACAGAAGGCAGATGTTTAACTGACTGAGCCATCCAGGTGCCCTCATTTTTATATTTCTAATTATATCTTTATATCTGGGAGATGTTCAATCAGATCTCAGAACCAGGTTTTGGAGTCCTGTAAAGCTGACTCAGGAATGTTGATCCTTGCTGTATTCTGAAACTCCACTGGGTCATTTGACCAAGACATTTGACTGCACAGAACCCTGGGAATAAAAGGCATTCTTAGGAACTCTTTAGTTCATCTTTAAACTTTTTGAAAAGATCATACATTCCAGACAGATGGAAATCTTATTTCAGAACTTACAGAGAATCATATTGCTCACACAACCCACTGCTTTGTTACACTTGCCATAAAAGACTGAACAAATACATCAATAATCAGAATTCCTTATGTTGTGGCTGAAGTTGTTTTCCTTAGGGAAAGTTTGGGTCAGTTGATCATGATCTATTTTCAAACCAAGCCTGAAACTTTTATTTAGTATCTTCCTAATTTTTACAGGAGTGGGTGGATAATCTTGGTAATTTTTTTCAGTTTTGAGAGAGAGAGAGAGAGAGCATGCATGGGGGAGGTAAAGGGAGAGAGAGAATCTTAAGCAGGCTCCCTGCTGAGCGCAGAGCCCAACCCAGAGCTTGGTCTCACAACCCTGAGATCATGACCTCAGCTGAAACCAAGCTAGACGCTTAACCAACTGAGCCACCCAGGAGCCCCAATTGTGGTAATTTCTATTCCACTTTTCTACTCCTTTGAAACCTAGGAAGTGATTCCATGTAAGTGATTTGTGGATGATGGCAGAGAAAATTAAGTGGAAACAGAAATTTAGATTCAGGACCTAATTGTGGACCTGTCATAGTCTTCTCATGTGCTGTGTGACCTTGACCAAGTCACTTTCCCTCTCTGGTTTTGGTTTCATTATCTAGGAGTAAAGTATGTAGGCTCTCAAAGGTTCCTTTTAGTTTTAAAATGTCGGCTGTCTATGTGACAACCCTGAAAGACCACATTTATTAAATCTTCTGCATTATGGCTAAAAGATTATTCATTTGTTACAGAATTTTTTGACGCCTTCTGGTTTGAAGAATCTCCAGCTGCTCTGATGATAGCTTAAGACGACTGCATGCTGTTTCCTCTCGATGCCAAGCCAGACCCGCGCAGAACCTCGGATCTCAATCCTTCATGGAGACCAGGTCCCAGCAGGAATGACAGTGGAAGAAATTGGCACCCAGATGGTTCCTCTGCGTGAAGTTGTCTTGGGCTGTGGGCCGACTCGAGAACACCTGGTAACCAGGCCTGCCCTCTGTCAGTCACCCAGGGCCGGGCAGCATGGTGTGGATTCAGAGGAGGAGGCTTTTGGCTTCTTGCCTATGCATCACAGCCACAGTCTTTCTGCTTGTCACACTCCAGGTAGCAAGAATTTGGGTTGCTTAGTGTTGATTCCTGACCCATTCCACCCTTCCCACCCTCAACCCCGGCTCCCCTTCTCTTCAAGTACTTTACTTTTGGCTTAATCTCTCAGGATCGGGGATTTTCTGTCTACGGCAGGGGAAGTACTTTTTTTTTGTTAATAGATGAAACTGAGGTTTTAGTGAGTGGGTGTATTGGGTAGAAACAAAATCAATGAGATGGGGAGTCCACTTGTGACTCTTGTAGGGCCCTGGTTCTAAGAGCACAGAAAGTAGAGCTCTGTCCGTCTTGCTGGGTCAAATATAGATGGCTTGCTCAAAGTCCCCTTTCACGATGACTTCTGAAAGATGGCATTCTTGAAGAAGCCCTGTGTATTTTCTAAGAATAAGATGGTCTGTTCTGCAGAAAACCAGCATCCGCGTTAATACATTTGTCATTCTTGACATATGCTACTTGACCACAGACTGAATGTGAATGTTGGAACTGCAGCATTTTTTAGTCTTCCCATTTATTTCATTTATTTTTAAATTTTTAAAAAAGATTTTATTTATTTATTCATGAGAGACAAGAGAGGCAGAGACACAGGCAGAAGGAGAAGCAGGCTCCATGCAAGGAGCCCGACACAGGACTAGATCCCGGGTCTCCAGGATCATGCCCTGGGCCGAAGGCAGTGCTAAACCACTGAGCCACCTGGGCTGCCCTATTTAAAAAACATTTTTTTTAAGATTTTATTTATTTATTCATGAGAGACACACACAGAGAGACAGAGACATAGACAATGGGAGAAGCAGGCTCCCTATGGGGAGCCTGATGTAGGACTCGATCCCAGGACCCCGGGATCAGGACCTGAGCCAAAGGCAGATGCTCAACCATTGAGCCACCCAGGTGCCCCCACTCCCTGCCATCTATCTCATTTAGTTGGTGATTCTGAAGTTCATTGACTGATTTCAAATTAAAGTAAAAATGACACAGTGCCAGAAAAAGTATAGGTATGAATTCAGATATAGTTTGGATGCGTTCAAACACCAGCTGTCCATTCTGAATTCCAAAAGACTTTTAAAGATTATTTGTGGATATGGGCAGGTCACATGTGGGGCTGATGGGAAACAGAGGTATCCTCTGGGCTTTTTCTTATTTTATTTCTTTAATTATTAATTTTATTTATTTTTAATTAAATTCAATTAGTTAACATATAGTTTATTATTAGTTTCAGAGGGGGAGGGGGTCTGTGATTCATCTGTAATACTTCGTGCTCATTCCATCACATGTCCTCCTGAATACCCGTCACCCAGGTACCCCATCCCATCCCCTGGGCTTTTACTTCTTGATTAAGATTGAATGAGGTAATGCATATAAAAAGACTTTGGCAGACAGTCTGGCGCTGGACTTCTACCACCTTTTGTTACCAGATCAGGATTCTGGTCAGAGGTAATACTTGACTCCTTCCTTGTCTGTCTTGTGGGTGTCCACAACCTGCTTGTACAGGAGCAGCTGGTGTTCTCTACTTTCTGCAGGAAGCTTTGAGAGCTTTGATCTTACCAGACAATTACCTTGGCACTTCCTTGGGTTATGAGGAATGGCTGTGTCTGAGCTAAGAGTGTTTCTGTTGATGTCAGAAGACATTGCCAAGTTTTTGGTATGCATGTCATTTCTAAGCTCCCAGAGTATGAGGGGCAGTATGATCACTGAAGCTAAACTCTCATCTGGATCTTGATTCATTTTGCCACCAGTAGTATGGTTTGGGCTGTTTCCTTGTCCACAAGGATGCATTAAATGCTTCAGTGATCAGAGTTTCAGCAGTGTTATATGTTTTTTTTAACACTGTACATGAGAAACTATAATGCCCATACATTTAGAACCATTCCTCTTTCTGGTGGTTTGTTGCCAAGTAGGTACGGTAAAAGAAGGATCCAATAAAAAAAAAAAATCATGCTAGGGCTGCTATAATAGGTGCCACAGATTGAGTGGCTTAAGCAACAGAGGTATATTTTCTCACAGTTCTGGAGGCTAAAGTACAAGATCAAGGTGTCAGCAAGCAGAGTTGTCTCTTCTGAGGCCTCTCTCCTTGGACTTGTGGATGGATGGCTCTTTCCCTGTGTCCTCACCTGGTCTTCTCTCTGTACTTGTGTGTGTCCTAATGTCCTCTTTTGATAAGGGTATCAGTCCTATTGGATTTGGGTTTACTCTGATGACCCTATGTTAACTTAATGACCTCTTTAAAGACCCTATCACCTAGTGTAACTCAGTCTCATTCAGAAGTAGTGGGGGTTAGCACTACAACAAATGAATTTTGGAGGGAATACAGTTCAGCCCAAAGCAGATCTGATAGCATAATTCCTAAATAATCTAACCCTGAAAATGTTATGCTGACCTTCAGCTAAGCTGAAGCATTGTGGTTCCCTGGAGGAAACTGTTCATCTGAAACATTATTTTCCACTTGCGTTTGTATGTACTGTTTGCAAATATATATATATATATATATCTTTAGTTTCTTAATTATTTTTTTAAATATATTTTCAATTTTTTTTAAGATTTATTTATTTATTCATGATAGATGTAGAGAGAGAAAGAGAGAGGCACAGGCATAGGAGGAGAGAGAAGCAGGTTCCATGCTGGGAGCCCGACGTGGGACTCGATCCCGGGACTCCAGGATCACGCCCTGGGCCAAAGGCAGGCGCCAAACTGCTGAGCCACCCAGGGATCCCCTAGTTTCTTAATTTTATTTACTTTTTAGTTGCATAATATTTCATGAATACAGTATGGAATATTTTATTTTATTTTTTTTATTTTTTTTTTTAATTTTTTATTTATTTACGATAGTCACACAGAGAGAGAGAGAGAGAGAGAGAGAGAGAGAGGCAGAGACACAGGCAGAGGGAGGAGCAGGCTCCATGCACCGGGAGCCCGATGTGGGATTCGATCCCGGGTCTCCAGGATCGCGCCCTGGGCCAAAGACAGGCGCTAAACCGCTGCGCCACCCAGGGATCCCTAGTATGGAATATTTTAAAGCAAATCCAGGACTTTGTATTATTTACCTGGATTTACTTTAAAATGATGCTCTAACATATGGGATCTTTTGAAAGTTTAGTATATCCAAATCACTGTGATTGCACCCAACAAAATAAACAGTAATTAATCCATACCATCCATATACTAGGCCATGTTAAAATTTTCCCAGTTATCTCAAAGAGGTCTTTTGTTGGTTTGAAGCTGGAATACACAAATCCTGCACACTGCATTAAGCTGGTATGTCTCAAATTTTGTGTTTTATTTTGTTCTTTCTAGTATAAAAGTTTCCTCTGTCCCACCACCTTTCATTCCACGTCCTGGGCTCGTTGAAAACACTGGGTCATTTGTCCTTTTGAATTGCCCAGATTTTGGATTGGCTGATTTTATCCTCATAGTTTTGTTGAATAGGTTTCTCTCTCTCACCTATTTCCTATCACCTGGTGGTGATATCTGAGGCTAAATTTTTTTTTTTAAAGCTCTTTGGCAGAAAAATATCTCTACCTAAAGCAATCCCTATTAGTTGGAAATGAATTTATACTTCACATAGTAGACCTTGATTGGAAATGTGGAGCAAAATCTCCTTCGAAGTTTTATCCGTGGTTTTCTCAAAGTCTCTTTTTAAAGTTGTTGGTGTGGGATCCAGGAAATTTAACAAAAATTCCCTACCCCTGGACAAGCAGAGCAGGACTGACTCCTTTTTGTGCTGCACCTGCCTTGTGCAGACCTGTTTAGGGCACTGCCCCACCCTAGTCAAGCCCAGGGCACGCCCTAATCGGAAATCGGCTCAGTGATAGGCCAGTTCAAATGGATACTTTAGGGTAAAATGTAATTCAATCGGCCACCTGCGTGTGGACCAACATGACTGTGCAACTCTCTGCGTATCCCATTGACCACTGGCCCCTATAAAGCTGCTACGCCTCTTAGTGTCGGGGTCCAAGTCCCTGCTCCGCTGTGTCCTGTACACTTGGACCCAAGCTCAAGCTTGTAAATAAACCCTCTTGTGTTTGCATCGGTGTGGGCTCCTCGGTGGTTTCTCAGATTCGCAATCTCGGGCACAACAGTTGGTTGTATATTTGCAGGAGGAGGTGGAGTGAAAAGATCCAGAGTTTTTGACTATAAGTCCACTCCATTCCATCAAGCCGTTGGGGAGTAGCCACATTCTGTTATCATGAACATGCTGACACGGTGCCTGAGAGGCTCAGTGGTTGAGCGTCTGCCTTTGGCTCAGGTGGTGATCCTGGGGTCCTGGGAACGAGTCCTACATCAGGCTCTCTGCAGGGAGCCTGCTTCTTCCTCTGCCTGTGTCTCTGCCTCTCTCTTTGTGTCTCTCAGGAATAAATAAATAAAATCTTTAAAAAAAAAAAAACATGCTGACAAAGCTGTTGGTAGGGGCTAGACTTAGATTTTAGTGATTGTTTTACTGTCAAAATGCTGACTTTCGTGTCATAGATGATTCATGGTTTTTTAAAAGCTAATATAATTTCTTGCTATTTTTGGAGTACTACTTGGCTGTCACCAGTGGTTTTTGATTTTTTTTTTTTGGCCTTGGATCCCTCAGAGAATCTAGTGAACATTATGGACCTTTGCCAGGGAGTTGCAGGCTCTATCAGTGGGCAGTGGCCCTTTTTTTGACACTGGGGCAGCAGGCGCAGAAAGAAGGTATCACCGAGGCTACTGAGAATGGGGCCTGGGGCCACACAGATGTTCTCTGCTGGCTGGGGAAGGAGTTAATACGTTAAAATGTGCCTTCTTTTCACTGCTTTCTTTGGTGCATAGTCTGGCTACTTAACGTTTCAATTATGTATGGAATGGACCAGTTCCTACTTTTAGACTGCTTTCTCTAACATATTTTTATAATGCCATATCAATATCAAACCTTAACGTTTGATGACAAGGCAGCACTGTTGGAGAACAACTGCCCCTCTATTTCTACTCTGCCCCCCTGCCCTCTAGATGCCTGTTACTGATGGCCTGGCTATTCAGTAACCCAGACCATCCCGAATAAATAAACATGGTTTTATTTATTTATTTTTTTAATAAACATGGTTTTACATGGAAGGGAGCCCAGTACTCATGGTATACTTCACTTGATGCCATAGTGGAAATTATTAGAAACATAAGACCCGTGTTAAGACTCATTTAACTGTAATAAAAAGAAACCAATTGGTAATTTATCACTCATTCTCCTTAGAATGTAATCTTGAGTAATAGCCAGATAATGCCCTGACTCTCATGGGTTTCATTAAATGATCAAACTAAAGGCACCTGGATGGCTCAGGGCACCTGCCTCTGGCTCAGGTCATGATCCCGGGGTCCTGGGATCAAGTCCCAAATGGGGCTCTCTGCAGGGAGTCTGCTTCTCCCTCTGCCTATGTCTCTGCCTCTCTCTCCATGTCTCTCATGAATAAATAAATAAAATATTTTTAAAAAGACCAAACTATTTCCAGATACTATATACACCTGTGAGATGGAAAAATGTAGCTGGCATGTGTTTCGTAGAATTAGGCATCTTTCCTGGTAGATATTTTGTCCACACACACCCTAATCTCTGGAATTTGTGGATATGTAAATTTACATGGCAAAAGAAACCTTGCAGATGGGATTAAGATAATACACTCTGAGATGAAGAAATTATCCAGAATTATCAGTGTGGGGCCGATGTCATCACGTGAGTACTTAAAAGCTAAGAGTCTTCCCTGGCTGTGTTCAGACAGAGATTGGACAACAGAATAAGCATCAAAGAGAGATAACATTGCTGGCTTTGAGGAATGCAGAAGGGGCAGGAGCCAAGAATGGTGGATGGCTCTAAGAGATAGAAAAGCAAGAAAATGGGTTCTCCAGAGCTTCCAGAGAAGAATTTAGCCCTGCTGACACCTTGCTTTTAGCCTAGTGAGACCGGGTTAGACTTCTTACCTCCAGAACCATGCAATAATAAATGTGTTCTTTCTTTCTTCTTCCTTCCTTTCTTTCTTTCTTTCTTTCTTTCTTTCTTTCTTTCTTTCTTTCTTTCTTTCTTTCTTTCTTTCTTTGATTTATTTATCCATTTCAGAGAGACAGCAGGGGGGTGGGGCAGAAGGAGAGAGACTCTCAGGCTGACTCCCCACTGAGCACAGACCCCAGTGCAGGGCCCCATCGCAAGACTCCAACATCACAACCTGAGTGGAAATCAGGAGTCAGATGCTCAACAGAGTGAGCCACACAGACACCCCTATAAATGTGGTATTTTCAATTGCTGATTTTGTGGAAATTTGTTGTAAGAAGCAATAGAAAACTAATATGAGGCTCCAACCTCAAGATGAATGGGAGACATGCAAGAGGAAATGAAACAGTCCGACTCTGTAATCCTTGTCTTTTCTCTCAGGTCGTGGTTGAACTGGGAAAATTTGAAAGGAAGAAGTTTAAAAATTCTGATTTGCGAGCTGGACATGCAAAAATGGAAGAGGAGCCTGTACATCTCTATCCACTCCCTGGGAAAGAAGCACTGATCTTGAAGCGGAAGAACCAACTGGAAACTGATAGCTATCCCATCATGCTCTGGTGGTCCCCCTTGACTGGGGAAACTGGAAGGTTAGGCCAGTGCGGAGCAGATGAGTGTTTCTTCACCATCAACCGGACCTACCTACATCATCCCATGACCAAAGCATTCCTCTTCTATGGTAAGTAGGGCTTTTGTTTTTATCCCTTTGCTTGCTGACATCATCTTCCAAAGCTAACTTATTTTTACCTCCCCAAGAAGAGATGGTGGTGTTCCCTTTGAAAACACTGTGACATGCCCGATTCTCTTTGCATTTGCTCTGTGTAAGGCCTGAGCATTTAGCAGATACAATAAATAAATAAGCTTGAACAACACAGAGGTGGTTGGCTGGCTGCTTGGTAATTGTGGAAGAGGAGAGATTTCCTCTTGCCTTTTCACAGTTGGATGCTGTGCTTTACTGGATTTAGTATTCAGAGAATTGGATATTGATTCTGTTGCTGATATCAATTCAGAATGTCACCTGTGATAATAGGAGATTTTGATGACCATGACAGATGAATGTTTAATAGGACATTAACTAAGCACAGTGTTCTTTATTTCATTAGTCAGATTCATCAGCCAATGTTTTGCATTGGCTTTCAAGAGTAAGTTGGTATTCATCACTTCTGAGGCTGATTGTATGTCCTGCTGGGACCGAGGATGACCAAACCCAGCAAGGGGAAGTTAGCAAGATTTCACAGTGGCAGGAAATACAGAGCTCCTGGGTGCTGAGTGGTGGGGGCAAGGGGGTACAGATGAGCAGACTCGACCAAATATAGCCAAAGTTGATCAGTTAGGAAGTCAATGAAAGCAAATCTGCTTCAGAGTGGTGTGACTGTGTCTCTGTATTTGTGTGTGAGAGAGAGAGAGAAGGAGGGAGACTTGACACTCTTCCTTTAGAGATTGGGCTGGGATCTCTGCCTGCAAGAGAGTCTGGTTTCCGCTTGTTGGAGGTGAGAAGCAGCCATCACATCACTGCTGTACCTCCTTGCCAAGTGTAGCCATTGATTTTATTTTTTAATTTTTATTTTTTGTTTATTTATTTACTGAAGTTCAATTTGCCAGCATATAGTATAATACCCAGTGCTCATCCCGTCAAGTGCCCCCCTCAGTGCCCGTCACACAGTTACCCCATACCCCCACCCACCTCCCATTCCACTACTCCTTGTTCTTTTCCCAGAGTTGGGAGTCTCTCATGTTCCATCACCCTCTCTGATATTTCCCACTCATTTTCTCTCCTTTCCCCTATAATCCTTTTCACTATTTTTTATATTCCTCAAATGAATGAAACCATATGATGTTTGTCCTTCTCCGATTGACTTACTTCACTCTGCATAATACCCTCCAGTTCTATCCACGTTGAAGCAAATGGTGGGTATTCATTGTTTCTAATGTAGCCATTGATTTTAATAGTGAGACATTTCTTAGACTATCTGATGCTACTCCAGGGCAAACAGGCTGTGGGGGACATGTCACCTTAGCATATGGCATGGCTCACTGTGATGACACAATGACGTAAACACTGAATACTAATCTATCCAACATGGTACAGCTTTTGGGGAAGGCTATGGGGGTCAGAAATTGAGTGGGGTGGGCAGGGATGTGGAAGGAGAGTTAAATATTCTTCTTCCACAGTAAGAATCCATATATACTGTCTAAAACTGAAAAGTCAAGAAGTAAAATCTAAGCGTATTATTTGGGAATGCTGGAGGTCTATGTGCATGTACAACATGTTAAAAGGTTTTGTTTAAAAGGCCGCTACTGTGATATGACCACTCTGGGTAATGACCTGGCAATATCCAGTAGATGTAAATTCATACCAAATCATCCCACACTGCTAGGAAAGAAGTCTCACACATGCACATGGATTGTTTATAGTAGCGTTGTTTGTCCTAAGTATGGTTTTTTTTTTTTTTTAATTTTTTTTATTTATTTATTTATGATAGTCACAGAGAGAGAGAGAGAGAGAGGCAGAGACATAGGCAGAGGGAGAAGCAGGCTCCATGCACCGGGAGCCTGATGTGGGATTCGATCCCGGGTCTCCAGGATCGCGCCCTGGGCCAAAGGCAGGCGCCAAACCGCTGCACCACCCAGGGATCCCCTAAGTATGGTTTTTAAAATAACCTATATGTCCAACACAAGAAAATCAGTCAAATGAAGTGCAATATACATAAATTCAGTGTGACACTATGCTACAGTGAAAATGAGTATTCTGGAGCTATGAGCCTCCAACATTGATAGACTTCAGAAACCATATAAGAGGAAAAGCAAGTTAGAGGGATAAGACAGAAAGGTAACATATCATGTCTCCCGGAGATTCTTGACCTGCTCCATTCTAGAGTGGTTCCCTTTTTGCTGGGTACACAGGTGCTGTCCGGGCTCCCCATTGTTCTGTGGACTTCCTGTGCCTTACTCTTGTGTTGGCTTCCTTGTTTCTTTAAAAAAAAAAAGATTTATTTATTAGAGAGATAGAGGACATGGGGTGGGGGGTAGAAAGAGAGAGAGAATCCCCAGCAGACTCCCCACTGAGTGGGGAGCTTGACATGGGGCTTGATTTCAGGACCCCAAGACCAGGGCCTAAGCGGAAATCAAGAGTCAGACTCTTAACTGACTGAGCCACCTAGAGGCTCCATCTGTTTCTTTTATGTCTCATTTTTCTCTCTCTTGGTTTATATTTTTGCTTCAGTGTGGTCTGAGAAAGGTCTATGGAAGATAAGTCTTCAGAGACTTTGTACGTATGATAATGTGTTCATCTTACCCTTAACCTTCACTCATGGTTTGGCTCAGCATAGAATTCTAGGTTGGAAACTCTTTTCTTTCTGAATTTGAAAGACGTTTCCCCACTGTTTCCTAGCTTCTAGTGTTATTGTTGGGGACTCCAAAGCTATTTTTATTCCCCCCACTTTGTATTCTGCTCCCGTATCCCTGCTCTGGAAAAATATAGAATATTCTTTTTCATCAGTTTGGAAATTTAGTGATAGGTGCTTTGGTGTCAGCCTATTTCCTTTTATTGAGGTAGGTACTGAAATATTAGGTTGCTAGGAAGCCTATGAAGCAGTTTTTAGCTTAGCGACGTTTCCAGAACTCACAGATCTTCAGGTTCATGTACTTAATTTTATCAGCACACTAAGACTCGATTCTTCTCTCAGGGATGGACTTACCTCTAACCAAATTCCCAGAAGACTGATGCGTTCAACTGGAATTCTTCTGGTTTGAGTTTCATATCTCTGGGTTTGTTACTCTCCAGCTCCTGAAACCATCAGTGACTCTCATTAAGAGCTAAATATGTGCCATTTTTATTACCCTGGCATTTAGGACTCTCTGATCTGAACCCAACCTGTCTTCTAAACTTAACCACTGTGATTCTATCAACAAAATCTTATGTTCAAAAATCAAACCGCAATAGTCCCCATTTTAGGCAGAAGCCACAAATGCACTAATTTAGTGCCACTGTTTATTCAGTTTCTGAGTCCTACATTGTCCTTTTTATATTTGTCCTGTCAAATAATCTACAGAATACCTACCATGTGTTTGGCAAAATGGATGAATAATGTGTCTAATATCAGACAGATTATTATCTTAAGACAAAGACATTACCTTACCGTAATGCAATTCTAAATGGCATCTATACCATGAGAAATGCCAGTAAATCTTGTGGGATTTCAAAGAAGGGAGAGAGAACATATGATTGGAGGAGTCAGGAAAGGCTTTGTAAGACCTCCTTCATAAAACAGGAGAAATCTGAAATGTTGAGAGATAATGGAATTGGATTGTGCTTAGATTGGAAGACATTTCAGGATGAGGGACAGCATGAATGTGGGCAAAGAAGTAGAAAGTTATGGGTGATATCTGAGGTATGGCAAAGCTATAGCATAGTTTTGGGTAAGAGAGAGATGGAGATTGAATGATATATTGGGACCAGAACATGGAGAACCTTGATTGTTGGCTTAAGATTTTGTATCGAGTTGGAGAATGGCATCAGGAAGCCCCCAAAGGTTGAATGGCCTTTTAAACATCAACTCAGATATAACAGCTGTGAGCCATTCTGGATTCCCTTCCATCAAATGCAGCCTCCACTGTGTGCCAGGCACAATGCCAGTCATGAGGAATAAAGAAGATAAATATGATAACTATGGCATTTTTTAAAAGATTTTGTTTATTTATTCATGAGAGACACAGAGAGAGGCAGAGACATAGGCAGCGGGAGAAGCAGACCCCAAGGAGCAGAGAAGCCTGATGCGAGGCTCGATCCCAGGACCCTGAGATCATGACCTGAGCTAAAGACAGATGCTTAACCGACTGAACTACCCAGATGCCCCTTGGCTTTGCTCTGTATTACTTCTCTTCCTTCATGGAGTGTAAAGTTCTTGATGCTAGGGCAGCATCAGTCCATTTTTATACGTCCACCCCTTATATCTAGCACCTTCTATGTGACAGGTGCTCAGGAAGTATTCATAAAAACCTCAAGTTAGAAAGGATGTGGGAGTCTAACCTTCTCTTCATCAAGGTTGACAAGACTGAAACTCTGGAAAGTGAGAGACACAAAGGAAACAAGCAAACTCAAAAGAAGACAGCACCCCTTTCTGTCTGAGGACTCCAAATTCTAATTAAGTAGGTCAGTTCCAACTAACTGCACATGGGATTCTGCTGTGGCAGGATTGGAAAAAAAAAAAAAAAAGGCAGGGAAAATGATTCAGGTGTCAAAAGCTGACCTAATTCAGTGAAATGGAAACTCGGAGGATTATATAACCTTGAAGCTATTGTAAACCAGAGTATTTTTGAGTTTGCTTGTTTCCTTTGTAGCCTACTTTCTCGTTTTCTTCTTCCTAGATATGAGTCATTTGCTTAATACGAACACAGTGAAGACTGTGTCTGGTTTGAGCCATTTGAGAAACGCGAGGCTTCAGCTTCATTAACAGTTCTCTGAAACGAAAATATAGCAGGCACAAGCGAATAAAGTAGTTTTTTTTTTTAAGCCAAAAGTCCATGGGTCGGGACGCCTGGGTGGCTCCGTGATTGAGCATCTACCTTCAGCTCAGGGCATGATCCCGGGGTCCTGGGATCCTGGGGGTCCTGGTCTCTGCCCCTCTCTCTCTGTGTCTCTCATGAATAAATCAGTAAAATCTTTTTTAAAAGTCCATGGGTCACAGAAGTTTTAGACACTGTCACTGTTGTGATTTCATACAAAACTCTGTGTTTTTAGACCGTTGTCCAGAAAGATGTCTCTCCTGGAGGAGGGGTTGGAGTCACCCTTGACGAAAATGGGCTTAGGCAAAGCAGGCAACTATTTATGTTTTAGGTGAGCTTCTAAATAGAAGTTTTAGTAAACATAGGCACACGTGGAGAGAAAGGAAACAAGGAGGCTCCTGAAATATTTCACCTCCTGAGGAATATGGGAATGAGCACACCTTGCTGAAGTCTGGAGGTTCTGAAGAGGAAGGACATCACGTTGGCCCTCCTCAGGATGCCTGCAGTCCACCCTCTGGGGTTGAGTGTGGACTGTGTGCCGGGGGCTCTAGTACCTCCACCCTAGGTACAGGCCCCTGGCTCTCCCTACCGCTTTCTTGAGTGCGATCTCATTGCCTTCTCACAACAGCCTCGTAGGTGGGAATTCTATCTATTTTTGATGAAGAGGGAAGTAAAGCATGGAGTGAAGAGGCTTGTCTTCGGTTACCTGTGTGGGTGGTGAGGAATCAAAACTTTCTCCTAACAGAAAAGCATGAGATAATATAGTCCACGTTCTCTCTCCAACCTCGGAGAAGACTTAGAGTAAAGGAATCATCAGAAATGGGTTGCATCATTTCGGAAGACTTCTTTAAGATCCAGTGTTTCAAGGTAGGTCTTTAGCCGAGTTGTGGAGAGCCCCAGACAGGGAAGTATCATGAGCAAGGCAATGGAAATCAGCATTCTAGCTCACTCTGTGCCCAGCACATTAACGAACAAGGTGTTCTGGTATCGAAAAAGCCTCCTGGGGCCCCAGGTGGCTCAGTGGTTGAGTATCTGCCTTTGGCTCAGGACCCCCCTTGATCCCTGGGGTCCTGGGATCAAGTCCTGGGAGCCTGCTTCTCCCTCTGTCTATGTCTCTGCCTCTCTGTGTCTCTCATGAGTAAATAAATAAATTTTTTTAGAAAATAAAAAAAGAAAAAGTAAAGGCCTCCTGAGTGAGAAATGGAGATGGCTTCTATTATAAGCCATCTACAGCTTACTAGGTCTCAGAGTGTTGTAATGAAATACATTTAGGTTGAATGCTAGCAAACATAGTAGACGCTTTCTTTGTTTCAAAGGGCACTTTTGGATTTCTCGGTATCTCAGTGTGATGACCCCTAATTAAAAAGAGAGGGATGTAGGAGTGGCAGCCCAGCTCGGTGGGTAGGGCCTTTGAATTGGTCCTCTGGTGCAATCCTTGTCCCTTGATGTCTACTCATTTTTTTTCAGTTCACCAAGTGTTAATCAGGCTATAATGAAGAGCGATCTAAAGAGGATACTCATGCTTATACCGAAAAGCCGGTTTATTACTGTATATCTTCACAGTCATAGGAGTCCTGCTGTTCATTTTTCAGGGTTTCTCCACCCAGTGATCAAGTTAGCCAGAAAATGATGATGCTTGGTGAGCTTAGAATTACAGGAAACATTTGAATGGTCTTGAGGGACAAGGGAGATAGCCTGATTGGCTTCCTCGGTCCCTAACAGAGTGTAGTAACGATTATTGCCATTTTCAGTGCCCACTCTGCCAGGCACCAGATACTCTCTGTGTGTTCTCTTATTTAAAATCACTACACTGTGCAGTAGCCTAGGCATTATTACCATTTTAGACACGAGGAAACAGGCTCAGAGAATGTGACATGCCTAAGATCACACAGATGGAAAGTGCCTAGTCGTGTACCCAAACCTGAATATTTGATTGTGCAACTCCTACTCTGTTTATTAATCTTTTGCTACACCATCTACACCAGAAGCCGTGAGTGTGCGTGCCTGATCCAGCATCTTTCTCCTCTGGGAATGCTAGATCATCAGTGAACTCTGTTACCAGTCACCTCTTCATCTCCCAGGTTTCATGCAAAAGTTTACTCTTTTGTTTATTCATTCTCTGTGAGACATTTTGTCCATTCATTCATTCATTCATTCATGGCCTTCGTGATGACCAAGCATGAGCTCTGGAATGAGAGCAACACACCTGTGTTTCTCACTGTCCTTTAAAACCATACTTATGGGGTTAATTTTTTCTTTCTTTTTTTAAAAATATTTTATTTATTTATTAATGAAAGACACACACACACACACACACACACACACACACACACACACACACAGAGAGAGGCAGAGGGAGAAGCTGGCTCCATGCAGGGAACCCGACGCAGGAATCGATCCTGGAACTCTAGGATCACGCCCTGGGCCAAAGGCAGGCGCTAAACCGCTGAGACACCCAGGGATCCCAGTTTTTTCTTTCTTTTAAAAAATAATTTATTTAAATTCAGTTTGCCAACATACAGTATAGCATCCAGTGCTCACCCCATCAAGTGCCCTCCTCAGTGCCCGTCACCCAGTTACCTCATCCCTCACCCGCCTCCCCTTCTGCAACCCTCTGTTTGTTTCCCAGAGTTAGGAGTCTCTCATGGTTTGTCTCCCTCTCTAATTTTTCAGGGAGTTAATTTTCACCATCCCCTAACTGGGAACTCTGGCAGATTCTCCAGCCTTTGTGCTCCCTCATAGGACATGAACAGTTTTAGGTTGCAAGTGCAGTTTCAAACTTAGTCAGTGGCATGTTCAGTCCTGGGTAGACTATCTGAACTCTGAATTCACCTAGTGTGACATTTGTTGTGTTCTCTAGCTTGGAACTCTTTTCATGCCTTGAGCCCACTGCCCTGAGAAAGGCTCTTGTGTTCTTTCTGCTCTTTATTTGCTCCATCACTGGCTGCTTTTTGGAACCTGGTGGAGTTGCAGTGAGGAGAGGAGAGAATTAGGGAGATAGGACATTTCTTACTTGGCTGTGTGTGGCTTCATATCTTCTGAACCAGGCAGATGGTTAGAGCTGGTGTCCTTGAGTGAGTCGGGTGGGAGATAAAGAACACTTTTTCTATTCTGGGGCATTTTCATGGCATTTGGAGTGTGCCTGTTGGACTTTTACAGTTTCCCTTCTCAGGAAGCTGAGTCTCTACTCTGCGTAGTCAGCTTCCCAGATCCTGGCAGAACAACTCCAGCTTCTTTTTGCTGAGGCCTCTTTTGTTCCTTGTAGGGCTCCAGGAGGAGGATCCGAGGCTGCCTACCTGCTTCCCATGTGTGTCAAGGAAAGTGCTTACCAGCCTCTTGACTTGACTAGCTTTGGGTTCATGGGCAGGTCACATCCCCTCATCCTCTAGATTTTCCTAGTGAGATGGGTTGGGGGAGCCCAATCATGGCCCACAGTCCTCCTGCACCTCCACAGGCATGAGGTCTTCTGTCTCTGTCTCTCAGGTACAAGATCATATTGCATATTTCAGAGTTCTCCAGATAGCGCTGGAGAAGCAGGGGGTTCAGAGCATGGCACAAGTGCTCACCATGGGGACGCTTCCATAATGTCCCCGCAGGCACTTCTCTCTCATCCCTTTCTGTATTCTTGACCTTGTCGTGAAATCCAAAAATCATAAAACGAGTTCTCCTTCATTCCAGGCATAAATTCAGCGAGTGAGGGCAAGTATGGGTTCTGTCTCATAATGACTTTGAATCTTGGTATGTGTCCTGTTGGTTCTATCCCAACAGTAAGCTGTACAGGGTTTCTGCAGAGTGGCACCATTTGCGAGGCCCCTTGCCATGTGCTGGAGAAGCATGGAAAACAAACAAGTTTGGTCTCACATGATTCTATCACAGTTGATGGGCTGACAGCCTCGATAGATTTCCTCACATGGCTATCCCCACTTCATGAGACACATCCATGAACCATGCTCCGGGGTAGAGAGTTCTGCTGATCTCATCCACCACCTGTTAGTTCTTACTAATTTTTGTCTCTGGTGGTTGATCTTCTCTTGGGCCTTGTGCATTGAATTAGTGGGTAATTGTTTTTGTTTTTATTTTTTTGGAAGATTTTATTTATTTATTCATTAGAGACACACAGAGGGAGAGAGGCAGAGACATAGGCAGAGGGAGAAGCAGATTCCATGCAGGGAGCCCGACTGGGACTCGATCCTGGGACTCCAGGATCACACCCTGAGCCAAAGGCAGATGCAGACGCTCAACCGCTGAGCCACCCAGGCATCCCAGTAATTGTTTTTAATAGCATCCCAGATTAAGACTTCTGTAGGAGATGGGAAAGAAATTGGACTTAGTTGGACTTAATTGTGTGGGCAGTAATGAGGTTGAACATGAAAAGAAGCTCATAATAACTAGGTGATTATATACAATATATGTACATATGTATATGTGTTTATATCTGTCTGCATATATATATCTTTGCTGTAATAAAACTTCTCATTTTTTTAAAGATTTTATTTATTTTGAGAAAGAGAGTGCACACATGAGCAGAGGGAGAGGCAGAAAGAGAGGGGGAGAGAGAATCTCAAGCAGACTCCCTGCTGATCATAGAGCTTGTCATAGGGCTCGATCTCATTACCCTGAGTTCATGACCTAAGCTGAAACCAAGAGTTGGGAGCTCACCCTACTGAACCCCCCCAGGCACCCCAAACCTCTTATTTTAAATAGACATTTCATTTTTAGTTACATAATTATTTGTGTGGTACTTTACAGAGGGCAGAGGCAGTGGCACGGCTCTGCTCAGACCCCCAGCAACATCTCATCTGGTTAGAGTTCCAGGTCCTTACTGTGGCCTCTGAGACTACAGGCTCTGCCCTACTCGTTTCTTCAGGCTCCCCATGCTCTCTCCTCTCTACCCCAAGCTGCTCGCAGCACCTCCCCACATGCAAGAAGCCTTGCCAGCCTCAGAACCTGTCACTTGTTCTCTCTCTCTCTGCGCTTCCCTGGCTTGTTCCTTCCCATGTCGGGTGTCTGTGAGTGATGCTTTTCCCCAAAGAGGCCTCTATCCTCACCTCCTCCTGAAGCAGCGCTCCCCTCCCACGCCAGTCTCCGGTGCTATAAGCCCTGGTCCAGCTTTATTTTCTCTTCACAGCACTGGTTACCCCCAAATTTTGCTTACTCATCTGGAGCCAGTTATCAGTTGTCTCCCCCCGCTAGAATCTAAATTCAGGAAGACCAGGACTTTTGCTTTGTTCCCTGCTGTCATCCCACAACCTAGAACAGTGCCTGGCCCCTAGCAGGCTTTAGGGAACATTGTTGAGCAAATAAGCAAGTGAAACTGGCCTGATCTCCTCATGTAGAGATGGGGAAGAAATGAGAATGCTAGTTTTTTGTTTTTGTTTTTTTAAGATTTATCCATTTATTTTAGAGAGAGAGAGAGAGAGAACGCGCGCGCGCACATGCACACACAGGAAGGAGGAAAGGGGCAGAGGGAGAGAATCCTCAAGCAGACTCCCTACCGAGGGCAGAACCAGACCTGAGCAGAATCCAAGAGTCCTGCTCAACCACTTGAGCTACTCAGGTACCCCAGAGAACTTTGGGATTTTCATCTTCATTGGGTCTTGAGATGTTCTATAACTTATCCACGTGCCTGACATATTTTTTTTGAATATGGTCTTTAGACCCAACGATTAACAGGCTGTTTTATTTAAATAATATTTTATCAAAATTTGTTGTGTGCACAGTTGAATTAGATTTTCTGCTACAAGACGTATTTCGAAGAAAGCGTGAGGGGTTTTTTTAGAGTCTAGAAGCAATCACTTTCAGCTCTTTTTGCTATTTTTTTAAACAACATGTTACTTCCTAATTTTGTAATCAGGGGTGGGGAAGTGGGGAAGAACATTCACCCTGGCTCCCTGCAGACCTGGACACACAGCATGGATGCCACATGCCTGGCACTGTGCTGCAGAAAGCCAGCGTGGTCACTGGGGGGACAGTTGTGCTGTAGCTTTTATTGCATCAGTTGGGTATGATTGATTCTTACTTTAACTAGATAAGATCTGGCAGCCAGCGTTAATAACAGGGGAATAGCTGTCATGAGAACAGAGGCATCCAGTTTTAGTAATGCCCAGTGTTCAGGTGTTGAGGTCGTTGGTTGGAAAGTAAGAGACAAAATCTCAGCTAATACTTGGGCTCTTTCAGTGGGAGTTGTGGTAGGTTTGGGGTTTTTTGTTTTGTTTTGTTTTGTTTTTCCTGATAGTTCATGTAATATAATGTGTGGGTCATTCTTTCACCTCATGTCGGATTTATTTGCATCTCTAGAAAGTTGTCTTCGTGTAGTGCTGGAATGGTGGAGAACCAAGCAAACCCAAATTCTCTGCCACTGAGATTTCTAAAACTTGAGAGTTTATGACCTTACTTATTTTGCTGTAAATGGGTAGTTTCGAAACCCAGCTCACCCTAGCGTCATGAGTGAACAAACAAACAGAACCCTCTCTCCCTGGGGTTCATGTTAACATATTCAGAATCTCTTGTGCTGAAGACTTGTAATCTGCCAGGTATGTTGTCAGTTTGTCCACATGGGAGATTGGCTTAAGAAGCATTTTGCAGGGCTTTAGGAAGGTGTGGGAAGAGTTGGCCAGAGAGTTGGAAACAAAAGAAAACACATTTTCAAGAAAGAAAATGTAACGATAACACACTGGTTTGGCCTAGCAGTAAAGAACATTTATACCTGTAATAATGAAAGCACTGGATATATACTTAATCAAAAATGGATGAGATGAGTGAGGGGATGGGTTAAGTAGGTGATGAGGATGAAGGAGTGCACTTGTGATGAGCACCCGGTGATGGATGGAAATGTTGAATCACTGTATGGTACACCTGAAACTAGCATTACACTACATGTTAACTGACTGGAATTTGAATAAAAACTTTTAAAAAAATGGCTGAGGAGGGAAGACAAATATGTGGGGGAAGGTGGTCTAGGCGAGTTCAATCTACATTTTCCATAGTGGGAAGACAATATTATCTAAAACTGAAAAACCAAGAAATAGCATATTAGGCATGTTACTTAGATGTTTTTGAAGTGTGAATACAGAACAAACACCTGAAGGTATTGGAGTGGTGACTTCTGGCATGTGGAAAGGGGGTATGGGTGTGGGGCAGGACACTGCTCTCTGGTATTAATGGCCCAATAAAAGGCCAATTTCACTTTTAAAGCTATATGCAGATATTAATTTGGTATAAATAAAAATTTAATTAACAAAGATATTTTGTCTTAGGAGATATACTTAAGTGCAAGGACAGTAAGAACAGTTATTATAAATTACCCAATTCTTAGACTTTCTCGCTTTATCAGGATACCTTTGGGAAGAGTGTTAATTATGTAAAGACATTAATATATCTAGCTAAGGTATTCACTTCCTTCCATGAAAAATTGCATATTAATATCACTTGATGTTCAGTCTCTCCACATAAAAAGATAAATCAACTGAATTATGCTAGATTTAGTTTGGTGTAAGGACAAAGGCTTTAGTGAGCCTCATAATGTTTTAGTTTTAAGGGTTGTCAGGCAGGACTGGAATTCTCTTGGCCTTGTTTCTGACCCAGCCTCCTTTTTTATTTAACCCTCTCTGTTCTTTTGATAGCATGTAGTTATATAAAGATTAAAGGAAGAGCAAAATAGCTGAAAATCTGAAAGCATTTCTCAGGTTAACCTCATGAATCGCGAATGAAGCACAGAAGTAACCAGTGCCAGAAATCTAGCACTTTCCCTCTGGCTGGCATGAGGAGGCAGCGGACGGATTTCATTACTGCAGCTTCAGCAATTTGGGCCAATGGATGGGTTGGCACAGATCCAGTTCTGGGCAGATTCTCTGACACCCAGAAACCCTCTGAGACAAGCTGGCAGCTCCCGTCTTCAGAGAAGACAACTGCAGTGCTCATAGGCACCCAAAATAAAACTGTGCAGCTTTCATTGATGTGTTTTTGCTCTTAAAATTAAAGAACAAGGGGCTCTTGGTTGGCTCAGTTGGTTTAGCTTCTGCCTTCGGCTCAGGTCCTGGTCTTTGGGTCCTGGGATCGAGCCCTGTGTCAGGACCCCTCCTCAGTGGGGAGTCTGCTTCTCTCTCTCTCTCTCTCTCTCTCTCTCTCTCTCCCTCTCTCTCTCTCTCTCCCTCTGCCCCTCCTCCCTACTTGTTCTCTCTCTCAAATAAATAATACAAAAATTGAAAAGCAAAACAAAACACTTAAACGGAAGAGAGTACAACAGACCCTTTGTTTTCACCAATTTTGCATTCACATTTTGGTCCATCCCATCTAGATAGTTCTAGGGTGCAGATTGAGTGGTCTGGCCCTTGAGAGATGCTAGGGTGCTAGGGAGCATCACATACCTGGATAAGAACAACCAGCATCCATCTCTCAACTGGCTTTATGTCATATACTTGTTGCATATGCTGGAGTTCTCTTGAAATATTAAAAACTTTTGTATTAGTGAAAAAGTGACCTCTCTGAAGGAAGTAAGCTAATAGTATTGATAATGAAAGTGAAGACAAAGCAAATTTTTTTAAAGATTATATTTATTCATGAGAGATACAGAAAGAGGCAGAGACATAGGGAGAGAGAGAAGCAGGCTCCCTGTGGGAAGCCAGGTGCAGGACTCGATCCCAGGACCCCGGGATCATGACCTGAGCCAAAGGCAGCTGCTCAACTACTGAGCCACCCAGGTGCCCCTAAAATGAAGTGTTTTAAGAAGCAATGGTTATCCAGCAGAAGATAGCTGTCTAAAGAGATCAAAGAGTAAAACATTGGACTAATTTATAGTTTGGATCTGTGTAAATAATTCACTTAATTCCATGTTTTGAGGACATTGTATGCTACTGTATTTGTGGTTTGGGGGAACTTGAGAATGTCTCGGGATGTATGCCCTGCTGGTGTCAGGGTCTCCTCCTCATTCATTTATACAACTGACATCTAAGAAACGTTTATTATACTTGTAGCCCTGTGCTGGGTGCCAGGGTTACAGCGTTAAACACAGCAGGCTCTGCCCCGTGGAGCTTACGAAATATGTAAATAGGATGCTACCAGCTACGGATGAGCATTTTGGTTTTATTTTTTTATTTTAGAGATTTTATTTATTTATGAGAGAGAGAGAGAGAGAGAGAGAGAGAGACAGGCAAAAGGAGAAGGAAGCTCCATGCAGGGAGCCTGACGTGGGACTCGATCCCAGGTTTCCAGAATCACGCCCTGGGCTGAAGGCAGTGCTAAACCGCTGAGCCATCTGGGCTGCCCGCATCTTGGCTTTAGACAGAATAACTGGGGAGGCCTCTATGAGGACATAACATTTGAGCCTGAGACTTGAAAGCTGGGAGGAGACAAACCTGTGTACGAATTGGAGGGAATTCATTTCAGGTCGAGGGAGCAGCTGGTGCGTAGGAAGAGTGGGAAGGAGTTTGATGGCGAGGAGGGTCAGAAGGAAGGTTGGTGTGGCAGGAACACCGGGGATGCAAAGAAGAGTGTAGGAGATGAGATTTGAGTGGCAGATAGAGGCCTGGTGATAAAGGACTCCATAAGACCATCTGAGCACAATGGGAAAATATCATAAGATTTCAAGCAGAATTGCTATGATATGATTTTTGTTCTGTTCTGTTCTGATTTTTGTTTTAAAAAGATCCCCGATGGCTTCTCCATGGAGAACGGATTGGAACATGAAGGTGGAAAGGAGACACAGTTTCCATTAAAGAAGTGGACATGATGGTGCTTTGGATTGGGATGGGAGGTAGCAGAGAAAAAAATGGGTGGCTTTGAGATGTGATCTGAAGATAGAATGGATGACTTGATGTCTCAGTGGTAGCTACTTTCCTACATACAGGTGTCCAAAGAGAAAAACTAACTGTGCTTATTCATTTAACTCCTTGGCCTTTCAGACGCTTAGTTCAACCTCACGTTATCAATTTACCACGACCATGATGCATAAACAACATAAATACAGCTATTCATTCCCTTCCTGATGGGTTAAAACAATATGTCATAAATTATTGATCACTAAATATTTTGCTTCCACAGGCACATAAATATTTAATCCTCAAGGTTATTGACATGTGCATATTTTACTTTCCTGAGTACAAACATCTAAATTTGATACCCAGATCCTTGGTAACTATATTTTTGTACGTGAGGAGCCATGTGCAACCGGTAATCCTCTAATTTCACTGCCAAAAAGTGTTAGCATTTGTTTACTGATAAAGCCTCTCCTGTTTAGTCAGAAAAACCAACAGATAAACATCCGTTTTATATGGGTCATCCCCCACTCTACCCACCCCTGACATCCCGGCCCCCACTCCTCCATCAGTCTTTTGAATCATCTGGAAAAGTTAAAAGGAAAATACAGCATTTTGTTTCTCATTCTAGACCAAATCAACATCTCTGGCAATGAGGACCAGGAATCTGTGTTCTTTATCAAACTTCCCAAGAAGTAATGATGTAGCTAGTCTTGGGGAGGTGGGGGGTATCGGGCACAGCTCTGAGAAGTTCTCTGCGGTGGCTTCCGCCACTAATGTTTTATGACTTAATATAAAATCTCTAAGTTCTATCATGAGAATTTATAGATGCATCCTTGGTTTTATATCTTGTTGTTGCTTATGTATGCCTATGATTTATTTTATGCTTGGTCTTTGGTAACAGAATATCCAATTATAACATTATGCCTTTGGGAAAATAAAATCCTCTTTAAGACATCTGCCTTGTGACAGTTTCCAAGAATGTCTCATGTTGAAATTGGAAAACTGTTCATAATTGGACATGTGAATTTTGATGATTCTTTCACAGGAATTATGCAATTAGGGTATTCTTTTTGCCACATGGGCACAATTTGGTCTTTCAGGAGCACTTGGTTGTTCGACTAATATAGCATCTGGTGATGTCTGAAAGTGTCAGAACCAGGGGCTTCTGCTTAGAGTAAGAGTCTTATTACTAAGCTGATGCTGAGCAAATGCTTGGATCCAGGAGGGATGAGACAAATTCTTTTTCTACTGTCTTTACCCAGCAGCACTCAGACCCAGAATGCACCCTCTCTGGGGGAGACTTGCACATGTTGTCTTAAAACTGTACAAATATGGAAACCAAGAGGGCTTCAGGGTTACTTAACAAAGTTGTCTGCTGCAGTGCACCTGTGCCCAGATGCCTTTCAAACAGTCCCATTAGATTCCTCTCTAGTCAGAGACTGTAAAGCTCCTGGCTTTTCAGTTCTTGATATATGATTGGCTGGGGTGGCTCATATTCTCTTTATTCTCAAGGCAACTAAACTCTGGTTTTTATTTTCATACATGACATTACGTGGTCTGTAAGCTTGCTAGCTCAGTTGTCCCACAGTTTGAAGGCAAATGCTCACACTCTCATTTCCAAAATGGCCCATTTTCAACCTCTAGATACAGTTTTCCAAATATTCTCTGGTTTGGGTCACCAGTATATGGAGAGCAATTGAAAGCATAGAGATGAGGGGCATCTGGGTGGCTTAGTGGTTGAGTGTCTGCCTTTGGCTCAGGTTGTGATCCCAGGATCCTGGGATTGAGCTCCATAGGGAGCCTGCTTCTCCCTCTGCCTATGTCTCTGTCTCTGTTGCTGTGTCTCTCATGAATAAATAAATAAAATATAAAAAAAAGTAGAGATGAAATTAGCATTTTTGATTTTTCGTAGCAGCCAGTTTACTTCTGCTTTTGCTAATCCCATCACTGTGATCCCTTGAGCCAATGCTCTGTCTTCATATTGACATTGGGCAGCTGGACACCATGCTGCTCATACAAGTGGGTGACTTTGTCAGTCACAGTATTGAAATGGTGGTTGGTAACAGTGGTGGTGGTGTAGAGGGTGGTGAGTTTTTGGCACATGGAAAGATTTGCTCAGCTTAAATATGAATTGGGTTATTTCTTTTTCATTGTAGTTAATAAGGTCAAGTGTTTTTCCCCCAAATTGCATGAGAAACTGTGGTATAATGGAAAGACCAGGGGTCAGACAGTGAGTTGGAGCAAGGCTGACTTGTTAGATGTGTGACATTAGCACTGTCTCCAAACCTCATTAAGTTTCTTTTTTCATTTATAATATGAGGATAATTCCAATTTCTGTAGAATGTTTAAGTTTTGAGATAATTCATGTAAAGTGCAAAACATTGCCAGAGGCATTGTCAATGCTTAATAAGTAATGACAGAGAGTTATTAATACTGATAGTATAATGATTAGGTTCATAATATTCCTTTATTATCCTTTTAACATCCATGGGATCTGTGGTGATGTCCCCTTTTCCATTTCTTTTTTCTTTTCTTTTTTTTTTTGGTAGGTAGCAAAGCTTATTGAGTGATAGTAAAGTGATGATAGTACAAAGCTCCCAGAGACAGAGGGGACCCGAGAGAGTTGCCACCAGAGATACCTTTTTCATTTCTGATAAATAATCTGTATATTCTCTCTGCCTTTTTCTTAGTTTAGCTAGAGGCTTATTGATTTTACTGATATTTTCAAAGAACCAGTTTTGTTTCCATTTATTTTTCTCTTTTAGTTTCATTTTTTCAAGTTCATTGATTTCTGCTCTAATTTTTATTATTTCTTTACTTCTGCTTTTTATGGATTTAATTTCCTCTTCTTTCTGTAGTTTCCTAAAGTGGAGATTTATGTTATTGATTTTAGATCTTTCTTCTTTTCGAATATATGCATTCTACACCATAAATTTTCCTCTAAGCACCACTTTCTCTGTATCCCACAAATTTTGAGGAGTTGTATTTCCATTTTCATGTAGTTCAAAAAATTTTAAAGTTCTCATGAGGTTTTTCTTTGATGTGTTACTTAGAAGTGTGATGTTTAGATATTTTCCAGTTACCTTTCTGTTCTTGAGTTCTAGTATAATCACATTGTGGTCTGAGAGCAGACATTATATGATCGATCTTTCTTTCTTTCTTTCTTCTTTCTTCTTCCTTTCTTTTCTTTCTTTCTTTCTTTCTTTCTTTCTTTCTTTCTTTCTTTCTTTCTTTCTTTCTTTCTTTCTTTTTCTTTCTTTCATGTGTTTTATGGCTGGAATGTGGTCTGTCTTGAGAATGTTCCATGTGAACTTGAGTGTGTATTCTGCTAGTGTTGGATGCAGTAGGGCATGGACATTAGTTCTATCCAGTTGGTGATTGGTGTTCTTCAGCTCTAGTATGTTGGCTGATTTTCTGGCTGCCAGATCTGTCCATTTCCAACAGAAGGGTATTGAAGTCTCCAACTGTAATAGTGGACTCCTCGTATCCTCCTTGCGATTCTTTCAGTTTTTGCTTCCTGTAGTTTGACAGTCTTTTGATAAGTGTATACATGTTGAAGATTGCGATCATGTTTATATTCAGATGAGCTAATGTAAAGTTAAGGAACAATGATAATAAGTTGATAATAGAATTAAAAGTAGACAAAGGCTCTTGGGTGGCTCTGTCAGGTAAACATCCGACTCTTGTCTCAGCTCAGGTCTTGATCTAAGGGTTGGGAGTTCAAGCCCCACGTTGGGTTCCATGCTGGGCATGGAGCTTATTCCAAAACAAACAAAACAAAACAAAACAAAACAAAACAAAAAAAAAAAAAAAACCCAATAAAAATAAATAAAAGTAAAAGTAGGCTAACAGAGTTGGCTTGGAGATAAAGAAGTTTTCTTACCTTTTGAGTAGATTACTATCTTCCTTTCTGGTCCAAGGCCTTTTCCTCTTTGAGGAGGGCAGAATTGTTACAGAAGAAAAGCTTCACCCTTGTATGTAACTTCAATGTTCAACTTTTCTTATTTCCTGTTACTTCCTTCCCTTTCTGAAGTCAGACTGCTCTCTTGAGGATTTTCTACATTGCTTTAGTTCCCACTTTAACATAATGAGAACTAAGACCAGAATACTCAGCTGTGAGACTTCTCCTGAGAAGGTACCCCTTCCAGTTGTGAAGCCTTGCTTCTCTGGGAGAAGGAAAGGGAGAAAGCCTTGTGTCTTCTAGCCCTCGGTATTGTGGGACATGAACAAAGAGGGAAAAGTAAAGGGAGGTAGATGCCAATATTTTGTATTTGCCCTCGTCAACCCCAGATCCTGCCTTTGGGTCACATTTTGGAGTGGAGACATTAGAAACACCTTGATAAGTTGAGGAAAACACAAAGACGGGCGGGTCCTGAGCTACAACATGGGGTCCAGCATAGTTAATTGGTCAGACTGGCATGACCAGGTAGGGGCTTCTGGTCTATTCTTCAAAGCTTGTGTGTTCTTGTATTGGATGCTTAGCATCAAGGTGCAGAACGTCCACTGGCCAGGCAAGAGGTGAACCCTGGGCTGAGTGCTGGTAGAGCTTACTCACAGAATCCAATCCCAAACGGTTGTACACCTTGCTTTGCCCAGGACAGCCCTCCGGAGCTGGCATCCTCTCCAGTTAATGCCCTCTGCCACTCTTTTTAAAAAAGATTTTATTTATTTATTCATGCAAGACACACAGAGAGAGGCAGAGACCCAGGCAGAAGGAGAAGCAGGCTCCCTGCAGGAAACCCAACATGGAACTCGATCCCGGGTCTCCAGGTTCAGGACCTGGGCTGAAGGTGGCGCTAAACCGCTGAGCCACCCGGGCTGCCCCGCTCTCTGCCACTCTTAAAAGTATCCCAATTGTACCAGAACCAATGTGTTCAGACAGTCATACCCCTGTGAGCAGTGAGTGGGCCTGAGCCTTCAGCGGAGCACCCCAGGCCCTGGCAGGGCCCCCCAGGACCAGACCATACACCTTGCAGATCCTGGCCTCAGCTGCAGAAGCTGCAGGATGTCACTTCTGAGGTCAGAGAAGTTGGAGGATGCCACACAGTCCCAGTACATACTCCCCATTGTCACACGGGTCCTGGAAAAGAGGTGGAGAAACCAGACAGACATTTTTACTGAGAGAATGAATAGCACGTAAGGGACCATTTGTAGGTTTTGCATGAAATTGCATTGCATTATTTGTTTTCCTTTTATGTCCACCAGATGGGGATTCAGGAGAAGCACTGGATTAGTTACACAGAAGATACATTTCATTTCCTCTCTGAAACATCTGAATTGCACTTAATACAAGTAAATTTTGCAACCCAGTCACTGAACCATGAATTACCTTTTCCTACAGCTTCTTCCTATCTTTGCAGGACTTTCTTTTCCAAGATCTCTCAAGCTGCTAAGACAAGATACCTGTCAGCCTTATAGTTAGTGGTTGAAACTTTTCTAAGAATATTTAGCGTCAAACTGGAATAGATAGCCCCCACCTTTTCACTGTGTCACATTTTCCTACTCATTCTGGACTCGCCACAGAAATAGACAGTGCTTCATATGTGCTCACAGCTCACCTTATGTCTGCAATCCCTTTAAATGATCTTCAGGGATACATTGTAATATTTATAATTGGGAAATGCTTATAGGTAGTATGTGTGTGTGTTTAGCTTTTATTTTTATTTATTTCAAGATTTTATTTTTTTATTCATGAGAGACACACGGAGGCAGAGACATAGGCAGAAGGAGGAGGCTTCCCATGGGGAGCCTGATGCAGGACTTGATCCCAGGACCTTGCGATCATGACCTGAGCTGAGGCCAGATGCTCAACCACTGAGCCACCCAAGTACCCCTGTTTTTAACTTTTAAATTAAAACATGAAATTTATACATTTCACTAACCTTAAAATGAATATTGTTATTGTTTGTTTTTTTGGAGAGAAAGAGCGAGCGGGCAGGGAGAGAGAGAATCTTTTTTTTTTTTAATTTTATTTATCCATTCATGAAAGACACACAGAGAGAGGCAGAGACACAGGCAGAGAGAAGCAGACTCCATGCAGGGAGCCCGATGTGGGACTTGATCCCGGGACCCCAGGATCACACCTTGGGCCAAAGGCAGGCTCTAAACTGCTGAGCCACCCAGGGATGCCCCGAGAGAGAGAATCTTAAGCAAGATCCAGGACTGGCATAGAGCCCAACACAGGGCTTGATCTCACAGCCCTGATATCATAACCTGAGCTGAAATCAAGAGTCAAATGTAACTTCTGTGTAACTGACCGAGCCACCCAGGTGCCCCATCTTAAGCCATATTAAGATTATTGATTAGCTTTATAAATCCATAAATTTCTACATAGTGTTTTTAAAAAAATATTTCATTTTATTTATTTATTGATGAGAGACACACAGAGAGAGACAGAGACACAGGCAGAGGTAGAAGCAGGCTCTTCACAGGGAGCCCAATGCAGGACTCGATCCCAGGACCCCAGGATCATGACCTGAGCCAAAGGCAAATGCTCAACCACTGAGCCACCCAGGTGCCCGAATGTGGTTATTCTTTATGTAGAGTCTGCATTGGAGACCTACAGAGAGCATAGACCTGGCTGGCACTCAGTTACCATGATCACTGATGTGATTTTCTGAAATGGTGAGTAGCTCTTGGTAAATACTAAAAGCAGGCTGCTTTTCCCTTAATTTACGTGGTTCTTACATTCCTGGAAAGTTCCACGTAAAATGGAAACTAGGCAAGAAATACCAGCCCTGGTGTTTATACAGAAGCTGAAGATAATTAAAAACGGGTTGTTCATTTTCATGACATGTGGGACACAGGACCTTTCTTCTCTGTGAACGGTGCTGTGCTTTTTAAGGTGTCTAGCATTTTGGGTCCCCTCCCATCGAGTGGCAGTAGCACTCCCAAATCACCATGAGTCCTCATCTCCTCACCCTGGAAAATTCCAAAAATGCCACTGGGGGTCCTCCTCAGTAGTTGAGAACGACTGCCCTACAGAGTCTCCTCCTTGACCCACGCTGCAGCCCATATGAAGATAGCACCTGCCCTTATGTCTTTACTCAGGACCTCTCTTCTGACCTTTATAGCTAAATACCCCATCATCTGCTTGGTACTTGTTTTACGGGTCCCAAAGTCGCCTCCAAACTCAGGAAATGGCTTCAGTGTCTGTTTATGCAGGTCAGGAGTCTAGGTCTCCTCCCCCTTACCCTCCATGGGTATCCCAGTCATCCTAAAATTCTTTTGATTATATTTCCTAAATACTGAAAATATTTTCTAAATGTTTTTGTTTTGTTTTTTGAATCTCTCCACTCTCCTAGGCTCTACGTTAACATTTTACTCTCAGCTGCCATAACCTCTTTTGTGGCCACCTTATCTGGTTACCTCTTATGTGGCCACCACAGCGTCCACTGCCTCATGCAGCTGCTTCCACTCAGCCTCATCTCTGCTTCCTCCGCTGACACTGATTGCCCGTAGTCCCTTGTAGTTCCTATGCTCCCTCCTACCAGAACACAGGCTGCCTTCCTTCTGGAATGTTCCTCTTCCTTCTTCATTCTGTTTATTCCAGCCAGAGTTCAATCCCAGCCATGTCGCTACCTCCAGAAAGCCTTCCTCGACCTCTCTGACAGGGTCAAGTCCCTTATCATAGGCACTCACTGCATTATATAACACATGTTTGAGTTCTGGCATTACCTTTATTTCTACGATTAATAGAATAATCATTTGATTATTAATTATATTTAATTATAAATGATCGATAATTGATAATCATAAATTAATCAATAAAGTTGATTAATGCTGGCCTTTTTCATTGACCTGTAAGCTTCTTGAGAACAGGGGCATTTTCTGATTTTGCTCTACCTACCACAGCGCCCCGCATGCATGCAGTAGGCCCTCAATTAAACGCTGAGCATCCCTGAAACTTGAAAAGAGGTTTGGTTTGCTTTGGTTTGGTTTTTGGCCAGAGCGCGCCTGTTCCATTTTGTGACGAGAGGGGGCAGCAGAGGGCCGCCAGAGGAGAGGTTTTCAAAAAAATCCAGGTGTCAGACTGGCTGTTTAATCAGGAGTGGGAGGAAAAGGAGAGAAACACGCTCAAGTGGGAACAGAGAAGCAAAAGAACAGGTTTTGCAGAAGGAAAACAGAGCCAGAGAGGGGAATGTGCAGTTAGGTAGAGGGGGCTGGGGGGGGATGTCTGGTGTGACGGGGGCAGCAGTCTTTGGCCTGGCACAGTGCTTCTCCCCAGGCCTGCTGGGGGTGGGAAGACTCCCTCCTGAACACCCCAGAAGCCATCGTGATGCAGCGATGCAGCCGGGGAGCAAAAGACGGGGGGAGCCAGTTTCTTTTGCAGCCACAGCTTAGGTTGGAGGCACAGGGCTCTGCAGGTGGTGACAGTTCTTTCCCTCAAGTGGGGTTTGGGATTGGCCTGGCCGGAGGGGCCTGGGGCAGGGAGGAAGGGGCAGACACTCACATTTCCCCAGCAGCCTCGGTGTCACAGGCACCAAACACTCTGGTAAGGTCAGGATTTTCCTCATCGGAAAGATGAGGGTGCTGTGGCTCAGAGGGTTACAAGAACGGGCTCCAAGCCCTACTCATGTAGCTAAACTAAGTTTTCAGCCCTAACTCCCTTGGCTCAGAAACCCGTGTTCTTCCTCAGACACTCTTGGGCCTTATTAAAGATTTTGGTAATGACTGCTTTTTCAATTTGCTGTTTCTAAAGAGAAGTATATACCCTTTCTGATCATGTGTCATACTGGTTAGATTCAAAACTTACCCTCGGGCATCTGGGTAGCTCAGTCAGTTAAGTGTCTGTCTTCAGCTCCAGTCCTGATCCCAGGGTCCTGGGCCTGAGCAGGAATGTGCTTCTCTGTCTCCTCCATGTCTCATGCTCTCTCTCGCTCTCTATTTTTCTCTCAAATTAATAAATAAAATCTTAAAGAAAAAAAAAACTCTAGAAACTGTTAGCTCTTTCATGGACGTGGTGGCTCTAGGGAAATGAAATCTACCATAAATATAAAATATATCGCATCTTCAATTGGCAGTTTATAATCTCTAATTGCTAACAAAGACTCAGAATTTGAAAAGTGCAAGTTTTCTATGGCCTGTTTGTTAGGATCAAAAATTGCAAGAATTGTCCGCCTGATTTTATATTGAAGGATACAAACTAATTCTGAGGTTCTCAGGAAGGGAATGCTCATGGAGGAAGTAGGATCCCTGCTCACACATCATGAGCCCCAATTAAAAGGACCTCAGAGCTAGTTCAGGAATTTCTCACCTGAAATATGACTACTAGAGAAGGAAAATTCGGGTGGAAGTTTCTAAGAGAGCACTTCTCAGCAGAAAACAGGCCACATTATCATAGATGTGGATGCCAGCATGAGTTGAGAACTGCCCCCCAGTCCAAGCTTGTCTCTTTGGGATTAGCAAAGCAAGGGTGGTACCGCAGGATGGAAGAGTAACCCTGGAGGGGGACGGGGTCGAAGCCAGGGGATCATGGAGCTGTCTCCCTGTTACTTAGTAGCAGAGGAAAAACATCTTGGAACTGAACGTGAGTCAACATTTTGGTAGGGAGAAATGTGTGATTTTATCAAATAGTAAATAATACTTAAGAAGAAAATACATTCTTCTCATTGCAAAGAAAGGAGTGTGGTGAAAGTGGATTTTTTTTTTTTTCAGGAGGGGATGGAAGGCATTGAGGTGGACCTTTTGTCTTACATTCTATCATCTGCATTGCCTTGTCCATATCCCTTAAATAATTTGGTTCAACCAGTTGTTAGTAACAATGATCACTTTCTTGTGCTACTTTGTCATTTCACATTGTCCATAAACAGCAAGATGAATTCTGAAACCAGTCACTCGCCAGACTTAATGTTTTTTTGAGCATCTATGTGTCCAGCTTCTGTCCAGCAGGATGTTTGACTTTGTAGGCGTATACCCTCAGGGAATCATGGAGATGGCACACAAATGGGTTCTTTTCCTCAACAGAACAAACAGTTGTTTAGAACTTAGAACACATTTCCCTCCTTAGTCATAACCAGGTTCCAAGGCCCTTCCATCAAAATCTTTTGAATCCATAGTGAAGCCAAAGTATAAAACTAATAATCCAAGGCTGAATTCTTGGACATCAAACTGAGAGCCTGACTACCTAGAGAGGCTACAAGGAACAAGAAGAGAGAATGTGACATTTGAAGACGAAAGTGCATTTCTAGTTTACAAAACGAAAGATGCTTTTCCATACGGTGACACTAGAGGGCAGTATATACAGTGAAATCTCAAAGGAGCAGGCCTCTGAATTCTTACCATTTCCAGTTATGCTTTTTTTTTTTATGTTCAAATATCTCTCCTTAATTCTGTTCATTTCATTACATCAACAAAGGGAGAAAAACACTGAAATTCTATGCCATCATAACAAAAAAAATCTTAAGAGGATGAAAAATTTTGTGAATGTCATTTTTTATGAAGTCATGGTTAAACTTAGCTTAAAATATCAAGTAGTATCGCAAGGTTTTTTGTTTTTGTCTTTTTAAATTTGGATTTAAAAATAATCCTCTTTCTCTGTCCTCTATACCTTTCTTTCCTGTAGCTTCTTCTGGAATTCTTTTTTTTTTTTTTTTTTTTTTTTTAAGATTTCATTTATTTATTCATGAGAGACACACACAGAGAGAGGCAGACACAGGCAGAGGGAGAAGCAGGCTCCATGCAGGGAGCCCGACATAGGACTCCATCCCGAGTCTCCAGGATCATGCCCTGGGCTGAAGGCAGGCGTTAACCCCTGAGCAACCCAGGGATCCCCTTCTTCTGGAATTCTAAATAATACCTGCTCACTTGTATTTCTGGAGACAAATGGTTATGAGGTTCTATTTCATAAATTACCCCAGACATTCATATTTACTCTCTTCTCCTGAATCTATCTAACATAGTAGAATTTTATTTCATAAGAAATCATTGTTTTAAAGGACACCTGGGTGGCTCAGTCAGTTAAGCATCTGCCTTTGGCTCAGGTCATGATCTCAGGGTCCTGGGATCGAGCCCTGAGTCAGGCTCCCTGGTCAGCCAAGGAGTCTACTTCTCCCTCTCCCTCCACCCCTCCTCACTCCTTGTGTGCGAGCTCGCTCTCTCTCTCTTTCTCCTGCGAGCTCACTCTCTCTCTGTCAAAGAAATATTTTTAAATATCTTACTTAAGAAATTATTGTTTACTGTATAATTGTTATAATTGCAAGTTTTCATCATGGCACTTTCACCCAGCTTCCACCACCATCAGCCTTGTCTCCTTTGTGTTTGATTATCTCTCCATTCTTTCTCCCTCTCCTAATTGTCTGAAATAATTTTAAAAATCATATCAGCTTGCCAGCATTGTTTACATTATCGTGAGTATGAAATACTGCTCTACATAGGGCCAGTGATTATATTTCCTTTTCTGATACCTGAGCTAATAGTTGTCTTTAAAAATTGCCTAGTTTTTATTAATGACTTACCATTAACTTTATTTTAGCAGTATTCCATCAGCTGTACCCAATACCTGTGTAAGGATATGGCACTTTTATGTGTAGGTGTATAAAATACATTTAGGTACATGAATAAAGTTTAAGGAAGTGGTCTGATGGATCAAGTAACCTATCGGTTTTATATCTCCCGCAGGGGACATTGGTTTGGCTGCCCCCTCCTGCTTTATTTTTTATTTTTATTTTTAAAAGATTTTACTTATTTATTCATGAGAGGCACAGAGACAGAGGCAGAGACATAGGCAGAGGGAGAAGCAGGCTCCCTGTGGGGAGCCCAATGTGGGACTCGATTCCAGGACCCCAGGATCACGACTTGAGCCGAAGGCAGATGCTCAGCCACTGAGCCAGCCAGGCAGCCCTGATGCCCACTTTCTATTTCCTAAGGCAAGTACAAGGGTGGTTTGGGATTGGAGGCCTGACATCTTCCCTCCAAATTCTGAAACATTTGCTCCATTGTCTTCTAGAAGTCTGATGTCCTTCTGATTCCTGCTCTTTTGTTAGTGACCCTTGTGACCAGTCACGCAGGCCAGTTTGATGAGGGGACCAGGTGGCCGAGTTAAGTACAGCCTTATGTCTTTGAGGGGAAGCTGCCATAAATACAAACGAAAGAATACTGGCATCTGGAGTTGGCTTCATCTTTATCTCAGGTTATTACTCTTTGTGTCTGGTAGTATTTTGCCTGCCATTCCTTTACAAATAACCAGTTTTCTGTAAATTTTGCTGATGTGACTTGGTGTGGGGACCTTTTCTCTCATGGGACGGGCACTTTGTACCCTCTCAGCCTGGAGGCTTATGTCATTTGGTTCTGAAAACATATCTCATTTTATTCATCACATCATCTTCTCTGATCTCCATTTTTGAAACTGCCATGAAGTAGACATTGGGTCTCCTAGATTTTGTATGTGTTATTTTTTTTCTCTTTTCTCTCCCTATCTCTTCTGCTTCCGGGAGATTTCTGTTTTATGTTCCAACTACCCCATTACGCTGAAAGGTTTTGTTATATTGGTTTTAATTTAATTTTTTTCTTTCCCTGTCTTTGTTTTCTGGATGCACTAATGTGACATAACTAACTACTCTTGTGGCAGTAGATGTGGGCCTTCTCTCAGGAGCTGCTTGGTTTCTGAAAGGAAGTGTTTGGGTAACGTAAAAGGTGACTGTCCACATTCTGGAAGCTGGTAGAAGTACATCCCCACTGCCCATTTTCCTCAAACTCTCCTGTTTATAGCTCTGGATGCCACTCTGCCCTCTCGTGTGCCTGACATGACCAAGTATGGACACTTTCATTTCAACAATATGGAGAGAATGAGTCTGCAGTGGCCTGGCTGGGGGTGTGTTGATCACAGGCTGCATGTGAGAGAGAGGGAGCCTGGACCTCTGCTGCTCCAGAATTAGATTCTTCAGTTATCTTGTCTTTTTGTCTTTTCATCTACCTCCCACCTTCTCCAGTCCCTTTGGCTTCCCAGTCAGCTCCCCCTACCCCTGCACCCCCACACCCTCCTCCAGGGTCCACTTGCTCCGCATTTCAATCCCTCACCTGGTTCAGCCTTTTCTCCTAATTTTTAGTCCTTGTAGGTTTGAATCTTTTGTTTGTTTGTTTCTGGTTATTTTAGTGAGATTTGAAGATGGGGAAGAGGTGACTTTGTGTTTAGCCAAGTAGGAGAGTGTTCACCACAGGGAGCCAGGCCCTGAGCTCCGTTTTGCTAACCCTGCCTGTGAGTTGAGGTGTTGCTAAAGAAATAATCATTCAAGGTGCCTTGGTGGCCTTCGGTTAAGTGTCCGACTCTTGATTCGGCTCAGGTCATGATCTCGGGGTCGTGCTGTGTTGGGCTCTGTGCTCACTGGGAAGTCTGCTTGAGATTCTCTCTCTCCTTCTGCCTTTATCTCTCAAATAAATAAATCTTAAAAAAAGATTATTAATGACACTTTCACTAATGGTGGTAAGGAAGACTTGATTTAAGGGAGGACACACTTTATTCAAGGTGTGGGGACCATGGCAATGGGGTCTTGCAGTATGAGAGAGATTGGGCTCAACTCCAGATATAGCATGAGCGAGTGGGAATGTATAGCTGCGGAGCAGGTGGGATGTCCATGGAGGGAAATGACCAGCATGAAACAGTAGGGTGGGGAGGTTCTGGCTCAGCCGACCTAACAGGATTCTTGCTGAGGGCCCGCCAGGATGACCACACCACCTGGGGAATGGTGGCAGATGAGGAACCCAGTCAGACATCAAAGATGATCCATCTAGAGGATCCTGGCTGAGGGGTTCTTGCTGAAACCAGGTGATGCAGGGACAAACCCAAAAGCACAGAGGTCAGGGCCTGGTTTACAAAGAGCTCAGTAGAACACAATTAGAGTGTGGTCAAGGAGAGACTCTTTTATTTTTTTATTTTATTTTATTTTATTTTATTTATTTATTTATTTATTTATTTATTTATTTATTTATTTATTTATTTATTTTCCAATCTGTGTTTTATTACTGAAATACACTGTCCTACCCGCACCACCCCACACTAAAAATCTTACCTAGATTCCCCATCATCCCCTCCAGCCCCCCAGCCAGCCCTGTAGAAGCGCTTCAGGATTCTTTGCCCACTGGCCATTTTGAAGTGTGTCCTTTGGGTAGCCACGTGAAAACCAGCTGGTGTCTTTGTGGAGAAAATGGAGAGGAGAGACGGAGCCTCAGGAGGGACTTATTTGAGGGCCTTGGCCACTTGCTCATAAGCCAGCTCGATCTCCTCATCATCAAACTCTTCCCGAGCATAGGCATTACGCAAGTACCGATGCGTTCCGCAGAACACCTCTGGGATGGAGAATCCCCTGTATTTCTTACACACCACCTGTACTATGTGGAGTTTTGGCAAGAGGTTGCAGTCAGCCAGAGTGAGCTCATTGCCATCCAGAAACTTCCTCTGTGAGATGCCCTCATCCTCAGCACTGGTCTCATCCACTTCTTCTGGGAGGGGGGATGTCAAGTAATTGTCTAAAACTTTCAGGGCTTTCAGGAGCCCCTTCTCCAGATTATCATTGAGTGCCGGGTTTGAATTCTTGATGTAAGCAGAAAATTTGGCAAATATGTTCAGCCCAGCCGTGTTGGATTCAGGGTTCAGAGCTGCCAGCTTGGGGTACCTGGGAGGGCACAGCACTGCCTCCAGAAACTCCTCAATCTTGTTGGTGTCTGTGTGCACTTCAGTGCCGTACAGAAGGAATGGGAGCTGCCCTCCTGGGCACAGCTTCTGTACTGTCTTGGTCCGCCTCTTGGTGTCAACAGTGGTTACGTTGAAGGTTACTCCTTTGAGCCAGAGTACCATGAACAGTCTCTGGAGAAGGGGCAGTTTCCAATCTTGGCCCCATCACTGCCGGCCTTCACGAACAGTTCAACCTGAGGTTGTTCTTCAGCCATGGTTGTGATGGGGACCAAGGAGAGACTCTTTTATTGTCCAAGTCAACTTTGGGGGAATTGTTTTTTAAAAGTAAAGAGAGAAAGAAATAAGGCAAGGTGTTGTATGGGAATAAAGAAAGAAGAATACAGTTAAACTAAGGAAGATTTGTTTAATTCTATTTTGATTAAGAGCTACAGAGCTTATGCCCTTTGAAGGAAAGATAATGTCAGGTTATTCCATTTAGCTGATTTTAGAGGGTGCAATCTCCTTATGGTATATATACATTGATGGCCTGGGTTACATTGATTGAGTCCGTGTATTAGATTGATGACATTGATTCTGTGTATGAGAACAGGCTTTTTGTGGATGCATGATGCATGGTTCTGGCGGAGGGTACCGATGCCTTCATCCAGCATCACTGGGGCCTCGCTCACTGCAGCCCTCCCTGCCTTGTTTGATGCAATTAGTATGTGTGCCCAAGTGAGCAGGGAAGCACAGAGGTCGTGGTGGAGAAGACAGACATTTGATAGCTTTCCAAAATGGGAGTAAAACTCATGGCCTAGCAAGCTCTGCCGCCACCAGGCCGATGCCTGTGAATCAGGCCCAGGAACTTTCCATCCTGTCTCCCCCCCCCCACCCCCCCCCACCCTCCCACTGTGTGATTGGACGGAGTTGTCTGACTCACCCTGCGGCTCTAGTTATACAATCGTTGCTGAGGATCAGTCTTTGACGCCTTTTTAAATTCTCATCCTGGCTTACTCTTTATTCCCAGGGCTTCACTTCTGTTTTCTTTGGCTCTGTATTTAATGTCTCTGAAGACATTTTGAGGCCTTATTCAAACAAGTAACATGGTAATCTTCATTTCAAAGGTTGTAAGTTTCACTACTGGTGACGATTTTACTGTCCCACTTCTTTAGACTAAAGATCGTTGGGGGGGGGGGGGCACCTGGGTGGCTCAGTTGGTTAAGTGTCTGCCTTTGGCTCAGGTCATGATCTTGGAGTCCTCGGATCAAGCCCCACATGGGGCTCCCTGCTCAGGAAGGAGTCTGCTTCTCCCTCTCCCTCTCACTCTGCCCTTGCTCCTTGCTCATGCTTTCTGCCTCTCTCTCAAATAAACAAAATCTTTAAAAAAAAAGATCTTGAAAATGCATATTAAGTAAGGATGGGCTTTAAATACAATACATTGGGGCAGCCCGGTGGCTCAGCGGTTTAGCGCCTCCTTCAGCCAAGGGCCTGATCCTGGAGACCTGGGGTCAAGTCCCACATTGGGCTCCCTGCATAGAGCCTGCTTCTCCCTCTGCTGCTCTCTCTCTCTCTCTCTCTCTCTCTGTGTCTCATTAATAAATAAATAAAGTCTTTAAAAAAAATACAATGCATTGCTATTTAGTCAATCTACATAAATCAACTCCATCAAAGTGGGATGTGTGATGTGCACAAGGTTTTTGACTTCTGTTGTCCAACTAGTGAATGAGAACTTAGGAATTGTCACATGTCTGTTCTGAGCTCAGAGGTTGAAAGCCCTGGCAAGTACAATGAAGAGGTTTTCAGATTCAGAGCTCTCTGTTGCTACTCAGTGACATGCACATGTGCTTTATTTAGAGCCAGTCCTGAGATGGTGTTCCAGATTACTCTCTCTTCATGTGGTGTATTGTTTTATTTATTTTTATTTTTATTTTTTAAAGATTTTATTTATTTATTCAGTAGAGACACACAGAGAGAGGTAGAGACACAGGCAGAGGGAGAAGCAGGCTCCACAAAGGGAGCCCGACGTGGGACTCGATCCTGGGTCTCCAGGATCACAACCCGGGCTGCAGATGGCGCCAAACCGCTGCGCCACCGGGGCTGCCCTGGTGTATTGTTTTAAATCCAAAATGAAGATTTTTCTTTAAAGATTCCTTTTCTTATTAACTAATGGTATTGTGCAATTTTTCATTTTGAGAAAGAGAGAGAGCGCGCCCTTCAGTAAAGTTGAAACCAGCACATCCTCTTCAGCATATCTACTAGGGAACAGATTAATAGAAAATAAAAATATTACTCTGTGGTTCATTTTGGCCCTCCTCCAGCCATGCTGTAGATTAAAACTACTTCAGCATTTCCCTGTCTCGCTCCTTCATCCTGATTCTGTGTTATTCTATCTTAATTTTCTTATGTACCTTGGATCAGTGGATGTGCTATTTTTCTCATTACGTCATTCGCCAATTCTAATCCTCTAATTCCTTTCATGCAAGCTCCGAGGTATCTCTGTGGTGCCATTATTTTTCCTGAGCACTAGCTCCAAGTTACTGTGGGAGGATTTATTTTCAAGCCTTGGCATCTGAATGGCCTGGACCATAATACCCAGCGGCGAGCCCCCGCTCATTATTAGACTGGGGGCCTGGCAGTATGGTGGGAAGCCAGAGTGCAACAGCTATTCCGGGTGGTCATCAGTAACAGGCAGGCTGCTGAAGGATCTGGTTTGGGCAGACGGCACTGCATCAGGTCCGTGCATGCCAGCTCAGCTTTCGAGTTGCAGAAGAAAGAATTGGCTCTGATGCTTCACTGGGCCAGGATCTCAGCTATGTACTGGACTTCATCACATACCATCAGATGGGAGAGTCAACCCAATAACTTTCCATTTCCCAATCGGGAAATAATTCTGGGAAGATGTTTGGCTCTGTTGGTGCAGTGCAAGAGCTGCTTTACTGGGCTAACAGGAACCAGCAGACGTTTGGCAAATGGAAATGTACAGGCATGCATACACCCAAACGCTCATGAGTCTTAGTCTTTGCCAAATATGTACCCAGTGGGAGATCCTGGATTTTCACTTGAGAAATTTCCAGCGTTAAGTTCATGGACACTTCCCTATAGGCCTTCTAAAGACTGGACCACTCTCCCTCTCACAGTAACTGCTAGTAGGCAGTACCTCCCCTCCTGTGAGTGCGACACGCCTGCCTGTCTCAGACCTGCTAAGCAGTAGAGCAGATTCCGTCATTTCCCGCCTCAGATGCCAACTATTTGCAGTGCATACCAATCCTCTGGGCAGTGTTAGAATCACAGAAGGGGCAGGAAACTGAGAAGTGATAGTTTCCTTGGATCAGGGCAAGAAAACACTCAAAAAATAAAATATTCAAGGACTATTTCCCAAAGAAGGGTCACTTAATAATGATGCATTGAAGGACATCTGTTTGGGACCTCTGGTCCCTTCCCGGGTACTTTCATCCTGGAAGTCGGTGCCTCTGTTCTTTAGTATCTAGCCAACCCTCAGACATTTCCTTAAAGTAAGTAAATAAGGCACCAAGGTCAAAACGGAGACTACCTCCTGAACCAAAGCCACTTCACACGTTCTTATTAGATTAGGTTCCCACTGCTGGGATTATCCCTGTACTAGAAGCTGTTTATGCTGGGCTGCTCTGTTGCATTATTTAGAGGGCCTGAAATCCGCACCGCCTCCCTCTCTGCTGACTGTCCTTCTGGTCTTCTGGTCATTTGATGAGTTTACAGTTGTAACAAGAATAAAACATCGTAAGATGGAAGAACGTTAGGGATGCTTTTCTTTTGATATTTCTAGAGAAGGAATCCGTACAGTTTCTTGCGATGGATGGCTGCACACATTCCAAGTGAGTTTTGAATATTTCCCGTGAAGGAGCGAGGTGATGTGCTGTGCCCTTAGGATGCTCCAAGTGTTTGCTGAACGTCACCACAGCACTTGATCTGCTCCATGCCCCTGAAATCCCTCCAATAGCATCCCTAAAACATAGTGCTCCAGTCAGTTCTGCGTCTTTTGGGTGATGGAATATCTATTGTTATTATTTTTTTAAAGATTGATTTATTTATTTTAGAGAGAGCGAGAGAGCACACAAGTGGGAGGGACAGAGGGAGAGGGAGACAGAATCCGAGCAGACCCTCTGCTGAGCGCAGAGCCCAAAGCAGGACTCCGTCCCACGACCCTGAGAGCACGACTTGAGCCAAAACCAGAGTCGGACACTTAACCAACTGAGCCACCCAGGTGCCCCTCACTCTTATTTTTAAAACCAACTCCTGAAAGGTGAAGTTTGCGTATCATAAGTGCACACATCTTAAGTCAGCAGTTGGTGAGTTTTGACACATGTAGGAATGGAGATATAGAGCATCCACTCCTCCCTAGGAGGTTCCCTGATGCCTCTGTTAGGCAGCGTCCCCCTTGCTCCTCGCACCTCCCCCTGACCCGGGAGACCACTGACTTGATTTCTGTCACCATAGGTTCGTTTTGCTAGTTTAGGGGCTTTATATATTGAATTGTCCACCAAGTACACTCTTTTGTCTGGCTTCTGTCACCCCTGCATATTTTTGAGATTTCTCTCTTTTCTAATCAAGAAGAAATGAAACTGATTTTTAGCCTCCATCGTACATGACAAGGAATAAGACTTGGTTGGGCATAATTCATGCCTCTTCTGCCCAGGTGGAGGCTATAGAGGGTCTGGGCATTGTTTTCTTTGATAGGAGTGTGGCCCTGAGGTGGGGGGACCAACTGTCCCGCGTTGGCCTGGACTCAAGGAGTTCCTCGAATACAGGATTTTCAGTGGTAAGACCAGACGGGTCCCAGGCAAATTGGGACAAGTTTGTCACCCTAGCCCCCTCTTGTAGGTACTCTAAAGCACTAGTGGTATGAGCTTCTAAACAATAGAGAAAGGGCATGAAAAATGGACACTTTATGTTTCTTCACCTTGAGGCTGTCAGTGACAAGGAGCCCACCTCGGGTGGGGAGGTGTTCCTTCTGGGAGCAGTCCGGCTGTGGGGTGGCTGAGGTTTGCAGCAGTTGGAATCAGTTGATTTCAACTAATGATTTTTTTTTAATATTTTGGTTACCTAATTTATTAAGGATATATTATGTTTTATGAATATCCTCCTTTCCAGAATACTGTTTTTTTTTTTTTTTAAAGTGATTCCATTACGATTTTTTTTTTTAATTTTTATTTATTTATGATAGTCACACAGAGAGAGAGAGAGAGAGGCAGAGGCACAGGCAGAGGGAGAGGCAGGCTCCATGCACCGGGAGCCCGATGTGGGATTCGATCCCGGGTCTCCAGGATCGTGCCCTGGGCCAAAGGCAGGCGCTAAACCGCTGCGCCACCCAGGGATCCCCAGAATACTGTTTAAAGAGCTCTGACACTTAAAAGTTTAAATGTAATCAAGATTACAAAGTATGTATTTGAAAGCACCAAGATTAGCTAGTAATTATTATTGTGTCAAGGTGCATGGTTTGATAGACTCCGGCTTGATTATTTTGATGCACTTAATTTTAAAACTTGAGCCAATTTTTCTTTTTTTAAAGATTTTATTTATTTATTCATGAGAGAGAGACACACACACACACAGAGGCAGAGACATAGGCAGAGGGAAAAGCAGGCTCCCTGTGGGGAGCTGGATATGGGGACTCTATCCCAGGACCCCCAGGATCAGGACCTGAGGCAAAGACAGATGCTCAACCACTGAACCACATAGGCATCCCGTCCAACCAGTTTTTCTTTTTTTTAGATTTTATTTATTTATTCATTCATGAAAGACCCAGAGAGAGAGAGGCAGAGACAGGCAGAGGGAGAAGCAGGCCCCATGCTGGGAGCCCAACGCGGGACTTGATCCTGGGACTCTAGGACCACGCCCGGGCTGAAGGCAGGCGCTAAACCGCTGAGCCACCCCAGGGATCCCCCCAACCAATTTTTCAGCTGAACTGCAATGTATTACTCTAAACTCGCTTCTCTGAGGACGTGTGCTAATGTCTCATTTACATCTGAAATAGTTCATTAGCTGGGTGTTAGCAAAACATATTCACCTGTTGACGTTTAAGTAAATTATAATCTGCTAGCTTTCCTTTTGGGGTGGATGACATGCCTGGCAGTTAACTGTGTTATATAATTTTCCACATAAATTCTGAAATATGATACTCTTACGAGCCTACAGGATTCCAAGGGCAATATTTTCTAAGTAGCAGTGGGGATGTTATGGCAGTTTGGGAGTATATTTGTGAGCTTTTACATATCATACAAAGTCTGTGAAGTTTTTTTATGCTTCTTCTCAGAGAGGTGTCTTGTTTATTCCTTTAATCTTTAAAAATTACACAAGTAAAGGTGCCTGGGTGGTTCAGTCAAGTAAGCATCTGCCCTCGGCTCAGGTCATGATCCCAGAATGCTGGGATCAAGCCCCATGTTTGGGCTGAGCAGGAGAGTCTGCTTCTCTCTCTCCCTCTGCCTCAGCCCTCCACGTATGCTCTCTCTCTCTTTTCTCTCTCTCTCAAATAAATACATAAATCTTTAAAAAATGCATAAAAATTACACAAGTAATACATGAATATATCACTAAAAACAGTAAAGAAGTGAAAAATGAAATTTTACCTTTACTTTCTCAGTCTCTGTCCCAGTCAGATTATTGTCTATCATTCCAGAAATTGATGTGTAATTGAATTTAACCTGTAGTTTTTTTTTTTTTTTTTAAGATTTTATTTATTTATCCATGAAAGACACACAGAGAAAGGCAGAGACATAGGCAGAGGGAGAAACAGGCTTCCTGCAGGGAAGTCCCAAGTCCCAATATGGGACTTGATTCCGGGACTCCGGGTCAGCTGAAGGCAGATGCTCAACCACTGAGCCCCAGGCATCTCTGTTTTTTTTTTTTTTTTCCTGCATTGAATCATACCATAGATATATATAGGTTTTCCCTCCAAAACATACGTTTAAATTTTTTTTTCAGGTTAGAATATAAAGCGATGTTGACTCAGTAGAATGAAGGTATCTAAATTCATTTAATCATCCCTTGTCCATGGTTATTTAAGTATTGCTATTTTTTTTGTCATGTTACTACAACTTACTTGTATGTCTCTGCTCGTATGTGCTGTTATTTCTCCAAAGATCTAAGAATGGATTTGCTGTGTCAATGGATAAATTAAATTAAAATTTTGGTACCAACTGCCAGATTGGCCTCAAAAAGGTTGTACCATTGCTCCTCAAAGTTTGAATTCTTTTTACATGTAAAAACTTTGAAACAAAACAGAAAAGGATAATTAAATTTTGCAAGCTCAAACAGCAAGTTGGAAATTTGCTCTGCTTTTAATAAAATCTTATTTATTGCTTACTTATACATTTGATTTGTATAAAACTTCTCAAGGGATCCCTGGGTGGCGCAGCGGTTTGGCGCCTGCCTTTGGCCCAGGGCGCGATCCTGGAGACCCCGGATCAAATCCCACGTCGGGCTCCCTGCGTGGAGCCTGCTTCTCCCTCTGCCTGTGTCTCTGCCTCTCTGTCTCTCTCTGTGTGACTATCATGAATAAATAAATAAAATCTTAAAAAAAAAAAAAAAAAAAACTTCTCAAAAAACTTGCCACTCAGTTGTTGATTTAACAGCCAGTTATAATTTCATGGACTTTGTATGAGCTCAGATTTAGAATGAATTTTCATGTTTTCCCATTACTGACCACTGAGAGATTTCCGTATCATGAACACTGATGGAAATGTGGTCCTCATGGAATGGTCAAGATGTTATTACCTCCACCTGCAAGGTCTTCCACACCAAAGCTCGGGTTAAAAGCCTAGTTCTTTTTTTTTTTTTTTTTTTTAAGATTTTATTAATTTATTCATGAGAGACAGAGAGAGAATGGCAGAGACACAGGCAGAAAGAGAAGCAGGCTCCATGCAGGGAGCCCGACGTGGAACTAGATCCCATGTCTCCAGGATCAGGCCCTGGGCCAAAGGACGGCGCTAAACCGCTGAGCCACCAGGGCTGCCCAAGAGCAGTTCCTTGATATACCTTTTTCCATTTTTAGAAGCCACTAATTCCTTCTCAAATCATCGACTCTGTGAAGAAGAAAAAAAAAAAGTTTGTGCTAAGAATTAATAACCAAAGTGCCAAAGTGTTGCTAAGACTTCACATAACTTTTCTATGAGGTGGTAGTATCACTAACTAATTCTCCATGAGCTGTAATCATAAGTAAGTAAAATAAAATTGCTATACTTATCCAAATAAATGAGGCAGGAGAGTGTTACTGAGATGATGTAGGGGCTTTCTCATCAATTCACTTCATCCGTTTCTCCCTAACTTAATATGTCCCATTATGTTTACAGAAACCTATTGACCTCATTGAGTGGAGATAAAGTCATGAGATCAAACTGCTAGGAATGAGAACTGAAATTCCCAGGTTGTGATAGGACTGAAAAAATTTGCAGATAACACCTGTATGAAGGGCTTTCAATGCTTTAACTTTAAGACTTTTTTAGAGTTCTTGAGTGTTCCACATTTGAGCTCTATCCCTTTGGTACAAACTTCCTGTTAGCACCAATTTCTACTTTTACTTCGTGTTCTTTCTTTACCTCTCTCTTATTGCCAGAGAAGCTAAGGCCTGATTTCTGCCAAATAAGATCTGAAAATGCATTTGTTTAATTTCCAAATATCTTGGAGTATTTACTACATCTCAGGCATTATGTTAGGTTCTGCAGACAAAGATTAACAAGACACGGGTCCTGAAAGATCTCCCTGTCTGGTGGAAGGCGAGGCGGGTGCACACATAATTGCAGCTGAGAACAGTGAATGCTGTCGTTCAGGTCCAGACCAAAAGTCACAAGATAACTGAATGGGGGACAATGAACATGAGGAGGTGGGCAACTTGGAAAGCTTTTCTTTCAAAAGTCTTCACCTCTAGAAGTCCATTGGCTATAGCAATGGAGCCTGTTTTAGGAAAAGAGCAGGAAAGGTCTCATCAAACTACACCGCATCTCAATACGCCAGCATACAGACTTCCCAAACGTCAGGTCACAGACCAATGCCAATGACATCCAACTGCTTGAGGCTAGAAGTATCAACAACCTGATTAAAAATAGCTTAGCAATCAAGGCATTAATTTATTCAATTAGGATAGGTGGGCCTGTTTTGTGCAGTAGTTCAACATATCACAGAAGACATCCTTCCACTCTGTCATTTTCCCACACGGTCATCTGATGGCTATGGCAGCCCAGAGCTCTGGACCTCACCTGCCTGAGCACGTCCAACCACCCCCAAGCTTTGGATGCTGCTATCCGGCTCCGAGCCACTCTGTTTGTACTCTTTCTTACATCTGCTCACTTCCTGGCTACCTGCTCACATGCATTGCAGCTGTGGAGGGCAGAGATCACTGGGCCATGAGGTAAGGCGCCTTGCCTCTAAGGCTTCCCTTGTTAGGCTTAGTTTCTGATTTTTGGGGCCCATTCTGTTCTTTGAGTCATGGTTTCTACAGGATATGGCATTTGGGGACAAATCTCATATTTGAGTATGGGCAATAAAGCATAAATTAGTATCACTATAAAGTCTTTTTTTTTTTACATCAGTAGTGATTGTACTCAAATGTTGTAATACGTATGTTCTTTTTTGAATCTTTCACACACTGACACATGCACATTAATAAACTCAAAACACCCCGATGTTAAACACTGCTTTTCTTTGGGAATATAGGTAATGTTTCTTCTCCTCTTCCATCTCCCCTCTACTCTGCTCATTCTTTTATTGTTTACTTATTTATTTTTGTAAAGATTTTATTTATTTGAGAGAGAGTGAGCATGAGAGAGAGAGAGAGAGAGAGGCAGAGACAGAGGGAGAAGCAGACTCTGCTCCATGGGGAGCCCACTGTGGGGCTTGATCCCAGGACTCTGGGAAGGCAGATATTTAACTGACTGAGACACCCAGGCACCCGTGGCACAAGTAGAATTTTTCATATAGTGCATATATTTCCTAGAAGTTTGATGAAAAAATTTAAATGAAATAAAAATTATAGGAAAATGTTTATGTCCTTTCCTTTATGCATTTACTGTTTTACCCTTTATGACTGCAATAGGAGAGATAGGTAGATCTTACTTATTTATAGTATTAAACCTGGGCCTATAGAATATAATTAATACATCATATTATTAAGGACTCCTAATGTAGATCTAAAATTCTTGACCACGTTTGTTGTGTTGTGGTTTCTGTAATGACATGTACATTAGAAAATCAAGCTGGGAGTATCAGGCATGATGATCTTTGGAGGGCAAGGCTTTCTTCTGCACTGTTTCTCTCTTGAGGACGGAGAGACTCTATGATGATTAAATGGAGTAGGACACTGGAAGTCTTGAGAATAAGGAGAGTTTATTTCTCCAGGTCCTAGCTTCCCACTAAGTTGAATGTGGCCCAAAGGCTAAGTGGAATAAAGTTATTTGGCAGTCCCATATGTACCAGGAGGATAGACTTGCTTTGGAAAAAGCACTCAGTAGTAGTCTCAATCACTGATTTCAGTGGATGTTATTAGCTTGGAGATTGATTGCTGTATTGAAGATTGATTTATGTAAAATGTCCCTCCAGCAGAGAGTCTAAGGACAGACTCACAGATGGTGTGCACTGAAGTCTTAGCTGCTGGTGAAGATGTCAGAGTATCAAGTGCCTTAGGAAGAAGTGCACCCAACTTACGAAAATAGCTGTTTCACGACCCAATTTTCAGAGTTCAGCCTCTGTCCCATAAAGTGGAACAATGGGGAGAATACTGAAGTGACTAAGTACATACAGTAAATGGAATAATACTATGTGGTCATTAAAAAGAACTGGGCAACTCTGCATTCACTGACGTTGAAATAGCTCCGTGGTAGTTTCATGGTTATTGCTGGGTTCACGTAGTATGTACAGTATGTTTTCATCTATGTAAAAAAAAATTTACTTAGTTCTAAAAAGCACTTTTCCTGTTCAAATTTTAACATCTCTAAAATCACCATGCATTTTGTAGTTAGCCTCCCTTTAATCACCGTCAGCAAAAGCAGGAATGCAGTTGTGACAGCCCTCGTGGCCATGAACTAGGACCAATTGAGGAAAGAATATAGACCAAGTTAATGTCTGAAAACTTTCTTTCTTCTTCTTCTTCTTTTTCTTTTTTGAGAGGGAGAGAGAGGAGGGAGGGAGAAGGAGAGAGAGCCTCTTAAGCAGGCTCCATGCCCAGCGTAGAGCCCAACTCAGACCTTGATCTCATGATCCTTAGATCATTAACTGAGCCAAAATCAAGAGTAGGATGCTTAACTGACTGAGGCACCCAGGTAACTCTGTCTGAAAACTTTCTTTGACTGACACCTTCTGATAATGCCAAGGAAAGCACTGGCATCAAAACGTGGGGGTGGTGTCAGTGGTTTGGAAGAAAATCCCAGAGATGATGGTGCTGCATACTTTTAAGCAATGCTGTTTGGCTCAAAGCCTTAATGGTGCAGACTGAAACATTGTGTAGAAAACCACAAAGATCAAAGATTCAAAAATGATTCAAAGAGTTGGACTGTGAATCTAAAGACATTTTAGATATTTTAACTAATTTAACTTATATCTTTCTAAGTATTCCCAAGAGTGATAAATGACAAAAATCTATAAGCAAATCTAAAAGAACTCTTTTAATAAGTATACATAAAAATTCAAGATCGTAGTTTAATTGGAAATACTTTTCTTAGTGATACCAAAAATAATGGTACATCTTACCATTTATTTTTCCTAGATATAGTTAAATGTAGTATTTACCTTCCTTCCCTCTCTCCCTTCTTAACTTCCTTCCTTCCTTTTTTCCTTCCATCCATGCATTTTTAAAAAAAAAAAATGCAAAAGAAACGCAGAATACATAAGAAACTGTTAATAGAGGGAAGGGACCCAGGTTTCTTGTTCATGGAGAGAGAGACACTTCTATATACTCTTCTGTTTGCTTTCTTTTAGTCTTTATCAAAGCTATACACACCCCAAGTTTAAATAGCAAGTAGTTTGTTCCTCAGGTGACTACTCAAGACTTGTATCTGATGACTTCTTTGGTGTGTTATCTCCAGATCTCTAAATAGTATGGTGGCATTACTATTTAATGGTTTTTCAGTATGAGGCATTATCTACTAACTCTGTCTTGGAAGATGAGGGTTTATGCTTTTACCCTTTCCTACTCAAGCACTCATCTTTTTTTTTTTTAAATTAATTTTTAAAATTGTATTTCAATTCTGTTTGCCAACATACAGTATAGCATCCAGTGCTCATTCCATCAAGTGCCCTCCTTAGTGCCTGTCACCCAGTGACCCCATCCCCCCACCCACCTCCCTTCCACAACACTTTGCTTGTTTCCCAGAGTTAGGAGTCTCTCGTGGTTTGTCACACTGTTTTCCAGAGTGGCTGCACCAGCTTGCATTCCCATCACCTGCAAGACGGTTCCCCTTTCTCCACATCTTCGCCAACATTTATTGTTTCCTGTCTTGTTAATTTTAGCCATTCTCACCTGTGTAAAGTGGTATCTCACTGTAGTTTTGATTTGTATTTCCCTGATGACAAGTGATGTGGAGCATTTTTCACGTGCTTGTTGGCCATGTGTAGGTCTTCTTTGGAGAAATGTCTGTTCATGTCTTCTGCCCATTTCTTGACTGGATTGTTTGTTTTATGGGTGTTGAGCTTGGTAAGTTCTTTATAGATCTTGGCTACTAGCCCTTTATCTGATTTGTCATTTGCAAATACCTTTTCCCATTCTGTAGGTTGCCTTTTAGTTTTGCTGTTTCTTTTCTGTGCAGATGCTTTTTATCTTGATGAAGTCCTAGTAGTTCATTATTGCTTTTGTTTCCCTTGCCTTCATAGATGTGTCTAGCAAGAAGTTGCTGTAGCTGAGGTCAAGGAGGTTGCTGCCTGTGTTCTCTAGGATTTTGATGAATTCTTGTCTCACATTTAGATCCTTCAATGATTTTGAGTTTATCTTTGTGTATGGTATAAGACAATGGTCCAGTTTTATTCTTCTGCACGTAGCTGTCCAATTTTCCCAGCACCATTTATTGAAGAGACTGTCTTTTTTCCATTGGATATTCTTTCCTGCTTTGTTGAAGATTACTTTGCCATTTCTGGGTTCTCTATTCTGTTGCATTGATCTATGTGTCTGTTTTTGTGCCAGTACCACACTGTCTTGATGATCACAGTTTTTTGTTTTTTGTTTTAGATTTTATTATTTATTCATGAGAGACACACAGAGAGGCAGAGACATAGGCACAGTGAGAAGTGGGCTCCCTGCAGGAAGCCTGATGTGGGACTTAATCCCAGGACCCCGGGATCATGGACCTGAGCCAAAGGCAGATGCTCAACCACTGAGCCACTCAGGTGCCCTGACGATCACAGCTTTGTAATACAACTGGAAGTCAGGCATTGTGGTGTCCCCAGCTTTGGTTTTCTTTGTCAACATTCCTCTATTCAGGGTCTTTTCTTGTTCCATACAAATCTTAGTATTATTCCAACTCTGTGAAGAAAGTTCATGGTATTTTGATGAGGATTGCACTGAGTGAAGCACTCACCCTTCTTGTATCTCTGCCATCCACTTATATTACTGTTTTTGATAGACCAGGATTCACTCTACATTTTTATGGCTATGCAAATGATATTCGTGGATGAACCAGCTAGTTCACTGATTATTTGTTTGCCCTGAGTTAATAATCGAGTCTTATTTATTTCTTTAATTGCTTGTTTTTTAATGTATTGATGATAAGCAGTTCAGCCCCAAACTCTGACCAGTCAGAAATAATTATTCTATTCTTTCTCCTGCCAGGGCTATTTGCATTTCTGTTATTCTACTTTGAATTTCAGCTAATGGCTTAACATTTACATTCATAATCATCAACTCCCTGGAGCTTATTTTGCTCATCTTTGAAGCCTCAGAGTTCCCAGTTTAATGCTTTCCAAATAGTAGAACTCATTAAATCTTGCTTTTTAGGAGTGGCTATGCATCCCTGAGTCAGTGGTTATGTCTCCTGTCTCCAGGTATGTTGGCTGCAATAGAATCAGGTGAGACCCAGAGATGCCCAGATGAGGCTTTTAATAACGAAGAATAAATTCTTCACATACCTTGAGAGAGATCACAAACCCTAATCCAGGGTTATATAGCCTTGCCATGAAAGTGTGAAGTAGGGGTGCAGCACAACATTCTAGGACTCTCTGAAGTGGCTTTGTCAACAAGCCCTGGGTGACCTTGCAGCTCTGTCTGGGGAGGCAGGGGAGGAGATCAGTGCTTTAGGCTGCACTGCAGACTGTCACTCCTGCTCTGGTTCCTTCTTCCTCTTCTCATTCGCTCTAATTATTACCGAGCAGGAACTGGAATTCCCTCTTTTGTTTAGGTTTAGATGCTGTCAGAGGTGCCTTCATTTGCTGTTTAGCTCATTGCAGACAGCAGTAGCAGGGAGGTAGCAATTGTAAATAGCTATCTCAAACACTGGAAGTCGTTTGAGCTTCATGAAGCAAGTGATTTAATCTGACGCAGGAAATGAGAACACACTCTGTGAGGCCACTGTGAGTTTGGCCCAGGCCTAGGCGATTAGCAATACATGCGATTTATGAGCCATCGCCAGCCACTACCATGGTGTTTTGCCCATTGTTTCTTGAGCTTTAATGTCTTTTAGCTACAGAGATTTTCATTTCCAATGGCTTGAGGGCTCCTTGGTAAGATCTTTTAGCAACAGGAAAGTCTTCATCTCTTTCTTACATTGAAGGTCGAAAAACACAGCAGATAGGATTTGGAGTTTATGACAAAACTTAGCATTTGGTTAAATGGGAGTTTTACTGGAGGTCTTTGCCTCTACCTCATCCGTCTTCATAGCTACATTGGTCACCAGTGTTCTGTATGTTATAGTTGGCAACTTGGAGGAGGCATTTACAACAAAGCACCTGCACAAGCCATGTACTTTTGGTTTCAAATAATTTGATGGTTCCTCTCATCAAGGGAGCCTCATTTTTGGATTTTATATGTCCCCTTCTTAAACAAGAGTCTTGCATTTTTTTCTTCTCCTGCCCCATTCTCACCAGATGGACTCAGAGAGAAATAAATAGAGAGGGAGAACTAGAAGCCTGGCATGGTGATAACAAGGGGCTAAGAATCGTGAAGAAACATAGTTTTTTTTAGGAAATCCAAGGAGTTGCAAGAGAAAACCTGCAACAGAACTTGAAATAATAAGTTGCCATCAGATGGAGGTCTCAAGGTTTTGAAGTGGAGTTCTGTATTAATCATAGTTTGATGGGGAAACAGAAATTGTTCTAGGTGTTTCAGACAATGGTAATTGATTTTGGGGACTGGCGACAAAGGCTTTCTAGAGCTAGTGGAGCAAAAAAGGGAGGGCAAGATATGCAGGATGAATCACGGGAGACAGCAACTGTCCCTGGGCTGGGGAATCACAAGGGGAGATCCGTTTACCCAGAGTGCAGGACAGCCAGTCTCTGAGGCCCCAGCATTGGAAGTGAGCGGTAACCTGTGAGCTGGCACTCCCAGGTCATTGCCACAGCCGCTGTGGCTGCCACCACAGTCTACATGGGTAGTGTCTCCATTGTAGCTGATGGGGTCACATTCCCAGGGGCTGCTGCTCACTGTGCCATGGGAGAAGCCTTTAGAAAGAGGCTCCTTCTTGTCCTCCCACTTCCTAGTCCCCCTACAGTGCTCCCATAGGCAGGGCCTAAATGCAAGCTAGTTGGCAAGGGATCCCTGAGAAACAAAGTTTGCAGGCTCTCTGCCCCCTTCAGTGCAGAGCTGAACAAGCAAAGAGAGGAATGGAGCAAAGAAACTAACAAGCCAGTGACTAACATAACCTCCTTTTAGAAAAAAGAGTTCAGATCCCTCTGTGGTTTCTGTGTTCTGGTTCCCCTTTGTAGCTGGGAGTACTGTAATCTTGGGCAAAAACCATTGTACTACAAAGCCTAGTGTTTTAATTCCCAAGGAAATGTGTGGTTCATTGGGGGACATTGGTCTATCTGGAAGAAACTAATCTCTGCTGTAAATTCTCAGCTTTCATGGGGTGCCTTGGTTAAGTGTCTCACTCTAGATTTCTGCTCAGGTCATGATCTCACAGTTGTGGGCTCAAGCCCCACTCAGGGCTCCATGCTCGGTGGGCAGTCTGCTTGTCCCTCTCCCTCTCCCCCTCCCCCAACTTGGGCATGCTCTCTCTCCCTCTCTAAAAATAAATAAGTAGAATCCATAAGTTCTCTTCTTTCATGATGGACTTATATAAAGCATGGACTCATGGTCCATGGTGGAAATTTTAAAAATTTTAAAAAGGGTAAAATCTTTCATGTGCACGATATTTTGTTCCCCCATAGTAATTTGTAATTGCTATGTTTCAAGTCACTCCAGGGAAAAAATGCACATAAAAAGCAACTTTGTTTACATACAGTGTTGGTTTAACATGCACAAGTTTTATAGATTGCTCAGATCTCTGGACCATGTGCTCTGAGTGGTATCTCCTTTATACATTCTGGAGTTGTGTGTTGGAGTTAAGAAAATTTCAAACTGGGATCCCTGGGTGGCGCAGCGGTTTGGCGCCTGCCTTTGGCCCAGGGCGCGATCCTGGAGACCCGGGATCGAATCCCACATCGGGCTCCCTGCATGGAGCCTGCTTCTCCCTCTGCCTGTGTCTCTGCCTCTCTCTCTCTCTCTGTGAGACTATCATAAATAGAAAAAAAAAAAAAAAGAAAGAAAATTTCAAACTGCTGTGACATAAAATTTCTGTAAGTTTATACTCGGCTCATTGAAGTACGTGTGCCATGTCCCAAAGATTGTGGTTAACCAACCCTGTGATGTATTTTCAAAGGGAAAAAGCAAAGAAAATGTTATACTCAAAGGTGGAGCACCTAGCTTACTCTAAGAGGCTGAAACCAACTTTGGTGGTGATGTCAGTGGGAAAAAAGAAGACACTAAAAGGATTGCTTTAGGGGAAGATGGATGGTATAGTCAGGGCATGGAATTTGTGATTTTTTCTGGGCTATCCAAGTGAATACTTCTAGCATGCTATTAGATATCTGGTTGAAGCTCAGGGGAACATCTGGATAGAGTATAAATTTGGGATCTATCAGTAAGTAGGTTTGCCTAAAACCTGAGTGTGGATGGGACAACAGTCATGTTGGCATATTTTAGAAAAAATCAATGAAAAGGAATCATTTTGGGGGAATGTGCTTAAAGGAAGTAATCATCCCCCCTGCCCCTCCCTTCTCCTGCCCAACCATATTGGATGTCATCATTCATAGATTTTAAATCTGAATTTATGTCCTTGCCCTTGCTATGCTGGAGCGTGAATTCTAACCTCCAAGCAACTGTGATTGGGCAGGATGATTGGCAACATAAATTTGGATGATGGGCTCTTAGACTCAGCCAAGAGGGATCAACTCTGTCTTCCTCCAGCCATGCCGCTTCACACATGGTGAAGAGTCCATTGACTAAGGTCAGATGCTCGCCTGTGGCCACAGAGCCCTTGCCTCTCCCTTAGACATCACACTCCAAGTACCAGGACCCCAGAACTCCCTGCCCCAAAGGCCAAAGTGGAGCCCACTTCCAGCACCTATAGTGACCACTGCTCTGGTTTATCCTCCCAAGCTGCTAGTACCCATGAGCTTCAAGGTTGGCCAGGGGATGACTGCAAAGGTATAGAAAGTAAAAGAGAAGTTTTACACTTGATACTTGTTAAGGTAGATTTTATTTGAGCTACTGTAGTAGAGGAGAGAGACTTCAGTCTAGAAGTGAACTCAACTCTGCATACGGTAAAGAAAGCTGCGGATGTCTAGCCAACAACAGAGTGAGGGGGTCAGTGAATGGAAGGTTACTAAGAGAATAGCAGGGGTAGGAAGATGTTTGCTAAACTGGCTTTAGGATTCATGCTAGAGGCAGGCCAAGGACTTAGACATCAGGTGTGGGGGATGAGGGACTTGGTCAGATATCACAAGAGGCAGGGGATTATCAGCAAACTAATGTGGTGGGGGTCTTTGCTGAATCTGGGCTCTGCAGGCCAAGGGCAGGGCAGCTGGCCATGGTTGAGGCATAGTGAGAGGAGGGCTCAGAGGAGCCTGGTTAAATTTGGGCAGAGAAGGAGTTTTTGTCAGGACACAACTTGAACCTGTGGGTTGAGGTGGCTATGTCCATATGATAGGGTCCCTCAATGTGTAGCACAGAGCCAAGGTGGAAGGAAGAGGGGGCCTCTTCCCAGCATTCTAAGATGGGAAGCTGAGCAACCTGAGATTTCTCAGTTTGAACTTGGCCTTCCAGCTGTAGATCCCTTTGCAAGATTCTAAAGGCTGATGCCAGCAGGAATGGGGCAGAGCTAGTATGGCGGGAATTCTCAGCTGAGGAACTCAGGAGCTTTAGAAGGTGCCTGGTTGGTGGGAGCAGGGAGGGGCAAGACCCAGGACAGGCCAGGAGAGAACTTCCACCCTCCTGTGGAGGAAGAAGGGAAAATCGTGTTTCCCCTGGGGTGGTGCTGAGTGAGTGGAAGGGAAGATTTGGGGGGTGAGGTGAGGCTGTCAGCAAGTGAAGAAGAACCTCGCCCTTCTCTTTTCACCCTCTACCAGGCCCCAACGAGAATCAGGACTTAGGACAGAATACTATATGTTCTCCACATTTGGTGTGAACTGTGGTTTTGCACATTTAAAAAAAAATCCATGAATATATATATGTTAAGGCCTAAGAATAAAACGTTCAACGCTTGTTAGATTGATTTACGGCGGTTGAATGTTGAGGCATATGGTGCTCGGGACTCTGTACTCTTGCCTCAGGCCCATCACTGCCAGGAAGGGGCTGCAGAGTTACTGACTGGCCCAGAGCACAGGCCCAGCAAGGGGGCGTGAGAAATGTCCAGGCCTGGGGCGGGAGGCAGGAGGAACGGATGCCTAACTGAATAGGTCTAGTTAAGAGAGGGCTACATGATATATAATTGATTAAGGGGCAGGTGAAAGGACTCATGAAGACAGATGGTAGGAGAAGAGGGGAGAATGCAGACCTCAAAATTAGTATGAGAGCTTTTTGAGTCCAGTGGCCTGCCCAGAGATCCCAATGTGGCTGGAACCAGGCCATCTGCAGATGTGCGTGTATGGCATGCACCTCTACTGCCTTTGGTTAGAATTTAGCCCGGGGTCATCAGGGTATTTCCCAGGTCCCAGCATCATTCCTTCACATTTTTTTAGTTAACCCTCAGAATCTTAGAATAAATGACCTACTTGATGGGGTTGTGTGAGGAAGTCAAGAAAATTCATGTGAAATGGGCTTTCCAAATTGCAGTGAATCATGCAAATTCTGGATGGTAATATACAGCCTAAATTGTTTCTACCCCAAAGTTTTAGTTTCCTCTATTGGGATATTCATGGTGGGGCTGCATTTTGTGGGGCACTCAGTTTTATGGGCAGCGTTCTTTTTAAAAACGGATTACCTCTGGAGGACATTTTGGGGAGGGGGGCATTTTTCTTTTCCTGATTAAGGCATGTGTCTTCCCAAGCAGGCTGGGTTTAAGCTGTGTAATATTTTGGCAGATGTGCCTGGGAGCTTCAGGAGCAGGTCATTCAAAAGAATTAGCATTGTAGTCGGGCCAGTGGTCTTTCTGGTCTTTTAGCATTAGCGGGTCTGAAAATTCTGGTTTCCAGCAGGAGGTTTTAGTTCCAGATAAATGACTCAAACTTTGTTAGTAGAGTGGGGTTAATAATACATGTTGCCTACTGTTTTCACCAGTCTTGATGGGAATAATAAAAAAAGAATATATGCCCTTGCAGGAGAAAAGAAGCACATAAACATATCATAAAATATTGTCATCCTTCTGCTTGTTTGCCACTTCAAAGTCAGTCTCTGTAGTTAGCAATCTGGCATCATTTGCCAGCATTAATTTTATTCCATTTGTATTCCAAGTTGCAATTCCCTTTGCAATGCACTTTAGTGCTTTAGATCTATTTGTCAGCTGTTATTTAAAGGAACAAATGAATTTGTCAAAATTCTGTAAATACAAAATAACCCAGAGAAATGAAAGTTTGAATCCAAAGCTGTTAAATGTAAGAGCCAGTGAAGATGACTGTGTAAAACTAGTGAGCTAACTAATCACCTGCAAGTTAGTCCCATTTTTATGGATTTACTGTAGCTGAATTGACTTGTATTTCTTCATTGTTCCAACTCTTGTGACAATGGGAAGTGCCCTGGAGTTGGAAAGAGTGAAATAACTCAGTTGTTTCCTGAGCCATATATAGAAACTGTTCGGTATTGTCATTCATATTCTAGACTATGATCTCTTCAGTGAAATGCAGTTGACCCTTAAACAATGCAGGGGTTGGGGTACCAATCCCCTCATACAGCTAAAAATCTGTGTCTAACTTTGGCCTCCCCCCAAAACTTAACTACTAAATCCTACTATTCACTGGAAGCCTTACTGATAATATAAACAGTTGGTTAACACATATTTTGTATTATATACTGTAGTCTTACAACAAAGTTGGCTAGAAAAAATGTTATAAGAGAAACATAAAAGAAAATGCATTTACTGTATTGTACTGTATTTGTTGAAAAAAATCCACATGTGAGTGGACTCACAAAGTTCAGGTCTGTGTTGTTGTTGAAGGTCAACTGTATTTTAGGTCTGTTATGGTTCTAATTTCAGTATTCTTGAGTGTTGACAATCTGTAGGTGTAGGGGAGGAACTCACTGGGCAAAATGCCGTATTTTTTTTTAAATCTTTTCCAGAGAATTTTAGTTTGGAAGAATCTGATTTTTTTAAAAAACTATTTCAATGTGATTTTGTGTGTATCTGTGTGTGTCGTGCATGTATCTTAGGGAAGTAGCTAGGAAATACTTTTTAAGGTAACAATGGGAAATGCTTCTGGAAACTTAGGTCCTTTTAACTTGGCCTCTCTGTGAAAGAGGCATCCCCCTACTTTTAAAGAGGGCCCCACTTCTACAAACTAAACAGAATTCAGATGGATATACTAGAACCTCACACTCTCATTTTTAAAAAGCTGTGTTCTTTTTTAAAGCCTGAGTATAAATAAATGTTTCTTGCTTAGATTCTGCAGGCTTTTTTTACTACTACAGATTGAATATGCAAGGGAACCCATGCTCTCGTCCCCTTCCTTCCAACATTGAGGTTCCAGTAGCAACGTGGCTAAAGGTATAATGAGCCGGTAAGCCCTCATCTCCTAGTTATAATGAATGAAGAGTTCATAGCTTGTAATTTGTACCAGTTTCAAGTCCCATTCATATTATCAATAGGATCTGAGTGGACCTAGAAACTGGCCACGGAAAGGTCTAGATCTAGCCATTTTTAGTGCATATTACACTTTGCTGATGTGGACAGGTAGAGATGAAACTCAGGCTCTCTCCATTCTCTGAAGCACAGGTGGCAGGTGGTGTGTCTTACTGCTTCCCTGCTCTGCATTTGGGATCTTTGCTGAAACATACCCAGGGTAAGGTAAATAAACAATCACCCATGCGCCACATAGCAGCAGCAGATAGCCATTGGTGTCTGACTAACTCTCTCAAGATACCTGTGCCCCTCTCTCCCTGTCAATTCTAGACCCACTTTTGTTTTAATCATACCCCTCCAATCTCAATTTTCCATCTTAATCCCTACCTCTGACTCCTGTGGATTGGACTCTAGCTCTTCCTCTTCCCAGGCAAATGGCCTGGATTCTTCTTCTGCTTTAGTGGACGTTTACATTCTAACTCAAGTGAATGGGTTCTCATTCCATCGTTGGCCAGTTGACCAGCAACCACTTCATGTGATAAATTGCCTTTCTCCTCAAATTCACTTCTCTTTCACGTCTTAAGGTTTGTCTGTTAACCTTTGCTGACCACCTAACTCTACAGGCCATTGCATTTCCGGTGTGTAGATGAGCATTCTTTTTGATGCTAAAGGTCAAATATAGCAAATGCTAAGTAAACGAATACATATACATTTTTATATGTTAGTCTTTCATTCCTGATTGTTGAGAATAAAAGCCTGGTATCTAGACCATTATACTTTCTTCAGCAGTTTCTGTGTGCTCAGTATATGTCCTCCAAAATAATCTTATTTGATCTTTAATTGTTTAAAAGCCTTTCTTGATGAATTGATTTCTCATTGAAGTACTGTTGGCACCAAAGGGTATATATTTATTTGCGGAAGTGTGCACCGGCATTAAATAATTAATTGTTACGAATTCTACCAGAGAATATGTTTTTATTCTGCTGGAAGCATTTATTTGGGCCTTTTTTCCCCCAGTGAATGATGGAAGGGGAATTTGTTTTTTGCCATTTCCTTATGCTTAAAAACTCAAGTAGGGGCTACAAAATCATCAGTGTCAGGAACACTTTAGAAATTCTGCGTTATGTATTGCAGTATTATCTTAATCCTTTCTCAGTTATAGAAATAACTTCTTCCTGATTGAGTCTCCATCCACGCTGTCAGGAAACAGCGGCTCACCACATCCATCACTTCTGTCTGCACATGATCGTGTTTCAAAGGTTTCCCAATTAATCCTGTGGAAGCCAGAATCACTCATAATTATAATCCTGTTATGCCTTCTTTATTTCTTGATGTGCTTGTTAATTCATGTCCATCCTGCAGCGGTCTGTAGCATAGTGCTATTATCAGCTGTTTTGTCTTTAAAAGCCTCTTGTCTACCATTGTGACTAAGATTGATTCACTGCACTTTGTTGAGATCGATCATTTTGGATGAAAAAAAATCTATCCTGTATATTTATTATGGCGACTTTTTCATGATTTCACTTTTTTTTCAGTTCATCAATCTGCCAAGTTGGTTGCTTTCCCCTCTTTGGCTTCCTTTCTCTTGCTCTTTTCTTTTTTAAGAATTGTCTATTTATTTCTCATGCCCTCTCTTAGACAACACCTGTGGGAAGAAAAGCCAATTGCCAGAGGCGGTGGAATAAATTCTCCCTTTATTTATTTTTTAAAAGATATTATGTATTTATTTGAGACAGAGAGAGAGAGAGCTCGAGAGAGCACAAGTGGAGATGGGGAGGGGCAGAGGCAGAAGGAGAAGTCGACTCCCCAATAAGAAGGGAGCCCAACACAAGGGCCAAACCCAGGACCCTGGAATCAAGTCCTGAGCCACCCAGGCATCCCGAAATTCTCCCTTTAGAACCAGGCTAGACACTACTCCCATTTCTCTTTTCATAAAATCAGAAAGATTGTCCCTTTCCTTGGTGCTCCTCTCCCTGAGCATTTTTTAGAGTGAAAGCATCATGACTGAATCCCAGGCAAAACGGTCACATGCTTCTTTGTGGCCTCAGACTTCTCTGTATTCTAATCTTACCAGGTGGATTCCAAGCTGAACACTAAAATTCTCTTGCACACACTAATATTTTCTTTTCTTCTTCTAGGCACTGACTTTAATATAGATAGCTTACCTCTGCCTCGGAAAGCCCACCACGACTGGGCCCTTTTTCATGAAGAGTCTCCGAAAAACAATTATAAGCTCTTTCACAAGCCAGTCATCACCTTGTTCAACTACACAGCCACCTTCAGCCGGCATTCCCACTTGCCACTGACCACCCAGTACTTGGAGGGTGTAGAAGTCCTGAAGTCACTCCGATACCTAGTCCCTTTGCGGTCCAAAAACAACCTTCGAAGAAGACTTGCTCCACTGGTATATATCCAGTCAGACTGTGACCCGCCGTCAGACAGGGACAGCTATGTTCGAGAGCTGATGACTTATATCGAGGTCGATTCCTACGGTGAGTGTTTACGAAACAAAGATCTCCCTCAGCAGCTGAAAAATCCAGCCTCTATGGATGCCGATGGCTTTTATAGGATCATTGCACAGTATAAGTTTATCCTGGCCTTTGAGAATGCAGTGTGTGACGACTACATCACCGAGAAGTTCTGGAGACCTCTGAAACTGGGGGTGGTCCCTGTGTATTATGGGTCCCCCAGCATTGCGGACTGGCTCCCAAGTAACAGAAGTGCTATTCTCGTATCAGAATTTGCTCACCCTAGAGAATTGGCAAATTACATCAGACAACTGGATCATGACGACAGGATGTACGAGGCCTACATAGAATGGAAGCTGAAGGGTGAGGTCTCCAATCAGCGACTTCTCACAGCACTCAGGGAACGGAAATGGGGAGTGCAGGATGTCCACCAGGACAACTACATCGATGCGTTTGAGTGTATGGTGTGCACCAAGGTGTGGGATAACATCCGGCTTCAGGAAAAGGTGAGGAAATCGAGATTTGGCAAAGAGGTGCTAAGAGGGCCCTCCTGATGGTGTCTGCCATTTTGTATCCTTCTGTCCCGGCCACTTCATTCCCATTAGGGAGGCCAGGCACAGCAGGGAGGTGAGTATTTCATTACTCTCCTTTGAGGATTGTCATGAAGTTTATGAATCATTTCCTTCCCAAAGACCTTCACGTCCCCTTGATTGTTTCTTCTGGAGGATGTCATGCTGCAGATGCTTGCTGGGTAGTGATAGAAATAGGCTGCAGAGGAAGGAAGAAAGCCAAAAAAATTTAAAAATTAAAAAAATTGGATATTCTATATCTCATCCACAAAAGTCCTTCAACTTTTCCATCACTTCTCTGGTTTCTGCCAGACCTTACATGCTTGCCTCATAGGTGCTGCTTTGAAACTTTTCATTTCATGTATGCAATCAATTAACATCTCTTTCTCTCTCTATCTCTCCTTTTCTCTCTCTCTCTCTCCTTCCCTCCCTCCCTGCCTCTCATTCTTGCTCTTTCTTTCTGGCACACACATGCTTATCAATATAGAGAAAATGTTCAAATGATGATGGATAATCCTCAAAAGATTTGTTTTTCTTAAATTATTCTATAGAAATTTCTGGAGTCCCTGGATGGTTCAGTTGGTTAAGCGTCTGACTCGATCTCTGCTCAGATCTTGATCTCAGGGTCATGAGTTCAAGTTCCGTGTTGGAACCTACTTAAAAAAAAATTAAAAAGAAAAGAAATTTCTTAGTACTATCTCCAAATTTCTTGATGCTCTTAACATTTGGTTATTTGATTACTTTACTTATTTTTACAAGGAATGGTCCCACTTAGTATATAACTAGATTTGTTAAAAGGTAATTTACTGAAAGAAAAAGAAAGATTAGTTTTAATTACTTTGAAATTTAAAAAGAAATGAGATTGGCCACATATACTACTTGGTTATCACCCATTGTTCCCTTACCTGCTCCCATATACACGTAACATTTATCTGAATACTCTGAAGCCAATTTTTGTTAAATATTGAAATGTTTATTTTGGTTAGCATATTAATTTCAGACATAAACCTACACAGTATATGGAATTATTTTTGTGTATTGCATGTATACTATATAAGGCTTTCATATGCTATGTACGTATTTAGATAATTTTAAAATATTTGCAAGATTATTTTCCTCATTTTAATTATTATAGAAATTTAAGTTATTTTATCTGATTTTGTATAACAAATTTTTACTCTTAAAATCATTTATTGTGAGTGAAGTTTATTGGTCAGCAACACAAACACTAAATATTACATCATTTTTCTCACATCCTGATTTCCAGCGACTTCCTTTTTCACCTAATTTATAAGGTCACATTACAAAAACCAAAATCCACACACTGCAAAAAACATGAAAGTAGAGACCACGTGAATTGCCCATGCTATCCCGATGATTTATTCTAATTCTAAAAGTCTAACAAAGCAGAAAACAGAACTTCTGAAGGTGATGCTTTGCCCTGCACTACCTATCACAATCCTTACCAAGCTTGGAGATTATAGTTATGGAAAACCAGAGAACTACACATTCCAACTGCTTCTGCATCTCACAGATGCCCTATTGGAGTGATTACTGGGGATTCAAAAAGAGTGTGCAATGACACTGGTAGATAGGTTTTAAAAAAATCATAGGAGAATACATCTATTCCTGCATTTCCAACAGAAATAGCTAACTATGGTGTTTCAGAGTGCCAGAAGGCAGTGTAATTGAATGTCCTTCTCCTTGGGGTCTTCGAAGAAAAAGAGATGGAGTAGCTTGTCCTCTGGCGTGCTCTTATTCTTCCCAGAGGGGTGGTCAGTGAAGATGATTAAAAGGCTTTACTTGCATTTCAATGGTTGTGCTGTAATTCCTAAATGCTAATGTGCTCATTGAAAAGCAGAACAAAATATACCATGAAAGTAAATTAAAGGGTATTAGACCAGTTCTTTTCACTTGCATTTATTCATTTGTTCTACAAGATTGGTTACAGCTTACATATGGCATGCCTTAAAGTAAGTTATTTATATGTTTCTTCACTTTTTCTCTTTCAGCCAAAGAAAAGCTAAAAGAAATAATTGGATTTCCTCTAACTCTGATTATTTTTTATCTTGTGCTTGGTAATAATTCAATCATTGTATTTGTGTGTAGAAAATACTATAAGGATGTCAAATGCATTTCCGTTTCCTCTACTCTGCTCCTCTGCTGCTCCCCTTCACACAGACCTAGTGAATTATCTATTGCTGTGTAAACAATATTGTCACAGACTTAGTGCCTTCAACAACACACATTTGTCATCTCAAGTCTCTGTGGGTTAGCTCATGGCTTAGGCGGGTCCCCTGGAAGCCTGCAATCAAAGTATCAGTCAGGGCTGTGTGTTCATTGGGAGGCTCAGTTGGGGAAAGTTCTGCTTCTAAACTCACATGCTTTTGGCAGATTCAGTCTCTTGTGCCTGTGGGACTTTCAATGTCTTGATGGCTGGAGGCTGGGGGTGCCCTTCATCTTTTAGAGGCCATTCACAGTTCCTAGTCATATGGGCTTTCCCAGCATGGCTGCTTGCTTCCTCAAAGCCAGCAAGGGAGTGAGGAGTCCAGCAAGACCAGTGCTACCACCTGTGTGTATATAATCATGGACACATAATCACATACATTCTTTCACATTTGCCCTATTTTATTGATTAGAAGCAAGTGACAAATAACATGGACACATGAGTGGAAAGGGTTACAAGGGCATGGATACCAGGAGGCAGGATTCCTGGGGGCCATCTGCAGTCTGTCCACCACACCTGTTGAATCTGAGTTGGCTTGTATGCTGTGTTGTATGCATTATTTATGTAAGGGAAAGTCTTTGAATACTGAATTAATTAGTCAGTTAAAAACAATTAGTGGTAAGTGATCCTGTCCTCAAAAAGGCTATAATATAGGTACAACATGGAATCATCACAGATATAACTTTACAGAATTGGGATAAACTTTAAAAAAATAGCTTTGAGATATAATTGATGTACAATGAGCTGCACATATTTAAAGTGTATAGTTTGATTAATTATGACATTTACCTGTGAAACCATCACCACAATCAAGATGACAAACATTTCCAACCTCTTCAAGAGTTTCTTCTTGGCCCTTTTTAATCCATCTGCTTTGATCTCCTACCTCAGGCAACCACAACTCTGCTTTGTGTCACTTTTGACAAAGAAGCTAAGTCAGTTTTTTAGAACTCCATATAAATGGATCATATAATGATTCTCTTTTGTGCCTGGCATCTTTCACTCTATATGGTAATGTTGATATTTATCCACAGCACCATGTATAGCAATAGTTTCTCTTTATTGTTGAAGTTTGCACATACCAAAATGTCCTTATCCATTTACCTGTTGATGGACATTTGAGTTGTTTCCAGTTTCTGGCTGTTACAATAAAGCTGCTATGAACATTCATGTACAAGTCTTGGTACCGACATAGGCTTTCAAGTCTCTTCTGTAAGTACCTAAGAGCAGAATGGTTATGTCATATGGTAGATGTAGGTTTAACATTTTAAGAAATTACCAAACTATTTTCCAGAGTTGCTCTATCTTACATTCCCACCAACATTGTATGAGAGTTCTATTCATTAACAGTTGGTGTGGTCAGTCTTTTAGTTTTTGCTATTATGGCGAGTGCATAGTGGTATCTTACTAACATCAATACCTTTTCTGGTGATATGTCTCTTCAAATCTTTGCTCATTTAAACAAATTGAGTTGTCTTATTAATCTTGAGTTGTAAGAATCCTTTATATAGCAAGGACTTTCTTCCAGTTTTGGGGTTGTTTTTCCATTTTTTTTAACAGTATCTTTTGAAATGTAAAGTTTTTAATTTTGATGAAGTCCAGCTCATCACTTTTTTCTCTTATCGTTTGTGGGTTTTTTGTCCTATTTAAAAATCTTTGTCTAACCCAAGGTGACTAAGATATGCTTCTTCCTGTTTTATTCTAGAAATTTTGTCCAGCAAGACACTTAGGTCTATAGTCCACTTAGAGTTAATTTTTGTAATGCAGCATAGTATAAGAGTTGAGATTTGTTTATTTAGGTATCCAATAGTATTGACACCATTTGTTGGAAAGATTATTTTTTCCTGATTGAATTACCTTGTTTTTTTTTTTTTTCAGAACTCAATTAGCTGTATATTTGGGTTAATTTCTAGACTGATAAATATGCATATATTTAATTACTACAGCTTCATAATAAGTCTTGAAATCAGATAGTGTCAATCTTTCAATTCGGTTCTTTTTCAAAATTGTTTTCACCATTTTAGGTTTTATGCTCTTCCATATAAATTTTAGAGTCAGTTTGCCAATTTATATGAGAAGGCTTGATAGTATTTGCATTGCGATTGTGTTGAGCGTATGTATTAATTTGGAGAGAACTGACAATATTGAGACATTTAATCCAGAGGAATGATGTATCTTATACATTTATTTAGGTCCTCTTTAATTTATCTAGACATTACTTTGTAGTTCTTTGTGTACAGGTTTTAACTCTTTGGTCAAATTTGTCCCTAAGTAGTTCACATTTTTTGATACTATAGTAAAAGCTATTTTTTAAAAAACTTTATTTTCTGATCATTTGTTGCTAGTAAATAGAAGTAAAATCGATTTTGTATGTTGACTTCATCGACTGCAACTTTGTTAGTTACACTGATTAATTCTATATCTTTTAAACAGATTTCTTAGGATTTTTTTTACATAAATGATCATATTATTTTAAAAAAAGATGATTCTACTCTGACTTCCGATCTCTATTTGCCTTTTATTCTTTCTCTTTTTCCTCCTTACTGCACTAAGACCTTTATTATAATTTTGAATAGTGCTGCTGGGACCATATGTCTTCACCTTGTTCCCTGTCATAAAAAGAAAACTTTATCATGGTTTATGACATTATCTGTAGGATTTTGGTTGACGCCCTTTATCAAATTGAGAAAGTTTCCTTCTATTCTTACTTAGATGAGAATTTTTATCATAAGTGGATTTGGAATTTGTTAAATGGTTTACTACATCCATTGAGATGATCATATGATTTTTCTTTTTTAGTTTATTTAATAGTGAGTTACAGTGATGATTTTTGGAGGTTAAACTGACCTTGTTTTCTTGAGATAAACTTCACTGGTTATAACACATTATCCTTCTCATTTATTGTTGGATTTGAATTGCTAAAGTTTTTGTTAGGAATTTTTGCATCCATGTTCATGAGGTATACTGTTCCATATTTTTCTCCTATGCCTTGGCTAGTTTTCATATGTGGTAATGCTGGTCTCATGCTCCCTTTTCTTGTGTTTTCTGAGAGGTTGTGTAGAATTGGTATTATTTTTTCCTTACATATTTTCTTTTTTAAGATTTTATTTATTTATTCATGAGAGACACAGAGAGAGGCAGAGACACAGGCAGAGGGAGAAGCAGGCTCCATGCTTTTGTGTGTGTGTGTGTGTGTGTGTGTGAAGGTTTTTAAGTATAAATTGAATTGTTTTTAATAGATATAAAACTATTCCTGTTACTCATTGCATTTTGAGTGAACTTTTGGTAGATTGTGTCTTCTAAGGATTTTTTTTTTCATTTTATCCAACTTGTGAAATTGACCAGCATACCATTATTAGTATTCCTTTATCCTTTTAATGTCTGTAGTCTATATGTCCCCTCTGTCATGTCTGTTATTAATTTATGTCTTTTCTTTTTTTCCATGACTAATCCAAATAGAGGTTTATCCATTTCATTGATCTATTCAAATAATTTTAGCTATTGATTTCTCTGATTATTTTTTTATTTCTTTATATCCTAATGATTTCTGTTCTCTATTATTTTAATTATTTTTAATTTGGACTTAATTTTCTCTCTCAAATTTATGGTAGAAACTTGGGCCATTGATTTTAAAGCTTTATACTTTCATAATATACATGTTTAATGCTATAAGTTTCCCTCTAATCCCTGCTTGATCTACCTGCTACAAATTTAGGTTATCATGTTAATGTTAATTCGGTTTAAAATATTTTCAGTCTTCTGTTCTGCTCCAAATCTTCCTCCTGGGCAACTGATGGAGGTCCCTGGGAAAGGGCCCCCCCTTTTTTTTTTTAAGATTTTTGAAAAATTTATTTGTTCATGAGAGACACACAGAGAGAGGAAGAAACATAGGCAAAGGGAGAAGCAGGCACCCCATGGGGAAGCCCAATGCCAGACTCGATCCCAGGACTCTGGGATCATACTCTGAGCCGAAGGCAGGCACTCAACTACTGAGCTAACCCAGGCATCCCGGGAAAGAGCTTTTGAGTGGCTTTGAACTCTTCTTTTGTGTCTGGGGCTTCTATGTATTCCAAACTGTCACTGTAGTCCATACTTCACCTTTAAGAATTTGTTAAAAATTTAACTGATTTCTTATTACCTATTTGTATGAGAGGTAGGTAATAAGAAATCTTTCTCCTGTATTCTGTCAAAGGTTGAACAGATTATGTATCCATCTCTTAGAACATCTTGTTATTATGGAATTCAGTTTACTTGGTTGCTGTGTGGTTTCAGTTCCCTGATGGGCTCAAGAGTAGTTATGAATTTATAGATTGTTTCACGTTGTCCTTATTGTTAGAATGGGAGCTATGTTCTCTTTGGAAGCAAAGTATTTGTTAATCATATGTTAGAAATAGCTTGTTTTTCTGCCCAGAACCCCAGCTGGAAAGTCAATTTGGGATGCTGAAATTTAGTTACTTCTAAAATGTCATAACTATTTCATCAAACACACTCCCTTCAGGTCATACTGTGAAATATTTCTACAAGAACACTAACTTATAAGAGTCCATTTCATAAAATTCTTTTCTTTGTAATAATATCACCTCAGATGCAACTTTGTTCTACACTTTTGAATGGACTCTTTTGTGAGCAGGCAAGGAAACAGTATTATTACGGGCTTTCTTATATAAACAGTTATGCAAGGTCAGGGTTGGGAAGGCCATCCAACGGTAAGTGGTCAATATGGCTACCAGCTGACTGGTGATTCAAGGATAATGAACAACTCATTTGCTAATGATCTTGGAACATTTCTGGTGTTGGTGATTTCATTATTTTTTAAGGTAGTCCATTTAATCTTTTGTTATTTTTGACAGTTATATTTTTCTTTGTTTTGAACCCACACTTTCCCTTCTATAGTCCATTCTTAGCTACTTGTTTCTCACTCTTTAATTCATTGGGCTATATAGCCTTGCATCTGGACCTATTAGTCAATAAATGTGAGCAGTGGCTTCTCAAAAGTTGTTTCATGGTAATCATTTTGAGTCCTTTTTACTTGATTCTGTTCTACTCTTCCTCCAAATACAGTCTCTACTTAGCCATGAACTCTGGCTAAAGTAACCCCAATTTTGAGCCTACTTCTGGTCTTTTGAAAAAAAATTGGTATTATTTTATATTGGTGTTTAGACCTCCCAGATTTTAAGTCTTAGCATTTCCTAATAGTGGTTTGCTATTTGGATTTGTGTTCTGGTTCTCTGTGCTCAGTGTTGTCTTGGTAAAGAAACTGCTCTAATTCCAGACCTTTGAAGCCAAGCTCCATGATCATTTGTCAGCGGTCCCCAAGAGCAGGGAGGATTTGGGCTACTGTATCCTTGGCCCTCTTCTAAACACATTAATTCCATCTTCTACTTAGAGTCCCTTCAGATGCTTGAAAGCTTTATATGCATTCTAGATCATCTCTTTTACAGGCTGCACCCTAGTATCTTCTAATATGCTTCCTAGCATAGTAGAGGTTCAACAAAGAGAATGTGTTGATCCAACCATAGGTAGGTACCCAAATTGTTACATTTCCAAATTGATTTTTCTACTCTGCTTTCTAAATTTCTGATGGATGAAGATTCTAATTAATACAAATTCAACACATTATAAACCCTACTATCTTCACATTAAAAATTTTAGAAAAAGATACCTATGGACACAGCTTAAACTATTAAATAGTTCTGCAAAGTTAAAAAAGAGAGCAGTCTTTTACTTTCCCCCTTCCTTTCTCCCCAGTAGCACTCTGTTACCACCACAATCACTATTTTGATATTTACTCATTGTTTCTAAAGAACATGCTTATACACTCACTTTATTTTGATGTTCAGTGTTTATGTGATCATGACTATGTACCTGCTATTCTGAAATGAACCATGTAGTGTACTGTGATTTGTATCCCTGGCCTGGACAAGCTTCTTTTTTCCTTCTTGTTTGCCTCTTGCTGGATTATTTTTCTATGTACGTATCACTCATTCAATCCTTGTTGATTGTTTAACTCTCCTTTGAAGATGTTCAGAAGTACCAGGAATCTACATTTCATCTTGTTGGAGAAATAGCTCACAGAGCCTTCTGACCCTCCTCAGTGTGTGGGCTGCCCTCTACCAGCTCATGGAGCACGAGTCAGAGCTCTCTTCCCCAGCACTTGGGGATTTTCCTTTCTTATCTTTTTCTGACACATCTCTTTTATGTTTTTCTCCCTTTTCCTTAGTTTGCTTTTTTGTTTGATCCTACCCTCGTACACCTTTCCGAGAAGGGATATGTGAGGATGTCTAAAATGACTTCATTCTACTCGAACATTTAAGCAATAGCTTAGCTGAGTGTAAACTATCCATTTTTCTTAGAATTTGGAGGCATTTTGCATCACCTTTTAAAAGACTTTTAATTTTGAAATGATTTTAGATTGACAGTAGAGTTACAAAGATAGTACAGAGTTCCTGTACACTCTGTATCTGGCTTGCCCTGTTGTTAACATTGTACATCACCATGGTACATTTGTCAGTACTTCAGAAATTAGTGTTGGCCCACTGCTATTAACTGACCTGCAGACTTTTGTCATATTTCACCAGTTTTTCCACTAACATCCTTTTGTTATCCTTTGTTCCAGGATCAAATCCAAGATATCATGTCGAAATTAGCTCTCATGTCTCCTTAGTCTCCACCAAACTATGATCAGTTGTTCAGTTTTGTGATTTTTAAGAGCTTTGAAACTGTGGAGGAGCACTGGTCAGTATTTTTGTAGACCGGCCCTCCATGGATTTGTCTGATGTCGTCTCATGTTAAAATGCTGGTTACAGATTTGAGGGACTATCACTGCAGTGGTGAAAGAACCCTTCATACCATATCAGGGGATACACCATATCAAAGTGAACTATTACTGGCAATGTTAACTTTGATCACTTGGTTAAGGTGGTATCTGCTAGGTTTTTCTCTGTGAGTTTACTAGTTTTCCCTTGCCATTAGGCAAGTCACTAAGTCCACGCCGTGCTCAAAGGGAGAGAAATTAAGTTCCACCTCCTTGGGAGAGAAATGCCAGACAATTTGTGGACCTCAGTCAAAACCACTGTGATAACAAATAAATATTTGAAGGGGGAGGTATTTTGAGCTATGCAAGTATTCTTTTTCTCCTTAAAGTTTTCCCCACTAATGTTAGCAATCATCAGTTATCTCACCATTGCTTTTTAACTTCCAGTGTTACTGTCGGTAGAGCCTAACAGCTGGTCCTCAGAATTAGACTTTTCCTTGCAAGGAGGTTGTAGCATCTCTTCCTTCTTTCCTGTGTCCTGGAATTTCATAAAAATGTTTGGCAAGAGACTATTTGTATTGCCACGGTGTGAAGATATCTGCTTTAAAGGAAAAGTATATATTGGGTTCTGTTATTTTGAGATAGGAACACAGGACTTGTACTTTCTTATATTTTTAATTCTTCTTTCCTTTCTCTCACACAGGGCTTACCACCCAAGAGATGGAAGGCAGACGTTAGCCATCTGAGTTGCCCGGAGCCTGCCGTGTTTGCTTTCTCACCTCTGGCTCCACGTTGGAGCTCTTTGCGGGAGATGTGGATTCCAAGCTTTGAGCAATCCAAGAAAGAAGCCCAGGCACTGAGGTGGCTGGTTGATAGGAATAAAAATTTTTCAGCTCAAGAGTTTTGGGCCCTAGTATTCAAGGACTAATTTCTAAAAGTATCAGAATGATATAGACGAGAGATATCTTGAGGTATATTTTCTAGGTTGCCTTAATATATGAATATCATAGCTACTTTGTTGACTATCCCTTAGGATAAGGATTAAGTGCCACAGTACTCATAATGAGTGCTCTCAGATCATGGCTGTGAATTACCCTTAGGGGTCACCTCTATATTTTTTATACTAAAAAAGTAAATATTTCTTATGGACACTGGTCACCTTCAGTTTACATATCTGTACTGATGTACCTGCTGCCTTTTGTGGAAATTCAGCTAATGTGGAGCGAGTACTCCCCTCACTCAAGGGAGGCAGAGGGTGGAGCTGTGGAATCTTGATACTCACCTCACTGTCTGCAGTTTATTAGTAATTTGGCAAGCCCAGTGTCCTGATGCTGAGCATGAACATGAAATGCATTAGAACTTGGCAATGAGAGATTCCATCTGTTGGTTTTCAGGGACGAATGAGTAATAAAAGCTGTGTGAATTTTATCCGCTTTTTCTCTTCGAGTCAGAAGAACGTATACATCTACCTTCTGCTTACTCTTACTACCTCTCTTCCTTCTTTTCATCTTGCCCTGCATCCTGTCCCACTTTCCTCCCAAAGTGGAATGTCTTATGAAGATGTGCCTCCTCCTTGTGTGTTTTGAAAGGTGAGATGTTCTCAATTGTCCCTCATACTGCAGAGCAGAATAATAATCGTATGTTCCAGGCTGGATACCCTGTACTTTTTGATCAATATAAGAGTGGAAGTGAGTGCCCTCAGGAACTCCAGTTGTTTTGAAAGTGATTTTTCCTTTCCTTTATTTTTTTTTTTTTAAGATTTTATTTATTTATTCAAGAGAGACAGAGAGAGAGAGAGAGAGGCAGAGACACAGGCAGAGGGAGAAGCAGGCTCCATGCAGGGAGCCTGACGTGGTACTCGATCCTGGATCTCCAGGATCACGTCCCGGGCCAAAGGCGGCGCTGAACCACTGGGCCACCAGGGCTGCCTTCTTTTCTTTTCTTTTTTCTTTACTTTTCTTTTCTTTTCTTTTCTTTTCTTTTTCTTTTTTTTTTTTTTTCTTTTTTTTCTTTTCTTTTCTTTTCTTTTTTCTTTAAAAGATTTTATGTATTTATTCATGAGAGACACAGAGAAAAAGGGAGAGACATAGGCAGAGGGAGAAGCAAGCTCCCTACTGTGGGACTCCATCCCAGGACTCCAGGATCATGCCCTGAGCCAAAGGCAGATGCTCAACCACTGAGCCACTCAGGTGCCCCTGATTTGTCTTTTCTTAGGATGATATACAGCCTGTAATAGTGGTCAGCCCACTCTAGTTGGTGAGCATTCCCTGTCATTTCTGATCCTGTCAGAGAGAAGGTTTGGCCGTCTTGTTGAGAGCATCCACTGGAGCTCCATGGAAGAACAGCAGAAGAGAGTGGCTCACATTTTCTTCCCATGTGAGGGGGGGAGGCTTTTAGAGGATACTAAAACCTCTTGCCACCAGACGAGTCATGTCTTTGGTGCTGTTTATTGTGGAAAGATGTAAGCACCAAAGGACAGGGAGAGTCCTTAATTCTCATGTCCCCCCTTTACCCAGGCCAGTGGCTTTATGTGCCAGCATGAGCAATATCTTTCATGGGTAGTGCTCTCTCTGGCTGTGCTGGAGGAATGAGGATAGAAACCAGCACCTTCTCTTAGAAGCAGGAAAGGTCACATTGCTGGGTGGGAGAAGGTTCTATGACTGGGTTTTTCTCAATCCCAGCACTGCCATTAAGTGAATGTGATTTGGTACCAATCTCTGAACCTCCCTGAACTTTAGTTTTTATACGTAAGAAGAAGTGATTGGGCTGGTCATTGTTCTTTTCTGTGTAATGTTCTTTATCAAAATTAAGAAGTTTGATTTTGTAGATGTTTTTACTTAGGCAGTTCACAAGTCATTTAGAACCACTGCATAGTTTTCAAAGGAAGAAAGCTCTTTGGAGGGAGAAGTATACTTCTTGGGTAGTATTAGGAATAGAAAGTAGGTTATCTCTGCCATTTTTTTCTGATATTATCCAAAAGGAAAGCATTGGAAAGAGGTATTGCTTGTTACAGACCAGATTTTAAATTGTATATTGAGTGATTTTTGTTGTTGTACTCTTCAGAGAAAGCCCAGGATGTGCATCTGGTAAGGTATTATCCGAAATCTCCAGTTGTCCATAAATGCCTTAAAACAGATACCCAGTGCTCATATGCTGCACGTATGTTTTAAACCTCAACATTGCATGTAGTTTTGTTCTCTCTTGGTTCTTCATCAAGACTCCATAGATAAAACTCTCCCTAAACTTTTCTCAAGTACGTACCCCTGAACACATTTAGTGAAATGAAATAATCGGTCATTTAATGTGGAATAAACATCTTGTGGGAGAAGAGGTCGGAAGAGAGGGAGTTCCATAAGATTGAAAATGTTTCAACGAAAATAAATTAGGAATTTTTTTGGGACTCTATGAGTATCTGTAGATTTGAGACTTTATCATTATTATTACTTTTTTGTTTAACACATGCATCTTCTATAATAGGATTTTCATTAATAAGATGGTACCTGCATGTACGATAATTGCTATCATGGAGTGAGGGGCATGGCCCCACTGTAGCAGGATTCTTATCTTCAAATAGGGAGCTGTGTGTTTTTGAGTTCCTTGTCAGTGACATTGTATTTGTTGATCCCATGAGACCACACCTTTCTTTTGACTTTACTGTCTCCATTTGTGAACTCTGATTAACAGAGTCCTGTCTCACAGGGCGACTATGAGGAATGGCTCATGGCTGTGAAGGTAGATAGAAACCTTTTCAGAAATGTTGAAGGAAGTGCTCACTAATGCTAGTCAGCAGTCTTCACATCTTCATCTGAAAATGAGGTAACTTTGACCTTTGACCATGGAGCAATTTTAAAATTTCAGAACCTGATTGTGGACTGGCTAATTTGTTGCTATAAAGAACTAGAGTGTAGTAACTAGAGTATCAATTGAATTGTTGTCATTATTAGTACAGACTGAATACATATAGTGTTGTACCCACTACTAGGAAGTAGAAGACATAAGCAAAAATGAACATCATTGCTCTGAGTCACATACTGTAAATTACACAAAAGAGAGCAAGCCTAATCTCTATAGAACACTGTACAAATCCAAGCACAGTGCAGATCTGAAGTTGCAATGTCCAGCATAATACTGTGCATTTAAAAAAATCATTAGTGTCACTCGTAATTCCTGCTAAAGATGACATGGCATTAGGGGAATCCAATGTAGAGTTAATTTTCAGTTAATTTTCAGTTAATTTTCAGTGATATTATCTAAAGCATCATGGATATAACTCTACATAAATGACATTTGTCTTTCTTGGAATCTTCAAAATATAAATGTAGAAGTTCACAGGCTGAGAATAATGGTGGTTAGTTTGTATTTCAAATAACTTTGCAATCCCGAATGTTCTGTAAAGAACTTTCTTACCCTTCTTTAGGGAATTTCTTTGCTTTGTTTTCACTTTTGTTGTTGTTGTTAGTGATACTGTTTTTACTGCATAATTCTAATATCAACGTATATCTTTAATTTCTTCCGGTTACAGAAATAAAAATGCTTACAAAACTTGGAAAATTGAATTATGAATATATCATCTAAAGATGATATCTTGGGGGCACCTGGGTGGCTCCATCGGTTAAGTGTCTGATTCTTGATTTTATCTCAGCTCATGATATCAAGGTCATGGGATTAAACCCCAATTTGGGCTCTGCACTCAGCAGGGAGTCTGGTGGAGATTCTCCTTCTCCCTCTCTCTCCGCCCCTCCCACTCATGCTCTCTCTCTCTCTCTCTCAAATAAATTAATAAATCTTTAAACAAAAAGAAAGATGGTAACTTGGCCAAGTTATTTGGCTGTTCTAAGCTTCAGTTTGCTCACCAGGAAAAGCTTATTAAGTGTCCAACTGCTCTATGAGGTTGTGAAGTGTAAAAAGCCAGTATTCAGACTTCATTCCATAAATGCTAGCTGTAGCTCTTAACGGCTCTCTGTGGTTGTCACCCTTTGTTTGTGATGACCTTGATTGAGATTTACACAGAACAAAGGAATGGCTAATCATAGTACCAGCGATGATGGTACCCTTATAAATGGTACTAAATAAACTAAATGTTCTCCATTTAGTTATCTGATACATATTGCTATGAGATAGGCATTGTGCTTTGCATGTTAGCAGATGCAAATCAGACATGGGAGAGGGCTATGAAGGGTTCTGGGTAAGGCTTTGTGATATTATGATTGTATTAAAGCCAGGGACCTAGGAATGCTCAAATCGTACTGTCTCTCCCCTTCATGGGATTTCTGATGGAGTTTTACACTAAGCTCCTAATAGAGTAATGGAAATCAAACAACTTTTTAGAGTAGCTGTGCAAACCCAGCTAATCCCAGTGCAGTGATCTCTGGCAAAGGCTTTTCAATTTTGCCATTCTCAATCTTGGGAGGAGCCTACTGTGCCCATAACAGGAGAGAGGAAAGGGGTGACCAGGTCAGGAGGTCCTGCTCCTTCTAAGTAATACATTTTACTTGTTAACTGAAAAGAAAAAAAAAAAAAAAGAGAAGCCTGCTCAGGACTTCTGCTGGGAGACAAGCCCCATTTTACTCTTTATATTTATTGATGCAAGAATATGAGTGCAATGCGTGGGAGCCCACCTTTAAGTCATAGTAACCTCACTGGCTAATAAAATACGGCCTATCAATATCTTGAGCCTAACCCATTAAATTAGCGACCCCATTGGTGCTGGTGGTGCATATTATTAAGGAGATGGACACGAGGCAGGGTGTGGGGAGGAGCAGGAGTGACCTTCCATGATTTTTGTCTTCTCAACTCATTGGGCTTAACAGCCAAGCTGTGGTCAGTTGGAGATGGAGCTGTTTCCCTAAGGGGTGTGACCAGTCATGATACACAGAGACTCCTTTCACCTTCCTGAGGTTTCTTCCCAGATATTTATCCTTGCTCCTTTGGGTCCCCCTGGAACCACTGACATGAGCAGTTGAGCGATTGTCTCTGAATCTTCTGAAATGAATCAAAATTGCACACCGATTAATACCTCCAAGCATGTTTTGAGCATTAGGTCAAAATTTGATTTATCATGTGAACCATGGATCACGTCATCCAACCTAGCTCACCAGAGGAGGTTGTACAACCAGCCCAAATAGTCTATTATGGATATTTTGAATTTTACTATCACAGACTGCTTAATTTAAAAAAACCTGATTGAGTAGGTAAATAAACTTAAAGACCATCAGGGTGGGTAGGGGGTTGTTATTAAGGGTTTTGAGGCAGGGGCATTATCTTTCCCAGGAGCCTGTGAAAGCAGCCTAACATAACTTACTTCTTACAGAGTAAACATGACTATGGGCACTCATCTAGTGAATCATACGGGAAAAAAAGCAGGTTTTATTTTAAAATGTCCTTGATGAAGCAATAAAAATGATTGATTTTATTAAACCTTGATCTTTTGAGTACATGTCTTTTTAATATTCTGTGTGACAAAATGGGGAGTGTACATAAGTCACTTCTACGTACCAAAGCACAACAGAAATTGCAAGGAAAAACACTTGTGTGATTGAGTTGTGAGCTAATCTAGCAGCTTTTTCATGTAATATCATTTTTACTCAAAAGAGCACCTAGCAAACTATGGATATTCAGGCTTAAATTTTTGTCAGTCATTTCCATGAAAACAAAGTGAGATGTGACAGCACTTTACGAAAACTGGTAGAAGCTGTTGCCCATGATAACATTTCAGCTTTTGAATAAACACGTTTTGGAAAACTAATTTCTACCACTTTGAGCTTGACAGCTTCCTGATACTTAGAAACTTTCCTGATGCAATTGGTGGTGATATTAGCAACTGCTGCTTTTGACATTGAAAGAAAACAGAGAAGATGATGTGTAAGAGCATTTTTAGTTTATTAGTTTGTTTTTATAATTCAAAGAAAGGAAAAGAGGGTATCAAATACTGGAGAGAGAGCAATTTTTTACAAATTAAAATAATTTTTTTAGTTGAAGAGTTCCATAAGTGAAAATGGAATTTCTAGTGGGAGATTTTTTTTAATTATTGATTACCTCCTGGAAAATTAAGGTAAGATAAAAAGTAATGAGAGCTTTTCTTGAAGGAAAAGTAGCCTTTGTTTTTTAATTGGGAAGTAAAAAAAATATATTAAGGAACAAGAAAAATATTTTTAAAACATGTCAAAATTAACATTATTTGGATGACTCAGAATGTCAGGCTGCCTGGATTTTATTAATGTACTTAATAAATTTTTATTGAGTACTTTATGTGCCGGGAATTATTCTGGACCATGGGATACAGCAGTGAATGGAACTGACAAAGTTACCATAGGGGTACCAGCTGACATTCTGATTCTAGTAGGGGAATGAAAATGGAAATGCGTTAGTAGAATATATACCACTTCCTGGAAGCTTTATTACTTTATTTTATAAAAGCCCCATGGGATGGAATTTACCTCCTGACTTCCTACCACCACATTTGAAACATGAGATGTAATATAAATGGATTATATTGATAGAGTGTATTAAACATGCGATATTGACAAGATATGTTAAAAGTACTAAGAGTTCAAATTTAAAATAAGTTGGTATCCTTTTTCTATTCTTTTCATTTTTTGCTCCCTGGTTTTATTCTTGTCCCTCAGAAGAGGAGGCATTTCTTCTGTCTACATTGGGTGATTTCTGATAAGAATAAGAACTCTTGACTTGGGGGTTAGCAAGAAAGATGGTGGACCCACTGGGCAAGCAGATCTTCTCTGTCTAAACTGCATCTGTTCATCTTAAGTCCAGGGGCTGGGGCCAGTTAGCATTTACTTAGTCATAGTGCCTGGAAGAGTTTTATCTTACAAGCTGTATTCAGTCATCATGTGTATAGTTTACACACCATTAATAAGAAGACTTGTTTCACCACTGAAATAATATTATCTGCTGGTCTGAGAGAACACAGGTCACTTTGATGAGCATCTTTAAGCAGTGAAGTATAACCACAGGTGTCTTCTATTTCCTGTTTTCATGGTCTAAAATCCCAGCCTCACTGTGTAGTCAGCCTGGGGGTGATGGAACAGGAACAATGAAAAGGAAGCCTCTGTGATGTCCCCTCCTTGTTTTTTGTTTGTTTGTTGATTTTTGCTGTAGTTCTAGGGACACCATTGAAAATACTTTTTGGTAATTTTTATCCAGAAAGATGATGCCACTTTCTATGCCTTTCAGCAGCATATATATTCTGGAAAGACTGTGACAATAGGTTGATGGCTTTATGATTTATTGTCCAAACTGGGATACTTTTGAGAGTGTAAGGGGGAGCTATTAATTAAGCCAGGACAATCAACATGCCACATCATGGCAAGTTGTGGTCATCTTGGCATAGAGAATGTAGGTGGCAACAGGGCATTTTAGCATCACTGTGTTCCAAAACACTCTCAGAGCATGGGGTGCTCGGATGAGGAAATCGTTTCTAGTATTTTTTTAAGGGTGGGCTCTGCTGGATACTGTCCTGTGTAATGGCACTTAGTTGTTAACAATAACCATTTGAGGTAGAAAGTTTCCTCTCCTGCTTTTTAATATAAAATACAATAAAACTCCAGTTAACCATGGTGAGACAACATTTTAAACATGTTTAAACTGACAGAGGCCATTGTTTAACCTTTGCCAATAGCTTCTTTAGTGGTAGAGATCTCCATGTCTCCTGAGTAGAGGAGATCTGTGCTCCAGCAAGAACCGTTTGATCATTTGGTTTACATGCAGCAAGGTAAGGTGATTGGGTCCCCTTTATTCTGGAGGAAGGAACGAAATTGTGTGCTTGGAAAAGGTAGCAACTTCAAATACCTTAGTTATGGAAAAATAAAAAAACACTTCTAGGAAGAAGTGGAAATTTGAATAGAATAGGCACTGTGGACTCTCAAAAATCACTGAGACTTGGAGACTCTCATCTTATAGAACTTGTTTTCCCATACATCTTATTTTGACAAAGTTTTAGAACTGTAGAAGAGTGGTAAGAATAATATAATTAATATTTGACATTTCTTCAGTTAGATTCACCAGCTCATATATTTTGCCACATTTGCTTTACCTCTTTTTCTTTTAATTTTTTGCCTTTTGAAAGTACTTTGTGAACTAAAAGTCGTCCAAACTGGTAAGGAAGAAGTAAAACATTCACTATCTGCACATGACATGAAAACACTAAAGGCTCTTCCAAAATAACTACCTGAATTGATAAATGAATTCGATAGTCACAGGATACAAAGCCAATGTCCAGAAATCTGTTGAATTTGTATACACTAATGAAGCAATAGAAAGAATATAATCTTAAGTAGAAAGTAGAAAGAATGGGAAACAATCCCATTTACAATTTCACTAAAAATAATAAGATACCTAGCAATGCAGCTTGTCATCCAAAGAGGTGAAAGACCTCTACTCTGCAAATTATACAACATTGATGAAAGAAATTGAGGATGACACAAAGCAATGGAAGAAAATTCCATGCTCATGGATTGGAAGAACAAATATTATTAAAATATCTATACTACCTAAAGCAATCTACAGATTTAATGCAATCCCTATCAAAATACCAACAGCATTTTTCACAGAACTAGAATTAAAAATCCTAAAATTTATATGGAATTCAAAAGACTCTGAGTTGCCAAAGCAATTTTGAAGAAGAATAGCAAAACTGGAGGTATCACAATTCCAGACTTCGAGTCATATTACAGAACTATAGTAATCAAAACAGTATGGTCCTGGCACAAAAATAGACACATAGATCAATGGAAAAGAGAAGAAACCCAGAAATAAACTCACAAATATATGACCCGTTAGTCTTCAACAAAGTAGGAAATATAACTACCTCATGATCCAGTGATTGAGTTACAGGGTAATTACCCCCAAAATACAAAAACACTAATTCAAAGGGTTATATGCACCTCAATGTTCATAGCAGCATTATTTACAACAGCCAAACTATGGAGGTAGCCCAAGTGTATATCGATGAATGGACAGATACAGAAGATGCAATATATATATATATATATATATATATATATATATACACACACACACACACACAATGGAATATTATTCAGCCATAAAAATGAAATCTTGCCATTTGCAATGACATGGATGGAGTGAGAGAGTATAATTCTAAGTGAAATAATTCAGTCAAAAAAAGACAAATACCATATGATTTCACTCATTTAGATTTTAGAATCAAAACAAATGAGTAAGGAGGGGGAATAGAGAGAGAGAGAGAGAGAGAGAGACAACCCAAGTACCAAATTACTGAGAACAAACTGATAGCAGACGGGAGGTGGATAAGGAGACAGTAAAATAGGTGGTGGGGATTAAGGAGTGCACTTTTTTTAAAAAAAGATTTTATTTATTCATGAGAGACACAGAGAGAGAAAGGCAGAGACACAGGCAGTGGGAAAAGCAAGCTCCCTGTGGAGAGCCCGATGCAGAACTTGATCCTGAGACTGGGATCACGTCCTGAGCCAAAGGCAGATGCTCAACTGCTGAGCCACCCAGGTGTCCCAAGGAGTGCAGTTGTGATGAACACCAGCATAGAATTCTTGAATCACTATATTGCACACCTGAAACTAGTTTTATACTGTATGTTAACTGTACCAGAATTACATTTTTTTTTTAAAAAAGAAAATAAATTGCAAACATAACCCCCTACTTTCAATGAAGGACATTCTTCTAAACAACCACAGTCCCATGATCAAATCCAGGAAATCAAACACTGATACAATAATATTATTTAATACACAGTTCACATTCCCAGTTTCCCAGCTGCACAAATGATGAGTTATTACAGCTGTTTCTTTTTGCTATTCAATCCAAGATCCAATTGAGAATCATATATGGTCTTTCTTATATATCTTTAATCTCTTTTAACCAAGAAGAGTTGTCTTGTTTGACCTTGTTTTGTTTTGCTTTGCTTTTGGCCATTTGTGACATTGACATTTTTGAAGGGTCAGGATCATTTGTCTTATAGAATCTTCTGCAATCTGGATCTATCTGATTGCTTTCTCATGATTAGATTTATGGACTCCTTCTCTTTTGAAGTTTGACATCATTAGAACATCTCTGATGCACTGAAGAGACCCTAACTAAGGCCCCCTATCAGAGAAGACACCAATACCTCCCTCCCCACGTAGAGATTCCCTATTTGAGAAAAGGGGATCTGGGGCAGTGACTCAAGCTTGACACCCAGGTCTAGAGGATGGTTAGTGTTTTGTAGCGAGGGGTGTGTGTGTGTGCATGAGCGTGCGTGCATGTTCACACACACACGCGTGCAGGCCCATGTGTATGATGAATATCTGAGGTTCAGAGAATGAAGAAATAGAGGAGGGAGAAGATAAGAAAACTAACAAGATATTTACTTATTTTTAGTTATTTTTAAGTTTTTATTTAAAGAGAGGGAGTGAGCAAGAGAGAGAAGGAATAGGGGTAGAGGCAGAGGGAGAAAGAAAAGCAGAGTCCTTGCTAAGCAAGGAGCCTGACATAGGGCTCGGTCCCAGGACTCTGGGATCATGAGCTGAACTGAGGGCAGATGCTTAAGTGACTGAGCCACTGAGGCGCCCCAACTAATAAGGTATTTAAAGAGAAAAATATATATGGTAACAAGAGCAATCATGGTGGAAGAGAATGGAGCCTTATAGTGTACAAATTAATTTTTCCAGTTTTTTCTCTTTAAGACCATTATAAATAAGAACAACTCCTTGGGATAATAGCCCCTTAAAATTCCAAGATTTATTAAATTAATTAGAAAAGGAGATAAGGGCAGCCCCGGTGGCCCGGCGGTTTAGCGCCGCCTGCAGCCCGGGGTGTGATCCTGGAGACCTAGGATCGAGTCCCATATCGGGCTTCCTGCAGGGAGCATGCTTCTCCCTCTGCCTGTGTCTCTGCCTCTCTCTTTGCTCTCTCTGAATGAATAAATAAATAAATCTTTAAAAAAAAAAAAAAGAAAGAAAAGGAGATAAAATTCTTCCTGAGATAGAAAGATGAAACTCGCATTTAAAAGATACATGATTTTATTTTATTACCTAAGATAGTGAAGCAGGAGATATCATACTATACATAGCTTATCCAATGCCATATAAATAATAAATGACAGAACTAAATTTCAAACCCAAAATTATTTTGTTTGCTCATGTTCTCTCTATCATACTCCATTTCCCCAGTGGGATGGATAGGTTGTTGTGATTCTTTGCAGTACCCTGGAAAAAAAATAAATGTCTTTCCTGCTGGTATGGAAAAAATCCAGTTGTACCTTGATAGACTTTAAAATAAATATGAAATTCTTTATTAGTGAAAAGGAGCCTGTGTCCACACTTACAGGTCAATTTGTTTCTTTTTTTTTAAGATTATTTTTTAGAGAGAGAGCACACTCGTGCATGTGCAGGGTGGGAGAGGCAGAGAGAGAGGGAAAGAGACTCTCAAGCAGACCCCCTGCTGAGCCCAGAGCTTGATGCCACAACCTTGAGATCAGGACCTGAGCCAAAATCAAGAGACTGTCACTTAACAAACTGAGCCACCCAGGCACCCTGCAAGCCCATCTATCTCTTCTTCAAAAACTTTCATGTGGGATCCCTGGGTGGCGCAGCGCTTTGGCGCCTGCCTTTGGTCCAGGGCGCGATCCTGGAGACCTGGGATCGAATCCCACATCGGGCTCCCAGGGCATGGAGCCTGCTTCTCCCTCTGCCTGTGTCTCTGCCTCTCTCTCTCTCTCTCTCTGTGACTATCATAAATAAATAAAAATTAAAAAAAAAACTTTCATGTGACTTTGGAATTATAGTTTGTTTTGAAGGTAATAAACACTTGGGAAAGTCCATGGCAGCTGTGTTCACCCTGAAAGACACTCCCATCTTTGGGAAGGCCTAGATTTGGTGGCATGTCACCCATCTTGTTTACAGGGTGCTCTGTACTTGTGTATACGCACATCTGTCCACTTCCCTATTGTGAGCACTGGCAGACTGAAGCTTACAGAGGACCATGAAGTAATGATGACATATTTGTGCAAACAATGGAAACTCAGAAACAATGATGTTGGCGGTTTTGGAAGTGATACTGTAGTAAAGCATGATTACAGTTATGGAAAACCAGCTTTAACATTCAAAGTACACAGCATAAAATGTCATTTTCTGTGTCCTACTATTATGCCACAACCCCCCTACAAGGCCCAGATCTAAGACATGAAGATACTACTCACTGATCAAGTCTGGGATTCTTTCTGATTTGATACTTTTCCAAAGTTTCCTCCAGTTTTTTGCAGCTATAGAGGATAATGTAGCTCTCCAAAAGTCATATACTGCCCTCTCTTTTGAAGATGCAACACCTCCAGATAAACTTTATAATAAGAGGCTCTTACATTTTCAAAATGTTAGAGACAGTGGCAATGACAAGGGGCAGAGGTATGGGCAATGAAGGGACAAATACACTTTGCGAGGAGATGGAAAACAGTGTTAGGTTGGTGAGGCCAGGTTATACGAGGAGGCTGATGTGCACGGCCATAGTTCCAGAAAAAAGACTCACTGTGGGTTTTCTTACAGAGGCCAATATCTCAGTTTCAGTTTCAGGAAATCCCAAAACAGGAAATAAGATGTTGCAAGCGTTGGGCTTTGGGGACAGACTCATGAGACAGAGAACTTTCAACAACCTTAAAATTGCTCAGTGACTTCTTGGCTTGAGAGGACATGTAGCCGAGCCAAGGTGAAGCCACCCTTCCTCCCTCCATCTGCAGCTGGCTCAAGTGCCCATGGTCTTCATCAACACAATCACATTCCTCAGCTGTGGGCGGGAACTCCCCTCAAGTCACACAATCCCTTAGCAATCTAAGGGTCATTCGTAAAGGGCATGGAAAACAAGGAGAAAACACCCCCAATCTGTGTGGAATAGAAAGAATCTGTTTTGGTAGGAATGGGAAAGGGACTGGGGTCAAGCTCAAGGTTTAAACAGTCTGATCTCAGCATTGGCAGCCTCTACAATGACCTTGGGAAAGACCTTGCGTCAACGGAGTCAGAACCTCCAGACAAAATATGTTGAGTTCAGCCAATTCAGTTTGAATGTTTGTGTTTATTTATGTATTTATTTATTTATGAGAGACACCCAGAGAGAGGCAGAGACATAGGCAGAGGGAGAAGCAGGGTTCCTGCAGGGAGCTGGATGCAGGACTTGCTCCCAGGACCTCGGGATAACGACCTGAGCCAAAGGCAGATGCTCAACCACTGAGCAACCCAGGTGCCCAACATGTTTCTGAGAGTTGCCTGTTTGCCATCCTATAGGGACAGTCTTCACTGCACTGGGCTTAAATGGGACTCGGAAAGGAGAGCCCTCCCCATCCCCAATCCCACCTTTCCCAGCACCCCACAGATTATGGGGGAACATTGGATAGTGCAGATATACTGAACTATTGTATGACTCACATATCACCTAGAATACGGTGGAGTTGGATCTAGATGAATTTGGGGTGACTAGAGGGTGACACTAGAGACTGGGAACCTGATTTACAAATCTTTTAAAATGTTCTTCTCCTCATGTGTGCTTGATGCTTCCCAATTAGGCAGAGAACTTGGTGTCAGGCTGTGCACAGCGTCTCCCATGTTTACACATGTCACGCATTTCTTCAGGGCAGTGCCCAGTGGGATTATTGATTAATCTGAGGTAGTCATTAATTGTTTGATGTCTGCTATATAGAAAGACTGGATGGTCTCAGGGCAAATATAATTTGAGAATAGGCAGGGGTAAGTGATGGCTTAGCTCTCCTCTCATCTCCCACTGACTCCAGACATTCAAAGTGAGCTTGGCAATTATCTAAGAAAGAAAGGAGTGACATGTGGTTTTTCCCAACGGGAGATTTCATTGTCCACTTGGGTCCCTTTGTTTACTGCATCTTAAAGAAACCATGACAACCATATTTGTCTCTATTTCCTTTCCCCACGATGCTTCTGTTTCCATCTGTTCGATATTCACCAATGAAGTCAACTTTCCATCGCTTATTTTTTTTCATTATAAGTGGAAGCATGCTTATGTGAGTTCTTTTTTTTTTTTTAAGGAAAAGAAAATAAAAATTGAAAGGTGGTGCTGGACTTGATAAATTGTTAAGTACCTTCTCTACGCTTCCTCTTTCCTAATTTTCACTAGCATGTGACACGTTCATTTATTTGACTTGCCAGAAAGCACTGGCGCAATGTACAGAGATGTGCCATGCCAGGAAAACAAAGTAAAATAACCTCCCAGCCCCCCGCTTTGTAGGTGTATGGTTGTGGGATGAAAAATACCTCCTCTATTTTAGTCATAGTGGTGTACATCTACATCTAAACTTGTCCCTTTCTACTAACAAAATCCCAGGCAATGGCAGCCAGGAACACCTCTCTCCTTCCTCAGAAATTGGTTTTGTCTTCTTTTTAAGGCTTTTACAGCTTATAGGGTCATATGTGGCTCTTTGATGGGTGGGGAACACAGAAAGTAATAACTGAGAGAAAGAAATACAGGGGCCGACTTATTGGAACACCAAAGGGACTTCTTTTGTGCCACAGGGTGAACTTTAACAATTGTAAAAGTCCCCCTTTTACAATTGCATAGTCCAAGACAGAACCATCCCAGGCTCGAGACTCCTGGCTGTGTCTAGCTTTGCCTTTGCTATTAACAACCTTTGTGACCTTGAGCAAAGCATTTTATCTCATTATGAACTCCAATTCCTTCATATGTAAAGTGAAGTAGTATTAGATGACATATAAGCCTCCAAAGAGCCTTCAGTGATACTGTTCTGTTTCATGGCTAAACCGTAACACTGACTAATCTTGCTAGTTTTCCCCTCATACCCCTTATATACAATTCTAACTTTAGCCCTCTTCAAATCTCACTCTATAGCTTCTCTCATCTATCCTGTCCACTTCACATTCACAACTATCATTAATATACTGACTTAAAACTTTAAAAAATTTTCTGCATAACTGTGTAAAATATAGTGCACCCATTTCAAGGTCAATGAGTTATTTTCAATATATAGATAGCTGTGTATCCACCACCACAATCAAGATACAGAACATTTATATCGCCATAGTAAATCCCCTAGTTCTCCTTTGCATTTGGTCCTCCCCCCATTCCTGGCCCTACAACATCACTAATCTGCTTTCTGACACCCAACTTTTTTTCTTCCTTAAAGCCGTGCTTCTAATCATGATCAAATATGCATGTTCAGCTTCCGCTGGGAAATGTGACTTAGATGCATCACAGGGCCCTTGACCTTTCCAAAATGGAAATCAAGATCTTTCCCCATAAATCTGTCTAATCACCAAAATTATACATCTGAGAATCAGCTATATTCCTCCCTTGGCTTCTCTTTCTGATTTAGTCCATCCCATTTGTAAACTACTCCCTTAATGTATTCACATCTATGCCTTCCTTCTGTCACATTTCCGGTTAAGACCTCACCACCCACAGTCTAGTCCCACCAAGTTCAGAAGCTTCATGGTTCTCTTCCAAGGTCATACCCTGCATCCTTCTAACACCTGGCTCAGATGACCTTTGTACAACCTTTCCCCAACATATTTATATGGTGTGAACTTTATATTCCACTCACTTTAGGGCCTGTCTCTCAAGAAAACTTTTCTCTTGCAAATCAGATATTCCCTAACTTAATATCCTTTAATAGCCACTCATCCCTTTTGGGATGAAGACTCTGGTATAACCATTACCTGACTTTCCAGGCTCACCTTTTACTCCCCACTGTCATTACCATGCCCTGTGCTCTGCTAAAGCAAACTAATTATATGTTGCCTGAACATTCCACGTTTTCTTCATACTTATGCATTTTTGTATACACTGTTTTATTTCCTTTGCCTGGAATATCAGCTTGATGAATTCCCATTTATCCTTCAAGACTCAGTCTAAATTATTTCCTTGGTGAAGCCTTCTTTAATACTCTCAAAGGCTATTAGTTACACTCTCCTCTTTCATTACACATTGCATATTTCTCCTTTATAAGCACCAAGATTATTCTTTAATGTGCAGAAGAAGGGGGTAGTACAACCCATTCCCTGGAGTCATCTTACCAGGCTGATGGGTTGAGCTCATGTGAACATACTCACATGTGTGCATCTACACACACCGATAGGGAATGAGGAAGATTTTTTTTTTAAGATTGAATTATTTATTTCAGAGAGAGAGAGAGAGAGAACATGAGTAGGGGGAGAGAAAAAGGGGAAACAGATTCCCTGCTGAGCACAGAGCCCAACATAGGGCTCTACTTCCCCACTGGGAGATCACAACCTGAGCTGAATCCAAGAGTCAGATGCTTAACCTCCTGAGCCAACTAGATGCCTCAAGGAAGAACACTTGATAGTCTTTGACTTTTGGTTCAAGTTCTACGTTCTAGCTCAGGAAGAGTTTTTTTTTTTTTTTTTTTTTTTTTTATTTATGATAGTCACAGAGAGAGAGAGAGAGAGAGAGGCAGAGACATAGGCAGAGGGAGAAGCAGGCTCCATGCACCGGGAGCCTGATGTGGGATTCGATCCCGGGTCTCCAGGATCGCGCCCTGGGCCAAAGGCAGGCGCCAAACCGCTGCGCCACCCAGGGATCCCCTCAGGAAGAGTTTTAATGAGGAGTTGTAGCTTTGTGAGTGACTTTTCTCCACATTCATTAGGTTTTTCTCCAGTTTCTTTGACTGGTCTGGGACTTGGTATGTGCATTGTCTTCTACCCCCCCGCTCAGGGTCCTCCTGCTTCCTCTCTGCAGGTATATGTCCAGAGCACTGTGTCAAGTCCTCTGCTGGATGCCACCCAAGGTGGAGAGAAAGAGGCATCACCAATGTTCTGGGTTATGTATATGTAGCATCTGCAATCCCATAGGCATGGTCTGCCAATTGTCTTGCTAAAATATCATCTGTCTCCTGTTACCCTCTCTTACCCTAATCTGTGGGCTCCTGACATCATGAGGAGAAAATCGAGATGAGAAAAATCTCTCCTGCAATGTCTGTAACAGGACTTCTTATATTGTAATTTTTATGATCTATTCACATGTTTGCCTCTTACAGGCTGAGTTTCCTGGAGACCAGATACTGTTTTTTTTCTCTAGTGTCCAGCAAAATCAAGGACTAAATGAATCTTATGATGAACTTGAATCCTGCTTATATTTCTGTTAATGAATTTACATTAAATAGAATGTTCTACATTAACAAATATCTGCATGTGAGTAAATGAAAATGTTTGAATATCTCTAACTATGTTTGAATTTGAAATCTTTCTATTTAAAGTTAGCAACAAGCATAGGAAATATTTTCATGGGCTGATACCTCTAATTCAATGCATTCTATTTTAAAAATAGAAATTAAAGCCAAGCATGGATAATTAAATTGCCAAGTCTTATGGCTGATGGTAGACATCTCTCTTTCTCTCTCTCTCTCTCTCTCTCTCTCTGACCATATATATATATATGGTCAAGCAGTATTTGAAGAACTTAGGGTACATTGAAAGAAAAGAAAATAAACAATCAGAGAAAATGCAACCAAGCAATATACACTTTTTTCTTTAGCCTGTTCAAAAGAGGAAGCTAAGTGTCAGATCAGAGTGCTGATTGCAGAGATCAAGGTAGGACTGCTTGTTTTCCTCAGAAAACAAGTGTAAGAGCCGGGATGGGTTCTTTTGTTTTTTCTGTGCAGGTGACAGGCCTAGGAGAAGGAACACCTGGAAATCAGCTGGCTTTTGATAAATGTTTGTTGAAAAATAGATTGTGTTGTTAAGTGTCAGAAAGTCCATTGGAGATAACTATGCCTTCAAAATGTCTATAAGTGTACTGTAATTTCAGATCTTTATGGAGAGATCATACTCCCTTGTTGGGCTAAAATATCTTGGAAATTTTCTCTGACTAACCTACGTCATGATGGCTCTTTGCTTGCTTTGAGTAACTGTAACCCTTACATGGGCTGTCTAATATTCTCTCTGTTTGTAGGATGTATGACTACATGATACCTTAGGGTAATTCCCAAATTGCATTTAACCTACTAGATTATCTCGTCTTAGGGCTTCATGTCCTTTCTTTACATTCTCTATAGCTCAATATATATCTACTATGTTCTAAACATTTTTACATATGGCTATGAGGTGATTTGAGTGTCAAAACAACTTTGTAAAGTGAAAATATTGTTTTGATTTTTGCAGGTGGGAAAACAGATGTAGAGTGTCAAGGAATTTATACAAATTTGCATAGCAAGTAAGTGGAAAAGTCCAGATTTAGATCAAAGTTCATGATCATTCCTCAGTATACTCTTTTAAAGAAACAGAATTATTCCCCAAAACATACTGAGCAGTCCTTTAGCTGACAAAATAAAATAAACAGGCAGTGGTTTTTTTTTGGTCATGGAATTGGTATCTTTCATGTTATCTGAATATTATGTCTATTCCATGTTGGTCATTCATGGAGTGTGTAATCCAAAGTATTGCTTTGAACTAGTGCTTAATAGATAGAGATGGGTTTGTTGGCTGACATGAACCAAATCCTCAGATGTTAGACCATGATGGTCATCTGTTGATCTAGTTTAGTCAAAACAATAAGGTAAATATACCAGAAAGGAAATGTAACTCACAAGTAAGGATGTGAGTGCCTCTCACAGAGTTTTCTCTTTTCCTTTCCCTTGCACTGAGGGGTGGGCTATCATTTTTTAAAAATATAATAAATACCAAGTTCTATGACTGCTAATTATTATCATCTTTCCTCTTTTCGTTCTGCACTGCTCCCCCTGCCATCTTGATGACATCTCCTTCAGGCACTCACAAATTTCATCCTTTGAAAATGGAATATAAAAACCTATTTAAAATACATTACATATGGCAATTAATTGCCAGAAGAAAACCTCCCAGAACCTTGATCTCAGACCTATCTTTTAAATGATGTAAATCTAATTTATCTTACTCTTAAGCTTCTTTGAATTTTAGTGTCTCAATCACCCTATGGGAGCATTGGTCCCTTCTTCGGGGTAATTTAATAAAAAGATGGAATTTTCCCGTATACATTTTTAATTGCATCTCTTTAGAGAAAATAGGTTGATATCAGAAGAGTCTTCTTTCCTGAACCAATTGCAAATGTGTTTTTAATACAAACTTTATCAGTCCATAAGAAATCTACTGAAGCAACAAAATGCTCAGGAAAAATAGTCCCTGTTGGCTAAGTCATAAGTCCCAATTGCATTAGGCAATTTCACATTAAATCGTTATTTTGATGCTTTTTAGTATTCAGTCCTTTTTATTCCTGGGACTCATAAGGGGGTGTCACAGTTATCAAAATGTCATAAAACAAGGCCATAAATGGAATTATCTTTGGTTACAAAGTGACTTATCCATGTATGAAGGTAAGCTGTAAGGTAAATTGCTAACTTTTACTGAGCAAGGGATTTGCAGATTGTCTCTGGGGTAATTTAGAAACTGCTATCTTGGGTTGTTTTCTGTCCTTTTGACTTGTGTCTATACTCTCTAAAGCTCCTTAGATTTTAGTTGGAACATCCACTCCCGTGGCTCTGAAGCAGAGCTAATCTGCTTTTCTGCATCACAACCTTCCTCTGTGTTTTTGTTTTGCCTCAGCAAGTGAAGGGAAAGGATCAGGGCATTAATCTCTCACTCCATTAGAAGGATGCATTTCCACTTTCATCCAATTAGCTGCTGTAATTTGAAGCTTTGGGGGCCTGCTGATAAGGTGGGCGGCTGGCAACAGCAAGGCCCACAGAAAGCTTTCAGAGGCACACAGTGAGCTGTTATCACGAGTTTCACTGAAAAGATCAAGTATCAGGCCTGCTCACCCCAGCCTGATCCTCAAATCCTTATATATTCATTAACCGTCGATATGTGGTTACTTGGGGAGGTTACACGAGGCTTCACACAGAGGTTCTGTAAGGTCTGAAGGCACATGGAATCAAAGCAGCCAGTAATGAGTCCAAATTTCTAGCATCGCTTGTTCTCAGGGGTCAAAGGTTTAAGCAGCTGTCTTCTTTCCCTCTTTTAAAATATGACAGTATCCTGGAGCTTTTAATCTGACTCCTTTCATTCATTTTTACTGATCTCTTTGATATTAACAGGGCAAAGGAACTAATAGGGACAATGGAACGTGTTATTTCTGGAAGTCTGAAGAGACTCCTGTAAATTCCCAGCACAGTGAGGTGGTGATTTGTATAGGCAAAAGGACCTGGAGGTCCTAACACCCCATTTTTATGGCTCTCAACCACTTCTTGCAATAGGAGTGTTCTTCACTCTAGAAACGATGTACTTAAATGATGCCAGATAGTTTCTGAAAACTTTAGCCTGATCATGAAGATGATGCACATGAAAGGGATCCTGCTCTAAATTTTGGGGTTGGACATTTTCTCTTCTAGAATGATCTCCCATTTTTCTTGGGACAATTCCAGCATCAAACTGTGAGCAAATAACTGCACAAGAAAAATTCTTTCCACAAAGAGAAAACTCATGCACTTGGAATATCTAATTAATTATTTCTGAGAGCAAGGATGGACTTGGCAAAATGGAGAGGTATATTAATAAACTTGGGGTCTGGATCTCTCTTATTTTACTTCTGTAGATTCCTCATCAGTAAAATAGAAGGGTTGTATACTTGAAAATTGCTAATACCTCTTCTGGTTTTTGTATTCTATGGCTGGTGAGGCAGCATATTTCAATTTAGGATTGACAAATATTAAGCTTGTATATTGCCATTCTTGGTGGTTATATTGATTGCACATACCTCTAATTAATTGTGAAAACTATTCCTGCTGACCTTGGAATTCCAAGGCCTTAAGATTCTTCTCAACACAGAGCTTCAAGCAGCCATTGTCCATCAGATGTATACAAAACTTAAATGCCATTCCAGATATAATGAACAGAGATATGTGACAAGACAAAGGAATGGACAGAGATCTGGCTTTGTGTCTGGTTTTACACTTCTGTGTAACCCTTGAGAAGTCAATTAAATATTTTAAAATTAAATTTGATATAGCTTTTGCATGAAAATAAGTTTTCATTTCTGTGGAATAAGTACCCAGAAGTGCAATTACTGGGTCATATGGTAGTTGCATGTTTCATTTTCCAAGAATTTTTCAGAGTGGGTGCAACATTACCACCAAATACATATGAGCCATCCATTTTTTTTTCCTGCATCTTCACCAGCATTTAGTGTTCTATTTTAAATTTTAACTATCCTGATAGGTGTGTAGTCACATCTCATGGTGGCTTTATTTTTATTTATTTATTTGTTTGTTTATTTGTTTATTATTTATTTATTTATAAAGGTTTTATTTATTCATGAAAGACACAGAGAGAGAGGCAGAGACATAGGCAGAGGGAGAACCAGGCTTCTTGCGGAGAGCTCTATGTGGGACTCAATCCTGGGACCCAGGAACCATGCCCTGAGCCAAAGGCAGAAGCTCAACCACTGAGCCACCCAGGTGTCCTTCATGAAGGTTATAATTTGCATTTCCCTAATGGCTAATAAAGGTGAAGATCTTGTCATAGTCTTTTTTGCCTTCTGTATATTTTCTATGAAATGTCTCTTCATGTCTTTAGCCCATATTCTATTTGGAGTCCCCCTCCCTTTTTTTAAAGATTGTACTTATTTGAGAGGGTATGCACACACACAAGCAGGGGGAGGGGTAGAAGGAGAGGAAGAAGCAGATTCCATGCTGAGCAAGGAGCCCTGGGATCATGACCTGAGCCTAGGCAGATGCTTAACCAACGGAGTCACCCAGGTGCCCCAGTTTTGTTTTGTTTTTTTCCTTTTTTACTATTGAATTTTGATAGTTGTTTACATATTCTAGATACTTGTCCTTCGTTGGATAAGTAGTTTGCCAAAATTTTCTCCTACTCTGTAGCATGTCTTTTTATCCTTTTAACAGGGGCTTTGCAAAGCAAAAGTTTTTTATTTTGAATTTATCATTTTATGACTTTATTTTTATTTATTTGAAAAACACATTTTTAAAAGTGAAGCATAGCTGACATACAATATTATATGAATTTTAGGTGTATAATATAGTGATTTGATATTTATGTACATTTCTAAATAATCATAAGTAGTTACCATCTGTCACAATGCAAAGTTATTACAACATTATTGACTCTATTACTTATGCTATAGTTTATATCCTTGCGACTTATTTCTTTTATAACTGGAAGTTTGTACCTCTTAATTCCTTCACCTATTTCAACATCTCCCTCCCTGTCCCCTCTGGCAACCACCAATTTGTTCTTTGTATTTGGGAATCCGTTTCTGTTTTATTTTGTTGGTTCATTTGGTTTTTGTTTGTTTTTTGTTTTTTTTAAAGATCTTTTATTATTTTTAAGAAATTTCAACACCCAACATGGGATTCAAACTTGCAACCTGGAGATCAAGAGTCATATGTTCTACTGACTGAGCCAACCAGGAGCCCCTGTGTTGTCTCCTTAGATTCTCTGTAGAAGTGAAATCATACGGTACTTGCCCTACTGACATTTCACTTAGCATCATGCCCTCTCGGTCCATCCATGTTGTCACAAATGGCAAGATTTCATTTCTTATGGCTGATATATATATATATATATCATTCACATCTTCTTTATCCATTCATCATCAATGGAAACTTAGGTTGCTTCCATATCTTGTCTATTGTACAAGCAAACCTCAGAAATACCGTGGGTTTGGTTCCAGACTATTGCAATAAAGTGAATATCACAATAAAGTGAGTCAAATGAATTTTTTTGTTTCCCAGTGCATATCAAAGTTATGTTTACACTATACTCCGGTCTATTAAATGTGCAAGAGAATTATGTCTAAAAAACAATGTAATATATCTTAATTAAAAAATATTTTATTGCTAAAAAGTGCTAACCATCATCTGAGCTTTTGGTGAGTTAAAATCTTTTTGTTGGTGGAGTCTTGCCTTTATGCTAATGGATGCTGACTGATTAGGGTGGTGGTGGCTGAAGGTTGGAGTGGCCGTGGTAATGTCTTAAAATAAGACAACAATGAAGGGTGCCACATCAATTGGCTTTTATGAACAATTTCTCTGTAGCATGTGATGTTGTCTGATAGCATGTTACCCAAAGTAGAACTTTCAAAATTAGAGGCATTCCTCTATAACCCTTCCACTGCTTTCTCAACTAAGTTTATGTGATATCCTAAATTCTTTGTTGTCATTTCAATAATCTTCACAGCATCTTCACCAGGAATGCATTCCAACCTCAAGAAACCATTTCTTTGCTCATCTATAAGATGCAACTCCTCGGGGCATCTGGGTGGCTCAGTTAAGGGTCTGACTTCAGCTCAGGTCATGATCTCAGGGTCCTGAGATTGAGCTCACATCAGGCTTCCTGCTCAGTAGGGAGTCTTCTTGTCCATCCGGCTGCCCCTCCCCCTGCTTGTGCTTGCTCTCTCTCTCTTACATAAATAATTAAGATCTTAAAAAAAAAAAAGATGCAATTCCTCATTCATGAACATTTTTTTCATGAGATTCCAAGAATTCAGTCTCATCTTTAGCCTCCACTTCTAATTCTAGTTCCCTTGCAGGTACTTCCTTCATGGAAGTCTTCAATTCCTCCAAGTCATCCACAAGGGTTGGAATCAACTTCTTTCTAACTCCTGTTATTGTTAATATTTTGACCTCTTCCCATGAATCACAAATGTTCTTAATTGACATCTAGAATGATGAACCCATTCCAGAACATATTCACTTTATGTTGCTCAGATTCATCACAGGAATCACTATGTGTGGCAGCTATAGTCTTACAAAAAGTATTTCTTAAATAATGAGACTTGAAAGTTGAAATTACTACTTGATCTATGGGCTACAGAATGGGTGTTAGATATATACCCAGAAGTGAAATTTCTGGATCATATGGTAATTTTATGTTTAATTTTTTGAGGAACCATAATACCATCTTCCATAATGGCTATAACCATTTTACATTCCTATCAGCAGTTCTCAAAGACCCCAATTTCTCCACTCCCTTAACTGATAGTTGTTTGTTTTTGAGAATAGTCATCCTAATGATGCGGAGTTATACTCATTGTGGTTTTGATTTGCATTTCCCTAATGATTGGTGATTTAACATCATTTCATGTGCTTCTGTGTCATCTATATATCTTCTTTGAAGAAACATCTAAGTCCTTTATCAATTTTAAGGTTGAGTTGCCTGTTTTTTATTGTTAAGTTGTTGGACTTTTAAAAATAAATTCTGGATATTAATTCCTTATCACATATATGATTTGCATATATGATTTTCTCTCATTCTGTGAGTTGCCCTTTCATTCTGTCAATAGTGTTTTTCAATGATGTCCACCTTATCTATTTATTGTTGTTGCTTGTGCTTGGTGTCATAACGAAGAAGTTATTGCCAAATCCAATGTCATGAAGCTTTTTCCGTGTTTTATTCCAGGAGTTTTATAGTTTTGGGTCTATATTTTAGTTGTTAATCCATTTGGAGTTAATTTTTAAATATAATGTAAGTATACAATTTCATCCTTTTGCATGTAGATATCCAGTTTTCCCAGCACCATTTGTTGACAAGACTGTTCTTTCTCTATGGCATCCTTGTTGAAAATTATTTGACCATATATGAATGAGTTGAATGACTTTATTTTGGGGCTCTCACTTCTGTTCCATGGGTCTGTGTGTCTGTTTTCATACTAGTGCGACACTCTTGATTGGTGTAGCTTTGTAGTACGTTTTGAAGTCAGGTGGTATGAGAACTCCAACTTTGTTCTTTTTTCAAGATTGTTTTGGGTCCTTTGAGATTCCATATGAATTTTAGGATGGATTTTTCTATTTCTGTAAAAAGTATCACTTGAATTTCTATAGGTACTTTTTCTATAGGGATTCTATAAAACCTGTAGCTAGATTTGGGTAGTACTGATATCTTAATATTATTAAGTCTTCCAATCTGTGAACAGAGGATATATTTCTACTTATTTGTGTTTTCACTTTCTTTCAGCAGCGTTTTGTGGCTTTCAGTGCATAAGTCTTTCATCTCCTTTGTTAAATTTTTCTAAGTACTTTATTATTTTTGATATTTTAAATGGAGTTGTTTTCTTAGTTGCCTTCTTAAATTGTCCATTGTTAGTGTTTACAAGTAGAACTGATTTTTGCATGTTGATTTTGTATCTTGTGCCCTTACTAGATTTATTACTGAATTCTTTTTTTTTTAAGATTTTATTTATTTATTCATGAGAGACACAGAGAGAGAGAGGCAGAGACACAGGCAGAGGGAGAAGCAGGCTCCATGCAGGGAGCTCAACGTGGGACTCGATCCCGGGTCTCCAGGATCACACCCTGGGCAGAAGGCAGGTGCCAAACCGCTGAGCCACCCAGGGATCCCCTATTACTGAATTCTAACAATTTTTCTATTTGTGAAATATTTAGGGTTCTCTACAATAAGGTCATGTTATCTTTGAACAGAGATAATTTTACTTCTTCCTTTCCAGTTTGGATGCCTTTGTTTCTTTTTCTTGTCTAACTGCTCTAAAAAAACAACAACTAGAATTTCCAATGTTATGTTGAATAGAAGTGGCAAATGTGGGCACCCTTGTCTTGTTTCTTTTTTTTTTTAATTTTGTTTATTTATTTATGATAGTCACACAGAGAGAGAGAGAGAGAAAGAGAGAGAGAGAGGCAGAGGGAGAAGCAGGCTCCATGTAGGGAGCCCGACGTGGGATTCGATCCCGTGTCTCCAGGATCGCGCCCTGAGCCAAAGGCAGGCACCAAACCGCTGCACCACCCAGGGATCCCCCTTGTCTTGTTTCTGATCTTACAGAAATAGTTTTCAGTCCCTTGCCATTGAGTTTGATGTTAGCTGTGGATTTTTCATATGTGTTTTTTATTATGTTGAGGTGATTCCCTTCTATTTCTAACCTGCTGGGTGTGTTGTTTTTAATAATGAAAGGATGTTGATTTTTTTGCCTCAATTGAGATTTTTTTATCTTCATAATTCTGGTAAAGATATTATTTTGATTGATGTTTATATATTGAGTCATCTTTGTATTCCAGGAAAAAAATCACTTTTGGTCACAGTATATAATCCTTTCAATGTGGTGTTGCATTCTGTTTTCTAGTATTTTGTTGGGGATTTTTACATCAATATTCATCAGAGATACTGGCCTTTAGTTTTCTTTAAAAAAATTTTTTTTAAAGATTTTATTTATATATTCATGAGAGAGAGACAGAGAGAGAGAGAGAGAGGCAGAGACACAGGCAGAGGGAGAAGCAGGCTCCATGCAGGGAGCCCGATGCGGGACTTGATCCCGGGACTCCAGAATCACGCCCTGGGCTGAAGGCAGGCTCTAAACCGCTGAGCCACCCAGGGATCCCTAGTTTTCTTTTTTAAAAGATTATATTTATTTATTTGAGAGAGAGAGCACAAGCAGGAGGGAGGGGCAGCAGGAGAGGTAGAAACAGACTCCCCGACTGAGCAGAAAGCCTGATGCAGGGCTCAATCCCAGGACCCTGGGACCATGACCTGGGCCAAAGGCAGACGCTGAAATAACTGAGCTACCCAGGCACCCCTAGTTTTCTTTTCTTGTTGTATCTTTGTCTGGCTTGGTATCTGGGTAAGGCTCGCCTTATAGAATCAGTCTGGAAGTGTTCCCTCCTCTTCAATTTTCAGAAGAGTTTAAAAAATGCTAGTCTTAATTAAAAAAAAAATATATTTGGTAGAATTTACCAAAGAAGCCCTCTGGTCTAGGGCCTTTCTTTTCTTCTTCTTCTTTTTTTTTTTTCTTTCTTTTCTTCTTGAGAGAAGAAAGAAATCCTCTTCTTAGTCATAAACTACTATGGGCTGAATTGTGTCCCTGTAAAAGTCATATGTTGAAGCCCTAACACCCAATACCTGGGAATATGACTGTATTTTAGAGATGGGCCTTTTGTGTAGTAATTAAGTTAAAATAGGGTTATCAGTGAGTAATATGACTGTTGTCTTTATAATAAGAGATTAGGGCACCCACAAATACACCACATGCATGTGTACACAAAGGAAAGAGCACGTGTGAGACCCACACTGTGAGAAAATACCTGGTCTATGATATTTTGTTACGGCAGCCCTAGCAAAGTAAGCCTTGGATCTGTTCAGATTTTCTATTTCTTCATGATTCAATGTTAGTAGGTTGTATTTCTGGGAATTCATCCATTTTATCTAGGATACCCAGTTTGTTGGTATATAATTGTTCATAGTACTCTCTTTTACTCCTTTTATTTCTGTAAAATTGATAATAATATCCTCTTTCATTTCTGATTTTAGTCTCTCTGGTTTTTGACTAGAGAGAAGTATTATTGTCTAACAGTATTATGTCTTGCTAGGCTATCCCTTTTCTGGTCCTTTGATATTTTCTAGTTGTCTGTTTCTTCAGCTCCAAGTCTGGTGTACATTAGGAAAAAAAGGTAGCCCATGGAACTCACCGTAGTGTCATTTCTTGGGTACCAAGTTCCCTAGTAGATCCACCTTCTCTCCATTTTTCAGTCTTTTTTCGTTTTTTAAGAGCTCCACACTTTGACTTCTTCAAAGTCTTTTAATGTTTTTTGTTTTAATAATGAGAAGGGTTTTTAGTTGTACTTTTCAGGAGTATGGGAAAGTACTTCAACTCCATCTTCCTGGATACAAAAGTCTCTGTTTTTATAGCCACTTGTGAAATATGAAGATTGGACTAGATTATGTCTAAAATCCCTCCCCAGCCTTTTAATTTTCAGACAGATTTTCCGATTTTAAAATGACTAAGTCTTAAGTAAGCAAACATAGTCATTCTTTCTTTTACGTGAAGAGAATATAGATTAGGACTCATTGCTCACATCAAGACACAGGCAGAGCCTTCATCATTCCACTCTGCCTTTGGAGAAACTTTAGATTGCCCTAAAGCTTTCCATAGGAAAAGCTTTTTTGTTTTTTGTTTTTTGCTTTTGTTTTTGTTAAGACTGGAGTTTAAGGGTTAACTTTTTCCTGTTCTCTCTCACTGTTGGCAAACATGCTTTGGGAGCTGAGTATTTTTGCTAGCCTTCTAACATTCTAGCTACCCTATTGCCAAACAGGGGCCTAACCACTGGCATCAAGGGTTCTGGAGAGAGCAGCCCTCTCCTGCCCCCCAGGAGTTTGTCTTCTCCACCTTCCTTTCCCCCTTGGCAACCCTGTCACTGCCTCAGCCCCTGCCTTTGTTTCTTCCATGTCCCGGCTAAGGTCCACTGTTGAGGAGGACAACTTGTTTAACTCTTGTCTCATATCAGTTGTTCAGCTATATTACATTGTGATTGCATGAATTCACCTACCAGTATTTGTTGACATGGTCAAGAGTTGGCATAGACCTTCTTTAGTTCTAATCTCTAGAGTATCCTCTCAGAGTTCTTTCTATGTTATCCTCAAACCTCCCCATCCCATAGTCCCAGTGGTGTGTTAGAGCTGGTGCTCACCGGCACATGGGAGCAAACTGTTACATTTTTAGGCATGTTGTGAGCTGGCTGTTAAAAACAGTCACTATTAAAAATTATGTTAACTCATAATAATTTCTTTGTTTTTGCTTTGGTTTTTATTTTGATCAGTGAAACAATGCTTCCTTATGCGTAATAAATGCATTTTAAAGCAAATTTCAAAAACATACTTTGTCGCTTTTTAATTCTCTTACTACAGTTTTTTATTACCTCTACTCATGCATTTATTTACATCTATTTTGCCTTTATGGCAGAAATACTACAGAATGGCATCCTACTGCGTGTGTTCCCAACTTCATAGGCAGTGATATCACACTGGTAGTTTGAAACAGGTCGTTGTAGGAGTATTATAACATGGAATTTGGAAAATGCCACAAATCAGGGCTGGATGTGGGTTTTTTTTTTTTAAGATTTTATTTATTTATTCATAAGAGACAGAGAGAGAGAGAGAGAGAGGCAGAGACACAGTCAAAGGGAGAAGCAGGCTCCATGCAGGAAGCCCGATGTGGGACTCGATCCCAGGACTCCAGGATCACGCCCTAGGCCGAAGGCCGGCGCCAAACTGGATCACCCAGGGATCCCCAAGGATTTATTGTTTTGTTTACTGTGTAGACTTAAGAAAACACTGGAGAAATGTTCCTAATGCAGATTAAACTCATGTCTGTAGTTGTTACATTATAAATAGTCCAAAAATTGAAAATGTCTTATCTTCAAAACTGTCATCCACCAAGAAGGGATCCTCATGTCATTGACAAGTGAGTGGAGTGCTAACATATGTTTATGTTGTCTCACTATTTTATTCATTAATGTAAACAAAAATATCAACCAGTGTTCACGCCAGAGCTACATTCATACCATCAATGATATGAATGGCTTTTTGCTAAATTGCATACTCAACAAGCATTTCTTCATAGGCTGTTTCTGTCAAAACATGGTTGGACTGCAATTATAGGTTAGCAACTGATACAGGCATGTGGTAAAAACAAGCAAAAAGATTCTGTGAGAATCAAATTATATATAGAATTCACAATAAAATCCATTGTAAATTTTATTATTTATAAATCACGTGCTGCACATCTTATATTTATATTTACATATATGCATTATATATGTGTGTGTGTATATATCTATATCTATATATACATTTTTTAACCTAGAGAGCCAGCTGTTAAACATTTATACTCATACCACTGTACAAATTCTATATTTTTTCAAAGGACTTCGGACATCTTATTTTAAAGTTCCTTTCACAGCCAGAAGCACATTAGGCCAAGTTATAAGTGAAAATTTTCTTCACTGGACTCAATTGTTCTCAAAGCCTCCATTGTAATCCATCAATTTTCCAGCAGGTGCCACTGTGGTGTAGGGTCACAATCTGAAGGGCTCCAGGTCTGAGCTTCCTTAGAGGGGTGTTGTTGGAGTTGGATTGCTTGTAGTTAAGTTACACAGGGAGTTATCTCCTAAAGTCTCTTTATGGAAATGTAAGTCACATCCAAGGTCTGTGAAAACAGGCATCACAGTAATGGAGGCATAATCTGCTAGTTCTGTTTGTTGGCTTGTTGTGTATTTTTAACTCAGCTGCTCTGTATATGTTCTGAAGACCTAATACTTCTGTTTATCTCTAGAACTACATGCAACCTCACTATTCAAAGTGTGGTTAGTGAACCAGCATCACAGGCATTCCCTGGGAGCACATTAGAAATGCAGATGCTCAGGCCTTCCCCAGACCTACTGAATAAGAATCTGCATTTTACTAAGGTCTCCAAGGGATCTCTGTGCACATTCAGGGGAGTCTGGAAGCACCAGTGTTAAGTGGCCCATATATTGACAGTTCCCACCAGGCTGAGAACAAGATAGAAAAATACCTTCCAGCCTCATTGGTCAAGACAATGAAGTCAGTGGGATAGAGAGGGACACTTCTCCAGGGAGATGTCTGATACTCGCCTTCGTGCATGTGTGGCTGCCTCACCTTTTTCCTTTTTTATTCTGGAAAGAACTTTCCTGGGTCTTTTCCCACATAACCTGACCCAGCTAACTTCTCCCATGTTATTTCTTGCCATATCCCTTTCATACTCTCTATTGCAGTCACACTAACTTACCTCCCAATGTGACCTTCTTAAAGCTCCAATCTGATAGTGTCACTCCACTGCCTACAGTGGCTTCTCCAGCTCTTGGAACACAGACCAGGGTCTCTGCCATGTTTTACAAGGGCTTCTAGGACTCAGTCCTGACTCGCTTGCCATCTTCCTCTCCAGACCCTCTCCAACGCTTAGCTCCAACGCTTGGCTCCACTGGGCGTTTTGCCCCAGATACACTCCACTCCCACACAATTTCGGCCCTTGGCCCACTCTGTTTCCTCTCCTTTGAACGTTCTACTCCAACTCATCTATTGCCAGACTGATACTTTCTTTAAAGAATTGGGGAAGTCTATTCTACCCACACTCCCCCAGATGCCTTCAAGTCCTGTATTATATGATCCTCTCCTACTTGCATTGTCATTTCATATGCTACTCATGTTTGCTATGACTCCTTTTCAGATGTCTCTTTTCTCTGGCAGACCCTTCTCTATGAAGGAGGGGAGTATGTCTACCCTGTGTATCCAAACAGCTTGCCAGGGCCTCCAACACCCTGCAAGATCTGGTCACCATCTTCCCCCACTTGTCCTTGATCTATCTTTCTTTCTTTCTTTCTTTCTTTCTTTCTTTCTTTCTTTCTTTCTTTCTTTCTTTCTTTCTTTCTTCTTTCTTTCTTTCCTTTCTTTTTTAAGATTTTATTTATTTATTCATGAGAGACACAGACAGAGAGGCAGAGACACAGGCAGAGGGGGAAGCAGGCTCCCTGTAAGGACCTCCACATGGGGCTGGATCCCAGGACCCCAGGATCATGTCCTGAGCCAAAGGCAGAGGCTCAACTGTTAAGCCACTCAGGCATTCCAATGTCTCTGATTTTACCACCTCCTGGCACTCTTACCGCCTCCCCTTCCCTTGTTCTCCAGTTCCTCAATATACCAAGCACTTCCTGCATGGGTCTTTGTACTGGCTGACCTTTTGGTTCCAGCCCTTTCTCACTGTTTTCAGGTCTTGGAGTCTTGTGGCTATACCCTAGCTATCCTTCTAGAGGCTGACTGAATGGGAGGCGTGGTCACTTGCTTTGGTTTCAGCCTTGTACCACATCTACCTTTTGGTAGATGATTTTGTGGTCTGCCGACACACACAAAATAGCTGACCCATCTTGTGTATATTTGACAAAGGTGTAACTCTGGGCCAAATTCCTTCCTTCTGGAACACCAGGTCACTAAGGTTCACTTCTACACAAGCTCAGACCTGAAGATGTAGAAGAGAATAGAGAAAAGGTCACCCTTACCTTTGGAAAATAAAGAACAAAGAAGACTTGGAAAGTGGGGGCAGTTAATGGTAGGGAGCATTGTTATTTTTTGGCCTCTCTGTCTAGGAGAAGTGGCTAAGGGCCCTTCCTTCTTCATTACTCACGAGTTTACAAAAATCATATTAGGGGAGAAGCTAAAATGAAGCCAAACAATCCAAGCTGTGCTTTCCCTTAGCGTGACAACAGAATCGTTGCTTAGAGAATAAATGTGTGTCTCCGTTCTTTCCTTCATTCAGCTCCCTGCTTACAGAACACTCACTCTACACAATGTCTTGCTTTTGGGCTCATAATCTTCTTTTTCTTAAGCCAACTACAACACTTAACCACTCCAAATCTTGATCCCCTGATGAATTCATCCTTCAAAGCTTTCAAGTCAAACTGTCTGCTCCTCCGGGAAACCTTCCATGATTCATTCCCTACGAAGAATTCCTCACTCTCCCTATGTTGATGTGTACAGTTTTATTCACACTATTTAGTTTAATATGTAGTTAATTCAATTGAACAAATATTTGCGAAGTGTCTAAAGTGTTCCGGGAAGTATGTGAGCTGTTGGAATTATAAATGTGAAAAAAACCACAGCACCTCCTCCCAAAGGGTTTGAAACTGGTCTGGGAAGTCCACTTTAGATGGACAAGAGAGAATGAAAGTCACAGACGGAGAGATGTGCAATGTCACAATGTGTCCGGGAAAGCAGTCCCTGGTTTGGAATGAACGGAGCACAGATTTGAGGAAGGGTTGGAAGAGGGAGCATGGTGGGAGATGGAGGGAGAATAGGCGACAACAATAATGTTAACGTTAATATTAATATTAACTACAGGGGCATCCAGGTGGCTCAGTCAGGCTAAGCGTCTGCCTTCAGCTCAGGTCATGATCTCAGGGTCGTGGGATTGAGCCTTGTGTCAACTCCCTGATCAGCGGACAGTTTACTCTCCCCCTCCCTCCCTAAGCACCCTAGCCCCCAGCTTGTGCTCTCTCTTTTACTCTCTTTCTCTCAAATGAATAAATTAGACCTTTAAAAAATATTAACTACAACTGCGTTTGTCAGGCACCAAGCCAAGTAGTTCACAGTAGCACAGAGATGTTAAGTAATCTGCACAACACCACACAGTTTGTTAGTAGTAAAGCCAGAATATGATGTGCAGTGTGAGAATGTGAATCTTTTTGTAGGTAAATTATCAGGCCCACAAGCATTTATTAGACACCTTTAATATATGAGATACCCTTCTAAGTTAACATGTTTGTCTGTCTTCCCTATTGGTTTGTGATTCCTCTGTGGGATGGAAATTATTATATTTATCCTTGTCAATCCCCTATACCGGAGAGATCTTGGAATGAGGCAGCCATAATGAAATTGTGGTTCCTTGACCCTTTGCATCCTCACCTTACAGAAAGCAGTGCCTTTCTCTCTAGGCTCAGAGCCCTCTGTCATCATCACTAAACCCCAGGGTCTTCCCTTCAGTGCTAAGTCTTTACTACTGAGGCAATTTATAAGGTAGAAATGATTGTTTTTCTTTTTTTACTTCCTTAGGTCATGCTTTTGCATAAGTGAATCTTTGGACAGAAAGCAACTCAAATGTTCTTTGAAGAGTAAAGACCCATTTATAAGAAATACCAAAGGCTTAGTGTTATATCGATGGCAGACTAGAAATGTTAAATCTTGCAAGAACACCTCATTATGAACACTCATAATTCTTGGCTGCCTACATTTACTTAAGAGTAAAATGGAAATGAGGGGGGTTGTAGCACTGGGGACTCCAAGTCACATCATGTGATGAACAGGACAATCAGCCTCAGGTTCCCTTTGCAGTGTCAAGCAGTTGTGTTATAGATATAATGGTTGTGGGTCCAGTAGCAGAATAAGAACAAGAAGTATTAAGGAAAGAAAGTTCCCAACTTTCCTGATTCTACATAAAGATAAGTGCCTTTTAATAGACTTTCTGGGAATTAGATGTTGTCTAAGAAAGTTCTACTGTTGTTTTGCTTTCTGAAAACCTGCTTCTAAAAATTACTTGTAGGCCTTCTAAGTGTCCTGTGTTTCGAATTTTCCTATGGATAAGTATGACTGATCGATAGCAATACATCTTCCCCACCATTTTCATTCTGAGATACTTACTTATTTCCAAATTTTTTCTCCACATGATTCCTAGAGATGAAAAAGGAAAGGAATTGACTGGCAAAAATAAGATAATTGACACAGAAATTTGAGATGTGGTACACTGCTGGAAAAGCACAGACAGATGTCAGCGTGTGCAATTGCTGGAGATTGTGTGCACAGCCTTATGGTCTTTGGAAAAGTCTAATATATTTTAATTTTCTGTCCAGTAGGCATTACACAAAATACCTAAATGTTAGGCAAAATATCAAAATTCTTAGTAAAATGTCAATGAGCAAGTTTAACAAAATAAATTTAAAAATTTAAAAGGGTTTTTACTGATGTATAGGTGCCTGCACAGCATCCCTTCCTCAGGGGAGTACCCCTCTCTTACTCCCCAAGTCTCTGTGGGTGCAGCTCTGCCATTTATCAGGTGACATTTTCTTTCTCTTGACAGATTTGGGTGTGGGTACACAATACAGAATAGCCAATCAGTGGTCTAGTCTCCCTGGCAATGGTAATTGGTTCATGTTTGGGCAAAGGACTCACCAGAGACAAAAGGTTGTGGCTTCTATTTCTTTGCCAAAAAGGCTGGGGAGGCAGATTTTTAGATCAGGCCTTAGCCAGTGCCTGAAGGTGAGCAAAACAGATAGGTAGCTCTGATGAGGGCTGCTTGCTCATGGATTGCCCCCTCCAAAGGATCTGTGCCCAGAGACCACTCTTATGGCCAACTCAACGTTCCCCTAAAGAACCACCTACGTGTGGAAGATTATGGCCGCAGCAGCAGGCTTCTTCTTCCCACCTCTCTCCCTTTGCACCCTATTCAGAGATTTCTGAATAAGTCAGTGGCTTTGTTGTGCTTACAGACAAAGGAGAAGAAAGCCCTCCCTGGATAACTTCTCAGGTTCCAACCACTTCATGCTTTCATAGTTGGGGTTAAGTGTGGGCACAACTAGGGGCCCAGAGGAAATCTTGTATCAGCTCTGAATCACTCTGAGTCTATGAGATGCCACTGGAGGGGCTGGCCCTTCTCAGGCAGGCTGCCCTGGAAATTCTGATTCACCAGGACACATTCAAGCTGTCTTGAATGAGTTTATCAGCTTCGGATCCACTTGAGAGATAAGAAAACAAAACTGCTACTCTTCCCAGAAAAGAGTTAAATTGTTAAATGAGAAGAGTGATTTATACTTTGGGCTGGCACCTTCAGCGTGCAGTTCAGACCGCCCTATTGAATGGTCTCTGCTTATTAACAGAAGGAGCAAAGAAAGAAAAATGGAGTTAATGTTACAATAGATACATGACAGAGCCTCTGGCTTCCAGGACCGGCTTGAAATGAATTAAAGCCAAATTATACCAACAAATCTGTCACGCTGCCCTGAAAACAGGAAGTCTAGGTTGGGCCAACAGGAATTAGTCACGGCACACACTGGCAAACCTACTAGACCAGGAATGAAAAATGTGCTTCGTCTGCAAAAATTTACTTTTGGAATTTGTACAGGGTTTTCCATTACCCACTTTCTTTTCTCCAAAGGCTAGTCATCAAATAATGCTTGGCTTACTCAGGCTTCTGCTGCACCATGAAGTGTATGTATCTGTAGGTGAAGTGGGATCCCAACTAGATGTGTACCTTGAGATAAGTGATCTCATCTCTCTGGACCTGCGTTTTATCTTCTGAGAAACAAAATGAGGTTGGCATCTCACGGTTCTGGGACTTTAATTTTTGGAGGGATTAGGAAATAATGTATTGGACATTTGTTGTACACCCAAAAGTGTTCAGTGCTATGCTGACAAATGGTGAAACAAAATGAAGATTCGGTCTTTTAAAGAATTTCCCATGCCTACAGGGAGATGTATGTTTAGAAAAATGTATTATAAAAACAGTGATAAGGCCAACAGAAGTGTATATATATATATATATATATATATATATATATATATATATATATTTATAGCACTTAAGAGTGTGTCAAAACTTTTTTTTCCCAGCCCCAGAATTGTAGCCAAGGCCTAAATCTGGACAAAGGCCCTACAAGCATCAGATTCCAAAGAAACTCTTGAGTTAGAGAGGCCAGCACTGCTTCCCTGGGGTTTTTTGGAGGGGCCAGAGTAATGCCGGCCCTACCTCTACCTACCCTTGTGGGGGAGAGGGGAACAGGGATGTAGACGTCTTGTCTGAGTGAACAGTGCAGTGTTCCAGGTGAAAGACTATTGTCTTCCAGCCCTAAAGCCAATAGAGTGTGGTTCTAACAGAATTTCTTGTAAAGATTGGAAGTAACTTCAAGAGATGGAAGTTGCCATCTCATTCCTTGGCTGAGTGTGTGCTGAACTGTCAGCCTTCTGGAAGCACCCTGATGCTCCTGTATACAGTGAATGTCTTAAGGGTTATTGGAGGAGTGTGCTGAAGTTCTAGGGCACAGACATACATGGTCTTTTTCAGTCCCAGAATCTCACATGTACACTGAGGTTTGCAGACATACTTAAACCAAGAGGCTTTAGATATAGAGATTTCTGAGGATGAAAGGCCTATTGAAATGGGCTGTCCTAAAAGGCTTAAACAGATCATAGTATCAGGTGGTTGGGAAAAAGATGGGGCCAGCTGTGTCTCATCCTGGTTTTTCATAGGCTGTAAAGGGTATAGGAGGGGATTCCAACAACCAGAGGACTTCAGAGTCCTGGTGGCTCTACGTGAAGAGTACCAGGTTTAATTGAGAAGTAGCACTGTAAGCTGGCCTAGTAAGCCTCTGTACCAAACAATACATTGTTGTACCTGGAGATGCAGCTGGGGTGTGTGGAGATGGTGGCACTCTTCTGGGAGAAGTCCTCAGTGATGGAGGGTGCTGGCGTAAAGCTAATCTTTTTCTAAGAATACCACCATGCCCGTGACTTAGAAGCCACCAGCACTGGGTGGAACTAGATTGAACCAGAGTGAGTCTGAGGAGAGTCCCTTACCATGCAAGGGGATTCTGCCTCCACTAACCCTTCTTCCTTCTCTCAACACCAGAGGAACATTAGGCTAGAAAAAGTGGAACAGGAATCTCTTGAATCAAATCAAGAGATTTTTTGGTATCTAACTGGTAATAAAAATTCACCGAATCTGCTTCATGTTGTTAAAGGAGCTACTGCCCAGTGGGGAAGAAGGAATCAAGGTAGCCTTGTTGAAGGTTTTTTACTGGTGTAAAACTATTATTTTTTTAATTTACTGGAGTAAAAACAAAACAGCTCCATATTTATACCCCAGTAAGCTGAGAAACTTTAAAAATTAAGTTAAAACATCATGATGGTGCGACTAAGTATGCTTGGGAACATTCAAGGACTCATCATCAACTGGAGGAGATGGGTTCCATTAACTTTAGGACAAATCATAACTGGTAGGTGAGAGAGGTACAGATAAGATGTGAGAGGGAAATGGAAGTGGACCAGATGAATTCTGGTTGGATGTGGACTGCTACTCCGATAAGGTGATATTTGAGTTGGAGGTGAGAAACTTGAGAGAAGGACAAAAAGGTGGGCTTTTTAGATCCAAGGACCAGAACAAAGAGACACAAATTGAAGCATGTGAGTAGTAGGTGATGGCTGAATGAGGAAGGGAGAGGAGGAGTGTGAGAACTGGAATAGAACTCAAGGCCTTCCCAATATGGCTCAGTCCTCCTTTTCAGCTTTTTTTTTTAAGATTTATTTTATTATTAATTTTTAAAGATTTTATATATTTACTCAAGTGAAAGAGAGAGAATGAGGAGGGGGAGAAGATAGGCATACTCTATGCTAAGCATGGAGCCCGAAGTGGAGCTTGATCTCATGACCCTGAGATCACCACCTGAACTGAAACCAAGAATCAGATGCTTAACCGACTCCTTTGCAGGTGCCCCCCTCCTTTTCAGCTTTAAGGATTATAGACTTCATACTTGCAGACAAATAAAAGCCATTGAATATGTTTGATAACATATTTTGGAATACTTTAATGATATGACTCTGGCAATATTACAGAGTCAGAGTCAGAGGACAAATTGATCAGAGAAAGCATGGGCATTCGCCATACTTCTCTACAGAAGCAACACGTGTCTGAGAGAGTGTGACAATGAGGAGGAAGACCAGACAGCAGCCTGGAATTATCTGAATGTGACTGGAAGGTGGTAAGAGCCTTGTGAGAAAGAGCAGTGCCGTGTGACTTCCACCTTGGCCTATTAACATAGGTGACCCTGCTGTGAATCATGGAATGGGAAAGAGATTTGTTGATGAGGAAAAATAATGATAATCGACTCTTAATAAGTATCCAGTATGTACTGGCACTTTTCTGAGTGGTTTATGCACACTGGGTCATTTAATCCTAACCACAACCTTAGGAATAGATACTATTTTACAGAAGAGATAAATTTGGTTTCATGCATGTCACATTGGAGGTGCTTATTTGACAATCAGATAGATGTACAGTACGGGTTTGGGAATCTCTTTCTTGAATTTAGGAGGTGCATTGTGACACTTGAGAGAATCCCATAGATAGTAATCCTTGCATCCTGAAAGCATATCCTTTTATAGCAGTGCGACAGACCCTGTGAAACTGGGAAATCCACCTCTAAAAGAACAGGGAGGAAAGGAATATGGCAGAGACAGCTAGCTGCTCACATAATCCATGTCTTCTTCGGGAGCACCCAGCTAGGTGACATTTCCCAGCCTCCCTTGCAGCTAGGTGTGGGTGACTTCTAGCCAGAGGAATGCAGGAGCAGAATCACTGTGGCAACCCTTCATATGGGTTTTCCCCTGCTCCTTTCCCCTTCCAGTTGATTGGGAATGGAGACATCCAGAGAGACTGTGGACATCATATGTATTTGACAAAGCCTCCATCAGCCTAGTTTTCTGAGTGACCATGTAGTGTCACTCAGAGACACTCACTGTCATCACCAGCCCTGATCACTTGAAATTGCCTGGGCTGCTAGGTGAGAAAGAAATATGTGTCTATTTGTACTTGAGTCATTACATATTCCAGAGTCTCCTTGTTACAGTGGTTACTACCCTAACCAAAGCAGAGGTGTGCAAAAGTGACTACGATACACTAAAGAGGGATGAGCACTTTACTATGCTGTAGCATTTTAAGTAAAATTCATGCTTCTTTCCCAAGGGAGCATATGCTTAGATTAGATTTGTAGAATAAGCCAATAAAGTGACTTCATTTTTAATAACATTCTCACAAAACTTAGTGAAGATCTAAGTTCCAGGGTGACTTTTTATAAAAAAAAACTGTTTTCCCCAAATCCATCCCCAGACTTCTGATTTGGTCTGCTTTGAAGTAGGTGCAAGCCTGCAATGAAACCTTACATCACATGCTGCAGGAACCAGCTCTTTGCTTACTTCAAGGCATCTGACTTGCACATGCTCTGCTCTGTACAATATATGAGGTTTCCCTTTCTTTGCAGGCACAGCACAAAGGGAAGGTCAATCAGCACATAATTGTAGGAACATTGCTGTGTTGAAAGCAGACTTCATTACCCTTTGTGAATGCTACCTGATATTGACTGAGGAATCATAAGGAGGAAAAAATTTAATGCGTCCTGCATATTTTGTAAAGCAATGTGCTGTGATTACCGTGAAGGATGTATTAGAACTCTGGTTGACAATGAAGCACTTTTCCAACAGCATTTTACACAGGAATATTGTAATAGGAATTACAGACACAAAGTACACTGTCCAAATCATCAGGACACACATTTTAGGCATATTCTAGGACCAGCTACTAAGACACGATTCAGACGCATGACTTACTGCAAATTACATCTCAATCTACTGCAACTTTTAACTCTCTGAGTTTGTGTGTGCATGTGCGCATGCACTACCTTGTGAGCAGAAGGCCCGCAGAGACTGGACAGGGAAATGAAATGCCTAAAGGGGCCACTAAATAGGCCTCACCCACTTGTAAAATCGGCATCCTCTGCATTAAGATAAGATTGGGTGGCAAAATGCTTAATTGTCATTTAAACAAAACAGAGCCTCACATATCAGGAAAATGCACCTTGGAAATAAAGACTTAAGTCACAGTGAGCTCCAAAGGAGAAAAGGAGGAACTTAATGCACCCCCATCATCAAGCATATCTGAGAGACAGCCAGTCTCGTAAATTTCACATCAACTTAGTTTGGCCTCTAAACCAAATCTGACTTAATGCTATTTGTAGATATAGATTGCTGTCTTTTTCATTACCGTTATCAAATGATGCATTTGCGGCTCAGCTCCGAGCTCCTTGACCCATTAAGTGGATTAGATTGCCTGTTGCCTTTGTCTTTTTGGCTTTTGCTTTATCCTCAAATATTCTACTCTCCTATACTACGTGTATAACATACACACATTATTATGTATGACATGCACAGACACATGCCTGCAATCCCAATTAGCCCGGCGACCCCAGCGCTTCTGTTTTTTAAGAGGGCTGTGTTCAAATCTCTTATCAGAGTCATCAATCCTTTCCCGTAGCAGCAGCAGCAGCAGCCGCAGCAGCTGAAATCCTCTGAGAAATGGAATGTCACAAGCCCAGCTCAGGGCTCCTTGTAGAGCTACACTCAGCAAATTGCAGATTATGCTCCCTATTAAGCTCCTGGCTGGGGCATCATGGTAGATTCCTTTTCAGGAGGAGCTTATGCCTGCCCCCACCCTGTCTCTGTCTCATGCATGATAATCACAAACCCATAAGGACTGCAGCAGTAAAAAAAGAAATGGCTCTGGAGAAGCCCTGATGGGGTTTTTACCATGAAAATAGATGCTCTTGTACATATGGGGAAAAGTCAAAGGCGGAAAAAATAAAAGAGGGAGACAAAGACCAAGGATTTGTTCCTGACTCTTGGAGCCAAAGTATACTTCTAGCAAAGTTTGCTGTAGACACAGTCAACTTCCATGATTGGCTGAATACTGAGGTTCTGCCACGTGTGATATATACTGCTGGGTACTGCGGATGCAGCTCTGAGCAAGACAGGTGCTCTCAGCAGCAGCTGGTTCAAGGGGACACATAGTTAAACAAGTAATCTTAGTAAAATATGGCAGCAATTTCTGTGATACATGTTCTTAAATGAGCATTCAGAAGGGGTTCCTACTGTGTTCTAAGGAAATGGGGGTTCTGAGCCCAGTTCCAATGTAGTGGTGGCACTGGGGGAGTTTCCCACACACTACCAAGCAATTATTGGACACCAGGTGAGTGCCCTACAATTCAACTCAATTCCCACACTATTTTTACCTAGAGAGAGAGCATCAAGAACCCACAGCATCAGTCCTATGAGACTACTCCCCCTTTTATCAGATGCCAATCACAAGTCCAGGTTGTCATCTGTGCTTCTGACTGATCGGGTCTAGATTGGGAGTTCCAAACCTCCTCCTTGGGTTTGATATATTTGCTAGAGGATTTCAAGGAGCACAGAGAAACATTTTACTTACTAGGTTACTGGTTTATTATTAACAGATATAACTCAGAACAGCCAGATGGAAGAGATGCATAGGGCAAGGTATGGGGAAGGGGCATGGGGTTCCATGCCATCCCTGGGCCCTGCCACTCCCCCAGCAGCTCTACACATTAACCAACCTGGGAACTTTCTGAAACTGTTTTTTGTTTGTTTGTTTATTTTTTATGGAGGCTTTGTTACATTGGCATGATTGATTAAATCACTGGACATTGGTGTTTTATTCAACCTCTAATTACTCTCCTTTCCCCAAAGGTCAGGGGGTAGGAATGAATGTTCTACCTTCTAACTGCATGGTTGACTATGGTGGCAACCAACCCCATCTTTAGGTATGGTCCCAAAGTCACGACATTAGTGTAACAAAAGCAACTCTATCCCTCTCATCAGGAAATTCCAAGGATTTCTGTGTCAGAAACAGGTCAAAGACCAAACATATACTTCTTTTTTTCTCCAGTTTTATTGAGAAATACGGATATACATCACTGTATATATTGTGAAATCATCACCACGTAGGTTCAGCTAACATCTATCTTCTCATACAGATACAATTAAAAAGAAAAGGAAGAAGAAAAGGATCAAGGAAAAAAGATTTTACTCCTTGTGATAAAAACTGTTAGGATTTATTCTCTTAACAATTTCCCTATATATCTTACAGCAGTGTTAGCTGTAGTCACCATGTTGTGCATTATATCTTTAGTACTTATTTATCTTATAACTGGAGGTCAAACCTTTTGACCACCTTTCTCCAATTTCTCATCCCCAACCTCCTTCTTCTGGTAACCACAAGTCTGATTTTTTTTTTTTCCTCTGAGTTTATTTTTTTGTTTGTTTGTTTTGCCTTATTTTTTTAGATTCCACATATGAGTGAGATCATACAGTATTTGTCTTTCTTTATCTGATTATTTCACTCAGCATAATGCCTTCAAGATCCACCATGTTGTCACAAATGGTAAGATTTCCTTGTTCTTTTTTTAATGGCCAAATAAAATTCCATTGTATACATATATATCACAACTTCTTTTTTTTTTTTTTTTTATTTATGATAGCCACAGAGAGAGAGAGAGAGAGAGGCAGAGACATAGGCAGAGGGAGAAGCAGGCTCCATGCACCGGGAGCCTGACGTGGGATTCGATCCCGGGTCTCCAGGATCGCTCCCTGGGCCAAAGGCAGGCGCCAAACCGCTGCGCCACCCAGGGATCCCTATCACAACTTCTTTATTCATTCACGCATTGATAGACACTTAGGTTGTTTTCATACCTTGGCTGCCATAAATAATGCCTTCTGTCACAATCAGAGTCTCAATGGTCAAACCCCACAGATTCCCCTGCAATCCGTTTGGTAAGAGATTTGTAGGGGCTTCCACAAAGTGGCCCATATTACTGGAGGTGGTGCTTGCTGTTCCTTCTGGGTTCCCTTTTCCCACTAGAGGAATCAGAGGCTTAGGAGAGACCTCTCATGGTACTACACTGGCCTGGGGAAGGGTAATGTGATCAACATGTAGTGGCTTTTCTTACCCTTCTAATGCATGTGTCTTGGTCTCTGAGGTGCAGGAGGGGTGCTTCACCCTCATCTCTGTCTTAGAATTCTCCCAGTGCTGTCTTGTTCTTGAGTACCTGTCAGTTGTTCTTTGTGACAGTGAGTAAAGTCAGGAATGACCTATGCTGCCATCTTGATGATGTCACTCCTATATTGTGAATCATAATATTACATAGGGGAATCAAGGAAAGCTGCTTGAGAAACTGACATTTGGGCTGAGGCATGCAGAACAGAAAATCTATTTCCCGAGGAGACTTCCCTGTCTTTGGGTAAATAATAAGGGATACTTGTAGCTTGTCTCCAAAGTGGCCACTGTCAATTCCTTTCCTCCCTCACAGACTTGCATTTCTTCATTGAGAAGTGGAATCTGTTTCTTAAGAAATAATTAAAAAAAAAAATCTGGGCTAGTCTTAGTGACTTGGACAGATACTGTAATATTGCAAAAGAGATGTTATAGAAGTTTCAATAACATCTTTGGAGAAATCCAGTGACCAAGTAAGAAGTCCAGCTATCCTGAGGCCACCATGCAGTGAGATGCTATAGTGGTATGCAGATGTCTTAGAGGTGAGGTTGATATGTCATTGAGATGGAGATGAGAGAGAGAGAAGAGACCAGGTAGCATCATGGCTCTAGATATGTGTGTGAAGAAGCCATTTTGGAGGTGATTCACCATTCCCAGTTGCTCTAGCTTATGCCTAACATATGAGCTTATTGTTTCTATAGCTTCCTATCCTTGAGTCTAGGCTGATCCTGTCACTCATTTTTGGCCAATAATATGTGGTAGAACTGAACTGAGAAGCCTTGAATCTTTTGCCTGGGCCTCTTGTAATGCTTACTTGTCTTACTCTCCCTCTTGAAATCCAGGTGCCATGATATAGGAAGCCCAAACCCTAGGGAAGCCATGTGCCGGCACTCTGGCCACTCTGGCTTAAAGGCCCAGGTGAGCTTCTAGCTGAAAGCCAGCACCAACTGCCAGCCACATGAATGAGCCATGTTGGTCTTTAGCCTAGTCAAATCTCAGATGGCTACATAACCCATCTGATATGATAGATGCCAAGTGACAATTGTCTAATTCTAATTATCATTGACCATGATCTTATTTTGCTCTACGTCAACTTTGAGTGATATCTTCCTCTTAAATCATTTTGAGAAGTGAAGATATTGAAGTTGCAGTGTAAGGAGGGGTATAATTCTAACACTAGACCAAAAAAATGTACATCAAGCGCCTCTTCTATATGTGTTAGTAATCAAAGCATCAGTCAATCCACCAACAAATAAGTTAAATGACACTTTATATATGACATATATATGGCATAATCCCTATTCTTAGGTTCCCCAAGCATTTCCTAATAAAGTCTTTCTAGGCAATGGGTGGGAAAACACAAAGTCCTGAGCAGGAGGAAACTGTATAGTCTATCACAGTGTCTGGCACATGGTAGTTCTTTACTAATTCTGTGAATGAATCATGTGGGAACTCAGTGCCAAACACTGGTCACCAATTCAAGTCCAGGTGTGGCCTTACCTTCTGCAGCTCTTAAAGATGATACATGCCTCAAGGGCCTGCCTATAAGTCAGAAAGTTCTTCAAACAGTGTCAGGATCAGGGAGGTCAGGATTGAGAATATTTTATATATGTGTGTGTGGACACACATATATAATATAATTTATATAATTATACATTTATACACAAATATAAACATGTATGTGTATATATAAATATAAATATAAAAAATATATATGTATAAAACCTTGTCTGCTTCTTGCTCTTCTTTCTTTTTGTGCAAGGTAATGTGTTAGACATTATAGGATTTATATAAATGTCTGTTTCTAGTCTCCTAGCCTGAAGTCTTGAGAGTACCCAAGATTCCGATTTACTCAATCCTCCCTTTTTTAAAAGGTTGAGAGAAATAGTATACTATGGAGTAGTTTAAACTTTAGAAGGAAAGATCTTCAATAAATACAAAACAGCACGAAGTAAAATAAGCCTAAGTACTTTACTGCACTATGGAATTCTTACATGGAAACTAAGACATAGAGAAATAGGGACTGTCCCCGAAAATAGGTAAAGGGGTGATTTATGCCCAGATCATCAAAAGATCCAGCTCCCCAACTCTTCTGATACTTTGCCTGGAATTTCACCATTAGAGGCATTTTGTTGGAATTAGCATTTAATTCATCAGATGTTCACAAATACATTATACAAAAGTAGTAATGTAACCATTGGGAAATCAGCAGAGTAATGTCATGAATACAAGGGAGGTGACTGAAGTGAGGATCAAGAATGGAGAGGTGAGGGGAGCCTGGGTGGCTCAGATGGTTAAGTGTCCACCTCTTGATTTTGACTTAAGTCATGATCTCAGGGTTGTGAGATTGAGCCGAGTTGGACTCCAACTAAGTGTGGAGCCTGCTTGGGATTCTTTCTCTCCCTCTTGCTCTGCCCCTTCCCCCTGCCTTCCATCTCTCTCTCTCTCTCTCTCAAAAAAGAAAAAAGAAAAAAGGAGCAGTGAGGCTGCAAGCATTGGGGTCTGTTGGGGAAAATGAAGATTCTACCTAGGAACTCCAGTCTGGGACTGTGGGTACTAGGGCAGCATGATGGGAAGAGGGAGAAGATATTGAGCATTTGCTACATATATTTGCTCCAAAGTTGCCTTCAAATGGAGAATCAGCCAGAATAATTACAGTGAATCCCTCAAGATAGGAATATAGGACAGGGGAATGGAATGGTGCAAGATACAGGGATAGAAAAGACTCACTGATCTACTTTAATCTGTATCACCATTTCTCACATTCACCAATGTGCCTAAGTTTTTATTTAATAAGATGTTTTTTAAAATTTGCTCGACTGTTTTATATTATTTTCATTTGCTGACCACAGCTGTAACCTCAGAGAGGAGATGCTTCCCCTTCATAGCCAGTTTTTTTTTGTGCTTTCCAATGTAGAAAAGACAGAAACTTGTCTTGCAAAGAGAATCTTAGAAAGCTCTCCTGACCCCACCCATCATTGCCACCAGCTTCATAGGAGTAGCAAAGCAGCTTCTCAAGACCCTCTCTAATCTCCGTAGTGACCCATTTCCCCCAATAAATAGTAGATTGGTGACAGGAGATTTAGGATGAACAGCCTGCCCTCCAAGCATCACTGCCACATTAGCACTGGCTTCTGCCTCCAGGTAGATCTGCGTGTTCTTGACATTTGGCAGACAGGAAAATAATCCACCTCCGTCTACATAATTAGACAGTATCAGGAAAACCCAAAGTTGCATGAAAACTAAGAACCTTGGGCGGCCCGGGTGGCTCAGCACCGCCTTCAGCCCATGGTGTGATCCTGGTGACCCGGATCGAGTCCCACGTCAGGCTCCCTGCATGGAGCCTGCTTCTGGCTCTGCCTGTGTCTCTGCCTCTCTCTCTCTCTCTCTCTTTCTCTCATGAATAAATAAATAAAATCTTAAAAAAAAAAAGAAAACTAGGAACCTCATCTCTATCTAACTATAGCACATATGTTACTTTAAAGAAAAAATAGGAGATGTCCCTGGACTTAAATGATTCACCATAAAAGCAGTGTTAAAGGAAAGAATTAAATATATTTCTTAGGATTTTGGCAGGTGGGGAGGGTTGCAGGGACAGGTTCTTAATTAGCTCAATGTAAAAAGGGAACTTATTCTTCAAATGCCAGAGATCTCATGGAATCCAAGATCAGGATTGGAGATGGGTCCCAGCAACAAATGGAACGAACAGCAAAACTCATCACAACCATCTCTATCTTTTCATTTATTCCTCTCAGTTTCTTGTTTTTCTTTCTTCAAATTGGCTGCCTCTATCTCTCCTGAATACAAGGTGGAAACGTAGTCATGGAGTACACAACTTTAAAGCATATGCTACAGGTAATGGAAGTCTACCAGCTTTAAGCTCCAGCCTTAAGTCCAAAAATGGTGGAAGAGCCTTTGATTGGCTTGCCTCAGGTCAGGGGTCATGGCCACAATCACCCTGGAGCTAGAGTCACACAGGATAGATGGGGTGTCCCTGAGGTAACTGTATGCATGATGACCATGAGGGTGGGAGTGAGGGAACAGGAGTTAAGCCACTAGAAAAACTAAAGAGCCAGGCAGGCAAACAATGTAGCCAATACAGAAACCTAAAGGCAGCACAGCAGACCATGACCATTATGAGACTACTTCTCTAAGAAATGCGTGCTCCCCAGTTCTGTTTAAGGATCCTTCCATTTAAAGGAACAGAGATACTTGTTTAATCATGACCGAGACTTCTCCTAACTCCTTACTGATGATACTGAAGTAGCAGATTTTTCTCTCTTACATCCCATACTTCATAGCCTCTCCTGCTCTCAGAATGACTCTTAGGGGGGGAATGACAACACTGTCCCCTTACCTTCAGATTTCCCCTTTCAACCATCATGGCTCTCTTGGCTTCTCATCTGTCATTCCCGTGATTGAGGGGAGACATGTGGGAGTAGGTGGCATAGAGAACCACCTTTGGTATCACCAAGTGTTGTAGATTTGCCGGGATGTTTCATTACCCATGGAGCCCACTCATTTAAGCAATTAGGGATTTGGGTCTTGGGCATTTCTAGGGATTAATGGCCAGTAGCAAAAACTCACTGCTTACAGTCTTGTCAAGGGCTGTTTATCAACTGGAAATGACCTGCTTTAAGGTGACTGATTATGTTTAGTTGGCAAATTAGATGAACAAGAGCATATATTCATTTTGAGTGAGTCAAGGAAGACAGTAGAGTGAAAAGTTTACTTGGGCAAGACTAGCTTCTCGGTTGGCCATTTGAAGCATTTGCCCTTGGTTTTAGACACAGAGGTCCTCTCTGTAAATGTTCTTTTCTTTTAGAGGACCATAAAATACTGAAATAAGAAAATGAGAAAAATATCTGCATCACTGTTGTGTAGGTATTTAATCCTAAAGCTCAGCAGAGATAAGAAGTTGTGTGATGCAGTGGAAAGAATAATAGTTCAAAAGCTGGGACCAGAATTCTAGACCTGACTGCCATTCCTTACCCTTGTGACCATGATAAAGTCATCTCACTTCTAAGTTTATTCATGTCCCAAATAAGGCATGTGGAAGCAGTGCTGTAGAAGGGACTCTAGCTCTGCCATTTTGTAAGTATAGCTATAGACTATCATCATCAAGTTACCTAGAGAAGATCTGATACAGTCAGCAATACGATGTTATACTTATTTAATGCCTTTTTTTTTTTCCTAAGGCAGTGAAGGAATTCCTTACGCACTGGTCATGTGGGCTATTCAGCGACTTTATTTTGGAGACTGAGTCAGTCGCCTGTGAAATGCCACACTTCCTGTTCTTGCCATTCCTGTTTCAGCACCTGATGTGCCCACCCTCTTAATGCTCTTCAACTGGTCTTGTTCATAGAAAGCCCTTACCACTAAGCCCATAAGCCCACCACACTGGGAAAGTTTTATTTCATGGCTGCCAGATTTGGAAGAGGGTTCTGAAAATGGGGTGGGCTGTTGACAAAAGGAATTGACCTTGGTTAAGGTATCAGAGTATGGAGCCTCAGCAAGCTCACAGAGCTGGAAGGGAAAGATGTGTCACTGGGACCTTCATGCTTAGGTCACAATGAAAACTGGATAGCCAGGACAAGGGAAAAATAGTTCCTTGTTGGAAAGGCAAGTCAGGACCTATGGTGTCATTGTGGCATTCAGATGATGAAATTCTCTTCTTCAGAGAACAATCTTTTCCCAACCAAAAATGCACAATGCATTTTGTGCATCCAAAGCCATAATTCTAATAGGCATTTTATGGAACAGCTATGAACACTTAACTCACCTGGATCCCACAGTAGCTCTGTGAAGCAATGAGAAAGTTGAGGCTTATCTAGGATAAATAATGTTCCCAAAGTCATGCAGCTGAACTCAGATACTCTTTCTTGACTGTCTGATTCCAGAAACTGTTATACCACACTGTTTATCTAGGGGGAAGCAGAGCAGGTAATTTGCCTCCAGACAATTGGGATTAAATGATGAATTTATGTATTTAATGGAAGCTAACACTTAAGTGGTGTTCACTGTGTGCCAGCGACTTTTTCTATGCTTTCCACATATGAACTGATTTAATGCTTACTATGTGCCTTGGACATAGTTACTATCACTAATTTCATTTTATGGAGTGAAAGGGAGCCACAGAGCAATTGAGTAACTAATCCAAGATTCCACAGCCAGCAATTGGTGGATTTTATATTTGTGCCTCTTTTGATGATTTGTCCCTGTTGATTTTGGAAGGCAAGAAATTAAAAAGAACATCTTGGAATTGGATGTAAGACAGTTTAACCTCCATACCACACAGTTTAATTTTCATAAGACAGGGCAGGCCAGTGAAAAGAGAATATGAGTTTTCTCTGTGATCCCACCTTCAGCTGAAGAGGCTGCAGGACAGGCACACAGCCTGCTCTCACTCTGAAACAGTGGGATTCACCTCTGGCAAGGGAAGCAAAGGACAGAAACATAAGCTGCCATCAATTGATTTCTTTTTAAACATTAGAGGGGAAAAAAATAGGCAGATGATAACTCAGCACTTTAAAGCTTTGCAGATTGGGATGGTGTTAATGAAATCTCTAGGAAAAAGTAGGCAGAGTTAGATGGAGCAGAAGAGGATATCTAGAGGTCATTACATGCTGTGAGTCCTGACTGTCACAGCTACTGCCCTAACTCGTTAAATTTTCCCCAAAGGTAATTAAATCAAGAGGAAGGAGACTCCACAGAGTTGAAAAAGCCTGGGGCTGAAGACATAACAATTTCTTAGCAATCTTACTGACTTTAGGTTCTATATGAATCAATAGGGCAATACGAGAAGAGTGGGCACAATTGTGTTTTCCTCATCAGATATAAAGTACACAGAATAGGGAATATCAGAGGTGATGGTCCCATTTTATTCTGTGTTGGTTAGAGCCCACCTGGAATAGAGTGTAGTAGGTTTGGGCATCATATTTAGAGACAGTGTAGCTGGGGCAGAGCCACCAGAATGCCTATAACCATTAGCCCCCCAAAGAAGGGAGGATTATGACTGGGGAAGGGCTAAGGTTGGAAAAGAAGCTGTCCCAGAGAGATGACAGAAAAGATGTGCATCTTGGGCACTGGGGGATGACACTTCCTAGAAAATCAAAAGGAAAAACCTACCACGATTCAGAAAAACAAACAGTTGTGCAACCAAGTACTCCTGTTTGTTGCATTTTGCTATAATAACCAGAAGTTGATTTTCCCCTGACTACCCTTTTCCTTTGTTTTTTTTTTTTTTCTTTTAAAGATTTTATTTGTTTATTTGACAGAGAGAGAGCATAAGCAGGGGGAGCAGCAAACTGCCAGAGAGGGAGAAGTGAGCTCTGCTCTGCAGGGAGCCTGATACAGGGCTAGGTCCCAGGACCCTGAGATCATGAGCTGAGGTGAAGGCAGACGCTTAACCAACTGAGCCACCCAAGTGCCCCCAACTACCCTTTTAAATTGGATTTCTGCCGCCCCTTTTTCTATCCATGTTCCTACTTGATTTTTCTCTGTAGTCTTTATCAACACGTGCCATGCTTTATTCATTTACTTATCTATGATCTCCCTCTATTAGCAGTTACATTCACAAGGACATTCATTGTCCATTTTCCCCTGCTGTATTTCCAGTGCCTACAATTGTGCCTGAGAGAATAGGTGCTCAGCAGATAGGAATTGAATGGATGAATAAACAAATGAATGAATGAATAAGGTAGCAGCAGCAGAAAAGTGAGATACTGAAGATACAGGATAGTACATATGTCTCACTACCCACCTGCTGGAAGCACAGATGACTCTGACCATGGGAGATTGTGATGCCTTGTCAGGTGGAGGCTGAATTTAGATGATCATTTCTAGACTGACAGTTTTATGAAATTTCAGGAATATGAAGGGTAAAGGTGAAAATAGCTTTCTGCGAATTTGATATACAGCATGGCTTCAGCTAATACCACAAACTGGACAAAACAAACTCTAAAATGATACCGAAAGTTTTCAACAGTGGAATAGCAAACAATCTGGGTGGAAAATGAGTTCTCCAGACTATTATAAATTTTTTTAGTTTTGGTGTCTTTCGTGCCAGGAGAGATTTTGAGAAACTTTATTTGGAACATGAAAACCCATGTAGCTGTTAGTAGAACTAACCCATCACAGCTGAAGGCTAAAGATAGAGAAAAGCAGGTGGTAGAGAAGATAAAGCTCATGTTCTCTGAAGGCTGTAGGGGAGAATCCTTCTTTTCTTCTCAGAGAGGTTGCCAGCAATCCTTGACCTTCTTGGGCCTCAAGATGCCTCAGTCCATCTCTGCCTCTGTCGTCACAGGGCTTTCTCCTGTGTGTCTTCTGCTTCTCTGTCCAAATTTCCCACTTCTTATAAGGATACCTGTCATTGGATCAGGGCCCACCTTAATCCAGTATGAGTTCTTAACCAGAGTATACCTACAAAGATCCTGCTTCCAGATAAGTTCACAGGTTCACAGGTTCTGGGCATTTTGGGGAAGGTGGGGGTAGAGAGCACAATTCTGCTCACAAGAGTATGGTGAAAACACGAAGTTGGGCATCTGAGGCCTGAATGAACCAATTTTACCTGGATGGTCAAACCTTGCCTCCCACCCTGCCTTTTAGGGATTGTGTGTGTGACACAAACAGGGATCCTCCTCCAACTCCTTTCTGTGTTCAGAAGTTGCAGGAGAGTACTCTATTCCACACTCTGACCTTGAAAGGAAAGTAAACATAAATGAAAATAAAAACAATTTAATTTCAAAGTTTTTGCTTGGGTCTTTGAGTAGCTAAAGTAAGGCTCCCCAAGGGCAGGTTTCTCTAATAATGAGATTGTAGCTAATATTATTGTTGCTTCCCTTTGGATGAGAAACTAATGATGGCATTCCCTTTTCTTTACCAGTGATTAGTTCAGATTTTAAGACAATTTGGGCCAATATGATTTATTTATTCTTCATTCATTCAACAGATATCTATCGTGTTTCTTTTTTTTCTTTTTAAGATTTTATTTATTTATTCATGAGAGACACACAGAGAGAGGCAGAGATATAGGCAGAGGGAGAAGCAGGATCCCTGCAGGGACCCCCTGTGGGACCCAATCCCAGGACCCTGGGATTATAACCTGAGCTGAAGGCAGATGCTCAACCACTGAGCCACCCAGGTGCCCCTACTGAGTTTCTGTTACTCGCCCGATACCTCTGAAATATGGCTAAAAATGCTCTATGCATAAGATGTGACCTTTGTTAGTGACTTCTGAAGTTTATCAATGTTAACAATGGTGTCTAAAAGAACATAGAGAAAAATAATCGTTTGTCTGGAAAATAGTAATATGCAAATAACTTTCAACTGGCATGCAGAAGGTCTTCACGGCTACTCTGAAAATGCTGAGGATGGGCAGCCCCGGTGGCTCAGCAGTTTAGCGCCACCTTCGGTCCAGGTCGGGATCCTGGAGACCCGGATCAAGTCCTATGGTGGCCTCCCTGCGTGGAGCCTCCTTCTCCATCTGCCTGTGTCTCTGCCTCTCTCTCTATGTCTCTCATGAATAAATAAGATCTTTAAAAAACAACAACCAAAAAGAAAATGCTGAGGATATAGTAGCAGATAAGGCAAGATAGAGAATAGGCTTGTTTGAAGTTTCCTCAAAGAAAAGCCAGGGTCACTCTCCCATTGGGAATGAACAAGGACATATTGCTGTCATATATAAGCTTGAGGGTATAAGCCCCAAGATAAACTAATGCTTTGTTCAACGGAACAGAAAGAGGGAAAGAGCTCAAATCTATTTGATTGTGGAGTAACTGAACTAACCAAATCTTATATTAGGGTATTCTGTATTAGAAAATAAATTATGAAAATAAACACTGGATTGGGTTTGGACTGAGTTCTGATTTCTTGCATGCTAAAGGTATCACTGCCATAGGCATTATTTCATTTGTCTTAATTTCTGCACAGTCTGAGAGTCATAGGAGAACAAAGGGGAGTATTCCCCTTTGCTTAACAATATTGTTTTTCACTATGGTTGTTTTAGGATATTTTAACCATTGTGTTTTGAAAAAGGAGACAGTTGGTGAGAAGGGCGTACATTTATGGACTGGGAAGCAAGGCTAGGAATTGAGTTCTGTGTTCAAGGAGACTGCATGTCAAATGCTTATCTTTTTTTTTTTTTTAAAGCTCTTTCTCTAAAGCACACAGCTTGAAAACGTCTTCCTTTTTTGTATAGTATGGTAGTTCCCACCTTATCTATGGGAAATATATTTCAAGATCCTCACTGGATGCCTGACACCTTGGATAGTACTATGGATAGTTTCAAATACACTGTTTTCCCCTGTATATACAGAGGACCAAAATATAATTTATAAATTAGGCACAGTAAGAGATTAACAATAATAGAACAATTACAACAATATACTATTAATAAGGGGCACCTGGGTGGCTCAGTGGTTGAGTGTCCGTCTTCGGCTCAGGTCGTAATCCCAAGGTCCTGGGATCGGGTTCCACATGGGGCTCCCCGCGGGAAGCCTGCTTCTCCCTCTGCCTCTCTCTGTGTATCTCTTATGAATAAATAGATAAAATCTTTTAAAAATACTGTAATAAAAGTTATGTAAATGTACTCTCTCTTAGAATATCTTACTGTCCTGCACTCATCCTTCTCCTTGTGATATGAGCTGACAAAAATGCCTATGCAATGAGACCAAGCGAAGTGAATGACAGGCTTGAGGTTACTGTTGACCATCTGACCATCTGTCAGGAGAGTCATCTGCTTGGACATTGGTTGACCGAGGATGACTAAAACCATGGAGAGAGAAATCAATAAGGAAAAGGTGGGGTGGGGGCCTGCTGCTGTAATCCTTTTCAGTTACCTTTAATTTAGTAAAATCTCAAGAGCCTTGAGCCATGTGGTGGAATCCTGGTGAGTGGGAAGAGGAGGCTGTAAGAAGTATAGCTTGCTCCCATCCATCACTGGCAAGTGCTCACGAGGAGATGGCACCCCAGGAGTTCCCGTTGGTGAGCAGAGGCTCATGATGAGTGGAGGTAACACAGCTGTTCATTCTTGGAGACCCATGAAGAGCAGAGTACTGTGGAAAAGCAACTGCAAGATGGAACTAGCTTAGAGAAGAAATGAAACAAGTGCACCTTCCCTAAGATATATTAGAGAGTATTCACCTTTGAGTGTGAGAGAAATGCTGACATTTGCATTATATTTACCAAGAATTTAAATAACAAAATTAATTATAGCTCACACATCTTACATTACGAAAATAAGAATGTCCCTGTTAATTGGCACCGATCATTTTTTTGTTCTCTGTGCACTTTTCAGGACCTCCTGTTTGAGCAATTTACTAGATTGCATGCAAATATGTATTGCTTTGCAACGTGTGTAAGAGGCAGCTCTGCATTTATGTGAGTGTGAGTATTGAGCGCTATAAGCAAATGTTCAAAGCCTTTAAGAATTTATATTTTGAGAAGTTGACTCCTGCCTCCTATCCCACCCTCCATCTGCCCCCTTTTAAAACTGTCTCAGATCCCTTCCCCCAGTTATCACCAGCATGTGCTTCCAGATCTGGGATGTGCTGTCTCTTGTCTTTTTTATTTTGTTAAGTTTTAATTTAAATGTTTTCACTTTTCTGCCATCTGCTTTTTTACTCCCTTTCTTTTTCATTCCCATCTCTTCATTCCACACTTTTCTATTTATCCCTAATAAGAACAATATACACTTTAAGTAATAGACTTAGACTGGCATTGCCATTTTTTTGTTGCCAAAAGATACACAGAAGCAAATACCCACACACTAGAATTTTCATCAGGAGAATCTGTTGTTGGACAGGGATTATCGTAAGGAAGAAAGAAATATGGGGCCTTGCTTGGATTTATTTAGTTGTTTATTCTTTTTCACACCTTTATTCTTTTTCTTCTCCCTCTGCTTTCTTGCTTCTTGTTTCTTGATTCAGATATTGTTGCTCTTTCAGATTTTGTTCTATGTCTCTTAGTACCACTTTCTCAAAATATTTGGGTATTGCATTGGTTTGCTGGGACTGCTGTAACAAAGTACCAGACACTGAGTGGTTTAAACACAGAAATGTATTTTATTTTTTTAAAGATTTTATTTATTTATTCATGAGAGACACAGAGAGAGGCAGAGACACAGGTAGAGGGAGAAGCAGATCCTTGCAGAGAGCCTGATGTGGGACTCGATCCCAGAACCCCGGGATCATGACCTGAGCCAAAAGCAGACGCTCAGCCACGGAGCCACCCAGATGCCCCAGAACAGAAATGTATTGTTTCACAGCTCTAGAAGCTAGAAGTCCAAGATCAAGGGGTTGATGTTGTTGGTTCTGTCATGGAACAGGGAGAAATCTGTTCCATGCTTTTCTCCTAGTTTTTACCAGCTTTTCTGGCAATCGTTGTTGTTCTTTGGCTAGTAGACCCATGGCCCCCATGTCTACTGTTATTTTCACATGGTGTTCTCCCTGTGTGCATATCTGTGTCTACATTTCCCCTATTTTTTTCTAAAAAAATAAGGATATCGGGATGCCTGGGTGGCTCAGTCAGTTAAGTGTCTGACTCTTGGTTTGGGCTCAGGTCATGATCTCAGTAAGGGTTGTGAAATGGAGCCCACATCGGGCTCTGTACTCACTGCATAGTCTGCTTGTCTCTCTCCTTCTCTTCCTCCTTCTCTCTGTCTCTCACTCTCTCTTGCTTACTTGCTCTCTCAAATAAATAAATAAATAAAACTTCTTTAAAAAAATAAAATAAGGACATCAATTATATTGGATTAGGGCCCACTCTAATGATTTCATCTTAACTTGATCATATGCAAACATCCTATGCCCAAATAAGGTCACACTCTCAGGTACTACGGGTTAGGATATTGACATCTTTTGGAGGGGACACAATTCAACCCCTAACAAGTATCTTCTGATTGGTCATATAACCAGTCTTCCATGAGTACCCAAATACTGCTGAATATTGTGATTTCTTCTTTACATGTCAGCAATACATGGAAAGGATACATGTCAGGGATCTTTTAGGAACCACTGAACTCACAAATTCTATGTTTCTATTTGTCAGATATAGGACTCAGATCAAGTCTTGAATCTGATGGACAGACCCACATTAAAGTAATGTTTCTCAAGTGGTTACAGAATTTTGGTTTTGGGATAAAACTTCCCTCATTCCTTCCTATTTTTAATCCACTCAGGTATAGAGAAGGCATTAATCATATGCATATATCATGCAGAGTATTTAGAAGGAGAGTTGGGTCTTGAAGACTTCCCTTAATACTCAGCATTGTTTGTGAGTAGTCCTGATGTAAAGAAGGAAGCATTGCCTTAGGTAATCTCAATTTTCTCCTACTAAGTAGCTAGTTGGCTCCATTTACAAGTAGAACTTGGCTAAAATATTTTTATCCACAATCACCTAAAGGATAATATAATTTCAAAACTGTGATCAGAGTTCATGTGACAGATTTTAATTTACTTCCACTAGCTACTGACTAAGGGCCTGGGAAAAACTGAGGATGATACTTAAAATCTGATATGGAAATGTTGGAAGGGACAAGGACCCAAGGATGCATCAGTCACCTGACTTCACAAATTAGAGTCCTGAAATCTAGAGGCTGTAGTCATTAGAGTGCTCAGTGAAAGAGAAGACCTGGGTCCAGGTCTCTTGGCTCCCAGTCCAATCATCCTTTCAGAGGGAAATTCCAAAGGGATTTCTCTCAGCCTCTCTCATGCCTCCAACAAGCACTCATCTCAAAGATCTCAGGTGTTGTTCTTCTGGCAGAGAGATCAGAGGCTCTAAAAGGTTAGTGCTTAGTGGAGCCTCGTAGACCATCTAGTGTCTAGAATAGACTCTAGGCCAAACCCCTCATTTTATAGAGCCAGAAACTGGGATCCAGAGAGAGAAGCTGATTGGGTTCCTGCCATTAGCCATAGACAGAGCTGTGACTAAAACAGACGTCTCCTGGTGGAGCGCAGGAGAAATTCTTATAATCCCATTTATCTCCTTTGTTGGTTTACTAGCTATAACCCTTTGTTTTGCCTTAATATTTAGTCATTTATTTAAGGTTTATAGTATCTATATCTTATCACAGTCTGTGTTCGAGTCATATTATACCACCACTTCACACATAAGAATTTTCTTTCCAATGTGACAATCCCTATGCTATTATCACATTTTACTTACGTAAATGCTATAAACCCCCAAATACATTGCTATTATTCTGTTTGAATTGACAACTGTATTTTAAAGAGATTAATTAATAAGAAAAAGCACATATATTTATTCGTGGTCTTTCTGTTTCCTGTGATCTCATGTTTAGTGTGGATCCATATGCCCAGTTGGTATCATTTTTCCTTCAGTGATACATTTTTTTCAGCTTTTATTTTTTAAAATATTTTATTTATTTATTCATGAGAGAGAGAGAGAGAGGCAGAGACATAGGCAGATGGAGAAGCAGGCTCCCTGTGGGGTACTCGATGCAGGACTCAATCCCAGGACCCCAGGATCACAACCTGAGCGAAAGGCAGATATGCTAAACCACTGAACCACCCAGGTGCTCCCATTTTTTTCAGCTTTTATAGGTCTGACGAAGTCTTTATTTCACCTTCATTTTTGAAATATAGTTATTGCTATGTTGACAAACTCTGGCTGTCTTGTTCTCTTCAATTAAAGGAGTCTGTTTAGCTCTTCCTGGGTCTCCCTCCTGGAGCTGCAGCTGGAAACTTTCTCAAGGCAGCAAGCTGGAATAACCAGAGGGCTCATCTCTTCTGTTTTTCACTTCTTAGAGATCACTGTCCTTTATTACCTGATACTCAGTGTCTTAAAAACCATTGTTTCATATAATTTGTCTGTTTTTTGGAGGGGGAGGGAGTGGTTTCAGATAGAAGAGTAAATTTGGGCCCTGCTAATCCATCTTAGCTCAGTGCAGAAGGCCAGAATGATAAATTTAATCTTAGAGAATTTGGAGGATTTCCCACTCCTTCAGGGTTTTCTCAAGGGTTGGGGCACTTCCTGTAGTACCCAGACATGGAGTATTGGCAGGAGCCCATCTGGTCCTTGACTACTGATTTCTGTAAGTGGCTGCTGCAACATCTTTTGTCTCCATGATCCTTCAGTTCTGATAGCTCTGCTGCTTCTGGGCTGTGCTGGATATTCAGGAGTCTTTGTGAATCTGTGCGGCCCTGCTATCCCTAGACCCAGCACCAAGTAGCCATCTTCTCTCTTCCTGCGTTCACCTTCCCAGGCCTTTGCTGGGGATGATGTGCATCTTCTTCTCCAAAGAATACATTGATTTCTTGGCTCTTACCACCTCTCTTTCTTCACCTCTTTCTCTTCCTGCCCTTGTCTCTCCTTAGCTTTGGGGAAATCTATTTCTTATCTGGAATGGCAGTAGACACTGGGGTCTTCTCTATAAGCAAATCCAAATTCCCCAAGAACTTGGGGCTTTGGGAACACAGAACACAGTGTCTCAGGCCATTTGTGCTTTGTGCCTCTCACATCCTTCTCTGTAGACAATGCAGAGAATTGATCATTTGCCTGAAGAGAGGAGCTAGGAAAAGGGGAAATGCCATGATAAAAAAGAACTTTTCCAAAGTAATTATATCAAAGTAATAAGAAGTATCTTCATTTTGCTGGGAAATTTACTTTTTGAACATATTCCATTTGTAGTGATTTAAAAGTAACAAAGTATTTTTTTTTAAGGAAGGGTGTGCTAAACAGAGGCTTAACTTCTTTAATCTTTTTTAGTATTACTATATTGGTATGGTAAATGTAAGCTAGATTTGGGATATATAATTACTTGGCTGTATTCAACCGTAATGTTCAGCATGGCACACAAAGCTGTTATTTTTAGCATCTTAAATAAAGATGTTTTCTCTTCTTAGCTCTTGCCTTCCTTGCCACATCCATTCAAATTAACCTTGATACATTATTGATGTATCCTCAATACTCAGTTTCTATACAGAATTTTTAACCAATAAATATTTTTTAAAAATCTAAGATGCTTTGGGACACCTAGGTGGCTCAGTGGTTTGGCATCTGCCTTCGGCTCAGGGCATGATCCTGGAGTGCCAGAATTGAGTCTCACATCGGGCTCCCAGCATGGAGCCTGCTTCTCTCTTTGCCTATGTCTCTGCCTCTCTCTTTCTTTGTCTCTCATAAATAAATAAATAAATAAATAAATAAATAAATAAATAAATATCTTTAATAAAAAAACTAAGATGCTAATTTCATAACCAGTGAACTTTGAGGTATTTAGCGTGGCCTGGCTTCCATATAGCTATGGGCACAGGATCTTAAAACAGCCCCATGCCTGTCTCTAGGACTAATTCTGACCTCAAAATAGGTTAAACTTATGGTCCTTGTGCACACACTGGGAGGTGAATTTCCAAGTGGCTTTTGGGTTGCCCTGACCTTGTGCTTCAAGCTCACAAACTAGGCTTTTGATGTGCTTTTGAGCCACAAACCCACTGAGTCCCAAACCTGGTGCTCAAACCCCTCTCCACAGCAGATCCTGTATTGGTCTTCTTCCAGGACTGGGTCATTGAATTCTGGCAGAAAGAATGGGCCTTTCTATCTTCAGATAGTCTTCTCCAGGGTTGATTGAGCACCCACACATCTAGATTTCTCTGTCTCCTATTCTCAGATCCCCTAGGTTGGAGCTCTATTTACTGAACACTATGGTAGTCAGAGGCCTTTTCTAGCATGCTTTCCCCTATGACACACACTGTTTAAAGCAATGTTGTTTCTTAAGGACTCCTATTGTAGCTTATATAGCAAATCCTTTGCCTTAATAAGCAGACCTATATAATCAGTGCCCAGTACCAAATATTTCAGCTGTGTGAGATATGTGTCCTCCCTGAATCTATTAGAAGGCAGTTGGAGAGACTCCTAACTCTGGGAAATGAACAAGGAGTGGTAGAAAGGGAGGTGGGCAGGGGGTGGGGGTGACTGGGTGATGGGCACTGAGGGGGACACTTGATGGGATGAGCACTGGGTGTTATTCTATATGTTGGCAAATTGAACACCAATAAAATAAATAAATAAATAAATAAATAAATAAATAAATAAATAAATAAATAAATGAAGGTAGTTTGCCTTATGTCGCCACATTATAGCCTAGCCCAGAGTTAGATGTTATATGTGTATGTGTATTGCACACACCGGCATAGCTAGTTAGGGTAGCCCTGGAATTAGATGTGGAGTCTTTTATAGTCTCTCAGCTATACTGAGACCCCTTTTGGAAAATTGGGAGTCTTTTATAGTCTCTCAGCTATACTGAGACCCCTTTTGGAAAATTGGGTTTCTTCCAAAGGACTCTATTCCTTCACTTGAAAAAAAGAGAATTATAGCTGTCCTTTCAAGGGTGTTATGGACAGAAAAGACGGCTGTAAAAAGATATTCCTCAAACTGTTAAAATGGTTGCTTCTGAAGTGTGGAACTGTGTGTATATTGAGGGGAGATCATTTTCAATTTTATTATTCTATTTGGTTAAATTATACACAATAACAATTATTACTTTCATTATCATCATTGACATCATCATGGTAAGAAAGCAGAGAAAAATGAAATTGAAAGAATAAATCAGGCCAAAAGCTAGAGTCTCTTGCTTCCAAATGCTTGGGCAATTTTAAGGGCTCTCTGATATTTATTGTAGTAGAGCTGATTTCTGATCTTCTTTGGCAATATTTCAACTATGCAGTAGGTCCTCTATAGGAGTATCACTATACTGGGAAAAACAGACAGCTTAACAGAAAGAGGGCATTCTGTAAAGGACTGTAGAGTCTGAGTAGGAGAACATGGTCAGAATTGCTAGGCTGAGATCTGCCAGAAACAACAGCTTAGACCTTTTGATCAGAGGTCCTCCCATGAGCTGTTTAACTTCTCTATCCTCTTATGCTTCTGCTACTCCAAATCCTGTACCTTTCTGGTGGAATATCTGTCCATTCTAGGGAAGGACAACCACATGCTCTCAACATCCATTATGTATCATCCAAGTAGTTATATTACTACTCTCAAGATCAGCATGGGTCCTATGGTTGAAGGGGGCTTTCTCACCATCTGTAAGAATACTAGCTGCCATCTTCCATCTGTCATTACAGATTTCAGGGTGCTTGACTATAGGCACAGAGCCATCAACACTGGAATCATTAGACTTGTATTCAAATATTAGCTTTGCAACTTACAGGCTGAATATTCATGGGCAAGATATCAAATCAATCTATGCATCATTTTTCTTTACCTATAAAGTAGATATAATCATAGTCCCAACTCTATGTGATTTTTATGATCACTAAATGAGATTATGCATGTAAAGGATTTAGCAGAGTGACTGTCATATTGTAAATCCTCATGAAAAGTGAGTTTTTGCTGTTGTTGTCATTGTTGTTGTGTTCCTAAGGGACAAATATTTAGTGGCTGAATAAAAGGGTAGTAATATCCCTTATCTTCATTACTTCCTTATTAGAATACCCATATGGCCTATGGCTATACCCCCCTGAACATACCCTGTCTCTTCAGAATACCCATGTGTGGTGCTTTTTTCTCAGATTTGATGGTTTCTTGTTTAAGAAGATTTCTTGTTGTCTTTAAAGATAGGATTCTTTCAGAACTATGTCTCTTTAGTCTTCAAGGTGCTCTGTTTGGGGTATGAATTATGCCACTGGATATTTTCTCCACAGCTAGTGACCATCACACCAGAGTCAACTATGCCTTGCTGAACCATCACTCTTGCTGGCAGTTTTCCAACAATGGTGTTCTTCCCAGGCAAATAGAGCTTCCAGGTGCCACCTCTTTAGCAAACATTTCCCATTTTCATAATGGTTCAGGTTGAAAATTAAAGGAAATGATGAAATAACTTAGTCCAGAGAAATAATTTGTATGTCAAGGAACTATGTCATATATTTAGGATTTGTGAGTTGAGAATTTAATATGTACTGGGCACTGTACTGGAGGTTGGGTGTAGAGAGGTGAATGAAATAGTCATGATGTCTGCCCTTCATGGAGCTCACTGTTTGGGTGGATACGGGAATGAGGCCTGTAGGCCAATAAGTAGGTAAGCAAATGCATAAATATGTAATTATAAAATGAAGACATCTAACACAAGGAACAATGGAATAGGTCTCAAAGAAAGCCTATTTTAATCAGTAATATTTAACATGCAGGTATGAGGACAAGGAGATGCCACTAAAGAGCATTCCAGACAAAGAAAATGGCAAAACAATGGCTCCAAGCAGTGATCATCTCAGCTTGTCCTAAGAATTAAAAAGAGATAGTTTGTTAGAATGTAGTGAGGGGGAAAGCGTGAGTCAAGAAGGTAGACAGTATAAACAGTGGGCAACATCACACATGGTCTTGTGGGCTGCAGTATTGTGTGTGAGCATTTCCAAAAAAGAAATGATGAATAAATTAAAGGAAAGCCAAGGAGGAAGGAGGAAACATTCCTCTTCTTTTCCTTTTCCCTTTCTCTTTCTTCTTTCTTTCTCTTTTCTCTTTCTCTTTCTCTTTCTCTTTCTCTTTCTCTTTCTCTTCCTTCCTTCCTCCCTTCCTTCCTTTTCTAAATATTTGGCAAGTGTTTACTATCTGTTGGTATAATTCTAGTTACTGGAGGTACCGAGTTAAATGAAGAGATACAAACTTAGCTCTGGCATTTCAAACATTGTTTTCAGGAGGCTCTTGCTGTAGTCCAGCAGAGAGGGGCGGGGGCCAGATGAAGGAGTGGCAGTGAAGATGGACAGAAGTGGAAGAGTTTTAATCCCTCCTTTCATCAGTGCCAGTGTCTCACCTAGCTCCTGACTCGGGTATCATAGAAAACCATTCCTTTATCTCTCTTGCCTGACCTCTCCCCCACCTCACTGTCATCTGACTCCATGTCTCATTTCCAGAAAATGATGATGATGAGAAAAGCAAAAGAAAGAGCCTGAAAGTACAAATCAATATATGAATTAGAACATGAATCAAATGAACAGAAGGAAATGTTTGGGGAGAATGAATGATGGCAAAATACCAGCATAAATGTGCCCACTGCAAGAAGAATGGATCATGTCTTGGGGAAAGGATGGGTTAACCTGGTCCATTTGGAGAAATTGGTATAGAATTTTATAAACTCAAGTTCTCAATCAATTTTCTGGTCCTGATACTGAGTGAGAGCTGAATCTTGGGGCCTTTACCCTAGTCTTTTTTTTTTTTTTTTTTTTTGAGGGAGAGAGAGCTCTAGGGGAGGAGCAGAGGGAGAGACACAAGCAGACTCCACACTCAGTGCCAAACCCAAAGTGGGGTTCCGCCTCACGACCCTGAGATCACGACCTGAGCCTAAGTCAAGAGTCGGTCCCTAACCAACTGAACCACCCAGGTGCTGTTACCTTAGTTAGCTTTTTCTTTTTTAAAGATTTTATTTATTTATTTGAGAGATAAAGAGAGAGCACAAGCAGGAGGAGGGGCAGAGAGAGAGGGAGAAGCAGACGGCCTGATGAGCAGGGAGCCAGAAGTGGGGCTGGATCCTAGGACCCTGGGATCATGGCTTAACTGACTGGGCCACTCAGGCACCCCTCCTCTACCTTAGTTTTAAAGAAAATAGTATGCATTTTAATAAGCCATTGTAACCTAAAATCTAGGTTTTAGAAAGACAGAAAAGGGGCATTTCCCCATAGATTTCTCTGTTACAGCTACTAGTGGCTCTTGAGCATTTAATATTATGTCTAATCTGGTTTGACATGTTCTATATGTGTAAAATACTCATTGGATTTTGATGACTTAGTACAAAAACAAGAATATAAAATCTCTTGTTTAAAATCTTTATATTAAAAAAATCTTTATATTGATTATATGTTGAAATATTTTAGAAATTGGGGTAAGTAAAATATGAAAATTATCTGTTCCCATTTGCCATTTTAAAATATGAATACTAAATTTTTAAATTGTATACGCAGCTCCCATTATGTTTCTCTTGGATAGTATTGTTTTAGATAATAATAGTAACTAACACATTGGCATCCAGTGTGTTCCAGATAATGTTCTTTTTTTGGAAAAATTTTAAAAATTTAGTAGCCAAACTTTATTTTTATTTATTTTTATTTTATTTATTTATTTATTAAAGATTATTTATTTATTTATTCAGAGAGAGAGAGAGAGAGAGGCAGAGAGACACAGGCAGAGGGAGAAGCAGGCTCCATGCAGGGAGCCCAACGCGGGACTCGATCCTGGGTCTCCAGGATCACACTCTGGGCTGCAGGAGGTGCCAAACCGCTGTGCCATCGGGGCTGCCCCAAACTTTTATTTTTAAATCAGTTTAAGGTTACAGAAAAATTGAGCAGAAAGTACAGATAGTTCTCATATACCACCACCTCCATTCTCTTATTATTAATATCACACATTGGTGTGGTACATTTGTTACAATTGATGAACCAATATTGATACATAATTACTCACTAAAGTCCATAGTTTACATTAGGGCTACTTTTCATGTTATTCAATACTACAGGTCTTAATAAAAGCATAATGTCATGCAACATCTATGAGAGTATCTTATAGAACACTTTCACTACCCTGAAAATTCCCTGCTCTCCACTCATTCATTCTCATACTATACCCCAAATCCTGACAGTGACTGATCATTTTATTGTCTCTATCATTTTGGCTTACTGTTGTTGTTCCTCCTGGGACCTCACAGGATAAACAACCCCCACTGAGCCTCACAGTGGCCTCATAGGATAAACGGGTTAAGCAACCTTCACCAAACCCTGCACCAGGCTGGGGGCTGAGCAGCTCCCCCAAGTGCTAACACCTGAAAATCAGCACAGCAGGCCCCTCCCCCAGAAGATCAGCTAGATGGACAGGGGAAAAACAAATTATTGACCAAGCAGCCCTGGAAAGTTCCAGGGGAAGTCGAGGGATTTACAGTATACAGAATCACAGGATACTCCCCCTTGTTTTTTGTTTTTTGATTTGTTTGCTTCCCCCCGCCTTTTTTTTCCCTCCTTTTTTGTTTTTTTTTTTTCCTTCTTTCTCTTCTCTCTTTTTCTCCTTTTCCCAATGCAACCTGTTTTTGGCCACTCTGCACTGAGCAAAATGACTAGAAGAAAAACTCCCCTCAAAAGAAAGAATCAGAAACAGTCCTCTCTCCCACAGAGTTACAAAATTTGGATGACAATTCAATGTCAGAAAGCCAATTCAGAAGCACAATTATAAAGCTACTGGTGGCTCTAGAAAAAAGCATAAAGGACTATCATTTTGGCTTTTCCAGAATATCATATAGTTGCTATCAAATAGTATGGTGTTTTTTTAGATTGACCTCTCTCATTTAACAATATGCATTTAAGACTTTGCCATGTTTTTTCATTGTTTGATAGTTCATTTTCTTTTTTTAAAATTATATTCAATTAATTAACTTATAATGTGTTAGTTTCAGAGGTAGAGTTCAGTGATTTATCAGTCTTATATAACACCAGTGCTCATTACATCCCATGCCCTCTTTAATGTCCATCATCCAGCTACCCCAACCTCACCACCTAGCAACACTCAATTTGTTTCCCATGACTAAGAGTCTTCTATGGTTGTTTGTTCTAAGCATATTACATGTGATTTATAATTTTAATCCTCACAACAAATTTAAAGGTACATACTAAATAAAGATAGTCCCTCTTTTACAAATAAAGAAAATGAGGAATAGACAGATTAAGTAAGTACTCTATGCTCCTACAAGGGGATAGTGGCAGAACTGGGATTCAGACCCAGCCAGGCTGGCTCCTGAGCTCACATTCATTCACCCCATTACCCTACATCTTGGTGTTGAGTTGAGAGTCATTTCAGAATCTTACACAGAACAAAGAGGTTATAAGGAGGCCAACAAGGACTTCATGTTTTTGTGTACTAACTAGTAGTTCTAGGCTGTAATAAACAAAGATCCACTCAAGTTGCTTGAGTTGACAGGGACTTATTATAAGGATGGAGAAGTAAGCAAAGAGTCCTACCAATGTCAACATTAGGTTTCATGGGGAACTGGAAAGTTATTCAGGATATCACAGTGATTCCAGTGTAAGACACAACTCCCAGACTATCATTCTTGGGCTGTGGCTTCTCTCTGCCTCTGTCAGAATCTATTACTGACTCACTGTCTCATAACTTCTATTTACTTAAGACTACTACCTGCCTTTTCTTAACATACTTTTAATTTGCTTCTACACATCTTTGTTGTCTCTAAGATTTGCATTCTGAATTGCAGTCTGTAGGAAACCAGACTGGCTGGATTGGACATTTCCTAATGCAGACTGGTTCTAGCAAGCAGAATTTTCTGCCAGGCTCCCTCAGGTCACTGGCTCTCATTATGTTTAGCTATATTTGGGAAAGCAGCCATCATCAATTGGCTACAGACAGCATTACAAGATCATACGACCCATGTAATGATGTAATAACAGAGTTTATTGGTTATGTCACTAAGTTCACTTACCTCCATTCATTCATTCACTAAATATTCACTGAGTGTCTGCTATGTGCAAGTACCATTCACGAATTTTGGGATTCATCAGTGGAAAAATGGGCAAAGATCCCTGCTCTCATGGAGCTTATATTCTAGCTGAAGGAGACCAACAGTACCTAAGAAGCATAATAAGTAAAGTACAATGTTTGTTAGAATGTGATAAGGACTATGGAGAAGAAAGTAGCATAGGATAAAGACTGTTGCCAAAGGGGAAACAGCTTGCATTGTGTGATTAGGGAAGTCCTCAATGAGAAGGTGAGCTATGCACAAAGCCATGAAGGAGAGGAAATTAGCTAAGAAGGAACTGGAGGAAGAGTATTCAGGCAGGTGGAACAGTTAAAACAAAAGCCCAAAGCCTGGCATGTTTGAGGAAGAAGGAGGTTAGACTGGCTGGAGCAGAATGAGGAGGAGGAAGGAAGTAGGGGATGCAGTCAGAGAGGTCAGATCAGATTGCAGTTTGTATGCCTTTGCAAGGATTATGGCTTTTACTCCAGAGAAACAGGAACCATCATCATAGATTTTGGCAGAGGAGTGCCATGATCTGACCTACCTTCTAAGAATACTCTGGATGCTGGATTGCCAGTAGAATATCAGGAAGAAAGCATGAAAGTGGGGCTTCTGTTAGTAGATTATTGCAATATTCTAAACAAGAAATCGTGGCTATTTGTGCCTTGGTGATAGGAATAGAGGCAGTAAAAAGTGGCTAATTCTGGATATATTTTAAGCTAGAACCAAAGGATTTGCTCACAGATTGGATGTATGGCATGAAAGAAAGTTTCAAGTCAAAGATATAAGGTTTTGGATCCAAGCAATTGGTACAATGGAGTTACCATTGACAAAGATGAGGAAGGCTAGAGGTACAACAGATATTGGGACGTAGGAAAGATCACGTTCAGTTTGGCCACACTGAGTTTGGTATAAGTATAAGCAAGCATTCAAGTGTACATTCTGAGAAGCAGTCGGATAAGTGAGTTTGGCATTTGCAAGGGACTTCTGGGTTTATGATATATATTTGAGAGATTTTGGAATGTAAATAATCTTTAAGGCCATGAGACTCGATGAGCTCATCAAATGAGTAAAGGTACATAGAACACAGAAAAGGGCCATGGACTGAAACCTGGGGTATTTCAACATTAAGAGCTTGTTTAGAACAAAATCCCACAAAGGACGCAGAAGTCACTGGTGACTTAGAAGAAAAATGGAGAGTGTGGAATTCCTGGGAGCCAACTGAAGAGAATGGGTTAAGAAGGAAACAATGCGAAACTGTTAACAGCTGAAATGAAAAGACAGAACTGACCATTGGATTACCAATGTAGAGGTCATTTTTGCCTTGGAAAGGAGCAGTTTTTGTGGAGTGGGGTGGTGGTGGATGCTGACCAGGGTGGGTTTAAGAGATAAAGAGAAGAGAGAAATGAGAGATGGAAATATAGATAACTTTCAAGGGTATCTTCTACAAAAAGGGAGCAAAAGAATCTGGTGTAACTTGGTGGGGGAGGTAGAGTCACGAGGTTTTACTTTGTCTTCTCTTTTCTAAAGTGAGAGAAGGGCTTATGTGTTAGTATACTAATGGGAGTAATTCAGTGGAGAGTGAAAAATGATGATATAGAAGAGAAAGAAGAATTTAAGACAAGACCCAGAGCAGATGGCAGCAATGGGATCTGGGACCCAGGTGGAGGGTGTGATTTTAGATAGCAATTTAAGAAGTTGATCCATAATAGGTGAGATGGTGGGAGATAAGCCAGGAGTCTTTGAAAGGTTGCTTCTGAGTGGACTAGAGGAAGTAGGAGGTAATGTTGTGAGCTGACATTGAGGATAGTGGAGTTGTGGATTTTAGGAGATAAGAAAGGTTTGGGATAATCTAGGAAAATGGGAAAGTGAATGGATTCTAGACAGCAATGGGATTCTGTAGGCAGCAAAGCCAGACCTTTATGGACAATACATGACTGTTTCCTGTTTTTGTTTTTTGTTTTTGTTTTTGTTTTTTGGGGAATGAAATTTGCCATTTACATGGTTAAAATGAGTCAAGGATGGGGGCTGGGTGGTTCAGTCAGTTAAATGTCCAACTCTTGATTTCAGCCCAGGTTATGATCTCCGGGTTGTGAGATGGAGCCCCATGTCGGGCTCCGTGCTGAATATGGAGAACCTGCTTGAGATTATCTCTATCCTACAGCCCCTCCCCATTTGCACTTCTCTCTCTCTCTCTTAAAAAAAATAAGTCAAATGCTGGCCAGGTGGGGCTGTTGGCAAAGGAGAAGAAAAAAGATAGTTTTTCAAAAGCTGAGCCAGAGCTGGGCATCAGTGATTAAAATGAGCAGGTAATTCATCTCCTTTATTACATGTCTGGTAAACGCTTAACTAGCTCTGAAAGACAGAATGACATACAGCCATATCAAAATTTGGAGACCAGGAAAGATGTCATTCTGCAGGACTGAGCATCCTGGCTGTGGCCCGGTGGATTATAGAAATAGATGAACAGCTCCCTAACTTATTACAGTGTGAAATGAAAAAGCTCTCCAAGTGTTCCGCCTGCAGGTCTGTCACATTAAACTTTATTTCCAAGCTTGGAATCTCCATAGCCTCTAAATAAGAGAGGAAAAAAATTAAAAAGAAAACAGAGCCAGGGTGAAAAGTGATGAGGAGAGCATCGTGAGGATAGGATGTTTGCTGTCTGCCTTTCTTGGCAGTAAACCTGATAAACCAGAACCTCTCCACTACGATTTCCAGAGGGCTTGACTATGAATATAAGACTATCAGAGGACTGGATGTTATCAGAAAAACCCACTCTAATTCTCTCTAGAGAAAATAGATGTGATTATCAAATTCTGTTTACTTTTGGGACTTAGTGAAATCATACAGCAGGCTCCTGTAATGTAGTCTTTGGCATAATTCTGAAGCTGAATGCATCATTACATATCTCACACCTTAGTCTTTTAGATTTTTTTTAAAAAACCCATTTGTTAAAAGGAATGAAAATGGATGACTCAGGGAATAAGTTCTTTAGTCTCCTTACTCCTGCTCCTATAATCTGGTGTTTAGACCCAAAAATGAGAAACCAAGAACCCCTTCTGGGCTGTAAGGCTCTTCACCTAGGCCTGGCTCTTACCTGCTGAACACCCTGCTCTGTAGGGCTTAGAAGAGCATCTGATTTTCCTTCTTTCAGAGCAAAGTTACAGGCCAACCTACATGGATTGGAGATTGCATCTGTGTTATCTGCTCTAAATCAAAAGCAAGGAAACCGTCAGCTAATTAACAGAATAGAGTATTTACCAGTCAGGAACTTGTTAGTGACCTCAGATTTGATCTGCCCATCATACTGAGCCGATCAAAGGCCCAGTGAAACAAAGGGTAAAGTAGAAGGACATTCCATTCTTTAAACATTCTTATACTGCTGAGATTTATCAAAAACTCAAATTAGAAAGAAGGAGACACAAGGAAGATATATAGTTTCCTATTTTTAACCCCAAGTATCCACCTTTCACTTTAGCTGTTATTTATTGAGCACCCACTATGCACCAAGTACTGTTTCTTTAGTTCGATCTGGCTTTTAGGCAAGGGCTAATGAAAGGACCATCTATTTCATGTTGGTAGGTTTAACATGGTTTAGAGGATTGCCTTCCAGGACTGGAAAGAAATTGACAATTGACATTTAAACATTGATTAACATTCTCTACCCATAAATTGAACAGGTGGTGACAGAAAAAGCCACAAATCTTCCAGAATTACTTACCCAGGAACTAAAATTTCCACTATTAAGAAAAGAAAACGTCCACATACTTGAGCTAACTGTCCATGAATCCTTCTAAAGTGTAAATGTCTTTAGGAGAATAGATAACTCTGTTTTCACCATTTAGAGTTTGGTGATAGATGAGTTTCTCAGATAATTTGTTATTGTTCTGGAAAGTGAAGAGGGATCATGAAGGAGTGGAACTCTGCACTGCTAGGACACCATGGGTTGACTAAGGGGTGGCTTCACAGCAGAAGGGTTGGGGGAGTCACCTGGCTGCACTGAGGTTGCTTAGGTCAGAGAAAGAGCAAGTGAAAGCAATGAGGAAGTGTGTGAGTGGACAGATTTTATATGCCCTAATGATCAATTTTTGATTACTTAACAATTTTACCTAGGGCTATTCCTGGCCTCAAATCTGTTTAGTTCCTTCCAACAGACTTTAGGATTGTCAGAGCAACATTTAACACTTAGCTTAATGTTGTGTAAAGATCAGTGACTTGGGACCTTAGAAATCAGTGTCAAGTTCAAGCTTTATCTTTACTATTTAATCCCTACCTTTAGGTAAATCATTAACTTCATGAAGCCTCAGGTCCCGGCCTATCAAAAGAGACAGTACAACAAATCCTTGACATTGAAGCAGAATGCCTCATGAGCTTTCATAAATTATCACATTTGGAAATAATGTTCTATCATATCTTTACTTCTTAAATTTCAGCAAATTGGAATAAATACGTTTAATGGACAGATTTTCAATATTTAACTAATATATAATATAATTTGGTAAGTTTTGTTATACATATACACCTGTGAAGTCATCACTAGCACCACAACCAAGATAATAAATATATCCATTACCCTCCAAAGTTTTCTTTCTAATTTTGCCTCCCATCCTCAACCCCACCCACGTATCATTAAAATTTAAGTTACCCTTCAGATCAAAAGAGCCCATTTTGGCATCAAGTAGACAAGGTGCATCAGGATATGGATCGTGAGCAATTGGGCAAATTCACTGAGTTTTAAAGAACTTTGCCACATTACATTGTCATAGCACAAACAATGAAAATATATAACTGCAAAATTTAAAACTAACCTATGTGATATATTTTCAGTACTGCTTGTGACTGACTAAATCCAGACATGCTGAAGGCCTATCTATTATTCACTTCATGGGCTATTTTCAGGACAAATGGAATAATATACGTGAAAGTTCCTCATAAACTATCTGCTATACTTACAAAAGGTATAATTTTTATTGTGAAGGTCACTGTTATTCGCCTATGGCCCCAGAACTGCCATGCATATGAATCTTTTGATAGCACGCAGAGCTTATCTGGGTCCAGTATTAATTATTAATTAGACATCCTTGTAAGGGCTCTACAATATTTATTGATATGATGGGACCAGTTTGCAATGGCTTTGCAAAAACAAAACCAAAATGACCATGGATGAATCTTTTAAAGATTTTGGGACAGAGTATAGTGTGCAAAATCCATAATTTCTGCACTTATAATACCAGATGAGAATACATGGTAAACAAAATCAACCATGAACATTTCCCTAGTCTATTCTGTCTCTGTTAATCCTTAGGTAATACATGCTGACTTAAAAAAGCCTTCTGGCTCTATGATACCTGTGTGGAGAGATGGTGGGCTAAGGGCAATAGCATGAACTGAGTACAGTGAAGACATCATGAGTTTTATCAGCCTCAGTTAAATATCATCTAGGTATCTGTCAGTGTCTGTACTTTCATAGAGTAAAGTATTCTACATCTTGGGAGTAAGACAACGTCCGTCTACAACATTAATTGTATTTCAAGGCTTTCTCCCCGATATAAGGAAGTAATACCTATGAAGTACAGAAATCCCTCCCTAACCCAGAGAGTTTGTATACTGAAACCTCTTGTAGTAGGATAAATCATGGTTGAAGAACCAAGGGGAAAAAAGATTGGGAGCCTGAAAATTTACCTGAGGGCAGATAGGAGAATGCCAAAGAACTTAAAACAGTAGTAAGATAGCTTAGCTTTAAAAATAGTAATAAGAGGGCAGCCCCGGTGGCCCAGAGGTTTAGTGCCGCCTTCAGCCCGGGGTGTGATCCTGGAGACCCAGGATCGAGTCCCACATCGGGCTCCCTGCACGGAGCCTGTTTCTCCCTCTGCTTGTGTCTCTGCCTCTCTCTCTGTGTCTCTCATGAATAAATAAAGTCTTAAAAAATAGTAATAACAAATACTGTACATTTCAATGAAGCTTTCACGTAGAGATGACTTTCCAAGAAGATGCAGGGGTGAGATAAGGGATGGTAGGTAAACTATAAAGGAATGAGGAGTCATCGGCACCTTCCTCCTCCATGTGCTGGATGTTCATACTCCAAAGTCTGTTCTGGAGGGTGAATTCCATACTTGTGGCATTAGCAGGAGCCCTGTGGCTCTCCACAAGTGGGAATGGTGCTGTATGAAGGGCTTTAGGCTCCTTGAGTGAACTTTCCCCTGCTTTGTGAAGCAAATGTATTGGGGCATGCTGAGTAGTCTTTCTTTTTTTAAAGGAGCTCTTTGCTCCTTGTTATCAGTTGAGGTCAATTCCTTAAACTCATTCCTTTTGGGTTTTGCTTTTACATGTGTTCAAAGAGGAGTCTTTAAGTGCTGGGTTTTAATCAATTGATTTCTTTGAAAGGTGTTTTTTCTTCAGAAGGTTTTTCCAGTATTCTCTGAGAAATACTGCCAGACTGCTTTGCTAGTCACTGGGAAGGGCTGAGTGATGGGCAGACATCTCTCTAATATGAGGGCTTCCTCCTCACTGTCTCTATATTGTTACTCAAAGTTAACAGGTTGAGGTGACAAAGGAGGGAATTTAAAGTCCCTTTGTCAGAAAGAGTCACTTCCAGTACTTATAATAATGGAGATTTTTCCCAGCATTTCCTATGTACCAAGCCCTCTTCTAAATGTTTTCATGCATTATCTCTCTCTCTCTTTTTAAAATATATATTTTTTTATTTTAGAGACAGAGAGAGAGCACAGGGAGGAGCAGAGAGAGACACGGACAAGCAGACTCTGCACTGAGCACAGAGCCCGACATGGAGCTTGATCTCACCATCCTGAGATCATGACCTGCCAAAATCAAGAGTCAGATGCTTAACCGTCTGAGCCACCAGGGTGCCCCTTGCATTATCTTTTTTAATACTTATATCTTCTGAATGAGACTGTTATGATTTTCAATTTTACATATGAAGAAGGGAAATGGCAGAGGAGAAAAGTAACTTGCCCAGGATTATATGCTAAGTGGCAAGGCAGGAGTATGTAACCAGCACTGTGATTCCAGATACTTCATTCCTAACCCCTTTATCAGGCTTCCTTCTCAGGTATCATTTATTCAACACCTCTCCTTACCATCACACACCCAATCCTTTTTTTTTTTTTAATATTTTAGTCTCTATTATATATTTTTTAATTTTTATTTATTTATGATAGTCACAGAGAGAGAGAGAGAGAGAGAGAGAGAGAGGCAGAGACATAGGCAGAGGGAGAAGCAGGCTCCATGCACCGGGAGCCCGACGTGGGATTCGATCCCGCGTCTCTAGGATCGCGCCCTGGGCCAAAGGCAGGCTCTAAACCGCTGCCCCACCCAGGGATCCCCACACACCCAATCCTGATCTTACTCCCCAACCTTGCCTGGTAGCAACATCTCACAAAACTACCAAGGCACCATGAAGTATTACACAACGTTCCCTGTATTCATGAGAGAGCGCAAGAATAATCTATGGTCATGGAAGAGCAAGAGTAGAGGTGACAGCCCTATAGACCTATCTGGTTTCATAATATTCTTTCATAAAACAACTTTACATTGACTTAGAGTGACTTTTGTGAGATATTCCACAATTCAAGTGGTTGTAGAAAAAGCATACAGAAGTAAGTCAGCAAAAAAATCCTAAATTCCTTTAAATGAACTGCAGACTATTTTCTTCATCTGTTACTTTTAGGGACTGCCCCCATTTGTAACTGCTGATTATTTTAAGAGAAGGAGCACCAGTCAAATAATCTAATGTAGGATCTGCCACTTTTTGCAGTTGACCTTGGGCCCACTTAGCCCTGTCCAAGGTCACAGAGCAATAAGAATAATAGCTTTATTCTTGGCTTCACATCCCATCTGTCCTTGTTTTATTTCTTTTGTCTTACTTTTTTTTCTTACTAACCTTGTCGTACTTTACATTCCATACTAAGCCTCTGGAACCTATTCCTTAACAAGGTGAGTGAATAAATAAGCTTTCTGTTTCATAGCTCTCCTGGAGAGTAAATGAGATAATAAGAAAATGGTTTTGAAACAGTAAAATGCTATATAAGTGCAGTTTACTGTCATACTTCCCTTTCTGAATATCCCTTCAACTTATGCTTAACACATTTTCTTTCTGTGATAGTTGTTCGGGTTCTGGTAACCACCAATTTTCTGAGCATACATATTGTCTGCTGTATGATACAAATTATTTGGTTTTGTTTGTGTGTGTCCATGTGCATGTTTCCTTGACCTCCTCCATTATTATAGTGATTTTTTTCTAGGTGTTCTTCATTTCTTAGCCCCTAATCTTCTCCTTACTCTCTGGCTACAGAATCTGTAGGCCTATCATTTTGCTTTCATAAAAGGAGAAAGATAAGCACAGGTTGATGATACTTAACCATTTTATCTCCTTTCATTTATAGGAAAGGAACCATTACTTATTTTCTATGATCAGAATATAATCAGATTTTCACCCTTTGGCAATTCAATATTTGGCATCATTCTGTCGATGGGTCCTTCACAGGGGAATGCACCTCCCTCAGTGCAATATTTTGAGAAAAGAAACTCACAGCACAACATAGGTTGAGAAAGTACACTCACTGGCACACTTTGCTCTTTATCATTCATGAATTTCCAGGGTGAAGTAGCATATTGTACCGTTTAAGTCTCAAAGGATATGAACAAAAGGGTAATTCCTTACACAGGCTAGGAAATTGAGATTATTCTATTATATCCTTTGTAGTAAAATGATGAAGAATGATGAAAATTTTTATAATTTTATTTTGTATTTTCTTAATAAACTTGAGCATTCTTCTTATACAGTATCCTAAGAACTTGAATGTGGGGAGAGATAGATACAAGTAAACAGTAATAAAACACAGTGTTAATGAAACAATGTACTTAAATTTAGTAAGAAAACCCAACTGAGGAGTTTCTAAATGAAATTGTAAACTATCTATGAATTTATCCCCTTGCAATGATTCAAACCTAATAAGAAAATATGCAAACGGGAAAGAACAATGCTGGGAAAATATTCAAGGTTGTGATCATGGATGTCCCCCCCAAATTACCTGAACTGCCCTACTAGTTGACAATTTCAAGACAGGGTCTGTGCCTTTTTGTCAAGACTGCAGTCAATATGTTGGCATAAATCTCTTTTTAATGGGATGATAGAAATCTGGTTCTTAAGGGTTTAAGAGGATTCACTTCTATCACGTGTTCATATTCACGTAGGTTAATTAATGTTTAGACAAAGCAAATCTCATTAATAGGATTGTTCCAGTCTGTGTAACAAGAGGACACTGAAGACGTGTAATGTAGAACACTGTGAAGTTTGAACAGCCTCACCAGAATGCATTGGTTTTGGGGGGTGTTCATTACAGAGAGGTATACTTGCTCCACCTTGCCCCCTCCCCCCTTTATATTCTCTTTCTTCTTAGATGGTCCTGTGAATGGCAAGGCTCACAGGCAGGAACTGAGGACACATCCACCACCAGTAGATGACATGCCAGAGGCACAATGGGAGCCTGCCCCTTCTGGTCTGTCCACCCTTTCAGGATGTCGGAGGATGACACCCGCAAAGGAGGCACGGACATAGGGTTTGGTTCATGTTGCCGCCAATTTGGTGGATCAAACTTGGTATGAACTGAGGAGGAAGAGAGGCACCCTTACAGAGGGCACAGAGTGGAACTGGAGGCCCTCCCTCCTACTGGCTCTGCGACCCTGCAGGAATTTGATCTTTGAATTCTCATTTCCTCCTCTATACAGTGCAGATACAAACGAAACTAACTCCTAGGGTTGCAGTGAGGAGTAATCGAAAGAATTAACTAAGACCCTTAGCGCCGTGGTAGGGAGCCTGGTATTCAGAAAAAAATCACAAATAGACGTTGTTGTTACTATTATTATTATTATTATTATTATTATATACTTTGACCATTCTGTCTTTTTTGCCTCTCTCGGTGTGAGGCCCTGCCCAGTGATGAACACTATCCCAGGGGTCTGACCTTTCTTGTTGGAGAGTGTGAGTCCAAGAGGGAGAAAAGGCTGGCTGGAGAGTCAAAACTTGGAAATGAATGAAGTCGGCTCCCTGCTTCCAGGGCCTCCCAGGGCTGGGAGCATCAGTCAGGCAAAGGGCTCTGTGCCTTTGGTGGGGCCTGGGGAAGAGCTCAAGGGGATGGGTCTCTTTCTGTTCAGTGATGTGATCCCAAATCTCTTGGGTGTTTCTCGGCAAGGACACAATTACCACCACCCCCCTTATCCAAAGTTCTTTGCTGAATTATATGCTATAACCATTATAATCATATTAAGTATTTTACTTGTGAGACTATGCTATTGTACATATTATAATAATAATAAATCTGGCTTAACGTTTATTATGCCCACAGGGTACCTAATGCCTTAGTAAACCTCTCCTCTTCTGTTGTACTTTCTGTTTTGTCCTTTTCTAATTTTTGAAGCATGGTGGCTATATCAAGGACTCCGGTATTTGTTAGAAATTTAATTTTTTTTAACGCATTCAGAAGATTACAACTGATGACACTTAGTGAATAATTTTTTTTCCCTGAAAATTCAATACTAGCCATGGAATTGAGTAATTGATAAAGATTGAGATATTCATAATAAATGCAGTAGAAACCTCTGGGCAGGGCGGGGGGGGGGGGTAGGGTCTAAGTGAATTAATGATCGCTTCTTTTTTGCTCACTGCCTTCCCAAATGAAGAACTCCATTTCCCGTTTTGTAAAACATGAAACTGACCCCTAAGCCATTGGGATGTTCCAGGTTGGAACAGGAGTGAGCCCCTGAGCTGGGATGCAAGGGAGATTTAGTCTCTCCTGGGGCTGACTCACAGAAGAGCATTGGTATGCTAGAAAGGTGAACGATGCTGGTAAGAAGAGAATGACACAGGCATAAAAATGAGACCAAGGATGGGGGTGAGGAAGGGGGCGGGAAGCATCAAGACATCTTCCTAGTTCCTGGTTCTCATTTCTTTCTAAATCTGGCAGCATTCAAATCTGCTCTGAGGTTTTGTGATATACTGCTTAGTTCCTTTCTTTCTTCTTCTTCTTCTTTTTTTTTTTTTTTTTTTTTTGCTTAAGCTACCTTGAATTATTAATTTTATTTCTGTTATTTGCTTATTTGCTGGCAGAGCTGCCTTGATGACTTGAGTAAATATTCCAGGTAAACTTCCATGACCACTGGTGGGAGTGAGGGTAGGCTGTGTGGTGAACAGATCTCTGCTGCCCCCTTTCAGGCTTGTCCCACATGCCTTACACTCTGTGCTTCAAAACTGTGTTTCCCTTGAAGGGGCTCTGGAGAAGAAAATACTTTGACCTTGAGTTCCCCTAAGGAATCAGCCCTGAGCTATGTGAAACCTAAGAAAAACAACAGCTTTCTTTTCAAAATGTCAACATATCCTTGTGTTGTGAGAGCTGGAGGCTTGATTGTGCCTCTGGGGCTGACAGTTCTTTTGTTTTGGAAAAACATCCTACAGGTTTTGCAAAATTAAAGCCCAGATCCTCTGCTGGAAAGGGGAACAATGAGAAGCTGAATTGCTCTGCATTGTTATGTCAAAGGTTGTCTTCCTCAAGGGTACAATAGCATCTCTGAGATTATGTGTGAGAACAGGCTGGCTTGTGAGACAGGGGAAGGAAAAACTTGCTCTACTTTTTGTGCTTTTCCCTACTGCGGGTGGTGGCTGAGGCCAGAGCCTCTGACGCCAGCCTGCCTGGGCTGAAGCTCAGCTCTGCTACTGAATCAGTCAGAACCCAGTCAGGAGGCAGAACCACAACAGTTCCTTGAATAAGAGAATTTAATAGAAAGAATTATTAATGAGGCAATGAGGTGTTAACTAGGTGACTAAAAAGTATCACAGAGGTAGCAACTAAAAGCAGCAGCTATCACACCTAGGGCTGAAGGAACAAACAGGAGACACTGGAATAGTTAAAATTTAAGTTATTGAAGAAGGAGCCCCATGGAGATGAAGCACAGACTTCTGAGGAGTGGCCGCTGATTGGCTGGTGCTGGGGTGTCTGAGTTGGAAGGAGGGGCCCGTGGGACCCACGTCTCCCAAGAGGATGGTGCTGGTTGCCTAGTTCTGGTATCTTGGGAGGTGGGCAGAAGAAGGAGGTGTTTCTGTAAGATGCATGAGAGGGTGCATGGGCATGTTGTAGGTCCCCATGTCTTCACCCAGCTTTCAGCCAAAGCTTATTGTGTGGTGACAACCTGGTCTCACCTTTATTTTGTGAATTGATGGCTGAACCCATGTCCTGAGCTTAGGGCAACACATGATGGAGATCCAAAGTCATCTGAGAAGGCTGGTTTTGAGATGGCTAGAAGTAAACCGTAGAGGTGAGCTACTGAGAGCCACATGCAGACCACGCAGATAAGGGACAGATGGGATCCATTTGTGGAAAACAAAAGCATACCACAGGGACTCCCAGAAATATGGTGGGGAGAATTCGGTCAAATGGAAATGGGTGGAAGTGTGGTGTTTTTCTCCATTGGATGGGAACCCCCAAATGTAGGACGACAATCCCATTGAAGCCAGTGGTGTGGGTGGTAAAAAGATTTATCCAAGAGAGAACAAGAGATATAAGTTCATTGAAAATACTACAAGGAAGGGCACCTGGGTGGCTCAGTGGTTGAGTGTCTGCCTTTGACTCAGGGCATGATCCCGGGGTCCTGGGATCGAGTCCGCATCGGTGTCACCACCGCATCTGTGACACCACCACCGCATTGGTGTCACAGAGGGAGAAGCACCACCTGCTTCTCCCTCTGCCTGTGTCTCTACCTCTCTCTGTGTCTCTTGTGAATAAATAAATAAATAAAACCGTAAGGAAAAAAAAAGAAAAGAAAATACTGCTAAGAAGGGTGGGCAGGACAGCAGAGTAGAGACTGTCTGCATTGAGGCAGTGGATGGAGGCTGTTTTTAAAGGAGGAAGGTAAGGCAGTAGGTAGGACTATGTATGGGATTTACCCTTTTCTGGTAGCTGTGCCTAATTGATCAGTTAGGGCTTATGGATATTTTGAGATGGGTCTTCCTTGATGGGACTGTGTGTATTCATCCAGCTGGTCCCTTCCAGCCCTTTTGCCTTGCTCAAGATTCCATTGCTCAAGCCTGTTGTCTAAAAGCGGTCTCTACAGGGAGGACTTAGGCTTTTGTCATTATGAAGTAACTCATTAGCTAATGATAGAGTCTGTGAGATATTATGATTACTTTGAAGAACACTTAGGAAACTTGGGTGTTTATGCACAATTTAATGAAAAAATACTAGAGTGAGATTGCAGAGTTAAAATGAATCTGTTTGATTTTCAATGAGCAATAAATCTTTGGGATTATCTTTTCCACTAGACAGAAATTATTTGCATTTCTAACCATCAAAAATAAAAAAAATTAATAATCTGGAAATTTTAATCTATAGTGAAAAATGAGATGAGCTAAATATATTCTCCTAGACAATCCTTGGGTGTCCTTTGCCTCCACATGATATTGAAAGGATATGTCACCCATGATTTTGCCTTAATCTAAAGCCTTGGATAAATTTCCTGACATTATTTAGGCATAAAATAATGGTATGATTTTGAAAGCTTCTCTAGAAGATTCACATAATTCTGCATGGAAGCTATATTAGAGTCCATCTAAGGCTTTGTTCTGTCTTGGGTTCTAGGGCACCTTTTTTGTATTGGCTACTCTCTTAGTCTTGAGCATTTCCAGTTGCTTGGATTCTATGTGGTGTACCAATACTTGGTTCCTGCTGTATGCCTAGATTATTTGACTATCTTGACAAGGATTGGTTATCCTGGCTTTGAACTTAAATAAACTGATCGGTAATGTTTTAAAATCATTGCCTTTGAGCACAATGTAGTTTCCAAACCACTTCTCCATTTATTATTTATAAATATAATATGTATGACATATGTGGTAACATGTTATACGGTGTGTGTGTGTGTGTGTGTGTGTGTGTAGTTGTGCGTCCAGATAAAAAGTTAACAGGGCAGCCCCAGTGGCCCAGCCCTGGAGACCCAGGATCGAGTTCCATGTCAGGCTCCCTGCATGGAACCTGCTTCTCCCTCTGCCTGTGTCTCTGCTTCTCTCTCAGTGTGTGTTTCTTATGGATAAATAAATAAAATCTTACAAAAAAAAGTTAATAAGAGCAAAAGCCTGGATATATAAACCAGTTTTTTGTCACTGAAATAAGACCTACAATGGTACAGAAAATGCCATTAGACAACCTAATGGCCGTCTCAGCACCATTTCCCTTGCTGCTCCCAACTATTTGCATATTGTTGTTACCTGCTTAGTTTCCACACACATTTCTTTAACCCTTATAAAAAGTCTAAAAGTCCTTTTTAATAAATTCGATTAGTACATACTCTTTCATAAATTTTCTGCCAAATGAGCTAGAATGGATTTTGGTTTTTTAATCAAGAATGCTGATTGGGGAGGGGGGGCTTGGGTGGCTCAGTCAGTCAATCATATCTGCTCAGATCATGATTTCAGGGTCATGATTTAAGGGTTGTGAGACTGAGCTCCAATGTTGGCTCCTAGCTGATTGTGGTGCCTGTTTAAGATTCTCTCTCTTCCTCTGCCCCTCCCCTACCACTCATGCATGACCTCTCTCTCCAACTCTCTAAAATAAATTAATTAAATATTAAAAAAGAATGCTGATTGCTCTAAAAGATAATGAAAGGATTATATAACTACTCTTACTAATCTTAGAGAAAAATTAGAAAGCAGGAGATGTGCCAGAAAAATAAACAAAAGGAAGAAAAAGAAAGATTTCAGAAGACATGAACAAGGGAAAAAATTTATCCAACAGGATATTAAATAAATGGTGTATAACACTTGGAAAAGAAAATAGTCCTCTTGAGGAGTCCCTATGGATTCATTCAAGTGTCATGTTAAATGAATCTTCTTGCTTTTATTTATGTACCTCTAACTGTTATTCTTAACTCTTCAGGTTTATTTTTGGCTTCAATAACAAAACTAGGTATGAGGACTTAAAAGTGGTTAACAAGTTGATCATAATGAAAATAAAACACTTTTTTATAAATTTCTATCAGGACACCTTTGTGCGCATGATAGAAAAATTAAAATAGGGTAACTGTTGCAATTAGGGAATTTCAAAGCCTGCTTTAATGAAGAATTTGAAGTCACAACAAAAGATATCTACAGTAGCAATAGGACTGGAGAAAGGGTTAAAAGAGCCTAATACTCACCATGGAGGCTGTTTTTGTCTTGACTATATGTTAGTTTGGGTTCCCTTTAATAATGACAAATTTGAAGCAATTTTGCTAATGACATGGGAAAATGCTAAAATAACGTTATACCAAAAACGGGTATACAAAATTGCATGTATAGTTTGATCTCACTTGGGTAAAAATTATCTAGAAGAAAACTTGAGAGGTATATATTAAAATCTTAAAATGAACTTTGGATCACAGAATTATATATATATATATATATACATATATATACATATATACATATATACACATATATACATATATATACACACACATATATATGCCTATATTATTTGTATAATTAGAGTTAAAAAGGAAAGAGAAGAGAGGCTTTGGGCATTCTGGAAGCAGAGAAAATATGAAATGTAATAACATACACCGTTTTGATAAGATTGTGAAAGAGAAGGCATTTTTCCTGCAATCAAATTCTTTGGGAATTTTTTCATATGGAGTTTCATAAGAGGGAAATAAATATCTTTTCTGATGCCTCCTCATGTACAAAATTTATACTTATATTAGAAGTAAAATAATTAACAGCATTAGAAGAATTAGAATAAGAACAATTTATGTTATTGTTTCTTGAAATGGCCTTTCATAAAAACCAAGGGCATAACATTAAAAGCAAAGTCAGTGAAGGTTAACTCTGGAAGGAACCACATTGTAATAAATAGATAGATTGTGAGGGGCTAACCTAGTCCAAGAATAGATCCTAGGAAATAATTGACTTAACCAAGGTCACAGAATATGTTAATGATAGAGCCAGAATTAGACCTTATGACTTAATTTTTCAGTCTGACAATGCTACCTTCCCTCTGCCTGGCCCCAAAGAAGAAATGTGGAGACTGGTTCCTATGATCGCCATCTATCATTGACTTGAATCCTTTACCCCAAAGTGTATACATACCCACCTTCCCCTCCGCTTACATTAAACTACTTTTAATTTCAAATCCTATCTTAGATGACTGTGTTTGTGTGTATGTGTGCACGTGTACTCATCTGCGTGTTTGTATATGTGAATGTCCTAGATTGACAAAGGCCTGAGGAGACTAGGACATATCCTACATCCAGATTTTAGCCACAACAGATTAAATGCTTGCCCTTCAATGATTAATGGAGAGAAATTAAGGTATAACTGATGGGAAATTTACAAGATGCTTTTAATATAATTAAAAATAATGTCTCTGTTGGCTCTTAACTCTTCTCCAAGCCTAGTATTGGCTTCTTTCCAGAACTAATACATTTCATCCAGCAATTGGAGAGCACATTTTAGGAAAAAAAGTATTTCCATATTTGAATTCATACTTTACTGACTGAGGTGTAGTTTGTGAAATGTAATATTATGTTACTATATTATGAAAGAGTTACCAGGTTGCTGCTAATAACATTTTCAGGAAATCATGGAATGTTTTTAAGAGCAGGAAGAAATATACAGGTTTATCTAAACTTGTTTCACTTTACAATTGAGGAAATTGAATAGTAACCATGAATCTGTGATTTTCCTCTCTTCATTCTTTCATTTGAAAAATAATTTTTGAGCATCCTTTATGTGTCAGATCATGCAGTAGCTCTTAGAGAATTAAAAATCAAAGGCCTTGATTCATAGCCTTAAGAAATAACATACTAGGAGAGGTGCAGCATGCATTAATAAACATTAATCTATCAGAGCATATGTTACATTGCATTATAGTTATATTCCTACAGTTACAAGGATAAGGGAATAGTGCAGTTTGCCTGGGTGGCCAGGAAGGCTTCTCCAGAGTGCATAATGTTTTATTTGGGCCTTGAAAAATGAGCAGAAATACACCAGCTTCAGAAACAAGGGAAGAGTATTCAAGAAAAAGGGAAATGAGTGGCATAGGATAGAAGCATACAGGTACTATGCTTCTAAGAATTGGCCTAATGCTTAGGGAGTGATTGAAGTTAAGATTGCCCAAGTAGGCTCTGATCCTAACTTTGATAAACCTTATTCTACAGGTAATGGGAAGCTATTGCATAATGTTAAGCAGGGAAATGACATTTTATACTTTCACTTGGGTCTCTATTTGAGAGAAATAACTGGTTGCATCATGGAGGATGGGCTGGAAGGAGAAAAGTTCAGATGAAAATGATGAGATAATGGACAAGACCAATGAGAATGCACCTAACAAAGAAGGAAAGGTTATTTATGAGGTTAGAATTGGCAAGACCTTATGGCCATGAGGGATAAGAGATAGGGAGGAGCCATGGGGAAAAGTGAAGTTTCTGGTTTTGAAGAAAAGTCCTGGTGATGCCATACAAATAGGCTGTGAAATACATGAAGTATGGTAGGAACAAAGTTTTCAGGTGGTGTTAGAACTATTCAGCTTACCCATGATGGAACATTTAAAGGGAAGATAGATACATGGGGAATAATTGAAAATTGTGTCTTACACTCAGAAGAAAAGTCTGGACTGGTGTTACTGATTTTGGAGTTGTTAAAGTAGGTAAAAATTGTAGCAAGGAAGAGGAATAGAGATGGTAGAGAGGTCTAAGAGCAGAATGCTGGGGCATACTATATTAAAGGGATGGTTGGGAGAGAGGAACTAGTATAAGACATGGTTAGAAAGAATTATTTATGTGATAAGAAGAGAATGTACAGAACAGTGTTGTGAGAATTGTGTTAGTAATAATGCTTTCAGCTACAATTAACAGTCAAACTCAAAATGACTATGACTATGATGTTAGAGTGATTTATCTGCTCATGTAACAACAACAATAATGATAACAATAAAACCTCCAGAGGTAACTAGAACAGACAGAGAACAGGTGTCTTAATCACAAATCCAGCTTCATTTCTTTCTGATTTTCTCAGAAATACCCGTCTCTGGGTGTTCGGTTCATCCCTAAATGCTAGGAAGATGGCTAGAGTAGTTTTGGACTTCTCATCCACACGCAAAAAAGGACTTTCTTCCAGTGGTTTTTATCTCAATCTTGCTCTTTCATTTTATTTGTTTGACAAACCTACTCTTGAACCAATCCCTCAGACCAGTAGAATTCCATATGCTGGTTGCATTAGGCTTGGGTTTCTGAAATTATCACTAGCATAGAAAGTAGAGATTGGAGACTCATTGATCCCTCTGTTGTCTCACAAAGTGCAAGACTACTAATCAAAGAAGGTGAGGCAGGATGGGTGTTATGTAGGGGGGATATCTGTTACGAAAGCCTAGAGAGGATAGAGTTTCAGAATGAAGGGGTAAAACCTTCTTATAAATAGTTGCAGATCAACTAGGATAGGTATTATAGGGAGATCATTAAATCTGTCAATTCATGGTCATTGGTGTCCTCTTGTGAGACCTTTTTGAGAAGTGCTGGGGCTGCTCTTGCAGAATACTCTGAAGGAGTGTGACAGCAAAGAGGAGAGAGATGGGGAATGCTAATGTTAAATCAATTGCAATTCAATGAAGCATATAAATTCCTTTGGAAATATTATTCTATTTCATTGATAAATTTACATCAGCTCACTCCTTTCCATGTCGAAAGGAGGAAATCAATCCTGTCATTTGGAAAGACTGCAGCAAGTCTGTGAACAAAAGGAAGAAGATACACAAAGAGAGTGATAAATATATATGGGCCGATGAAAGGTGGCCACTTAAAATTTGAGAGATGAGCTTTGCATAAACATTTCATTGGAATCAGAATCATGACATATCATCAGATTGTTTTTAGTTGGTTTCTTTGCTGCAAATAAAAAAAAATGCTTACGTTTCATTTACAAAGTCAGCCTTAGCAATATTATATGCACTTTGTAATTGCACTGTAATTACATTAAGAGGGGGAGGCAATTTTCTTCCAGTGTGGCCAACCACTCTGAAGATTGGTATAGGAAACCAATAGGGCATGGTTAGTCAATGTCAAGGCATAGAGTTTCTAGATTTCTAAAGCTCAAGGTATACAATAAGTTTTCAAACACTAAGGTCACCAAGAATTTAATATTAATTCTGTGAATATAATAATAATAATATTGAAGTTATCCTCATGTGGCTGAGAGGTGTGTTATTTCTTAGAGAAAATAATTCTAGTAATAATATCAGTTTCATTTTCATAGCATTTTTCACAATTCATACCGTTTTCTTCCCAAGTCATAGTCAGCTTGGGATTTAAGAATAGATCATGATATCCTCATTTTCAAATATGAAAACAGAGTCCTAAAGAGTTGCTTAATGATTAGCTGAAAATGACCAGTTATCTTGAATGGTGACTTAGCTTCTGGGTTGCAGCCATTCCACAGTGAATGGAGACATATCAAGACATGAAGAAAGAGATTCCAGGGAATATGTGAAGACCATGATGACATGGGGAGAGGTGCCTTTCTCTCTGATTGGACCAAGTGAGGGTGAAGGTGAGACTTCCAAGGTAAATAGCTGGACTTGATACAGTCTCAGGCCAAAGGATGAAGACGGACAGGAAGTTCACTTAATAGAGAATTAAATTTGGAAATGACTTTAAAGAGCATTCTAATATGCCCTGTCCTTTTAGCACAAGGATGTCAAGGCTCAGACAATTCTGAGCTGGGTAACAGGTGAATTCTTTCCCACTAGCCCTGTGACTCCTAGCCTACTGCTCCCTCCACTTCCCTAAGTCACAAGTTGGAGACCTCAAGAGAAGGAGCATAAGCCTGATGGAGAAGCAAATATAGAGACAGGTGGTGTGGTTCAGAGGTTCATCACTAGCAAAATTCAGAGAATAGGGGAAGTGTCATTTCCTTAGTGCCAAGGGAACAATTGGTCTAGTCAAGTAACTGTGTGAAGGTTTCTAAAGGGGAGTGTAAGAGATTCAAAGTCAGAAGGAGGAGCTCTCCAAGTGTTACCTGCGATGAACATGTCCTGATAAATTATGAAGCTGGCATTGGGACATATCCCACATTCTCTGCAAAGATACTGAAATATTTAGAAACTTTCTATAGTGTTGTTGTAATTTGTCTTGATTTGGGGAGAGGAAGTTGAATTTTTAAAACTGCAGATACTTTCCAGTAATAGATAACTCTCTTTTGGGGGATAAAGGTAGAGCGGGGAATACAATTTCTGTCTGATTTATTTCCCTTAGAGCAAGAAACAAATAGCCTTGTTTATTATTAGTCATAGTTATTACACTATTCATAATCTGTTTTCCCATAAGTATAGTGCTGCAATGATGAATGACAACATATGTATAGAACAAAATAAATTTATTGCAGGATGTATTTCCAGTGACATGAACCAGAAATTATGTCTGCAATATGTTTAAGCTGTGCTGGGTAACTCTAATTTTGCCCAAGAACTCACCTTGGATAAGGATGAAGAAGAAAGGGTAAGATGAGCAGACACATTCCTAACTGGTATTTGATTGCAAGATCCCCTCTCTGAACACAGGGTCATGTCTTGGTCATTTTTTTTTTTATTATGCAGAGTCTTATTCATAGTACACAAGGAAATAAATGTAGAGTAGGATATATTGAAACAAAGTGACTTTTTTATTATGATTTTCCCTCCATCACAATGATTAACATATATTGAGTGCTTACTCTATGTTAGAAACTGTTTTAAGTGCTTTATATGTTTTAATTTACTCAGTCCTCATAACAACCCTGTAAGGTAAATATAATTATCACTTCCTCTGAATAATATAAGGAAAACTAGGCACAAAGAGATTGTGCAATTTTCAAGATTAAATAACACAGCTAAATCAATTAGATCTGGGATTTAATCTCGGACTTGCTGACTATAGATGCTCCTTTCTTAATCACTACACTCTCCTGCTTTGTCTGTGGTGTGTGTGTGTATGTGCGTGTGTGTGTGGTGTGAGAATATATTTGCCTCCAAATTGCTATTGATTTATACCGCTATAATTTATTTTATGATCTTCCCTTTCCTCACTGAATTATGTTGCAAATATTAAAGCCTTACTTTTATGTTTTATTCAATTGATGTTTATCTATTCTTGTGTCAGTACCATGCTGTAATTCCATAACATCCTTTAATATCTGTTTGGCCTACCTCTTATTTTTCAAAATTGTTGCTGTTTCTCCACATTACTCTATCTTACCTTTCTTGTGTTCAACGTGTTTTCCTGACTTAGGAAAAACTCTTCCTCCAGAGTGAGGAGATGTTAGGCCAGGAGCATTTCTTTCTAATGAAGGAGAAAACAGAGCTTAAAATGGACTCTGAGACAAATAAAAAAAATAACCTTAGGATGGGGGTAGAGGCAGGGGGTTGGGCACTCTGGCCTTGCCCTTTTTTAGAGGAAGGTATGTGTGCGTGCATATGTCCATTTATAAACATATATGTTTTCATTTTTTTCTGGGCTTCAGTTGACATCTTTTTTGGATCCAGGAACGGTGAAGGATTTGGGAAAGCAATTGTTTTAGTTCGCAAAATAGCAACTCTGGGTGGAGGGGACCTGAATTTTTTCTAGGCCAATGTATCTTTGAAAAGATGGTTGCAAATAAGAAGAAGCCAGTGGAATGGTAGAAAAATGATTCAGAATGCTTCAATTATCTTTCTTTTGGGATAAGTCTTGGTGATATTCAGCAAAGAATCATCAGCAGTTATGTGCTAGGTGATATTTATCTCTTATTTGATCTCTTTGTGTCCACTCAATTCTATAAAGTAGGTGGCATGATGAAGAAGCAGAGGATCAGATCAGTGGGGTGACATAACTCATCAGGATAACACAGACCTGAGTTAAAATCTTTGGCATGGTTTACAGGCCCTTCACTATCTGGCCTCTGCCTATTAGACCCCTCTCATAACATCTAAATTCAATCACACAGGAGTTTTCTCCCAGTTCCTTAAATCTGTCTTGTTTGCTGTGGCAGAGGCATTGCCCTGTATTCCCTAGAACATCTTCTTTACTTCCCAAGCATGCAGAAAACTTGCTTTATCAGCCTTCTCTGGATTTTGGTGGGACCATATGACTAATAGGCATGAGAGTGATATATAATATTCTTAGACCTGGCCCCTAAAGCACTTCACATCCTTGAATATGTTTTCTGTTCCCCATCTACATAGCTGAATGTGCAAGACCCTTGGAGAGCAGATGGCAGGGGCTCAAGATAGTGCCCCTGTTTCACTACTCAGACAAGAGCTACCCAGTTCAGCTGCTCACAGAGCTGTGATCTGAGGAAAAACTTTTATCACGTAAGTATCTAAGATTTTGGAGTGGTTTGTTACAGCATCTAGTATTACCAACCATGACTAAAATCACTTACTCTAGACTAAAGGTTGACAATTTTTTTTTGAAGGCTCTGTCAAAAATATCTTAGGTTTTGCAGGCCATGCAGTCTCTTCTGCAACTCCTCAACTCTAGTACTATAGTATGAAAATGGCCTTAGGTCATATATGTGCGTGAACAGGAGGCATGGCTGGGTTCCAATAAAACTTTACTTAAAAAAACAGAGGCAGGATTGATTTGGCCTATAGGCCTATATGCTGACCACTGTACTAACCTAAAGGACTAGAAGAACATACTGTCTAGTCTTTCTCCATCTTTGGAGACTTTTCTGTCTTTCTCCATCACTCCTAGACTCAATCTACCTTTTGCCTGGCTGAACTGTGACTTACTCTTCATACCTCAACTACAACTTGAGTTCTATCCAAAGATGTTTCCTATCTCCCCCTGACCCTTTCTCTGCCTTCCCCTTTCAACTAGGTCACGACCTATGTCATATATTCCTTTAGTAGCCACCTACACTTCCTTTTTCATAATTAGCCTCCAATTTATAATTTGTTCTATGTTTTTCTTTCTCACTATTCTGGTCCCTTCATAAGAAAAAGACATTATGTCTACTTCATTCACTGTTTTATCTCTAGAACCTAATATAGGACCTGGCACAGAGTAGATGTTATAAATACATGTTGATTCAATGGGTAACTATAAGGCATATATTATTAACCACTGCTTCAATATATAGAATCTGTGGAAACTCATCTTCCTTCCCCTTCCCTCTCCTCTTCCTCCTTGTCCTTTGGTTCTTGAGCTCAATATAGCCAAAAAGGAAGCCAAACCCACAATTATGGTATCATTGTCACACTCTTGAATGGAGAAAATACCACAGAGATATATATATTCAGGCACATTTCTTTGGTGTAAATACTGACCTTGTCTTCACCTCAGTCAATATTTTTTCTTTAAGACTATAAATCATGGGATGTCTTCTCATAAAAGCCAATCCGTGTCACAGCTCTGAAAACTAATTCCATCTTGAGCCCCATAAATGAGAAGAAGCTATTTCTGAAGTTCTGTCATCATATTGCTCTAACACCTATAAATCTGAAAAGCTTTCCAATTTTCTTCAATATTGTACATATTAAGTTAGTGGACCATTCCAAACGGTCGAAGATAGTTCTGCCATATACAAATAGAGAAGGTAGAAGAAAATGAATTCTATTTTCAGGATAAAGAACAAATACAAGAAATAATGGCGGTTTAGAATAGGAACAGAAAGATCCATAAAGACTCTAACAGGGCAACCAACATAGACAGTCCATGGAGGGGATCCCTGGGTGGCGCAGTGGTTTGGCGCCTGCCTTTGGCCCAGGGCGTGATCCTGGAGACCCGGGATCGAATCCCACGTCAGGCTCCCGGTGCATGGAGCCTGCTTCTCCCTCTGCCTGAGTCTCTGCCTCTCTCTCTCTGTCTCTGTGTGTGCGTGACTATCATAAATAAATAAATAATTAATTAATTAAAAAAAAAAAAAAAGACAGTCCATGGAGATGAACCTGTAGTTCTGTTAAGTGTTGGGTTTGATCTGATAAAATGTGGGGGTGGAGAACTCAAATGCTTCCTATGCAAATTCACAGTGCAGCTAAAATTACTGGGGCTACTAGCTGAGGGGTGAGAGGTGTTTTTGAGTTCCTCATGCGTTTCCCAGTGACATCTGAACCTAAGGCAGGAGTGGCAAACTCCATCTGGGAAGGGCCCAAAGGCATTTTCCTCAGAGGCAGCAGCAGCTTGCCTCTTCCCTTGTTGTGCAGTCATGAAGAGTCAGTAGGAGTTTGTGCAGGTCTGTTAAAGAAGGGGCCAGGGTGTTGATTCCTAAGTAACTGCCATGTCAGTCACGGTGCCATTTACATCCTTCAGTCTAAGACATAGCCTAAGAAGTACCTTAAATATGATATACTTTGGGGAATAAAAGGTAAATTACTAATTTTTTGTCATATAAGAAAGCCTCACAGATCCCAGATTGGGAGTTCATAAAATAATAACTGGCCCCAGGATACCTGGGTGGCTCAATGGTTGAGCATTTGCTTTCAGCTCAGGGCATGATCCCGGGGTCCCAGTATCAAGTCCTCATCAAGTTCCCACAGGATGCCTGCTTCTGCCTCTTTGTATCTGTATCTTTCTTTAATAAATAAATAAAATCTTAAAAAAAAAGAATAGCCGGCCCTGATTCATTTACAGAAATGAATCAGCACCCCAAATCTGGTTTCTTGATAATAGCTGGAATCTTCATCTCTGACAAGGCAGAGAAAAGCCTAACTGGACTGTCATCCTTCTGTCCCTAGAACCCCACTCATTGGATTATGTCATAAATATTTGCTGAATTTATAAATGAATGATGCAATTGACTGGATGGATGGATGGATGCATGAGACAAAAAGAAGAAAGAAGAGAAAGAAGAAAGAAAGAAAGAAAGAAAGAAAGAAAGAAAGAAAGAAAGAAAGAAAAAGGACGGAATGAAGAGTAGGAAGATGACTAAGTCATCCGACCTACCTACGCCACACCATCAGCCAGCCCTACCGCACTCCACTCCCTCCATACCTCCCGCCCCCCCCTCCCTCCCTACACGACCTCCCTCCCTCCTCCCTCCCCCTTCCCTCCTTCCGTCCTCCTTCCTTCCTTCCTCTCTCCCTCCCTCTCCCCCCTCCCTCCTCCTCCCTCCCTCCCTCCCTCCCTCCCATCCCTCACCCCTGAAGAAGAAGAAAGAAAGAGACAGCAGTTCAAAGAGAGTCTAGTTAACATTTGGTCCGAAGTCCATCCATTTCCTCATTTTCTGATACTCTTTCTCACTTCCATAATGATCATTGGTCAAGGGGCTTTATCATAACAACACAACAACTAATCTGTATGTGGTACTTTTACGTACCTTTTTATACCTAATATAAAGCATTCAGCCTTCCTTTTCTGTGTGCATTTCATTTGCTCACGTCAGATGTCAATGAATAAGCAATCACCACTTTCAGCTTCATGTGAGCAGGGCACCTGTGTGACAGGTGTTCTGCTCAGCACTCAACAGACAGGACATGTTGTCATTCTCAACATAGATTACTGGGTTAAGAGACCTCGGTCAGTTACATTTAAAATGCAAGGCTTCAAATTATGCCTTCTGAGGGAATTCAGTGTGATCATTAGGATAAGTAAACACATCAGGCATTCAATATATGCTGAGCCAAATGTAATAAAGGAAGAAAGAAACTTTTTTTCTTCACTGTGTCATTTTGTTTTGCAACTCTAAGCGTTACTGCATGCTATAATTCTCCAGAATGATGCTTAATTCTTCAGCTAAAATGCTGTATCAGAGATATTTCAAGCTAATTATTTGGCATTATAAGATTGTATTCTGTTCTCTAATAGCTTTGCAACATACTTTTTCATGAGAGCATTAGTGATTTTCAAAGATTAAAAAAAATGATTAAAGACAAATAACGATTATCTGGCTGGGTTGCCCGGGCTCATTGTTGTGTGGAGCTGAACCTCCGCTTTGGGAAAGTCATTTTATGCCCTGCTGCCTGGATGCTGGATTCTCCTGCTAATTAAACAGCCATATTATTTTCTTTCTCGCTTGCTTTTTTAAAACAAAGTCTATTATTTTTCTATTAGGGTAAATTTAGAGAACATAAAACAGCAAATATAAGAAGCAAAGTCACTCTTCTCTCTCCTTTTCTCTACATCCCCCCCCATTTATCCATCTGTAAATATTGAGCCCCGATTATGTGTCAGGCACTGTTCTAGGTACTGATATTGTCGTGACTTGCTAAATACCCATTTCAATGGAGATTAAGGTCTGTGAGTAAAATGTCCTGCAATGTAAGTGCAGCTAGTGAGATTTGTCTTTATTTCTTTGTCCCTTTATCTTTCAATCCTTCCATAACTCCCTTCACTGCCTTTTAGAAATTCCCTTCCCAGCATGTTAGGACTCAGGGGGTCCTTTGGTCTTCTTTATGCTGACATAAAACTTGCCTTCAAGAATGGTGCTGATAAGAGCTCATGACTAAAAAGCTAAAAAAGAATTCATGACTCCTGGTACCTTATAGCAGTCTGGGGTTTCTGGATTTCTTGGGCTCGATAAAGACAGTTTTTAAAACCAAAAGATAAAAGAGAGTCTATGTTTACCTGTGATAATGCTACATGAGCTAGACAAAACAGAAGACTTGCTTGGAATTTCTATCAATCTTTGATGTATAGAAGGAGAAAAAATATTACTAAAGTATAGCTTGACAAACAAAATCTTTGACAACAATATAACCAAGGGTAAAAATAAAAGCTCATCCTCTTTACTGGTGACATTTACAGAACTGAAGGCAGGTGTGGGCAAAGCCTGGTAGGCAGGTTCCTACTGCTGTTTAGGGGAAATACTGGCCTTGCCTAAATATTTCATATTTTCCTGCAGTAGGAAGAGAGAGGAGCAAGTGGAGTGCGGCAAGGGGAACTGCTAGTAGTCTGCTTTCCTGGAAACTGCCTGGTCCTCTGAGAACATGGAAGCCTCTTTAATGGATGCCATCTCATCTTGCTAAAGATGACCTGAAAGGGTGCCTGTTATATAGCTCAAGAGCCTCTTTGGGTACTGGAGTCCTGCATTACTCAGAGATCAAAGAGAAGAGCCCTTCCTCCAGATTTTGAATATCAAGATTTTTCTCTAAAGAGATTTTTCTTCTATGCTTCTCTGGGCTGCTATGAATTTGCAGCCCAACTGAGTGGGCTAACAATGTCTTTTGATCACATACCAACTTGTGGTCATCAGAACACTGGTGACATTCAGTCACAAAAGAAAACCAGGGAGAGAGGGATCTCAAAGTGGCCTTGGTGACAAAAGGGACTTCCGCATTGAAACATGTATCTCAGGCAAGGGTGTCACACAATGAGCAGACTGTGACCAGCTGACATTTCATCAGTGAGTCGCTGCTCAAGTATTTGGAAGGGATGCATTGATCCCACTCTCCTGGAAAACCCCAAAAGCTCTCATAAAATGCCTGCTTTCATTTAGCTGTTGTTAAAACAACTAAAATTCCCTTCTCATAATTGTTGGGACATCTCAACAATATAGTCCTTTCTCTCCCAGCTTGCAACTCAAACAAATATTGTTTCATTTATTTCTTGCGGGTTCCCCAGTCTCATACCCATGTAAACAACTTTTCATGTTGAAAGGCATTTTCCAGGACTCCCTGAGGGTGGCAGTATTGTTCACACGTGAGTGACTAATACAAGAAATTAGGCACCTGTTAGGGAAATGATTTAAGGAGCATGGATTTACACTATCAAAATGAGCAAAGAATATAGTGAGGAGTGAGAATTCCTTTGGGCCTAGAGTATAACTAATGCCCCCAAAGCCATTTGTTCCAACGTGCATACGAAGTGCAAAAATAAAAGATGAAACCTAAAATGCTCATGTCAACAGAAATAGATGAATAAAAGTGGCAATGCAAACACTATTTCAAATAGGCTCAATTCCAGATAATTACTTAATACAAGCTTACTACCCACAATGCCGTAGGGTCTATGAGTTAGCCACAGACAGCTGGCTGGGCAGATTTAGATGATGTCAATTCACCAGGAATTTTCCAGGAGGAGACAGGCTGCTATTGCTCTCATCCAACTTAACTCTCCAAGAATTTGCAATTCTTATTAGTAAACACCCTATTGTCCTTTGAGTTAAGTCATTTGGAGGTCATGTAGTAAGACTGGTCTAACAAGATATTTCACACTTATGCTTACATGAAAACAGCTTCTCAGAATACTCCACAGTGGAATTGAGCAGCTAAAATTGAGTGAAATTCATTGGTAATTTTAAATGGGAAAAAGAAATCATTATCCATAGTATTGATTGGTAAAGGGATGTCTATTTCTAGGCACAGTCAAATCAATCACTTCCTGTAATCACTGTGTCATTGGGCATACCTGATGATGATGTCATAGTGTCACCTAGGAACTTGGTAAATAATTGATGTTAGACTCTGAGTGGAAATTTTTTTTTAAGATTTATTCATGTACTTTTCAGAGAGAGAGAGAGAGAGAGCACAAGAGAGAACATGTGTGCAAGCATGTGTGAGTGGGGACAGGGGCAGAGGGAAAGGAAGAGAGACAGTTCTCAAGCAGACACCTTGTTGAATGCAGAGCCCTACATGGGGCTCAATCCTTGGACCCTGAGATCCTGACCTGAGCAGAAATCAAGAGTCGAGTCGGACACTCAACCAACTGAGTCACCCAGGCGCCACCCCCCCGCCCCAGTAGAAATTTCAAAAGGATACATCAAGCAGATGAAAAGGCAAAGCTGCCATTTAGTTTCTACAAACAAGTCAGGGATGTAAGGAAAGCCCCTGAATATGGAAAGCTGGGAATATCCAGGTCTTCCCAGAAGACTTCAGATTGAGACTTCCTCAATTTCTAGTTGAATCACTTCTACCTTTTATCGTATGTGGTTAGTGGGGTTTTCCAGTTTCTAGGATTCTTAGAGAGAAGGCACAGATATCTGTATCCATATTTAAGGGACAAAAATAAGGCAGTGTAATTTTCCACTCTGCATTGCTTGATGTGGCAGTGAGCTGCCTGATATTGTATCCCACATCAGTGTAAAGGGAAAAAGAATAATATCTTTTTTACTTAGAAGACAACGTAGGAAGTCCTACATCTCGCAATGACCAGCTGATTTAATGGCAGTCACCCCAGTGGCTCAACTCCAACAATGAACCCAAAGCTTTGCCTGCCAAGTAGCCACAGCTGCTGCTTCTGCCATTATTGGAGCCTCTACACTCCCAACAGAGTTTCCCCTACCAGATTTCTGCTTTCTTCCCACAAATGAGACCTGGAAGATATACATGTGCCCAACTGTAGACCAAATAGTTGGATGGGTTATTCTTTAAAGGAGAGGAATAAGGAAATATGTGCCAGCCAACTGACATGTAAACTACAAAAGAGATGCCTTCTGTCTCTGTTGAAGAGAGATCCCAGCACAGCTCAGTAGTGAACTCCCTGAGTGCTGTCATCTCTGTGGTGTCCCGTGATTACTAGTCTGCCATTTACCCTTCAAGGGCCAATCCTGAAGTCAATGTTGGTGCTATGCCAACAGAGATTCCAACTCGTTTTTTTTTTTTAGTTAAATTAGTTATTTTGCAGTAACTGTGGAATTAGGGGACTCTCACTTAAAATCATTCCAGTTTCCCAGTCTAGACATGGAATATGCAATTTTAAGAAAGTAGAGACAAGGAGCAGGGAAGAAATCAGATTTTAGTAGGGCTTCAGACAGTAGGTATAATCTGCAACAGGGTTCTGCTACTACAACTATTTTTGGTATCACAAGTATGCAGAGGCTGTACCAGGGAGTTAATTTTATAAATTAATAATAAAAAAAAAAACCCACAAAGGACCTACATTGGCATTTCTCATACTAGCACTTGCATAGGAAACACCTGGGAAATTTACTACAAATTCAAATCTCTGAGTGCCACCTGTTGAATCAGAGCCCTGGTCCCTTAGCATACAGGCAAAAATTAGGAGAGCTGATTTACAATTTAAATGGAGCTATGGTTCTCAAAATGTATGTAGTTCTCAGACTAATAGTATGAGCACCACCAGGGAACTTGTTAGAAATATACATTCTTGAGTCTTACCTTAGACCTACAGATCAGAAATGGAGTGGGCCCAACAAGCTGTGTTTAACAAGCCCTCTTGGTGATTTTGATACATGTAAAGTTTGGGAACCACTGGAAAAGAGAGTTCTCTATAGGCCTATAATGACATGAATTAGCTGTTGAATCAGAAATATGTGGGGGTGGGGCTCTGAGATCTGTATTTTTATTGTGCTTCCCTGGTGATTCTGCTGTACACTTGTTTGAGAGCAATCGATCTAGAAGAACAAAAGTTTTCTTTTACCGAAGTATTGCCTGTTACCTCCAAGGCTAAGAACCAGATCATTCCTCTAGTTACTAAAAGCTCACCTACTTGGGCGAAGGGCAGGATAGAAACATAGATGTGTATATCCTTTACCAGCTTAGTGTAGATTCGTGTAAGTGAGCATGTGTATGTAAATATTCAAAATAATGATCAACTCTGCCCAAAAGACTGTTACTGTACTATGTCTAAAAATTAACCAGTTCTTCCTTCACTTTACTACATTGCTTGAAACTTTACCAATTAGAGATATATTTAGGTTAACAAACATTTAAAAAATTCAAATATAAGAGTAAGAGATTTCACAAAAATAGAATGAACATTCCTAAAATTTGAATAGAATACAAAGGACCCTGGGACAGCTGAATGGCTCAGCAGTTAAGCTCTGCTTTCGGCTCTGGTTGTGATCCTGGAGTTCAGGGAATCAACGTCCCACATCAGACTCCCTGAGGGGAGCCTGCTTCTCCCTTGCCTTTGTTTCTGCCTCTCTCTCTTTTCTGTGTCTCTCATGAATTAAAAAAAAAAAAAAAAAAGAATACAAAAGACCCTGAATAGACAAAATATTCTTGGGAAAGAAAAATGAAACTGGAGGCCTCCTGATTTTGAATTACATTACAAAACTCTAGCAGTTAAAACAGTAAGGTATTGGCATACCTTATAGACACATAGATAAGTGGAACAGAATAGAAAGCCCAGAAATAAATTCATGTGGATGTGGCCAATTAACTTACAACAAGGGAGCCAAGAATATACAATTGGGAAAAGATGGTCTCTTCAATAAATGATGTTGGAAAAACTGGACAGCCACATGCAAAAGAATGAAACTGGATCCCTGTCTTCCACTGTACACAAAAATTTACCCTGAGTGGATTAAATACTTGACTGTAAGACTTGAAGCCATAAATCTCCTAGAAGAAAACATAGGTACTAAGCTCCTTGACAGAGGTTTCAGCAATTACATCAAAAGCAAAAGCTACAAAAAAAAAAAAAAAAAAAAAAAAAAAAGCAAAAATAAGCAAGTGGGACTATATTAAATGAAAAACCTTTGCACAGCTAAGGAAACCAACAAAATGAAAAGGCAACCTACTGAATGGGAGAAATCATATATCCGACGAGGGGCTAATACCCAAAATATATAAAGAATTCATAAAAAATCCCAAACAATTTAATTAAAAATTGGGCAGAAGAACTGAATAGACATTTTCCAAAGAATATGGCCAACAGGCACATGAAAAGATACTCAACATCAATCATCATCAGGGGAAGGCAAATAAAAACCACAATCAGATATCACCTCACACCTGTTGGAATGGCTGGCATCAAAAACACAAGAAACAACAAGTGTTGGCAAGGGTGTGGAGAAAAGGAACCCTTGTACATTGTTGGTGGGAATGTAAATTAGTGTAGCCTCTGTGGAAAACAGTGTGGAGGTCCTCAAAAAATTAAAAATAGAATACCCTATGATCTAGAGTTTCGACTTCTGGATTTTAATCCAAAGAAAATGAAAGCACTAAGTTGAAAAGATATATGCTATATGATATATGAAAAGATATATCATGTTCATCACATGATATTATCCATATTCTAAGATAGGGAAACAATCTAAGTGTATATTGATGGATGAATGGATCAAGAAATTGTGACGTATACATATAGAGTAGTAGTATTCAGCCATAAAAAAGTATGAAATCTTGCCATTTGTGACAACATGGATGAACCCTGAGAGCATTATGCTAAGTGAAATAGGTCAGATAGAAAAAGACAAATACCATATGATCTCTCTTATATGTGGAATAAGCTAATAGACACATAGAACAGATTAGTAGTTCCCAGAGGCAGGGTAGGGGCGTGGGGGTAGGAGAAATGGGTGAACTTTTTTTTTTTAATTTTGAAAAATTTTTTAAATTTAAATTCATTTCCCAGAGTTAGGAGTCTCTCATGTTCTGTCTCCCTTTCTGATATTTCCCACTCATTTTTTCTCCTTTCCCTTTTATTCCCTTTCACTATTTTATATTCCCCAAATGAATGAATGACATAACATGAAAGACTCCTAACTCTGGGAAACGAACAAGGGGTGGTGGAAAGGGAGGTGGGCAGGGGGTGGGGGTGATTGAGTGACGGGCACTGAGGGGGGGCACTTGATGGGATGAGTACTGGGTGTTATGCTATATGTTGGCAAATTGAACTCCAATAAAAAAAAATAGTAACAAAAAAATAAAATAACAAATAAAATTTAAATTAATTAGGCAATATATAGTACATCATTAGTTTTAGATGTAGTGTTCAATAATTCGAGTTGCATATAACACCCAGTGCTCATCACATCATATGCCCTCCTGTTTTTTAGTTTAAATAAACTGAAGTTTTTTAAAAAAGAAAGCAAATGCATAAATAAGTGTTAATATTAGAAGAACATTTAGAGATCACTAATGTTATATATTTCTTGTATATAATAATACCTGTTCAGTACCTTTTCTCCAAGTGACATTTGTATCTGCAAATAAATTTCTCCCAGATGATAAGGTAGGCACTGCCCACTACCCCTTGCAATTCTATGCAGGAAGGTAGGGAAATAGACTACCACGACCAGCTCCAGCAAGATACTGTTGGAAGCCAACAGCCCTTTGTTATAGCTCTTTAGGTTGAATAAACAGGTCTATCTCATGGGGCCGGTTTTTAAAGAACATACAAACTGCCCAGAAGACTCACAGATCTAATCTCTCTGAATGAGGGGTTAGTGTGTCTCTCAGACATCACTTGGTATATTTTGACAGAGCCAGCCATTTTCCTCATAATCACCTGAGATACTAGGTATGTTCATCATGGCTGGACACCACCCAGACTGCCGGCAAGGTGCAGTTCATCTCCCAATGCAGTCTGTCCATTGCCAGGAAGAGGAGGAGAGTGTTCTGCATCCCTACAGAAAAAACACTGATATTCCAGTCAAGCACAAAAATTATGGAGTTTCTGGCAAGTTCTGAGGATCATATTTGGTTTGGTAGGTCCAGATGCTTACACAAACCAAGGTCATATCTATGTATGAGGCCTGCTGATAGAGCAGCCTCTGTCGGGTGAGGAACAGACTACTTCTGCTGAATTGTGCATGGAGAACATGAAAAAGTCTACTGCTGTTTTTTACTATCCATATTTTTCCTAGTCTTTGTTCTTTTCTGTCTGGAACGAAGACCTCTTTCTAAGCAAGACCCCGGCTACCCACCAAACCTCAGAATCCTACCACTGTCTCTGTCTCTGTCAACCTGCTTCAGGAGACCTCTCTTCTGCTTTGATCCATCACCTCTTTCTCAGGCAATCCAGATTGGCCATCTAGGGGCAGATGTTTTCTTGCTAGGAAGAGGTAGAGGTACAGCTGTGTGAGAGTTTAGTAACTGATATTTGCATTCCCGAAAAGCATATGTACTCCTTTTCTGTACTCTAAACAAAGCCCTCTATAAATAATACATCTTAAACATGTGGCACTGCTACCTTCTCTTGCTGCTTCCCATTAGTTTAGTACCTCTTGATGATGAACGGCTCTTAATGAAGTTGTTGCTTTTAGATATCCTAAAAGCAACAGGCTCATAAAGATCAATCGGAATGTTGAGTAGAAAGCAACCTTCCAGAAGTAGAAACAAAGAGTAATGCTCTTCAATTTGTGCTGTACTCTTATATCTTCCTGTGAAACTGGTGAATCTGATCCTACATGACCTCTTGGATAGAGAGATCCTTCATCTGCTTGGACATCATATTAAATCATTCCTTGAACAAACACTGAAGCTTGCATAGATAGCATTCTCCCTGGGAAAATCCCAAGGAATGTGAGTTTGGAAGCCCATAGATATGACACTGTGTATAATAGGAAATGTAACTTCCTGAAATTAGGTAAGATGTTAGTGATTTTGCTATAAGACTCACCCTCTAGAATAATCAAAGATGGCCAGAAGCTATTGGTGATTGACTGATTGGTTGATTTAAAGATTTTGTTTATTTATTCATAAAAGATACAGAGAGAATCAGAGACACAGGCAGAGGAAGAAGCAGGCTCCTTGCGGGGAGCCTGATGAGGGATCAATCTCCAGACCCCAGGATCCGGAGATTGGACCCCAGGATCCGGAGCCAGAGGCAGACACTCAACCACAGAGCCACCCAGTGCCCTGCTATTGGTGATTTATGCCCCAAGTTTTGGAGTTTATGTTATACTTTCAATAGACTTGATAACTAATTTAAAGAAAAACACAAGAAATATATTTGTTCTACACAGCTATGATCTTTCTGAAGCTAAAGGTGTTGTTCACTTCTGACTCTGGCCTGCATTACCCAGACCCAGACAATACTCACACCAGTTACACTGAAAGGGATCATAGTCTACTGGGCAGAGCTTTTTGCAGCAATCTTAGGATCTGAGCCTACCATTCTTGGCCCCTCTCAATCAAATTAATTGTAGTCTGCGGTGTAGGAATGGGAGTTAATAGTCAATAAATTGTTCTCTGGTAAATTGTGGGGACATTACATTGAGATCTTCATACCTTGAAGAAGTCCTGAGACTATGACAGCTTAAAGCCATTGGAATATGATCAGATTAATCTATTCCAGACCAGCCTGGCCTCCTTCTTCATATAATTAGACCTCATCAAACATGTGCCAAGCAGCTACAGTTGGAGGACCGATGTTCTCTCCTGGAAATGCATAGGTCCAAAGGTGGTTTTCCTCAGGAAAATCTCCCTACTGAGAACTTTGTCCCTTTTAAAGACACATGACCATTTCCATTTGAGTGACAGGGACACTACATAAAAATCTACTATGGATATTAGTACAGTGATTCCTCATTCTTTCACACTTGTCTCCCTTCACCCTATGTGTTCACTGTCATCCTCTTTGCTCATTGCTTGTCTGGCTTCTCTCATTTTCAAACTCATTCTTGGTTTCTACTTTCCTTTTGGCTACTTGAATTTGGCTACTTCTCTGCTTATTGTTTTGTTGTTCTTTTGCCAAAATATTCTGGATTGGAAATTGATTCTCTCTTGGGACAAGACTTCAAAAATTTTCTCATCTGTTCCATATGCTGAAACTATGGATAACAAGCTCCCTGCTCTCCTCTCACTTGAGGGTCTGGAGGTTGGGTTGATTAATATTTTTATTTTTAGTCCCTTAAAATGCACAGGGCATATCCAGGAGTATGGCCAGAGGCATTGTGTCATCTGGTGGTACTAAAATCTCTCTGATTTGCCTCATCTTCCCTATCACTCCTATTTTCTGACTGTTTTGCCATCCCTTGCTCATTGGCTTTCATGTTCTCTCTGATTACTTTGGCTTTGTGCCTTGGTTCTACCATCTTACTTTAAAAAAAAATTGCAACCTAGGACTTTGCAAACTTAAAAAAAAAATATCTGTGCCGGCTCTAATAGTGATCATTTTTGAGATTATTCCATTTTGGCTCTGGGTCTCACTCAGCACTAGCTTTTCCTAGCCCCACTGGTTACATGCATGTTAGGCCATGTTGAGGGAACAATAGTGTTGATCCTTTTTCTGTAAGTTCAGCTTTCAGGGGTTTGAAGGCAATGGTGTCCCTGCAATTCTAGTTCCTTTATCTACGCATGTGACCTAATTGTTATGTCTCTTTACCGCCCTGAACCTTCTCTACCAGATACATCCGAGTTTGTTCATACCCTTCCTGGTGTGTGGTTCTCAGAACAAGACAAATCAGCATCACACTTAAGGTACCATCATGCCATCTGTTCCATGCACTAAGGTATTCCTTTAACAGAGCCTAAGTTCATATTTGAAACTTTGGCATCTCTTTTACAACACTAACGTTCATGTTTAACATTTGGTTAGTGAAAATCCGGACACTTTTCTATACTGTTTGGATATACCTTGTCCTTTCTATAACTGTACACTTCTCATCCTTCGAAATTCTTCCAAAGCCTTCATTCTAAAAAAAAAGAAATAAATAAACAACTTGACACTAAGTACACTACAATGCTTTTCAGACTACACTTCAGTTTAACCTGGAATTCTTCAGACTACACTTCTAAAATTAATCCATGTGCTTGCTTATCAATTCCCAGAATAAATTAAATTTAAAGAATTTTTTCAAGATTTAGCATATTTTTTCAACACATTTACATCTTATGCCACCTGTCTAGTAGTGCTCAACTGTGCAAGTAAAATAGTTATATTAGTTTTTTTATAAAAAGCAGTATTACTTCCAGTACTTCTGCCTTAAAACAATTTTTTGCTTCTGCCATTTGATGTATTACAATGTATCCCTCCTCTTTTATGTAATTCACTATCTGATCAGAATGGTACCATTTGTTATTAATTAAACTGCTGACAAGGCCTCCCCAATGCAAATAAAATGCACTAATTTGAACTCATAGGGTAAGGTAGGTCAGTGAGTCTGAAATGTCTCTCTCTAGACATTTCGATTTCTTCTATAAGGACATCATATGACCTTGCCAAAGTCTTTCCTACAATTCAGATTCAGCCAAAGCATTCATTTCATCAACTAATTGTGTGTGTGTATGTGTGTGTGTGTGTGTGTGTGTGTGTGTAATCGGTTGAGCACAATTTGTTCTTGATGGATCTTATAGTATCTTTTGGTATTCTCCACATCTCATTTATGTGCTCACAATTCAACTTATACCAGAATTTTTATTAATATTCTATCCCAGAAATTTGCCTGGATTTCATGTCAGGCTTACAAGTCCATAAATGACAAGCTCCATCTGCATCATTTTTTTTTTTTTTTTAGATAAGAGGGAACACCTTTACCCAATTGCCATAATTCCACAAAGTACTACAAATTCTTGAGGAACACTACACCACAATATGTGTTTTTTACAGTTACAGAACCAAACCACTTCAGAGATGCCAGGTGCTCTTTTATCCTACCTTCTCCATCTATCAATATTTCTCCTATCTCTTCCAGAATAAAAGTCAAGCTTGCTGACAAAAAGGTCTAATGCAAAGTTCAAACTGAGTTCCTTTCTATCTCATTGTCATCTATTAACACTACATCAGTAACCCAGGCAGCTGATAAATACATTTCTTTTTACACTATTTACTTTTAATATGACAAAAAATGTTTGTTCGCCTTCTTAGCAATTTCTTAGCTATCTGAAAGTTTTCAGTATTTTAATAGCATTTTTAGAGATTCAAACCAATTCCTTTTCTTTTTTTTCCTTTGTACAGTATCTCCCTCAATCCCTCTCTTTTGCATATGCCTACAGAAATGTGTTTCTAGAGACTTCACTATAAAAGGGAATTGGTCTCTTTAGCTATGCCCTCTCTTTGTTTCTTATTGGGATCATTTATAATTTTATTGTCAAGGATACAATTAAAAAAATCTGCCCACTCTCATGAATCGTCTTCAGGTTTATCATGTCAGATATGAATTAAGGTGGAGGGAAGAGCTTAGAGGTTTCTTCTTCATTCAGCTTGTTTTCTCAGATGCATGGGAACGAGGTTGGTTAGGAAGTGTATATCCTTCCACGCAAAAAATAAGAAAAATAAATAGTAGAAATGAGGCTTTAAAGTCCTCCCACAAATTGTTTGGTTGACGAAAAATAACCAATGGCATTTAAATTCAGTTGTAAGGAAAATCTTCTGAAAATATCAGATTTCAGAAACCACCTGGTTCCATGGTATTAGTCCCCAATCCTACTTTGCTGCCACAGTAATAACCTGACTTCTGATTCTCTTGTCTCCAGGACATTTTGTTTCTTCTCATTCCAGCTCCAGTTCCTTATTGGGACTGTAGCCAATTCCTGATGTACCTGCACATAATTCCTGAAACTTCCTTTCTGCACTGGATCTGTCTCCCAACCTCTCTTACATTGACCCAAAGGATTTGCTTTGTTTACAGTCTTGCTCCCTGCCCCATGACAGTCTTTAGATAATGACATCAATCTAGATTTATCTGTAGTTCACTATGATCAAAGATGGTGGATATTCCAATGTTAGCCTGTGTCAGGCTCATTACTGAGTTCTCAGAATGCATGGAGTTTCAGAAAGAGGGAACATTTACTCTTCTCTGGAATCAATATAAAACCAATTTTCTAAAGAAGTTTAAATGAAATCCATGACTATATTCAGATTCTAGACATTTGACAGAAGTTATAGTTTGGAATTGAAAAACATTTTGAAATGTGAAGTGTATACTTGGCTACATGAAAAAATATAGTAAAATAACACAAAAATTCCTTATTTGGTTGATAAAAGATCAAATATACAGTTTGGGGGAAATTTTAGTCTTGCTGAACATGTTAAATTCAGTGCCAAATGTCATTTGAATGTCTCAGGAACTATACCTATATTTAAAATTTTCAAGACAATCCATTATTTCCATTTTAGAGGGGAGGAATCAGAAGTTCGGGGAAGTAATCTGAATGATGTTTTTCAGCTCGTAACTTCTAGAACTAGCTAGATGACCAACCATCCCAGTTTGCTGAGATTGCCCTGGATTTAGCACTCAAAATCCTTGATCCTGAGAAAGCCCTCAATTCCATGCAAACCAGGACACCTGGTCACCCTACTAGTGAGCCCAAATTTGGAAAATTCTGAAGCCCATGGTTTTGCCCTTTAATTGCCCAGCTTTTATCTGCTCTTATGAGTTCTGGAATATTCCTATAAAACACTTCTGTTGAATATTAAAATACTGATAATCATCTGCTGGAAAGAGAAACAGCCTTTTAGCCCCTTCAAGATCTACCAGTGATTTTTTAAGACCTCTTACTTTTGACATACCAGAACTTTTTCATAACTCACTGATTTCTTCTTTGTCCAACTTCCAGTTGAGTCGAAACAATCTCCCTAAAATACCCCTTTGATATTAGTGACCTTATACTGACAGGACTTGCTTTCTTGTTAGAGCTTGTTTGAATTTGACTTACAAATATAGCAAAAGTATTGACATCCTGAAAAGAGGGAAAAAATCATGGTAGTAAGTCTCATGACTACATTTCTAACTGTCTTAGCATTTCTTTGGTGAAATCAGTTTGATTAAAGGAATTTGCCTTTTAAAATTTTTAGTTATAAAAGAAATAAGTCATGAAGATGTAATGTACAGCATTGACTATAGTCAATAATACTGTATTATATGCTTGAAAATTTCTAAGAGATACATCTTTAAAGTTCTCATCACAAGAAAAAAAATTTTTGTAACTATATGGTAGTAAAAGTTAACTAGAGGGCTTTAAAAATTCTTCAGTGTGGATTTTGATATTTCACATTTCATTAACTCAACATGAAAGACGGGAAGAAACATTTCCTAATTAGATTCATAAATCATAAACTGGAATTAGCATCACTACAAAATTTTAATGAATTCAGAAGAAAATGCTGCATTTCCAAGTACAAGATAAAACTTTTCCATTTCAAAGAGGGGGGGAAAAAAGTAGGATGGTCCTGTGAAGAATGCAGCTTAATGCTCATGTTAAATCTTCCCAACTTCTTCTAGCTAGTAGCAAACGTCTCCATCTTTGCTCAGCATAGAGATGTTCAAATTTCATAACACCAGCTATTATTTGATTCAGTGTCAGGCTCTACGTTACAATGTGGAGACTCCTAGCTGGGTTTATCCCTCCAACATGCTAAGTGTCCTGTTTTTGCTGCTCAGCAACTTCCCCTCATCACTAGGACATTTTATCATCTCATGTCATCACAACAACAAGAAGGGTGAGTGCAGCTCAGTAAGATAATTTGAGAGAGAGATCCCATTCCTATAACTTTTATTATACAGTATTATAGTAATTGTTCCATTTTATAATAATTGTTAATATCATACTGTGCCTACTTTATAGTTAAACTTTATCATAGGTATGTATGTGTGGGGGAAAATTCGTATTATCCAAGGTTTCAGCCATCCACTTGGGGTCTTGGAATGTGTTCTCCATGGATGATGGAGGTGCTCTTCAGCCCTTCTCTCCTCTCAGGGGTCTTCTCAACTAGAGAAGTGTTTCTATGCTAGGAAGTCATACTAATTACCAAGACGGATTATTAAACACCTACGAGGTGTCAGGCACCTTACTAGGCATTGTGGATACAGAGGTACATATGAAACGGTCATTGTGCTCAGGGACTACTCAAAGCATAATGGTGAGAATCAGCATAATACATAGATAATTACTGGAGAGGGTGGGAAGTGTTAATACGGGGAAAGAAGAGAGTGCTGCAGAAGACAAGGGAGTAGTGTGATTTGGGCAATTATATGTGATATGGACAAGATCAGAAAAGAGAGCTGGCAGTTGGAAGAGAGATTGAGAAAGTGGTTAAGTGGTTTTCCAGTGTCCAAACCAGCTCTGGCCAGATCCTGGGGAAGACTGCTGCCCTGGGCAGCCTTCCCTCTTGTGGGCACTACCTCATAGCAAGTTCCATACATCTGTCTGCCTGTGATTGGTTCCTGCCCCCACTGAACTATGAGTTTTAGGGTCAAATTCCTCACTCAAAAATTCATTAATCTCATCCAGTGGCTGCTTATATTTTTTTCAGTCCTCAGCCCCCTGAGCAAGAATACCTAAAGTTTGTTCAGTTGTCACTCGCTATTCTTTTGCCTAACATGTACCCAATGTGGGTTTCCCTTCTTTGTCTTAGGGGCCTTGTCTGAAGTTACATTAACTCTATGGGCATACTGCAAAGCCTGGAACCAGGAGTTCATATCCCAAGAAGGCTCCCCTCACAGACTTCACATTAGGGAAGCCAAGATAAGAGCTTGGTGCATGAATGACAGCTATATGACATTGCCTTTTTCCTTTCCCTATGAGGACAGGGCTGCTGGGATGGAGATGGGAAGGGTGCTGATCAACTATTAAGCTTTTTGAGATATGAGACATTGTGAAGCAAGAAATATGTGCAATGTGCATTAATTTGCATCCTACTGGTACTGAATGCTTTCCATATAGGCATTCCCAGGTACATTTCAAGAAGATGACAAAAACAGCGAAAAGTTGACCCCATTACCAATACCTTCTTGAACAGTGAAAGGCATGCAAATCCCACATTCCCAAGTTTTTTCAACAGGGTTATGTTCACCTGTTCAGATGATCGAAGGACATCGATTTGTCCATTACTCCTCTAAAATAGTGTCATGTTAACTGGGATCATCAGAAAGGAGGGAGCCTGAGAGTATTTCTATTTGGGTGTCTGAGTTACTAAGGGAGACAACACTACCAGCAGAATGCAAAATACTTAGAATCTTAAAAATGTTAAAAATAAAGCAAGGGCATATGGAAGCAACAGCAGGACTTGTGCTCAGACTCTGAATCTGTGCAGAGCATGGGGTGTCTGGACTTAGAAGTCTCTTGCAGCTCCGCTAGTCTACCCTCTGCTCTCCACGGCAGTGAGAGGGGTGGGAGGCCCCCATAGTGTCATTGAGACAAAGGCAGCAGAGAATAGCTTTAATTAAACAATTAAAAATTTTTGTTGAATCCCACTATTCTAACCCAACAATTGCTTTTTGTTTTTCCAGTTTAATTCATAGCTTTATTCCCATAGGGAAATTTTTTTTTTTTTTAATGTTGCTGCCATATTGCATATGTAACTGTATGACTTGTCTTTAGGAAAGGAAACCTCAGGAACATTGATTTCAGGGACATTTTCCATGTTGTTTCAAAGGCTTTATGTTTATCATGTTTAATGACTGAATAATACTCCACTGACTGGACGCTTCATAATTTATATACCAATTCCCTCGTTGTTGGACATTTAGGAAGGCTATTGTTTTTGGCAGACTTCCGCTGCTGCAGAATTCCCAGCTGTGTGGGCTGAGATGGAAAAAGGAGAGATCATTCCAGGGCAAGCCAAGATTAGATGCTGGGGAGCATGTGGACAAGATGCCAAAATTTAATCCATGGAGCAGAAGTGGAGTGGGAGTGGATTAGGGTTAGAATCCAGGCTAATACAGAAGAGCTTATCCCCCACCCTTTCTTGTTTTAGTTATTTTTTTATTTACCTTTTATCTCCATTCCCCAATCCTATTCCTCTAATTCTTCCATAAATAACCATTCCAAAGTGTTTTCCAGAAGTGGCTATCCAGAGGTTATTTGTAATTCCAGTGAGGGTCATGTGGGCAGGCTTTCTGCTGGGCTCCTGCCAGCATGAGGGTGAGGGGTGGGAAGGGCAGGTCGGGTGGAGGGAACCCTAGTCAGAAATGCTGGGTGGATAGGGCTGCTTGATGCTGGAATTTACCTGTGCATAGATAAAAGACAGTCTTTAAAATCAGCTTCTCATTAGTTAAGGTAGGCTCAGGTATATTTATAGGAGCCATCAAACATTTAGGGACCAAAGGACAAGTGGTATTTTTGTCTCCTAACTGCACAAGATTGAGGTTCAGGTCAGTGGGATGGAAGTTCTCCATGCAGTCATTCTATCCCGCTTTCTTCAACATGTGCCTTTGAGGATCTCCCTGAGTATCTCCATTCCTGCCCACAAGAAAGGCCAAGAGAATGAAGGAGCATGAGTGGGAAGTCATATGGAGCTGGGATTCAAGTAGAGATACCACATCTGTTCACATGCCATTGTAGAGAACAGAGCCATGGGGGGGATGTGATCTAACAACATGAGAGCCTGGGAAAGGTGGTCCCAAAGAGAAAGAAGAAACTTGGGGGTATGGTGGGGGAGGGCAACTAGTGGTATCTGCACAACCAGTGACAGTACATGTGACATTTTGGCCTCCCATCTGCCTTTCTCCTTTGCCTTTTTTCTCAGTTGGTTCAGAATTTTTGCAAACAAGGGCACTATTTGAGAACTCCTTAAAAGACTCCAACAAAAAATATTTTGGCAACACATTGATATTACCGATATGAGTATACTCTCTCAGTGACACCTGAGGGAGTGGAGGAGGGAGGTTGGGGAATGTTTGAGAAAAAGAGAGGTAGAAAATACTTCTGTGCAATGGGGTCTGTATAAAAATCCTAAGTTCACACCCACTGTGGGGCCATATTCACTGTTTTTAAGGTTACAACTTTATCGTTATTGACAACTCATAGGCAGACATTTCAATTGCACGGGCCAGCATCTATTCTTTAGCTAGTAATTTTAAACTCAGACTTCCCTACACCTTTATATGCCTCATCTTTGTTCACTGAATCAACAGTTACTAGGTTCATGAAACAGCTCCTATTCTAGTGCTACTAGTACATATAAAACATCAAAGGACTATCAAAGTTTCAAAACAAACTGAATTTGAAATTGTTTGAATCAAAGATAAACTATGAGTTATACAATGCTTTTAGGATAGGAGAAGTGATTTAAAAAATGACAAGGTAAAATTTGATTTATAAAAAAACTGAAACAGCATTTGAGATCTAAAAATAGGTTAGACAACTGAATGGAAAAAAAATAAGCCTTTTCTTCTTAAAAAGCATTTCACTAATCGTGAGCCAGAGAGAAACCATCAGGTGGAGCATCCTCTATGAATTCAAGAAGGTGTTTGCCAATAGCAGTTTTTACAAGGGCAAGGAGAGAAGAAACTCTTTTCTGTATTTCTCTAATCTGTGCTAAGCTGCTTCCTTACCATAGCCCCGTTCTAAGCCCCTCATGCCTAGTAAGCAGCAATAAGTAGACCCCCTGGGCTCAAACTTGGCAGCTCCATTTGGACTGTGTGACCCCACATTCCACTGGCTTTTAGGAGTTCTGGGGTATGAACAGGAATCCCCACAAGGGCCCCCTCTCATTGTGTGCTTACTGTGTGCCCACTACTGGGTGAGCCACTCTATGTGCTGTGTTACATTCAGTTCTCATAGCCTTCCTGAGAGGGAGGCACTATCATTTTTTGCACATTGCATATCAATAAAACTCGGGCTTCGGATATCAAGCTTCCCTGAGGTTACATGGTGAATTAGGGGCAGGAATCTGGGATAAAAAGCCAGGGCCATTAATACCTGAACTTGAGTATAAACCATTATACTATGCCACTTGTCCTTGGAACCACAGAGCATGTGCAGGCACCACATTCTCAAGTTACAATATGCACACCCTTATTATTGTTTTTTTTTTTTTTATATATAAAAATACTGTCTTTGTTTACAATATCCTCTTCTCCATGACCCTAAAACTGAAACAAAATCGTTTGTAAGTATCTCAGAAGATACTTATTGGCTAAAGTGTTTAAGAGGAAGAGGTGTGTGATTTGAATAAGGCACCTAATTTTTTCACACTAGAAAATGAGGGTACCTACCTCATAGAGGTCTTTTCCATTTTAAAAGAAATGAGGTGTAAGGAAATCTCTGTAAACTAAACAATTAAATACAGATGATTATTGTAATTGCTATGTGGACAAATCTAGAAACATATGAACGTGTTATGGAATATCTTATGATAAAAATAAAAACAACTAGTACTTTGGTGAGGAAATGCTTCCAAAAACCTTATAGGTCCTCCCCAGTTTTTTCCCAATCAATCTATGCATTTTTGTTTTGGTACTTTTTCTGAGACTTCCTTGTCCACCGTCTCTCATCTGAGCCTCTGGGATTGTGTACAATCCAACAGAGAGTGAATTGCAGTAGACGACCAGCGATAAGATTTTGTGGTTTGGGTTCAGAGACTCTTCAAGAGAGATGGAATATTAACGCTCTGCAAATGAAAGGCTGTTAATTGGCTGGCAGGGAATTAGACTGGTCTTATTTTTCATTGAGACTTAACTCCTCTAACGGCCCTATTGTACTCTTAGACTGAAACAGATCACTGTGTTAAAATAAACACCCTCCTCCTATTATCTGAAGTGTTTTAGCTCAGTAATTTTTAAACAGGATGCTTGTCATTTTAAAAGTTCAAGGACTCTTTTGGTCTCAGGAAGGATTTGTGGATCCTCTTCTGAAAAGGTGAAACGGAAGCCATTCATTACGTGTCATTATTAACCAAACAATCTTGATGAGTATTTAGATCTACTGAGTGAAATATATGCAGATATTCCTCAGAAAGAAAATAACCAAACGTTGTTAGAAACAACTGAGAGCCTGAGAAATCACAGTTCCGTCTACCTCCAAATCCTTCCAGGCTCCTGTGCCTCGACACAAATGAGGAGTGGCAGTTTCTTCTTAAATCGAACAAACTGTATTCTTGAGTCTGGCCCTGAAGTGATACTTAATGGTGAAAGAATAGCCAACTCTCTAACTAGCTATCCCTTTCCAGGGCTCTCCATTTCCTTGTCTTCCCATGCAAATCGGTTGCCAAACGAGGCGTCTGCTTTGCTTCCCACTTACTTTTGCTGGATATTTGTGTGTGAGATGTTGTTGGAGTGTCAGGCGTACCTCCGTCTCCTGCCAATTCAGCAGTGTTCCCATGGAGATTGTTGACTGAGCAGCAGAGAGTGCGAATCAAATCACCCAGTCATCCCCAGAGCTTGCTGTGCTCCTGCTGCTGTGGGCTTGGTGGTCTGTACCCAGCCCATCACTAGTTCACTAAGCCCCTTGACCGACAAGGCGTTAATAACCAACGTTTTCCTGACTGCCTGGAATACTGTAAGAGCCCCTAACCCGGTTGGGGCTCCTGATTCCATGTCCCTCTACCATCTATTTTCTGCTCAGCAGCTCGAATGATCCTTCAAAAATGCAAAATCCAGTAGTGTAATATGGTGCAGTTACTGGGGAAATGCTATGGTGGCTCCTCAAAAAATTTAAAAATAGAATCACCGTATGAAAATAACATAAGGTCGTATTACCCCTTATGAGACTTTTCTGAGCCACTCTGTCTAAATTGGCACCCTTGTCCCTCTGTTGTCTCATTCTAGGTTTGTTCTCCTTCACAGTACTTACTCCCTGATAATGTCTTGTATGTATATTTGTTTGCCTATAATTTGTCTATCTGTCCAACTAGAGCATTAGCTCAATGAGATGGAGGATGCTATCTGTCCTGTTTATCGCTGTACTTCCAGGGCTTGGTCCCAGTAACTATTGTTGAATGAACGAATGAATGAATGAGTGAATGAATGAATCAGTGAATCAGTGCTCCAAGGAGGGTGCAGTGAAGAGGTTGGAGAGTCTAAAGCAGAGGTGACTGTGTCTGGGCTAGGTGGGTAAGGCTCCTTATACAACGAGGTCCGCCTTCCCCCTCCTCTCATATAATAGAGCTTACGGCCACCCTGGGTGCTGGGGAGACTGAGGGAGGAGGACTATTATCACCTTCTCCTGTTGCCTGTAATGCCTGACATTCTTCAGTTAACACTTTCCTGTTTCCATGTCTTGTCTGGATCTCTGCCTCTCAACTTGGGTTTCAGGGAATTAAAATCTGTGAGTCTGCCCTCTGCATTATAACAAAGGCAGGCCAGAGTTGCTTATGGGTGATGCGGTTACCACCACCTCCAGCAGAGGTGCCAGCCACTTTAATGAATTTTGTTCAGACAGTGGAGGAAAATGCATTTCTATTCCTTCCGTTTGGGGCTCCAGTGTTCGATAAAATGTTTGCCTCTTCTCCTGTCTTGAACTCTGGAGAACCAAACATGTTCTTAATTCAAACCTTAACCTAAGCTTTGACCCTTCACCTCTCCCTCCCAGGCCCAAGTGACTCTTTATGTGCAGCAGGATTATTTTCTAATACCTATTTAATACTCCAGAGCTATTCCTATAGTAATAGTCCCTATCACCTAGGGTAATCTGCCCGCATCCACACCAGAACAGCTGTGATGACCTGTCAGCTCTCCTGGGGGTCACTTTAACTTTGTTTTGGTTGTGACATGGGATCAGGGCCTGGGAGTCCTCACTGGGGTCCAGGCTGATATCCAGCCCAGATACATTTGCACTTGGAAAGCCGATCATACACATATGGCTGAGTGTTTTTTTTTTTTTCCCCCTCAGATGTTTTCATTTTATTCATTAAAGCTGAAATCAAGCCTGGGATGCATATTTTGGGCTCTTACTAACATGTTAGGCAAGTTATCAGATGTATAGATTAGAAACCCATAAAATTCTGTTTCTAAACTTGAAGGTTGTCAGGCCTCATTTTTGTCCAAACTAGTATGGCTTCCTCAAGGAAAAAAGGTCTAAGGTGAGAGCAGAGGAGGAGGAGGTCTCCTCCGAGCAGAAGATGGGGGAGGAGGGGATGCAGCGGAGAAGAGAGAAAACAAGGTGTGTTAGGGAAGCTGCAGGTAGCTCAGCAGTCCTTCGGTGGGGTAGGTTCTGTGGGCAAGAGCTGAGAGGGGAGAGCAGAGACCAGGCCATGGATGGCTTGATAACTCAGAATGCTAAGGATTCAGAATTCTACTCTGAAGGCAGTGGGGAAGAATGGAAGTACTTAAAGCTAAAGAGAGGACATTTTTTTTTTTTTTTTAACTGAAAAAAAAAAAATCTTCCTTGGTGTGTCTGGCTGGCTCAGTGGGAAAAGTGTATGATTTTGATCTCGAGATTATAAATTCGAGACCCACATTGGGTGTAGAGATCTCTTAAAAATAAAAATCTTAAAAAAACCCACTTCCTTTTGCTACTGAATGAACTATGAATCATAGGGGAGATTTGAAGGTTGGGTGGAGGTTATAATAGTACAGAGGCAAAAGTTGGAGGTAGCTTGAACAAAAGTATGGAATTGCAGTGGAGAAAAGTGGAGAGATTTTTAAGATAGGCTTTATCTTATCTATTAATCATTATTTTTAAAAAAATTTTTTTTTTAATTTTTATTTATTTACGATAGTCACAGAGAGAGAGAGAGAGAGGCAGAGACACAGGCAGAGGGAGAAGTAGGCTCCATGCACCAGGAGCCTGATGTGGGATTCGATCCCGGGTCTCCAGGATCGCGCCCTGGGCCAAAGGCAGGCGCTAAACCACTGCGCCACCCAGGGATCCCAATCGTTATTTTTTTAAATAGACTTTATTTTTGAGAGTGGTTTTAGATCTCAAAAAAAATTGTACAGAGTCCCAAACACCAGCCTCTTCTAGGCCCCCCTCCTATTATTTACATCTTACCAGTAGAGTGGCACATTTGTTACAATGGATAAGCTTATTGTTAAAAGATTATTACCCAAAGTCCATTGTTTGCATTAGGTTTTATTCTTTGTGTCATACAGTTCTATAAGTTTTAACAAATGCATAATATCATGCATTTACTGCTAAGACATTGTACAGAATAGTTTCACTGCCCTAAATATCCCTTATGCTCCATCTATACATCTCTTCCTTCTCCTCCTAAAACTACAGAAACCAATGATCTGTATACTGTCTTACAGTTTTCCTGAATGTAATATGTTGGAATCATACAGTACATACAATTTTTTCAGCTGGCTTCTTTCACTTAAGGTTTTCCTGTGTCTTTTTCTGGCTTGTATTTTTTTTTTTTTTTCAATCACTGAATAACATTGCATTGTATGGATGTACCACATTTTATCTATTCACATACTGAAGAACATCTTAGTGACTTCTAATTTTTTGCAATTATGAATAGAGCTGATATAAATATACATGTGTGGGTATTTGTGTGACATAAGTTCTCAGTTCTTTTGAGTAAATACAAGTAGTGTGAGTGCTGGATTATATAGTAAGAGTATGTTTAATTTTGTGAGAAACTAGCAAACTGTTATCCAAAGTGGCTGTACCATTTTGTGTTCCCACCAGCAATAAATGAGAGTTCTCATTGCTCCAAGCCTTGTCAACATTTGATGTTATTGGTGTTTTGGGTTTCAGCCATTCTAATAGGTGTGCAGTAGTATTTTGTTGTATCAGTTTATAATTCCCTTTACAATGAACATCTTTTCATATGCTTTTTTGCCATCTATATCTTCTTTGGTGAGGTATCTGTTGGGATATTTTGCCCATTTTAAAGTTAGATAGTTTATTACTATTGTTTCAAAAATTCTTTTTATTGTAGATTGTAATACTTCACCAGATGTGTGTTTTCAAAGATTTTCTCCCAGGCTGTGGATTGTGTTTTCATTCTCCTGATACTGCCTTTGCAGAGTAGTATTTATTTTAATGAAGTCTAGCTTGCCATTTTTTTTTTCTTTAATGGATTATGCTTTTAGTGCTCTATCTAAAAGGTCATCACCATACCCAAGGTTACCTAGATTTTCTGCTGCATTATCTTTGAGGAGCTTTACAATTTTGTGTTTTACATTTAGGTCATTTATCAACTTCAAGTTAATTTGTTATGAAAGATATGAGGTCTTGTTTAAATTCATTTTCTTGCATGTAGATGTCCAGTTGTTTCAGCACTGTTTGTTAAAAAGACAATTCTTTCTCTATTGAATTGCATTTGCTCCTTTGTCAACAATCCGTTGAGTATATTTGTGCAGGCATATTTCTGGGCTCTCTCTTCTGTTTCGTTGATCTTTTTTCTCTTCTTTCACCAAAATTATAAGGTCTTGATTACTATAGTTTTACAATATTTTGGGTAATATCAGGCATCTGACTGTTCTCCTTCAGTATTATGTTGGCTACTCTGGGTCTTTTGCCTTTCTACGAAAACCTTAGTCAGTTTGTCAATATCCACAAAATAACTTGCTGGGATTTTGATTGATATTGCATTGAATCTACAGACCACATTGGGAAGAGCTGATATCTTAAAAATATTTAGTTTTGGGACGCCTGGGTGGCTCAGAGATCGAGCATCTGCCTTTGGCTCAGGGCGTGATCCTGGAGTCCTGGGATCGAGTCCCAGGTCAGGCTCCCTGCGAGCCTGCTTCTCCCTCTGCCTGTGTCTCTGCCTCTCTATCTTTCAGTGTCTCTCATGAATAAATAAATAAAATCTTAAAAAAAAAAAGAATATTTAGTTTTCCTATCCACAAACATGGAATATCTCTTCATTTCTTTAGATTTTCTTTGTATCCTTCCACAGAATTTTATAGTTTTTCTTATCTATATCTTATATATATTTTGTTAGACTTATGCCTAAATATTTTATTTTGTGGAGTGCTAATGTGAATCGTGTTACATTTTAAATTTCACATTCTAATTATTCGTTACTGGCATTTAGAGAAGCAATTGACTTCTGTATGTGAAACATTAGGTATATATGTTAGCTGTAGGGTTTTTGTATGTTTTTTTTTTTTTAAATCAAATTGAGGAAACTACTGTATTCAAAATTTGCTGAAAGTTTTGTCAGAAATGTGGTTGGATTTTGCCAAATATTTTTTCAGTATCTATTGATAACATCATGTGACATGATTTTTCTTCTTTAGCCTGTCAATGTGATGATGGATTACATTTACTGTTTTTCAAATGCTATACCAGTCTTCACATCTGGGATAAATTTTATTTGGTCATGGTATATACTCTTTTTATGCAATGTTGTATTTGATTTGCTAATATTTTCTTGAGGATTTTTGCATCTATGTTTATGAGGGAGATTGGTCTGTAATTTTCCTTGTTTGCAATGTCTTTGTCTGGTTTTGGTATCAGAGTAATTTTGGCCTCATAACTTGAATTAAAACGTGTTCCCTCTGCTTCTATTTTCTGGAACAGATTGCAGACAACCATTAATTTCTTCTTTAAATATTTGGTAGAATTTAACAGTGAAACCATCTGAGCCTGGTGCTTTCTATTTTGAAATTTATTATTGAGTCAATTTCTCCAATAGATAGAGGCCTATTGAATTTATCTATTTCTCCTTATATGAATTTTGGTAGACTGTACCTTTCAGGAAATTGGTCGATTTCATCTAGATTATCAGATTTATGGGAATATAGTTGTACATAATATCTTTTATTTCTTTCCTTTTTTTTTTTTTTTTTGGTAAGCTCTATGCCCAATGTGGGGTTTGAACTCGACCTGGAGATCAAGAGTCACATACTCCACTGACTGAGCCACCCAGCACTTCTCTTTTATTACCTTTTTAAAAAAAACTTTAGGGGTACCATGGTGGCTCAGTGGGTTCAGCATCTGCCTTTGGCTTGGGTCATGATCCCGGGGTCCTGGGATCAAGCCTCGTGTAGGGCTCCCTGCTCAGTGGGGAGTCTGCTTCTCCCTCTCCCTCTGCCCCTCCCCTGCTTGTGTGCTCTCTTTCTTACTCTCCATCTCAAATAAATAAAATCTTAAAAAAATTTTTTAATTAAAAAGTATTTATTTATTTGAGAGAGAAAGAAAGAGAGAGAACACACATAAGAGCATGAGCAGGAAAAGGGGCAGAGTGGGAGGGAGAGGGAGAGAATCTCAAGCAGACTCACTCTGAGCTAGGAGCCCAGTGTAGGGTTCCATCTCAGGACTCTGAGATCATGATCTGAGCTGAAACCGAGAATGGGAAGCTTAACTGACTGAGCCACCGAGATGTCCCATTATCTTTTCAAAAGCCCGTGGGATCAATAATGATGGCTCCCTTTCCATTTTTGATAATAGTAATTTGTGTCATCTATCTTTATCTTTAGTTAGATTAAATAGAGATTTATCCATTTTATTGGTCTTTCCAAAGACCTACCTTTAGGTTTCATTGGATTTCCCTGTTAATTTCTTGCTTTTAACTTCACTGGGTTTTTTTTTTTCTGTTTTTTTTAATTATTTTATTCTGTTTAATTTGGATTTAATTTGCTTTTTCTTTCTTTTTTTAATGTATTTCATTCATTTTTTTAAAGATTTTATTTATTCATTCATGATAGACATAGAGAGAGAGAGGCAGAGACACAGGCAGAGGAAGAAGCAGGCTCCATGCCATTACTCCAGGATTGCACCCTGGGCCAAAGGCAGGCGCCAAACTGCTGAGCCACCCAGGGATCCCCTTTGCTTTTTTTTCTAGTCTCCCACAGTAGAAGTTTAGATTATTGAGTTTAGATTTGTCTTCTTTTCTACTACATGCATTCAATACCATACATTTTCCTCTAAGCACTGCTTTTGCTGCATTCCACAAATTTTGGCATTTTATTTTCATTTTCAATCAACTCAAAGTATTTTTAGATTTCTCTTGAAGATTTTTCTTTGACCTATGTGTTATTTAAATGTATATTATTTAATTTCCAAATATTTTGGGATTTTCCAGATGTCTTCTTGTCATTGATTTCCAGTTAATTCTAATGTGGTCTGAGAGCATAATTTGTATGATTTATATTCTTTTAAAATTGTTGAGATGTATTTTATTGCCTGAATATGGTCTACTTTGGTAAATATTCCCTGTAAGCTTGGCAGGAATGTGTATTCTAATGTTGTTGGATGAAGTATTTTAAAATATATCAATTAGATTTAGTTAATCAATGTTGCTATTCTGTTCAACTGTAACCTTATTGATTTTCTGTCTGTCAGATCTGTTAATTACTGACAATAAAAGGATAGATTTTTTAAAATGTATGACCTTTTGGGTTTTAGCCATTCCAACAGGTGTGTAGTATCATCTCGTTGTTGTTGTTTTAAAGATTTTATTTATTTATTCATGAGAGACAGAGAGAGAGAGAGGCAGAGACACAGGCAGAGGGAGAAGCAGGCTCCATGCAGGGACCCCAATGTGGGACTCGATTCCAGGTCTCCAGGATCACACCCTGGTCTAAAGGCGCCGCTAAACTGCTGGGCCACGTGGGCTGCCCTTATTGTTGTTTTAATTTGTTTTACTTTCATCTTGAAATTAGCTTACAGAAAAGTTCCAAATATAGTACAAATAATTTTTTCTGTTTTTAATACTTGAAAGTAAGTTGCACCATCCTTGAACACTTTAGGGTGTATTTCCTATAACAAGAACAATTTTCTATATGAACACAATATAATCATTAAATCATGCTCCCAGATCCTCTTAGTCAACAGTACTGAGGAATAGACATATATACATACGTATATATGTGTGTATGTGTGTGTGTGTATATATATATTGCATTTACTTTTTTACATATCTCTCTCTCTAAAAAAAAAATCCTAAATTCACACCTTTTTCTCCTAATCCAACATGTTAGGAGTTCAATCTAGTTTTCTCCCTCTCCATGCTGGTAACTCCCTGTTGTTCTCATCCCACTCCTGCTCTGGCATCATGGGCCACTGCAGCTTTCTGCCACCCTCACATAGTGATGTCGAGGCATACCTTTCCTGTCCCTACCAGGCTTTTGTACTGAACATTCAGGAAAGGAAGGGAAGAGAAGAGCAGGGTGAGAAGTAGAGGAGCAAATGAATAAATCTGAGAGAGGTTAGGAAGTAGAATATATAGAATTTGATGATTCACCATATGTGGAGGTGAAGGAGGAATAGGAGTGAAAGATGATACCCAGGCATGATTCAGGTAGAGAACAGAACAGGAACAGGTTTGGTGAATGTGTGGGAATGAGATAGAAATGGTGGAAATGCAGCCCAAGAGACAACTATGACTTAGAAACAAGTCTTTGTATTCATTAGATTATATGTAACATTTAAAGACATAGACATTTCCCCCAATAATTTCTAAAATAAAAGAGAAGAAATTTTAGAGAAGAAATCTGTAGAGTACTCTAATTGAACAGATGAGCTGAGAATAGGAATTGGCTATCCTGTCAGAGAGGTCCAGGGAAGGCAGTCAACTGAATCAAATGCTACTAATGCCTCAAGTAATGTAAGGACAGGAACATGCCTCCTGGATTCAGCAATAAGGTGATTAGTGACCTTCAAAATGGTTGAAGTAGGTAGTGATGTTGGTAGTGGGGACAGTGATTGAAAAGGGATGTTAGTTTAGAAAGTGTAGAAAGTAAGAAAATGTTTCAAGAAACATTTCTGTGAAACAGAAGAGAAAAATGAGTCTAAGTGGGTAGGGGGGTAGACAACCAAAACTGATGAGAGAACTATGCCAGTTTAAATGTTGATGGGAACTGTTGAAGACCTAGGGATGAGGAGAAATAAATATTGTAGGCCTCTGATGAGGGGAGAGGTCAGTCATTCTCATACTTAAGAGAAATTTCACCTAAAAATTTAAAAAATGCCTAATTCTTTGATGCCAAATCTAGAGATGCTAATTCTAAGGTCTGGACTAATGCTCGTCAAGCCCCCAAGATGATAATGAAGTTGGTGGTACAGATGATACTTTGCAAAATAATAGAAGTTCCAGGTATATAGACCACAACAACAAGATTCTCTGGGGACGGAAAAAGGGATATTTAATCCTTTTATGACAGCACCAGATGTAGGCATATGTGTTGGTTGGGAATAGAAAGTTTAGTGGTTCTTGTCTGGTGTGTTCTGTTTTCTCTATGAAATAGGAGGTGAATATTCTCCCTGAGAGTGAGAGGTCAAGATGTTTGAAGAGAGCAGCAAAGATCAGAAATAGCTATGAGGGAGAATGGGAGAGAGTGTGTGCTAATAAAATAAAAAAGGCTTTCAGAGAAGTCTGGGAACCTAGCTGAAATATATAAATCATGAACTTACAGGAGCCACTGTCTGCATTGTTTTTTCAAGGGTCTCTCACTGAGCCTGACCATCCCAATGTTGGCACCAAGAAAATGGTCAGTTGGGTTGGTCTAGGCTTTGTGTTTTTGAGGTATGAAAGATAGAAAGATAATAGAAGAAAAGAGTTGCATTTGGTGGCAAAAAATTTTTGAGATGATCAAATCCAAAAGGAAAAAGAAGTAAAGGCAGGAGGGATCTAATTAGATGAAGAAAAATGAGTCATGGAGCAGAGGTCCCAGGGAAACCCAGAGTGGAAGGACAGAGCTTTGTGGTCATTGGAGGAATATTTAATCGGAAGATTTCAGAGTTCCAGTGGTCCTGGGTGAAGCTCTACTGTGTAAGATGTGGTCATGGGAGGGGAATAATAAAGTGGAGTTGAGATGAAGATCACTAGAGATGAAACGGGTAGAGAAAGGTAGATGTCAGGGCCTTTGGAGGGTTGTGTTCAATAGCTTTCCATCTCTAACATACAGGAAATAGGAAGTGCCAAACTATGCATGTGATGATACTTTTACTCTGAATATGAATGTAAATAAATGTATTACGTCTTTAGAGAAAGAGACTCTTCAGTGTAACCTCCAATAACAGAATGACTATGTCACCTCAAGGAACCCAGAGGCCCAGAAATCAGATCACTTAGATCAGCTTTCTTTGCTTAAGGTAAGAAGAGCTTAGATAAAAGTACTCACACAATATCATTATTTTCCTCATTGTGAGTAACTTAAAAATTGCTCTATAACAGTATTTTATAGGTATGTTCTTCAGACTACCTGCATAAAAATCACTTGGGGATGACAGCTAAAAATGTATATTCCTGGAATCAACCCTAGACCCATTAATAAAGTTAAACAGAGTGGGAGACAGAGATGGGTGCAGGTAGAATTTGTATTTTAACTAGATCTTGAAAACATTTTCATTCACATACTACACACAGACTATATATACACACCTGTGTGTGAGTGCTTTCTATGTGTGAGGAGCACGTAAGTCCATGTTGCTTATGCATGGGATTCATGCACAGACCCACATTCTCTGAAATGTGCCCTCTGTGTGCTTCAATGATGCACATTGCCATTCTAGAAACTCTAGCTCCCTTTCTTAAATAAATGCTAAAATAGCTGAATACAGAGAGCAATAAACTGACTTCCTGCTTATTACTCTGAGGGATACAGAATAATCTCCAAGGGATTTTAGGCAAATATTTTTACATATATTACCTTTGGTTGAATTACTGAGCTTGATTCCATGATATCTACCCCCAGAGAGGGCATAATCTTTAAACCCTAAAAAATAAATATTATCTTCACTGGTTTTGCTCTTTAAACAGAGGAGTATATTAGTCAAGGGTGAACTGGTAGAGAAGAATTTCAGGTTTCCAAATGTCAAGAAAGAGACAACACTGGAGCCTACTTTAAGAAGAAACTACCTGTTCTAATTAACATTTTTATCTTTGACATTTCCTGACTGCCTTTATGTGTCCCTGGGGCTATTATTGTAATTTAAATTTAAAAATACAAATCCAATATTCATTCTTACCCCCATTTTTGTAGTTCAGTTAATCCCACCTAAACTCATCTGCTTTGTGGATTTACATTGCTAATGCCAGTTATGGAAGGCAATCAAGGATGCTTACAACATTTTACCGGTTTAGTTTAATGCTACAGTCATCCGAAATAAAAGTATCAGTTATTCTGTTCCAATAGTGAACTCAACAAATTTTTTTTCTATGGGGTTAATGTGTTCTCTTGTTTCCATTTTTCTTCCTCCCTTTCCCTTTATTTCCAAAAACCATTGCATTTATTCCCATGCTTCATTTCCTATTCAGCATTTGGATGTGGCCATTGACACTTATCAGGTTCTCAATAACTTACTTGAAAGTTCTCCAGCTCTCCCAGCCCCTGCTATTTTTCAAAGGATTCATAGAAAAACCTGAAAAGGCAAGGTTGTAGCCAGTTTATATTTAGCAGCTTCTTTGGACTTCATAAAACAAGTAGTGGTGTGATATTAAAAGTAAAGGAAGGTGGAATAAATAAAATGGTCATTTATTGAACAATACCTGATGCTAGAATATGTGCTAAATATACTATATTGTATTGCATTTAATATTTACCAAAATTTTTGCAGTTGGGATTATGATTACAATTTCTGCAGATTAAGAAACAGATGTGGAGCCAAGAGGTAAAGCAATGTATTTAAGCTCTCCTTTTTCATCAAAGATCTCCAAAACCACATATTTTCAATATCCGTATCTTTTCAGCTTCCTTCTTTTATTATATAAACATGTTAAAAAAAAATCTCAGAACCTAAAAAAACAAATCTTCCTTTGACTGGAATTCTCTACCACTTGATTTCGTCACAACCAGCATCTTGTAGGAGCGGTCTCCAGTCTGCTACAAGGTCTTCTTTGTTTTTGCTTCTTTACTACCCTGAGTTCACTCTAAATGGACAGCAATCTGGCTTCAACTGTACCCTTCCAACGGCTAAGACTACATTAGCACAAAACCATAGGCCACTCTGGTCCTCATCTTGCTGACCATACCCTCATTAAAGAGCTTGACTCACTACCAGGGTTGTTATCAAGATTAAAACACTTAATTAAAGAAGTTCAGAAGTGTTCATGGTATGTTGGAAATATATATATATATATATATATATATATATATATATATATATTATTTCTGCATGTTATCCTGTTTTGACATCTTAATAAAGAAACCTTTCTAGCTGGGGAGAGACTGCCCCTCCCTAGACTAACCAATTCTTGGAGGTAACTGAAGGCTCAGTTAACAGGGTAGCCTTGATGTATAAACCAATCCAGAAAAATAAAAAAAAATAAAAAAAATAAAAAAAATAAAAAAATAAACCAATCCAGAGCCATGCCTCCTCTATCTGGTCCCTGCACTCAGGAGGCAATATTCCTCTACCTTAATTATTCCAAAGCCAGGTACCAGGTAACTAGACACCACCCCTATTGCCTCAAGCCCTTTAAAATGATTCAAATCGGCCAGTTCTGAACTATTTACCATTCTTTGCCTTTCCTGCAGAAACCCCAATAGGGCCATGGCCCACGTGCTCCCCACTTCCTGTCTTCTGCCTCTTGATGACTATGGTGTTTTTTCTATGTGGTACTGGTGGTGTGCTGTGTCTCCTGTCTGTAGGACCTGTGAATATAGTAAACTCTGTCTTCCTGAGCCTCTCTTCTGTCTCTTCTTGTGGCTGTGTTTGACTGACCATCTCAAAAACAAATATAAAACAGAAACCCTCATTAAATGTTGTTGATGTGTCATGGTGGTTGCCATTCTTTTTTTTTTTTTTTTTTTTTTTTTTTTTTTTTTTTTTTTTTTTTTTTTTTTGGTGGTTGCCATTCTTAGGCTTCTATGAACATGGTGATCAGAGTCTCTAGTCACTCTACAAATTATACATTTTTAGTGTTTTTTTTTTTTTTTTTTTTTTTACCAGTTTTTGTTTTCATTACTGCCCTCAGACTTGGGAAGAGGGATCTTTGCTTGGCTTCACTTGCACATTTTAAAATATCAGTTATATTGGGATATAATACATGTACAAAAAATTCATTACTGATCAGAGTACAATTTGATAACTTTTGACAGATATATAGAGCCATGTAACCACCATGATCATGACATAGAACATTTCCATCAAAAAAAAAAAAAAAAAAGAAAGAAAAAAAAAACATTTCCATCATGCCCAAAATGTCCTGTACCTCTTTGGAATCAATCTTCTCCCCCTTCTCTTGGTCCTTGGCAACCATTAAACTTTCTATCATTACAGTTCTGTCTCTTTAAGTTGTGTGTAAATGGAAACTACACATTATTGAGGCAAAAGATTGTGTCTGGCTTCTTTCACTCAGCACAGTGGTTTTGAGATTCATCTATCTTGTTTCCCATCAGTTTGTTATATTTTACAGCTGAGTAGGATAAGGTTATTTTTATTCAAATACCAGGCAATGGACATTTATGCTATTTCCAGTTTTGAGCTGTTATGAACAAATGCTGTAAACATTTGAGCACAAGTCCTTGTGTGGACATATTTTTTTTGTTTCTCTGGAGTAAATATTTGAAAGTAGGATATTTAAATCTAATGGTGAGTGGATGTTTATAAGAAAATGATAAACTGTTTTCCAAAGTGGTTGATACTGTCTTGCATTCGCAAGCAATCTCTGAGAGCTTCCATAGCCCCATATTTCTTGTGAGCACTTAGTACTCAGTCTTTTTGATTTTAGCCATTCTAGTGAAAGTGTCATAGTAACTCTGTGGTTTTACTTAGCATTTCCTTGATGACTAATGAAGTTGAGTACCCTCTTACGTGCATGCTCATCATTCTTCTTTGCTGATGTACCTGTTCAAATCTTTTGCCCATTTAAAAAAGTGGGTTGTTGTCTTGGTTTTATTAGTTTACAAGAGCTCTTAAACATTCTAGATATAAGATTTCTCCTACATTTTTTTCTAGAAGTTTTGTAGTTTTTGGTCTAACATTTAAATCTATGGTTTATTTCAATGAGAGTTGAAGATCACAGAAAAATATATAATGGATATATGGATATCCAATTGTTCTACCTCTATCTGGTAAAAAGTCCATCCTTTCTAAGTTGAACTACCTTGGCCCCTTTGTCAAAAATCAATTAACCAAAAATAATGTGGGTTTATTTCTGGCATCTTTTCTGTTTCATCAAACTACTTTTTTCTAGTTTTTTTTTTATTTTTTTATTTTTATTTTTTTTAGTTTTTTTTTTAAATGGAATCTTATATTATTGTTTTGACACATATTCTTTTCTAATATAAACATTTAATGCTAAAATTCTTTCTAAATGCTATTTTAGCTGTATTTCATAAATTTTTTATATTTTCATTTTTATTCAGTTTAAAATATTTCCTAATTTCTCTTGTTTTTTTTTTTTTTCTTGGTCCATGTGTTATTTAGATATATATTACTCAATTTCCATGTTATTTGAATTTTTCCAGATATATTTTTGTTAGTCATCTTTAGTTTAATTCTGTTATAGTCAGAGGACATACTTTGTGTGGTTTTAATCCCTTTAAATGTTTCATCTACTTGTTTATCAGTTTCTAATGGAGGGGTGTTGCAATTGACTACTGCGATACTGATTTTGTTCATTTCCCTTTGAGTTTTATAATTGTGGATTTGTTTTTCTTTTTAGTTCCTGCCAATTTTGTCTTTTATATTTTGAAGCTCTATTAGTAGATGCATTAAGTTTAGGATCATGATGTCCTCTGGGCAAATTAGTGTCTTTATTTTTATGAAATATTTCTATTATTCCTGACAACATTCTTTTGGGTTTGAAATCTTTTTCTGATATTAACATAACCTGCTCTACCTTTTTGTAGATTAGTGTTTTGGTGGTATATCTTTAATGTAGATTTGTGTTTTCATGGTATATTTTTAAATAGTCACATTTCAGAGAGAGCTAAAAATGAGAAAAATATATTTTATATTTTCCCCATATTTATTATTTCTGACATTCTCCATTCTTTTGTGTACTTCTAAATTGTCACCTGGTGTCTTCCTATGCCTGAAGAACCTCCTTTAACATTATTTGTAATTCAAGCCTCTTGCCAGAAGCAGGAGAATAAATCCAATCCCTATTACTCTTTTGTGGTTAGAGGGAAAATCAGGGATTTTCAGTTCTACTCTTCAGAGTCTTACTCTGGCACTTCTATGACTATACCCTTCCCCACAGTGTGAAGATTCAAGAGAACGTACTCAGAACTATGCTCCTCCTCTACCTAGACCATATTCTGGATACTCAGGACCCAGGAATTTTCTATTTAAAGCTGATTTTCAGCCTAAACCTCTACTTCTGGATCATCCTTTTGATGGACACAGGGGTGGGTATTTGCTGTGGTAGTATGGACAAAACTCAAAAATGTGCATGCTAGGGTATGCAACTGTGTGCTCAAGTGGCTCCTTGTAGTATAGGATGGATTCAGGGGTGAGATAAGAAAGTAGGGCACTGGTGCTCTCCAAGGCATAATATTCTGGCATGGAATTCTAAATCCAAAAATTCTAAATTCAATCTGGCATTCTAGGATGCTATGATAATATATTTTTCAAGGTTGGAGGATGAAATATATTTTATTTAACATTGTGTCGGCTTAATTTATAACTTTTAAGTTTTAGACATGTAATGTGGGCCTTTGTTTGTACTCTTGCCCATAGGCCAGACAAATGTTAGGCGTGGGCTGCTTTTTTCTCCTTATTACCCTTTAAATGAATGTGTTTTTTGTATTTGCCCTTTATCCCCTTCTTTTGTCACTCTATAGACTTGATGATAATCTCTGTTCTTGAAATGTCCACTAACACAGGTGTATGACAGTATAGAATTGCATTAAGACTAGATTCTAAAGAATCAGTGGAAACAAATGGACAAACAAGACTGAAAATGGCTCTCTGGGTCAGGGAGGGGAAGAGAGACTATGCGATTAGGCAATAGTGTATTAAACTAATTACGTGAGAAGTTTAAGAATAAATCTGTAAGGGCTGAATAGTATAATGGATGAGTCTATGTGCTAGAACCAGGCTGCTTGAATCAAATTCTGTTCCTGCTGCTTACTAGCTATGAGGTCTTGGATAAGTTTCCTAATCCATTTGTGCCTCAGTTTTTTCATCTATACAATGGGTATAATAATATTACCATCTCACAGGATTATTTTAAGAACTAATGATTTAATAACTATAAAACAGTTGGAAGAATGTAGATTCTCAATGCATTTTAGCTAATATGTTAAGGAGTATATTTTCAGGGTTTGAGTTGTGCTTTTTTTTTTTTAAAGATTTTATTTATTTATTCATGAGAGACACAGAGAGGGAGAGAGAGAAAGAGAGGCAGAGACACAGGCAGAGGGAGAAGCAGCTCCATGCAGGGAGCCTTATGTGGGACTCGATCCCGGGACTCCAGGATTACGCCCTGGACTGAAGGTAGGTGCTAAACCGCTGAGCCACCCAGGGATCTCCAATGAGTTGTGTTTTCTATATGCCTCTGTTGCATATTTTAGGGTTGGATAATATTCACTTGCCAATATTAGGATAATATGTGGCTTTAGGTGCACATATTTCAAAACTGGCTACTGCTCACCAATCCTGTTATTTCTTCCTGGGCACGTGGTAAGTTGATGTTATTTCTCAGCTTTCTTTGATGTTATGTTGGGGCTATGTGACAGAGTTCTGGAAAAAGAAATGTGTACAGAATTTATGTATATTTATTGTTAGGCATGGTCATAAATCCTCTGGTTACACTCCTCTCTCTTCCTCCATTTACTGACTAGATTATTCAAGGATTACCTTGAACCTGTAAAATGGCAAAGCCATAAGATAGAAGCACTTGGATTACTAAATCATAGCTTGCAGGGGAATCACACAAAAGAACCACCCAACCAAGAATATTCACAGTGGACTTAAAAAATATTTTTATTACATTAAGCCAATAAGATTTTGAGTCATTTGCTACAGCAGTTAGCCTATTCAAATATAAATGTTTATATGTTAAAGTGGGGTTCTTTTATAACAAAAATTTGAAATATATGTTATTGGCTTAGCATTTGGCTATGGTCAGTAAGAAAACTGAAATTGGCAGCTGGAAAAATGGTAATCTTATTATGCAGTGGCAAGACATTTTGTAAAATTTTTCCCTGTGAATACTTGGAAGGTAGAACACGTGCCTATTGAAATCGAACTCTAGGAGAAGAAATGAGAAACATAACTCTAGTGTGTGTGGTTTTTATTGGCTGTGTTTGGCCAAGAAAAAACTTGAGAAAGAAATGTCTAGTTTGTAAGCATAAATGAAAGGGAATAGAGTGAGTCTGGGAAATTCAGTTCTGCAAAGTTGAGAAGTCAGCTGTTTGTAGAATCTGAACTCTGGGAAATGGAATTTAAAAGAAAAAAAAAAAAAACGCTAAGCACTCACAATGAAGTATATCTTTCCAGGTGAATCAAATGGTTCATGAAAAAGATCAATTTAAGGATAGGATATTCTCTCTTCAAAAGTTATAGCCTTGGGACTTCTAGGTGACTCAGTGGTTGAGTGTCTGTTTCCAGCTCAGGGCATGATCCTGGAGTCCTGGGATCGAGTCCCATATCAGGGTCCTTGAATGGAGCCTGTTTCTCCCTCTGCCTGTGTCTCTGCTTTTCTCTTTCTGTGTCTCTCATGAGTGAATAAATGAAATCTTAAAAAAAAAAAAGTTATAGCCTCAAGGTAGTCTATTATTAAATTGAGAGAGATTAGTATGGTGGCAAGAAGCAGAGAGATAAAACATATTTGAGAATTATGTCTAGGAGAAATCTTTGAAGGTGGTTCCTGGCACATAAAACTGCTGGGAAGCAAATTGATCAGAAGCCTATTAAGCTTTTAAGGAATTTTTAATTTCCAAATAAACCACAAACTAAACAAACAAAAACACCAGTTTTGAACATTTCAGACTTCAAACAACCATTGGAACTCTATATTTCCATAAATTTTAGGTTAACTTCCAAGGCTTCCAAATTGCATGCTCCCTCTTTCCCACTTCATATGTGGCCAAAGAGAATAATGGACAAGGAAGAGCTCACAAAGGATGAGAACAGAGCCACAGAGAAAGATGGACAGGGACATTTTTTCCCTTATCTGCTGACTGAAGATGTCAGGGGTACCTTGAAGCTACAAGATGGAAGCAGCCTGGGTTTCTGAAATGCTGCCTGCAGAAGAGCTGCCAGGAGAACCACCTGATCAGGGATGTCCACTTTGGAATTTATTTAAGCAATACTTGGTAACAGAGTTTTGAGGTGTGTTTGTTCTAGTGGTTAGCATATCCTGAGTAATACACCACATCATATATTGTGGAAAGTAATAATGGAAAGTATGACAGAGAGTAATCACTTAACATAGAAATCACTTAACATAGTATCTTTGTTAGAAATGGAATGAAAGCAGTTTCTTATTCTGATCTCCAGAATAACCTTGAACCTTGCATAGGTTCAAAATATTGAGTCAGATGTTTAGAAGGATAAATGTTTACAGGATAAATACTGGTGGTGTTCTGGGAGCTTATGTTAGCGGTGGATAGCTGAAGGGTGTACGTGAAAATAATCAATGAATTTACCACCTCTAATTTCTGTGTTTTAGAAAATAAATATTGTTTAGAAGAAGAAGGGAGTAGTTTGACACATCTGTCAGAATTGCTAGGTTCAAGGATATTCTATTTTTTCTCAAAGTTTAAAAGAGTTATTCTTGTGTGGTCCTGAAATCTGATTTGTTTAGGGTGAATATTGTTTAGGGTAGAGCGTGTATGTTTCCTCAGGCTGTGCTATGCTCATGGCAGAGATATCTTTGAATATGGGCTGGGATGGTCCATAGAAATGTTGTAAGACTAAAATTGAGAAAGCAGAAGCAACTGTTGAAGAGCTTGGACAAGTATTTGTTGTAGCACATGTTCTGTAAGTTACTTTCTTTTCATCACTGTACAGCATTCCCTAAGGGCCCAGATAATAGCTTGAGGAGTTTGGAAACCATAGAAAATCTTTACATCAGACATAAGATTATTAACTATTTTAGGGCAAAAAAGATCTTCAGCCACGAACAGATACTGAAGATAACATTGAGAGACGTATGTTTAGGTATGCTTAAAGAATCAGTGCTTTGAGAATACCTGAAGCATATCAATCTGTTCCAAGAAATCAGGTGAATTTTATTTTACTTTTAAAAATTTTAATTAATTTATTTGAGGGAGAGAGAGTGAGCCAGTGAAAGAGAAAGAGAGAGAGAGAGAAAGAGAGTGGGAGAGAGTGGGAGAGAGAGAATGAGCTGGGGGAGGAGCAGAGGGAGAGGGAGAAGCAGACTCCTCACTGAGCAGGGAGCCTGATGTGGGGCTCCATCCCAGGACTCCAGGATCATGACCTGAGCCCAAGGCAGACTCTAACTGACTGAGTCACCCAGGCATCTCAAGAAATCAGGTGAATTTTAGAAGAGACTATTTTGGAAAGTCCAACCAAATAGCACGAATTAATTCCCTGCTGTCACTGATTTTGGTCTTGAACCCATTGCAATTAGACTTTTACTCCTGTCTTCCCACCGAAATAACTTTTCATAATAACACCAATGACCTCATGTTGCCAATCCAAAGGTTACTTTTCAGTCATTTTATTTGGTTTTTCAGTTGTATTTGACAGACTATTTATTATCTTTTCTTTGGAATAGCTTCTCCATTTGGATTCCAGGACATCTCATTCACCTGGGTTTTCTTTAATCTCTCTTGTTTTAAGTTCTTATTTTCCTTTGCTGGCTCCTGCTCATCTCTCTGACACCTACATAAATGTTAGCATTCCCCAGACTTACTCTTTAGATCTTTTTTCTTTTCTATCAACACTCATACATTTGGTGACCTCACCTACTTTCTTGGTTTTAAATGCCATCCATATGCTCATGATTTCCAAATCTTTATCTCCTGACTGTACCTCCTCTCTGAACTCCAGAATCATATACCAAAATGCCTCTTGGATATCCACTCTTATTCTTTTAGCAGCCACTATAAAATTTACTCCTAATAATCTCCTGCCAACCCTTCTTCTCAAGTGCTCTTTCCATAACCATAACCTACAATTAAGTTCTGCTTGTAGTTCAGTATAACACTTAATTCACCTCTCATGCCTTATCTAATATGAAAGAGCAAGTCTTTTGTTTTTGCCTTTAGTATATATCCAGAATACAACTACTTTTCATTATCTTGGACTTCTGCTTATGATGAATGAGCTTATAGCCAACAATCTTCTTCAGAGAACAACTAGAAAACCTGGATAGAACACAGAAGAAAATCAATTTGAAGGCATCAAACAGCTATTAATGTACCTAGGACTTGAGCGGCTGAAATCTCAGAGAGAAGAGAGTATACTGAGGCAAGACCAAAATTTTGTAACATTATTCCTACATTATTTGTTGATTCATAAACTGAATAGTAATAAAAGCAATGAAGCTTAGGAAGGTGTAGCTAAAGGTAAGGAAGATGAGTAGAACTTTCTCAGTTTCATGAGACAGAGAGACATATATTGGAGTTTTGATATTACAAGGGTTTGATGACCCAAGACTCCAGAGTGAAGAGAAACACAGGAGAGTGAACTTCATATTCTGCATTTCTCATTGCTTTTTCACACCAAAGCATTTGTCTTTCCATAAGAGGTAAAGGGCTAAGGGACCATGAAACCAAGCAGTTATTTTTTACAGTCTCATAGTGCTAGGGAGATAATATTTAGAATTCAGAGCCCTTGTAAACATATCAAGCTTTTAGCTAAAACTCTTGCATGTCTACATCTTAGGAGTAATGGTAAAGCAAAATTAGATAAGACTTTTCAAGGACTGAAATCCAACTTAAGTATGTTCAATTCCTGATCAGATCAAGATGAACTGCTCCTACTCTAACTTTTTGCCCAAAGTTAACATAAATTCTCTCTGGAAGAAGATAATACCCTCAATAGTCTTTGCAGTTTTTCATGATACAAGGCCATTTACTAAAATGTGACCAATAATGTACATTCAATAAAAAAGTACTTAGCAAACCAAGAGACAACTAAAATCAAAGCACATAATATAAACAGACTTAAAATTATTACAGTTATCAGATATGGATTTTAAGAATATAGATGGCAAATTGAAGACTTTAGCAGAGGGGCACCTGGGTGGCTCAGTGGTTGAGCCTGCCTTTGGCTTGGGTCATAATCCCAGGATCCTGGGATCAAGTCTTACATCAGGCTCTCCATAGAGAGGCTTCTCCCTCTGCCTATGTTGCTGCCTCTCTCTATGTCTCTCATGCATAAATAAATAAAATCTTAAAAAAAAAAAGAATTTTAGCAGAGAACAGGAATCAATAAAGAATCTTCAATTGAGGGCAGACCGGGTGACTCAGCAGTTTAGTGCCACCTTCAGCCTAGGGTGTGATCCTGGAGACCTGGGATCAAGTCCCACATCAGGCTTCCTGTGTGAAGCCTGCTTCTCCCTCTGCCCGTGTCTGTCTGTCTCTCTCTCTCTCTGTGTCTCTCATGAATAAATAAATAAAATCTTAAAAAAAAAGAATATTCAATTGACATAAAATTGAAAAACACAATAACAGAAGTTAAAGACTTAATGGGTTTAATATCAGATTAGGTAGGGTCATAGAGTGAGTTAATAAACTGGAGGAAAGATCAGAAGGAAAATATCCAGGCTAAAACATACAGAAAAAACATTGAAAATTACAAAAAGTGCTTAAGTAAAATGTGGGCAGTAAAACAATCTGACACAAGTATAATTGGAGTCACATGCGGGGAGGAGAAAAAAAATGGGACAGAAGCAATATTTGAAAAGATAATGGCTGAGAATTTTCCAAAACCACCAGAAGAAGTTAAGCCATAGATTCAAGAAGTACTTTGAATTACCACAGGATAAATACTAAGAAAACCACACAGAGGTACATCGTAGTAAGGCTGTTGAAATAATCACAAAGAGAAATCCTTAAAAGTAGCTACAGAAAGAAATAGCACTTTAAAAGAATCAATAGTTGCCTGTCAGCTGATATCTTAGAAGAAATGATACACAAGAGATTAAAAAAAAAAAAAAAAAGGAATTCCATCTCTAAAACACTGCAAGAAAAGTATAGTCTATCACACAACAAGCACCCAAGCAAAGATAATCTCTCCTAAAGACAGTGTGGAGATAGTGTGATAAGAGATTTTGGTAAACATCAGACTTAGTCTATATCATCAGATAATATCAGAGAGTTGCAGTCTCCTTATAAAGCATGAAGTAATTAGAAGCAGAGCCAGTTATTGAATTCTTGCCTCATCCCAATCTACTCCCCTCCACCTTCAGGAAGTGATTACAAAGGCTTCTTTACCAAAGGGCTTTGTAGGAGGGAAAGGAATGGTGTGGAACTCTCTCAGCAAGATAATGATGGAAAAGTGAGAGGAACCTAGGAGTTATAAGCCTAGCCAGTAGCTAATCATCAGAATCTAACAATCCTGAACTTGAGGCCTCAATCAGTGGCTCTAGAATGGCCACTTAAGCTAATTCCTCTGAGGAAAATTGGAGGTAACATAGAGTTAGAGAGAAGCCAGATCTGACTGAATTATGATACATCTGGACAATGAGTAATGATTTTACCCAGCTACTTAAGAGTGCCAGCTGGCACTGAGCAGAGTGTGGCAACCTAGGGAGGATTGTGAAGAACAGATGGGATGTTTGGGAAGAAATCACTTTATTTGAATGTACTGAGCTGGGCTTCTTATTGTCTTGTGTTTATGGATAGGATGGATTTTTTTTTTTTTTTTTAAATTAGAGAAAGGACTCGTTAGGGAGAGTGGCCCAAAGAATATTGTAAATGCATTTCTGGGGGGCAAAAGGGACTATGCAATAGTGTTCTGGAATCAATTTCTATTGACTGATGAGAACCAATTGTGCACATCACTTTTCAATCTTATGTTCAGTGATGTGTTTGCTAGCTTGAAATCTTCCATGGTGGGGGATTTACAACACAAAAATTTGACAAGTGCTACAAATTAGGGCTTCCCCACCCCCACCCCTGAGATCCAATTGATACATTTGCTAGTACACATTGGAGCTATGTCATATGGCAATATTTCATAGCATGAATATATTGGGACAATCTGAACAGATGATGACATTACATATTTTAAATACTGATCTCTCCCATTGTATAACTCAAGCTCAGACATTTCTCTTAAGATCCAATTCCATTTTTTCTCATACCTTCTGGACCTTACCCCCAGTTTTACAGTAAATACTTCAAATTTAACTTGTCGAAAATTATCTTCTCTTCCAAACTAGTTTTTCTTCTGGCATTCTTTACTGTATTTCTTGACAAGAACTTAATCCAGGGACCCAAATCAGAAACTTAGATGCCTCTCTCATCATTATTTTCCAATGATCACTGGGTTTTGACAAGTCAACCTAATTAGCATGTGATATATTTATCACCTCATTTCCTCTATCAATCCTGTAGTCTCACATCAGACCCTCATACTCTTTTGCCTTACTCAGTGCCCTCAAACACATAATCACTAGAATCACATGAATACTAACTAAAATACAGATTTCCTGACCTCTTTTCTAGAGATTTGGGTTTGGTTATGAGAAGAAAACTAGAATCTATATTTTTACCAGGTGATCCAGAATTCAGATGATTCTAATTCTTAACTAAGTTTGGGAAATACTCAGGTATAGGATAAAAATTAATATGTTTAATCTTGGAATACAAGCCCAAACATAATCAGCCCTGTGCCTGTTTCTCTACCTTTATTACCCACCACTTTTCAACATATCTTTTACTACCTATATTTTTTCACCACAGTTAGTCCTGTAACTGTATCAGGCTCTGTCTTGTCAAACAAGTTGTTTGTTCTCACAAAGGTTATGTATAAATAAGCCAGATTTGACTGTTTTGGGGTCAATGAGTATACATTATTCCTAGGTGTGTGTTTAAACTTTTGTTTTTTATGTTGCTTTGGTCTGGGTGCTTTTTCTTTCAGCTTCCTTCTCTGATTACCTTTTTGTTTGTGCCACGGTTGTTACTAGTTCATTCCTCAATCATATAAGGTTGATTTCCTTGTCTATCTCTCTTACCAAACTGCTGGCTCCTTACAGGCAGAGCCTTTCAAACTCTGGAGTCTAGACCAATAATCAATATAAAATAGTCCCCAAACATTTACTGAATGAATATTACTCAACTAGTAAGTAGCAGAATAGAGATTTGAGTTTAGGAATATCTGATTCCAAAGTCATACCTTTTTAACTATACTATACTCTGTCAACAAAGTATGGCTCACTTCATCAGAAGAGTCATTCTTTAATCATGTAAAGAGAATCAAATGATGCTTGAAGACAGAACTACCACCTGTCCAAAGGGAGATGTGCCAGATAACCACTTTAGTTGATCAATATCCAGTTCAGATTGGAAAATTCATGCCAAAGAGTGTTCTTTGAGATTTATTAAACTAACAAAAGAAGAAGACAAAAATCTCCTCTTGTCTTGGCTTAATATAGATAACTTAAACCTGCATACACCTTTACCCTTGCTAGGGAAGGTGACAGGCTAAGACCAGGTGATGGTATTTTCTAATACCAATCTAACCAATTAGTCTTGAACTCATTTCTAGACATAGGTCAAGCATAGTACTTGGCACACAAAATTCCTCAGAAACATTTTCAGAAATATTGGGTTAGGTGAGGACACTCATATGATTTGGCGGAAAATGAACATAACTCTCGATCAATTTAAGCATCCACTTTATTGAGGAAATTAATGCAACTCATATGATTATTATTCTTTAGCATAAAGAATTGGGGCAGCAAAAGATAATGGATAAAATTTAGAGTGTCTGTTCTGTCATCTGATTTGGGAAATGTGTGCTGACTCTGCTAGTTCTATTAAAGATGCTGTCCATAAAATACACTTGCACTAGCTTGGTACAAGTTATTTTAGAGCTGTGAGAAGGACTATTATTAATAAAAACTCTCCTTATAATTAATTCATGGATTGCCACCAGAGTGTTCTTCCTATATCATAAATTTGATTATGTCACCCCCCCTGCTGAAAAGCTTTTGATGACTCCACACTTCCTGTAAGAAAATGTGAAATTCCTTAGTTCAACGTGTAAGATTTCTACACCTGATCACCATCTATCTTCCTATTCATCATTCATTTTTCTCTTCTCTCAATTCCAAATACATATTACATTCTTCAATTATCCCAGATTGCTCACCCATAAATGTCTCTTGATTTCCGTTCTTTATGTTCTTGATCAAGCTATTTTATCTGTCTTCATGCCTTTCCTCCGTGTTTTATGGCAAACTCCTGCTATCACACTCCTATTCCTCACAGTCCCTTGAGAATTATCCATTGTTTTCTCTCCTATATTCACACATAATTTATACACGCATGTATGGGTCAAACCGCACATGTTCTGAGAAGCACAAGTATAATTAAGGGGACAGATTAATCAAAATGGTTCAGGAAATTTTAGGTGTATGGTTGCCATACTTAAGATAGTTATCACTAGTATCTTGAGCCAAGCATTATATTGTATGAATTTATCAATAATTCCTTTCCTATCATTCATTTATTTTTCCAACAAATATTGTCAAGGGCCTATCCCTGTCATAGGCAATGAGAATACAGAAGAGAAAAGGAGAAATTTTCTCTTTTCCTGGAAATTATGTTGAAAGAGACAGACAAGAAACAAATAAAATAAATTGAAACAGTGGTAATGACTATGGAGGAAAAAAATCAGTATGACAGAGTGACTTGCAAGGTAGGAGTGAGCAACATTAGATACAGGACAATTCTATAATATGGAGCTTTTTAAAAGAGTGTCAAAAAACAAACAAACAATGTAATAGAAAAAAGCAGAGAGGATTAGAAAGAAAAAAAATGACAGGAAAACAAACATAATGGCCAACAAAGATAATGAAAAGATGCTCAAATCTATGTTTTGTAAAAGAAATTCAAATGAAAATAAAGATGAAATATCGCTTTATGTCCATTAAATTGGCAAAATCAAAAAGAGCTATAAGATCCATGCTGTGTAGGGTTATATGGACAAGGGTTCTGTTATGTGCTGTTTGTACATAGTCTTTCTAGAAGGCAGCAGAGCAACATCTATTAAAACTTAAAATGCACTTGTCCTTCAACTCAGAAATTCCACTCCTTGGTGTCCACCTCATTCATTCTAAACATGAGGACCATTGACTCTTTAAGAGCCACAGGTCAATATTCCATAAATCCATATCTACACTAAGCCTTGCAGGTAGAGTGAATAAATAGTATGCCTCATGAACATATGTGCTACCCTATTTCAAATAAATATAGATGATATTGAGATTGATAAAATGTGAATTTGTTTAAAACCTAATAAAATCCAAAATGTCTTTTGGTCATCATACATTTTCTTAATCAACAGATTAATAAAAGTATAAAATTCATCATGTAGGATATCCAAATTTGGAAATTCCTTCCAATCATCTGGGAAGGTTGCACTTTATTCTTTTTGCTGGTCACATAATACTCCTTGATATACTGCAATTTGATCAGCCATTTCTATATTGATAAGGTTTCTCTTTGGCCATTTGACCAAATTTCCCTTGGCTACAAACAATGGTATATAAACATCCCCCAACATATAGGTACCTACAAATAGGTAGGAGCCATAGGAAGAACACGTATTATACAGAGTTGAGTGGCAGTAAATATCTTAACTCTCCACAAGTGTTTGCATTTTAAGACATGACACTTACTCATCTGATTACATCTTTGGTGTCTTTTTTGGCTGGTGCCAAAGGTGGGTGAATGGTGAAAGAAAAGAGAGAAAGAAGCTTCTCCATGGTACTGTCAATCACAATGCATGTAAAATCTGTCCCTGGTATCCAGAGTGTAAAATTATAGCAGATGATATTTACTGTTCTACTTCTCAAGCAACACATAAAAACAAATTCAGGAAAACCTTATGTGTTTTTTTTTTTTATAATAAAATATTCAAACATAAAAGGAAAATGGAGGAAAATGTAACAAATACCTAAATGCCTGACACTGAGAACAAATAATGCTAAAGTTTCATCCTATCAGACTTTTTTTTTTTTTTTTGGAGTCTTAGCCATTTTTTGTTATTGTATAGCAATAGGTTCACCCTTTTATATTAGTAGACAAAAGACATATTAGCTGCCTTTGAAAAGTAGTCTTATAGAAAGACATTCACTGGCAAACAAGCCTCAGATACCAGGTATGTCATAATTTTTCCAAATCCAGACCATTTTTTCAGGCCAATTTTAGTGGACAAATGAAATTGCACAAATGGCAATATATTAGTGATAGATGAATGTTTTTAAAAACACATGCTGACAAGAAGAAGATTTATTATGCCAAATATATTATAACTTCCTTCCTCTTCCTACCTCATTACAGTTTCCTCTTAGAAATGTCCCATAAGTGTCTAGGATAAAAATGCATGACCAGGTGATGGTTACACAACACTATTATCATAATGATGGCATTAAATTGTATACTTAAAGATTGTTGCACTAGTAAATGCTCTCTATACTTTAGCACAACTTTTAAAAATGGACTACTGGTTGCAGAAGTAATAGATTCCAATGTAAGAATAGATTATGTAACAATGATATACCATACACCAACCAAAAATTTCACAGTGTTTCAAAGGAGCCCCTCATCTAAAATATTACTCTTCCATAGGCATGTAGCAATTCAAGGATCCAGATTAACTGAAAACAAAACAAAACAAAGAAACAACCAACTAGATGAGTGGGAATGGGCAGACGTAGCTGATAAACGAGCTGGTTGTAGAGAAAGAAAAACATTTGATATTTTCTCTCATTTCTCTACTTCTCATGATCTATCAGACTTTTTAAAAGACACATGTTACAGAAAATGTTGAGGTCACCTTCACATCCCTTTCCAGTCTCTGCTCTATTTTAACCACTTAGATGGCATTCTAATAAATTCTAGCAATAGTTTATGTTCCCAGAATGTGGAGGATCCATCACACTTCCTCACAGGCACAGAATAGCAAGAGCAGAGCCATCATACTTCAAAGCAAGGGTGGATCGTTATGCTGCATTTTTCTTAGTCCCTCTTACAGAGAAGAAAGGGAACTTCCCTGCTCAAATCAAAGGACAATGGTATGCATTTTCTCCACTCACTTTGTAGTGTAGCAAAAAGCAAATAACTTCTGTGGTATGTAGATATTGCAGGGCTTTCATTAGCATTACACATGTGGGCCTTTTTGTTTTTATGCTCTTGGTAAATAGGGGGAAGAATAAATCAAATACTCAAACCAGGTCTACATTACATCATCACAGCCAGCTGAAATGCTGAATGTTTATTTAATCATCTGGTTAGTAAATTATTCAGCTGGCTTTCAAAATATTTTAGTATGGAAAATTTCAAATATATAAAAAAATATGGGCAGTAGTACAATAAACAGTTTTGTGCAATCATCCAACTTCAACAATTATCAAATCGTGACCATTTTCTCTCTAACCCTGCTGATGTGGGAAACAAAGGCCAAAGGAAAAAATTAAATTTCCTTACCACCTACTGCCCACTGACAAGTCCTTGAAACAAGCAGAGTGACATTCCTCTAGGGACTCAGCTACCTCCATATTAATACTTTGCTAAGGGCAAAGGCAATTCTAGCCAGACCCCCAGGATTCTGTAAGTCTACTTTAACATATAAAAATTCCTTTGGAGACTCTTTTTATCTCTACCCCCCAAGATACATGTTGGCAATCATCTCCCAAGCATATGACCCATTGATATACATCTGAAAGGTCTCATGACTAAGGTTTTACTAGGCCATAATAAATGACCCTTTCCTAACGATAGCTAGCCCCCTCAAGGTCCTGGAAACCTTGCTTCCAAAATTCCTTAAAGATTTAAACTCTCCCTAACTTCCTCCCAACTTGAAAGTATGTAATTGGCGGCTCCTAATGACACCAGTACAGCTCTTCCTGCCCCTAGTTGCTGCCCCTGTGCTTTAATAAAACGACCTTTTTTGCACTGAAGACATCCTAAGAATTCTTTCTTGGCCATTGGCTTCCAACCTCAAACATTTCCTACATCACTACCAATTCCAACCACCACTGTGTAATTATGAAGCAGATATCAAACACTATGTAATTCCACCCATGAATATATCAGTATGAATGTTTAAAGGATAGTATGTTTTTAAAAACATAATCACAGGGGTACTTAGGTGGTTCAATGGTTGACCGTCTGTCTGCCTTTGGCTCAGAGCATGATCCCAGGGTGCTGGGATCAAGTCCCCCATTGAGCTCCTGGCAGGGGGCCTGCTTATCCCTCTGCCTGTCTTTGTTTCTCTCTGTGTGTCTCTCATGAATAAATAAATAAATAAAATCTTTTTAAAAAAGCATAATCACAAGAAAAATTTCCACCCTCCAGATGTTAATATTTTCTTAATATTGCCAAATATCAAGCAGGGTTCGAATTTTTCTGAAGGTCTCACTTTTTTTTTTTTTTTTTTTTTTTACATTTTGTTTGCTTGAATCAGATTATAAATAAAATCCATATCTTGCCATTGGTTGACATATCTCTTCAAATCTCTTTCACTCACTTTTTATTCTTGTGATTTGTTGTTGTTGTTGTTGTTGAATAAACCAGGTCTTTTGTCTGTGAAGTTTCCCACACTGGGATTTTGTTGATTGCATCTCAGTAGGTTTCTGTAACATGTTTTTAGTCCCCTATCTTTCTTGTAATTTAGAAGTTTTATCTAGAGACTTGATTAGATTCAGGTTAAATTCATTATTTTGTTTCTGGACCAGATTTTACTGATTTTAAAAGCAGCACTGATGAAATCAGTGTATGCATAAGTAAAGAGAGATAGGGAGAGAGGAAAAGGAGAATTTAATGAAAGAAAAGACCCATTTTCTTTAGAATTATGGTCTTGGAATTTGGTTCTATCTAATATTTTTCAAACTGATCAGATATTTTTATATTTAGGACTTGACTGTGAGACATAATCAAGGATACAGTTGCTTCTGTGATGGATGTGAGAATGTGTGATCTTCAGCTTAGTCACAATTTCTTGTCTTTAAAGTCAGGTTCACAATGACCATTCTGTAGCATTATTTGGGTGCTCATATGCAAAACAGTGATGAACATGGAACAAGAATATAAATCTAAAATGTCATAGTGCTCATGGTGTTATATCATTGCCTAATGCATAACTAAGTCTTAGATGGTCTTTTCCATCTGTAATAGGATATTGGAACAAGACGGCAATGTGATAAAGTTACATACAAAAGTGAATGGAAAACAAATACATATATGCAGTGTTTAACAAAGGAAATTTCAACTACCAGTTCTTCAACAGCTGAATCTCCTTCACTTAGTTTGGGAATACAAGATGGTGAGGGAAGATTTTTGGAGAGGATATTTATAAAGAATGATGTGCTGTACAGCATGTCTGTCATCTGATGAAGGAGACTTGCAGGCAACCACCTAAGAATATTAAGTGTGACATCTCACTCTATTCCCCAGATGGCTGAGAGGCAGAGTGGAGTAGGTCAGACTTCTGATTTTGGAGACCCAGAGGTTCAAGAGACAAGTGAAGACTTCCTTGGTGGTAGAATCAGGAGAAAGGCGTTATGTTGGGAAGGAACTACCTGCTTCCCAGTACTTGTCCAGAAATCTAGAGTGACAAAAGGTCCCTGCACCCAAGAAGCTGGAGATGAATGTAGAATTATTAGGTGCAAGCAGAAAACATTTCAAGTTACAATCTAGAACTAAAGATGGATTTACACAGTTTAAGAAAGGTACTATAAAGACAGATTACCAGAAAAGAAAACTTTTGCAGAACTCAGGAAAGGATCCACAAGAGAAATAATTAGCTTTAGGCACCTGTCATGCCCAAAGGGCATACATGAAATCAGCTGGAGAGCAGGTGTGATATGGTTACCATCTCTGAAGGTAAAAATTTTAAATTAAAGGACCTAATATATTTGTTACATTAAAGGACCTATGTATGTTGGTATTCGGTGCTCTCTTCATAGCATCCCTATTATTATCCTTTACATTTTTGATGCTTTGTGGTTTCTATATATTCTCTCTCTTTCTCTCTCTCTCTCTGTCTCAAACGTACACATTCATTTCTTATAATTATCCTGGCCAATAGTCTGGGAAGAGTAGACACTATTTTCTCCACTTTATAAATGAGAAAAAAATGAGACTCAGAGGATTAACTGCTACCCAACATTTTATGCCTTTAATGTGTTAGAGTTGGAACAAGAATATAGGTCTTTTCACTTCTAGTCTGATATTCCTTCTGTATTTTGCCATTTCACTAGGTTTGATTATTTAATTACAAAATCTTTACTCTATTTAGTGGTCTAATCCCTCTTCACTCCTTACTCCTTTTTCTTTCTTTCTTTCTTTCTTTCTTTCTTTCTTTCTTTCTTTCTTTCTTTCTTTCTTTCTTTCTTTCTCTTTCTTTCTTTTTCTTTCTTTCTTTCTTTCTTTCTTTCTTTCTTTCTTTCTTTCTTTCTTTCTTTCTTCTTTTCTTTCTTTCTTTCTTCTTTCTTTTTCTTTTTTTTTCTTTTTTTAGCACTCCTTTCATAGAGGGTTAGACTGAAGAAATATTAGAACCTTAAAAATCTGATTCAGAACTGTGGCTCAGGGATTGCTGCCAAATTTTTGCAAAGTACTTTTCAATAATTCATAATTCCTTAAACATGGAAACCCACTGCCTAAATATAGCATGAAAAAATGTGCTCTGGTGTTTAGTTAAGCCAAAAGTTGCATATTTAAATACATTAAATCTCTCCTTCTCCTCATACAAACACATCCAACGTCACCATTTCTTTGTACAGAATGCTTTAAAATACCCCTTACTGAAATGTGTAGGTGCTTAAAATGCCATTTTTGGGCTTGTCATATTTGTGTTGCTTTAGAGTTTTGCAATTTCAGCATACAAAGCTTTCTTTTTCTTTAGTTTGACAAGACTATATCAAGTACCTTGTTGTCAGAACCTCTGCCCAAGATCCTAGAGGGTCAAAGGAGAAAGTTAATGATGGGCTCCAAGGAAAAACCAATGGGAAAACATCCATGCTACTGGGAAACCAGCTTTTCCCAGTCAACAGGGAACTTGAATTCCCCCGGTGTATTTCAGATTTGTAGAGGGGCTGTAACACTCTTGGCCAACTTGGGCTCTGAGGGCATCAGGGTGGATGAGGATGGGATTTTTGGATAGAGGCTATCAAATTGTTAATTGAATTGGTCTCTTTAATGTCAACAAGAGCCTATCCTGGGAAGGTGTCTTTAGAGGAAGACCAAAGACTTTTTATTATTTCAAGTTTCTGATCAAGCAAAAACTCAAAGAATGCATAACTGAAGTTGGCCTTCCATCCTGGTTTAGAGCTTCTGTAGCTTGATTCCTATCTGATAACCAAGTCCTGAACTCCTGATCTCTATTCCTATCCCTGTTGATGATAAATTTCAAGCGTGCTTTCTCTGCTCATCTTGCAGGTACAGTGACTGGCCGTATATATACCTGCTAGAAGTAATCATTCTCGCCATATCTAAATCTCTCTCACAGGTTCCATTTCATTCTCAGGTCTCAATTTTAGTGGTACTTCTGCAGAGCAAATTTTCTTGACCATTCAATCTAGGCTAGTTGCCCCTCTTACTGTTTTACCAGCACCTGTGTGGGTTTTTCCCCCCTTAATTGCAGTTGTCACAGTTTGCATGTATTGATTTGTTTGTTCTTTTACTTTATTTCTGTCTCCTTTCTCCCACTTCGTCAGATATAAGCTCTATTAAAGCAAGGGTCAGGCCTATCTTATCCACTGCTGTATCTTTGTTAGTTAATACAATGTATGATCCATGGTAGGTGCTCAGTACCTCAGTACATATTTGTTGAATGAATGGTTGAATGAATTAATTCTTAAATTGTGTCCCACCTAAGTCTCGTCTGTTTGTCAAATGTCAACCTTCTATTGAATCCCACATAGTAAAACTTATGACAATGGGCAGCCAGGGTGACTCAGCGGTTTAGCGGTTTAGCGCCGCCTTCAGCCCAGGGCATGATCCTGGAGACTAGGGATTGAGTCCCAGGTCTGGCTCCCTTCATAGAGCCTGCTTCTCCCTCTGCCTGTGTCTCTGCCTCTCTCTCTCTCTCTCTCTCTCTCTCTCTCTCTCGTGTCTCTCATGAATAAATAAAATCTTAAAAAAAAATTATGACAAGATGTAGTAACTACTCATTTGAATTTATGCATGTTGGATATAAGAACATGGCTTATGGTGAATCCTCAACAAACTTTGAGTGAATGAATGAGTAGATTTAATTTAGCGGATTGAAATAGCAGAGTTTTATTTTACACACACAAGCTCTTTTATTAAAGCTGTTGCATTTAACAACAGTAACAAAGTAAGCAGGTCCTTCTTTTTATGAACACACATTAGTTTTATTTGACAGAAAACCAATACGACTTGAAAATGGCTGAGGCAGCCTTGGGAAGCATTTAAACCCAGAAAAATTTCTCTTTTCACTCTCATCTATACCTTGTGGCCACCTTCTCTAACAGATAATTTTTTAGAAGCATATTTAATAATGGAACTTTTCCTTATAAATTAATTATAAATTATAGATTGGAATTTAAATATCATCCTGCTTTTCTTTAACCTTTGGGTCTGCATAGCATCAAAGAATGCCTAATCTGAACAATCTGAACATGGTGTCGCAGTCCTCTGATATAGGATAGGTGTTTACCTTGCATGATCCGAGCCACTTAAAAAGAAGGATTTTAGTTGATTTTCTAGATCTCTTAATAAGAAATACTAATGTTTCCATTGTGCATCATAGAAATCTAATCTTTCTTATTTAATAGCTTAAAGTCATTTTTGTGAATAACCTCTATTTGTCACCAAGCTCCACTACTCACCTACTTCAACACTACAAACTTTGCCTATTCCCACTTATTCTGCATTAACAGCCCCAGGGAAGTCCCACACCTCCTTGTTCACAACAGCAACAGCTTCCTTTCAGCTATTTTTCCTGCTTGCATCTCTCATGCCACAAAAGTTAGCCGATACTGAGAAAGGAGTTATGATCTAAGACTCTGGGAGAAAGTCTAAAATTCCAAAGATTGCTATAGGATTATGTTATTCCTAATCTAGATCCTAGACGAGAGACATAGAAAGGACACATACCACTTAGTTCTCCTACTCAAGCATACTGCTTCTACTGAAAAATGGAAAAACATTTATTTCTAGGGGCTTTTCAAGCTCTTACTTCATGCTACTTACCATTTGCTCCCTCTGCTATTCCACCTCTTGGGCTTACTAGTTTTCTATACCACTCACCTGAGTTCTGTTTCTTGGTTTCTCCTTCCTGCCTGCTGCTCTATAATGATCACTCCATTTTCTACTTATTTCAATGTTGACCCCTGAATTTACCTGTGGGACATGACTCCTGTCCTCCATTTCACTCATGATGACAATGGTAAGAGGAAATCTGTCTCTGGGCTCCTAGCCCAGACAGTTCTGTCTCCCCTGTTAGACTCCATCTGATGCGGTAGAGAAATTGAAGAGTTGTGTAGGGTCCTAGGAAGGGTTTGCTGGAGGAAATAATGCTGAGAAAATGAAGCAGAGGAAAGGCATTCCAGAAAGACAGAACAGTAGGAACAAAGGCAAGGAAATTTATTCATGAGACACACAGAGAGAGCAGCAGAGACATTAGCAGAGGGAGAAGCAGGCTCTCTGTGGGGAGTCTGATGCGAGACTCCATTCCAGGACCCTGGGATCATGCCTTGAGCCAAAGGCAGATGCTCAACCACTGAGTCACCCAGACACCCCTAGAATTTTTTTTTTTTTTTGCAGTGATTTCCCCCAGCTTGATTAAAGAGGAATGCATACCACAGCATGATTTGAGAACATTATTATTGCCTCTAAAATTATCGTAAGACATATATTTGAGTATTTTAAAATGAATATGAAATAAAAATAATCTGCTTTTAACCATTTGGAAGCACTAGGCACTACTGTTTGAGAAACTTAGAGATTTCCCTGAATGGTAAGGAGGTCCAGGGTAAGAATGAGTGTTAGCAGCGCTTGTCTAAACTGTGTAAAGCCTGTCGGGGAACACTGGATACAAGAGATTTTCTTTTAAAGTTTCTTTTTTTTTTGCTGTCGAAAATTATAAACAGGCGAGCCAGGCTAGCAATTGTTCTAGCTCATTTAGGATTCCTTCCCAGTCCTTCCTTCAGCTCGAGGCTCCTTTTTCATGTCAGCCAATGCCCCACATGTTCCAATAAGCCCTGAGCGGGAAGTTGAATGTGCTTCCCTTTGCAGCACACATTTCCACTTCTGTAGGAAGACAAGTAGAGCAAATTGGGTTACAGCGGAGAATGACATTAAGGTATCAGTGGGGTAAGTTCTTATTTAGTTTTATTAGCTGCCTTAAAAAGTGCAAACTTCAAGAGCCATATACACTCTCCTGAGCAAGAGGGAGTCTCTCTTGTGTTTTATTTTTAGACTTGACAAGAGAGCTGTCTTTGCCAATTTGCCTCAGAACAGAAGATGGATGTAATATTTATCCTCCAGGAAAATAGTAGCCAGAGTAACAATACCTGTATTTATATAGTGCTTTTACATATTTTATATCATTTGATCTCTGTAGCAACTCTGCAAGACAAATTGGCATTACTTCACCTAACTGAGGAACTTGAAGCTTATAGGGGTTGATTGTCTTAAGAGTCCTGCAAGTGAGTCAGTAGAGAAGCCAGGATTTGAATTCATATCTGTTTGTCAGAGTACCCAGGATTTTCCTCTCCAACGTGTTGCTTTACGATGTTATTATTATTATTATTATCAATTTTTTAAAATTTTGTATCTATTTATTTGACAGAGAGAGAGACAGCATGGTCAGGAGGAGAGGGGCAGGGAGAGAAGCAGATTCCCTGATCAGCAGGGAGCCCAATGTGGGGCTTGATCCCAGGACCCTGGGATCATGATCTGAGTGGAAGGCAGACACTTAACCAACTGAACCACCCAGGTGTCCCAAGATCTGTTATTATTTACTCCAGGGGCAAGAAGGACTGCCCTGCAGAGTACACAGACTACATGACCCATAAGCATGATACCCTTGTGCATAAGCATTGAATCAAAGTGAACAAAAAGAAGTGATGCTACTTGCAAAGTGTCATTAGTTTCAGGGGAGGCTGACAAAGGGACAAATAAAACTATTAACTCAGTTTTAAAGAGGCAATGAATATTAGTGGAGGCAGAGTTGAGACAAAATCATTGAAGGGGTAGTGTTTATTTTGCAAATACAAATGACCCATATGAAAATTATTCAAGCTTAATAGCTTAGAAATGCAAATATAGAAAAATGAGAGGCAAATTAATCCCATCAAAATGGCAAAGATTCTTAAAAAGTGGTAAGATGCAGTTTTGTTAAGAATGAAGGGAAATGAACCTCTCATAATTGCTTGTGGGTTTATAAATTGGTACAACTGACACAAGGGCAATTTGGCATATTTATAAAAAACCATAGCAGTATGCATTATCATATAATGTCTGGCTTCTTGTGCTAGGTATTATGCTAGGGAGTAGGAATATGATGGTAAGCAAGAAATTACCTCTGCCTTTTTGACAGAGGAGATAAGCAACCAAGCAAATATAATAATGTGATTATTTCATGAAGAGTATATAATAGATATTTTGCAATAATGGTATATGTGTAGGTATTTGTGTAGAATATTAAATACAGTAAAAAAACAAAACTTTGTGGTATTTGTCTCATCTTTGTATTGTAGAATTATGAGATATTTATTTTCTTTTTTAATATTTTTAAATATTCTTCAAATGCTCCTTTAATATGAATGACTAGAATAATAATACTAAGTCACAAATTCCTGCCTTTTTTACTAGCCATGAAAATCAATCATTTCATGAGTCAATAAGAACCAGACCTGTTGGCATATTAAAATCTAGAATTTTAAGCCTTTGTGTACCCATCTGAGATCTAAATCATCTCTTACTCAGTTCTGCATTCCTGTACAGCATTTGAGTATCTGACCTGCTGGTATTTGGATATATTTACCATTATTGGTTTCCAATATAGTTTGTCACTGGGACAGGAGTTTACCCTTGAATTTAAGCTCTGTAGGCTAATGCCCTGCCTCTCCCTGGGGAACTTGATCGCCAGGACTCCAAACTGCTGACTGAATATTTCTAGATATATCTCTATGAATATTTGAGAAATTCTTAGGGTTTACTGTCTAGAGGTTTTTTAGAGCATTCTGCTACCATGTTCTTTCACTTCCTGCATTAATCTCATTAGTTCTTGCTTCCAGGCTCGGAATTTGGATTTTAAGGACCTGCCTCACCTCCAGGGAAAGGAGCTCACTCACTGAGTTCCTTAATTCCATCACCTGACACCACGGGCCATCCCTTTGCTTCCACTCATTATTTGGGAGACCCCAGAATGCCTGCAGAGTGTGGTATACCACAGAATCCCATTCCAACTTCTTTTGTTGGCTGTCCACCTGGCCTATATTTAGCCATGAGCTTTCCTTCAGTAACACCTCAGGCTTCTCATTAAAAATCTGATTTTGTACTCAGGTTGCATAGAAACTTGATATTTATGACAATTGGCAAATGTTATTTTTTCCAAAAGTTAAATTAAATAATCACAAGGTCACAGGACTCTAAATATTCTTTTTAAGAAGTGATGAATACCCTCATTTGAACATTAAATGCAAAGTAAAGTATCTTACAAGCCCCAAAATTTATGTGTTGCCTGATAGTTCTATAATTTAAGTAATGGTTTATTTCACTTTATGATCCACTAATAATAACAGAATTTAATTTTTTAAAAAATTGAAGGAGCAAAATGCTAATGGCAGATATTCTTGAGAAATTGCAAAACGAAAGATAAAATACATCTAGATATCACTATAACATTAAATGCATTTGAAAGTTGAATTGTATGTTATTTAATTATGTTCTCAGGATGGAAACACGTTTATCTGAATGTCAGAAGTCCCCTTAGCTAGTTTCATGATGGGGTCTACCTTTGGTCTCAGAAAGAGGACAAAAGTTGTGGCACAATATTATTTGACAGTGCATGCCAGTAATAGTTTATCACCATTTCGGTGAAGTTCATTCATTTGCATGAAATAATTAAGAACAGGGGCACCTGGGTGGCTCAGTCAGATGAGTGACCGACTCTTGATTTAGGCTCAGGTCATGGTCTTAGGGTCATGGGATCAAGGCCCCAGTTGGGCTCCCCACTAGTTGGGGAATCTGCTTCTCTCCTGTTTCCTTTGCCTCTCCCCCTGCTCTCATGCTCCCTCTTTCTCTTTCCAAAATAAATAAATAAGATCTTTTAAAAAAATGTGAAAGTTCTTGACTTAAAAAAAAAAAAAGAAATAATTAAGAACAGTGGCTCTTCAAGTTATTTATTCCAGAAAGATCAATGACAATGTAGTATTAGAGGGTTTGCACTAAGCGTGGTCATATTTGTATTAGGGATCAATTGTTGACTAAAAGTGTGCAGGATTTTTATGAAACTCAGTGAGATTTAGACTCCTGTATTTGCATTTCTATGCTATTAAGCCTGAATAGTTTTTCATATGGGCCATTTGTATTTGTAAAACAAATACTATCTCTAATGATTTTGCCTCAGTTCTACTATTATGAGTATTATTTATTGACTTTTTAAGTCTTAGGCTCTTAAACTGTTTCTTTTTCCTTTTCTCTCTCACATCTTAATTTCTGACCATCTCACTTCTTATCATTTTTTGACCACATTTGTTACCAATTATGCAAGCAGCAAAAGAAAAAAATATTGACTTTCTTTGCTAGAGACCTGAAAATTCTCTTTGTATTTACTTAAGGGTGAGAAAATAAATTTCCTAGTCAGCCTATCTGACATACATTTACATATCACAAAAACCACCCATGTGTCAGCTTCTCTTCCCTTAAGAATCAATAGCCTCTGCAAGTATATTTGAGAAAGAAAAAAGATTTGTCTCACATTCAACCCTGAGCTGTTCCTGTTGAAAGAGCCTTGCCTGCTACTGTCCTATGCTTCTGGCATCATTAGTTACCCTGAACTGCAGGACCCTTCTCAGTAGGGTTAAGGATATGACTCGATTGGCCTTAGCAGGAGAACGAAGTGAAAAAGGCCATGTTTCCATTTATTTATTTATTTATTTATTTATTTATTTATTTATTTATTTATTTTTAAAGATTTTATTTACTTATTCATGATAGTCACACAAAGAGAGAGAGAGGCAGAGACACAGGCAGAGGGAGAAGCAGGCTCCATGCAGGGAGCTTGACGTGGGATTCGATCCCATGCAGGATCACGCCCTGGGCCAAAGGCAGGCGCCAAACCGCTGCGCCACCCAGGGATCCCCTCCATTTATTTTTGTAGTTGATCTTCATCCTTTTTGATGACCCAGTCTTGAAATCTCCCTACACTCTTTGGGGAATCACCTGCTTTTTGAGGCAGAGCTTGCTTTTCACTCTGAAATCAGTCATTGCCATGACCCTTTGTAGCAAGGGTTTTATCACATGGCCTGGCTACCAGGCATCAGATACACAGACTGAGTCAAAATCTACTTCTGTGATGAAGTGGGGACCCTTGGTTTCTGGGATCTGTGGAGGCAACTGCTGGAGGCAATCATGGCAGTGGCACTTGTAACATTAGGTGTCCTGTGTCCGTGGTGCCAAGTGTTAGAAGTGACTGTTTTGTGTCAGTGACAACAGCAGTGATGTCTTGGACCAGTTCTGTGGCATTATTTGGGCTTTCTTACCTGGCCCCAGAGCCTCGTTCCCTGGAGATTATGTAAGCAAACCCAACATCCTTTTTGTTAACTTGTAAATTTCCATATAACTTAAATTTGACAGAAAATTTGCAAGGATATGCAAGAAATCCCGATGTACTCCTATACACATTCCTATATACTCTTGGTTTAGGTTTATTTTTTTTTAAATCTTTCTTAAAAAATGTTTTTTTGAAGTGACTTCAGTCTCACATAGAAGTTGCAAAAATAGACTTCTCATATATCCTTCACCCAGCTTCTGTCCGTGATAATAACTTACAAAGTTACAGCATAATTATCAAACCAGAACATTGATTACAAACTATTTGCTAAACTATAGACCTTATTTGGATTTCACTAGTTCTTGCATACAATTTTTTAAATATATAGTTCTACAAAATGTTATGTATATACACAGCTGAGATACCAATCTTCCATCACTCCAAAGAAACTACTTTTTGCTTCCACATTGTAGTCACACTCTTCCCCAAGCCTAATCATTGGCAACCACTGATCCATCCTCCATCACAATTTTGTTATTTCTAGAATGTTATGTAAATGGAATCAATCATACACATCCCCTAAAGGCAAACAATAGTCCTTGAAACAATTCAGCCTGACTCCATAATAATGAAGAGACACATTTTCTAAACACAGCAAATTCCCCTACCCATTATCTCCACTTTGGAAACATTGCTTCATATTGTAATAGTCATTCTTAATGAAGATGGGTGTTTTCCTTCCCAGACAGGCATATTAGAATTACTTGGATGACTTTTTGAAAATATTCATTTATTTATAAATGTTTTTTATTTATAAATGTTTGGTGGTCCCACCCCCTGGGTTGAGAGTCATCTTTGCAATGATTCTTTCTTACCAGAAGGACATACTGTTCCCTGTTTATGTTAAGGCTGAAACAGGATTAAGAATTATTAGGTTAGAACTTTAATAACCTCAGCTGATAACATTCAGATAAAACTGGGGATGAGATCATGTACTATAGGTAGATAAATTTAAAACTAACTTGTAAGGCTTTTTTGTCAGTTGTCTGTGATATTTCAGGAAAAAATGCAGAAGCCATAAAAAATTAACCTTTTTGTGCCTATGTAGGAGTCAGAACAAAAGTTTTGCTGTAAATCAGCTTTAAGGGACCCAGGCAGATAGGACTCACTCTTCAGGGTGGGAAAGGAATTCAAGACCTGTGAAGTAGTTTTTTTTACTTAGAGTATCAGAATACTCTACTTTGAATGTGATCATTTTTAGTCCTCTATTACTGTCTGGAATAATTTTTCACTTTCCCTTTAGTATTGAATGACATTCTCTTGACATCATTTTCTAGGCTCTGCTAAATAAAAATATTTTTGTTCACATTAGGCACTTTGTGAACTCATGGAAGATGGTAATCCAATATGAATTCTAGAGCAGTGCTGTCCAACAGAACTTTGACAATGGACACGTTCTATATCTGGGCTGTCCAACATGGTAGCTAGTAACCACTGGCTACTGACTACTTGAAATGTGAATAGCTTGACCGAGGAACTCAATTTTAAATTTTATATTTTAATTTAAACAGCCACAAGTATCTAGTGACTACACTGTGAAATAGGACAGCTCAAGAGGAAAAATAAGCCAAGGTGAGAAACTCAGGGTTTATTTAAATTGTAATTCCTCTCACCTGGAGATCTTTCTAGAGCATTTCACTTCTATAATCTTAAACATTATATAATTTGTTTCATTGAAGGAGGCCATTAATTTATAAGGCTCTCTGTGAATTACTTTGCTCAAAGTTTTAGAATTTAAATGTACAAGATTCCTTTACAAAGTGTCCTTTCTTTTGAGCATGCCTGTGCATTTCCTTCTTGACCTGACCATATTGCATCCTTCCCCATATTCATGAGACACAAAAGGGCAAGAGGATAGGAAATATGTTAGAAAGTTTGTATATATAGACACAGAACATCACAGAACATCTTCAACTTTGGCTTTTGTTCATTTGTGAATTGTGCTTTGAAAAATTAGGATAGGTTTTTCCATCATCTCAGGGCCCAGGAACAATCTACTGAACTCATTTAATGTGGAATGTAAGTAAAATTGTATTTGTTAAACAAAAATAATTGAAAACAATAAAGTTATAATTCTAATACAAATGCAAAACCAAAAATAAAATAAATAGGACAGTTTTCTATTTAGGATGAGAGACAGACACAAAGATGTGAAGTTTCCTTGAGAATCAGGAAGAAAAAAGGATGTGGGTGAGGAAGACTTTAGGTGAGAGAGCTCAGCAAACCACCTGTGGGGTAGTATTCTCACCACTGGTCACCAGGAATATAAGCCCAGGTAGTGGGCAACTGTCCAGTGATAGGTACTGAAACTTTCTAAGTTGACTGCTTGAAACTGGTTGAGATGAAGGGGTGAGAGGTCATGCCTATACTTTCAGTAGCTTTTTATTCTTTCAAGGAAGACCAAAAAACCCCCACCAAAACCCAAAAACCAAAAACCTGAATTGCATAGGATTTAATTTCTTCTCAATAAATTCTAGGAATTATTCTTATCTGGCAGGCGTGGAAGTCCCATTCTCCCCACAGGTGTGAGAAGAAAAGAAAAATATGTGAGGAATGTCTGCATTGTAATCCTATCTCCAGCAGGTAGCACAAGCTCTGATAGAAATTGCGAATAAGGGATTGCAATAAGAATCAGGGAACAAAGGCTATGGCTCCTGTACAGAGCTCTTTCTCCTGGATGGAGATGAAGCAGTGGCTCTGGGACCTGTGAACATTTGTTTGTACTCTCCTGGGGCGTTGAAGATAACCAGTATTTTGCTTTTAGATACTAAATGTTGATAGAATTTCTTTAGGCTCTTTTGTTGAGGTGGACATAGTCTAGATTTGTGTCTCTGAAGTCGATCACAGGTAAAGTTTAGAAAAGCTTTTACTTGTATCAAATTCTATCACTTCACTGAATTTCTCTGGATTATTAGTACCCCCTCCTTTCTGTCCTGTGGTCTAATCTACACAATTTTTTAAAAAGATTTTATTTTTAGATAATCTCTACACCTAACATGGGTTTAGAGTTCATGATCCTGAGACTGAGAACTGCATGCTTCACCGAATGAGCCAGCCAGGTTCTCCATACACATTTGATAAATAGAAGATTCTAAGAGGCTTGCCATCAAACTAACACCTACAATCCATCTCTCTTGGGCCTTATCTGAGAAGGACCTGGGAAAATGCGACCTTCAATCTGCCATGGGGGTGGACAGCTATTTTTCATGATATGGCTGAAGCTCTATTTAGCCCTTCACCACTTTTTGGGATGCTACCATCACGTTCAGATAGAAAACATCTTAAATGAAAACTTTGAAACAGATTTGTTTTGCCTTGAACCAATTTGTCTAACACTAATTTTTCTAAAATTTAACCTCCTTTGAGAAGTTCAGCATCCTTTTTCTCCCTGTACTTTTGAGATTTTATATTTTCAAAACATTTTGATCAAACACACAGCGCTGACTTCTGCTTTTAGACAGCAGGGAGTAACAAGGATCACATTTAGCCTTTTGACTATCCTTTAAAAAAAATGACAAAATATGTGAAACAATGGTATTCAGACATCAGGCAGCCAGCAGCAGGAGGCAGTGGTCCTTAAGAGAAGGCAAACAAATAATCTGAGCCCTGTGATTGTCCCTGCTTACTTCTTTTTTTTTTCCCCCAAGGTTTTGTTTATTTATTCATGAGAGACACAGAGACATGGGCAGAGGGAGAAGCAGGCTCCCTGCAGGGGAGATCGATGTGAGACTCAATCCCAGGACCCAGCAATCACATCCTGAGCCAAAGGGCCACCACTGGGCCACCAGGTATCCACCAGAATACTTCTTTTTTTTTCTTTTTCGAAGATTTTATTTATTTATTCAAGAGAGACACAGAGAGAGAGAGAGAGAAAGAGAGAGAGAGAGGCACAGGAAGAGAGAAAAGCAGGCTCCCACAAGGAGCCTGATGTGGGACTTGATACCGGACCCTGGGATCATGCCCTTAGCCAAAGGCAGATGCTCAACCACTGAGCAACCCAGGTGTCCCACCCCAGATTACTTCTTAACTAGAGTTACAGGCCACTGCCTAGGAAAGTAGAACCCAAGTGAACTGATTATATAGTCAATTTCTAGATAGTCCAATTTTCCAGTTGGACTTTTTTTTTTAAGATTTTGTTTATTTATTCATGAGAGACAGAGAGAGAGAGAGACAGAGAGAGAGAGAGAGAGAGAGAGGCATAGACACAGGCAGAGGGAGAAACAGGCTCCATACAGGGAGCCCAATGAGGAGTTCAATCCCAGTACTCCAGGATCACACCCTGGGCGGAAGGTGCCGCTAAACCACTGAGCCACCCGGCCTGCCCTGGACTTTTTAGTAAACATATTTTCATGACAGTTTATATTCTGTCCATGCACATATCCTTCTGTTGGGAAAAATAGCTTTCTGCCCTTCTTTCTGCATAAAATTGCCATTGTATAGCATGTGTGATGATTAATAAGTGACTGTATCCCTCACACTGTTTTTGACTGATTGAGCCAAGGATCAGTTTTCATACTAGGTAGAAAATAAAGGTGTTGCTTGTCAAGAACTTTGCCCCCAAATTTACTCCATATTGGATAGTAACTAATTGAGTAGTTCAGATCTTTTCTCTTGGAAAGCATAGATGCCCACAAAAACAGGAGGGCTCCTGGAATTCAGGTTGTGTCTTAAAAGACTGAGCTATTATTTTGGTTTTGCATGAAGCCTAATATATATCCCAATCTTAAATATACTGTAGTCCAAAGTGACTACATAGGTTGCTGAGATGATCTTTGTTTTCTCTCACAATAAATCCCTATCACCAAAGATAATGCCTTTCTGTTTTTTCTTATAAACTAAAGTGGTTTCTGTTGGGGCCAGGCGGGAAGGGAAACTCCTCAAAATGGCGGATACGCCAAAATGGCTGAGGTTCCTATCACCACCTCCACTTGGGAGGACAGCTTGAGCAGACCCTTACACCTCTCCTTTGGACTTCCCCAACCGAACCCAATGCCCTTCAAACCCCAGAGGAGGAAGTCACCTTTGACTGGTCGAATTGCAATCCTTCCTTTGCATAGTGAGGGTCACTCTGACTGGTTGGATTGCAATCCTTCCTTTGCATATGAGCCAACCAATAGGAAACCGTTCTGCCTTACAACGTTATGTAAACCCCCTACCACCTTGTCTTGGCACGACTTCCTCGACTCACTCTCTTTCCCCCGTGAGTCGTGGAACCTCTCCCGAGGGTGCCTGCAATAAAATCTGTTCTTGGACCCTCGCTTGCCTTGGCGGTCTCATTTCCATCTAGTTACTAAAAAACTTAACAGTTTCTTTATTCTTCTTACTAATAATAGCTGTTGTTGCATCTGTACCCTGAACTAAGCTCACATATAGTAGCATCAACCTGTGAATCTTGTAGGGAAATCTATTACTACTACACTACTACTACTACTACTACTACTACTACTACTACTACTACAGTTTTACAGATTATGGACCAAGGTCAAGTGGTTAGTATTTTTCAGAGCTGTAATTTAAATACAAGTTCAAGTTCATATGGCCATTAGTTTATGCTCCTTTTCTTCCTCTACTTATGTGCCATTGACCAATATTTCTGCCACCTAGGCTAATTAGGATATCTAAAAAAAAGATGAAGCTCTGGACATATATTGGATTCAAAACCTGTTTTTAATGTTTCTTCTTCTTGGATAATTATTATTAAAATTGGATCTGTTTTCCTTCAGTGATTTTTCAGTTAACTGCTATTAAAATTCTCATTACAATGTATGTGAATAACCATTTTTGCAAGTAATTAAATAAGAGATTATCTTCTTTTTCAGAAAATGTTAGCTGCCAGCAAACATGTTTTTAGCTAATAGATTTTAAATTAAATTCATTGTAAGTGGTATTTTACTGCTATGTTCAAGAACTGAATTCTTATCAGAAAGATTAATAGCCAAAGAAACACACAATTCTTACCTTCAGGTAGAGAAGCATTTTAGAAAAGTCTAGCAAATAAATAGATTCAGAAGATATTTAAAATAGAGCTAATCAAATAAGTATAATCGAAAGAGAGTGGAAAGTCTCAAAAGCAGGTGGTGTAACAGAGTAGAAAATGGGATGGAAGGAGACACTTGGACCAAATGGGAAAACACATTATTCTGCTACCATTTAGTATATGTCAACTAGACTTATACCTGTCCCCATCCCATAAACATGTATTTGAATTTCATTATATTATGATATTTTGTTTCAAAATGATAGCATCAAAAAAGAGTGAACATGTCCTTAGTCATGAGGGAATTGTGTTATAAATTTTATAGTGTATTAAGAACTACTAAACTGAAAAGCAAATGTTAGTGTATATGCTTAGGATTAAGCCATATTGCAAAATTAAAATATTCAATAAATCAGAATCGCTTGTTGCCTGGTGATAGTATGTAAAGAAACCTTATTACAGCTTAGTGGTATATTTTTTTGGGTTGTTGAGTCCCCTCCAAAGAATAACTGGAACTGAGTAGATGACAAACTTGGAAAGATTATGAAATTAAAAAGAAGAGGAGGTAACACATATGAAATAAATCCCAAGTCCTTTGTTCAGAAAATGTTTAGTCTTATGGTGTCCAATAAATCAGGGAAGCACAATCAAAATGTCAAGATTCAATAAAAGCATCATTTTCTCTGTAGCTTACTCTTCTTGGTTTCCGCACTTCCTTTTTCAACAATAGTTATTTCTAATTTTAACCAGATCAAGTCTTTTTTGCAGCTCCATGCATTTTAAGTCACATTTACATGAAGGGATAACTGTAGGTTAAAAGAGAAGAGAAGGAGTGAAGGTGAGAAGTAAGAAAGGAAGGTAAGAAACACAAGAGGAGGGAGAGAAAAAAAGGAAGAAGAGACATAAGGAAGGAGGGGCCAATGGAAAACAGTGGCAGAAAATGCTATAGCACAATGAATGGACACTACCAGTTTCTAAAGTTTGATAGGCCTTTAAAAACATTTTTTTTTTTTTTAAATCAAACAAGAACACATGTTGCTCTTTTAGAGATTCACAATGCACATCCCCACATTCAAGACTCTGAGAAGGAATCAATGTAGTTTTAACTTGACATTTTCCAAATGTATGTGCTTGCGATTCTTTGTGTAACTACTGTTAATGGCTACAGTAATTTGATTCCCATGGCACACACTTTAGGAAAAATTGGAGTTCCCAATTTTATGTGTGCATATTGTTGATTTTTTTTCTTCCCCTAAGTACAACTTCTCTTACCTTTTTTCCATCTTTGTTTGAAAGGACGAAATTGACATAAACAATGTGTAAGCTGAAGGTACATAACAGGTTGATTTGATATAGTTATATTGTGAAATGATGACCACCAATAGCATCAGCTAACACCTCCACTGTCCACTGTTTATTTTTTGTAGTGGGGACATTTAATATCTATTCTCTTAGTAACCTCCCAGTATATAATATAGTATTATTAACTATAATTACTATGCTATACTATATCCCCAGAACTTGTTTGTCTTATAACTGGAGGTTTGTGTTCTCTGACAACTTCTCTTTAACTGGATGTTGGCCTAGATTGATTGTGAATACTTGTCATTATGTGATATTCAATATCCACTCTTTCAGGAAATACTGTCCATTAGGTATGTATATCACATGCTCTCTCAGCCATTGTTCTACAGTCTCAAGACACGGCTTGAGTAACAAACTCAATCCATAGTCCAGTATAGATAACTGGAGAGAGGGTAGCATGATAAGGACTCAGCCCACTATTATTATTATTTTTAAAGATTTCATGTATTTATTCAGTAGAGGCACTGAGAGAGAGAGGCAGAGACATAGGCAGAGGGATAAGCAGGCTCCCTGTGGGGAACTTGATGTGGGACTCTATCCCAGGACCCCAGGATCATGACCTAAGCCAAAGGCAGATGCTTAACCACTGAGCTGCCCAGGTGCCCCAGCCAACTGTTATTAATAAAGAAGATGGGGGAAGGGGGCCATGAGCTAAGGAAGGTGGGCAGCCTCTAGAAGCTGGAAAAGGCCTCCAAAAAGGAACCGTCCTGTTTATTTTTTTATTTTTTAAAAAATGTTTATTTATTTGAGAGAGAAAGTACACACATGGGGATGAAGGGCAGAGGGAGAGAGTCTCAAGCATTCTCCCTGCTGAGTGGGGAGCCCTACACAGAGCTTCATCCCACTACAACCTGAGCCAAAACCAAGACTCAGAGGCTTAACCTACTGAGCCATCCAGGTGCCCCAAATATAGCCCTGTTTATATCGCAGTTTTATCCCTGTAAGAACTATGTCAGATTTTTGACCACAGAATTGTAAGATAATATATTTGTAATGTTTAAGTCAGCAGTTTGTGGGAATTTATAAAGATAATAATAATAAAAAAAAACAATACCATAAATAAGTATACAAGAAGGTAGGATAGGAAATATTTGTGTTGAATAACCTCTTCTAGAAAAATATTAAAAACATGCATTCTGGGACTCTGGTGGGCAGAATTCAATTCCTGGTGTGTACACACTTTCCCAGTTATTAAAAGTGCTGAGTGCTGCTACAAAAGGATTTTGCAGATGTAATTAAGGTCCCATATCTATTGGCCTTACTAAAATAAGAGTTTATCCTCTATAGGCCTGATGTAATCAGGTGAGCTCTTAAAAGCAATGAGGCTTTTCCTGACAAAAGAGATTCAAAGAATGAGAGAAATTTGACACCAGGGAGAGTCTTCATTGCTGGTTTTGAAGAGTCCATTGGTCCTTGTAAGATTGGGGGTAGTTTCCAAGAGCTGGAAGTGGTTCCAGAGGACAGCCAGTGAGGAAATAGGGACTTTAGTCCTACAACCACAGAAACTATACTCTGCTAACAACATGAATAAGCTTGAAGAAGGTGCATAGTTCCAGATAAAAACATAGTCAGCCAACATCCTAATTTCAGCCTTGTAAAATCCTGAACAGAAAGCCCAGTCATGCTGTACCCAGATTTTGGCCTTTAGAACTGTGACTTAATAAATGGGTCTTGTTTTAAGCCACTAAATGTATGGCAGTCTGTTACATAGCAATAGAAACAAATGCAAGCATATTGTAACATAATTTTAAAAAAAATATGTAAAACTCTATTTCACTCAGTGATGGCATTTACATGGGGCCCAATGGAAACATTTTCCATAAGATCATATACCTTTGAGGATAATTGTTTATTTTAGTATGTGTCACAGAGCATAGTCTCATCTACTACAGACTCGAATGAATAGTTTTTTTTTTTAAAGATTTTATTTATTTATTCATGACAGACACATACACACACACACAGACAGAGAGAGAAAGAGAGAGAGAGGCAGAGACACAGGCAGAGGGAGATGCAGGCTCTATGCAGGGAGCCTGATGTGGGACTCGATCCTGGGTCTCCAGGATCACACTCTGGGCTGAAGGTGGTGCTAAACTGCTAGGCCATGGGGGCTGCCCACGAACGAATAGGTTTTGATTTGAATTGTCCCATTTCTGTTAGGGAACATTTTAAGGGATGTTCAGTTGTAAGCACTCTACTCTTATGATGTTCATTTTTCTATTTCCATTTGATAAAGCAAGGCTAGCTTATTTATTAAAAAGATGGAATATGTTCCCATCAAAAGGCTAGTACTGATCGCATCCCTCAGGTTTGAGAATAGACATCAGGGAATTGGGAAGAATTGCATGGGAGACATGGGTCTGTCTTTAATGCTCATTAGTGAAATGCTCCAGTGGGCTTGCTGATGTTACTAAAAAAGTGAGTGGGATCTGGTGAGGAAATCTCAGAGGACATTGTATCTGAAGTGGGTATTCACAGGTCCTAAAAGCACAAATACCATCTATTTTTGTGTCGTAATGGTTCTCTTGGCCTATATGCTCAAAGTTGAACCACACCCAGAAAAGTGACTCAGAGGAAGAGGGAGTAGGGAGATGATTCTCAGGAATAAAAGAATAATGTTAATGCTAAGGTCAGGATCCATGTCTAAGAAGACTATGCCATAGTGGCAGGAATATGGTCCTCAGCTTGCTCATTTGTGAGTTCAGAGTTGACAAGAGATCCTGGTGAGATCCCATATGACATAGACCAGCAGTCTGTGTTTCTTTTGGGTAGACCTCAACCTTCTAGGTTGCAGATAAACAGGGAGCTGCAAAGGGATGTTTAGGGTGGAAGCAGTAGTCTTTCACAACTTTCCCTATCCTAACCAGAAGTAGAACACACGTGGAATAATATATGTTGTGTGAACATTACATTTAGCCTGTGGTATTAACATAAAATATTTGTATGGATAATAAGGTATAAAATAGTTTCATTTTTATCCATTCATTTAAAATAATTCTATCTGAAAAAATGAAGAACTTAGAATTAGGAGAGCTTCGCAGGAAAGATCTCATACCCATGCAAATGTATCCACTAAGGCAATAGAAATTTTAGATCTGCGAAGAACTGAAATTAAGTGGCAGGCTATCTAGATCAACTCTCTAAATGCAGGGTATTATTTGATTTAGATAGAAGTTTTTTTTTTTTTTCTTTCTTTCTTTCTTTCTTTCTTTCTTTCTTTCTTTCTTTCTTTCTTTCTTTTTTCTTTCTTTCCTTCCTTTCTTCTTTCTTTCTTTCTTTCTTTCTTTCTTTCTTTCTTTCTTTCTTTCTTCTTTCTTTCTTTCTTTCTTTCCTCACTTAATCGTGTAATTCAGTGAGATGTCTTTACTTTATCCTAAATTTCTTCTTAGAAAACTCAGATCAGGGCAGCCCCGATGGCCCAGCAGTTTGGCGCCGCCTTCAGCCTGGGGTATGATCCTGGAGACCTGGGATGGAGTCCCACATCGGGCTCTCTGCATGGAGCCTGCTCCTCCCCCTGCCTGTGTCTCTGCCTCTCTCTGTGTGTCTTTCATGAATAAATAAATAAAGTCTTAACAAAAAAAAAAAAAAACTCAGATTACAAATGAGGATATTGGCAAGAGATAATGATTTGTTAAATTTACAAGACAATTGTGTTAGAGATTAACATTGTGTAGATAGTACCTATTGTTTGGAGATCTGATTATAAGGCAAGTTTATTTATTTATTTATTTTTTGTTTTTTGTTTTTTTTTGGTTTTTTTTTTTTTTGGCAAGTTTATTTTGAATCTAAAAAGATGAGGATCTTTTTCATATGCTTTCTTATACAGCACTTATTGTCTATTTTTTTTTTTCTTTTACACGTGCTATTTAAAAAGCATTACCACAACCAAAAAGTAAAAGCTACTTGTTATCCAGAATTTGTCCAGTGTAAAGTCTGGAACTATTGTAATCTGAGTAAAAACTGAATGCCTCGTTTCACCTTAATAGAGAAAAGCATCTCCCAGGTTGGATCACTTGTCACTTGGAGAATAAAATGAAATGATTCTTTTATCTGGATGCACAGCCACTTATTTAGAAAACACAAAAACGCTAAATAATATATGCCCCACATTTAGCCTCTAGAAGTCCAGTGAACTCTCCATGTGCATTGGCTCTGTGTGCATGGGGGTGCAGACATGCCCAGCAGCGGGACAGTCTCATTGCTGATATCCTCACTGGAGTTTGGGTTTAGCAGGCAGAGGAGGTATGGCAGTAATAATAAGCTGTGTTTGGAATAATCTCAAATTCTCCAATTGGACTAGTTTTTGGGCGAACAAGTTGGATCTGGTTGTTATACTATTAGTTATGATGCTAATGGCATCTTTAATATGCCTCAATTTTCTCTGATGTTACTAATTGGGTTTCATTGCTGTGTGATAGTGTGATATTTGAGCAACATCAGGTGGTAGGGTTTGTGGAGTAACCAGACAGCCATACCAGAAACACTAGGTTATGCCCCTGGTTTTCCCCTTAATTTAGCCACAGTCTTTATGGGCTTGTCCTTGCCAAAGGCTCAGATCTCTAATAATCTGGCGTGGCGAATGATGCATCAGTTCTTAAAGCATACAAGAGCTTAGACAGAAGAAGAAAAGGGCTACACCCTCAGCTGCTGTATTTGTTATAAGACAAATAACTTCCTAGGAATTTACTGAATACAGTTATGTGGGCCTCACATTTGGCTATAATGAGGTGGAAAATATGAAATGGCATTTAACAGTATTGCGACGTAGAGAACCAGAGATATTTTGGAGAGGATTGCTTTCTCATCTTTGGTTCCTATTTAGACTTATGACCACTAGCTGGCATGTGAATACAATTTAAAGTGGATGCTGTTTTTACAATTTTTGTCTCGGCTGTTTCTCAATTTATTCTCAGTGGATTTAGAAGGTCAGTGAAAAGGCTGATGAGTAGCTGTGCAGGATTTTAGTTCCATGGTCAATTAAGTCTTCGCAGAAATATAAAAAGAAACTGAGTCTAAATCTAAGGAGACTGAGACCTGCCATTCTTGATAATTCCCAGTATTCAAATTTCATCTAATTTAGAATTCACAGGGATATATTTCCACAATGGACATACCCACGAGTAAACATTTTTTAAAGGGATAATCAGGACGCTCTGAGATATTTGCTTATGGTTGAGAAAACTTTAATGGCCTCTGAGATTGGCAGAAATCTCCTCTAAGGAACTCAGATTTGTTCCTGCTGGCACTTGCTAATTTGACCAGATTATGTTTTGACCAGTCATTGGCTGGGCCTACTATAGACCCTGTTTTCATAGCTAACTGTCAGCATTGGTCCCTTCCCAATTAAAATTAGACTAATTCCACTTCCAGCAGCTCAGCAACCTGCCCCTTGAGTCTACCATCTGTCATTTTTGCTGCTTTACTAGATAAATCCCCAAATCTCAGGCTTAATCCAATACGAAGAGTTTTTCTTGCCCATGTCACTCTAAAGAGGTGCTCTAATTGGCAGGTAGCATCTGAGAGGCAGTGATACCTGGATTCAGGCTTCATTGATCTGAAACATGTGGTTTCCAAGTTGGCTGTCCTTGCTGTAGAGCCGTAAGAGAATGTAAGATTCATGTATATATGTTTTTATGAGTCAGGCCTGGAAGTTCCTCCTCTTCAACTCACTACTGTTGGATTCAACTCAGTCACACAGTTATATCTAACTATATATAAGCTGGGGGATATAGTCTGGCTTTGAGTGCAAAAAGAAAATACATTGGGTTTGATGACTAACTAGGTAGTCTCTGCCACACATACAATTATCCAACTATAGTATTTTTTTTTACTGTTGCTTTTGTAGCATTACTTGTGATTGCTTACATGTGAATCTCTTAAGTTATTCCAATTTGTATCTAAAATATCTTTATTGAAATTAGGTGGTATATTTTTTCAAGATATATATATATGTGTGTGTGTGTCTTATATAGGTACACATATAGATATAGAACATACATGTATGTATATTTTTGTGTAATTCAAGGTCACATAGAGCCACATCTAGAACTTGAAATCAGGGTTTGTAACTTTGAGTTCACTAAATGATTTATGACACAGGCAATCCTCTCCTTACAATGGTTCCTTGACTTACAATTCTTTAACTTTACAAAGGTATGGAAGCAATATGCATTTAGTAGAAACCATGATTGGAATTTTGAATTTGGTTCTCTTATGGGGCTAGTGATGCAAGATGACTCTCTTGTGATGCTGGGTAGTGGCTGCTGTAGATCCCAGTCAGCTATGTGATCATAAGAGTAAACAGCCAATTCTTTTACAACAATTCTGCACCCATACAACCACTCTATTTTTCACTTTCAGCACAGTAGTCAGTATGTTACATGAGATATTCAGCACTTTGTTATAAAATATTCTCTGCGGTATATGATTTTGCCTCACTGTAGGCTAATGTAAATGTTCTGAGCACATTTAAGGTAGGCTAGGCTAAGTTATGGTCTCCAGTTGATTAGATGGATTAAGTACAGTTTTGACTTACAATATTTTTAACTTATAATGGATTTATCAGGATATAACTCCATCGGAAGTTGAGGAAAACCTGTACTTCAATCTGTAACTTATGAAGAAGACAAAAAGTCCATGAATCAACACTTTTGATCATTATCATCTCTACTTTAAATTCCAGCAATGGATAGTGAATATATAAAAACAAAACAAAACAAAAAACTAAATTAGAGCTTATAGGCATCAGATATCTTTATAATTTCCTCTGTCATTTCTTCCAATTTTTTCTTCTAGTATTAATTATTTCTTTATCAGATTGATTCAGAGATTTATTATAATCATTCTGGAATTTGAGGAGTTGGAGAAAGGCATAGATATATCCATAGATAGACAGATCATTTGATCAACAGATATGATGGAAGGCTGACTTTCTAAAAATAACAGAGGTACGGAGATCAAGCCCACATCAATTACCTCTTTTCCTCTATATCTAATAAAAGTTATACAATGGGAGAACAGCAGAAAAAAACCAATGGTACCTGTCACTACAAAAATTGGACTTTGGATCAGAAATCCAACTGCAAAACAACTAAAGGAGAGAGTTGATCTGGGTGGGTATGACAAGCTTTGAACCAGGATGATGACACCGGTATCTTTATGCCAATTCCCAGGATGGACAGCTGTTTCTCATTATTGCTGCCAAGTAGGAGTCCAGGAGAGAGTAGAAAATCCAAATGTGGTCTTCATAAAGAAAAAAACCAAAGTTCAATAGACTCAGAAAGGAATTAGCTATTTAGTGAAAAAATGCTAAAAAGGCAAAACCACCTGGTATAGGAAAAACTACCCTACAAGGGACTGTCAACATTACAAATAGCAAGAAGAAGATAGTCTTCCCAGGATGGAATGAGGAGAGATGTTTTACTGTTGCCTGATAAGGTGAGTAATATGGAAGGATTGCTTCCAGGCAGCTGCTGCCCATTAGGGAAGGTGGTGAGAGACTCCACGGAGAGCCCTTCAGACAAAGTTATGTGAAAGTATGTGCACACCAGAAACTCTATTGAAGATATTAGATTGATCATGCTCCAAGTTTTATTGTGGCTAGAATGTTTTCTGGGCAAAGGGAAAAAGTCCAGGCTTGGATTGTCCATATGTCTTAAACACTTAATGAAAAATTATATTATATTAATTCCTTTATATCCTCTGTTACGTGTCCAAGAGACTAAATATGATTCAGATTGTCTTTACAGGCCTCTATTGATTGAAATAGACATTTCTTGGCTTTCTTTTCTCTTTCAATTCCTTAATTTTATTTTTTGAATTTCAAAGTTAAACTTACTGAAGGTAGAACCAACACTTCTCAATTATTTACTATGTGTCAGACCTTTTGTAAATATTTTGTCTCTTGCAGTCCTCATTACAACAAGGAGATAATCATGAAAACCACATTTCACAAATGAGGAAGTTGCTTTGCTAAAGGATATACAGTCAGTAAATGGCAGAACCAGAACGTTTATTGTATTTCTCATGTCAAAGGTCATGCTGTCTTCCCTAGAAGTGATGTAAGGATCTGTAACATTGGGTTTGAGCTTGACTGATTTTCTACTCTTCCTTTGACAGTTAACATGGCAACTTTTTCAACTTTCCTCCACCTTATGCTCTTGGAGACAACATTGTAACCTGTGGGTCACTATGTTCTTTGTAATCTTGGGCATGTCACTTGACCTTAGTTTCTCCAGTGGTAAAATGATGGCATTGGACTAAACGAGTTCACAGATCTCTTCTAGCTTTGATGAATCTCTAGCCCTAGGACCAGAGGATGTACCATCCCCTCAGCCACATCCTTCATTGGGATGGCTATGAAGAATCTAAGGGAGTGTTTTCCCTTGCTAGGTAATGGCCCCCTTCATACTTCCTTCACTGTAGACAACACTTTTTTTTTTTTTTTTTTTTTTTAAGGTAAAAGTAGAGAAACTTCCCTGTTTAGCATACTCATTCAAAAAGCCAGGCATGATGGTGAACATCAACTTCCCATTCATGGAATTGAATTCAAGCCTTACCACCAGTAAGTTCACCTACTGCAATCATCAGGAAGGTACCTAAGTCACTATAGGAAGATTCATCCATTTTTCCAGAAAGAAAGAGTATTTGCCTCTTTTTTGTACTGGCCACTGACTAAAAGTACTTACCCAAAAGACCATTGCTGAAAAGAATGATATCTAACCATTCCTGAAAACCTGGCTGCATATGTAAATTTATGCCTCTATTTACCCCTACTGACTCTGTAGGTGTTTTTGTGACACCTGTCTCATTACAGATGCAATTCACAGGTGAGTATGTGGCGGTGAACACTTGGCTGATGAGGCACATCTTTCCTTCAGTATAAAATCCCTCTGAAATTCATGTGAGGTAACCTATTTGCTCAACCATTATTCAATATAGTTAAGCAGCTATTTAACTCATTTAAGGGCAAGTTACTCTCTGATGATAATTTCCTTACCTATAAAGTGGCCAAAAATAATATGAGCTTATAGAGTTATCACATGAGGTAATTAAGAAAATGCATGAAAGTGCTACCCTTCTCTGTGTAAGGCATTTGTCATAGTGCTATATATATATATATATATATATATATATATATATATATATATATATATAAAGATAACTTTATAAGGAAGTGGACCAGGTCTTCAGGAAGTTGCAGTCTGGTAAGAGATATAATGTATGTTCATAAATCACCCAAAGTTAAAGAAGAAAGAGGTATGCTTGTAAGAAATACAGATAAAATGTATTTGGAGGAGTTTGGAGGAGAGAGAATACTTTTAGTATTATAAGACACAGTGTTTTACATGAGGCATTTGAACTCACCTTTTCAGAATGAATAAGATTTGGACATATAAAAATGGGGAAAAGAAAATATCATTAATTCCTAAAGGTAAAGGAAGAGAATAGAACTAAGAAAATACATGTGGAAGGAGAATAATCAATGCTTTGATTTAACTGGAGTGCATGGTATATGAGAGGCAGAGTGGGAAATAAGGTTGGAAATGCAGGTGTGACCAGACTGGAAATGAATTTGAATGCCAGTGTAAGGATTACTTTTATTTTGGAGACTGAAGTTTGGGGTGATATTAATAAGAATAGACAGGCTAAGAGGTAGAGCAGATATATGATAGAAGAGAACAGAAAGTTTAATGAGGGACATAGTGGATTTGAAATGTATTAAGGGCCTTCTGGTTGGGTTGCTAGAGAGGACTTGAAACTGAGGATACTGGAGGAGAGGTAACTTGGCAGGTATATTTCCCTTGGTTGTACCTCATATCAAGCAACAACTTCCAATATAGTTCAGTGGAATAAAACAGCCTAATAGGATTTTTGTAAACACACAACCTTAGCAGTTCGACTACTTATCTCAATCCTTGCCCATCTAAGGGAATACAGATGACAAAGGAGCTAAGAGTAGATAGGAAATTTGAGATAAAACTTAAAATAAATTTATTGAAGTTACTAATAAAAAAGAACAGGAAGTGCTATACTACATACATTTGGGATTCAATTTACAGTGTGTTCTTATAATATGGAGAGAAGAAAAACTCAATGAGCCTTCACACAATTAAGTGAAAAGGACAAATTATAGAGCAAGTGATACACCTTAACTACATGAAGTACAAAGAGTAATTGCAAGATAAAAAAAATTACTGATATGTGAAAGGTGTAAAATCCAAAGGAAACATCAGGTGCTAGTAAGTTGCTCCTGTTTATATTTTAATGTGATAAGTTGTCATTCACATCAAAGGATCTGACTTAAGGATCAAAAGGAAATTTCTGGCAGCAAGAGTTATTGAAATACAAAATTCAAGGGAAGCAGTGAAAAGCCTATTACCATGTCAGTGAGCCTTATCTATAGTTTATTTTCTGCAGCTTGATTTTGTTGATGGACACTGGTTACAAAGGTTAGGAGCCATAAAAATACGAGAAGTGATAGACAGAAAGGATAACCTGAAAACAGTATATGATACGGCCGACGTGGCAGACTGATATCATAACACCCTATAACATTGAAAATATCAAAAAAGACTCCCTGCAATAAAGCCTTAGGAAAATAACCGTGCAGTAATACTGGGAGAATATTATTGCAAGTATCAAATTTCTTCATAGGCTTTAGGCACACTTACTGATATAATACAAGGCAGGAGTCTCTGCCATTATTTTTCATAATTTCGCGTCTAACAATAAAAGAACTTCCTGTAGAAGACGAAGGCTTAGATATAATTCACTTGCCGTGAGTTCTCCAGAAGGCCAGAAAATGAAGTCAACCTAACTCTTTTCTCACTTGTTTGGAGTCTGAAATCAGAAGTGTCTTACACGCCTTTGCGTCCATCCTACGAGTAAATTGTAGGAGCCAAGGCTTGAAAGATCTTTAGAAGTTTTGAAATCTAGGTTTTAAGCTTTTGACCATATTCTTCGGAAATAAATGGGCAGCTATGTGATGTTTTGGTAGGGGGTATGGGGTTATGAGCAGTGATATGACCAAATCTGTATTTTATAAAGAATTATCTGGTAGGTATAAAAGAAGTTAGACTAAGGAGGGTTTTTGAGCCAGTGAGAAAAGTTCTTATAAAGCTGGATATAAACGTGGATGGAACTGGAGGGTATTATGCTGAGTGAAGTAAGCCAGTCGGAGAAGGACAAACATTATATGTTCTCATTCATTTGGGGAATATAAATAATAGTGAAAGGGAATATAAGGGAAGGGGGAAGAAATGTGTGGGAAATATCAGAAAGGGAGACAGAACGTAAAGACTGCTAACTCTGGGAAACGAACTAGGGGTGGTGGAAGGGGAGGAGGGCGGGGGGTGGGAGTGAATGGGTGACGGGCACTGGGGGTTATTCTGTATGTTAGTAAATTGAACACCAATAAAAAAAAAAAAATAAAAAAAATAAAAAATAAAAAAAATAAAAAAAAAAGAAATGTTAAGTGAGACCAGTATCAAATTAATATGATTCTGAGTGCAATTTCTATGGCCCCAGAGTATTATAGGGCCATACCCCCAAACCTTCTCTCTACTGATGGGAGTTTAAATGGTCACAGAACAAAATTATTAAGAAATTTTAAAAATGTTATCAAATCATTATTCAAGAAAAAAATGTTCAGGGACACCTGGGTGGCTCAAAGGTTGAGCATCTGCCTTTGGCTCAAGGTGTGATCCCGGGGTCCTGGGATGGAGTTCTGCATCGAGCTCCCTGCATGGAGCCTGCTTCTCCCTCTGCCTGCGTCTCTGCCTCTCACTCTGTGTCTCTCATGTATAAATAAATAAAATCTTAAAAAAAAAAATAAACAGTGTCAGAGGACATTCTGAGAGGTATTTTTTTTTAATTTTTATTTATTTATGATAGTCACACACACAGAGAGAGAGAGAGAGAGAGAGGCAGAGACACAGGCAGAGGGAGAAGCAGGCTCCATGCACCGGGAGCCCGATGTGCGATTCGATCCCAGGTCTCCAGGATCGCGCCCTGGGCCAAAGGCAGGCGCCAAACCGCTGCACCACCCAGGGATCCCCCTGAGAGGTATTTTTGAAGTAGAATGATAGGGTCAGGGGAAAAAGGAAGGAAGGACTCTAGAATGGATGATGTCATTGAGAGAAATAAAACAGGATAGAAGAGGGACGCCTGGGTGGCTCAGAGGTTGAGCATTTGCCTTCGGCTCATGGAGACCTGGGATTGAGTCCCACATCAGGCTTCCTGCATGGAACCTTCTGCCTATGTTTCTGCCTCTCTCTCTCTCACGAATAAATACATAAAATCTTAAGAAAAAAAAAAAACAGGATAGAAGAGGCATGCTTGCAAAGAAATCAATGTTTAAAGTTTTTTTTTTCCAATGGAAATTCTTTTATAGAGATTGAATTTGAAGTAGAAATTAAGGGAAAGTATCATGAAGAATCTTTGTGTTGGTTAACTGAAGAGTCCATGGTGGTCCATGTTGGCCCAGGGACTAGAAGGGGTATTTGAACTGGAAGTCACAGGGCAGGTGAAGTGAGGTAGCTGAGAGGGTAACATAGAAGGGTATAGAATATACGCAAAAATGGGATTTCCAAAAGAATGTAGATAGTGCCCTGCTTAGCTCCCTGACATGAGATCCTGCAACCTTTGCTCATTTGAGATGTCTTAACTCCCACATGTAGATTTATTTGTGCCCAATTCCTGAGACCAATGCAGATTTTAAGCAGGGAAGAATTTAAAAAATGATTTAGACATCAATTCAGCCTCCCGCTTTATCCTAGTCTGAGCAAGGAACTGGCTCCATTTCTCATCTTCTTTATTCAAGGTACTCACTTAGTCACTTGACTTGTGCTTAACATTACTCAGGACTCGAGTCCTTTTTATCCCTTAAGAACTGGCAGGGCTTTGAATCCTGCTTCTGAACCCCAGTAGCCAGAGGGGAAATCTTGCTAGGTATACCAGACAGTCCTGTTACCATCTTCTTAACCATTTGCTTACATACCCCACTGTCTATTGATTACCATTTGGTTAACTTTGGGCTCCCACAAAAAAGACACCCCCAAATATAGAGGCTTAAGCAAGATAGAACTTTATTTCTCTCTAAAGTAACAGTCCAGGGGGAAACGGTCCAGACATTAGTATGGTAGGGCAGCTCTTCTCTACGCACTCATTCAGGGACCTGTGCCTATTCCATTTAATATTAACCAATTATGTTAATTAATTACACCTTCTGGAGTGTTGCTCTTGACTATAGAGTTGAAGCAATATCACTATCATATTAACATTCCAGCTCAAGTGAAGGAGAAAGAGTGAAAGTAAGGGCAAGCAATTCTCTTTGAAGTAAGTGATACAGAATTTGTGCATATAATTTTAATTCACATTCCACTGGAAAGAAATGGAATTAGTCATATTACCACAACTAGTCACAAGGGAAGCTATGAAAAGTATAGTTAAGCTGGGCCATGCTGTGCTAAAGAGAACCCGGCTTTGGAGGATAATTAGCAATCACCCACACCACTTCTGACATTGTTAGTGTGGGCTCTAAACTCATTCTTAATTAATCAAGCATCAATTAAGAACAATAATATTCATTTAAAAAGACATTACAAGAATGTCACCCTACAAACACCTATTAAGATGAACAGATTTCCTGCTCTTTTTTGATTGACGTATATTTATTTGGAGCTACTATACAGTTCATAGTTCTAGACCTGAAGTTTCCAGCAGAGTAAGTTTTTTTAGTGATTATTGCTAAAACTGAACCCTCAGCACACGAGTGGTAGCTTCATAACATGTTAGCCACCATTCCTCTCTCTTTGTTCATGGCAGACATTGCTTATGAGTAATCACACTGTTTTCCATGGAGCATGTGTGCAGCCTCAGGGTCATTTTTAGCACAGCACTCGAGGGAGTCACTGATAACTAATTGGGGTTGGCATGGGAGATTAAAACAATTTGCCATCTCCAAGTGACTGGAGACCACTTAGGTTTCAGAAATCATTATTGATTTGTTGTTGCTTACTTAAGGCCTTCCATTGATACAGATGTCTTTTGTTTTTTCTTCTTTTGAATTTTAGACATTCCTTTGGCAAACTGTGGGGAAAACCTTTTTCTTTAAGTAAGAGATACTCCAAATCTCCAAAACCTTCTTGGCCAACTCAATATCTAGATATGACTAACTTGGGAAGATTAGTACAGTGTTGGCAGACAAAATCCTCGGTAGGCTTGTTCTCCAGAGTTTTATCAGTAAGAATCAGCAATGTTAAGAACCTTTTATTCAGAAGGTCTATATGGACAACAATATATATTTGTTCTATGCAGACAACAGAAATGGTTGGGTTTGTGTCAAAAAAGAAGGAATCTCACAGATATTCAAGTTTTCAAGGCCTTTGGGTTCCCACAAAAATTCTCCCTCAAATTAACTGGAAGTCTTCAACTAAGGTAAGCAATGTATATCACATATTAAATTGGCCCCTTGAGATTCTGGACAGGTGGGAAAAGCAGGGGGAAAGCCCTCAAAAAACAAAATGGCAAAACAAAAACCCTGAGATTCTCAACATACTAGCTTGTTATGACTACATTGCCAGCAATGAGTTTCCAGCTTCTGAGATTTTTGGAAAAAGAAATAAGCTCCATTTCTGAAGCAAAGACCTTTTCACTTCTATAGTGGAAGATAATATGATTTTCCAACTCTCATTAAAAAAATTAAAGTTCCCCAATTTTTCAGATCTTTTTTTTACAAATTCAGCCTCTGAATATTGCCAATCACTAGAGATAATTCCGTTATGCTAGCCATCATGTCAAAAAGAGATGATTTCTGCTGATTTAAAAATGACCGTATAAAATGGATAAGTTATGATGATCTATGATTATAACATTACTTAGGGACTAGCCTGATAATTGTTTTTTAACCTTTGGAGCAGTTTACTTGAACATAAGGAGCTCTATGTGGGAGATCCATTAGTTGGGAGGTGAGCAGAAGTAGAGGTTTTAAGATCATCTAGGTTAGGTACTTTCCAATTACTTAGTCTCTAGTATACGCAGGAATAGTTGAAAGAAAGATTTAGTGTAAAATATTACCTCCTATCCATGTCCAGGTCATGTATTTATGTGAAAAACAAAATGTAGAAAAGGACATATAGTGTGTTACCACCATTTGCAGAAAATCTCTCTGTCCAAATATACATACACACTCAAATCTATCCTTGAAAAGAAAAACAAGAAACTGGAAACACTGGTGTCTTGAGAAGGAACAAAATTAATGGAAGTGACAGGAAGACTACTCATGGTAAATTTTGTATACGCAAAATTTGTTACCATATCAATGCAGAATCTACTCAAAAAGCTAAATACACATTAAGCAAATATCTGTGATTATGGTTATATCTTTTCAGAAACATTCTCTAAGAGTTCTTTTAGCAAATATCAGTATATGGCTTTTTAGGTTTTGCATGGGATTTTGCTTTATATATTAAAGAACAATGTGACTGAATGTAAAATTCTAGATTGGTAGTTATTTTCATGCAGCACTTGGAAGATAACCACTCCATCATTTTCTGGCCTTTGCTGTTGATGAGAAACTTGCTGTCAATCTATCAGTGCTTTTCTATGCTAGTTTTTATATTTTCTCTCTATTCTTGATGTTATACATTTTTCACTATGTGACCACTATTTTTATAATATTTTAATTTATTTTAATGTTCTGCTTGATTATTTTCTGCTTAATTATTTTAGCAATTCTTCAAATGTAGTCTACTACCTTTCCTTCCATTCTCTGCTTTTGCAATTTCTATTAAGCATTAGATATTGGGCTTCTCAATCTATCTTTTGTGCTCATCTCAATACATTTTTCTCAGTGACTTTTCATTTGTTTCAAGTTTTTATTTAAATTCTAATTAACAGATAGTATAATATTGGTTTCAGGAGTATAATTTAGTGATTTGTCACTTACATGTAACACTCAGTGCTCATCACAACATCTCTTTGACTTTCTATACTGCATTCTGGATAAGCATCTCAGAGCTATTTTCTAATCCACCAATTAGCTTCTTTACAGAATCCAACTTAGCATTTATCCCACCTTTTAAAGCCCTACAATTTCAATGATTACTATAAGTTTGATATTAAAGTTATTTAATTGATTATTGAAATTAATTGATTCACATGATTCTGTTTCATTTCTGCCTCTGTTTCCAAATTTTGTTCTTATCAAGATGGCAGTTATGTCTTTATTTCCTTAAACTTACTCCATGTACTTATTTTAAATATTTCTCTCTTTTTAAAAAGAGTTATTTATTTTTTAGAGAGGGACAGAGAGAGAGTGTGAGGGGGGTGCAGAGGGAGAGAGAGAGAGAATCCTCAAGCAAATTGAGCCTGATGTAAGGCTCGATTTCACCACTCTGAGATTATGACCTGAGCCAAAATCAAGAGTCAGACACTAAATTGAGCTACCCAAGCACCCCTCAATGTACTTATTTTAAACTTTATACTAAATTGTTCAATAAAATGAATTTTAAATTGAGTAAATTCCTATTTTGGTTATTGGTTGCAATGGTTTTTTAGCATTAGAATTCTTCAAATGTTTTAAAATATTAATTTGCAGGCTACACACACACAGACACAGACATACAAACTCTTCAAAGTATGGTCTTTAAAAATGAATAAAAGAAAAAAAGATGCAGAAGAGTTACCAATTCAAGTTTCTCTTCTAAGGACTGGTAGCTTGGTAGCAACCTTAAAAGTCACTATTGATCATTTTGAGATGTGAAACTTATCTTTTAAACTCAGCATCTTATATAGTATTTGTCACATAGCACGCACTAAATATTTATTGAACTAAATTTTAATAACCTAGCTAAAGAAAATTGCACAACCACCCCCAATTCATACTACGAAAGGAATCTAAAGCCCAAAAGCAACTTAGAGACTTGCAGAAGCATTCAAGATTTTACCATTTCCAGAAGGAAAAAAAGAAAGAAAGAAAGAAAGAAAGAAAGAAAGAAAGAAAGAAAGAAAGAAAGAAGGAAGAAAGAAAGAAAGAAAGAAAGAAAGAAAGAAAGAAAGAAAGAAAGAAAGAAAAGAAAGAAAGAAAAGAAAGATCCCTGAAACTATGAGCTCAGGTCCAAAACTGCCATATACTATCTCAATAAAGTAATGGAATAGAGCAAATATGGCCAGGATGTGCTCATTATTATAAAGTCCAGGAATGCAAGCCCCATAGAGAAAAGGTTGACAGCAAGAGTGGAAATGAGCATTAAGGAAGAATTAAGAAGAAGATTCTGAAGGGTGTAACATGAAAAGGGGTTTACAAAAGACAAGCTATGTTAATTGGAGATACAGAAGCTGTAGTAAAAAATGAGGCTGACTGAATATCCACACAGAATATCTATGTGGGACGTTAACCAAATCTCTCTCAGACAGATTTAGGGAAGAAGGAAACATCATAATAAGAACTATAACACATTATATTTGTACAGCAAATTACCTTTCATGAAACACTTCTATAAACTTTATCCTATTTGAACTTTACAACCACTGTGTGAAGCAAAATTATTATTTAGATTCAGGGAGAGTAACATACACAGTGCAACTTCTTTATGCTAAGAACTTTCACTTGTTTATACAATTTAATGAGCCAGAGTGCCTGGTTCAGATCTCACCTCTGCTGCTTATAAGCTAGGAGGCCTTGGGCAAGTTTCCTCATATACAGTAGATCTAATAATAGTTCTTGTTGAAATGCTTGTTGTGAGGCTTAAATGAATTAGGACGTTTTAAGTACTTAAAAGAGAGCCTGGAACATAGCATGGGCCTTTTAATGTTATCTAGGATAATAATGATGACGATAACCATTATTTTCTTTTCTGATGAAGACACAGATTTTGAGAAGTTATGTGCTTGATCAGGGTCAAGTAATTATTCGTGTTGAAAACTCAAAGCTAGATTCTCACTCCAAGTCCCATAGTTTTTGAGAACACATTGCATATTGCTTTGTTTAGTCATTCTTTGTAGAGATATTAAGACATTAAGATAGTAAATATAAAGATTGGAAGAACATTTGATATGTGAAAACAAGCTTGAGACATCCATTGGGAGAGACTCCTCAGGTAAGGTAAATTTGTTAATGAGTATAGCTAAGGAGACTGGAAGAGCTGTTTTAGCTTTGTTCCTTAGAGCTTGGTACTGTACTCAATGCCTCCTAGCTTAAATGGAATTTTTACTTTTTGGCTATTTACTAATCATTCCCCATTTAAAAGCAGGAACTCCAAATGGTCTTTGGAAAACCACTCCTCTCCACTCTCAGCCATGTTATTTGGGTGAGAAGGATTGCCAACTACCCTCTCACTCCAGAGGTGGATGCTCACAATCTGTCTCCTCAGTATCCTATTTCACTTGTCATGGCAAAACGCCACAAATGGGATATAAGTCAATCCAAGCTAAAGAAAACTAGGGGGAAATTTGCTAGGATTTGGCAGAAGGAAATTTTATTTCCTCTTGGAATTAACGGTAGATGTGATTACACTCATCTTGGGTGGTGTAAGGAGGTGAAGGCTGGAACTGCTGTAGCCATTTTGCTATTATTAGGAGAACATGAAAATGAAGGAGAGAGGGGAACTAGTCTTTGGTGACATCAATTGCTTTTTGTGTGGCCTAAGTCCTATCTGAAATCAGTTCTACTTCTTGACTTTCCTGTTACCTTTTTAAAATCAGTATATGTGAGGAACCTGGATGGCTCAGTCAGTTGAGCATCCAACTCTTTTTTTCTTTTAAAGATTTTAATTATTTATTCATGAGAGGCAGAGACACAGGCAGAGGGAGAAGCAGGCTCCCTGTGGGGAACCTGATGGGGGACTTAATCCCAGAACCCCAGGATCATGTCCTGAGCTGAAGGCAGATGCTCAACCCCTGAGCCTGAGCCACTCAGGCAGGCCCAGCATCTAACTCTTGAATTCAGCTGGAGTCATGATCTCCAGATCATGAGATTGGGCCCTGCATTAGGTTCCGTGCTCAGTTCAGAGTCTGCCCAATATTCTCTCTCTCTCCTTCTGCTCCTCTCTTTGCTTGTGTCATGCTCTCTCTCTCTCTCTCTCTCTCCCTCTCTCGCGTAAATAAATAAATAAATAAATAAATAAATAAATAAATATTTTTTAAAAAGTCTATATAGTTGCTTTTTTGCTGTTATTGTAACTTGTAACACAAAAATGTCAGGATGCAAAAGAATTTTGTAGTTTATTTTACATAAAATAGGCTAGTAATTCCAAGACATAAAAAATTACTGAAAACAAGTTTATTTATTTTTAAAGATTTCATTTATTTATTCATGAGAGACACAGAGAGAGAGAGGCAGAGACATAGGCAAAGGGAGAAGCAGGCTCCTCACAGAGAGCCCGATGCAGGACTTGATCCTGAACCCTGGGATTATGCTATGACCCAAAGGCAGACACTCAACCACTTAGCTACCCAGGCATCCCTGAAAACAAGTTTGGAAAAGCCAACAACTTGACAGAAAAACAACCAGGAATAGGCAGTTCACTAAAAAAGAAATGCAAATGGATCTTAGCCAAATTTTTAAAAATGCTTAAACTTGCTCAGATTAAACGATACACTAATTAAAACTACATTGAAATACAATTAGATTGATTAAAATCCAAATATTTAACAGTGCATTTGATGAACTTCTGGGTAAATGGGCACTTTCATATATTTTTGCAGGGATTGCAAATTGTTACACCACCCATGGAAGGTAGTTAGTTATATCTAGCAAATTTACATGGGTTTTCCTGTGTCTGCATAAACTAGTCCAAAGCTACACTGGCAAAAAATTACAAGAAAGATTATGTTAACAAGGCTATAGATTGGTCTAGTTGAATATAAACAATAATACGTATACTCAATAGAGTACTATGCAGCTTGAAGGGGAATGAGGAATACCTCTCTATCTTAATATATCCAACATATTAAGTAAAGAGACAAGGTAGAGAAAAACGTGTATAATAGGCAAACAATTGACTAAGAAGGAGATTATATGAATATATATGAATATTTGTTTATATTTTTTTAATGGATGATAAAATATAATTTAAAAAAATTGTTACCTATAAAGAAAAGGAAGAAGTATGGTAGATGTAGATATTGAAATTAAATTTCTTTGAATACACCTTTAATAGACAATACATTAAATATTTTACATAATTAAAAGCAAAAATTAAAAAAAAAAAACAGGTCCTAAGGGCACCTGGGTGGCTCAGTTGGGTAAGCTTCTTCTTTGGGCTCAGGTCATAATCTCAGGGTCCTGGGATTGGACTGCATTGGGCACTCTGCTCAGCGGGGAGTCTGTTTCTCTCTCTTCCTCTGCCCCTCCCCCTCCTCTTGTGCTCTTGCTCTCTCTCTCTCTCTCAAATAAATAAATAAATAAATAAATAAATAAATAAATAATCTAAAAAAGAAAAGAAAACACAGGCCCTAAAAAGCAAAGTGGCATTACTACATAGGGTAACTCATTTGACCTTAAAACATAGTCATTTGACTATACATCGCTAAGGACAAAAAAGTGTGTACCCTTAGGACAAAAACCACAAAAATCTGTCCCTTTACTCTCTCCCCAAAAATTTCAAACTGTTTTTAGCAATAATATTGTTAGTGGTAGTGTTGGTATTTTCTAACACTTCTATGAGTTTGATGAAGGATAGATAAATGTTTGAGTTAGTGAACCAAGAGTTTCGGCATGGGAGAAAAGAAATACAGATGTAATCTTGAACTTGACTGAAAGTATGAAATCATGATGTACTTTAAAAAAATTACTTATTTCTTGGCATTGAAAAGTCCTGAAAATAATGACAAACTAGTGTCAGTGATTCCTTGTGCCCAGATAGTGGTTTTTACATATCATTTCCCACTAAAAAAATAACCAAACTCTGGGAAAATTTGGATTTCAGGTTTGATGTTGGAAATACACAATATGAACCTGAAATATTTTGCCATAACAGAATGCACAAAAATTATCAAAGACAACAGGTATCATGTCAAAGTGACACAGAAGCCACTGCCCAAAGATGTGACAGTTTGATTATCAATAAAGATAGCAATCACAATGAATAAAAACACATTAAGTTAAATAAGTTCATGATACTCAAAAAAATAAAAATAAAGCCCCATTGGCCCCATTGACCCCTTTGCTATATGGTATCCAACTCATAACTCCGAAACTAATAATAAAGAGATAGAACCAAACATTTTTGTTGCCTTACCTATTCAGGTTGTATGTCAGATATAAAGTGTGTTATAAAAATGTTGTACTTGAATCTGATCAAATCTCTAGATTTAGCTGTTTACACAAAACATAGAAGACTTTTATTTTTTAAAGATTTTATTATTTATTCATGAAAGACACACACACACACACACACACAGAGGCAGAGACACAGGCAGAGGGAGAAGCAGCTTAACTGCAGGGAGCCTGATGTGGGACTCGATCCCAGGACCTCGGGATCATGACCTGAGCCAAAGGCAAATGGTCAACCACTGAGCCACCCAGGCACCCAGAAGACTGTTTTAAAGGATACTATAGATGTATAGCATAGATACAACTAGCTGATTATTTTTTTTCAACAATATTTGTGAGGAAAGAGAGAGACGGAGGGGCAATTAATAGACTAAAAGAGACTTAGATATTTCAATTACTTGAAACATGGATCTTAAATTCTGAGTCAAATACTTAAAGATATAGTGTTTAAGGCAATTATATAAATGAGAATATTAACTGGATTTTTAAGAATATTAAGGAAAGCTTAACTTTTTAATCTGTCATGATGGCTTTATGTTCATGATTTTTACAAAAAAAGACTTCCTATCTTTTAGAGATAGATACAAGAATTCTTGCAGAAGGATTAATAAGAGTTTGGGGTTTGCTTCAAAATAATGTGTTTGTGTGTGTGGAGGAGGGAACTAGATGGAGGGATAAATGAAATGAGATTGGCCTAGATATTGTAACTTGGTGATAATGACACTGAGATTCATTGCATTATTTTATCCATTTTGGTATACATTTAAAATTTTTATAACAGAATGTTAAAGAAATGCTTATTGATTTAATATAATCATATAATCATAACTCTTGTATGCAAAGTCTCTGAATGTGTGAAATGCAGTATTTCTATAAGAAATTTTTTAGTTGAAAGGCATTTAAGAAATTGAATATAGACACATCTCACTCTACAATAAACATAGATTGAAATTCTCTTTTTTTGATTCTATTGTGGACTTCTTGAAGACAAGAACATTTTTTTTCTTTTTTTTAAATTTTTATTTATTTATGATAGTCACACAGAGAGAGAGAGAGAGAGAGGCAGAGACACAGGCAGAGAGAGAAGCAGGCTCCATGCACCGGGAGCCCGACGTGGGATTCGATCCCGGGTCTCCAGGATCGCGCCCTGGGCCAAAGGCAGGCGCCAAACCGCTGTGCCACCCAGGGATCCCAAGACAAGAACATTTTGTTAATTTTTGTATCCCTAGCATCTGTCATGATGGCCTTTCCTGATGCACATGACTGGCCTTTGATATTTTTATATTTTTATAGTTTAATGATTAACCTTTTTGTCTAAAGAATCAGGCTCTGAGGCAGGCTGACAGTGTTCAAGTTTTTACTCTGCTGCTAAATTAATGGCTTCATTTCCTCATAAAGAAGGGATTTTAATGATAAGTACAGAATAATGTTATATGAGGATTGATGAGATAATGGAAGTAAGACACTGGAGCTGAGTGCTTTGAAATAGTATGGCTCAATAAATAGTGTTCTTAATTATTTGTTATATCTTTATCAACTGTTTTCTCCATGATGAAATACATCAATGCAACATGTCATCTTTTCTTTGAGGCAGTGTTGACACAATTTCACTCATTGGAAAAAAAATTCCACTCATTGGATCTTCTATGATCACCTGAGTGTGCATGTTACTGTCTTAGATATTATTTTTGTTATCAAAGTATCCAAAATCTAGATGAGATTAGTACTGTTAAAATTAAAAATTCAGAATCCACTCTGGATAGATAGAATAGATGTACTTTTACCTATTTTTCCCACTAAGAACAGTTAAAATCCCTGAACATTATATATAAACAAACATAAGACTCTAAAAGATGAAGAGAAAAAAAGGCAGATTGGCTAATGATCTCAGAACCCAAGGAACAACATAGCAGTAAGTTTCCTGCGTTTTCTTTTGGGCTCATGTATCCTGGACTGGATGCTGGAGAAGCCAGAAATGCCAACAAGCACAGACAAATAAAAGCAATAGGAAAAAATTGGTCTCTAGCCAAAAGCCCAGGAAAGGCACATCTTAGCAAAACAAAAAACTTGCAGAGAACTCTACTTGAATCAAACATCATCCTACAACCATCAGCCAAAGCTGAATAAAGAACATAGACAACTCCCCTTGCTGACTACTTGTTGCAAAGACCCCTCACTCTGCTCCTCAGCCCCATTAGGATTGTATCAGAGATAGCCAAATGGGTAGCTGGGACTTTTACTACTATCAGTAGTAACAGGGACTTTCCCTGCCTTAGTGGGGAGTAGTAACCAGGCACTCCTATCCCTCCCATAAGATGCTTGGGAGACAAATAGATGACCTGGACTTCAACCCCCCATTGGGCAATAATGAGGTAGCATCAACCATCTCTTGCTGTGTGGTTTCAGAGGAAGCCTGCTAAAGTATAAGATCTAAATAAGAACAACTGTATTACAACATAATTTCCCGAATGTCTAAGATTCAAACATAAAACATTCATTTTACAAAGAACCATGAAAATCTCAACTTGAATGAGAAAAGACAATTAACAGATGCTAACACCAAGATGACACAGATGCTATAATTATCTGACAAGGATTCTAAGCAGTCACGATAAAAATGCTTTAATGAGCATTTATGAACACACTTGGAAAAAAGTCTCAGCAAAGAACCAGAATATATAAAAAAAAATTACCAAATGGAAAGTCTAAACTTACACACACACAAAAAAAACTTAATTGATGAGCTCCAAAGCAAAATGGAGAGGATAGAGGAACACTTCAGCAAACTTGAGTATAGAAAAATAGAAATTACCCAGTCTGAATGACAGAGAGAAAATAGACTGGGGAAAGAATAAAACACAGCTTGAGAGGCCTGTGGGAATCTAACAAAATAGTTCATATTCATGGCCCAGAAAGAGGAGAAAGGGTACAGGCTTGAAAAAAAAAAAAAAGAATGGCTGAAAAATTTCCAAATTTGGTGAAAGATGAAAGATATAAACCTACAGATTCAAGGTCTGAGAAAAGTCCACACAGGCTGAACCCAAAGAAATTCATACCAAGACACATGCCATAATCAAACTTCAGAAAACTAAAGATGAAGAAAACTCTTGAAAGCAACCAGAGAAAAAAATGACACCTTAGCTATTGGGAAAAAACAAACAAACAAACAATTCAAATGACAGAAGATTTCTTATCAGAAATGTGGAGGCCAGAAGGAAGTAGCACAGTGGTTTTCAGGGATTGAAAGAGAACAACAATCAGCCCATAGTTCTGCGGCCAGTGAAAATAACCTTGAGGAATAAAGGGGAAATCAAGTCATTCTCAGAAGAAAGAAAACTAAAAGAATTTGTTGCCAGCAGATCTGCTCTGAAATAATGGCTTAAGGAAGTTCTGGAAAGGAAGTGAAAAAGAAAACTTGGAAGGAAGAAAGCCCCCAGAGAGAGCAAAACTGTGGGTAAATACAGCAGGCTTCTCAGCTCTTTAGTTTTCTAGATTATATTTCATAGTTGAAGCAAAATTTATAACGCTTTGTGATATGGTTCTCAATGTGCGTAAAGGAAATATCTTAGATAATTGTAACTGGGAGAGGGTAAGAAATATAAAGAGAGGTAAGATTTCTACACTTCTTTTGATGGCAAAATGTTGACAGCGGCAGATTGTGATCAATGTAAATATAATACAATACTTAGAGCAACTACAAAAAAGGCAATACAAAGGGATATACTTAAAAACATTCTAGGTAAATAAAAATGGGACTCAACAAATGTTCAAGTAACCTTTATGAATGCAGAAAAAAAATAAATGAAAATTGAAACAAAAAAAGCAAAAAACCAGATACACAGAAAATTAAAAAGCAAAATGGCAGACACAATCCTTAGTATATCAATGATATTTCACAGACATTATGCTGAGTGGGGAAAAGAAGCTTATCTCAAAAGGTCACATACTGTTTAATTTCATTTGTATAATATTTTCTTTCTTTTTTTTTTTACTTTAAAATGTATAATATTGTCAAGATAAAAATTTACAGTGATAAATAAGAAAGTAGTGGTTGCCGTGGCTTTGGGATAGTGGGGGTGGGTGGGTGTGGCTACAAATGTGTAGCATGAAGGAGGTTATTGTGGTGATAGAATAGTTACATAACTTGACTGGTTGGTGGTTTCATGAGTCTACAGATGTGATAAAATAGCATAGATGTACCAATGTCAATTTCCTGTGTTGATATTATACGATGCAAACCATTGGGGGAAACTGGATGAAGGTTATAAGAGACTCTTCTGCATTAACTTTGCAAGTTCCTGTGAATGTATAATTATATCAGAATTAAAAAGTAAACAAATAAGTTATTGAAAACAACATCTTGGGATGCCTGGGTGGCTCAGCGGTTAAGCGTCTGCCTTCAGCCCAGGGCATGATCCTGGAGTCCCAGGATCGAGTCCCACATTGGCTCCCTACATGGAGCCTGCGTCTCCCTCTGCCTATGTCTCTGCCTCTTTCTCTTTCTCTCATGAATAAATAAATAAAATCTTTTAAAAAAAGAAAAAACAAAAGTGAACAACATCTTGAAAATTATAAAGTAAATTTGCATGCTGCTGTGGTAATGAGGAGACATAAGGGCCTAATTCAACATACATACATCAGGGCGACCTGACAGAGAAGGTAATATTGGCAGTGAAACTTAAAGGACAAATGTTGGAGAGGCAACAGGATATTTCAAAGCCAACCAGGATATTTCAGGACTATGGAATTGTATGTGCCCCAAAGAGGAAAATGGAAGGAAAGAACACATCTGGAGAATGGATGTGGTTCCTTGTGAACTGGATATGTGGGACCATTGGAAAGCAGCTGGTGTGATGAATGAACATGGTCATTTCTACACACAGTCAATGAAAACAAGTGTATTTGCCCATATATACACAGACTTATGTCCTTTCTTCCCAAATATAATTTGTATCACTATGACTTAATGATAAAATATTGAAAAGTGGGAAACATTTTTTTTTTTATTCTTATGCTTTGTGCCATGGACCTTCCATTATCCTTTCTTAGCCACATACATATGCTCAAAATTATAATAGAAGAAAGACGACAGAAGAGGCCAGGTAGATACCAGGAAGAGGAAGAAGTGGATTTTAAATATTTATTAAATAATGGGTAAAATCATTAAAAAAACAGAACTACCAAAAAACATTGATTCTGTGGGCTGGAGAACATCAGTGCATGTACACAAAAGGCAAAATCATGGGCTTTGTTAGAGGCTTCCTTCAGGGAGCCAAGATGCTACGGTAATTCCCTAGGTACTGACTGAGTGTGCTACCATCAGAAAAATCAGTACAAATGCCAATTTTTTCTTCCAGTTCCAGGTTATATTCAAGTGATTGGAGGGAATAACCTGCATCTGTAGGAAAAAGAATGAGGCTATTGTTTGTCAGTATTAGTCAAATATTTCATTAACTCACTATTTCATTTATCAAATATTCACTGAGTATTCATTGTATTCTTCCAAACACAGGGCTTTTCAAAGCTTAAAAGCAATGAGAGAAATTTGTCACATAAGGGTTTAAGAACTTTTGCATGTTAAAAAAAGATAGAAAAACAATTATGATACTCAACAAATTGGAGGTAACATTTACCACAAATAGGAAGACAAATGGTTATTATCCTTAGAGTACAAAGAGCTCACATAATTCTGCAGGTGAAAAATTGGCATAAAACTAAAAAAGGTAATTCAGAAAAAATATATAAATGGTTAATAAATATGGGAAGTCAGAATACCTGGGGTGGCAGTGGTTGAGCCTCTGCAGCTTGGGTCGTGATCCCAGGGTCCTGGCATCGAGTCCTGCATCAGGCTCTCTGCAGAGAGCCTGCTTCTCTCTCTGCCTGTGTCTCTGCCTCTCTCTCTGTATCTCTCATGAACAAATACATAAAATCTTTAAAATAAACAAACAAACATGGCAAGTGATGTTCATTCTCACAGTTAATAAAAGAAATACAAATTTAATACTTTTCAGTATTAGTGGGAATAAATACTTTTCCTGATTAAAAGGAGATGAAATATACACTGCTTCCAAGGATGAACAAACATATCCACAAATAAGTTCAAATTTTTGAAAAGTCTTTTCTCATGTTCACTTCAGCAGTGCATATACTAAAATTGAAATCTTTTCTCAGTATGAGTTAAAAGTCTAAAAATGTTTATAGGGGTGTCTGGCTGGCTCAGTCAGGAGAGCACATGACTCTTGATCTCAGGATCATGAGTTTGAGCCCCATGTTGGGTGTAGAGGTTAGTGAAATAAAACTATTTTTAAGATAAAATAAAAGATAAAAATGTTTAATAACTTTGTTCTAGAAACGGTACTCTAAGGATAAATCATGAGGAAATAATAAAAAGGCAAAGAATTATATATGTGGCTGTTCATTTAAATATTAGAATTGAAAAATTTAAAACAACTTGAATCTCAATGAGGTAGTGATAAAATAAATAACAGCATATTCACAAATTGGACTGAAAATAATATTTCAAAGACTCATGGTAAAATGCTTGATCTACAAATAGGATTAAAAAGTCAGGATACATATGCATATGAATCTTTTGTAAAATATTATCATGTTTATATGTATATTTTTTAGATTATTTGAGAGAGAGAGTGCACACATGCACTTGGGGTAGGGGGAGGGGCAGAAGGAGAAGCAGACTCCCTGCTTGATCCCAGCATGACCTGAGCCTAAGGCAGATGCTTAACTGAGTCACCCAAGTACCCTATTATGTATATTTTTACTTTCCTTTTTATAATTTTTTGTTTTTTTGTAAATTTTCTACCTTAAACAAATTTTACTTTTATAATTGACAAACTAGTTCTAATTTTAATGGAATTACATAGCAGTTCATTCAGGAATTATATATCAAAATTAATTTTTCTAATAATAAGTTTCAGTAACTGAATATAATGTGTTTCTTCATAGAAAACTATTAATTCATAACTACTATTTATTATCTATTTTCCTTAGTAGAATGTCAGCTTCTACTTGTTTCTGTAGTACAGTTCTATGTAATAGACCTTTCTGCTCTGAAAGAAATTTTCTGTATTTGTAATGTCCGATAATGTAGCCACATGTAGTGATTGAGTACCTGAAATGTGGCCAGTGCAACCAAAGAACTGAATTTTTAAATTTTATCTAATTATAATTAATTTAAAATATAAATTTAGGGGTGCCTAGGTGACTCAGTCAGTTGAGTGTCTGACGTTGGGTCAGGTCATAATCTTGGGTCCTAGGACTGAGTCCCACCTCAGGCTCCCTACTCAGCAGGGAGTCTGTTTCTCCCTCTCGCTTCTCTTTCTCTCTAATAAATAAATAAAATGTTTTTTAAAATGTAAATTTATATTGGGTTGCCAGGGTGGCTCGGTCAGTTAAGCAGTTGACTCTTGATTTTGGCTCAGGTCATGATCTCAGAGTCATGAGATCCAGCCCCATGTGGGGCTCCCTGCTTGGAGGGGAGTCTGCTTCTCCCTCTCCCTCTTCCCCTCCCCTAGCTCATACACACACACATACACTCTCTCTCTCTCAAATAAACAAATCTTTAAAAAGAAAAAATGTAAATTTATATAGCACACACTGTATGGGAAAATGTGATTCTAGAACCCAGAATAGTGCCAGGCAAATAAATAGTAGGTGCTAAATAAATATTTGTATGGTGTATGGATAGATAGACAAAATTATTTGATGATTTGGCATCATTTGGCAACATTGAGAAAAGAACAGAGATAAAATTTGGTTTTATCTTACATATAAATTACTATTAAAAGTGAAGCAGTTGAATGTTGTTGGCCCTAATACCAAAATGAAATGAGAAAATGTGTCTCTAGTGACATTAATATTTATTAGTGTGTTTAATTGCTCTATGAATATGAAATCATTTAATCCTCTCAATCCAGAGAAGTAAATAATGTCATTTCTTCTCATCTTATTCATAAGGAAACTCAGGCACAGAGAGGCGAGGTAACTTATTCAGGGACACATCGCTAGTAGAGCCAGGGTTCAAATCTAGTTAGTCTGGGTTCATCTGCACTCAGCCTCAGTGATCTGTCTAGATAAACGTTGCTCTTTTCTAATGACTTCATGTGGTATTTGAGGTTAAAGCTGCAGGTCTAACTTTACAGTGGACTCCTGTATGAGGACACAATGAAAAACATAAAATATGGTGTCTTTGTTTTATTTTCAATGCATACACATGAACTCTTGAAATTCATCCAACAAACATGCATTGCATGAAACTAAGTGCCAGATATTGGAAGGTTTTGGAGCAACGAATATAAAGCAGCTATGTTACCTTTCCTTCATGAGTTCAGATACCAGTAAAGATCCATGAAAAGAGATTATGAAGTGTGGTAAGCACAAAAATGGAAATGTAAAAATAGCATTCTAGGAGCAGGGAGTGGGTAAAGAGGGGAGAGAGGGGGAGAGAAAACATTTGGAAAGAGTTGATACTAAGGGATAGGGGTCCCTATTTCCACTCCACTTTCTGCTAAGCAACTCACTTGGTTCTCATTCATGCTGTAAGACATCCAGGGATCACGGGCAGAGCTTGATTTGGGTTTGACCCGCACCTATCATTTATTAGCTGGTGACTTTAGGGAAAGTCATTTCTAGGTTTACATAATGGGTTCAAACATCCCTACCCCATAGATCTCATAGTTTGTTTGTTTGTTTGTTTGTTTTATGAAAATCAAAATGAGATCCTGGCTGTTGCAGTACAGTGCAAAGTGTAAAACACTATGCCAGTTGTAGGCATTTCTTTGATTTGTTCATCTATGCCACCTAAGGAGGTGGAAAAGCAAGCTTTTATCTTCGGAACCTTGGATGACTAAATGGCAGACCCATGAATAAATAATGAATGGGGTAGGCTCCCTGGAATGTGTCTAGACTTCAGGGAAATATCTTATGTAGCATCCCAAAGGATCTCATGTGCAAACACTGTCAGTGGCTGCGTTGGCATAAGCAGTGTTGCATTTCAGAAGTCTGCCTGGAAGATGCAAGATAAAGGACGGCAAGAGTGATGTCTGGAAGGATGCACAGGTGCTAGCGTTAGGTCCACATGAAATTAGTGGATCACAGGAAGGGGAAAAAACAGAGTCCAGGAATATTTGAAAAATAGAAACCTGTGAGCTATGACTTGAAGCTCATCAATTTGGCATTAAAAAGAATCATATTTATGAAACACCTTACAGCTTTAAAATGTATTCTCAAAAAGATTTTTTCTTTCTCCTTAAAATCAATCAATCAATCGTTAACATTGAATAGTTAAGTATTTTTGCTCCCATTTTACAAGTAAAGAATCAAAAGACCCAAAGAGGTTAAATTATTTGCTCAAGTCCTCTCAATAAAATCAATAAAGAAGACAGGATATCTGACCTGAAGTTAGTTATTTCCATCATACTGTAGAAAATAGGTACAGTCGAAAGGAAATGAAGTCGGCCAAGTTGGTTCATGACTGATTTCACAGAAGAATGTGAAATTACTTTTTAACAGGAGAAGCACCAAACCCAGACAAGCTGTGTTACACAATACTGTGCATCTAGATCTATCTTAGATCTATTCATGACTCTTAATTCGCATTAATATTTAGAATCTACCCAAGATTTTCAGTGAATTAAACAGGAACATAAACATAGAGTAGAGCTTTAACTTGCCAAACTTCAACTAGATTCAAGGATTTGGGATAAGGAGTTAGTGCTTGGCCTTTCCACAGGCAAATTTACTTACTTGCTGCAGCTGTCTGCAATGGCCCGAGGCTGTCTTCTTTGTCAGCAGGCTCTGAGAATTTACCTTGAAACAGAAGTTCCTCAGGCAGCCCTAGGGAACCTGGCATCTCTTGAAATCCTCTAATCAGATAGCTTTTGCCTAAAGCTCTAACTAACTATCTTACAAAAGGCAAGGGAAGATAGTGGCAATTATTCAAGTGATTCAAGCAAGAGAAGTGAATTTGATCTTCATTACCTAACTTTGCAGCAAATACCTTTTACAGCAATGCTTCTCAATTTTAATCATGCAGAGAATCATCTGGGGATCCTGTTAAAATGCAGATTCTAATTCAGTAGGTTTGGAGTGGGGTTGGAGATTCTGTGTTTCTAACAAGCTCCCAGTTGATGCTGACCATGGATTTAGAAGTGAGGTCTTGGGGCACACACCTACCCACAGAGCTTGCCCCAATTCTCCGTGTGCTATCTTTGCAGCAGAGGGTCTCAAAATTTAGGCCACGTTAGAAATCACCTGAGGAACTTGGGAAAATACAAAGTTTGATTCGGTAGACATGGAATTTGCTCTTCTAACAAGTTCCTCAGATGTTCCCAGAGGCCATTCTCTAAGAAATGTCTTAGAGGAAGCACAGTTGGTGACGGAGAGTACCTGATAATAGTACACAGCCTTTGGAACCAAAAAAAATCTTAGCAGTGAGAGGTTTCTTTAACTGGGGGAACAATGTAAAATTCAATTAAGTTCAGTCTATAAATTCAGCAAAATAAGATAAAGATGATGGGGGTGCTCACGTGAACTTCTGCATTGCTAGGCAGGAAAAGGAGCCTCAAATCTTCAAATAACACCCTTTGTTAATTCCTTCTGGAGGACCTGAGAGATAGTAGAGGTAGGAACAAGCTGAGGGTGATAATAACTGGTACTGGTAACTGAGACCCCAGGGAAAGGACATTTATAATAGGGCCAAACCCAGTAAGATGTACAAGGACACAAGCAGCCCTACAGCCAAAATTAAGTCATATTTTTTGTTTTCAGAAGTGGTTTCTATGGAAACTCACTAGAAAGGTTTCTCGGTCTAGAGGCAGAGATCATTTTGAGAGATGCATGGTTTTCGGTGAAGCATTGACTAATAAAGTAGCAATATAAAAGTGAATAAAATTGACCCATGGTGCAAACAGAGTTCTGTTCCTCTATGATCTCCTACTCACCTTGCTTGGATGACTCCCCCATGTTGTTCAGGGTCAATTGACATGGTTTCAGGTGCCTATCCTGAACTATAAGAGGACATAACCTGATGGAGAACAAGCTGGAGCTGAAAGGGCAGGGAATTCAGACCCAAAATGTAAGTTGCAGTCCTGGCCCAACTATGAAGTGGCTGTGACATCTTGCACCATCACTTAACTTCCCTGGGCCTTCATGTCTTTCATCACATACAACAATGGCATTAAACTGGATTAAACATAAGGCCCACCTAGCATGGGAATTCTGTGTTTGCATGACCATAGCAGTTGTTTTCTGCTCACTAGTGCCACAATGAACTGAGAAGAGCTGGGGAAACCCTTACAAACTCCTAGTTCACTGAAGAACTCATTACATAGTTTATGTATATGACCGCTGTGTGTGTAGACTTAGTTACTTAATCTCTGATTTCATTATGGCCACATTCTTTTTTTTTTTTATTTATTTATTTATTTATTTATTTATTTATTTATTTATGATAGTCACAGAGAGAGAGAGAGAGAGAGGCAGAGACACAGGCAGAGGGAGAAGCAGGCTCCATGCACCGGGAGCCCGACGTGGGATTCGATCCCGGGTCTCCAGGATCACGCCCTGGGCCAAAGGCAGGCGCCAAACCGCTGCGCCACCCAGGGATCCCTATGGCCACATTCTATGTTATGAAATGCCTTCTGCTTGAGAACTCTACCTTGTGTTTTCTATTCTTTCTGATCCAGTCATTGCCACAGACCACATCCCTGCTCTAGAGCACTGAAGTCTCAGATCTAAAATAAATTGTTGAAATTTGGCTCCTTTTTACAATGACCTTTTACTTAATCTGTCATATAGACTATTTTGGTTGGTTTGTTTGGAATATTCAGATCATTTTGTTTTGTTTTGTTTTTTCCACACTTTATTAGCAGAATGATAATCGCTGATATCTTCCAATTTTGGAATTTGGAAGTTAGACTACAGAATAGATTTGGACCCTTTGGGTATATATATCCAAAGTTAATTTTTTTAATTATTTTTAAAAAATATCTTACTTATTTATTCATGGGAGACATGAAGAGAGAGGAATAGACAAAGGCAGAGGGAGAAGCAGGCTCCCAGTACCAAGCCTGATATGGGACTCCATCCCGGGACCGGGATCACACCCTGAGCCAAAGGCAGCTGCTCAACCTCTGAGCCACCCAGGCATCCCTATATCCGAAGTTTAAACTTCACCTCCTTTGTGACGAATGCTTTGATTCCCTTAAATCATAACTTTTTTTTCTTTTTTGATCCTATAAATCATTACTCTTTCCTCCACCATCTTTTAGTGTATTACTAGGTATAAGTGAGCAATCTTGGATAATGTATGATCTAAATTTACGCCAGACACTGAAATAATTTGGTAGATTAAAATACATACTAAAAACACACAGAGAACTTGGTAGGGATCTCTCTGTTGGATGAAACAAGCTTCAGGAAAATGACTGTCTTGGTCTGAGAAATCTGGGGATTCCCCCAGGAAGGAGATGGACAGGTGGAAAGGAGGAATTTCTCATACTGCAGCCCTGCGTCACCTAATTGATGGAGAAGTCCAATTCTGACACCACCAGCTCTATGAACTTAATGGAGCTTTTTAACCTCCGTGATTTCCAGTTTTCTCAACTCTTAAAAGGAGAAGATACCAAGCCCCAGGGTAGACAATTAAATGACACATGTGCATAAGATCCAACAGAGCTTGGTTCGGGAATTCAGTAAATATATGCTAACAACTGTGAAAATGACTTTGGAAGAAAGTGCCAGCTGAGGATGAGTGGGGGTTGATCCACTGGCAGATGGGACACACCATAGAGATACATTCTAGGGCCAAATTTGGACAAGAGTGAAGCCTAACTTGGGAATTAAAGGTCATGGGGCATTTTCTGAAGTTAACTATTGCTAAGTACTTTCAATCCACCACTCTTTCAGTCCCTCATTTGTCTGAAAGCCATGAGGTTTAGGAGCTATTGCCTGATTATTATGCTTTACGACACACACTCAACGGAACAGAAGAACTCAATAAAAGGGAATAAAATAATTTGCAGTATTTCTTTCTTCAAGGTATAAACTACTTATTTTGAGGCACATAATTATTAAAATTATAATTGGCTATTGGCAGGTAGAAAATTGGACGCAAAGAAATGCATTATAAAAGGATGGAGAATCTGTGTATAATTTTTATTCTTCTGAGTAGTTTTGCTACTTAGTGGCTTTCAGAGAAACAAATCAATAACTATTATTTAGAGTTTCCCTCTAGCTTCCAGTGCTTTAGGAGCCTTTTCTCTATCAGTGATCCTGTAATTTCATCAATATGGTATCATTAGCACTCCACAGTTAGCAATTAACCTTTATCCAACAAGCTCAGTTATAGCTTTAGGAAAAAAACTGTCAGTCACATGGACTATGCTCAGATTTCAGTGGTATAGCTAGTTCTATTTAAGACAGATGAAACAGCTGTTAAAGTTATAGTTAGAGCCAGAGTAAGTATTGATTTGCAAGAACCAATTTCCTGTTTTTAAGGCAATCTGAGGAACCAAGGGGGTATCCGTATCAGTCATTTTTAATCTTGGTAAGAAGTAAAGTAAGTGCTCCCTAATAGGGGCACCATAACATTCTGGTTTCTTGCAAAGCTCATTAACAACAGCTCCATTTTAGAGACCAAAATAAGCATTAGTATTCGCTATAGTAACATAGCAGTTACTATATTTATAGAATGCTTTCACACAATTACATTGACCCCTGAACAGCATAGGGATGATCTATGCAGGTCCACTTATACACACATAATGTTTTTTAATAAATACGGTTCAGTGCTTACGATTTTCTTAAAAAAAAAAAAAGATTTTTATTTGAGAGAGAGAGAGAGCAAGAGTGAGAGATAGAGCACAGATTGCGGGTGGATGACAAGGGGCAGAGGGAGAGGGATCAGGGAGCAGGGAGCCTGACACGGGCCTCGATCCCAGGACCTGGGATTGTGACCCAACCCGAAGGTAGATGCTTAACCAACCAAGCCATCCAGGCTCCCCTCTTATGATTTTCTTAATAATACATTTTTTAAAGATTTTATTTATTTATTCATGAGACACACACAGAAAGAGAGAGAGAGAGAGAGAGAGAGAGAGACGCAGAGACACAGGAAGAAGGAGAAGCAGGCTCCAAGGCTCCATACAGAGAGCCTGCCATGGTACTCGATCCCGGGTCTCCAGGATCACACCCTGGGTGGAAGGCAGCACTAAACAGCTGAGCCACCGGGGCTGCCCTAATAACATTTTCTTATTATTAGCTTACTTTATTGTAAGAATACAGTATTTAATACATAAAACATATAAAATATGTGTCAGTTGACTCTTTATGTTAATAAGAAGGCTTCCAGTCAACAGTAGGCTATTGGTGGTTAAATTTTGGATTTAGTCAAAAATTATATGTGATTTTCTACTTCACAGGGGTCAGTGCCCTAAAACACCATGTTGTTCAAGAGTCACTTGTATTTCCAATGATCCTCATAACAACTCACCGGGAAGTAGTAATAATCATGTCTTTTCTTCTGATTGATACTCTTGAGCAAAAATGTATTCCTGGATCTTTGTCCCAGATCTACCATAAATTTCTATATGACCTCTAAAGTTGTTTGTCTGGTTCTCAGTGTTTTCAGCTGTAATATTAGGCAGTTGGTTTAATGGCTCAAAACTCCTTTCTAGATAGGAGATCTATGAGTCCAGGCATCTCCAAATTAACTCTGTATCTCAGCAAGAATACTTTAATATTAATTATTGATAAAATTACACCGTAATGTCCTAGCCATTGTCCTATAGTATATTTTGTACGAGTGATAGTGTTTTTAGCAATATAAATACCCTGTGTGGCACTTGTCTTGAATCTTTGCAAATAGCGTTTTGTTGACTTCTTTTCTTTAAAATAGTGTAGAAGATTATTTACAGATCATACTCGCAGTAATATTAATCCAGATCTAAAAAATTGCTTTTGACCTGTTATTATAAATAACTGGAATGATTTAAATAGTCAAAACACAATAATTAAGAGGTAGACAGAGTAGGTATTCATCCATGTTATTAACAGTAATGTGAATTGGCTGGCATATAAAATGTCATTACTGAAGGGAAGAAGATTCCAGAGACAGACCTACAAATAATCTATGTATTAGATGAAAAATTCCAAGTAGAGAAGTGCTCACTTTAATTTGTCATAAACTAAATTAAATACATAAAGTAATCCAAGCTTTTGCTAAGAAGATTAATTTTTTTCAAATATATGGAGACCGTTGGTCTCAATCCAGTAGAGAAGTGACTTTTTTAATCCAGAAAAACATTTGCAAAGAGAAAACCTGTGAAAATGTTCCTTGGATTGTCTAGCTCTTGGAGAAGCTCTTGAGAGAAGCTCTATAGACCTTGCTCTTTCTTATCACTAGAGCTGAAAGTCTAAAGCAAATAAAATTATTTTCAGTTGCGTGATCTATTTCTAGCCATGGGGTCTGAAAAGGGTTTAAAAGGAATGGAGTTGTTTAGAGCTCACTAATTGTTGCAATTTGGATGCTTTGCTTTAAATGAAGGGAAAAATTATGATGAGGACTTTCCCTGAGTCATTTATTAAAAATTCCATGTCACTGTTTTTTCAGGTTTTAATAATGATGCACACATATAGATTAATAATGGTATTTTTTCCATATAACTGACATGCTAACTTTTTTTTTGGTTTTTCAGTCCCAGTATTGAATTTTACTACTAAAATCATCAAGGTTATTATTGGGGGGATTTTGCTTTTTCCTACTAAAAGAAAATGCAAGCAAGTTTCATAATTCTAATGATAAATGTATCAAATTTATGGAATGTAATGGTCCAGTGTATACATATGTATATGTACATATATGCACTTATTCTTTTAATAAAAATCTTCTCATGACCTCAGTACACACCACAGTTAAAAGTGATATAGACTTTTTCCCAACTGTGGTTGAATTGGGAGTAAAGAATCCAGCACCTCTTCTTCACCCTGGTGGAGGTCACTGAGACATCACCACAGTGTGAAAACCAATGAGGTAGTCGATGTCCTTCCCATTTTACACAGGAAGAGACTGAGGCCCAAACATGTTAAAATACTTGGCCTCCTCACAGTCACTCATTCTCCCACCTGAGACCCATCCCAAGCTCAGGTGATAATATGATGGCAAACTCTTTCTCTCAATATCCAGCATTCTGCTCTCTAGTCACACTGAGCTATTGATTTGGGTCTGTGACCTTGAACACATCAGTTGACCTCTTTGAGTTGATGTTTTCTTGTCCTGAAACAGGAAAGATGCTTGGAAACAGGCAAAGGAAGAGTAAATCTTTTACAGGATACTTTTACTTCTACAAAATGACTCCAGGGGAAATCCTCCAGAAATCACCAAAGCCTTCAGCTACAGAAATCAAATGGAACCAAGACACTAACAAGAACTTCAAAGGAGACAAACAGTAAGAGAGACCCACTGTTCCTCTGGGCATCTGCAATGGTATATTCCTCAAATACAGACCAGAGCATTTGCAGTAGAGTAATGTACATTTTACCACTGCAGTCTTTTTTAAAAATAATTTTCCATGAAAGTACCTAACACTAGAGAAATGGGAATTGTATTAGCCCTCTTCCATTGACCACCAATCTAGTGTATAATTTGATGTGGCTAGTGGCAAACATAAAATTTAATTGCAGTCTCATATTTTATATAAAAGGTGTAATATCTACATTTCACTTTTATTTTGCCTTTCCTTTTGTATTTAAAGTTATGAATTTTTTTAATAGAAAATAATGTATATCCACTTAGCTATACTGCTAAGTTTTGCAGCAAGACTGTGGGGAGGAGAAGATGGAGGAATAAAGACATAGATCATTCTAAAGTTGAATATATGATTAAATATATATTATATTTAAATAATTTAAATATATAAGTAATATATACATGGAGCCCAGAGGATGGTACAAATATTTTCCCCATGACTCACCTTTCTGTCCATACTAATTTCACTGAAGTTGAGTGTAGATGAATTCCTCCTCTTGTTTTCCTTTAATCCAATAATAGATTACTATATGCTGATGGACATTGATAGATATTTTCTGAGGAATTTATCCTTAATCCCAAATATCCTGTCTAAACCTTCTAGCATCTCCTATGTAATGTGTCCATACCTGTGTGAACAAATATCTAGAGAAATATAGGTTAGATGCACATTAGTACATCAGTTTGGCTTTTCAAAGCATTATTTCTTTAAAAAGTTTAATCCATTGTTTTCAATAAACAAAAATAAACACATATAAACACACATGTAAAGGCATAAATAATAATTATGTATCAAGAGCAAAACTTTTGGAGCTCCTGGGTGGCTCAGTGGTTGAGCATCTGCTTTTGGCTTGGGTCATGCATGGAGCCTGCTTCTCCCTCTGTCTATGTCTCTGCTTCTCTCTGTGTCTCTCATGAATAAATAAGTAAATCTTAAAAAAAAATAAAAGCAAAACTTTTGCCCAAAGAAATATATTTCTACCTGACTGAATCAGAGAGTAAAAGAAGAAAAAAAAGGGGGGGGGGGAGGTTGAAGCGTGCTGAAGGGATGGACTCCTACCTGTCCTTGAAATTACGTCATGCACAAACCTTCACCGATTTCTTTCTTTCTTTCTTTCTTTCTTTCTTTCTTTCTTTCTTTCTTTCTTTCTTTCTTTCTTTCTTTCTTTCTTTCTTTCTTTCTTTCTTTCTTCTTCTTCTTCTTCTTCTTCTTTCTTCTTCTTTCTTTCTTTCTTTCTTTCTTTCTTTCTTTCTTTCTTTCTTTCTTTCTTTCTTTCTTCTCTTTCTTTTTTTTTAATAGATTTTATTTGTTTATTCATGAGAGACACACACAGGGAGAGGCAGAGACACAGGCAGAGGGAGGAGCAGGCTCCATGCAGGGAGCCCGATGTGGGACTCCATCCCCGGTCTCCAGGATCATGCCCTGAGCCAAAAGCATTTAATGCTCAACTGCTAAGCCATCCAGGTGTCCCTTCACAGATTTCTTCCAAACTCCTATTCAGTGACATCATGTTGGTAGTTTGGATCAACATCAGTGGGAGTATTTATGTGATAGGAATCAACATACGTCATCAGAATTTGTTTCCCCAAGCTTGGAGAACTAACTAGTGAATATTGATCAGCCCATCATTGTTTAAGATCCTGAAGAACCCAAGGAGGACTTTTTCAAGCCTGGATCGGCTGTCAAGACTCTTTAATTTATATTATATACAGATAGACTTACTTTAGTTTACTTTTCTTACCTTCCAGTTCTTTGCATTGATACACTTAGCTAGCTGTATTCACAGAAAATTTCATAGCTAAAATGCTGCCTTCAAAAAAATCCTACGGTGCTATATTAAATATCAGAACACTCCAAGAAGACTAGAGTCATATCATACAAGGTTAAGAGGAAATAAATGATAGATATTTGAAGAAAGATGAGAGCTGGCTTGGAGTAACATCAGCAAGATGGCTAAGTAGAAAGCCCTGGATCCTCCTTCCTCCCACAAACACAACAATTCAGCAGTAACTCATGGACAATTTCCTTAATGGGAAATCAGAAAATATAAATTGTGACAATGATAGCAAAGTGTAGGGGGGTAGGGAGATGCGTTTTTTTGGGGGTAGGGTGGGGCGATGTTAAAATGTAGAAGCTTTATATATGATTGAACTGAAGCTGTTTTGTTTTTTAAAGATTTTATTAATTTATTCATGAGAGACACACACAGAGAGAGGCAGAGACACAGGCAGAGGGAGAAGCAGGCTCCCTGCAGGAAGCCTGATAGGGGACTTGATCCCAGGACCCCAGGATCACAACCTAAGCCAAAGGCAGACACTCAACCACTGAGCCACCCAGGCACCCCTGAACTGAAGCTGCTATTACCTTAACATAAACCTCAGGGTAGCTCCCCCCGCCCCCGCCCAACCAACACACACATACACACTACCTATATAGAAGCTGCACACACACACACACACACACACACACACACAAAAGAGAGAGAAAGAGAAAAAAATCAAAGCAGATCAACCCCAAAAATGGACAAAATACAGAAGATACCAAGAGAAGAAGCAGCAGAAAAAGGAACAAGACTAACAGAAAATAAACAAAATGGCAATTGTATATCCTTCCCTATCAGTAATTACTTTAAATGTAAATAGATTAGATGCCCCATCAAAAGATAAAAAAAAGTGGCTGAATGGATGAAAAAAACAATACCCAGTGGATTGGAACAAAGTAGAAGTTTGTTTCACTCTCTCATAAAAGAAGTCAGAACATAGGCAGTCTAGGCCTTTCATGGCTGCTCAACTATCACCAAGGGCCAAATTATTTTTATTTTTTGTTTTACAGCATTTTTATGTGCGTCAGGGTCTAACATGGTGCTTGAGCCTCAGTCATTATATTAGCATTCCAGCAAGCAGAAAAAATATATTGGGGAAGCAGGGAAGAGAGAAGAATGTACCCCGCCCTTTATAGACACTTAAGAAACTTCTTTAGAAGTCCCACATGATAATTCTACTTAGGTTTCTTGGCTAGAACTTAGTCACATTGTCACACTGGACACAAGGAAGACTGGGAAATATAGTTTTTATTCTGGATAGCCATATAACCAGCTAAAAATCTCTGGGGGGGGGGGTCTATTACTATGAAAATAATTAGGAATACATATTAAGGTAAGAGAGTAGTAATGTTTTCCACAACTGTGAATGCAAGTCTTACCTATAGCCCTCTAAAACTATAGGTAACTGGCGTTTCAATGACCTCTTGTTATATAACAACCACCCCAAAACTTAGTGATTTGAAATAACAAGATTTTCTCATTTCTTTCAATTTCATGCTTGGTGACGCCCAAATGGATGGTTTTTCTGACCTACATGATGTCTGCTGAGAGCACTCACGAGACTGATTTCAGATGAGAGTTTGGCCAGCACTGGAACATCCAAGAGTTTTGCACATATGTCTTGGTAGGGAACATGGAGATGTCTATGTGGCACATGCAAAAGTGAGGGGAGGAATTGCTGGTGGCCATCTTTGCAGGCCACTTTCCACAACAGGCCAGCACTTCAGTTAGGAATCTACAGGAGACTAGGAGTTGGTTGAAGTTGTCTGTATTTTGGATAGAAGGAAGAAGAGAGGAAATTCATGGGTGATTGTGTTTCATATACAAGAGTAAAAATCACTGGCTTTCACTGATACTTCAGAGTCCCAGTGGACAGTGTACTGTAAAGGTAGCATGTAGAAATGTCCATAACTTCTGCATACAGCAGCCCTGCAAGCAATAGAATGACTCTCACATAGTATTGATAGCAGTTTAAATTGGTATAACCTTTCTAGTACAAGCCTTAAAAATGACTCCCATTGATTCAGTAATTCTGATTTTGAAGTATCTATCTTAAGCTCTTATTTTAACAAGTGTGAACACATGCACAAAAATGTTCAAATGTGGTATTTTGCATACTAATGAAAAAGTGGGAATAATTGAATATCACAAAGATTGATCTAGAGGGATAATAGAATACACTGCAGTTTTAAAGAATAATAATGTTTGAAAGGTCTTCACCTATTTAAAGTGGCAAAAGTCATCTAAAGAGGAGAATATAAATGGTATATGTACAAATTGCACGTAATTTCCTTTTTGCAAAATTATATAAAAAATGTCTGAAAGGCTATATAACAATGTGTTAATAATGGTCATATTATGGTTACTAATATTGTGATTTCTTTTTCTCAGTTGTATTTTCTAAACTTTTTAATAAACAAGCATTATTAATGTACTAAAATAATATTAAACGTAATATTAAATACTAAAGCAATTGCATAATATCCACTTGGCTTGGTTTATGTTTTCCAAACATAGCCAAGCAAGTGAGTTTATATGAGTCCTCACTGTTCTTCCCAAAAAGCAGAAAATTATATTCAAACATCCCCTTTCTGGATGCAATTTTAATTTGTGAACCCAGCCATCCATGTGGCTTGTTGCATCCCTTCTTACTATATGTTATTGTTCTAATTTTTCAGCTGTACTTTGAATAATTATAGTAGAACTAGCATTGAGGTTATTACCTCTGATAGCAAATGAAAACAAGTTCTGAGAACCTGGATATTTTCTAAAACTGTGTAGAAAGCCAGAGAATCAAAAGGCATGAGGCTCAGGGTAAAAGATTCACTAAGGTAAAACTACATTTCAAAAGGCCGAAGTACCATATATTTCCACTGAGTTTTAACTAAGTCACCAAATCAGGAAGGCCTTGAGAATTATCGTGTGTCCAGTTTGGACAGGTCGTTAAGTGAAATGGTGACCTTGGTTAGTAGGAGACACGGTCCTCGTCTTGAGGGAGAGAGAGAACACAGACACAGACGAAAGTAGCCAGCAGCCCGCACACAGCAGCCCACCCACAAAGCGACAGGGCATAGAGGTCCTGGGCATGCAGAGTCTGCAGGGGTCTAATTTTTTTTTTATGGACTCATAACAATGGACTTCTGCCTTTGTTTTTATTCTTTTTTTTTTCTTTTAAAGATTTTATTTATTTATTCATGGGAAACACAGAAGAGGCAGAGACACAGGCAGAGGGAGAAGCAGGCTCCCTGCAGGGAGCCTGACCCAGGACTCAATCAGGGACTCCAGGACCAGGCCCTGAGCCAAAGGCAGACACTCAACCATTGAGCCACCCAGGCGTCCCTGTTTTTATTCTTATATTAATAGAAAACCATGTGATTTAATTTTCAGTATGCAAGCCTGGATAAAGTTCCCTCCAAACATGGGGCAGCTCACTTCTGACCCATTGCTGTTCCGCTGACAACCATTCTTGATAAATCCTTCTCAAAGACCCTCAGTGCTCAAGTATTGCTTCTAGAATATCTATCATCTATCTATCTATCTATCTATCTATCTATCTATCTATCATCTGTCTATCTTCAATATCTATAAATCTTTCAGTGAGAGATCTAGCTGAATCTACTCTTCCAATGTTAAACTCAAGTTAGTATCTAAAACCATTCACTACACAACTGACATTTGGACCTCTGTGCCTTTCTTTACCAGCCACATTCTTTTAACAATAAAACCTGTTTCCTCCAAATCCAAATCCTACCTAATCTTCAAGAATCAATCTAAATTCTATATCCTTCTAAAATTCTCTCTAACCTCATCAGTAAATGTAACTATCATCATTGACACACCTTTGTCCTCTTAATGTAAAGGTATTTGATACCATATATGTATTATTTTGGATTGACATCTTCAATATCTACTTTGGGTCATTAATTTTCTTTTCAGCCTAATTATAAGATCATTTTATATTAAAATTTATCTAAGTAATATAAAAATATATTTTCATCAAAATGCAAAATAATAAAACTAACATTGTTGAGTACTTATACATCAGGTATTTAAAAAAGAGTTTGGGGCACCTGGGTGACTCAGTAATTTAGGTGTCAGACTCATTTCTGGCACCTTCTTGAAGCAGAGGGAGCTTGGTGGCTTTGCTTTAGGAACTATTTGGGAAAGTCTGTAGAGAGTGGACCGAAATCACCCTGCTCTTGGATTCCTTAATTATTGCTAGAGTGTCTATTATTTCTGTTCTCATCTCTCCTTCTGTTCAGAACCTTCTTGAAAGGTTCTGTCTCAATGGATAGGTAACCTATTTACTTCACTTCCTTGATACTTTTATTCACTCATTTCAGTGGGAAATTGCTCTGTGTTTTACCAAATCTTCTCAATTTAAAAGTCAAGACTCCATTCTTTTAGCCTGTACTCTGTAACATCATTCCTCTCTTGTGGCAATGAACATGAGATGCCCTGGCAGTCTAGGCAGGGAGAAGGTCCATGGGGTACAGAAACAATGGGGAAAATAGTCTACTATTTCAAAATAGCATCCCACTGTTCACATGTAGGTACATAGTCAAATATACTTTTTATAGCAGCCACGTATTATTGATAGGGTTGACTTTATATCTAACCCTTAAGGTAAGCTTTAATTTGGCTTAGCCTGTCAGGATCTTCCCTATCTTATGCTGAGTGATTGCCAGTGATAGGCCTAGATAGCCTAAGGTGGTCTAACTAGAATAAGATCAGAATTTCACTGCATGTTGAATGGAGAAACACTTTCTCCCCCGGATATAAATGAAGAAGCTAGTAATCCTGCTTCTGCTTGCAGCCATTTAGTGAAGAGTAAAGATGCCAGACCAAACAGAAAGCTGATACTTGGTGGTGGGTAAAATTCAGAGGACTGAGGGAAACACTATATCTGAGACTTGACTGTACCCTGCCTGAAGCCTGAATGATTTGTGGACTTTTCCTTGATTAAGCCAATAAGTTATTTTTATTATCTAATTAAATTTAAGTAGGTTTTCTATAATTGAATTTGAAAACATCTTAATAGACACAGATATCTTGAAATGGAATTGCTGGGTAAGGGGCATGTTATTAAAATTTTGGAAGATGGTGTCAGACTACCCTTAGAAACACTTTGCCAATGTACATTACTTCCAATTGAGTATTTTAGATTATCTGCTTCTTTGCATGTTCAATGACAATAAAATGGTATTAATCTTGTTCAACTTTGCCAGTGTTCTGGGTGAAATATAATAATGTAACTTCTCTTTATATTCCTTTATTTTCAATAGCATGTTTTATGTTCCTTAGGAGAAACTTAACTTCACCTTGAAATTAATGTTATATCAGCATCTCTTGGTTTAAGACAATCTAACTTCAGGTACCAGTTATCTAGGAAATTCAAATTTTAACTCTCTATCAGGCTATTTTTCCTCTTTCCCCTTCTTTGACACAATGTCTGGCAAATAAAAGCTACAGAGACAGACTTACCTGACCTCACAGTAGTGGAGAGAAAGGTCTTGGACTCTTGCATTATCTTCTAAATCTTCATTGGTTTCTGCTTAGGGACTGACTGCTCTGACTAGGACTGAGGATAAAGTTGGCAACCCCTGAATGCATGGAGTCCATTTTCTTGATTTTGTCATGGCCTGTACTTCTGCCTAGATGATTCAGTCCCACTTCACATCTATTTGGACCTTGTCAATATTCCCAAGGTCTTCCGACATCCCCAAGAAATTCCTACTCGGTTGTTGCCCTGCAACCCACAATTGTGATGATACTCCCTTCTGGCCACAACTATAAGCCATACCATCAAGAACTCCAACCTGTCTCATCAACAAACTTTCACAAAGATGTCAGCAAATCTAGAAGACTTCTGGTCTCATGGGATCAGAGGGTAATTCAGTGTTATAACTCTGGTGCTCTCTCTTTTACTCTCTCTGTCTCTGTCTCTCTGTAACTATTTGAACTCTGCTTTAACCAAGGAATATCACCATGGGGCTACCTTGTAAGAAAATATTCATTACATTTGACCCACTCTTATCACCACCATACACAAATTTGCAAATTGAGTATGGAGCAGAAAAGCTTTTCTGCTTTTGTTTTACTTTTCGGCTAAACTAACATTATAACTTTTGGGATTTGAGTAGGTTGAGGAGACCATAACATACTTCTTTGGGATGTCTCCTCCTCTGTAATCTACTCCTCCTTCCTTACCACATGGGCATGGCAAAAATGGGCATTCCACTCCATTTCTCTACTAATCTGACTATTTTCTTTTCATGGTAATTCACTTCCTTTCTACATTGACATTTGCCTGACCACTCCTCTTTCTGGGATCAGAAAGTACCGGGGGAGAGAAATGAAGAGATCTAAAAATGTTATTTTTCTTATAGTGAGACAAAATTTTTTCATTGGTTAATTGATAGACATCCTTCTAGGAATTACCTGTTCACAGTCCTTTCCTATGCTTGTAAGGTTGTTTATTTTCTCTTCTTAATTGTAATTTTCCTACATAGATTTATTTTCACTTTTTCACTCAACAAACACTTATTGAGCCCATTATTTTCCAAAATATATGCTTGGTGAGAAAAACAGAGTTCATGTTCTCATGGAACTTATATTCTAGAAATGTAGAAATTAACTGAAAAATTAATGGAATTATCACTGTAATTAATGTATTATTCCAAAGTAATACACATATTCTGAATAATGAGAATAATCATTAAGAGAGAGCAATCAAGAAATATAATGAAGATAGGGATATAAAGGGTGGCTTCTCTGAGAAAATTATATTTCAGCTAAATTGTTGCAAATATTTTTCTCAGTCTCTTGTCAAATTTGTATCGTAGTACATTTTAAAATTGTGTATACGGGCAGCCTTGGGTGGCTCAGCAGTTTAGCGCCGCCTTCGGCCCAGGGCGTGATCTTGGAGACCCGGGATCGAGTCCACTTCAGGCTCCCTGCATGGAGCCTGCTTCTCCCTCTGCCTGTGTCTCTGTCTCTCTCTGTGTGTGTCTCATAAATAAATAAAATCTTTAGAAAAAAATAAAATAAAATTGTGTATAGTCAGATAAGTTGCCTATATTTTTACTAGTAAATCTAAAACAAAAAATATATATATTGTCATGTTGATAGACGCTAAAAAAGCATTTGATAAAATCAACTCCATTCATGTAAGATTTGCACATTTCTTATTTGCTTTATTCTAAGTATATTCAGTTTGTTCATTTGTTGGCTTTATATGCTTTTTGTGTATTTTTAGTGTTTTTATTTTCCTATTATATATGGGATAGTTTTTTTTTCCTATTATATTTTCAAATTGTATAAGAAGGTTATTGCTTTATGTTCATCTTGTATTTGACACTGCTTCATAACTATTTTATAAACTGATTTTTTTGTTAACTCTTTGATTTTCTTTTTTTTCTCTTTTTGATTTTCACAGCAACTAACCAATTTATTATATCTTTATCTTGTCTTATTGCATTGCCTCAGGCTTTAAGTACATTGAATTAATAATATTAGTAGAAATACTAGCTTTATTACTGTGTGTAATTGGGAAGAATGATAATGTTTCACCATTATATATGATGATTTTGGTAGGATTCTTGTATATAATCTTTATCAAGCTATGGAAGCATTCTCTTTCAACCTATTAAGATTTCCATTATTATTGAGAATGGGAGTTGAATTTGATCAAATGCTTATTAAGCATCTGTTGAGATAACCATATATTTTTCCTTTTGTATCTGCTAAAGTAGTGAATCATATTAATAGATAAGCATGTGTTTAACCCGTATTTCTGAGAAAAGGTCTCCTTTGTTATAAAATGCCACTCTTTTAATATACTGCTGGCTTATCGAAAGAGTCATTGAGAAACCTGTGACTGAGTTTGAACTTTTATAGGTATATGACTCTGATCAAGTCACTTACTTTTAATTAACTTTAATTCCCTCAGGTATAAGTACATTCCACTGTATTCACAAAGCTGTTAGGAGAAGATGAAATTATAAAATTTTTATATAAAAAGGTTTTATGTATATATAATTTATTACTTATGCTATTCAAGACAACTGAGAGATTATTCTTATGTTTCCCAGATGGGAAGCATGAACTACCTAGAATACTGTTACTGAGGATGAACTGAGTGCATTGAATTACCACTCTGGAACCTCTCCTTTTTCCCAGAGGAATTGGCTCCATCCATTGAACAGATAAGGAGCCTGGGGCACACAAGATGGTAAGTTAATTTTACCTAAGACTTCACTAGGGTAAGAAGTACTATCAGAGGATTCAACAATACTAACTGATAATTCTTGGCAAGTAGTTTGGACCACTTTTTCAAGAATAAAGATTGTATTTTGAAGGATAGAAAGAAAATGGCCCATGGGACGATAGTTTGAAGATTGTCCACTAGATGGCATTATGATCCTATCATAATTGTCTCAACCGATATTTATTCACCAGTTAAATACTAATTAAAGAAAGATCATAGAAAGTGGAAGTTAGTGATAGTAGCACTATCTTTGAGAAAGCTATTTGTTCCTTTTGTTTGAATATAAACTAAAGGTAGCAGCAACAGAAAGCTATCTAGGAATAGTGTTTAGCTCTCACTTGAAAGCAATCATCTTTGTAAGGAAAATAATCATGCTATAGCAAATGGACAGCATACACTATCAGAAAAACAAAAAAATCAGTGAGAAATTTTATCAAAAAAACTAAACATATTTTTTATCTCAGTTGAATTGCCTAAACTCTGTGAGATAAGTGGATTCCAAAAGAGCTTAGGTAAGTATATCAATGATAGGTTTAAACATGGCTTTGAAAGGAAGCTGGGTAGTTTGACAGTGCTGAAGTAATTTTAGGCTTAACTCAAAGAAAGGTACTTATTCTGTCATCAATTTGGGCTTGCTTTTGGCAACAGGACATTTAAATGGATGGAATTTAGCAATAATAACAAATGTAATGATTATTAATTCTTATGTTCATTCTTATTAATTCTTGAAACAGAAAGTAATTGAACATGAAGTTAGGACTTTGAGCTTGGGGTCTCTGAGAGCCACATTGACCGTTCTAAACAAACTGTTTTATTCTACTGCTTTCTCTATATTTTCATTTATTCTCCACACCACCATACTTCCTCCAATATCTGTAGTGTATTAAAGAACAAAACAGTTTTATCTCTTTACTCTCTTGAGAAAGGAAGAACATTCCCAAGTTGATACTTAATCATACTGGTTAAGAGTAAAATAGAGTGGTATACGGGTGCCATTTGGAACCCTGTTGGGGATATTGTCTCCAGTAGACACACCTATACCATCAGCTCTAAGCACAGCTCTTGCCTTATCCTCAATCATACTTTATCTTATTATCATGTGCTTGAGACCATTACCTAATAAGTATGAAAGAGATAGCTCTACAACTATGAAACAGTAGACCTTTCATTAGCAGTTACTTAATGATTTTTATATAGGGAAATACCCAATAAGGAAGGAACCAATTTCCAATGACTAAAGGAGTCTTAGGAAAGAAGAAATTCCTCAAAGACATATTGTATATTAATCCGTTATCCAGAGCCAGGATCTAATAGACAAGTCCATAGATGTCAGGGATCCTAGGAGAATGTTTCCTTATTAAGTTTTTCTGTGTTAAGATTTTAGCTTCAGACTTTATCTTCAGTTTGGGGAAATTCTTCTAAGTTAATCAGTAAATGGTCAACATTTTAAGACATGCCATCCTTCTGAAATCAAAGTTCAAGTAGAACATTCTCAGTCAGGTTGCCCAGTTTTCAAGTGTTGAATTGTGCTGACTAAAGGGGCAGTGGTGCAGGGATGTAGGAGAGAAGGATCCAGCCCTCGCACAGGTCATGTGGGTAACAATAGCTCCATTTTAGGACTGCAGAGCTCTCTAGGTCCTTGTGTCAGAATTCCTAACCAATGGGAGAGAGAGAACCTTGAACTGCCCCTTTTAATTTAGTGGGAGAAAAATGTTTGGAATGTCATTTGCGTAAGTATGACCTCAACTCAGTACAACATGCCCAGGCAGGTGAGACCGGATCCACCACCCTGTATGTAGAAGTCTCAAGGATGTACTTTTCACATTTCAATTATAGAAATTCTTATCCTAGGATGTTATTCTCATCTGCACAAAGTGAGACTATAAGGTAACGGGTTTCATAAAAAAAATCAATGAGCATGACAGAAGGTATGCAATAAAATACATGTTGACTCTTCTCAGAAATGACAAATCTTATATTTTGAGAATAGATTTAGATATTGTAAATAGCCAAAATGTAGGTAGCTTAGAGGTGGTGTAGAGAAGAAATCACTTAAACAGCTGAATAATTGGAAATATTGGAATAATTGGAAAGATTGAAGTTGCAGTGCTCAATCTTTTTAAAAAACTTTTATTTGTTCCTTTCAAATAGGAGCTTTTTCAGTTTTCACAGACTCCCTGGCTGTGGTAAGGGTAGCTTAAAAGAGAAAGTTGGTATTCCTGATATGGTAATGTGTGCTTCTCTCCTTTTCGAACATTCCATGAAAACAAATGTAGCTACTTAGTTAAGTTGATAGACTTTGAAAACTCAGTACATCATAACTGGATGTAGTGATTGAGGATACTTAGACCTAAAGAACTGAGATTTTGAGTTACATTCTCTTATCAGGAATTCCAAAGACCATCTGAACTTACCCTAATTATTCTGAAATTTCATAGTTTTTTTTAAAATAAAGTCTAATACTATAGGAATGTGTTTGGGGATTATTTTTTATTAAAGTGAAATTTGCCTTATTATTTGCATTTAGGATAATTGGATTTGACTTATAGGAAACATGAGAAAAGAAGATTGATAAGCAGTGTGCACTAGATTAAGATCTTCTACAGAGAATTGACTTAATCCAGCCTCTGTCTTCTCTAGTGACAAAATCACATGATTTGGACTAAAAGTGCAAAATGAAAGAATTCAACTGGCTAAAAAAGGAGAAATTTTCTAGACAAAACTCTGAGCCTTCTGTTCTGATGATCTAGGATTGGAAATCTGATATATGGCAGTTTATCCAAAGAGCTTTAAATTATCTGCTGCCCATTTTCAGGAGGAATAGTGACTTTTTCCACTGGCAAGTACCATGATCTTCTTTAAATAAATTTCAAGCAAAATTCATTGTTTACAAGTCCTGGGGACTTAGCAGTCTTGATCAAAATATTAGCAAAGGTTACCTACATAGAAAAAAAGGGAAGACATCCTCACTGAAAAATATAGCAAGTCATGGTGTAGCTCTCAGCTACATATCACTTATATGACCTCTATGTCATAAACTGTGTATATATGTGACTTATAAGTGCATGTGTGACGTGTATATGTTCGTATGATGCACACATGTACACCACACATGTATACACATGTATATTATCTATATGAAAGAATATTTGGAAATTTTTCTTTTTAAGAAAGTATTTCTATGGATTTGAACAAGATTTTCTTTCTCCACAATTCTTTGTCTTCTTATTCAAAATAATTTTCTGTGTAAGAAAGTGACTAAAATGTGCTTGTCTTCCTCATCAAAGGAAATTAGACCTTTTATATTATGAGCTTCCCTCCCTCTACCATATCAAACAGTATTAGTTTCCCATTTCATCCTTAAAAGAAGAGACTTCAGGAGCAGGAAAGAAAGGGCAACTGGTAAAAGGTATACTAGGAAAAAAAATCCTGAAATGTTGGTTCTAGTACCACCTTTGCCTGAGGGCAGGTTTGTGCCTTTGGGAAAATCCCACGACCTCTTCGGCTTTGGTTTCCTGGCATGTAGAATGTGGAGTTGAACCAGAGAGTTTCTAAAGCAGTGAACTTCTACCCAGATGACACATTAGAATCATCTAAAGTCTCTGAAGGAGATGAGTTCTTTGAATTATGGGATGGTGTTTTATCCCCAGAGCCTTCCATAGGACATGGTACATGATGCCAGATTTAGCAAATAAAAACAAAGGACATTCAATTAAAGTTGGATCAGATAAGTGATGAATACATTTTCAGTATTTATATTTATCTGTCAACCCTACGCATAAGAGGAAGTAAAAGTTTGTTTATGGAATTAATATATACCCTCAAGGATTAGTTAGTAGGAATTTTGGATAAAGAGTGTAAAATGGTAGGGTTATATGTTTCAATAGTTTTTCAGTCATACCACATGGAAAGTATCTACTCTTTTTTTAAAGATTCACCAGCCTTGATTGGAATACTTTTTCATCCTCTAGCAAAAACATTATATCACTATTATATCAACTGTGTTTTAAGCTGTAAGTAAAGTATACCTCAATTAAAGTGGTACAAATGATAAAGAATTTTATGAATTTACTTAATAAGAGGTCCAGAACTAAATGAAGTCATCAAGGACCTGGTGTTCCCATCATCTTTCTGCTGGGATGTCATCCTTGGTGTATTGGCCTTCACTTTTAGGTTTGTTTCTGTGATTATAAAATGGCTGGTGCATTGCCATATATCATGTCTTCACACAATTACCTTCAGAGGAAAGAAGAAAGAGCAGTTTTGTATTGTAAATATCGTTTTAACTGGAGGAAAAAATCTTTCCTAGGGATTTCTATCCCCAGAATATTTTTTCAAAATCACTGGCCAGAATTGGGTCACATGCCCATGCACTAGCCCAAGGGGAGGCTAGAATGCAAATTTCCAGGCCTTTTCACTCTTCTTGGTGGGAGGCAGTTCCTGTAAGTAATGGAGCAAGTGGTTAGAGACAAACATGGAGGGAACAAAGTGCCATCCCTAGTGTCATCACAGCTAGGGTAGTTCTTTCCTTTGAATGTCATCAACGTATGGATGAATTCTTGGCTGGTGGACCGGTGTGGAAGAATGGAGAGTATTTTACAATATTAGCAGGCCGTTCTTTTAAATGTCCTTATGCATTAAGTCCTGACCAAAACCAGAGACATCCACATTGGTCCCAACATAGCCCTTTAAACATGCTATCATTTAGCCAGAGTGATTAGAGCTTTATTTTTTTTTTTTTGTTTGCACATATCTTTTTATTTATTTATTTTTTATTTTTATTTTTATTTTTTTTTAGTATTTTCTAGACCTTATTTGTTTTTATTTAATTTATTTTTTATTGGTGTTCAATTTACTAACATACAGAATAACCCCCAGTGTAGTGAGAGATGAAGAGGGACACTATATCATACTTAAAGGATCTATTCAACAAGAGGACTTAACAATCCTCAATATATATGCCCCGAATGTGGGAGCTGCCAAATATATCAATCAATTATTAACCAAAGTGAAGAAATACTTAGATAATAATACACTTATACTTGGTGACTTCAATCTAGCTCTTTCTATACTTGATTAGAGCTTTAAAAGTACACAGTTACATCCCTTTCTGCCCAGAAACACACACACACACACACACACACACACCTTTTTCTTTTTTCCATTATAGACCTCAGTTTTTCATGCCAAGTATATGGCACAAAATTCCACTGAGTAGAAGAGCTGGCTGCATCCTCGTTTCATGAGGGGGTGGGGGTTCCTTGCTGGAATCCATCCAGATACTCTTTTATTTTTAAGTACACTATTAGAAGGAGGGTAATACAGATAATAATTTTCTTTTGATGCCCGTGACTCCTCAAGATCCTTAAAGTGCTCTGCACACTTGTTTTAACCTCTGATCACGTGAAAGAGAGCAGTGTGTTTCAGTGCAGAGAATACTTAACTAGCTTCAGGACCTGCAAAAGAGTGTTGGCTCTGGTTTTTACACAATGTGATATGCTTTTATTCACCATGTAAATGGGGTGTGTAACTGGAGTAAATTCCTCCACAGTGCTCCTAAAGCACACATATAAAAGTGTATTTTCCCAAAGCTTATATAGAATTCCAAGTGGTGTACAAAATATGTTTAAAATGCTACATATGGAGAGAAAAGAAAGAAAACTATCATTTAAGGAATAGTTTTGCTATTCCAGACACAATGCTAAATGTCTGACATCTTTGAATTTATTTAATCTTGAAAACAACTTTTTGAGTTATTTTATAGGCTATTGATTCATCCAAGGTCATATAATCTAATGGACATCAGAGACAGAATGAGAATTATTGCCAAAGACTACTCCTGCAAAGAAAGATATGTGGAGTTTTGATGAATACACACTTGATAAGGTAGTATTTTTCTAGTCTGTATCTTTGCCTGTTTATATAAAATAGAATTTCTATTTATCATTGAATTTCAAGGCAGGTTTTAAACACACAACAGTACGCATGATCATTAGCAGGATATCCAATCAGACATATTTTCTTAAGAAAGATCTGTACATTTTCTCCTGCCCACTACCAACGATAGGCACACTCTCTGGAATTCACACCATTACACATTCCTAGCATAGCAAATCAATCATTAATTATTCACAGGAAGAACGTTCAAAGTTCTCTTCCTTCTTTGGGTGATATAACAGAGTAGTGAAAAACAAAAAAATCCTAGGTACTTAGTAGTTAGGCAGTACCTGATCTGATATCCCACTTGTCATGAGCTCTCTAATCATACAGCTTCGTCATTTCCTGAGTAAAGATAGGGTGCGGGGAGGTTATAGAGTTTTGTGTGTGTGTGTGTGTGTGTGTGTGTGTGTGTGTTTTCTGATGGACCAAGTAGCTCTTTAACTTTCCTGACATAACTAAATAAATTTGAATTGTAACTAAGTAAAATTGAATAGCAACTAAGTAAAACTGAACAGTCTTTGAATCTTGAGTCTAGTTCCTAAAAAAAGGTTCTGAGGTATGCATAAGAGTTTGTAGTGACTATTTGAGGAAACGGTTAGACTTTGGAGGAAAACTCCTTGAGAACACGCTAATGAAAAGTAAGCAATGAAGTCCATTTATTGCTGGAAGAAAGAATTTAAAGGTGAAAAATTAGTCCAGTGAATAAAACACTGCCCAAAGATTCTCATAGTAGGTGTGTGGGCTTTCATCTTTCTATTTTGCAGGAACTTGGACATAGAAAGTATTTAATTTGTTTTAGGGTAGAAAATTTATTTAGTCAACAATCATTCGTTCAATAATTTATTCAACAATCCTTTGTTGAGTACCGTTTGTGTGTCAGACATTGACATAGGGGCAGGAGTGAAACTATAAATTAGGATGTAAGATTGAAAATGTCACTGCAAAAAAGAGCCAGATACCAAAATTCAAGAAAAAATGGTGAGAACAAACTCAAAACCGTTTTAATTAGAGTGACCTATGAATACCAGGCCATCCTTATATTGTCCCACCCACTTCCGACTTATTATATAAACTGAAGTGAGGCTTAAGACCCTTAAAATCTGCTCACTTGAGAAAAATGTGTCTACATTTTTGGCATTTTTAACAGTGTGCAAAGAACCTGTAAGAAACGTGTTTTTGAATGGAACTAATGATAACGGGGAGCATTAAAAAGTGTGATGTTGGTCCTTTAAAATGACTTAAGTCAAAGATCTTGAGCTAGGGTATGGATTTCAACTTTGCTACGCTAGAGAGATGGCTTCAGATTACAGTGTTTAAAGTTTTAGTTCACTCTCAGAACTCTAATTTAATATTAACTTTCGCTTAGAGAAAAGTCTTTTGGAATCAAACTTGAACCAAAGGAAAACTTCCATTGACAATTCCCTAGCTAGGGGAACCATTCTTTGCCACTCCCAGAGTTCCTGTCTTGACCCTTCTCATGTCTCTTACTGATTTGTGTCTGAATGTGGAGGAGGTCAGAGCTTGATCAACTAGTACTCTGAAGCCCTAGCATCATCTAGGATGCCAAGGGTGGGCCTCTCTGTACTTGCCATCAGTGTCAAGTTAACTTGAACAAGAGAAATTCTTCTCTGACCCTAGGACAGAGATAATTGAAAGTGTATAAAAACTCAGCTCATATGAACCCTGGCTCATTAAGGGGTCGCCTTGGCTTATGCAGCTAAAAGGAGAGGTCCCCTAGTGGCTCGTGAAACCAGGAAGAAGGCTGACTTTTAAAAATGCTAACCATGTGCTTGCTTTCAAACTGAACATTACATTGCCCCGGTATTCAGAAAACTGATGAGAAGATCTTCAGTTTTAATTGCTGTGTTGGAGAGATTGAAGACAGACAGAATCTCAAAATGGACCAGACACATCTCTGAATTTTTAAAAATGAACTTGTAGCCAAAGAGCTGGTGAACAGGTTTCCTTGACATCCTTTATAGAATGCCTTAAATCTGTTCAACAAAACATACTTGGGGACCTTTTGTGAAAGGACATTAAATGTCACTTACCCCAATGCCTCTCAACTGTTATGTCATGACTCATGAATACATTCAAATATCTCACTGTCTTTCCAAAGATTCCCTTTGGCCCTTCATTTCTCCTCTGGTCTAACCTCTTATTGCTAATTTCTTCAATGGGTGTAAGGATCATTTTCCTTGCTCCTTCTCTAATATGAAATTCTATAAAACTTATAAAATGAAAATGATAATGCTGGACTTGCCAATATAATAAAAGCTTTTGGCCATCATAAAAAGACTAATTTGATCTCTAATTTAAAAGAAGACACCTCATATATTTTAGCGATTTTAGAAAAGAGGCATCACCATTTTCACTTATTCTTCCTGAACAGTTCTCTTTGAGTTTTAAGTCTTGCATCTGGCTATTTTTGTTTTTTTTTGTTTTTTGTTTTTGTTGTTGTATTCATCCAAAGTATATCCTACTAAGTCTGGGAAACTAACTATCCTTAGCTTAGGTTAAGATTTTTATTGTGTTTCTTTCTTTTCTTTTTTAATGTATTTCTCTAAATTGTCTCTTATTAGTTTCCCATAGCATCTAATACCCATACAGTGCAAAAAGCTCACCATGTTCCCTTGAGGATTCATATGTGTGCATATGGTACATATCTTGAAACAGTTTTTAGTTTCATATAGCGGTGCAGTCAACTGCTAGTTTCTACTACTTCTGGAAGCCTTGCCAGACCATCTGCAGACCCTTTAATTATACTTTCTGACCAGAGGGCAACTGGCAGGAATTAAATATGTTATGAACATATTCAACAAAATTTCAGGATTCCAATGCCCTAGCTCAGAAGCAATACCAGCTGGTCTTCAGTGGGAGACAGGGATTAACAAGGCCCCCACTTCAACTTCAGTGATACTTCTCTGAGTCAGCAAATACTATTTATATGTAAGAGTAGCATAACTCGGACCCTACATAAATATCAATCATCAGCTGGTCAGAGTAATAGGATTGGCTATGTGAACATTAAGAGAAAGCTTTTCTAGATGCTAGACATAACTTCTTGGGATCAAGAAGGAATTATTATGACTGTCTTTGGGATCACAGCAAATTATAGGATCAGGCTAACTAATTTCAGTTTTAAGGATTCCCCATCAGAAGAAAATACTCATTAGATTGAAGGAAACAAGCCAATTTAGCTGATCCTCCATGTAGCAGAAGATCTGGATTTGAGGGTGTGTGGAGCACCTGTGAAGGTCTGTAGACCAGTGTTGATTCAGCTGATCTGAAAATGGTCATCTCCTTCCTCCTCAATAATACACCCCAAAGTGGAATGATTTACTTATGACCACAGATTATCAATTACACTCCTACAGTTCTTTATTCCTGCCCTTCCAATCATTAGTTATCATCTATAACTACATCACTTTCCTCCCTATGTAGCCCCCATGTAAAGGGCTGTCTGGAGAAAAGGGTACATATACCATATGCATGTGTTGTTGCTGTTTTTGTTCTTGCACAAGAGCCTAAAGATTTTTCATTTGTTAACAGGCACCTTCATGCTATTATTTTTTTAGTCGAGTGGCAGATGCGTGGAACATAGGCTTATGCATGAAAGGAAGGAAATGGAAATTGACATGGAATGGGTCCCTCATTATATGAGAATGATGAGGGAAATGATGTTAGTTTGAATATTTGAGTTCAATTTCCACAGATCAGTAGCTACCTGAGGAAATGTAGTTATATGAGGAGACACAGCTTTCTCTTGTTTGTTTTCAAATCAACTTTACTAAGACATCATTTAAGTACAACACTACATTCATTTAAAACGTGCAACTCGGGATCCCTGGGTGGCGCAGCGGTTTGGCGCCTGCCTTTGGCCCAGGGCGCGATCCTGGAGACCTGGGGTCAAATCCCATGTCGGGCTCCTGGTGCATGGAGCCTGCTTCTCCCTCTGCCTGTCTCTCTCTCTCTCTCTCTCTCTCTCTCTCTCTCTCTCTCCCTGTGTGACTATCATAAATAAATAAAAATTAAAAAAAAATAAAACGCACAACCCAGTATATACACCTGTGAAACCAGTGCCCAGTCAAGATAGAGAATATTGCTATCACTCTTCAGAATTTCCTCTTGCCCTTTTTTTGTCCATCCTTTCCCTCCACTCTTGGGCCTGTTCAACACTGAGCTACTATTTTTGTCACAGATTTTTTTTCTTTCTTTTACGTTTTCTAGACTTTTATATAAATAGAACTCTTATGTCTGGTGTCTTGCACTCAACATAATGATTTTGACACTCATTCATTTTGTTGTGCACATTAGTAGTTTGTTTCTTTTTGTTTTTGACTAATATCCCATTGTATAAATGCATCACTTTTTGTTTATCCGTTACCTGTTGGTGAACATCTGGATTGTTTCAATTTTTGGTTATTGTGCATAGAACTGCTATAAATATTTGCATAAAAGTCTTTGTGTGGACATATGTTTTCACTTCTTTTGTGTAAATACTTGGGAGTGGAATGTCTGGTTCATATGTTTAACTTTTTAAGAAATTGCCAAAGAGTTTTTTCAGTTATTGAATCATATTACATTCCCGCCAGGCATGTATGAGAGTTCTAGTTGCTCAATATCCTCATCAACATTTGGTATTGTCAATCTTTTTAATTATAGTCATTTTAATGGATGTATGGTGGTATCTCACTTTAGTTTTAATTTCTACTTCCCGAAAGACCTATGTGGATTAATATTTTTGTGCTATTTTTCTTCTGCCATTAGTGAAGTGTCCAAATCTTTTGCTTATTTTTTATTGGGTTGTTTTTCTTTTAATTATTGAGTTGTAAGAGCTCTTTACATAGTTTAATTACAGGTTCTTCATTGAACAAATGCCTTGCAAACATTTCCCCCATTCTTTGGGTTGTCGTTTCATTTTTGTAACAATCTCTTTCAGAGAGCAAAATTTTTATTTTGATGAAGTATAACTCATTGATATTTTTCTTTATAGTTCATGGTATTTGTGGATTCTACTTTATTTCATTGTTCCTTATGTCTATCCCTATGTCAGTACTACACAATCTTGATTCTTGTACATAGTGTAAGTTCTTACACTATCAAGTTCGATTTTTTTCTTCAAAATTGTTTTGTCTATTCTAGAGTCATAAAATCTCGAGGAAAAATTTAAAACCAGCTTATCATTTTCAATGAAAATGCCTGATGGAATTTTGACTGGGGTTGCTTTGAATCTATAGATCAATTTGGGTAGAATTGATATTTTAATAATAGAATCTTTCAATGAACTCATGAATTCCAATGAACTATGGATTGGATTCTTTCAATAAACTTATGAACATGGTATTTTTCTCCACTTACATGATTCTTCCTTAATTTCTTTCAGTAACATTCTGTAATTTTCAGTGAGGAAACTATATCTCTTTTGTTAAATATATTCTCTTTTTAAAAAGATTTTATTTATTTATTCATTAGAGACACGCACAGAGAGAGGCAGAGACATAGGCAGAGAGAGGGCAGGCAACATGTAGGAGGCCTGATGTGGGACTCGATCCCAGGACTCTGGGATCACACCCTGAGCCAAAGGCAGACACTCAACCACTGAGCCATCCAGGTGTCCCTCTTAAATATATTCTTAACTATTTTTGTTGTTGCTGTTTTTAGGTACTCTTATAAGTAGAATTTTTAAAATTTTATTTTCTAATTGTTTACTGCTAGCATATAAAATACAATTAAGTTTTGGGTATTAATTTTGTACACTTCAATCTTGCTAATGCATATATTAATTCTTATAGTTGTCATACAGATTCTTTAGTATTTTCATGCTGTCTACAAATAGAGTCCAATGTTCTTTCTTTCTGCCTTTATTTGCTTTTGCTATAGTTTTGGTTTCATCTATTTTTTCCTCCTTATTGTCATTTTACTGTTTTGTTGTCAATTTTTTGCTACCATTGCTTATAGGATACAATCCAACAGTACATTAAAATCTTGTCCTTGTGCAATTTAGCAGAGATCTCAAATTGCCAATCGTTAAAGGGCAGGAAAATAGCTGATGGATTAAAAAAAAGAAAAAAGATCCTGTGCGGGTATATAGTTGGCTGGAGGCAAGGCTACAATTTCAGCCCTTGTTCTGCTGTTGCTGTAACTGATGGGGTCAGTCACACTGAGGTCCTTTTGAGCTGGTTGGAAGAAGGGAAAAAATGTGTTAGAGGTGTGAGTGGAAAAGTATTAGCCAGAAAACACTGTGGACTTTTGAACTACTACTACTTGAAAATCTTCAAGGGAGTAGACCAATGTCAGCCATAGGCAAACATGACAATCAAATCCCAGTTCTTCTTCCTCTGAATGTCCACTACAAGCCGGAGAAATAGTCTCACATCCTTGTCTGCATGTCTGGACCCTTCTCTCTTCAACAGTGTTACCCTCCCTTCTCAAAGACCCTTTCCTATTCCCTAACAAAAGCTCTCAGGAAAGATCTGAATCCCTTTCAGTGATTAAAATTAGCTCTATCTACACACCTTGCTCATTATTATATTTTAACATGTCTGAAGATGCTTTGAGTTCCAAATAAATGAAGGTATAAGTACAATAGCAATACATAGAAAGGGCAGGAAATAGCATTTATTGAACATCTACTGTAGGATATCCAGGAGTTGTCATAATAAGATCTAAAATAGGATTTATAGCCTCATTATAGATAAAAGGACTGGGGTGTAAAAGGTTAAGCCTTTTTTTACTAACTTGAAAAAAAGTTAGTATTTGTACTAACAAATGTGAACCTCAGTCACATTTGGGCTTTTTCCATTGCAGTCTTTGACTTCGATATTACTAAACACTTTCATTGTGTAATGTATTTGTCAATTTATCATTGACTCTAAAATAGTAGACTCTGCATTTGTTTGCAGAAGTGAATTCTCCATTATATTTCCAACCTCCCACATAGCACATGCAAATAGTAGGTACTCCATGCCAGCTTGTTGAATTGATCCGAATACCAACAGAACCATGTTTCTATTTTCTTTATTTATTCATTCATTAATTAAACAAATACTTTTTTGTAGTCAGGCACGTAGATCTAAGTAGGAGTCAGATAAATAAAATAAGCAATTAACTCTACACAGCAATGCAAGTTATGATTAGAGGGATGAATAAAATATTGAGGAAACAAAAAAGCTACCTAGTTTGCCCTTAGGATGTCAGCAAAGGCTACCTGAAGCAGGGATATTTTGGCCTGTAATGTCAAGAATGATGCAATGTGAAAGAAGGAAGATCTCTAAACAGAGGGGGCAGTCATGTGCAAGGTTGGAAGGGAGAGAGAGCAGGACACATTTAAGAAAATGTAAGTAGTTCAGTATATTGGGACATAGAACGTGAGACATGGCATGATGAGAGATGAGGGCAGGGAACGAAATATGTGCCAACTTTAAGATTATTGTTTTTTGAAGCTCTATCCCAAGGGAGCCACTAAAGGTATGTCATCGGCAGGTGGGAGAATTAGATTTTTTATTTTAAAAGAACATTCCGGCTTCTTTGTGGAAAGTGATTGAAAGGGGGCAGGACACCGTTTGGGAAATAATTGCCAAATTCTAGGTGAAAGATGATTGTGGTCTAAACTAAGGTAAAGAGTATGGGGTTGGGGAATGGGCAGTTCTGAGAGATAATAAAAGTAAGATGAATAGAATTTGAAGCCTGATTAATTTGGGGAATAATGCAGAAAGAGTTGATGAAGATGATTCTTGGGTTGGGGTCTGGGAAAATGCTGGACAATACTTTCATTTAATGAGCTTTTGAGCCTAGTTAAAGTATTTTCTGCAAAAGAGTATCTCCAATGAATACCATCCCAAACAATGTACTAAAATCTTAAGTTCATCATAGCTATGTCATTGAATTATTAGCCCCTGTACCCCACTCCCCCAACTAATTTGCCATATCTATGACACCATTCCTTTTCTAAGTCACTAAGGCTGCAAACATCATGTTCATCATTGGTTCCTCCTCTCCTCAGCCCTCCCTCCAATTTCAGTTAGTCACCAAGGCCTGTTAATCATCCCTGACTAATGCCTCTTGAGTCTGCCCTGTCCTGCCATTCCCACTGTCATAACTCTAGCCTGAGCCCCTATCACTTCATGCCTGAACTATTTCCTAGCTAGAACAGTTTCCTAACTTGCCTCCATACCTCCAGTCGCTTCCCAGTGCAATTCATCTGGCACCCCAGGGCCAGAATGATTTTCTTTAAATACTGCTTTCATCACTTCTCCCAGCTCAAGTGTGCTCAGCACACTCTTCTCCAGACAGATGAGTTACTCACCGCCTTCCCAGCATGTCTTATGTATTCCCACCTAGGGAACCCTTGCTGGAATGTGGCTTTCTCCTAACTTTTTCCTCTACCTCTGCCTCCCTAAATAGTCCTCATCCTGTTGGGCTCAGCTCCAGTCCCAGCTTCTATGAGTTTTCCTGTCCGTCTACAGCAATCTCTCGCCCCTAAATCCTCTGACACCCAATACCCATTTTGCTGACCTTCTTGTGTTCTTCTCTAAGTCTTGCAGGCTTCTCAGGGCTGAGACAATTGGTCTCTTCTCCAGGCTTGGGTCTCTTTCTCCATGCAGTGGAAAGAAAACCAGATTCTGGTCAGCTCACAAATGCTGTTATTTCTTGCTGTCACTTGTGCTTGCAGCTGGAGACAGGTTACTCCAGTTTGATGAGTGTTTGCCCACTGTCGCTGGGTACCCTTGTTGGTTCAGGTCCCAGCAGGGACTTGTGTTAGGTGCCAAGAGCACAACTCTTTCTGATTCACCTTCTCACGCCCCACCATTGTTACTCAAGCATGTTGTTGGCTCTGATCAGCTAGACCTGGAAAGTCTTCTGCATTAGCTACTCATGGCACAGAAATCAGCCTTCCTGTCCTCAGCCTTTGTTATTAGTCCAGTTACCTCCTGTCTTCCTGGTTGGCTCCCCTTTGGGAGGCATCCAGTCCTTTTGTAAATTAGTCCAAGTCCTCTTCAGAAACCAACATTCTCATACCAAGGTTTACTTTATATCCAAGATATTTGTGGCAACAGCATGCTTCCTTATTCTCCTCTCTCTCCAGCAAGGAATTCCTATTTATCCTACATTTACACAGCTAATAGAGTGAGCCTATCTGATGGAGGGAGGATGGGAAAGGGAGGGAATCACATAAGTGACCCTATACAGAACAAAAGTAATTCACCCCAAGATCAGCTTTAGTTACAACCTTATGCAAAGGAGAGGCCTATTACATTTTTAGGTGCCTGTACCCCAAATTACTTTATTTTATTTATTTATTTATTTATTTATTTATTTATTTATTTATTTATTTTTCTCAAATTACTTTTTAAAAAATCTCCTCCTCATGCGCAGATCTGTTCTTACTCTTCTGTGTCCTTCTCCATGCCTAAGGAGCCTATATCCTGCAGATGGCATCTCCAGGGCACCCTGGCCCAGTGCTCCCATGAGTCTGGGCTAATGAATGACACCTGCAGAAGTCTTCCTCCCAATTGACAGCAGTCTGGCAGGGCTCCACTGTCTCTAGCAAAAGGACTTGTGCTCTCTCCTGTTGCTTTAATTGTCCAGTCTCCAGCAATGCCACTCCTTTCCGGTGTCTTTTCAGGCTCAAGTGGTGACAGGTTTGTGTTGTTGCTCTTCCCTAACACTTCAACATCTCTCAATGACTACCTTAGTCCTGTTTCTTCATTAAACTCTCTTTGCTCAAACTGTTTTTAATGCATCACCTGTCTGCCTCATGGACCCTAACTGACACAGGGCCCTCTCAAAAAAACCCAGGTGAATTTGAATACATTTGTCTCTCCCATGGCACTAATCATGGTGACTGACCACTACAAAATCACTCGTAATCCTAATTAAGATAGATATTAATGAGCCAGGCTTGTTCTTCTGTGTGAATTCAGGGCTTCTGTTGATAAACCATACTGCCAGATGTGACACCTGTAAGCAGTATTCTGATTATTGCATGGTGGGCTTGACCCTTCACGCTGACTGGTTGCCCACTTATGGTAAAGGATTCAGATTATATTATCCTATTCATTGATAGGGGTGGCACATTGAATAGACATAAGAGCCTGTCCAAAATCCAGCAAAATATCTCTGCCATCTTCCCATGCTCAGTTTTAGGACATTATGAAAGATGCTATTCTTTATGAATCTAGTTTTCCACTCTCCTAGAGGATAACCTGACAAGAGTCATTTCAAGAGGGCTGAGGCTTCAACACAACTACTTTCAGGGTAATTGAGATGATTTGTCTGCCATACCTGTTCTGTTTAACAAGGGCAATGCTCATTCTCAGAAGTGGAAGAGCCACTAGTGAGCTACCATCATCAAAGAGAAACTCTAACCAGATGCCTTAGCAGAGCTTGCTGTTTTGCTGCTCACTGAAGGCCTCAGAGACTCTTGTTTTAATTATTGTTTCTCTATAGATCATGTTCCTGAAAGAAATTCCAAAATACCTCCAAGTTATTTTAGTTGGGTATTTTCCCTGCCAATCTTAAAATCTGTGTTTCTGCTCATTGCTTCATAATGTTTCTTCCCAATTAGAAAACGAGAGAAAAGATTTCAGGATATTTTCCCCTGGGATGCAGTGTAAATGTCTCCTGGGGACGGATTTCTTCATTCACATGTAAGGCTGCAGGATCCAGAGGGGCCACCACATGCAAATTTGAAACAAGCATTTCCAAAGCAGAAGTCCAGCACCAGCCCTGTCACACATGCGTAAAACAAATTATCCAATGGGAGCAGTACATAAATCACTCAAGAGAGAGTGCCAAAAATTCCACTGCATTCCTTCCAGAATCTAAAACCCAAACATGTTAGAGCTCCAAGCTCTTACCAAAAAATTCTGAGGGGAAAATGAACTGTGAATAACTATGGAGAAAGTGTAAGCAATTTATCCACCTGATGGGACCACCTGCTAATCAACGTTCACACAGTATTTTGTAACCAGCTATGAATCAAAATTCTTGAACTAAGTTTATGACTTAAAAAGCCAAGGAGTCCTGTCATCATCAGCACTGCTATTTACCAGTGACTGAGACAGAACCTGCATGAGTTGCTATGCTTTGTAAGGATGTTGATCTACGTGGGTTGTGTCTGATTTGAGGGAGGAGCATTTGGGCTGGTTTCAGACACTAAGATTAATGGGTAGTACAGTAAATCACAATCATAGAGAAAAAGAACCTTGGAGGAGGAGGGTGAGTGTTTTAGTTTTTCAACCCACTGTACACCCACGGAAGAGAGAACGCTGTTTGTATTAGAAATGTCTGGGAAAAGGTACTTCTATTCATCTTTTTAAGTAAATGTGCTCTTGTAAAAGGCACAGCATTTGTGCAAAACTTTTCTAAAAAGTATTTATTGAGGCAGATAGGAGATAAACTATTCTTATAGCAAAATATCTGCCCTCCCATGTGTAGAGAGTTAAATAGAGCCAAACCTGAGGAGCTCTACACAGCTGGAAAAAGAAAAGTGGGTTCAGCTACAAAACCAGTGCCCTTAAAATTTCTTAGAGGGGCACAAAGTCTTAGAGTGAAGCTATAAGACTTGATCCAACATCTATGTATTATTTTACTAGAGCTGCTATAACAAAATACTGCAAACCAAATGGCTTCAAACAACAGAAATATGTTCCTTCACAGTCTTGGAAGGCAGAAGAATGAAGTCAAGATTTCAATAGAGCCACACTGGTTCTGAAATTTGTGGGGTAGTCCTTCGTTGGCTCTTCCTAGCTTCTGGTGTTTGCCAGCAATCTTTGGCATTGGTGGGATTGCAGCTGCAGCTCCTCAGTCTCTGCCTCTGTCATCACATGACACTTGCCCTGTGTGTGTGTCTTTCTTCTGATAAGGACACAGGTCATAATAGACTAGGGGCCTACCCAACTCCAGTATGACCTCATCCTAACTAATTATGTATACAACAACTCTATTTTGAAATAAGGTAACAATCTCAGCTACTAGTAGTTAGGGCTTCAACATACCTTTTTTGGGAGAGGGCACAGTTCAACACATAACAATTTACATATTAATTATAGCAGGAATAAGGTTTAGAAGTTAGGAACTTTCTTCTCTTTTATTTCTTTTCTCCTTTATCCTCTCTTCTCTCCATCCTTATTTCTTTTCTTCTCTTCTCTTTTCTGCTCTGTTGCCAAGAGTAGCCACCCTTCACCATTTGAGAGAACCTTGAGGTCATATCTGTATTATACTCATGGCTTAAGAGTCATGTCCATATTTCATTCATATGTGTCAGTTGAGGTGGCTCCATGGAGGGAGGAAATACGACCCATTTTGTTCATGCTATATAAAGTATTGATCTGATAGGAGCAATGGAGGCACAGTAACAAAAGGAAGAGAAGAGCAAATATGGGCAGTGTTCATTCAAACACAGTCCAATGGACAAGCAAACTCATCCTAGTGGATTTTCATATTATGGCTCCCTGGCCAGATGCTCCCTGTAACAGCCAACTATACCCTATTCTCTCTTAGCTGACAATTTACTACTTACTATCACCCAAGGAAGCCCACTTACTCTGTTTTTGTGGTTGCTAAGCAAACTTCTCACTGTAGTTTAATTTTTTAAGGAGAGATTACATTAGTTGCATTAACAAAAATATTCACACCCAGGGTTTGATAAACTTTTCCTGTAAAGGGCAAAATTGCAGATATTTGAGGCTTTGTAGGCCATAGCGTCTCTGTTACAACTACACAGCTCTGTTCCTGTGGTGCAAAAAACAGCTCTAGACAACATGAAAACCAAGAGTCATGGCTGTGTTCCAATACAACTTTATTTACAAAAACAGGTGTCAGCTGGCCCACAAGCCATGGCTTGTTGACTTTGATCTAGACCATAGGACAATAAAAGGAAATGTTTTGTTTTGTTTTAGTAAAAATTTGAATTTCTCTTTTATATGTAAATCTTGGTCAGTTGGGTTAATGTGTACTGCCTTTGAGAAACAGTTTCACTTTCCAAGTGCTGACAAATTCAAGAGTATGAATGCATAAGACTGAAGGGCAGATCTTTGAGGATAGTTAATTCACAAGCACATTGTTACCTCATAAAGCATCATGGCAACTGTGGGCTGGGTTCTCCCCACATAAGGATAGGATCTCATGCCCGAATCTCATGTTGGGATTTTTTTTTTTTTTTTAATTTTTGTTTGGGGCCTCAAAGTGCATTGAGACTAAACAGTTTTGCAAAGAAAGTTCATAGAAATATGAACTGACTGGTTAAAACTGGAAGCTAGGATGAGCATCCAGGTTTCTCAGCCCCAGTCTCCCAGCTGGTTTACTGCTTCGTAGTTTACGCTCTACATCTGTGGTCTGCTGATTTGGACTTTGCTGCTAAAAATTATCATAAAAGCTTGTGGCCTGGGATTTAAGTCATAAGGTAGCAGTAACCTAGTGTCAATGATGATGATGAGTAAGCACATGAGTTGGTACAAAGTTGCCAAGAGCACCCAGAGGCTCTTAGGATTTTTTTGTATATGTCCTTAGAAAATGTTGAATGTCATTGACCATTTATTGTCTAGGTATTTATCTCAACTTGTCTTGAACCCATGTTTTGGCTTTACAATGAATTCAGATAACAAATTCCATGTGTTTACCTCTCTTCTAGACAAGAAGACCTTCCTGTTCCTTTAGAGTCTGTTTTTATCAAAACTGCTGGTGTTGTAACTGAGAGATGCCGCAGGCTGATTATCCCAGAAAGCTCTTAGGGGAGAGCTATGTTGAGGGTACCGTTCACAAAAAGGGTCTTTGGGTGCCTTACATAGCCCATGACTTCAAAGTAACACCATTGTACAGAGATTTCCCAACATTTTTAGCCACCAAAACTTGCTTGATAAAAACCAAAAAAACTTGCATGGGTTCTTAGATAATATTGACAACAGATGCACTGGCCTACTCATAGACCATTTCATTTTTCCCCACAGAATGTAACATCATATCACATACTTTTTTTTTTTTTTTTTTTTTTAGTTTGGCTCCCCCCACACTAGAGCACAAACTCCATGAAGGCAAAGGTTTGGTCCGTTTATCCCCTGACACTCAAATAGTTCCCAATGCACAGCAGGCATCCAATAAATAGTGAACAAAGGAAATAATGTGGGAGGCATGGAAGCCAAGCCCAAGCCCTCGGCTTCTATCCAGTACCAAGCCTGAGGATATTTTATGCCCCTGTGGAGTGGATCATGACTGGCATAGAGCTTTTATCTTGTGACGGTCTTTCAACCACTCTGTGAGGCGAGCAGAGTGCATACCATTATTCTCAATTTGAAGATGAAAAAAGAGACTCAGAGAGGATAATGGATTGGTTCGTAGTCACCGTGGTGGAAAATGGTAATGCAGAGCGAAGACAGTTGAAAATGCACAACGCATTTCAAACTATTTTGACTGCAACTTATAGGAAGGAGTGAATTTTCGATTATGATCCAGAAGGGGCCTCTGGGTGGCTCAGTCAGTTAAGTGTCCGACTCTTGATTTTGGTTCAGGTCATGATCTTAGGGTCCTGGGATCAAGCCCCACATTGGGCTCTATGCTAGGAATGGAGTCTGCTTGAGATTCTCTCTTTCCCCCTCCCATCATGTGTTCCCTCTCTCTCAAAAATGAATCTTAAAATTATGACCCAGAAAACACATACACAACTGAAACAAATGTTTTTACAAAAGAATGCCCTAATGTAATATCTTCTGATATTTTTATTCTAATTAATTTTTAAAAATTCTAGTTGCAACCACAGACTGAAAAGGTCTTGTCTCCCATCCATATATTCTTGCATAGTTTCCCCTTTCATGTCATCTCTTCTCTTCATTTTGAAAATGAAATAATAATTGCCTTCCCAGGCTCTACTTGAAGTCAGCCCAGTCTGGGGAGCAGGACAGCTCCTCTGTGCTGGAGTCAGAGAACATAAAGCAGTCAGGATACCATTGGAGGGTAAACTGAAAGCTTTTATTGGGGCAGCAGAGGAGAGAAAATCAAATCTGAACGCCTAGACGTTTTGGGCAGGAAACAGTTAAGAGACCACTAGATACGTTGAGCTGCCAAGACCACCACAATGTTCGTACAAAGATTAGACAGAGAACAGATGTGAAGTAACTAGAGTCCTTCAGAGCAAGATAGCGACGACATAAATTAACCTTGTCTAGGGCCTGACACAGGGACCACGCGCTTTTTGAAGTCTTAAGAGCGAAGCCATTTTTTATGGACTCTCCAAGGTTATATACCTTCATCCAACAGAACGAGTTTAATTAGAGCCAGTTGTTTACAGGGAAGGGAAGTGAGCCCAGTGGGGACTATCAGGGTGACTGCATAGAAAATAAACGAACGAGCCTGCAAAACAGCTGAGGTTTCCTTGAGTTCTCTTCGGCTGATAAGATTCCCTTCACCCCTCGAGATTACTTTTGTCTATTTTCCTGAAACTGGAGAAACAAAGAGGTGAAAACATTCCAGACTCCGGATCCTCCAGTTTGGCAGGGTTTTGGTCAAAGTCGCCTCTTCTGGTGGTGGGGCAGGGGGCTGTTGCACACCCAGCCCCTGGAGGACTACTACCTCGGCGACCCCTGGCCCCTGTGGCAATGCCCTGAGAACAGCCACCTAGGCCCTGGGCCGGCCTCATCCATGGATGTTGAACCTGAGGAAGACCTGGCACTGTGGTTTCCCAAAGAAGAATTCTCTACTCAGGGGAGGCCCAGCTGGGGTGGGATTTGAGCCAGAGACAGCTTTGTTAGGTCTGCATCCCAGAAGACAAAGGATTCCGTGCAGCACCGACAGGAGCTTGTGGATCCAAGGCATGCTAGGAGCCCCAACCTAATGTATTTAAGAATCACAGAGAAGGTGGGAACTGTGCCCAGTGGGCAGTAGAGGGGGTGCGAGGGTCTGGATCCAGTTCCCCTGAACATCTGGGGGAATGTCTGCTCCTCTGGGGGAAGAACCAGGTAATTAAGCAAGGCTTGGGAGAGGGAATAGGTGGATAGGAAGCCACTCTTAATGGAAGGCACTGGGCTCACACGAGTCTCTGGCTGAATGTACTGGGTTGCAGGGGCTGGAAACAGGTCAGGGCAGACGCAGGTCCCAGAGCTACATACCTCATGCTTTGGGTAGCTGTCTTCCACACCCATCTCACACAGGCTCTGGGCCTTCATGGAGAGACACAGATTAGGCCAGGACAGCCCGGGGCTCCCCATGAACTGATGGAATAGATCCAGGACAGAGAACAGAGAACAGAGAAACTGACTCCTCTCTCAGGTGGGAGAGCTGTTTCCTTTTTTTTCCCCCTGGGCCAAGTTGATCCGTGGGCGGTGGAGCCTATGTTCTGGCTGTAGCTCTCATGATCACTGAAACAAGTTCCCACTCTAAAACATCCCTTCCAAACTGCCTGAAATACCACGTAGAATTTGAGTTAAACAGTGCGGCTGAAAAAAAAAAATTAGTCTCCAGAGAGATTGGAGAGAATTTTCATCATTCAAATCTTTCTGTTCACTTTGCTCGTTTTCCTCTTAACATCAGATGGAGGTCCCTGTAAGTCCAAGTGATGGAACACATTTTGGAAAAGAAACTCAGTTTTGGAGTAAGGGCAGTTTCTGGGCAAGGCAATCAGGTGCAAGTTGCGCGTGATGTCTTTGGTGTGTGTGTTTGTGGGAGATAGGGTGGTCAAGAAGCAGATTTGAGGAAAAGGATCTAGGAGGATCCAATGAAATAGACAAGGGCCAACAGAGCTACACTTTGCTGAAATTCTTCCTAAGGCTTTAATGTACCTTGCCTTCGTCTGTTCCTTCTGTTCCTAAATCTCCACCTTGCAGAGTTTATGTTTCCCTCTGTGGGAGATGCTGTTGCCCAGGGCCGGAGAAAAGCCTTTGCTGCCTCCTGCCCCTGGCCTGAGTCCAGGTGAGACCCTCACTTGCAGTCCTGAGCAGACATTACAGCGAGCGCTTCCATGCAGGGACCACTTTGGATTCCTGTTTGCTTCTGCCCCTAACCCCTAGCTCAGGAACATAGGAGGCATAGAGTAATGTTTGCCCAAAGACTGTTTCCCCCAAGGGGTGGTGTGCGCACATTCCACACTTGTGTGTGGTCTGAGGACTTGGTATATTCTGTTCCTTCTTCTTGCGGTGCTCTCCCTTTCCACACCACCAGCAGGTGCCTCCCTAACTATCCCTTAAGACCCAACTCATAATGCCATGGGCTTTTCTTAGTCTTTTCTGTCTTCGTGTAATTTCTCTGTGTGAACACCTAGTAATACATGTGTCATAGTGTGTTATCAGTGGTGATTTCTTTCTTAACCTTACCCACTTGACTTTGACCTTTTTGGCATCATTTGTATCTTATTTCCAGCACATAGCACATTATGTGGCACCTAGTGGCTTCTTAGGAATCTTTTGGTGAATTGATTGGACCTTATATAAAATTATTTCCAAAGGACCTCACCAACATCTCCAGTGGTTTTTCAGTCTCCATTATGGCCAGATGAGCGCCCAGCAGCAGAGACAAAAACAACACTTGGGATGGAATATGAGTAGCTTGGTCTACTCATTTCAGTTTGCCATGAAGAGCTAACTCCCCCTGCTTATCAAGTCAAACTCCCTTAATTTTCTTTCTAAACATTTTTTGAACTTGGCATCTGAAGAGGCACTTATTCATTTGGCATATTAAGAGCTGACATGTCTTTCTGAGCCTGCTGAGTAGTGAAGGATTTTCAAGAAATAAAAGAGTTTGTACAAGTGATTGCAACTATAATCCATAAAATGAGTTTGTACAATGATTGCAGTTATAATCCATCAAATACTTGTCGGCAATGAAGCTGTGTGGCTCTGTGGCAGATATGCTGGGTTTGCCTTTCTGATGGCATGGAGAAAATGGACAGAGGACTGAAGCATGGGGCATTTTGACTTCACATCTGATTGTCTGCCTTTGGATAGACCCTCATTGCTAAACCTGTTGGAAGGGGCTACTTGTTCCCAAGAGCTGAGGCCATTGGTGGGACAATTTGGAACATGAAGTCCTTTGCCATGGCCATTTTTTATCCTTGGTTGAGAAGGAAACTATCAGTTTCTCTTCCACAGGACTCAAGACCTCCCTTCCTCCTTCTGTCACCTTTTCCACCTCCCTCTCTCTCTAGTTTACTTTTCATTATGAACGTTTTCAAATATGCCTAAATTTGTGAGAATGCTATCATAAATGCTATCATAAAACCTCTATGTTCCTATCACCCAGATTCGATAATTATCAACATTTTGTTTAGCTCTGTGTGTGACCTTCTGATCACAGACTTGATTTCTCAAATCCTTTCCAGTTCTAATACGATATATGTGTTTCTTTATCTCTAGCCTCCTGCGCTAATTGTTGTCTCTCCATTATAAGGAGTATGGATGAGGTACATGTATATTCAAACCGCAGTGGCAGATCTAAGGGATGAGGTGCATTTGTGACAGGTGCTTTCATCTCTCGACTTTTTATCGATGCCCCAAAGCCATGTGCACAAAGATGCCGATCTAAGGATCTAAGGTAAGAATGCTGAGCTTGCTATGCAAATGTAGCTGCAGGACATGCTCCTAGTGGATGCTTCCAGCAGGACAGTTGCTCTTAAGTTGCTCTGTATAGAAATTTTGGTGCCACCAACAGTGGCAACATTAATGTCCAGCTTCTGGAAGCCAGATATCACAGTCACCTCAGCTTCAAGACATGTATTTATTTTACATTCTCTTACGATGTCTCTTTGTTTTTGTGCACAAGGAAGTCTAGCTAATCATTTTTACTTTTTCTTTTTGTCTTACCTTCTCTTCCTTCCTCTCCCCTCTTCTCTTCTTCTCCAGGCCAAAGAAACTACTGTTAAGCATTTACAACTTTAAAAATTAGATGAAATGATTAAGGTTTTCTAATGTATGGGTAGTATTTAAAAATTGACTTAATATTTAGCCTTAGACCTCTCCAGCCATCTACATAGTTAAAATACCTCTGCCTAAAGCAACTTGACATTTTTAAATATCATCTTGATACTCATAGTTTTTGTATATGTCAGTGTTCCTTAGAGAGCTGGGTTACCAAGAAGGATGGGTGGAAGTTTCTGTTTTTGTTTTTTTTTTTTTTAAGATTTTAATTTATTCATTCATGAGAGACACAGAGAGAGAAAGAGGCAGAGACATAGGCAGAGGAAGAAGCAGGCTCCCTGCAGGGAGCCTGATGTGGGACTCAATTCCCTGGACTCCAGGATCACACCCTGAGCCAAAGGCAGACGCTCAACCACTGAGCCACCCAGGCACCCCGAAGACGGGTGGAAGTTATTTAAGCCATTTAAATTGTTTACCATTTGTAATGTTTGACCAGTCCCTGGAAAAGCTTTACATTAAAAAAGCACTGTGTGTGAGCCTTATGTCTGTTAAATGTTTTACAGTCATTCACTGACTCTCAGATTGAAAACTAAGGCCTAGAAGAAAAATACAGCTTGGCTAGCATTGCAATGCAGTGACTATTAAATTTAAAATCAAGGTCAGAGAAAAAAAGGCAAAAGACAATATATATGTGATATACGTATGTAGGACCGTATGTCCAAATTTTACGTCACAGAGGGAACTGATTCATGAGGTAGAGAAAGCCCCTCTGTTAATTGAACTCAATGTTTCTAATTTCAAAATTACTGCCTTGAGTTTAGAGCTTCACTCTTAATATGTTAATGAGCAAGTTACAGCGTGTTTACATTTCTATAACATGTGTTCTACTTCATCTCAGCTATGGAGTTAACAGAACTTTGGAGAAGTGATGTAAGCTCTCTGGAACCTTGTTCTAAAAAACAGACTGAAATATTCTTAGTGTTCTTTTTGCTTGACATGCTGTACTTTAAAACCAGGACATTAGGCTAGGTCAATTTTGTCAGGTGCTGATAGCTCCTAACAAGGACATATGCATTAAAATCAAATAATTAAGTTGCCTGGAAGCTAAAAGTGTAAACATAACTATAAATAAGAAACATTCTTGTTTACCTTTTCTGTTGTGGCTCTGAGCTTAACCTCCAGGTATTAGTACATACACATCACACATATGGATTTTGGATGGTACACAGGGTGGGAATTTGGCCTGCTGAACACCATAAAGTAAAAGTACCTGGTGTTCAGCTCTTAACAAATGTTGGAAGGTTTTTTCCCTTCTTTTCAAATTAGTGTTACTTGGGGGAGATATATGATGTGCCAATTAATATGTATACTTTTTCAATAGTTCTTTTTTCTCTTAAAGCTTTGAGGCAAAATGTCAAGTCCTCTGCAGCCAGTCACTTTTTGTAATTTTCCTCTCTATCCCAATGAGTGGCATAAACTCTGTTGTCATGGCAGGTGCATACCAATGTACCATATGGCAGCCTCTGTATCAGCCCTGTCACCAAGCCCTCCAGGAAATGAGGCTCTATATTTTTCTCAGGAAAAAAAAAAAACCCAAGATCAGACACAAACCCTTGCTCATTTCCAAATTGCTGACTGCCAATCATAAAAGAATTTCACCAAAAAATTAATAGTGGGGAGATTTGGGGAATATTGTTGAGCCTCATGTTGGGACAGTCCATCATTCATTATTTTATGAATATTTAACTGAATCCTTACTCTAGGCCAGAAACTATTATAGGTGAAGGGCATATACAAGGAAAAGAAGAAAAAATTACAGAAAACAAAATAAGCAAGTAAAATATCCATCATGATGTTTTTGATGGAGCTATGAAAACAGCTGGAATTTGGTGACATGGTGAGAGGCTGGCTGGCCACTTCATAGAGTTGGCTGGGAATGACTGAGCTGATGAAGTTGTATTAGAATCAAGGACCGAATCTCAAGAAGAAACCAGATATAGATATGCAATGATCAGCAAGCAGAGAATTCAAGTGCAGGTCATAGCCAGTGTGAAATTCCAAAGGCAAGAAGGTGTCTAATGTGTTTGAAGAAGAGAAGGAAGGCAGTGTGTTTGGAAGGAGGGAGTGTGTGGCTTCATAAAGATTATTGATTATGGAGGGCTTCTTAAAGCATGGTGAGAGGTTTGCATTTTGTTCTCAGAGTAGTCCAAAATAATCAGAAGATATTATTTGAATCATTGTTTATGTTTATGCTTCACTATGTAGGAAATGAACCATTGAGAGGAAGAGAAGCAGCAGGCCTGGTGAGAGAAAAGGGTACATCTGGAAGTAAGTTTGAATAGGAGTTGCTGGTGATTTAAATCTGGGAGTTAAGAGAAAAGAGAGGATGAAGGATAACTTCCAAATTTGGGGTTTGGGCAGTTGACGAAACAACCCATTTATTGTGAGGTGGGAATTTTTGTGGGGTGAGTTCCTTTTTAAACAACTAAATGGAGATATGAAGAATGTATCTGGATTCTAGAGGGCCCAAAGACAGCAATCTGGGGTCATTGCCATATAGATTTTTTTTCAAGCCACGGGTCAAGGTGATGTCACCTAAGGTGAATGCATAGGAAAAGAAAAAGGTCCAAGATAAAACCCGAGACATCACAAAATGTATAGATCCATGAGTGGAGGAGGAGATGGTAAAGGTTCAAAAACTTAGGTAGGAGGAAAATCAGGGGTTTGTGATCTCACCAAAGACCAAAGAAGAAACAGGATATTTTCAAGAAGGAGGTAATGAGACTCAAGACACCTGATGTCATTGGACTTCTCACTTCTGTTTCCCCATTAGCCAAATCTTAAGCTTCCACCTCAAGAGAAGGCAGGTTTCTATCCCTCTTTTGCTTGTGGTCCAGGACCCCAATGACTAGTTTTCATTTCTCCATTCTAGAAGCAACAAGTCATTTTATCCAGGCTTAGGCAAGACTTCTCTTGCCTTGTTTCTGGTTCCCAACCCAATCATTTCACAGGTGCACCTTCCCTGCAGCAAGCCCTCCCACCCAGCTGGTCTTTGTCTCATCGGGAGGACCTGACAATTGAGACAGAGAACTCAAAGGAGGTCTCAAGGGAAGAAGAGTGTAATCATACTCTGCTTTGGGACTGCACCTTTGCCTACAGATCTATCTGAAGGCTGGAGCCCACAAATAAAATGCTCTTTCTGTTATTTCTTAGGGATAGGCATTGAAATAACTATAGGGAGAATAAAGGAAAACACCATTTCTTTGGGGAAAATGAAAGTGTTCAAAGCAAACTGATTCTGCAATCCATAAGCAAGCAGGAGAGAAATCAAAGTAATATCTGACAGCTAATGAACTCATATCCCTCAGAAAAGTTACAGGAATACATCTTATAATCTACCTCTATTAGTTACTGTTTGTTGCATCATATATTAGCCAAAAATTTCATGGCTTAATAAGAGAGTATATTGTCTCATAGTTTCTGTGTGTCAGAAATTTAGAAGCAGCTTAGCTAGGTCTTCAGATCATGGTCTATAAGGAGGAGGCAGACACAGTGCCAGCCAGGACTGGAGTCATCTGAAGGCTTAACTGGGGCTGGAGAAGCCACTTCTAAGATGGCTATTGGCAGGAGGTCTACATTCCTTGTTGGGGGAGGGGGGATTGGGGAGTGGGGATTCCTTCCATAGGGTTACTTGAAAATACTCACAACATGGCACTAATTTTCCCCAAAGTAGAAAGCAGTCCAAGACAGAGAGAGAGAGAGAGAGAGAGAGAGTGAGAGAGAGGTCATAATGCTTTTTATTACCTAATCTTGGAAGTCTAACACCATCATTTTCACCACATTCTATTAATCACTAAAATCATCCCATATTCAAGGTGAGGGGAATTCGGCTCTACTTTTTGAAGGCAGGTGTATCTAAGAATCTGGGAATATCATTTTAAATTACCACATTAAAAAAATAAATAAATTACCACATTAGCTGTCTTTAGCAACTGACGAAATGGTGAGTTGTAATAACAGTCGGTTCAAAAGAGAATTGGTGAGAAAGGATGGTTGGTCCGCATCAGTCCAACTTGAAATGATTGGCTGCGTTTTGTTCCTAATTTCATATTCCAGAAACTGGCTATCTCTTCATAAGTCTAAATACTGATTCTAAGTGAAAACACTGAAATCTCTATGCATAGCCAATAAAAAATAGTATCACACACACACACAGAAACCCCAAGTTTCCTCTGATAGAATCAGAATACCTGTAATCAGCCATTTGGTTATATAATGTGATGGTTGCCTTATTCAGCATTATCCCTCAGTAGCGTTTAAAACATTATCATTTTGGACTGCAGGTGCGGGGAGTTGATTTAATCACACCCTCATTGCCCTTGATCATCCCCAACCTACATAAAGAAATTCACATTTTTTCCCCTTTCTATCTCCACACACCTCTCTTGCTCTTGTGCTCTGTCATAAGCACTCACTTCAACTGGCTTCATATATGTTCTTTAATATTACCAAATGATATGTGATTTGTATTCTATGTGATTAATGTGAATGTATTTGACACACATAAAATTGTGGTACAAAGGGGATCCCTGGGTGGCGCAGTGGTTTGGCGCCTGCCTTTGGCCCAGGGCGCGATCCTGGAGACCCGGGATCGAGTCCCACATCGGGCTCCCGGTGCATGGAGCCTGCTTCTCCCTCTGCCTGTATCTCTGCCTCTCTCTCTCTCTCTGTGACTATCATAAAAAAAAAAAAAAAAAAAAAATTGTGGTACAAAAACTAAAAGTAAAACGACTTAGAACAGCTCAGGTATTTAGAATGACATATCAGGATTAGAACTTCGAAATCTATGTATTTTTAAGCAAATATTGAGAACAAGCATTCATAACAATTTCTAGAGAGAAATGAGACTGAACATAGCTAATTTTGTAGCAGAGAAGACCAATCTCCGTCCTTTACACTGGCAGCAGGAGACACAAACATGGAAAGGTCCATTACTGAGATGAGAAAGAACATTTTGCTTTCCATCAGAACACAGGCCTATAAGGCAAGGGTCTCTGCCCTAGAGAGCTTGCAGTGTCCAGCAGTGTGAGAATTAGTGGCCTGACAAGCCTAAAATATGGTCAATAGTAATAAAAGTTAGCTAGAAGAAGCCCAGAATTTGAACTCTATAGCAAATACACAGTCCTAATCCTTCCCTTCCCCCTCTCTTTACGATTTAATACTTGGCAAGAGAAAGGTCACTTGACAATATTTATTAGCTCATTAACTGTAAGTGTCTTTGCTGCCATGGGAGATATTTTTTTTTTATAACAATTTTATTCTGTTCTACAAGCTACGCTGCAGGTGTCTCTCCATTGTGTAAATGAAATGGTGAGAGCTAGCTCTCTCTTGGTATCCAAGATTCATAACTAAATGTTATTATTTTTTTTCCAGCTAGTGAAAGGGAACATGGTCAGACTGAGTCAGACTTGGCTGACTTACATGAGACCAACTAAGCAAATATCAGTGTTGCCTGAACATGGGCAGTACTTTCAAAATGATGAGTTATGACTATCTTGTTTTCCCTGTTCAGAACCCCCATTCCTAAGAAAAAGGAAAGGAAATAGAATTAACATGCACTAGTACCAGATACTATATCAGGGCCTTTATAGACACTATTTTAATTTAATTCTCCCAACAGCTATATTAAATATGGAAGAAATTAAATTGAGAAAAAAATCTTTACCACTAATAAACCAGATGAGGAAACTGAGTCTCAGAAAACTTAATTTTCTCAGTCATACAGCTGTTATTTGGGGAAGCTGGAATTCAAGACTAAGTCCATGCTTTTTCAAACATGTAATTCTATATTTAAAATATACAGTATCCTCAAACATTGCACAATTTCTCATTTGCTTTCCAGAAAAGTCTGAGCTTCATGACTCGGTCACAGCAGTAGAATAAAATAACACTGGACTTTTGATTTAAAAAGATTTATCTTATTAGAATGAGGAGCATTGATTAAGTAAACCAAAATGTATTTTTCTAATAGATTGTTTTTAAATATAAATCTGATCAGAGCTTAGCTCTTTTTAAATATTTTTTGGGGAAGAAGGATCTAGCCCACCAGCTCTGGTTGGTAGGGATATGATTCTCATTGACAAAGAAGTACCAAAAATTCATGCATCCATTCATTTCCTGCATTCACACAGGTTTTCCATTTGCCCTCCACTCTTGGTTTGACTAACTCCTAATTATTCTTTAAAGCTTATCTCAAGTGCCAACTTTTCTGAGAACATTACCTTCCCTCTCATAATAGCTCATACGATTTTCATTGTTTTGTATGGCTCGTCCCACATATTTTAATTGGTTCATTTGTCCAGCTGCTGGAGTATTAATTGAGGGCAGGGATTTTGTCTCAATCATTTCTATGTTCCCAAAACCTAATGGCTTTGGTTTAGTGGATTCTCAAGTTAGTTATTCAACGAACAAATGAATGAATGGTTATACTGGGGGATGAACATATCAAAGATCAAATCAACTTCTCTCTCTCTCTCTCTCTCTCTCTCTCATACACACACACACACACACACACACACACACCTTTTCTCAGGTCATCCCATTGCTTTGCTGTGAGACGAAGGACTTTTGACGTTCATTTATGTAGATCCCATATGGAGAGGACATTGCTTCTACATGATATTTATCCATAACTAGGATCCTGATAAACTTTTAAAGAAAATGGTGTTTATTGGAAGAGACATTTGCCAGCATTTGAGAACTGTCCCATAGTACCTGGAACTGAGAGCTTATATTCTTGTGAGTTGAGCAGAAAGTGTTTGTTGGAGAGTCTGATTAACCACGACAGGCCAGTTGGTTAAGCTTTTCATCATTTTTGGCTTCAAAGTTAGTGCCTATTTAAAATGAATTCAGTCATTTCAGAAGGTGAGAATACAATATATTTAAATAAAATCATCATAGAATGTTAAAACAGAAAGAGTCTTTCCAGGGTTTTAAAATAATTTTATGGAATAATTAATTGAATTCTCTATTTATCCTATTCCTTTTGATTAGAATACTGTGGAATCACTTTTTTTAATGAAAACATTAAGGATTATTTATCTAACTTTTCTCTACTAATGGGGGCTCAGAAAAGGATGTTTCTGCTTTGCTTTCCCCTGTCTTTATGATGAAAGAGGGTCTTTAGGGCCCTAGCTGAACAGAAAGTAAAATGGCTTGTGATTCACGACCAGCCCTGAGGCTGGTGGGGATAGTAGTAAAGGGGAGAGGAATGGGGTGCTCATGATATTAGGGAGAGTGGCTCTTGAGGAGAAAGCATTTATTTTACAGGTTCAGGAGAATTTATGAGATAATTAATATTGGCAGTTGTGCACATTTTGTGCAGGGAGTATTTCAGACAGCAACTGAATACATGCCAACAGATGTGAAAGTAATAGTCCTTTCGATTTAAAATGCTGTCTACATCTACACGAGGGAGAATCAAAAGAGTTCTCCTTGTTCAGTGGATGTTCAGTATAAGCAACTGCAGTTTTATAAATTACCAGCCATTATTTTATCCTTCAGTGTGCTCCTTAAGTTGCCTTTTAGAATTTTTCTTTCTTTCTAAAGCAACGTGCCTGGTAGCCAGAACAACCATATGTCCTAGAATTTTGAGATCAGTTCTGATTTAAGATAATCTATCCTGTTGTACAACCGCCCCCCCCCCCCCCACATGTAGATCGTGTGACCAATTTGGGGTTCAGAAAGCATGGTCACCATAGATTCAGCCATTCCAGATGAACAACTGCATTCCAGCAATCTCAGACGATTTGATCATCCATGCTTGCTGTAGCACCCCCTCCGGCTTGGACCTCATGCACTATTGTTCCTGAGCAGGAGAAATGAGGAGAAAAAGAAGGGCATTGCTCTCTCACAATATTGCAGGAATACTATTCCACACAATTTTTCAAGTGCAAAGTAAATTTTTTTGTTAACTTACACAATACATATTGTAGAAAAGCTAAAAAACATAACCAAGCTAAGCAAAGAAAAACATTCCAATCCTATCAATTATCCTAACCACAATTCCGTGTTAGTGTTTTCATGTGCATATTTAAAGACATATTTTTATATTTTTTTCTTAACTAAAAATGTGGTGCCAATATTATTTACAGTTTTCTCACCATATTTCTCATTTAGAAATGTGTCGCAAACATCTTTCTGTATCATTAAATACATATTTATATCATCCCTTTAATCACTGCCTAGTACTCTGTAAAAATGTGCAGTAAATTAATGAAGGGTCCTTTGGATGTTGTTATTTTGATGTTTTACTATTATATACAATACTGAGAAAAGGCACGATTTTCTTCACATAAAATATTTGGGTGGTAATATTGGACTTTGTCCTGTAGAAGTCTGCAGATCTTCCTGAAAGCTACCAGGAATGATAGCTTGCTGTAATGTATGAAAGTCCGGTCCTTACCCAAACACATCAATGACACACTAATGAATCCCACTTTAATTTTTGATATCATTTGCCATTGGCTTCTCTTGTGTTTCACAAGGATTCTCTGGTGTCCAGACCAACTTTCTTGATCATCTCGTTGCCATTATTTTTTTGGCTGGATGTGGCAAGCATTGTTCTGAGGTCAGTCTATGGTTGAGTCTGTCTGGATCGCATTTTCGGGTGGTGCATCACACACCATGTCTGCTCCCTGGCTCCAACCAACAATACTTTAAAGAGATTTTTTAAAAGGCTCAGAAAGTTTCTTGGATATCAAACAGCTCTTATAAAAATAACATTTTTATGACTTAAAATGTAAATGAATCAGAAACATATGGATTAAATTTCCTTTGAAATACCCATGGGTTTAAAAACTGGAGGGAAGAGTGCTTGCAAAATGAGTTAAATTGAGTTTTGCCAAAAATAAAACACTTGAAAAATTGTTGGGGATGTTTTGCTGATCCGTAGGTGTTCATGGGTTCTCCACTCTCCACCTGAAAAGTCTTTAGATCTTAAAGTTGGGTCACTAGATAAAATGCACGTAGGACTTCAATGGGCATTTGGGTCTCTAGTTAAAGAAGTGATATCAGAAAGTCAATTTTAGATCAAACGTTCTTGAAAAGATGCCTTACTTCTTCAGGATCTCAGTTTCCTCCACTGGCTGTGAGCCTGTGTGCAGGGTACATCCTGTGTGATGGGTGCTCTAAAAGAACTTGGACTATGTTGGTAAGGATTGATAGTATTTATGAAACAACTTCAAATTAACACCCTTCTCTTAAGTTTCCCTTCTCTGTCAGTCCAGGATTTCCAAACTCTTCTGTCTTGGGTCAGTATCCATAGAAGCGGAGCTTAAGACAAGGATTCTTGTGTAAGTGATGCATTGAGGAAGTGCTCTCAGGAGAAATCTGGAAGGAAGTGAGGGAAACAGAAGCTAAGCAAAGATGTGGTTTCAGCTGAAAACAATCCTCAGCCTGATCTTACAGGGTAGCATGAATCATTTCTACCTTGAGGGCATATCCCAAATCAGCCAGGCATGAGTGGTTTCAGCTGAAAACAATCCTCAGCCTGATCTTACAGGGTAGCATGAATCATTTCTACCTTGAGGGCATATCCCAAATCAGCCAGGCATGAGCTGTACCTGCCTTTGGAGGAGGCCCATAACCCCTCTGGCAGCTGGGGAAGGGTCAGCTCCAGTCTCTGCTGAGGACAATCCTCGAAGGCATCTTTCCAGTCAAGAGTATAACTGTGGGCCTCAAAAGATGATACCCATGCAATTAGGGAATAAATGCAATGGGCACATAAAGGGGATCTGGGCAGGGTATCTACTATATACATCTCTCTTTCTTAAAACCTTGAAGACATCTTTAATTTTTCTCACTCATGCTTTCCCCATATTCAATAAAATTATTTCCATTTTATTTTTTGGCAATTTTTCTTGTATTTATCTTCTTTGCCTGTTTCCCACTACAGTCCTATTAGTCTAGGCTTTGTCACCTAATATCTGGATTACCCTATCTGTTTCCCAACTAAATTCCCACTTTAGAATATCCCCTAATCCAGACTATCCCAAAGATTGCTGGATTACTATTCTCTTCCAAATACCATTTTCAAAGGCTTACGTATCAGTTGTAACTCTTAAATATATATGGGAACATTTCTCAAAATTTTAAAGATGAAGAACGCATTAAAATTGTGGTGCTCTTTGGAGCTCCATTAAATACTAACATAGAACCTTAATGTAATGACTTTCTTTCTTTCTTTTTTTTTTTGCTCTATCTTATATTATACTAAAGTAGATTATAATATGGAAAAGTGAAACTTAGGAACAATAATTTGAAGAATATTGAGAGAATCTATCAATTTATTAAGCTAAAATTTTACTTAAATAAAATGACATATAAAACATTTATGCCAGTGCCTGATAAAAGTAAGCACACAATAGATATTGGCTAATATTACTCTTGATACAAGTCTCATAACTGGTCTCTCTGGTTACACATTTGTCATCCTCCAGTAGATGCTTTACACAGAAGTAGGAGTGATTATGTTTAAGCCCAAATCATATGATTGTATTTCTGCCTTGCTTACATCTCTTCCCCATGTATTTACAGTGAAACCCAATGTTTACCTTGGCCTATCAACATAGTACAACCCTGCCCTACCCCTGTCTCCAACCTCAGCTCCAGCCACTGCCTGACACAGGCTTCCAGCACAGGGACCTTCCTTTCGTTCCTTAAATGTCAACCTCTTTCCTGCCTCAGGGTCTTTGCATCTGTTTTTTCCTCTACCTGGAAAGCTCTCCTCCCACCTCACCTACCCCTTGCATGACTGGATCCATTGTTAGGTCTCCGTTTAAATGTTTTCTTCTCAAGAAGTATTTTCCTGACTGACTCATTCATTCAATAAGTTTTTTTTTTTAATTTATTTTTTATTGGTGTTCAATTTACTAACATACAGAATAACACCCAGTGCCCGTCACCCATTCACTCCCACCCCCCGCCCTCCTCCCCTTCTACCACCCCTAGTTCGTTTCCCAGAGTTAGCAGTCTTTACGTTCTGTCTCCCTTTCTGATATTTCCCACACATTTCTTCTCCCTTCCCTTATATTCCCTTTCACTATTATTTATATTCCCCAAATGAATGAGAACATATAATGTTTGTCCTTCTCCGACTGACTTACTTCACTCAGCATAATACCCTCCAGTTCCATCCACATTGAAGCAAATGGTGGGTATTTGTCATTTCTAATAGCCGAGTAATATTCCATTGTATACATAAACCACATCTTCTTTATCCATTCATCTTTCGTTGGACACCGAGGCTCCTTCCACAGTTTGGCTATCGTGGCCATTGCTGCTAGAAACATCGGGGTGCAGGTGTCCCGGCGTTTCATTGCATTTGTATCTTTGGGGTAAATCCCCAACAGTGCAATTGCTGGGTCGTAGGGCAGGTATATTTTTAACTGTTTGAGGAACCTCCACACAGTTTTCCAGAGTGGCTGCACCAGTTCACATTCCCACCAACAGTGTATGAGGGTTCCCTTTTCTCTGCATCCTCTCCAACATTTGTTGTTTCCTGCCTTGTTGATTTTCCCCATTCTCACTGGTGTGAGGTGGTATCTCATTGTGGTTTTGATTTGTATTTCCCTGATGGCAAGTGATGCAGAGCATTTTCTCATATGCATGTTGGCCATGTCTATGTCTTCCTCTGTGAGATTTCTGTTCATGTCTTTTGCCCATTTCATGATTGGATTGTTTGTTTCTTTGGTGTTGAGTTTAATAAATTCTTTATAGATCTTGGAAACTAGCCCTTTATCTGATATGTCATTTGCAAATATCTTCTCCCATTCTGTAGGTTGTCTTTGAGTTTTGTTGACTGTATCCTTTGCTGTGCAAAAGCTTCTTATCTTGTAAAGGATCTATACCCTCAAAACTATAGAACACTTCTGAAAGAAATTGAGGAAGACACAAAGAGATGGAAAAATATTCCATGCTCATGTATTGGCAGAATTAATATTGTGAAAATGTCAATGTTACCCAGGGCAATATACACGTTTAATGCAATCCCTATCAAAATACCATGGACTTTCTTCAGAGAGTTAGAACAAATTATTTTAAGATTTGTGTGGAATCAGAAAAGACCCCGAATAGCCAGGGGAATTTTAAAAAAGAAAACCATATCTGGGGGCATCACAATGCCAGATTTCAGGTTGTACTACAAAGCTGTGGTCATCAAGACAGTGTGGTACTGGCACAAAAACAGACACATAGATCAGTGGAACAGAATAGAGAACCCAGAAGTGGACCCTGAACTTTATGGGCAACTAATATTCGATAAAGGAGGAAAGACTATCCATTGGAAGAAAGACAGTCTCTTCAATAAATGGTGCTGGGAAAATTGGACATCCACATGCAGAAGAATGAAACTAGACCACTCTCTTTCACCATACACAAAGATAAACTCAAAATGGATGAAAGATCTAAATGTGAGACAAGATTCCATCAAAATCCGAGAGAAGAACACAGGCAACACCCTTTTTGAACTCGGCCATAGTAACTTCTTGCAAGATACATCCACGAAGGCAAAAGAAACAAAAGCAAAAATGAACTATTGGGACTTCATTCAATAAGTTTTTATCATAAAAAATAAAGTAAAATAAAATAAAATAAAATAAAATAAAATAAAAATTAAAAAAAAAAAAAGGGATCCCTGGGTGGCGCAGCGGTTTAGCGCCTGCCTTTGGCCCAGGGCACGATCCTGGAGACCCGGGATGGAATCCCATGTCGGGCTTCCGGTGCATGGAGCCTGCTTCTCCCTCTGCCTGTGTCTCTGCCTCTCTCTCTCTCTCTCACTGTGTGCCTATCATAAATAAATAAAAAAAAAATTAAAAAAAAATTTTAAAAATAAGTTTTTATTGAACACCTACTCTGTACCAGGCACTATTCTAGTCCCAGAAGAGAAAGAAAAACAACCATCACAGTAAAAAGGTACCACTTCCTATCCTCATAGAACTTATATATGAGAAGAGAGAGAAAAAAAACAACATAATTAAACAAATATATGTGTGAGTGTGTGTGTATGAGAAAATACAGGTAAGAAGATGAATGCTAGAGTAGAATGATTGTTATTTTTGGTAGAAAGGTCAGAAAAGGCCTCTTTAAAAAGGGATTCTTATTTAAGTAAAGACTTGAAATAGTTTCACCTATGCCACTATATATTTTGCATTTCAGTCTCTTGTGTTTTATCCCTGTTAAAGCTACTTATTAAAATAATTCTTTTCTTTTTGTCTGTTTTTCCTACTAGATTGTAAATTTAATGAGGATACAATCATTCATCTTATTCACTTTACATTTGCAACATGTTACATAGTACCTGATGCATAAAAGTGTTCAATATATATTCATCCAATGAGTATGTGAAGTTGTTTATTATTACTGATCCAAAAATTAGAAATCAGAGTTATTCTCAAATGCAACCTATTATACAGGAATGAAATAAAATGCTGTGTGTGAAAACACATTGTATGATGACAAAAGCTTAGAAGAATAAGGTGAATTATAATGAACAATAGTTCTGTCTCATACTTTTAGGATAGAGATGGGGCATAAATAGAAGAGAAATACCTTGGTTACCATCTTAGCAGTGCTGTGCATTCCATCATATTGCAACAATAATAAAAACAGAGCCATATTCCACCTCTGAGCCTCTGATCTCTGTATCTCCCCTACCCCCACCCATTCCAAACATAAAAGAAAGAAAAAGAGTACCTGCCAAATCTTTCAGATCTATCTCAACTTTCCCCAGTAATGCCTAAGTTATGAGAAGATGAAGTATGGACAGTGATTCATTAAGATCATTTTGGGTGAGTGGATGGGAATGAAACCAATCAAATTGTTCATTTTTGAATAGTCAACAGATTGAATGATAAAATTTTCCACTTTTGTGGAAAATTACCCCTAGATCTGGCAAGAAGCATCTTTTCTCTGGGATCTGTAATTCTGAAAACTCCACTGTGCTCTCTTAGCTGAGCTATTCATCATGGCCCTCCAGTCCTGGGGCCAAAAAAATTTGTTTATGCAGAGACCATACCATTCCCTTCTAGACCATGCTTTAGGTACTGCAACCTCAGAATTCTTTGTCCAGACACTTTCTGGGCCTGTGCAGGGCCTTTACCATGTCCTACTTCCAAAGAGCAGTTTGCAAAGTTGATGTGCCTATCTATACTCAAGGAACCATGACCAAAGACTGGCTATTGTAGAGAGAGTGCAGAACTCCACAGCTGGTGTGTCCACATGCATGTTCTTGAGGTCCCTTGTAACATAAGATGGAGCTCAGAATGGGAAGAGGACAGAGAGATGCAGGCTGCAGGGTAGGGCTTGGGTGGAAAAAGACTGACTCTCTCAAAACTGCCATATTTGGCTTAGAACTCTAAGGCACCCAGGAACTCTCCATTTGAATCTAGCCTTTTCATCTGAGAAGTGTGATATTGGCAGAGGTGGGAGATTGTAGGCCAAGATTGCTTGTCTTGTATTGAATGCCTTGAAGCTCATAGTATACAAGTGGCTCCCTGGGTCTTGCAAATGTTGGGGTCAGGCTGTTTACTCCCCAACCTCAGACCATAAGTCTAATTCCTTCTCTTTTTTCAAATTTGTCATAGACTAAAAGGAGAAACTTTGTGTTGTCTGGTAATAACTCAGTCTAATGGTGTTATATACAGAATGTTTGTGTCCCTTTCAAATTCACACTTTGAATTCCTTTTTCCCAATGTGATGGTATTAGAAGGTGGGACTTTTGGGAAGTCATTAGGTCATGAGGGTAGAGCTCTCATGAATACATTGCTATCCTTACAAGAAGAGATGGAAGAGAAATGATTCTCTCTCCTCCATGTAAGGATATAGCCCGAAGGTGGCCATCTGCAAATCAGGACGAAGGCCCTCATGAGGCACCAAATGACAAGTACCTTGATTTTGCACTTCCCAGCCTCCAAAAACTACAGAAATAAATGTTTGTTCTTTAAAGCCATCCAGTCTATAATGTTCTGTTAGAGCAGCCTAAACTGTCGAAGATAGAGAGACATAGCTTAGGAGAAAAACAAAACCATGAAGCCCATTCAAAATTTGGAAACTAAGAAGGTAGCCATATCTTTGTACATACTGGCCTACGGCTAAAGAGTACCAGCCGTAACAAGGCTCCTGAGAGTGTCACACCCGGTGCTGGGAGAGATGTGTGGGATGTGCCTAATGGAGGTATCATTTCTTATAAACACCTGCGCCTCTCTGAGATCTGTATTACAGGCCCTTTTCCTAGACTCCATCATTCTTCCCTGGGGGAGAGACTTGGGAATTAGGAAATATCCAACTAACATCCTAGTGTTATTTTAAGGAAGGCCAAGAAGACAAATTAGGATTGTCTAGGCCAAGAAGTCAAGGGAAGTACAGTATCCTGTAAATTATTCTAATGGATGTATTCAGAGAGAATAGTTATGAATTCATTTAGATTACTGAGGAAAAATGATCTAGCAAATTGAATTCCAGGTGGGGTGGAAAGGTTCACAGTTTGGTCAGTGCTCTGCTAGAGACTTGAGACATGTGTAATACTGTTTTATTTCATGTTCTTTGATAACTAAGGGTATTAAACTTTGCATAATCTTACTGACCATACATATTTTCCCTTTCATAAACTGTCCAATTTTTTGCCTATTGCTATTGCTTGCTAGTTTTGAGTATTTACTTGAAAAAGCCTTTTTGTAATTAAAAAAATATTTATTTATTTATTATTTATTTATTTATTATTATTATTTTTTAGTAGGCTCTATATCCAATGTGGGGCTGAACTCACAACCCCAAGATCAAGGGTCACATACTGTATTGACTGAGCCAGGCAGGCATCCTTGTTTATCTTTTCATTTTATATATTTTTTTAATAGAAGAGGTTTTACATTTTGTCAAATTATAATATAAATTTTAGGGGATTGTGATTTATCTTGTACAAAGTCTGCTCATTAATTGCAACAAAAATAATCCTTAGCAATATTTGGTCTTTTAGCCAAGAGTGATCTATATAGCTATATTTCTTTCTTTTTTAAAAAATTAAACTTTTAGGGGCACCTGGGTGGCTCAGTGAGTAAGATCCTGGGGTCCTGGGATTGAGTCCCACATCAGGCTTCCTGTAGGGAGCTTGCTTCTTCCTTTACCTATGCCTCTCATGAATAAATAAATAAAATCTTTTTAAAAATTAAACTTTTGAGATAATTATAGATACACATTCAGTTGGTAAGAAATAATACAGAGAAATCCTACACACCATCTACCCAGTTTTTGCCAATGGTAACATCTTGCAAAGCTACAGTAAGATACCGCAAACAAGATATTGACATTGACACAGTCAAAATGCAGAACATTTCCATCACCAGAGACCTCCTGCAGGCTGCCCTTTTATATCCACAACTCCTCTCTACCACTCATACCCTTCCCACCGCTGGTAACCACTAATCTATTGTTCATTTTTACAATTTTGTCATTTCAAGAATGTTATATTAATGGACTTATATAGTATGGAATCTTTTGGGACTGGCTTTTCTCATGCAGCATACATTTTGAAGATTTATTCAAGTTGTCCTGTGTATTAATAGTTTGGTCTTAAAAAAAGCCAACTTTCTAGGTATGCAGTCATACATTTTACTTGTATGTCTTTTTGTTTCCTTTCTTGCCTCATTGCACTGGGTAGAACCTCAGCTCTATGTTGAATAAGAGTGGTGAGAATTGTCATCTTTGCTTTTTTCCTAAGCTTAGGAGGGCTTCATCAGTAAGGGTCAGTAAGGATGTTTTTTGTACATACTTCTGATCAAATTCAGGAAGTTTGCCTCTATTCCTATTTTTCCTGAGAGTTTTTATTATGAATGAGTATTGAATTTTGTCAAAATTTGTCAAATGCTTTTTCTGCATTAGGGTGAATATGTGATATTTTTTCTTTAGCTATTAATATTGCATATCACCTTCATTCTTTTTTTTATATCAAATCATTCTAAAATTGCTGGAATAAGACTTACTTGCACATGGTGTATAATTCTTATTTATTGCTGAATTTGATATGCTAATATTTTATTAAAGATTTTTTGTGTCTATATTCATAAAAGATATTGGTGTGCAGTTTTCTTTTTTATATACTGTTATTTTCCCCAAGTATATTTGTAATTTTTATTTTGTCTTTTAATTTTATTTTCTAATATATAGAGGTTTAATAATTTTGTGTTTTGTTTTTTGTCTAAATTTTCCAATTCATGTGTATAGAGTTATTCATAGTATTCCCTTATTATCTTTTTGATATCTGCAGTATTAGTAGTGATAACCCCCATTTCATTTTTGGTATTGGTAAGTCTTTCTTTTTTCTTTGACAGCCTTGTTCGAAGTTTGTCAATTTATTGATATTTTCAAAGAACCATCCTTTGTTTCATTCAGTGTTGTTTTTCTGGTTTCAATTTCATTGGCACCTGCTCTTATCTTCTTTCTTTGGTTTTAATTTCCCTTCTTTTTGGTTCTTGAGGTGGAAGTTTACTGATATGAGACTGATATTACTGATATGAGACTTTTCCTCTTTTCTAGTGTATGCATTTGGGCTATAAATTTCCCTGTTGATCTTGCTTTAGTTGTGTCTTGCAAATTTTGATATGTTGTATTTTCATTTTCATTCAATTCAATGTATTTTTTATATTTCTTCTGAGACTCCCTCTTTGGCCGATGGGTCATATAAACACCTGTTCAGTTTTCAAGTATTTGGAGATATCCTGTGACTGATTTCTCGTTTGGTTCTGTGGTAGTTGGAGAACACATTTGTAGCATTTCAATTCTAAGTTTGTTGAGGTTTGTTTTATGTTCCAGGGTCTATTTTGCTATATATTCTATAAGTACTTGAGAAGAATGTTCATTTTGATGTTTTTGGGGGCAATGTTCTATAAGTATCAAATATCAGTGCTCTATAAATATCCTATTGTCTCATGTAAAAAACCATATTCTTACTGGTTTTTCTGTCCTCTATCATTTGTTGAGTGATGATGATGAATTCTACAACTATAATGAGTGGATTTGTCCATTTCTCCTTTCAGATCTATCAGTTTTGCTTCACATATGTTCCAACTGTGCTTGCTGCAAATTCATGATTGCTGTCTTCTGGATGGATTGACAGTATCACCATTTTATGATGTTTATCTCTGTCTCTGGTAATTGTCCTTATTCTGAAAGTTTACTTTAATATTAACATAGTCATTCCTGCTTTTTAAAAATTGTTTTCATGATATATTTTTTCTTTCTTTTTGCTTTGAACCTGACTCTATCATTATCTTTGGAATGAGTTTCTTGTATCTTGAAATGAGTTTCATGTCACATCTTTTAATTCACTTTGCCAATCTTTGTCTTTCAGTGGTTGGTTTAGTTACTACATTATATGTGTATAATTAATCATAGTCTACTGGTGTGTCATTTTACCCATTGTCTCATTTTCTTTTACCTTCTCTCATTTTTAATATGATTGTCTTAAATATTCCCTCTAAATACACTTAGAACCACATCAGTGTTATCATTTTTGCTTTAAACATTAGTTATAATTTAGAAAACTCAAGAGGAGAAGTTAAATTTGTTGTATTTACTCAGATTTTTCAAACCATGCTCTCTCTTCTTTACTGAAATTCCAAGATTCCTTCCATTATCATTCCTTTGTGTCCAGAGAAGTTCTTATAGCCATTCTTTAAGCATAGGTACACTGGTGGATAATTCTTAATTTTATTTCATCCTTGAATATCTTGATGTTCACTTTATTCCTAAAGGATATTTTTCCTGGATGTAGGATTCTGTATTGACAGTTGGTTTCTTTCAGCACCTAAAACATATGTTGCTACTTCCTTGTGGTTCCAATTGTTTCTGATGAGAAATATGCTATCATTCAAATTGGTTTCCCTCTATACATAGCATATATTTTTCTCTGACTGCTTTCCGTATTCCTTTTCTTTAGTGTTCAGAAGTTTAATTATGCTGCATCTTGATGAGACTTTCTTTGGTTTATCCTATTTGGGATTCATCAAATTCCTTGAATCTGTGGGTTTATGTCACTTGCAACATGTGAGGAGTTTCAGCCATTATTTCTTTGATACTTTCTCAACTCCTCCCTACATACACTCTTTCCCTTCTCTTTCCAGCAATCCAATGGCACAAATATTAGATATTTTATTTTAATTCCATGACTGTTCAGCTTTTCCAGTCTATTTTCACTCTGTTGTTTAGACTGGGTAATTTCTATTGTTCTATCTTCCTATCCTCTCATTTTTTCTCTGTCCTGCTGATGAGCCCATCCACTAAATTTTGCATTTCAGTTATAGTAATTTCCAGTTCTAAATTTTCTATTTGGTTCTTCTATATAACTTCTGTTTTTTTTTTTTCTCAAGACTTTGTATTTTTTTATTTGTCTGAAGCGTCATCAGAATTGCATTGTAATCTTGGCTTCTTTAAAATCTTTGTCAGATAATTCTAAGATGTTTGACATCTCAGTGTTGATGTCTAATGATTGTCTTTTTTCATTTGTTTTGAGATATTTCTCAATCATGTTATGACTTGTTATTTTTTATTTAATCCAGGACATTTGGATTAAATGAGACTAGTTTTATTTAAGCCTCTATTTTATCTGGCTTTGTGTAATATCTCTCTGGCAGTGGGAAGTAAGACATTACCTTCTTAGTGTCAGGTGAAAATATAAGTCCAGATTCCCCACTCAGCCTTGTTTGCATGGAAGGTAGCAGAAACCTTGTTATTTTTGGGCAAACCTCAAGTCCAGTTCTTCCCCTTGTGTCCTACTGGCAGCATGGTAAATGTGGCCTCATTGCTAAGTGTAATGATAAATGTTAACTCTTCAGTAAACTTCTTCTAACAGCACTCCCTAGGAGGGGGAAAGAATGCTTCATCAATCCTGAGGAGGTGTTGAAGTCCAGACTTTCCAGGTGGTCTCCCATAACACTGAAGTTAAGGCTTCTTTAATTCTCTGTAGGAATGAAAGTAACAAAGGTCATACTTCCTTCTTTGACACTACTTCTGTAAGGGTGTTGTGGCACTTTGTTGCAACTTCTTGGAGTAGAAGTCTAGACTTTCTACTTGCTCTTTACTATATAAATGGGGCCCATGCTTTTGTGTTTGGCCAAAGTAGATTATTTAAAAGTATTCTCTTTCTAGGCTGCCCCATTCTGTTTCTTTGGCTACAGATAGTAGACTTTTTGTGGATAGTTGTGTTTTTTTTTTTTTTTTTTTTGGTCTGTGCAGTTTGCACTCCCAGGTTGCCAGCTTCTTTAGCACCAAAAAGTGGGTTATAAGAGATAACAAACAAAAAAACCCACCACCAACATACACTCCTACTAATAAAACTCATCTCATTCCTCAGGTGCTAATATTCTCCAGCCTGTCTGCCTTCTTTCTATTTTTCAGTCTTTCTATGCTTGTTTTGTATATAGTGTCCAGGAATTTTAGTTGTAATTAGAAGGAAGGACAAGAAAAAGCACATCTACTTCATACACCCTGAAGTGGAAGTCTCTAAATCTTCTTTTATTTCTTTTAGCTGTAGGTATTTTATTTTCATTTTACTGGTGACACATGGTTCTTGTTATGTTCATTCTTAAGTTTATAAACAGTTATGCATAGAGTTACTATTTCTAAGTTGAGTCTCTCTAGGTTCTAGACACTTGAATCCTCTACCAGTTCTTAATTTCTCTGAAATTTTAGGGAGAGTTCCATGAAGCACATATATGTTTGAAAAATATTCCAGAAAGAATAGCATTTTATTATTAAATAGGGTGTTGATTCTACAACCCTATACAATTGGTGTTCTGGTGAATTGAGCTTGAGTGTATGTGATGGTAAAATAGTGGTTGCCTAATCCTGACCTCATTAAGCATGAAGTTAGAGCACAGAACCTGGAATCAAAAACCTGGCTTCTCCACTATTCTCCACAAGTTACTGAATGTTTCAGTGCCTCAGTTTATTCACCTATGAAATGCAGATAAATAAGTACTACCTGAAGTGAAGTCTGCTGTTATTCAAGCTGTTTTTCTCAATAGGCAAGATGTCAGTTTTCTCTGGTTGCTTCTCAGATTATTTTCTCTGCCTTTAGTTTTCTGGAGTTTAATTATGATATATCTTGATATGGATTTCTCTGGTTTATCTTGCTCAGAGTTCCTCCAGCTTCTTGACTCCATAGATTTAGTCTATAGTAGGTCTAAGTGCATTAATATGCATATAGTATTTGTAATAGTATGTACCTCAAAGGAGCCATGTAAATGTTAGCCATTTGTATTGTTAGTGTCCCTTTTCCTCAAGGCAAAATGAAGAAAATGTAATGAATTATGGACTTCAGTTAATAATAATGTATCAGTATTAGCTCATTAACTGTAACTAATATAACATACCAAAGTAAAATGTCAGTAATAGACAAACTTGGCTGTGGCATATATGAGAACTCTCTGCATTATCCTTGCATTTTTTTTCCTGTAAATCTAAAGTTGTTCTAAAACAATGAATTTACTTTAGAAAGTGCCTGTGGGAAATGAGTGAATGGAAGGAACAATAAAGAAAAAGAAACAAGGAATGAGATTTTAAAAAATCGTTTAACAAAAAGAGCTTTATGGAAAATAGTATATTTGGGTAGCCTTAAAACATAAGCTGTAATAATTTATTCTTTTCTTTTCTCTTGGAAAAAAAATAGATGCAAATAGAGGGCAAAAAAATTAAGACATTTTGTAACTAAGCTATCATGTGGCCAATAGCATTGATTTTAGTTAATAGCTTATAATCACAATAATCAGGCCAGGGCCAGTGAGCCAAGATATTGGAACTATTTTTCTAATAGAATAATTGCCTTCATTCAGTCCAGGAAAATATTTGTAGGGGAGGTGTGTGGTTAGAGTAGTAAATAAATCCACTGAAATTACTCATTGTTTTATACACTTATGGCCAAAGGAGTACACAAATAACTAGCTCATATGAGAAAAACAAACCAACAAAAGGAGGATATAAACTATTTTTCACAATTGTGTTGATTTGATTATTGAGAGGTGTATTCAAATTCATTTTGCTATAGTCATTATAAAGCAAAGCATTTGTCATTCTAATTGCTAATAGCTTTCCATAATGCGGTTAAATGATAATTAACTTTTTATATTTGCAAATCTTGCTCAGTAATCTGATAAAGATAAACCTATTTTGCATTCTTTAAAAAAATTTTCAAAGCATTTTTACGTGTTTAATAATTTATTTTTTGCCAATTGAAATAAAAGTTTGTTTTTTCTTGAACACCAATAAAAATTAATTTAATATTAAAAAAAGTTTGAAAAAAAATAAATAAAAAAAAATTAAAAAAGTTTGTTTTTCCTCCTTATAATTTCATATATTTATTATCAAAATTACAAAACATAAAGAAAAAGAAAAAAGCTACCCATGGTCCTATCATGTTAACTTTTTCAATGTATTTCCTGTTGAGCTTTTTATTTTTGAATTATAATTTGTGTTCTACTTGACAGTTTACCATAAGCCTTTTTCATGCTATTAAAATTTTTTTAATAATCACTATTTAAGTATTGTGACTTCACTTTGCCTTGAGGAAAAGGGACACTATATTATGATTTATTAATTTATTAACCTATTGGATATTTAGGGTTTCTCTGAGTGATAGTTTAGTCACCTATATTTGTTCCAATTTCAGAAGAAAAGCAATAACTCACTGACACTTTGTGTCTCTTTAGGTGATGTGACTGTAGCAGTCTTATATTTGAAACCCAGGAAAGAAACACTGGAGTCCAAACAAATACATAAGTCTGAAATATAGAAGTACTTTTTAAAAAATTTGCATTTGAATATAGTTGACACTCAATGTTACATTATTTTCAAGGGTACAGCATTGTGATTTAACTTCTCTATACATTAGCCGTGCTCACCACATTAGCTGCCATCTGCACCATACAATGCTATTGCAATATCATTGACTATATCCTCTCTATGCTGTGCCTTTTATTCCTATGATTTATTCATTCCATGCCTGGAATCCCAGATCTATCACTGCACTTCACCCATTTTGCCCATTCTCACATTCCCTTCTCTCAAAAGGTAATTTTGTCCCAAAAAGCAACCACCAGTTTGTTCTCTGTATTTATAGGTCTGATTCTGTAAAGGTATTTTTTTTAACTGCCACAGTCATTCTGAATTTCATTCATCTCTCTTAACATCCCAAAGATGAAGCACAGGTCTTTTTCCCTATTTAACAAAGTAGCAAACACACTGCTTCCTGGTGTCCAAGACCATTGTTTATAAATCTAGACTTCTAACTTTAGCTTCATTCTCTCACAGGGTACCATTCTCTCTCTCTCTCTCTCTCTCTCTCACAAGATTATTTATTTATTTATTTATTTATTTATTTATTTATTTATGACACACACAGAGAGAGGCAGAGACACAGGCAGAGAGAGAGAAGCAGGCTCCATGCAAGGAGCCGGATGTGGGACTCAATCCCGGAACTCCAGGATCACACCCTGGACAGGCGCTAAACTGCTAAGCCACCCAGGCTCCCACAGGGTACCGTTCTCATTGGGAGAGCAGTGTTCTGAATAATCTCTTAGCCATGTTCACATGGCACTTTACATTGAGCTTGAAACTGAGTCAATGATAATGTCTGGTGGGGCAAAAGCAGGCATGGTAAGAAATCCCAAACCAGTCAGTTTCTTAGGAAGCTGGGAGACAATAGATTCTCCTTAATTTTTCAACCTTAACATCCAATACATTGCCCTGCAATATGATGGGAGTCTTTTCACATAGTCCTACAAGTCCTACAAGATCTCTATGCCACTTAGGTGAACACTTGTAACTCTTGATGTTCTGTCAAGTATTATAATGTCATGCTGGGTTTGGATACAAACGCCATTCCTCAGGCCACCAAATGTACATCCAATGCATTGAATTGGGGCTCCTTGGCTGGCTCAGGTGGTAGAGCATGTGACTTTTCATTTTGGGGTTGTAAGTTCAAGCCCCATGTTGGGCATAGAGTTTAGTTTAAAAAAATAAATTAAAATAATTTATTGTTTGTATGAAACACAGAGTGATGGACCTCAGCAACTAAAGTGATTACATATTTCTCACATTCACCAGTCTAATGACATTGAAAATACCATCACAAACCAACACATGTTTAAACAGAACTTGAGGTTCTCCTAGGGCAGCCATCATGATGGTTCTTCCAAAAGTGTTCGTGTTCCTCATCTGGCTGAGCCAAATCCATTGTTTATTTGTTTGTTTGTTTTTATATAATCTCAGGGAAGAAAATGTTCTCTCATTTTCCATTTAAAATGCATAAAATGTCAACTTCTACAGCATGAAAATGCCTTTTGACTTAACAATGTTGACCTTTTTTTTAAACTAAAAATCGTTCTGCAATTCATAAAAGGATATCTATGGATTATATTCATTCATTCACAGAGTAGTGATTAGGAACCTAGTGTGTACTGGGTGGTATTCTAAGTGCTATAAACAAGGCAGAGAAAAATCACTGCAGTCATGAAGAGTATCTTTTTCAGAGCCCAGAATTGATGAACCACTGTCTTCTGAGATAAAGTTGGTAATGCCAGGAAGAAAACTATTGTTGGAGAAAGACACTGGAAATTCTTTTTACATTTTCCCTCTGAGTTCGACTCTACTTACTTAGAGTGACCAGACACTGAGACACCACAGGAGAGCATCAAAATCTTCCAAAATGAGAAAGGGAGGATATGAGACAGAGTTCACTGATGCAGGGATCAGTGAGCAAGTTTCAAATTTTGTGTATGTTGGGAGCTGGGAAGGTTATGGGTCACAAAGAGAAAGGAAATTGTTTAAAAACAAACAAGCAAATAAGTCAAGACTGGTTTGGTTACACTTTATAAAAAACACTACCAAGTATGAAAGAGAAAAACAAAGTCTTAATTTTCACTAAAATCTAGATATAAACTAGAGTTTTAAATCAGAACAAGAACCAAGTAATGTCAGAGTAGAAGCAGAAGTCAAAATGCTGGGTTTTATGGCTCGTTTGAAACTATGAGGTTGCTCAGGCTTTTTTAATTTTGTTTTTATTTTAATTTCTTTTGGTGTTGAGGGGGCACTAGTAACCAACACTTTAGAAACTACAAAAGGGTTAGTGGGATTGAGGAAGGTTTATGGACAACTAAAGATCCAAATAGAACTATCACTAATTTAGAGGGTTAGTCCTATGCTTCCTATTGCACTTTAAAGATTAGAAAAAGACTAGAGCCACAGCTTTGGAATTACTCTGGATCTTGTCTGCATAGGAATAGGAAAGTCACTGGGAGGTGGCCAAATACTGTATGGGAATTCAGAAGAGAACTTTGAAGAAAAGAAAATAGATTAATTTTGTCCAAGGAAGACAGACAAATAAGAGGAGGGGAAAAAAAGAGAACTAGAGCATAGTATAGAGATAGAATATATTAATCTGCACTCTTTGAAAAATGAGTCTCTCATCATATCCTTGAAGATAATATTTTGACAATTTACCATGTTTGTGTTGAAAGAAGACAAAGAAAAGGACAGGTTCTAAAAAAGAGATTTGATAAAAAGTTGGGAAAACATGGAGCTTTATAAACTCTCATGTCATTAAATATTAGGGTTTTGTTGAAATTTAAAAAAAATGAATTGTGAGCCTGGTTAAATGAAAGGAAATAAAATAAAGAATGGCTCCCTATTTGATCGCAAGGTTGCCTATGGACTTTTGCCAAACTACATACATGCATTACCAAAAAGATGCCCTTCTACCAGACTACTCAAAGCATCTTTGTTGAATTGTGCTCTTCACATGGTTTGGCTTTTTCTTTCTATTCTTTCTATTTTAACACATCAAGAACTATTTTTCTTATATGCCAAAGATTTTTTTCCCTTTTAGATGAAGGCAACACTGATCAATTTCCCTTAAAATTTGAAATGAAATACTGTAAGTCATGAAGATCATCTCTCTGAGTTATATCAATTGTCAGTTGTGATGATCTATATACTCATCCTGAAGTGTGAAGGAGTTTTCTGGAAAAGTCTAAGCCTCTAAAACATTGAGTTGAACAAAAATCTCGGATTTCCTTCATAAGGAGGCAGCATTTCAATGGTGATCTCAAGCTGAGAAAGATAGGAATTGTTGCTTGGCTCATCAGGATCACAAATAATAGCTGGGCACGAAAAGCGATATAGTCACTAGATATAATCTGAAACAAGAGTTTTATCCTGCATGCTTACAGCCTCACTGTGACCTAAATTACACACATATGTACACACACATACAATTTCCAATGACATCAGTCAAAACTTCCTGTGAGCAACTGGGAAAGAGACTTGGCCTAGAATTCCAAGAAACCCAACCTAAGGTTTTAAACCATACTCATTCCCAGTGCTTTCCAATCGATTCAATTTCCAACAAAATTATCACTGTCCCTGGTTTCAATAGCAAACAGAAGGAAGAATTGAATTGGGAAGGAGAAAGATTTTGTTGAAAACAAATGACATGATTTTGTGAGAACATTTCATAAGGGCCCCCAAAAGATAGAATCCAAAGGTGCTATTCTCAAGGTCTGTCAGGTTACCTGGGCACAGATGTTCCATGCAGCTAAAGTAGTGGGTGAAAATGATCAGGGGTGGGGGATGGGAACGAAGGAACACTAATGCCTCCTCTTTGCTTCAGTCTCATTTTCTTCCCTGAAACCAAAGCTTGATTTGCTTTTTGGCTCAAGGAGCAGAAGAGGACAGAGGAAGTCACAGTGCATTTCCATTTCTTGTCCAGTTTCCAGTCCCATGTCAGTAGAGTTGAACCTTGGATGGCCTAGCAACATCCCCGTGGAGGTCTCCTTGGCAGAGAGGGAAGATACTTGTGTTGGAGGACAGCCTTCTGTAGCTTTCAGCCCACAAACTGTCCATCCCCTCTGACCCCTGTCAGTACTACAATGGGAAGAACAAGATAAAGAAAACTCCTTTTCTCATCAAAAAGACAAGAATTTTGTATATAGCAGTCACTAGACAGTGCCTCCTTGGCTAAGGAACTTGTCTGCCAAAAAAAAAAAAAAAAAAAAAGGCAAAAAACAAAACAAAAAACAAATAAAAGCAGCCCTGTGACTTGAACAGTGGGTGGTCTAAGTCCACATACATAGCGGCTTCTCCATGACTGACAAATGTCACAATTAGTGGATTAGTGGGTCAGTCATATGAAAATACCCCTTAAAGATAAATGGTTTAGAGTTAACATTACTGACACACCAGAAGGCTTATCTCTATTAGATTTTGGATTGCATTAAAATGCAAAATTATTTAATTGCCAAAATTTATCTACTTTTTCAAAATAGGGTTCTGAATCAAGGTGCTGAAGAGAATTGCCTGTGATACAGGGAGTTATTTTTAAGAATAATCAAGAAAAGAATTCAGATCTTCTGCTGGTTATTTCAAGCTTAATGGTTCACCTTTGGTAGACACAGTGCTTGCATTAGATTATACACAAGTTGGCATGAAGTCCAGAAAGCTTTGAACAGATTGTTCTGAAGCCATATATGTTCTCAAGTAAGAATCAGGGGGATGTCTTTTGCTAACAAGTAAGAGAAATGGGAGAGGAAATAAGTTCCTCAAGATTCTAGAGAAATCTATGGATATACTCAGGCCTTCCACCACATTTCAAGCAACCTCATCTGAAGATTCTATTTCTTACTGAGTTAGCCTTGAAGTCTTATCTGGAATAAAACCTGAGAAAACTCAACATTCTGGAGAACTCTGGGGCTTGCAAAGAATATCCACAGTGTGTGGAAGCTCTGCTTTCCAACTGAACCTCCTGGAATTCTGCGACTTATTTTAAAATAAAGCAGAAAGTGTAGACACAGTCTGTCTCTCTCTCTTTTTCTCTCACTCTTTTATAAACATCTAAGCAATATAGAAATAAAACAAGGGAGGAGAAACTACAATAAATCTTGAAAATGAAATACTTAAATCTCAATGCAATGGAAATGTTCAGAATAAAAGACACATAGAATATAGTTCAAATGGAACCTGGAACGAGTAATGCATAAGGTTAAAGACATACATACATATGTACATACATACATACGTACCTATATACATACAGATAAATGAGACAGCACCACTTAGTGGTTACAGTTTAAGATTCTGGAGTCAGACAGATATGACTTTGAATCCCAGTTCTATTATTCATCAGATGTGTAGCCTTAGGAACATTACTTAAAACTCTTTCACCCAAGTTTTTAAAATTTATTAAAGAGAATAACAAACCAATCTCATAGATGCTCATGAAGCTTTTCAATAAAATGATGCATGTACATAACTAGGTTTGAAGCCTGGCACAGGTTAAATGCTCCAAAAGTTGGTAAGAGTTATTTTGAAGTAAAGTAGTCAGATTCTAAAGGAAAGTGAAAAGAAAAGGCGATTTATTTGGTGGACAGTAGCAGGAAGCAATTTATATATAATAAGAAATAGTATGGAAAAATGCCAAAAGGTATGGTGACCACATTACCTGAAAAAGCAAATTAGTACACATGACTGGAGAGCAGGAGAGATTATTGCTGCTAGTGTCATCATAGAAATCTGGGAAAGATCATCACTGAGTGAAAGCATAAATTATATTGACAAAAGAGTAAACTTTTCACTGAAAGCTATAAGAAATTAACATCTTTTCACAGGTTCTATTTTTGGGTTACCACCAAATCTAAGCTACTTAAAGCTTCATAAATTTACTTGGCTCTTTTTTCTTCTCTTTGCATTTCTTGATGCACAGATTCTGATCATTTGACTAACTGTTAACATTCCATCAAAAGTACTTAAATGAAGAGATTAAAAACCAATTTTGATTTGCTAGGTGAGTATAATGGCTACCAGGAGATAGAATAGAGAATCACCGCAATCTCTCCATCAGAAAATACACTCTAACAGCAGAAAATTTTGATTTTAGATTTTCGTGATGACCTTAGACGCTATGCCTACAACTTGGTTCTGCCCCAAATGAGTATGCCTGATTTCATGAAGTGAAGACTTTCAGGGATTATAAAGCATAAGCATTGTGCTAGGTGGAAAGGGAAGGTAATAAATATGGTGCTGGGGGACAATAAACTAAAGTAAAAAAAATGTTAGATATAAAATAAGTACAAATAGAGCTGTGAAGATTGAGTAGGGAAAAAAGTCATCACTGAGGAGTGACTTATAGCTATGACCTAAATGGTCTAGTTGGAGCTCCTTCCAAGATTGGAAGAAATAATGTTCTAGGCAGACGGTATTAAGGCTCTGGGCAGCAACCAGCTCTGTGTGCTGGAAAAAACAAAAGAAGAAGTATGTCCAGGGCATAAGGAAATGAATTAAAAATAAAATTATTTATAAGGTAAGGCTATGTAATAGTTAATATTATTTAAGCAGAATGAATTAGTGTACTATTATTGCAGTCTGCTATAAACTGATGTATAATTTGACATGGTATCAGAGCATAATTCAGGGAATTTATAATAGTAATCTTCCTATTCCATCCCTTCAATCCTTTGTGTGGTTGTTATCATATACTTTCCTACTGCACATTTATACATATCAATATTTTTTCTTCAAAGATTAATCGTATTTCAAATAATTCAGAAACAGTAGAGAAGAAAAAAAGAAAATATCGTATAGTTACCTAAATATTTACTAATTCCTGAATCCTTTCTTCTTATGGATCCAAATTTCTAACATATAATTTTTCATTAGCCTGAAGAACTTCACTTAGCACCTATTGTAGTACAGCATGCTGATAAAAATTTTCAGCAAGCTAGGAAAAGAAGAGAACATCCTCAAACAGATAAACACATCCAAAAACAGTGCTACAGGTCACATCATATGTGATGGTGAAAAACCAAATGCTTTATCTATATGGCTGGGTGCAAGGCATGGATGTTCACTCTTACCTCTTCTGCTCAACTGCAAATTTTAACCAGTACAGTTAGGCAAGGGGAAAAAAAAAGACATCCTGACTAGAAAATATAAAGTTGTCTTGATTCATAGACAATATAGTCATCTATGTGGAAAAACTAAGGAATCTACATAAAAGATGTGAAAAGTAATAAATGAGTTTAGTAACTAGAAAGATACAATGAACAAATACATAATCAAAACTTGAAATTCAAAAAAACTATTACAATAGCATTAAAACAAGGAATACTTAGGCACAATCTAACAAAACATTACAAGATTTGTTTGCTGAAAATTGCAAAACATGATGGGAAAAATTAATGTCCCAAATATAAGGTTATATTGATGATCATGAATCATTAAAGATCTGTACAATTTGAAATCTGTACATAAGTTTACCTTGAAAAAAAATTTTAAAGAAGAAAGATGCAATAAAAATGTTTTTAGTCAAACAAAAATGAGGTAATTCATTACTAGCAGATGAACACTAATGGAAATACCCAAGGTCATTTTTCAGGCAGAATTAACAGGTGTTGATGAGGATGTGAGCTCATAAGCTGCAGGCAACAATGTACATTGGTACAATCTTTACAAACTGTTAGGTCTTATCTGTAAAACCAATGACCCAGCAATTCCACATCTCTCTCTACCTAGGACTACACATTTGTAATGGATTTTGCAATAGAGGATATTCCATGTGCATCTGCAGTTCCCATAGAAGATTTTAGAACGAGGTCAGAATATAAGAAGTAAAATCTCCATTTAGATGGTGAGACTGATAGATGCTATCCTATGATGGAATCTGGGCTCCTGAGCACAGCTGAGAATCAGGGAAGGTGCCCAGGAAGGAGGTGGTGTAAAGGGAGAGCTATAGACCTCCACCAGCACTATGTGACCTTGTATGCTTGTCCTAACTACCCCTGTGGCTCTGTTAACATCCACACAGTCACAGCCCTGGACTTGCCCAGTAACTTACTGACACCTGACAATCCAAGGCTAGGGAAATATCTCCTGATTATCACACTAATTCATTTTAATTAAAACTAAATTTGTTCTCTGATAAACCAAAAATCCACCACATTGTTTACCAATGGCACCCTTCTACATTCAATTTTTTTTAACTCAAATCCTTGTCTTTTCTTTCCAAAGCATTAAATCAGCATTTACTATGATCCTAACACTTTCCTGGCACAGCAGGCTGAACACAAGGTTATGGCAGCAGCAAAGGCAAAGGGAATGAGTTGAATGAGAAAACAACATACTGTTTGGGAAATTAAATGTAATCCAGTCTCACCGGACTTTAGCAAGAAATGAGCTGGGTGAGGGATGAAGCTAGAAAGGTCGACTATGCCCAGATTTGAAGGATTTCGCACATATGCTTGGATTTTCAACTTTTTCTAAAGCAGTTATCATGGGTTTTTACTACTTCACTCATACTTATAAAGATTGTAGATTCCAATTATTTTTCCTTTTTTTTCTTAGTTAAGATATTTTGAAAGGCTAATGCTCTCCAGAAGTTCAGAATTGTCTCTCCATATATATATTCACATGAGGAATATAAAACTATATTTTGGAAAACAATGTGAGATTTCTTCTATTTAATCTGTGCTTGACAGAAGAAAGGATCTGGTTTCCTCTCATTGAACCTGGGTCTCATACCGTAAGCACTGATCCAATTACTACCAATACCATTCTTCACAGACTTCAATATCTTTAAAAACTCTATCAAGGGATGCCTTAATGAAAGAAGGAATTAAGTCTATCTAAAAAGTGAAAAGAAAGCATTTCATTTAATTTCTCTTCTGACTGTGTCATTCACTCTTTTACTGGTTCTTCAAGTTTAAGATCTCTGTTACATTGACCATTCTCTGTTCTTCCAATCTGTCTATGACCTTTGGTTTCTATTTCTTTTGCAATCTAGATAAGACCTATGGATAATCACTTCAAACTCTTCCTGTGTATCCTTTAGTTTTTTGTTTTTTTTTTTACCTCTTTGTATTTCTGCTTAGTAAATTCCAAATAAGTATCTTCAGATCCAGAAGGTGAGAGAAAAGAAGTGAGGAATATGGAAAAACAATTAGATAGGGATGAGACTAGAAGTAGGAAGTCCACCACAATGCCTACCTGTAATCTAGGCAAGAAATGAGAAGAGCCTGATCTATGGCAGGGGGACATAAAACACCAGGATCGGATTCTAGGGACACTAGCAAGGTGGAATTAGAAAACTTTGTTTCTTGCTTTTTCAGCTGCATATTTCAGTTATGTTGACTAAGATTGGTGACAGAGAAAGAGTAGACTTTAGTAAAGAGGATCGAATCCACTGTAGCTAAGAATTTGAAATCCTTGTAAGGCCTCCAAATAGATCTTTTCAGGAGTTTGGGAGAGATGCTGCAGGATGCATAGGTGACCTATGGGAGTCATCAGCATGCAGGCGGTAATTGGAGCCACGGGGTTTAATTAACCTATAAAAGGAAAATATGTTGAGAAAGAATAGGAGGGACTCAAGGACGAGAACAGAAGAGTCCATTAAGGAGAGGTATCAAGAAGCCAAGGGTAAAAAGGAAATCACAAAACTAAGTAATGAGCAGAACCAAATACTACAGAGAGTTCAAGAAATATAAGCATAGAAAATGTCTTTGGATTTAACAATAAAGACTCATTATTGACTCAGTCAAAATATGAGATCATATTTAAGGATGGAAGCCATGCTCGGAATACTTTGAGAAGTGCATATGATGTGATAAAATAGAGATCGCAATTCAGGAACCCTGGCTGTAAAGGGAAAGAGAACAAGAGGAGCACAATGCATGGATGAAGCAGTATTCTAAAGGTGATAACAATCTAAGCATGCTTGGAAGTTGATGGGAAAGAACTGGAAGATAAGGAGAGATGGAAGATTTAGGAGAAGTTGGGAAACAGAAGGAGCAAGGACTATGAGGGGTGGAGGGGACAGGAGCTGGGGCATGGGCAGGAAGATTAATTTAAGACTAAATAAGATTTCCCTGTTTTAATTTAAAAGGTAAGGATTAAGGGTGAAAATGGTCTGGATAAGGAGCAAGAAGTAGTTAGAATTTCTTCCTAGTGGCACCTAGCATTTTTTTAAAAATTTAATTAACATACAGTGTATTATTAGTTTCAGAGGTAGAGTTTAGTGATTCATCAGTTGCATATAACACCCAATGCTCATTATATCAAGTGCCCTCAATTCCTGCCAGCCAGGTACCCTACCCCTCTATTCACCTCCCGTCCAGCAACCCTCAGTTTGTTTCCTATAGTTAAGAGTCCCTTGGGGTTGGTCTCCCTCTCTGATACGATCTGATTTTATTCTTCCCTGCCTTTTCCTATGATCTGGTCTTGTTTCCGAACTTCTACATATGAATGAAATTATACAATAATTGTCTTTCTCTGACTTATTTCACTTAGCATAATATGCTCTAGTTCCATCCACATTGCAAATGGTAAGATTTTATTTTATTTTTTTTTGATGGGTGAATAATATTCTATTGTGTATATATACCACATCTTCTCTATCCATTTGGTGCCTGCAGCACAATGTTTATAGCAGCAATGTACATAATAACAAAAATATGGAAAAAGCCCACATGTCCTTTGACAGATGAATGGATAAAGATGTGGCACCTATTTCTATTATCAGTTATTTTAAGGAAGTGAAGGGAGAAAGTCAATGTCAAGAGCTGAAAGAGACGAGGGCAGAGGAGAAGGAAAATGAAGATGAGGATCCACCCAAGATTGGTGACTATAGATGTGTTATTTCAGATTGTTAACCCTGCTTTCTTAACAGAATCACCTGGGAAACTTTAAAAATACTTATTCCCAATCTTTCATCCAAGGAATACTGATTTTTTTCTGGGCAGAAGCATTTTTGAAAACTCCCTAGGTGATTCTAGTGTACAGCCACAGTTCAGAAAGTACTACTCTGATCCCTTTGGTTTTGTGAGTTTGCAGCAGCAGGGTTCAATAGTCCAGGTATAAGGCAGTGAAAGCAGGTGGTCAAATTGATCAGAGTTGCAGTTCCATTGGACAGATTCAGAGGAAGGACAAGGGAAAGATATTGAAATGGGGGTGGTCTGTAGAATCTAAGATGAGACAAGAAATGGAGACATGAGGTAATAAAAAAACTATGAGAAAATAGAGTAGCCACAGATTGGTGAATGAGTAAGAAGGAAAGAGTAAGAGGGTGATTAATCTGGACACGATGAAGAAAGGAGCATCCCCTTTCAATTTTCTGATGATGTAAAGCTACTCCTTGGGTAATATGCTCTTAAAATACTTTTTATTTATCATTTTTTAGAGAGAGAGAATGAGAGAAAGAGAGAGAGAGAGAGAGGTGGGCGGATGGGCACAAGGAGAGGGAGAGAGAAACTCTCAAGCAGGCTCCATGCTCATCACAGAGTCCAACTTGGGGCTCAATCTCATGACCCTGGGATCATGATCTTGCTGAAATAAAGAGTCAGATGCTTAACTGACTGAGCCACCCAGGCACCCTGAAAATACTTTTTAAAACATTTTGGTGCAAAACTATAAAAAATAGAAAATAAAGTTTATAAAGAAGTGGCAATGAGGTCAATGCTTAACGTATGGAGGAGCAGAATATGTAGATACTGGGGAAGAAGTTTTCAGTAAAAATACATCTATAACTATTTATATAAAGTTTTTATTTTTCATGTATCAGTATAAGTTTATTAGTAATTGAGAATATTTAGCAACTAAGGAAGTGATTGGAATCTTCAATTTTAGTGTGTATTAGGGAATAGTATGATTTTGAGATAATTTCTCCTCTAGAAGTAGGGACAAGAATAATGCTTTTCTCTAAAGAAGGGATGTGATTAGTAAAATGTAGGGACCCTTGCCATATTGTTATTAGAATCACCTTAAGTAATGTGTGTATAGTGTAAGGTTTTAAGCAATAGAGGCCCAAGAATGAGATGAATTATCGATAAACAGGCACAAACAGACCTTGAAACAAAATCCATTTATATTTCTGTAAGAGTATAGGACAAAAATGTGAATTATTCTTAACAGTAAGATGGGGAAGGCAGCAGAAGCCTTTAGATCCTGCAGCAACACAAGTGACAAAGTCTTGATAACAGCCCAAGAGAAGAGAAAGAAAAAGGAGTTCTAAGAATGCTCACAGTATTTCACAAGGAGTCCTAGAAAAAAGATTGAGTGTTTTTCATTGGAATTTTTCCCCATTGTTCTCTCTCATTAAAACTGGCCCTGTTTTGTCTCCCTCTGATACTGTTTGAATTGTAGATTCTGATGTCCTTTGAACTTTGTTCTTTGATAAAAGTTGGGCAAAAAACACATGCCACACACAACTGTGGACCTGAGATGTGAGACTCGTGATAGTTCTGGAGAGAGCTTCCTGCCCTATGCCAAAAAAGGAAGACAACTGTTCAAACTGACCAGGAGGCAAAATATTTCCATGGTTAGTCATTAACATTTACTAAGAGGCATCAATGAACTGCAAGCTTCTTAGATTCAAGGAATATTTCAAAAGATCCTGTTTCCCATTCCCATCAGGCTGACAGAGCTGAAGGACGCAGCTCCCAGGATTGGTCCCCATCAGGACACTTCACCAATATGGTTTCTGGAAAAAAGGCAGTTTTTCTGTATGCTTGTCCTCAAATGATAGGGCTTCTGAGGAGGCTAAAAGTAAACATATGACAAATTAGGGAGAATATGGTAGAGTTTTGTTTTCTTCACTCTAGATTTCCCCCATGACTTTTTCTTCCTTTTGCAAACGTCAGACTATAAATCTAGGCACTTATGATTCAGAGTTCTTTTTGATTTGAACACTTTTATAAAGGGGAAAGTTTTAAATAATTGTGTTCCTTTTTTCTTCCCAACAGGCTGTGTCTCTGAGTCTGAGTAAATTTTTGGTGCCTCTCCATTAGAACTAGCTGGCTTGTATTGCATTCATGTTACTGAGATCACTCTTCTTTCATAACTCAAATACATAAAAACTAAAATATGGCTCAAGGGGTTTCAACTGAACCCCATATAATTGAAGGGAATTTTTGAACACAGCATGTAAAGTCTATCCTGTTCTTAGGGTTCTGATGTGACAGCAAAGCATATTCAAGAAGAATAATGCTCCTCACTTCTAATGTGAAACAACCCAGGGAGCTGATCCATTGAGCTCCATTTGAGAGGAAGACAAAGGTTGGGATCCTGACTAATGCACCTTATGCATCCTCTGACCCAGGAAGTGAAGTAATGATGAGGTGACACCTAATAATAGGAAGGCAGGGAGTGAAATCTTCTTCATGACTAGGTCTCCAGGGAGAAGTGGAGAGAACTCTCCCTTCTTTTGTTTTGTCAAACATGCTGAGAGAAGGTAGATTGGATTGATTGAATGTTAATATACCTGAAAGACAAACACAAAAGTAAGAGAGTGGTATGTTTAGTTTCTACATAGCTACCAGAAACATTTTTCAGTATCTTCCCACCCCTAACTCAACAAAGAAGGACAGATGTGCACCTATGTTTAATATCAGTTAGATATCAACACAATTAATCTAGTAATTGGTAAGTTTCCTAACTTTGCCAGAGAAAAATGGTTTTAATAATGAACCCAACCAGGCCAGTCAAAATTTGCTATATTTTGAATGTCTACATCATTCATGGACTTTTACCTTCATAGAAAGTTCTCAAATCATGTGGAAATAAGGACATAAACCACACAACTGTTTGTATTATTCATAGAGTTAGCCATGCTTTTCTCTCTGTGTAGCTGTTTTGATGGCAAGCACCAAATGATACTGTATATTATTTAAAAGTAAGGACAACTTCACATCTATTAGGGTAGCTAAAACGAAAAATAGTGACAGTACCAAATGCTAGCAAAGGTGCAGAGAAAGTGGATCTCATACATTCTTGGTGAGAATGTGAAATTGTACAGCCAATTCTGGAAAGTAGTTTGAGTTTCTTGAAAAATTAAACATACATGAACGATATGATTCAGCAATCACAAATACTCCTGGGTATTTACCTCAGAGAAATAAAAACTACATCCACACGAGGACTTATTCATAAATGTTCATAGCAGCTTTAAAGGTAATGGTGAAAAACTGCAAACAACCTAGATGTCCTTCCATGTAACAATGGTTAAGCAAGCTGTGGCATAGTCATAACATGGACTACTATTCAGCAATTAAAAGGTCTGAACTACTAACACACACCAGGGAATTGTGCTACATGAAAGAAAGCCAGTCTCAAAAGGTCATATACTATACGATTCCATTTATATAATAGTTTTAAAATGATAAAATTACAGAGATGGAGAACAGATCAGTGATTGCCAGGGGTTAGGGAAGGGTGGATGTGATTATAAAAGAGTAACGTGAGGGAGACTTTTTTTAATGATGAAACAGTTCGCTGTTGTCGTGGTGGTGGTTACATGAATCTACACATGTGACCAAACGTAAAGATCTGTACACACACATGCATACACACAAAATACAGGAAAAACTGGTGATACCTGAATAAGGTAAGTGAATTGCAACAGTGTCATTTTCCTAGTTTTGATACGGAGCTCTAGTTAATGTAAGATAATACCATTGGGGGAAATTGGGTGAAAAGTACATAGTACCTCTTTAATATTTTCGCAGCCTTCTGTGGATCTATAGTCCCTTTAAAATAAAAAGTTAAGAAAAAAATGGAGTATAATAAGAAAATGGGGCCACCTTTTGAAAAACTGTCTGAAAAATGTGACCAAACTTTTTTGTGGAGATAACAAAGCCAAAGTGACAACTTAGAGATCTCTATGGCTATAAAAATGGAAATTATTCCCAAACATAAACTGATCCCTTTGTATGAATACTCTATTTTTATGTTTCTGGAAACTGACTCAATGTGTTTATTGACACTTTCTTCTAACTGTGAAATGTCTGTTTTTCCTAATGAAAAGTGTTCCAGAAAACCAAGCAATGACATATATTTCTGTACAGCTTCAGAATGCTATTCTATTGTTTGCTTTGTACCCTTGCCACATCTACTTTCTGAAGACATGCATCAGTTGATAATAGCCACTGGGGGTCAGACTTCCACATGGCCCTTACCAAACATATGATTTCATACCCAGTGCAACGGCAGAAGCCCAGACCTACAGATTAACAGAACTCAAACCTTCCTTCCTACTTGTAAGCCCACCAGAGCAGACAGAGATATATAGGCTCATGGTAATTACCCAATTCAGAATGCAAACATATTCAGGGATGGGATTGTGGAAGAGATAACAGAGTAGTTTTATATAAATCTTGATTAAATACATCACAGTTAAGGAGGAATTCAGCAGCAGGCTAGTGTTTTCTTTAACCTTTGGAGATAAAAGCTTCCTTTCTACAATCTAGGCAAGTGGAACTCCTCACTTTAGAAGCCCTACACTGGCCCCTGCCTAGCCATGCCCTTCAACATGGCACAAGAATCTCAATTCTTTTCCAAAGGACTGATGAAATCCTAAATTTCCTCCCATTAGCTAGTTATTACAGAGTGTAATTTTGGACAATAATGAGCTGAAGATAGTTCTGAAAGAGGCCTTAACAAAGAGAAGATATTTGTTTCCTAGGGCTATGGACAAGGAGCAAAGTTTAAAAGGGGGACTACTATGAATCACAAAAGATAAAAGAAGAGAAATAAACTAAGATCAGAGTTGTCAGATTCTAGAAATTGGTTTGAATTCTTTGAGTTCGAACAACATATTGCTGAATCTAATTGCCAGGACATGACACAAAAATACCAATGGTTGAGCTTCTGCATTGCAATATGGTGATGACAGGGACAGGCTCCAAACACTGAACCATGTACACTGATCCAGAAAAGATGTTGGTAATCACCAGTTTGCTAGCACTGCCTCCAGTCGGTTCTCCTCCAAAAGATGGAAGTGGATGAGTCACAAGGGGACTCCTGTGTTGCTGCCTTTACAAAACCAATTACTCCAAGGTCAACACAGAGAGGAAAGTGACTGTACCTTCCTAGGGACTAGCGAAGGTATTCTGAAGTGGTCAATGTCATAAATCAGGCATTACTTGATCTAGGGGTTCTTCAATGACTGCATCTTTCTTCTCTTCCTATATTTCTAAGTGATATCCAGACTTTGGGACATACATGTCACTGAAATGGTCCCAGAGACTGTTGGCACCTGTTCTCACACTCTGAGAGTCTAGTTTAGCTTTTACCATGGGATTTCCAAGATTCCTTAGTGTCTCCTTTGCAAACTTACATATTCTTGCTTTTCAAGGTGAGTTGTGATGTCATCATTTAGGATTGAAGAACACTAAGCAATCTAGCGCAGATTAAAAGAATTTTCCTGAGTGGCACAATACACAGCTGGGATCAAGTGGCAATAAATACGGTGGTGCACTAAGTGAAACAGTAACAATTAAACCTGTCAACTTTAACTGAGGTTGAGAAAACAAAAGATGTTCCAGTTTACAGTGGCCCCATGCCAGGAGACTGGCTGAGACTGGAGAAAAATCAGACTGCAGACTGAAGAAGGCTATCTTCTAAGAAGAATGTGCTAATGAAAATTTTCAGGAACAGCAGCTTTCTCAGAGTCTCTTCCAGAACGTTAATCAGCCAGGACCTCAAAGTACTGGTCAGTAAGTATTCTCTGGCAGGTGCAAGAAAGAAGAACACACAAAATCTCCCCTGAGCAAATTTAGACGGAATAAAATCTGATGTTATATGCTAGCTGTTAGCTTTTTTCAATAACTATAAATTAACTTGCATTGATGAAAGATTGAAATATCACCTAGACCTTTGAGGATATAAGTATAGTTTATGGGGGAGGCAGGGGCAAAAAAGGAAGAATAATGCTGCCTGGAGAATAAACTTGAGGTTTTCTGGCCTACGACAAGATTAAATAAACGTTCTTTGCTGTTGGCAAAAAAGTTAATTTTAAGTCTCAGCTTCTATGAGTTGATATCAATCTCCTCTTTTGATCAAAATCCAGGCTCTAAATATTCTTTTGAGGAGTCGGGTAAAGATTGTTATTCTTAATAAGCTTTTTAGCTAGCTATGACTCCAAAAGTTCTGAGCTGTATAATCAAGTATGATGGAGTCAAGCTCACATGTAGCCATAAGAGTAGAAAGCCACTTTGTCAAAATCTACTGTATCTGAACCCAAACATGGAGTTATAAGGCTGAAATGCTCATTTTTATAGTCCCTTGTGTTCAGACAGGAAAATAACCTCAGTTTCTGACATAAAATCTCCTATCCTACATTAACAGATATTCAATATTTTTGAGGGCACCAAGGGTTGGTGGGTTATGGCAAAGCCATGCGACATAATGGATCCAAACAGGGGCTTTGCTTCCCCAAAGATCTGAGTGCTGTTCACTTAACTTTATGCACAGGCTACTCAAATTTCTGAAGCACAGTTCCAAATTTGTAAGTGGAAAGACTCACACGTATTCTATAGAGTTGACATGAAAATTGAGGAAAATCTAAGAGCTTGCACATAGTGGGTTTCTGTGGATGGTAGCTATGATTCCCTGAATATGTTGAATGGATACCCTTGAAAAGTGATCAGGCTTGAAATTATTGTGGGGAAGCCTCAAGTCATAAACTGAATTTGCTGCCTTTACCTTTACATTACATTTCTAAAATGTCAGAAGTCCTTTCTCTCTCTTTTTTCTTGATAAAGTTTTCACTGGACTCTCTAAGCCAGAGTATGAGTTTCCTTTCAAGAAGTGCTGTTTTCTCTTCATGCAATGACAGAAGCGTCAGGAAGCAGGCAGCAAACTGAAGTCACTAGAGATTTCTTTGATGCTAAGGGCTTGCAGTACACGCTTGTCTCTGCTGTGGTTGGTTTTCTTGTTATCTGCCTCTTCTGAGCGTGACTCTTCTCTCCTCCTCCTTCCCATCATGGAAACTAATGTGACCTTGAAACGTTTTTGTGCCATTTCTCTTCTGGTGCTATGTCATGCAGTCTCTGTGGAGAATTAGAGGTAACTTTAATTCATCTTTCATTCCTCACTTTTTGTCCTCCAAACTTGATAACTGTTTCCTTCCTAGGAAAGATAAAATTCCAGAGCCTCTCCTCCTGTTGAACTCCATTCTCCTTTCACTTCTGAGCAGTGAACCACCTCATAATTATTATTCTTCACATGAAACTCTCCCATTAGACTTCCTGTTCTTTTATTTGTTCTTGTGGATAAGAGGATGAAATGTGAGCTGGAAGATAATATTATAAAGTCCATTTTCATCTAAACGAACTAGGCACCAAATTAAGGCTTCAGGGTCAGGCTGGGGAGGGCATGGTGGGGGGAAGGATATATACACACACAGACACACATATATATACATACATGGGGAAGAGAGAGAGAGAGAGAGAGAGAGAGAGAGAGAGAGAGGTGTTTAGTAGGGGCTTGTAGGGCTCTGGCTATAATCTTGTTTGGTGTAGAGTAGTTGAGTGAACACAGAGATATTGAACTTTGTGATGAACCAAAGCATGGAGAGATAATTAAAGTAAAAATTGAAAGAAGAAAAAGGAAAATTATTCTAGCATATTAGAGTTATGGACTAATGCCAAGAGAACAGAATTTAATAGGAATGAATTCAAATCTGTACATTTGATATTTAAAAGCAATGCACTATAGTATGAGACATCTTTTAAAAAACATCTTTTAAAAACCCCACAGTGATGGGGATATATCAAACAAACACTGGAGTTATCTAAAAGCTCCCAATGTCAAAACTGGAACAATATGAGTACCATGATAAATAAATAGTGTCAGATTATAGCCCAAACATAAAATAAATATCCATGAGTCCATACTAATATAAATAAGTGATTAAATAAATTAATAACTTTGAGGGAAGAGAAAACTCCTATATAGAAGAATTCCAAAGAACTAGTGCAGATACTCTATTCTCATGGTGGAGCAGAACTCATAACTCCTTACATGTAAGCTCTGCATAGTGCCTTCCTTCAGAAGAGTATGGTATGGAAAGGAAGAAACAAAGGTAACTTTGTAGAGGAGAAACCTGATCAGTCAGGTAACCAAGGTCAGCTTCAATAGTGATAAGTCATGTCGATAGTATGTTACTCTTGATATGTATGATGAAGATGACAATTTACCTCTAAGGTCTTTGTCCCCAAAACACATAACCCCAGTCTAATCATGAGAACATCCGATAAATCCTAATGAAGGGGCAGTCTACAAAACACCTAATCAGAATTCTGCAACACTCTCAAGCGCATCAAAAACAAGGAAGATCTAAGAAACTGTCCCAGGCAAGAGGAGTCTAAGGAGACAGGATAATTAAATGTGAGGTAGTATCTTGGATGGGAACCCTCAACAGAAAATGGGCATTAGGTAAAAATGAGGGAAATTTGACTTCATTTTTAAAATATTTTATTTAAATTCAACTGGTCAACATATAGTATAACACTCCGTGTTTATCCCATCAAGTGCCCTCCTTAGTTCAAGTATAGATTTTACTTAGTAACGGTGTACCAATATTAATTCACTAGTTGTGACAAGTGTACTATACTAACAAAAGAACTCTTCTTAATGTGAGTGCAATTTTTCTATACTGTTCTAAAATAAAAGGTTTATTTCACAAAAAGTAGTTGAAAGGTGAGAGATAAATTAGATCTTATCTTGAAGCAGCACATGTGAAAAATATTTGGGAATGTTAACCAAAGTAAAGTTTAATAGCTAACAAAGTAGCAGAATTTTGCTCTGCAGTGTGGACAAGGTGAAGTGCTGTTGTACTGCACCTGGGTGCAGATGGAGTAAACGGTGGACCAGCAAGATGTGAGGAAAGAGAGTTGCTAATGAGTAGCAGTAGCTCAAGTAGAAGAGGGAGAAAACATAGCGCTTCATATTCTAGAGGCTTGGGCTAGAATCTTTGATTAAACTAATAGACACAGGCGCCTGGGTGGCTCAGTCGTTGAGCATCTGCCTTGGCTCAGGACACGATCGTGGGGTCCTGGGATGGAGTTGCACATCCAGCTCCCCGCAGGGAGCCTGCTTCTCCCTCTGCCCAGGTATCTGCCTGTTTCTCTGTGTCTCTCATGCATAAAATGAATAAAATCTAAAAAAAATAAATAAATAAAATAAAGCAAGGGGTGCCTGGGTTGCTCAGCGGTTGAGCGCCTGCCTTCCGCTCAGGACGTGATCCCGGGTTGTGGGATCTGGTCCCGCATCCTGCTCCTTGCATGGAGCCTGCTTCTCCCTCTGCCTGTGTCTCTGTCTCTTTCCATGTGTTTCTCATTAATGAATAAATAAAATCTTTAAAAAAATAAAATAAAGGGAGAGACACAGATTTTACCTCAATCAACTAGCCCTGTCCACATAAGCAATGGGAGATAGAAAAAGAGGGGGTATACATACAGAAAAATCAGAGTAAATAGAATATACTGCATATGATGTTAAAAAAATCCAAATGCTACAGTTACTTGAAAAAATGTGAACATCTAAATTTATCAGTTAAAAGACAGATTAGCATAATGGATTTTTTAAAATCCAGCTACATGTTATTTATAAAAGTCATACCTGCACATTGAGAATTTAAAAATGGAACAAGTTATATCAGAGAAATACTGACAACCACAAAACAATATCAAAAGTTAGAATATCTATTAATAAAAGCCAAAACACACTCTTAAGCAAAAAACACTGTTAATTCAGTTAGTATTCAGTTTGACCAATTATAGCTTAAAAACCTTAAATAACAGTAGCTTAAAAGTAATAAAAGTATATGACTTTTATGCTCATAAAAAAAAATAGGCATTCCAGACTGGGATGACAGACTTCAGATGTTACCAACACAAATCCAGTTGAGAGCTGGGATCTCCCCGGGGAGACATATTCCCAATGATCACTTCAGATTTAGGTGTAGAGGACAAGGAAGAACTTTCCAGAAGGGGAAGGCAGAGGCCAAAGAAAAAATGCCTGGTAAGAAGTGGAATCAGGATCTAATCAAGGAATTTTCTGTACCACACAGAATAGGAGGCTTTCCCCAGCCCTGCCCAGCAGAATTTGTCTAGCCATTGACCAGTGATGACTGTGTCTCTTCTATTCTTCCATTTCAAAACAGGAATTTTTCTTGAGATCTCCCTGTTCCTGCTTCTTTGTTGTATATTGGGCATGTGTGTATGAGATACCTATTTATCCAGTTCATAAGTCATGAAAACAAAGTTACATTCAAACCTGAAGGAAAGGCTGTGAACAAACCAAGCATCTTAGATTTTGAGCTGAAGATAGTCAATGAATGGGCCTTTGGGTTGTATTTTTGGGAAGAGGGTGGTTTTCTTCTGAAGTATGAAAAAAAAAAGGAAAATATATATTTAGAGACAAAAAGGGTAGACTTCAGAGACTGTTTTTTTTTTTTTAAGATTATTTATTTGAGAGAGAGAGAGTAAGTGGGAGGAGGAGCAGAGGAAGAGAGAAGCCAAGTAGACTCCCTGCTGAGCATGGAGCATGATGCAGGGCTTGATCCCACGACCCATGAAATTATAACCTAAGCTGAAATCAAGAGCTGGATGCTCAACCCGCTGAGCCACCCAGGTGCCCCCAGAGACTGGTTATTTGTTCACCAAATCCATTGTCTCTTATTCCAGCACACAACTAAATTTCATTTCCCATTCATCCTTGTGGTTCTAGTCAAAGAATGTGAATGGAAGTGATACACACACTTCTAGGCCTGGACCACAAAACCCTCCTCTTATGTGATCTTCCATCCTATTTCACATTCAATCATCTTATTGTAGACAAGATGGGGACTTTGGAAGCCAGCTATTGAAGAAGGTGGAGCTGTAAGATGAAAGAGCCCCAGATCCCTGAATCATTATGTGGAAATGAGCTAGCCTTTTGTTTAGAGCTGCATTTTATACTTTATATAAGCCAGAAATAACCTTCCGTCCTGTTTGAGTCATTATCCACTTTTTAAGACTTTTTTTTTGAGGAGTTATAGGTTCACAGCAAAACTGTGGGAAAAGTACAGAAATTTCCCATATGTCTCTTGCCCCCACACATGTACAGCCTCCCCCTTAACACAATCCCCGACCAGAGTGCTCCGTTTTTTACATCGACGAATTTACATTGACATAATAATCACTCAAAGTCTAGCTTATACTAATGTTTACTCTTAGTGTTGTTCATTCTATATGGATTTGTACAAATGTGTAATGGCATTTATCACCATAGTATCATACAGAGTATTTTTACTGCCCTAAAATTGCTCTCCGTTCCCCCTATTATTCTCTTCCCCATACCTCAACCCCTGGCAACCACTGATTTTCTCTCTGCCTCCATTGTTTTACCTTTTCCAGAAGGTCTTATAGTTGGAAATATACAGTGTGTAGCCTTTTCAGATTGACTTTTCTAGTTAGTAATATGCATTCAAGTTTCCTCCATGTCTTTTCATGATTTAGTAGCTCATTTCTATTATATATTCTTTTATCTTAGACAGAAACTAGTATTACCTTAACTGTTACAACAAAACTAAATTATAAATTCCATGTGGGAAAGAATTATATTTTCATCTTTCTTTGACATATAGCAGTCTCTTCTAGAATCTATATAGATATCTAATAAAGTATTCCTGATGTTTACAGTAAAAATAATACTGCTTGATCTTATGAAGAGCCTAATCCTATCCTAGCTTTTATTCCCATATATTTCTCAACTAGAGTCCCCCTCTTAGCCTTGTAATCCATTTCCCAACTCAGTCTTGATGTATACTAATTTTTATCTGATATTTTTCTTTCCATAAAAACTTCCATTCCACTGTTTGGGAGAGAGAGTGGATTGTTCTTCCAATGTCTATTGTCCATTTGAAACATACTAATAGATTTTGAATTTTAGCTATGTATATGTGACCAACCAAAATAAATATTGTGTTTCCCAGCATCTCTTGTAGCTAGATAGAGACAGTTGGTTAGGTTCTTACCAGTTGGATACAGACAGAAGTTTGCCATTTCCAGGAAGTATCCTCTTTCTTGATTGCCAGAACGCGGATATAATTGCTAAAGTTCCAATGGCATCTTGGACCTTGAAGTGACCTTGGGGATGGAAGCTAAGCACGGCAGAGATACAAGAGAAAAAGAGGCAGAGTTCCTGTCACTAAGGAATAGCATATCAGCCTTGGATGACTGCCTACAATTTTCCCCCCAAGGGATATCATATTATTTATTTTCGTATAACTTAATTTATATCTAGCATCAACATTCTTCCCAGCAGCAGAAAATTTAATTAATTCAGAAAAAACTCAGTCAGAATAACACATATATTAGGCTGCTGGAAATTGTAACACAGCTCATTAAAGCTGTTTTTTTTTTCAGTCTTTTTTCTATCATTTTTAATAGTTTTATTGCCATGTCTTCTTACCCATTAATCTTTTCTTCTTCAGTATACTGTCTGCTATTAATTCTATCCAGAGTATTTATTTTATCCTAGCTATTGCATTTTTTTCATTTCTAGAAGTTTTATTTAGGTCTTTAACATTCTCCATGTCTCTACTTAATCCATTCCAGGATTCCACTACTTTCTTGAACATATAGAATATAGTTAGAACTAATTCCTCAACTAATTCTATCATTTATGTAATTATAAATCTGTTTCTATTGATACTTCTCTCATTATGGGTCATATTGTTCTGCTTTTTGTATGCTTAATAATTTTTTACTGGAGGTCAGACGTTGTGATTTTACAGTGTACTGGATATTTTATATTCCCACAAATATTTTTGAGATTCTTTTCTTTGAATATGGTTATTTGAAAATAGTTTGATTTTTTGAGGCTTGCTTTTAATATCTGTAAGGTAGAAACAGAGCAGCCTATAGTCTAGGGCTAATTCTATCCCATGACTGAGATAATGGCTTTTTGAATGTCTCATGCATTCACAGCTTTTCCTTTTTTCTGGTGTGAACACAAACTATTTCCATGTCCTGAATAAGTTCCAGAGATTCTTCCCTCTTCTCCTTCCCTCTTCTTCTTTCTTCCTCTTTGGTAACATGCATTGAGCAATACCCAGAAGATCTGAGGGGATCCTCTGCACATCTCCAGAACTTGGCCTCCTTGCACCTCTCTCCTCTGTGATATTTGGTTCTATGACTACTCCCGGGCCTAGCCTTTCTGGATTCCTAACTCTATCTTCTTAACTCAGCCAGACTTCTGGGCTCCACCTGGTTTTCCCTCCTGCACCACAGCCTGGAAACTCTATCCAGGCAGTAAACTGAGATATCTTGTTTGTTCCCCCTCTCTCAAGGATTATGGTCCTTGTGGCCTGATGTCAATGTCTTAAAGCCATTGTTTCAAATATATGTCCAATTTTTAAATTGTTTTATATAGGAAGGTAAACTTAGTTCCTTTTACTTCATTTACCTTCTTCAGAAGCAGAATATCTTATGTTCTTTTTCAATTCAGCATAATACGCACAATTCTAATTGTATACTTAACTAATATAATCCTATTTAAACACATCCACTAGATTTTAATTAGATGTCTATGATTCTAAAACTTATCCAGAAATCAATACATTAGTTGAATTTATTTTTCCTGGGTAGAGGAAAATAACATTTCTTGTGATGCTCTAAGTTTATGTAATATTCAGCTACTGAGGAAACAGATTTTATTTGAGGACTAATTAATGAAGGAGCAACTTCTCTCCCAGAGCTGTAATTGGGCTCTTCAGTAGTTAATAGGTTTCAATTAGTAAGCTGGTTCTTAGATATTGACATTAACTCTCAAACTCAAGCTATACACACACACACACACACACACACACACAAAGTGAAAAACAGAATTGTTTCTCCACGTGGATGGAGAACTTTCTAAGCATATAAACAGAGAAAGCATGCACATCACCCAGACTATTTGGTCCAAGTTTCATCTTTACCCTTCTGCAGACCCTACTCAGGATGCTGCTTCTATGTCTTTTTTAACATGTCCTACTATCACATTATTTTTATTCAGTATAGTCCATACTTCAAAGATGGTATAACAAAAGGAGCACCAAAATCAGACAGATATGGAAAGTTTGTTTTGCACTTTATTGACCATGTGGTCAATGCACATTACTTCATCACCTAATTTCATTCATTATTCATCACCTAGTCTTAGTTTATCTCATCTATAAAATAGAATATTACCTACATCACAGAGTTTTTGAAAGGACTAAACAAGATAACTTCATGCATGTAAAAGCATGCACTAAATTGTTTTATAGAATGTGTGTAAATATTGATGAATTTTCTTCTTTTATACTCAACGTTCTTTTTTTTTCTTTTTCACCCTCTGTGTTTTTGAAAAGAACCATCCAAAGAAAATAGTCAAAATAAAGACACATTAATGAGGATCATCTTTGTATTTTGAGGGGCTAAAAATAAGATGTTACTTATAAAGATGCTTTAAATGCATTTTAAACATTATCCACCTTTGATCTCAAAAGCAAATGTCACTCAAATGCAAAGAGCAGATAAAATGATCCATAGAAAATGCCAAGTCAGAAAGTAAGAAATGCAGCTTTTGAAATGAGCATGCCAACGTCCAAGAAGTCACTTCAGAAACACTGTGGTCTTTAGGAAATTTCTATTCGGGCTTGCATCTAATGCAGGAGGTAATGAGAGGTCATTTGAGTTGTCTGTTAAAGAAGCCAAGAACTTTTATTGCTATTCTCAGAGTACAGCCAAAGACTTAATCCTCATCTGTAAAATAAAGATATTTGATTAGATAACTTCCAGCTGTAAAAATTGTATGATTAGCTAATTATTCATTACAGAGGTCTAGACCTTTAAATTGATCTCACATGAACCAGTTTATGTCAATTTAAGCCTAGTGAAACCAAGCCATAAAAAAAATTTGTCTTGCATTTTATCTTAGCTTTACAAATAATGCACTATAAAATTATTAATTATAATAATTAATAATAATAATCGATAAGGATTTTTATCCTAAAGGTAATTTTAAGATAGAGGAGCCAATAGTTTCCCCAATATGAACTGTGTTTATGAGGTGTAGATAGCAGGAAGAAGTAAAAAAAAGGAAGAAAGAAGGCTCAATCTTCTTCCACTACTACTTAGCACCATCTTCTTTCTGCTGGCAAAAACAAATGTGATACTTTTTTTGTCCTTTTTGTCAAATAAGAACAAGCCCCTTATCTTTGGGCTGAATTTTTCCAGCACTGAGCATTTCCATCCAATATGTTCCATTAAGGGCAGGAGGAAGGAAGCACAGATAGAGAATCTCTCTTCCAACATCCTAACACCACTTTCAGCATTTCCTCAGTGGCATATGGGATGTGACTTTGTCTTGAATACCTCCAGTAAAAACCTACTGCCAGCCTTGGATACCTGAAAATAATAGAAGGAAAAACATTACAGAAAATGTTGTTCCAGCAGTCATTACCTTTCTTTTCTTTTCCCCTCCATTTCTTTCTATAACAAATTAGCAATGTTGCCATTTCTTCTGACTCACTAGTTCTATTTTTTATGGCACTCTATGCATGTTTTAGCACCTGCTATCACTGAAGCCATGCTACACTGAACAGCACCAGCATATTTACAAATTCTTAGAAGTCAGATGGAAACATGACCCCGATTGAAAATCTGCACAATCCTTCCCTATGGGGAAAAGCTCTCACAGTTTTATCTAAATATACAAAGACTACTCCATGACAATCAATCTAATTATGGGCACAGAAGGTAATACAAATTGTATCTATCTCACCATGACTGTTACCTTGTTAACCAACACACTCTTCAATGACAGAAAGGATCCTGCTGAAAGAAAATTGGATAAGAGGAGCCCAATGTTTCTCAAATATTTTAAGTGTGTAATTGAATGTGACCACATTAACATTACAATCAATCTTTGTATTTAAAACTACTACTTTGTGGAAATTTTTATGACAACAAATTTGCTTGTTGGGATTCACAATCAGTCAATCAATCACTAGCTTTCATTTTATCTTGAACCAAAGGATGACTGCACAGAACTGGGCTATACTCATGGGAAAGTCTGTCAGTTCAAACATGTTTCTACTGGGGACTAAAATATATGATCACATGGAAGAATGCTTAAATGTACACTTCATTCTTCCATTTAGCAAATATTTATCAAGTAACTACTACGTGACAAAATTGGTCTTACTCTGGTGGAGTATTGATCACACTCTGGTGGAAAAAAAAACAGATAAAATCTCTGCCCTCATAAAGCTCCTTTGTAGAGTCTAGTGGGACAGAAAGTATTAGATATACACAAACCCAAATAATAAAAGAATAGACTGCTGTGGAAGAGAACAAGTTTAGTTCTCTATTTGGAATTGCTTTGAGGAGAGAAGTCACATAAATTCTCTCTGAGAAAGAAGCATTTAAATCAAAACCCCAAGGAGGAGTTGGATTTAACCAAAAGAAATGTTCAAAGGAAGACATCCAGGCAGAGGAAACATCAACACCATTCAGTAGTGCTTGGAGATTCAAGTTTCACCAACAGAATCAACCATCAGGTGAGATAAGTATTGTGTTATGTTTCTAAAAATTGGAAATTTCCTGCATGACATCAGGGAGTTGGATCATCCTTGTGTATGGAATCTACAAAGAAATACTCCAGTGATTCTCTTGACTGGGATAAAATTTGACATTTATAATAGCTAAAAATAAACTCTAGCTAGTAAAACTGGACCATATAATTTCACAGAAATTAAAGCAGCAGCTTCTATTTAAGATTATATTGTCAGACATACAGGTCTTGCCAATAGAATCAGAAAATCTTAGAAAATATCCAATATCTATAGATATTTCAGACTTGTGAAAGGACATCCAGATTGACATGCTTCTTTACAATAAGACCACATTGACATTCAAAATCTCTTTTAAAAATGCTCAGAAAATCTTATAAAGAACGCACTTATAATTCAAATTCTGTGGAGTTACATCTCAAATTTCTGCAAATACATAAAGAAGTCAAAAGCTGTATTATACATAACAATAGAATACTACCTGTCCCTCACTTAAGTTTAATAATTTGTAGACATTAACTTCACTACATTTTTAGAAAAACATTTTCCAAAGGGTATTCCATAGAACACCAGATTCAAAGTATATTAATGGATGTTACTTTAAAAGTGCATAGAAATGCCAAGTTAAAGTAAAAAGGGTTGCTGCATAACTCTTTAGCTCTCCTAATATACTAATGATCACTGAAAATATCAAAAAGGGGATTCACCACGAAGTATTTGTTAGATAGATCTATCTGAGGAATGCTTTCCCATGGATTATCAATGGAAATAAGCATTCTGTGGCACATTTTTTGGAAATGCCACACTAGTGAAAAAGTTCAAGTTGAACTAGTGGAGCATATATTGGGATCATTTTATATGGGGTTTTATAAAATATTAGCACAAAAACTTGCAAGTTTCATTTTTCAAATTTAATAGTTAGAAAAAATAATTGGTACCATTAAAAACTAATAATGATTATTAATAATATCCTTGCTCCAGCCAAGTTCATGCAGACTTAAATGAGGACATATGAGGCCATTATAGAATGTCATGATGATCTGTGCTGCATCTACCTTTGATTTATAACAAAATTCAGTCTTTGTTAGAAGCTATTACACTAGGCCAATTTATTTTCTGCCACTGTAGTTACATGTCACAATGTGTAAAAGGGCACATTGACAGAGATAGCACAACCATGTTTATCAGTCTTGAGTGTGTTTTTTCCAATGTTAGTAGACAAGAACATGTCCAGAGCTTAATACCTATTCTAGAACTATCTGGCATTGATTTGTCAACCGAACTTTCTAAAATTTTTTTAAAGTTTGAAGATGCTTTTACAATGCCAAATTTTATTAGAGTCAAAACCTTTTTTTTTTTTTAAAAGGACAAGAATTGAAAAGTCAAAGAAAAATAGCCAACATTTGCAAAGCTATGTGGAATTGATGCTTTCGTATACTGTAAGAGGTGTAAATTGGTACTTTTTTTTAAATATTCATCCTGAAATTAAATTGGTACTTTTTAAGAAAAGTAATTTCAATATGCCTTAAGAAGCACTCCATTTTCATGGATATATCTTAAGAAAAAATATAAGAAAGTTTACAAATACTCATCTACAAACTGGCTTGGCACAATGCTGTTTGAAATAGAATATTGAGGACAAGCAAACATGTCTGTCTCCTTTTAAGTTTTTGTCCGGTGACCTATCTAGAAACATGCACTTACCTTTTACAGGGCTGAACAAAAATCACTACAAGATTGGAAAATTTTTTACACTGGATATAGTGCCATTGTGAAAAATTAGATTTCCATTAAAAGGAAGAGGAGGAGAAATGATGTTGAGTTAGCTGTCTGCCAGTTTCTGCCCCATCGATCAGAGAAAGTTGTATTTGTGAGCACTGGAGCTGGCTCTATGAAGATGGTATTGGAATTAGACATGTGGAGAGAAGGCAGGTATTGAAAGCTTATGGGAGTGCAGAGATGGAGAATCTCATTTTGTATTCAATGAGAAGACACAATATACATTGAAAAGAATCATTACACCAGTGGTGTGAATGGAGGTGTCATGGAAAGCAGCAGGAAAATCATAGGAAAAGTAGATTGAAGTGTCTCTGTGAGAGGTCTTGGGTACCAAGCTAAGGTTGTTGGATTTTATTCTCAAGATCCAATTGAACCAGTGAAGGGTTTTATGCAAGGAACTAATGTGTTGCATCTGTTACTTAACACAGATTAATTTGGCAGTAAGAAGAATGAATTGGAAGAAGCAGAGGGTGGAGATGGGAAGAGGAGGATATAATTTCTGAATTCAAACTGTGGCAGGAAAAATGGGTAAAGTGGATGGGAATGGGGAGGATTGATCAATTGACACCACAAAATACATATTTCATTTCAGAACTCATTCATATCATTGCAGAGTCTAAATGTCCAGATATAATCCTGTGCAATATAAACACTTTTACAATCTCAGCAACAAAGGTCTCATGCTCAGCAACAATAAATGCAACTGTGTCTCTGTAGAGGGACCAGATGTTCAGAACTTTAAAAAATATAATGGAAAACCTCTAGAAATATGAAAAACTAAAAAATACCTTGATACATCCATTGTTTAAATTTCTATACGATGAATTTTAATTTTATTCTAGACTCTATTGCACAAAACCCAAACTTAATAAGCCATATATTTGCAACTTTGAGACTAAGCTTAATGTGAAATTTGGAGAAGTTACTAAATTGTTAGAAAGCAGAAATTTCACTGTGACTTTTTTCAGTTAAGACTATTTGACATTGATTTGATTTGATTTCTAAAAAAAAAAAAAAAAAAAAAAAAGTGCGTTGAAATCCATGACAGACATGTTATTTATGGAGAGCTTAATATCATAAAGAAGCAAGAAAATCTGAGTCTGTGGAAATAATTCATTTGACCTCTACTGTTCTTCCATGTACCTCCAAAGCACTACTCCACTAATTTTTTTTTCTCTTAAATTGTGACACCTGATACTGAAATAATGTAGTCTTATAGTTCAAAACACAAAAATCAGTCAGGCACTAAGGTTATTGCAATTTTTAGCTTATTTGCTAACATTTTCCTTCTGCTCCATGTTTATTTTTTCTTCTTTTGCTGCCCCTGACTCAATTTCGAGAGATCCTGTATTTTTTTTTTCTCTTTCAAGCTTACCAACAAGGGCAAGACCTGTTCTGAAGTTCAAGAGAGGGTACTGAATGGATGTGACAATGCATTTGCTGAAAATATAAGACGTGTGCTTAAAAATGATTATTACCTGCTTTTATCAAGCTTCCAGAACTCCTAAGTTCACACCTTCAATTCCAAGTAGTTAGATAGTAAAATTGATGTGAAAGAGTGAGAAAATAGATAATTTCCTTAGAGAGAAAAATCCTTTTGCTAATAATTACATTCTCTCCACGATGCATACCTTTCTTAGCATTTCCAGCATTAATGTTGCTTCATGACATTTTAACTATGTAATAATCTCCACATTATAAGAATATGCTCAGAGTTTAAATCAATCCTTAACAATTAACAAGATTTTATTGAGCACTCACTATGTGCCTCTCACTGTGCTGGCCACAGTTAGGCCACAGAGATATTTAAGACATCTCCCTCTACTAGAGGGGATTAAGGCCTAGTTAGAGAGACTGATAAGATGAATGCTGAAAAATAAGTTGAGAACATTTACAGATGATTTGTAATGTGTTAAAGAAGAATAATGGCAATCACTACCCTTCAGTGGGTGCTTGTTGTGTCCCAGTCCTCCACTTAGGCACTTTAATGTATTGTTTGGGGTTCTAGTTCCAAGGGCCATAGGAACTCAGAGAAGGTGAGATAAGTATGGGCAAGAATGGTTTGAAAAGAGGATGAGGGAGTGAGCTGCATTTAAGAGAAAGACTTGGACCTAGAAAGGTACAGAAGATGGGGAAGGCAGTCTTGACAGGATTGTCTGAGGAGCTTCCTGATAGAACCTGGGGCTTCAGAGTACTAAGCAGCAGGGATTGCGAAATATCCCCAAGTGTTTACTCCTCTCTCTCCATGTGCTTTGTCATGTGATTTGCAGTTGGTCTTATCAAGAGATAAGGTCTACTTTCCACACTCTGAATACTTGTGACTTGCCTTGTGACTTGCCTTGTGACTTGTTTGCTCTCATTCGGACCCTTGCCTGTTGCTATGGGGACAAGCCTGTGCCAATCCCACGGATCATGAGAGACCGTGTGGAGCAGAGCTGAATCAGCCAAGCTTCAGTCATCCTACACCAGCCAGCTCCATGCTGACCTGCCAGCTGGCTGCTGGTTCAGGAGTGAGCTCAGCCACAATAGCAATGATAGCTATTGAATATAAATAAGCAATTGAACTGAGAGTAAGGCCTTAGTTAAAAAGGAAAAAGAAAAAAAAATCCCCTTTGGTATATGTTCTTTACAGGCCGGCAGAACACCAAACTCCCATTTATTTTTTCTTGCTTCACTTCTTTGTTCTTTCTCAGTTTCCTTTGCTGGTTCTTCCTCCTAATGCTGGAGTGGCCAGACCTAGTCCCGGGCCTTCCTTCCAGTAGCTTATTAGTTTCATCTGGCCACTCAGTTCTTAATTCCATGTGTGTGTCTTCAACTCCAAATGCTAGATCTTTAGCCGAGATCTGTCTCACAAAATCCTATCAATTGCCTGCTTGTCATTTCCACTCAGAAGTCTAGTGAGCATCCTAGAATCAGGATATTCAAATCTGAGTTCCTGACCTTTCCTCCCATCCCTAGTCCACCATAGCCTTTCTCACATCAGTTTGTCAAGAATGTGTTCCTTCTACCCTACAGTGCAGGGATATTTTTATCACTGAGGTTTTCCCAGCTCATAGAGCAGTGCTTGTCCAAGTAGCCCTCTGTTAAACAGATGAATATCAGTTAAATAGATGAATGCATGACGATGTGATAGATATCAATGTTTTGGAAAAGGGACAAAAAAAAAAAAAAAACAAAACCCAACCATCACAGGTATATTAGGCCTCAAGTCCTAATTGTTCTACTTGGTGGCATGATACTTTGGACAAGTTGTTTAACATGTCTGTGGTTCATTTCTCCCTCTATGAAATGGGGATAAATGACTACCTACCTCACTGGGCTGTTATAAGGGCTCAAAGAGTAAATTTATATAATTAGAGTAACACCTAGCACATTATAAATAATAAGTAGTACATTTTATTATCAACAGTACTGATCTCATAGATTTGATGTAAGCATTGAGTGAAATAATCTGTGTAAAGTTCTTAGCACAGTACTGCTCAGTTGATGTTAGTCAATGATCTAGTTTCTATGTTTACAGAATAGTTGTTTTTCTTCCCCAGAATGCTGTTGAAAATAGCATACCACATTTAGTGTACATGTGTTTTTAAAATAACTTTTCCTTTGTAGAAATCCATAATACTCCCCACCTCCACACTATTTATTGATTTAGGTAAGGTCTCCTTTTCAAGAACCTTCCTGGTTAATGGGTGTTGACCACTTTTCCTCTTTCCCTAATGTACTATCCCATGAGTATCACTTTTCTAACTAGCTACCATTAGTTTCTCTACTGAAAGGGTTGTGAGTGTTTAACTGCAGAAGTTAACACTGACCAGGAAAGACCTTGCACTTAATATGTTCTTTAAAAAGAGATTGGTAGTATTCTTTCATTATGGATTAGTCTTTTAAATCCTAGAAATTAGCTTAGATAGATAAAGGCAGAATAATTGGCATTTTCTTAGTGACTTTTACTTATTCTGTTTACTAAGCACAGTGGTTTCCAATACATATTTGCTATCAGGTCTAATCCTGAGAGGAAAGGAAGGCCCTTATTATGCTGCTAAGATTCATTACTTCAGACATTATGCTGAGAGAGAGCAGAGAAGGCACTTGGAGGGAATTGCTTTTCTATAGGTCATTGGAACATCTGATTATTGTTCTTTGTTTCATTGATCAGTATGGACTCTATCTTTGCAGATATGAACAATTACTAAATTCAGTGAAAACAAGATTAAAACCTCCACCAAGAACTAGAAAGATGATAAAAGAAGATCTCATTTTGCTATTCCTGGGAAGTTTCCCACTAACTGAATTGGTAGCTTTTCACTCATGCCCCTCCCCAAGTCTCCTGTGTGTTCTTTCTTCCCAGAAGAACTGAGTCTATGATATTTCAATTCCAGAAAATGATTTGTTATGCTAGCATGATATTTACTACCATTGCTTGATATTTAAGACACTCATTTTCCCAATCCCCTCATCAGAGTAGACAGTGCTGATAACCTTTCTAGAGGGCCTATGTCACCATACACTGAACTGAATTCACAAATATGATCTCAATTTTTAAGTCAAGGTGAATGGTAAATGTTAGAAATCCATTATGCAGATACAAGTGCTAGTTGGTTAAAAGTGTCATTACATGAACAGACCAGAATTCATCAAATTTCACTGCTGAAGGAAGTTTAAGATATCCTTCCGTCAACTCTAACACCTTTGCTAATGTCTATATTGAAACCACCACTAAAATCAGACGTGTGTGTGTGTGTGTGTGTGTGTGTGTGTGTGTTGTAGGGAATATCCCAAGAAAAAAAAGTCCAACCTCTTCATATATATGACAATTGTTAGTATATGAATGTAGACTTAAACCAGTTTCTTTTTTCAGAAATGAAAACCCAATTCTATTAAAAACAGGTACATAATTCACTGTGTGAAAAAAGCATTGAACTAATCAGAAGACTTGGGTTAACAATCTGTTTTTTTCACTTACCAGGTATGTGACCTGAGGCAAGTCACCACATCTCCCTGGGATTCATGCAAGAATAGTATCAATTAGGGTAATTGAGAATCCATCTCAGGTAAAAAAAAAAAAAAATTACCACTCTGATTTCTCTATAACACTAGGACTTTTTGGTTCCTAAACTTCTTCCAATGGCCACTGCAGGCAACTAACTTGCCTCTGCAAGAAAAGATTTTGGGGAAATTTTTGCTAGATAGATAATCAATCCTGGAATAGAAATTTAATATGTTGATATTAGGCTGTTAAGCGTAAGTTTAGATTTGCCACAATTATACTCATTCAAATGAAATACCCAGATTTTTTCTGCATTTGGCTATTAGTAGAAAGATGAAATATGGCAAGACAATTCAGATCAATGCCCTTTTCCTGAAATGGACATTGCTTGGAGTCAGTGTACATCCAACTGGAGATAAATTGCTTTCTACTGCCTCCTCTCTCATCTTTTCTGCACGATGATCGTAAATGTTCAGAATGAAAAAATAAATAAATAAATGTTCAGAATGATGACCTCAAGTTACTGCAAGATGTCCAGGCACCAAAAAAGTAAATCAAATAAACTATGCTTAAAATACTCCACCTATTAAGAAAGGGAAGTATTGAGTGTCATAACAAACATGTTCAAAGGCACGTTTTATTTTATTTTTTTAAAAAATTTTATTTATTTATTCATGACAGACACAGAGGGAGAGGCAGAGACACAAGGCAGAAGGAGAAGCAGGCTCCATGCAGGGAGCCTGACGTGGGACTCAATCCTGGGTCTCCAGGATCACACCCTGGACTGAAGGCAGCACTAAACCACCAAGCCACCCAGGCTGCCCCTAACGGCATGTTTTAAAAAAAGATTACTTACTAAAGCAATAAACCCACAAATATTTATTGAACATGAATTTTTCTAGGTATTTCAAAGTTTGAGATATGGTTTTATTCTCAACATGTTTCTTTTTTTGTAAAAAAGCAATGTCAGAGTCGGAAAGAAAACTAATTAATAATGTTTATGGTTGCTGTGGTGAACTGACACTCATCATGTGTCATAAATTACTTCTAGTGTGATTTTCTATGCTACAGAGTACAGAAGGTTAAAAACTACATTTCCTAGACTCTTTTCAAACTGGAGTGCTGCAGGCAAATTTGATTCTTACAATAAGAGGTATTACATGAGAGTTGGAAGGCAGAAGTTAGATAGTCGTCTCGTCATCACGGCCAGCTAGAAACCAGGTTGTGGAGATGGGTTTTTCTGTAGCCACCTTGCAGTGTCCAGTCACTAATTTTGTGGGTCTGGAAAGACAGTTCAGGAGGTAGCATCATCTGCCAAAAATCTGAATTCCTGTTCTACAAATGGGTAATAAGCCTCATAATTCCCTTGGTGCCCTGTGCTGTGAACAGTGCAACAGATTTTCCTCTCATGGGCCAGTGAGGAGGTCTTGTTGGAGGTTCTCCTGGATACTTAGCCTAAAGCTTATCCTGCCTACCCTTGGAAAAATTCTGTGAGCACCAAATCTCTGCTTCTAAACTCCTTTCTACTTAAAATATCTAAAATAATTCCTGCTTGCAGCTGACTGACAAATATTTGTAGACCAGTGATGCGGCAGGAGTTCAGAGAGGAGACTAAACAATGAAGATAAGATTATAAAGTAGGGTTTGATGGACTAGGCTGCATTTAAAAGGCTAGGTTAATGAAATTCTGATGATACTTCAAAATGTTTGGGTAAGATTTAAGTGTAGATTCATACATGCACATTATATATGCAGTTGATTTGGGTTTTACATCAGACCGTCGATTAGAAGACCATGGAAGAAAAGAAAAAAAAAAAAAAGACCATGGAAGATCCTGAGAGCCACTGCTTTTGGACACTTTGTTTTACTAACTTCGATTTAAAGAGATTCTTAATTTTCTAGGCTCCAATGAGATGATCTCCAAAAGAGCAGTTTCTGTTGGTTTAGCCCCAGACCTCTATAGTAAATTTTGATGATCAAAATGTGTTCCAGATAGTTTACAGATAATGTCAAGCCAGCAAAAGCCAGAAAACTATAGACTTAAGGATAAAAATTCTCCAGAGCCTGACCCCTTGTGCCAAAGTGCTATAAGTATTGAAGTTTGGTCTTGTGGCTTTAAGGCCACAAATCACAAAAGGTCAAGTTAGGAAGCTATGCTGGGGGGATTCTAGAAATTATGTTCAAATCAACAGAAACCTCCATCAGAATGGGAAGCTCCAGTGTGCTGCTTTCATCTTTTTCTGACCAAGGGGACTTTTCCCTGGCTGCTCAAATGTTCTACTTTTCTTAACTTCTCACTCCCTCCTATTTGATGAAATCAATTCATTACAGTAAATAAATGGTCAGATCTTAAGCCTTTTCTGTGACCTTCTCTGAACCTTCACCAGATCTCTGTAGTGAAAAGAAGCCCAGGTCTGGGCTGGTCTCATGCATTGGTAGCTTTTATGATTGGCAGGGGAAGGAATAAGAAGGCTCAATTCCTTGTTGTATCACCCCACCCATAGCCATACTAGATCTTCTTGGAAAAAGTCACTCAGAGCTTTTTTCCCCATTCAATACAGATTGACTTCCAGATAGTGAATGCTTTGTATTGTTATCACTTATACTCTGGACTGAATCCAAAACATAATTTTAGGTTTTTTGAGACTTAAGAGAGAGCATAAGGCACTAGATACTTACAGATTGAGAGACTGAAGGTATACCTGTAGGATGGGTGAGCATATTGAAGAGGCTGGGCTTCCTAAAACACAAAGAAACAAAAAACTTTCTAAGTTTAAGGAACTTAGATTGGCCCACTCAGCAATATGTTTTAGTATTTGTTTGCTTTGTCTTGTTTCTGATAAAAGGAATTTCCAATTATTGAAGAATAACCCATTATTTAATCTCTCCAGAAATTCAAGGAACATTCGTTTTTGTATCCTTCTTGCTATAGATCAATCTTGAGTAAATGAAATTTTGGCTATCCTAGCGAGGAGGACAATGAGAGTCTCTGTAGGAAGAGAAAATTCAAGTTTAAAAAATGGAAAAGAAGGAAAGAACAAAGGGCATCATAAAGATGAACATACAGAATGAGGCTACATAGCTAAATAAAGAAAAAGGAAAGGATTTTGAACTATATAGTCTTTCCTAATCTTAAAAAACTTATGGTAGCAAACTTGTTTTTTAAGAGTTGTATTGTTTTAAAAGAATTTTCCTACAATATTTGCTGTAATAAACTTACTGTAAGTGACAAACCGTATGTGTTTGTTGCTTAGCCACTTATAAGTCTTTCCCTATTCAAAGATTTTTATGTTAGAAATTTAGATTTCTAAAGCTAATTAGATTTGGCAGAGAGAAGGCTTATCATATTGGAAATATTAAAGGTAATGCTGATTTTTGTGTGGTGTATGGGGATTTGTTGAGGTGAAATGTAAGTACCAGGAAATCCCCAAGATCAGCACTTGCAGGGCAGAAATATTTCATGTTTGTTAAATTAAGAAATGGCATTTGACATTGGGTTCTTCCTCCTTAACTCACAAGCTGCTGAGTTAACTCAAATCTGTACTAATTGGGGGTTTTGTTTGGCTCAAAATTATAGGCTTTACAAAAAAAGGCACAAATGTCCATATATTACACGCCATTCCTAATTATAAAATACAAATGACAGTACTGAATTGGCTCAATTTCCCAATCCAGATATCACATGTGGTATTCAGTACAATAAAGACAAAATGTATTGAAGGTACTGGAAATATAAAACTCTCATTTGTCAAATGTATTTCATACATTTCATCTTTGAGTTTCATATCATAGGTTTGTATGATATGAAACAAAGCCAATTTCATATTTATTCCATGTGACTAGAATGTGACCTCTTCTGAACTTTGAAGACTTTTGGGATTTTGTGACATTGAAAAGTGTAGCATTGGCAGAGACATTTTATTCTTTTAGTACAGCTCCTTTCTAGAGAGCTTATTAAGCTCAATGAGCTTGCCTCTGCTAGAACCATGGAATAGGAACTCAGAAGAAGTCCTCTGCTTTTTGGAAAAGGCATGAAAGGGGACTTTTATCTTCCTTCTGAAGGAAGATTTAGTCACCTACACACAACACCAGATATCCTAACCCTACTTAACTGGTATCAGGAATTCTCTACTATTGTGTTGTTAAAATGGACAACATGAGGAGAACATATCAGAATCAACAGGAGGCCAATATATTTTCAGGATTCCATGTCCTGGTCTATTCTGCGTTATATGGGCTAAAATAGAGATGAGAAAGGATTTCACTAACTGACAGTTATTCACTTGGGTATCTATACCTCATCTTTCTCCAGAAAAAAATATTAAGTTGCTGTCAAGAATACAAAACACATCTAGTCCAGTCTCCTCGTTTTACACACATGAGGAAACTTGGACTTAAGAATGCTCAAATGACTAGTCCAAGGTTCCTCAGCCCCCTAGTAACAAAGACAAAACCAGATTTCACACAACCTCTGTCCTATATTCCCTGCATTTCTATCTTACATTATTTCGTTCAGTTCCCAAATTTTCTATATAAAAATGAAGCTTGAATTTTCAACTCAAGCTTTGTGTTTGACATAGTCTCAGCCTTCGCAGGGACCTTGTTCAGTTCAATTGTTTGTTTGCTTGCCTGTATCATCTTTGATTATTGGACATCTGTCCTCTACTTGAACTATTACAATGTCAGAGAATGCTTATTTTTCTGAGATAGGCCACTCCATTACTGAGCAGCGCTACTTCTGTGAAGAATTCTGTTTTATTTTGAGCAAATATGCCAACCTATAATTTCCATCATTTGGCCAATGTTTGTTTCCCGATAAAAGGAAAATGGCGCACTTCCCTACCCCAGCACAATAGAAGAGCAGATCTTCTCCCTGGAGTCTCTGTACTTGAATCTTTGAAATTTAATAAGGCATTTCCATCCCAGAGAGCATTCCAAAAGAAGTCTCAAACCTAAGACATCTCTTCTGTTCCTGTGAGATTGACAGTTGCCATGGGAATGGGGAGGGGGTGCTGTCCTCAGGCACTCCAAGATTTCATCCCAGTACGGCTCCTGCTGGGATGCAAGTGCCTGCTAAGATTTTTATAGAGGTCGATCTACAGGGCCTAACAGAGGAAGTGCTAGGTCCCTCTGCACCAGAGCAAGGGAACATGATTTATTTAGTGCTTATTGAGTGGCTCTAACATCCCTGCCTTGCCTCCCTCACAGAATAACACAGAAATTCTGATTTTATTATAACTCCAAGTCTCTTGATTTCAGTCAGAATTCTTGGGTGGATTTCAATAGTTTATAATTAAAAGAAGAGAGTAGTCCAATGAACCTTTAGCAGATCAAGTACCCATAGGTCCAAGTGGATGCATCTAAAGTGCAGGTCAGACTCCAAATTTATGTTTTTAGTTTTTCTGTGCTGTAAACAAAGCTGCTCAAACTAGCTTTAACAGGATCTTCAGTGTGACTCACTCAGTGTTGAGAATTTCAGCTGAGAATACAGTTAGTGCAGTACGCTATTCTGCAAACTAATAAGAAACCTGACTCTGTCTTTGGAGGGACACACCACCCAGAAGACAACTCAGCCATTTTGCACATAAATAGGAGACGGACAGCCTAATACAGGCAGCCAGGAGCCACCTAATGTGAAATCCAAGGCTGGATTTTGTATTGATCTTGGAGTGGGGCAGGGAAGAACATTCCTTATAGTGAAAGCCCCATCTCCAGAGACTCTGAACCACTCCAGGGAAGACTCAGACCCATCCATCACCATTATTTTGTCAGGAAATAGGAAAATTGAACCTATGTTAAGTCCTTAAATAGGTTTAGCAATATCTTTGCTAGTTTATAGGCAGAACATTAGCTTGCATCATCAAAGTCAATGTCTTGCCTAGGTATGCTTGATTATATAGATGTGGTCAGGAGATAGACCATTTCTAAGACACCTCCTCCCAAATACATTCTTATATAAAAAAGCATCATCTTCCAGAGTGGCAGTACTTGGTAGCTCTGGTAATTTCCTGGAAATTTCAGAGTGCCCGGTAAAAAGTCATTTTTCTTAAATAATAGGGATATTTGTCATTGCAGGCCAGAAATTACCTGAAAACTAATGTCACCAGCCAGTTCCTCATTGTTAGGCAGTTGCAGGATGTCTGTGATGTGTATGTCATATTATGGGTAAGGCGTTTAGAATTTATTAGGAATTGTTTAAAATCTAAAGATATATATAGTACAATGAAAAAAATTTTAAAATACAGTGAAATCTCATGATCCATTATTCAACATAAGAAATAAAAAATGTGCATAAATTTGAAGCCTGTCTATATTACCTCCAATCTCATCTCCCCAGACCACTGTAAGTAATCTCTGTCCTAAATCACATGCTTTTCATTCTCAAGTATTTCTTTGAGGAAATTAGTGTATACTATTGACTTGAAGGTTTATAAACTTTACATAGGGTTTTTCGCACATCTTTTTCTGTAATTTGCTTTTTCAACTCAACATTATGTTTGAAGTTTCATACACATTGATAAATATAGCTTCAGTCCATTCATTTTAATTTCTGATTAGTACTTCATTTATTTTTCCATTCTCCTATCAACAGACATGTAGTTGATTTTTATTTTGTTTAAAGAATGTCTGCTTTCAACTTTTTAAGATACTGTCAAATTGTTCTTTTTTTTAATTTTTTTAATTTATTTATGATAGTCACACAGAGAGAGAGAGAGAGGCAGAGACACAGGGAGAGGGAGAAGCAGGCTCCATGCACTGGAAGCCCAACGTGGGATTCGATCCCGGGTCTCCAGGATCGCGCCCTGGGCCAAAGGCAGGCGCTAAACCGCTGCGCCACCCAGGGATCCCCTCAAATTGTTCTTAAAAGTGCTTATACTGGGATGCCTGGGTGGCTCAGCGGTTGAGCATCTGTCTTTGGCTCAAGGCGTCATTCTGGAGTTCTGGGATCGAGTCCCACATTGGGCTCCCTGCATGGAGCCTGCTTCTCCCTCTGCCTGTGTCTCTGCCACTCTGTGTCTCTCATGAATAAATAAATAAAATATTTTTTAAAAAAGTTCTTATATTAATATATATTTAGATGGGAAATGTTTTAGAGTTCTTAGGTTTTATATCCTTACTAATATTTGCTATTTGTTAACCTATTAAAAATTTTATCAGTCTAATGTTACCTTACTATGGTTTTAAAACCTGTTTCTCTGATATCTAGTGAGGTTAAGCATATTATTGGTAAGGTTTACATCTTTCATACTAACTTTTCTTTCCTTATTTTATTCTCCATTTCTTACATTAAATATTGACTTCTTTTTCTCTGTTTCTTTTTTTCCTTTCACATACACCCACATCCACAATTATACACACACACACACACACACACACACACACCAATACTTTCTATTGGTATGTATGTTCTGCAAAGCAGAAAAACATAGATGTATTCTCAATTCTTAACATAAGGTCTGGTGCAAGTTAGGTGCTTCATAAACATATTCTAAATTAATGAATTTATGTTGTTTTTCAACTTCAAATTCAATGCATGCATGTCCTGATGACAGAAATTAACAACTAATTAGTCTTTCTGACTATAGTGACTTTCTGCTTACTCATCTATCCTGTACACCAGGATCTTCCTGAAATACAACATTCATTTTGCCACTTCTATGTTTAAAAATCTTCCATGGCTCCCTGTTGCTAAGCAGAACAGGGTCAAACTCTCATGTAGGCAGTTAAGGCCTTTCCTCAAATGAAGCCCCTTTGTCAACTCCATTTTATTTCTCATTATGACTCCAACCTGAGCCCTCTGCTCCAAGAAAGTTGGTCCCCTTCTTCTCATGAGACAGCTGAGTGACTATAAAGATTATCTTTAGAATCTCCAGAATTTTGTGCATGTGAAAAATGTTGTACATTTTTTATTGGCTTGTAAGAACTTTGAAGAGCAGAGTCTCTATCACCTGAAACACAGTAGAAATAACTGTTGGTTTTTAGGTGAATGGATTGTTTTCTTGGTTTCCTGAGGTGAATTGAACATATAGCATAAAACAAGAACTCAGCTCTGCTACAAAATTGATTAAATGAATGTCAAACCTATCGGGATTCACATTATAATTTCCATGATGGAAACATACTATAAGTGGGTTCCAGGCACTGTACTGGTTAATATTTCCCTGTATACAAGAAAAAATTATTGACAGGTCTCTGTCCAGAAGGGATTTAGAGCATGAAAGGGGAAAAATTAAATATTATAACATCTACCTCTACACCTGCTTCTACTTACACATCTACAGTATGTGTTCTACAAGCACAGTTGTGGAAAAACTTACTGGGCTACTTAGACACTAGCAAATGACCAGAAAACATGATCTTCAAAATGGCACCTGGAAGTCATTCTTCTACCTTACAAGGATCATCTATTTTATTTCAGAAAGTGATAAGCTCCCTAAGAAATAAGGCTCAGAAAGGACTAATGGCAAATAGCTGAGAACATTCCTTCCCTTCCTTCTTATATCAACAACCTCAGAACACTGTAAGGCAGTAAAGGTCACTGATATCAGAAAGTTTATAAAGATCTGAAGTCAGTGCAGGATCTAGAGTCCAATCTATTTTTTCTTTTCCCTTTATTTTCTATTGGCAAGTACCCAACATATCCTTTTTACACTTAAAAGCAGATGCTCTATACTGAGGGAAAGAATAATGAAATCAGCAGGTCAACAAAATCACATTTTGTTATACCCACTAACACAAAGAAGAAATGAAGGAATTACAGTACACACTCTCCCAAATATATCTAGCTTTAATGTCCTATGTCTCAATGATTCTAAAGTTAGAAGTGACTTTGGTGTACTTTGTATTTATTGGCGGACATGTTTATTGACAGATCCTGTCTTTAAGGGTTTCTGCATATGTACTTCAAATTTTGAAAGCATAAGTACAAATTATTCTCAAAATTTAGGTAGTAGCTGAAAGCACACAAAAAAATCACTTTTAGTAACCACCCTGAATACTTGGTAGAATTTCAAAGTTTCTAATAATTTCAAAGTAAAGCACTTGGGTTTTCCTGTAGCCTGTACTTAAAACCAAGAACTTCCAGCAAATGACTGTTCAGAAGGTAAAATCCAAGGGGAGAATAAACATCTCCTTACTGTAAAACTGCCTTTTCAGTTAGCTTACATTCTGTTCAAAAGTCTGAACTACTAATTGGGCTGATTATAAACCAAAATCCTGAATGTGGTTAAAATTGAAAAGACAAGGAATAGCAGGAGTGTTGGCAAGGATGTGGAGAAAAAGGAACTTCCATGCATTGTTGGTGGGAATGCAAACTAGTGTAGTCACTGTAGAAAATAGTATGGAGTTTCTTAAGAAAAATTAAAACTAGGACTACCATATGATTCAAAAATCCTACTATTGAGTATTTACTCAAAGACAACGTAAACACCAATGCAAAAAGATGTTTGCACCCCATGTTTATTGCAGCATTGTTTTTTTAACATTTTTAAAATTTATTTATTCATGAGAGAAAGGCAGAGACAGAAGCAGGCTCCATGCAGGGAGCCTGATGTGGGACTCAATCCTGAGTCTCCACCATCAAACCCTGGGCTGAAAGCAGGCTCCAAACTGCTGAGCCACCCGGATTGCCCAACATTATTTACACTAGTCAAGATATGGTAACAAACTAAGTGTCTATCAATAGGTGAAGGGATATAGAAGACACACACACACACACACACACAAATATTATGCATCCATAAAAAAAGAATGGCTCTTGCCATCTGTGACAACACAGATGACATAGAGGATATTATGCTAAGTGAAATAAGTCGGAATGAGAAAGACATATACTGTGATTTCGCTCATATGTGGAATCTAAAAAAAAAAAAGAATAAATAAATAAATAAAAAGCAGAATCAGGCCTATAAATATAGAGAACAAACATGTTTGCCAGAGGGAAGGAGGATGCAAGATAAGCAAAATGGGCAAAGGGGAGTGGGAGACACAGGCTTCCAGTCATGGAATAAATAAGATAAGGGAGTAAAAGGCACAGAATAGAGAATCTAGTCAATGGTATTGTAATAGCATTGTATGGTGATAGATGGTTGCTATACTTGTGAACATAGAGTAATGTATAGAGAAGTTGAATTACTATATTGTACATCTGAAACTAACATAGCATTGTGTGTCAACTATACTCAATTTTTTTTAATTCAAATGATTCCTCTAAACAATCCACTTCTGTAATTTCATTTCTATTTTTAAATTTTCTTTCACATATTTGGAGGGCACTTGCATTCTTGCTAATTACATATTTCAATTAATATTGTTTCTATATAAGGTATGCCTAGTTTTACTGAGTAAGAATATAATAAAATACGTGGTAAAAATGCCGAATGTCCTAGACAAATGCTGTATGGAAAGGGAAATCTTCATTGTCAGTTGTTATTGAAAATATTATTAAGTAAACTTAAAAGACCTGAGATTCTGAGGGAATGAAATAGAAAAGTAATTCATTTTGATTTATAAAGGATATAGGAATAAAGACCAGTTGTTTTCTGGAAAGCACAAGCATAGATAAGGTATAAAGTATGTGTGAAGATCATTAAGTGGTTTAAACACACAAAGGTTTACTCTTCTAAATAAAAGACGGTTGGTATGGAGACCTCAAGAAATTATCTGAAACCAAAATACCTCTTGCATCTGCTCTGCCACTGTAGGCTTCACCTATCAACTTTACACCCCAGACCTCCCAAAGGAAGAAAGAGGGAAGGGGAAGAAAGACCTACGTCTACACTAAGTTGATTCCCTTTAAAGAGACTTCTCAGCTGTCCCACACAATAATTCTGCTCTCACCTCATTGACCAGAATTCAGTGTCATAATTGCTAAAGGAGGCTGTGAGATGTAATGCTTGAGCTGAGCATGGTAGGCAGTGAAATAAAATTGGGATTTTGTTAATAAAGAAGTGGTAGACACTTGATACTGTGTAGGTGACTAACAGTCTCAGCTTTGATAATCAAAAGGGGAAATAAGCAAATGGAGCATTAGGAAGGAAGAAGCAGTGCATGAGATTGGATGATAACTTTCACAGATCACAAATTTATGTGGTATAAATTCTATGGCTGCTGGGTCATTGAGACTTGTAGGGTCATTTATAGTACTATGTTGAGTAGCTGAATATTAAGGAAAAAAATGAAAGAATTTATAATATCAGTAGTTTTCAGACTTTTTCTCAGCAAGAGGATTCTTTTTTCTCACATAATTTTATGCAAATTCCCAGATAAGAATAATGAAAAGGAGAACTTAGCAATTGAAATGAGAATCGTGAGCTGGTAGTTCCATACCTTGGTTTTCCTTATGTTCTCCAATATGACCTCTGAGATACCTAACAGCCTGAGGTATGACAGTGTGAAATCCATGGGTCTTGCTTTTTGACCTGAACATTTTAGGGTTTGATTATTAATACCAGAAAAGGGGTTCTGTAGGCCTATTGTCCATAAACCTTTGTCTCTCCCTTCTAATATCTACTAACAAAGAATTTGGAGAGAAAATTTCTATTTTATTTCTTATATGAGAAGAAAATCAGATTTTTATTTTTTTAATTTCTATTCAAAGAGAAAATAAAATAAATAGAATTCTTATTTTTAAAAATTTCTATTTGAGGAGAAAACATGGGGAGCCTTCTACTATCTGACCCCTTTTTGCATAAAACTTAAAATCTGGCCCTATTCACAGGTCTCTTTGGAATTCTTTGCAAGTATAGATGTACACATCATATATACTTTGATATTTACTAGACTAGATAAGTAGCTAAATTTGATGCATATGTTGTTAGGGTTTTTTCACCCTAATAATGTTTCCCTCCCTGAAGTGTTAACTTCTAACCACCACAAAAGCATATTCCAGATAATCTATGTCCTATAACACCTGATTTCTATACATTTCTTAGTTAATGGCTGGATTCTATCCAAAGGTGAATATTAAAAGGAGAAGTTTGACTGTATTCCATGTAGTCAATTTAATATGGTCATGGAGAACGGGAAGATGTTTTCCTACAGGAATTTTAGTGAAAGTGTTGGAGTTTAAATTTCATGTGTGGCTTTTCCTTTATGAGGATTAGCTGCTGTACAAGTCTGAAAAAAATGCTAGGGAGAAGTAAAATTATAGATAGAGATAGTGTAAAACCAAGGGTGGCTTTTGAGTCACACTTAATAGGAATATAGAACTCTTTACACTTTCCAAGTTTTCTCCATTCTATTGGGACTCTTAAACTGAAATAATAATCTCTTTTCCCCTTTAAATAATTCTTGTCCTACTTTTAAGACTACTAGGGGAATAAAATAAAACACATGCAAAACTTAACATCAGCATTACTAAAACATATGTAACAGCATGTAGAAACTCGACAGACCTTGTAAAAATCCATTTAAGACCACAGAGAAAATCATCTAAAGTACAGACCAAAATGTATTTGAATGAAAAGCATGGGTTTGGAGGGCAGGAAACTCAGAATTTACTTTTAGCTTTTTCATTGCCCAAATCTCTGTCTTCTGTGTAATCATTCTTATCTACCTGAGTTTTACCCTGGCCTTTTATATAGTTGAGTGACAGTTTTCTCTTGTGTTCCAGAGATATTGGGAATGCTATGGTCAATTCCTTAATATTCTTAGGTTAAATGAGAGCAGGTGGCTAAATAACTTCAGACATTACTGCTGTTGCAAATACTGACAAAATACAAAACAGTATGGCTCTCATAGCCTTGTGGGCCTGGCATTAGACGTAAGGTCATTTGCAAAACATACAAGTTTATGATTACCTGCTATTCTCCCTGGATCCATAGTTCTATGGCCAGATTCCTTTTGGTAGATCTAGATCATTTAATCTTCCCTTCACCCTTGACTACCAAACATTATTTCCTTCATATTTAACCAGAAGTTTAAAAACAAGAATTTCTACATGTAATGTATTTCCTTCTATTCTAAAATCTAATGGATTCCCCTTGTGAGAACTCAACGTAGTAGGAAATGAGGTGCTACAAATCAGTGGGCTTTAAGATTTCTCTCTTCAATGCTTAGGTCACTGGGGCCCTTTCTTTCTAAATACTAATAGTTCCAAGCAGCCAAAGAGTCCCTAGTCCTTGACCTTGAAATTTGGGCTTGGATCCACAATCTTCAGAACTGGGAGTCAGCCCAAGTATAGCTCTTGTCTGGCGGTAGCCCAAAAGTTTGGTTAAACTCCTAGAAACAAAATATCCATAAACAAACAAAATTAACTAATACATTACTTTCATGACATTTGAATTTAAATCAGAGTAATTACTTTTAAAAAGTCACATAAAAGTATTAAGGAATTTTTCAATTTGCAAAAAGATATTCTTTGGCAACATAATGGTTTTTAGGGACACAGTGGATTAGATCTTAAGGAAAGTTTTGCATGACCTCCTATTAAACTTGGTTCTGTAATCACTCTTGACAACTCCACTATGTAAGACTGTGGTCAGCAACAACCTCATGGGCATGCGACCTCTGCAGTCCCCCAATACCACATGTTTAGAAGAGCTCCATGCTTGGTTGATTGCTCTGGTGTAGTCTTCTTGAAATTCCCCAAACCTAGGTTTTGTAAGTAAAGTTTGATGTGAAAATGAAGCATGAACATGAGAAGAAGAGATATATACCCCCATTTTTTGTCTCTCTGTTTGTATTCAGTGTCCACCATAAACACACAATTACTAGGGACCCACAATGCATGGGAACACATTAATACTCAAAATGAGTGCAAGGTAAGCTTCTTATATCTATGACTAAATAAGCAAGCATACTGACAATCCTAAGAAGGGACATTTTTTATTAGAATCAAGCTTGCTTTGAATTCAGAAGGATAAAATGACAGGACTTAGTGTCATCCTCAAAGACTTAAGGATGCAGAGGTAGTCCTCATCACATCCCCATTGAATTCACCAGCCTGGACCTTGTGAAAACAGGACAGAACATGGCAGATTATCATGGACTACATAAACTTAACTAACTGGTAATCTCAATTACAGCCAATGCGTTGGAAGTGGGTCTTCTACTAGAACTGATTTCTGGATTTTGGCATACAGCTATTGATATAGTATATGCATTTTTTCAATGCCCATTAAAAAGCTATTTTCATTCACATAGAATAAACTACAAAATATATTCATAGTTTGTTTTAAGATTTTGCTAACTTTCCTCTCTTTGTCATAATAGAATCATAAGGGACCTTGATAATCTTGATATTCTGCAGTGTGTCATGCTGATCTTCTTAGAGTGATGACATCATGCAAATTAAATCTGGTGATTAGGAAGTTGAAAAGTATTCTGGATAAGATCTGGTATGATACAAGAGTGACAGAGAGTAGAAGATACTCTGCACATATTCAAGGATCTTCCAAAATCTTTGGTAACCAATAGCCTAGGGCATTTGAGGATATCCCTCCAAAGTAAAAAACAAGCTTTTTCACCTTATACTTCTGACTACTAAGAAAAAGGCACAATACTTGAAAAACCTCTCCATATTTTAGAGAGTGCATATATACACTGGGAAATATTACTCAACACATTTGTTGAGTGACTTGAAAATCTGCCAATTTTGAATGATGACCAGAGCAAGGGAGGCCTCTGCATCATGTTCTGGTTCTGAAGCGCTTGGTCTTGTTACTTGGATCATATGACCTGGCCTACCCAAAATTGCTGTAAGTCTCCATAGTAGGTCAGAATGGACTATAGAATATATCCCAAAGCACCAAAACTTGAGTAGCAATGCAGACTCCTAAGATTTCAGAGTGAGTTCATTGCCATTAGAAGAAGAGAATTATTCACTGTGTAAAAATCAGCTCCTCAGAGAATTGAATAAGCAAGATGGTAGAATAGGAAACTCTGTTCTATCACAGAGATACATATACTGTGCAACAAGCATTTATGAAAATTAAATAAATCAATTAAAAAATAATAGTAACAAAAATAATCACAAAACCAAGAATAGCTGCGTTGAAGCAGATGAGAAGAGCCATTGCATTTTATCCACAACAGCTCTAACCCAAGCCAGCACAGCATGGTGCAATGAGGAGAAAATGCCCAACTGGTGGCTTTGCCCTTAGAAAGAGAGACAAGAGTGGACTGAATGTCTGAAGTTCTGGCTATTCAAGGGGCTGCCTGAGGGACGGGGTTTCCGTCTCATCTGACTCAGGGCACCAGAGGAGAACTGGCCTTGAGACCAGTTAAGGCCTCAGGAGAGCTCAGCAGTTTCCATCAGCACCAGAAGACTGCAGTGCCACAGACAACTTTAAGATAGGTCATTTGACTTTCTCAGACTGACTTATTTTGCTTAGCATAATACACTCTAGTTCCAACCATATTGTTGCAAATGGCAAGATTTCATTCTTTTTGATGGCTGAGTGATATACCATTATATATATATTTATATATATACCATTATATATATTTATATATACCATTTTATATATATATATATATATATAAATCACATCCTTTTATTTAAAGATTTTATTTATTTATTCATGAGAGGCACACAGACACAGAGAGAGAGATAGAGATAGAGAGAGAGAGAGAGAGCAGAGACACAGGCAGAGGGATAAACAGGCTCCATGCTGGAAGCCCAACATGGGACTCGATCCTGGGTCTCCAGGATCAGGCCCTGGGCTGAAGGCAGCACTAAACCACTGAGCCCCCCAGGCTGCCCATATCACATCTTCCTTATCCATTCATCTGTCAATAGACATCTGGGCTTTTTCCATATCTTGGTTATTATGAACATTGCTACTATAAACATTGGGGTGCATGTGCCCCTTTAAATCAAAATTTATGTATCATTTGGATAAGTACCTCGTAGTTCAATTGCTGGGTTGTAGGGTTCTATTTTTAACTTTTTGAGGAATTTCCATACTGTTTTCCAGAGTGGATGCAACAGTTTGCACTCTTAGCACTCACTCTTGTGTGCAATTTAAGAAACAAAACAGATGAACATGGCGGAAGGGAAGGAAAAGTGAAATAAGATAAAAACAGAGAGGAGGCAAACCATAAGAGACTCTTAACTATAGAGAACAAACTGAAGGTTGCTGGAGGGGAGGTGGGTAGGATGATGCAGTAACTGGATGAGGGGCATAAAGAGGGCATTTAATGTAATGAGCACTGGGTGTTGCATGCAACTGATGAATCACTGAATCACTAAATTCTACCCCCGAAACTAATAATACATTATATGTTAACTAACTTGAATTTAAATAAAATCTAAGACAAATAAAATATCTCAAAAAAAGGTCATTTGAAAGTATGGAGTCAGAGGATCAAAGAAAAAAGAATGAAAACTAAAGAAAACCTTAGAGACTTTCAAATGAATCAATGTATGCATTATAGAAATCTGTAAAAGATGACAGAGAAAAAAGGATAATTTCTTATCTGAAGAAATAATGGCTGCAGACTTCCCAATCTGAGGAAGGAAAAGGATATCCAAATTCAAGAGGTTCAAGAAACTTGAACTAGGATAATCCTCAAGAGACACACACCAAGACATATTATAGTCAGATTGTTAAAAGTCAAAGACAAAGAAAGAATGTAGAAAGCAGTGAGAGAAAAGTGACTCATCACATACAATCTCTTACAAGATTATCAAATGATTTCTTAGCAGAAACATTAAAAGCAAGAAGAAGAGCGCATTTAAAATGCTGAAAAAAAAACAAAACAAAACAAACTACCAACCAAGAATACTATATACAGTAAACCATCCTTCAAAAATGAAATAAAGACCTTCCAGATAAGAGCTGAGGGAGTTCATACCACTAGACCTGCCTTGTAAGATGCTAAAGAAAGTTCTTCAGGTTGAAATGAAAGGATGCTAAACAAGAACACAAAAGCATGCAAAAATCTAAAGCTCTCTAGTAAAAATAAATAAATAAATAGACAAATACAGAATCCCAAAATACTATATTGGTGGTACATAAATCACTTTTAATTTGGTGTAAACTTTAAAAGAGAAAAGCTTAAAGATTATTGTAACTATAAAACTATGTTAATGAATACAAAATATAAAAAGATGCAATTTATGATATCAATAACTGGAAGGAGGAGATTAAAAGAATAGCATTTTGTATTTGATTGTAATTAAGTCATTTTCAGTTTAAAATAGATTATGATGGGGTGCCTGGGTGGCTCAGTTGGTTAAACATCCAACTCTTGATCTCAGCTAAGGCTTGATCTCAGGATCATGAGTTCAAGCCTTGCATTGGCCTCCATGCTAGGCATGGAACCTACGTAAAAAATTAGATTATTATAAGATGTTTTCTACAATCCTCTTGGTAACCACAAAGGGTATATTTAAAGAAGATACACAAAAGTAAATGAGAAAGGAACCAAAACATGTAATCCAAAAAAAAAATCAACAAGATATGAAGGCAATTATAAGTATATATGCATCTAATAGAGATCACCCAAACATATGAAGCAAACATTGCCAGAACTGAAGGGAGAAATAGATAGTAACAATAATGGTGGGAGGTTTCAATACCCCATTTTCAATAATGGACAGAATGACTAGACAGATCAATAAGGAAAGAGAGGATGTGACTAACACTACAGATGGATTAGATGTAACAGATATAAATGGAACACTTCACTCAACATCAGCAGGTTACATATTCTTCTCAAGTGCATATGGAACATTCTCTAGGATAGGTCCCATGTTAGGCTACAAAACATATCTTAGCAAATTTAAGAAGAGTGGAATCATACCACATATCTTTTCTGATCACAATGAAATGTAACTAGAAATCAATAGCAAAAAGAAAACTGGAAAATTCAAGTACATACGGAAATTAAACAACACATTCTTCAAAAACCAAGACTGAATCATTATGAAATAAAAAAATATGAACAAAACTATAACAGTAAGATGATTGGATGGAATTCAAAAATGTCCTAATAAATAAGAGCTGAGAGGACCAGATGGCTTCACTGGAGAATTCTACCAAAAATTTAAATTAACACCAATCCTTCTCAAACTCTTGCAAAAAATTAAAGAGGAGGAAACACCTCCAAACTCAATTTAAGAAGCCAACATTATCCTAACATCACATTTAAACACTATAAGAAAAAGCCATAGACCAACATATTTGATGAATGTTGATGCAAAAATTTGCAGCAAAATACTAGCAAACTGAATTCAACAACACATTAAAATGATTATGCACCATGACTCTTGGGTTTTATTTCTAAAATGCAAGGATGGTTCAATATTGGAAAATCAATCAGTACAATACACTACATTAATAGAATGAAGGGGGAAAATCACATGATCATTTCAATTGATGCATTAAAAATATTTGATAAAATTAAACACTCTATAATAATAAAAACACTCAACAAACTAGGAAGAAGGAAATTACTTCAACATAATGAAGGTCACATGTGTAAAACCCATGTACAAAAAGCCATTACGTGGTCTACGTCCATTATAGATAGAATCCATGGGATCAAGAACAAAAGAATTGAGGTAGGAGTGACCATTCTTACAATCATGTTCAGTGATCCAGTTTGGAAATTTATGCTTTTTGTCTCTACACCAGGCTCTGTTGGATTATATGTTCTATTCCTGGAATGGAAGACTTATACCAGGGGACAGAGTGTGGGTTTCACTAATCCTAAAGTTACTGCTACCACGTAGTCATTTGGGGCTACTCATGCCAGTAGACCATAAGGTGAAGAAGAAATCCTAATTGGAATATTTGACTACCATTAAGAGATATTGTCACTACTATATAATGATGTCAAGGAAAAGTACATCTGGCCTTCAGGAGATTGACTCCGGGTGCCTGTTGGTACTTAGTGCCCAGTAATAACCATGAATGAGCAGTTGCAGCAATTGAATCTGGCAAAAATAAAAAAAAAATGGGAGGATTAGAAATTTCAGAAATTAGTCTGGGTCATCTTGCTGGCAACCAAAAGCAGCTGAAAGCAATCTAGAAGGCATGGTAGAGGAAAACTATGAACACTACTAGTGAAATGGGGACCAGTTAAAGCAACAGGGACCACAGATGGCTTCACTTATCTTGCTATGCCTTCTTTTCCTTAAATGTTGTGTGTCCACAACTTTGAAGCATTCCTAACACAACAAAATGAACTCAATATGGGCCATGAGTGGATCTGAGTAGTACAGAGGAGGATTTCAGCCAGTGCCTTTGCTGCTCAGCTCCTATCCTCTCAATGTTTACTGTCCCCAGACATATCTCCAGGTTTGTACATGAAGCAGAGCTTCATTTTTTGCAAGTCGCTCTGCCTGAGAGCTATTTCTGGCCATCAGACCATGTTAAGCCCATGTAGGATGGGCTAAGAGGACCTGTGTCTAAAAGTTTTGCCAGTAGCTCCAATAAATGACAGACAGGAATTAGTAGACACATACCTAGGCTTTCTTGCTTTTGTGTGGTGCAGCTCTGAATAGAGATATGGTTGTCATTCAGTGGTCATCAGTGGGCCTGAAGACTAATTGCTCACAGTGGCTCATTGCTTATTAACACCTTTCTATTGCTTTAATTCCCTTCGTTCTCAAATGGCCTCCCAAATAAACTGGCATTCAAATCCAATTCTTGGTCTGGTTCTGAATGACTATAATTTACAAGAGATTTTTAACCCAGGTCCTCCTGAAACCAAACCATGAACTCTTAAGCACTGTGCTAACCTGCCATGTCCCTTAGAATGTGATCTCTGGAATAATTCCCTTAGAATTACCTGATGACAACTGTTTAAGGTGAAGATTCTCATATAGTCAATGATATTGTAATAGTATTGTATGGTGACAGGTGGTGGCTTCTCTTGTGAGCATAGCATAATATATAGAGAGGATGAATCACCACGTTGTCCACCTAGAACAAATGTAACATTGTGTGCTAACTATATTCAACTAAAAAATTAAAAAGAAACGGAGAGATAAAAGGAAAAGAAAAGAAACAAAACAAAACGAAACTCAGGCAGTGGGCCTTAAAAATTCTGGAGCTTAAAAATGACTTTAACATTTTGAATCTCAGTTAAGATTTCCAAGGCTAAGGAGGATTCTCTTTCCACAAGCAGTAATTACATATCATTTCAAGTCACTTAGACTGTCCCTAAATTATTTTCTACATTCTTATTTCAAATATGTATGTATGTTGCTTATACTGTATGCTTATGCTTATGAACAGTTTAGTATCTCAGAGTAGATCAAGAGTATTCAATGAGCTAAAGTAAGAAAATTTTCTAATCATAGAAAAACAAAATCCGAAGAGAAGAGAAAATATCTTAAAGTAATGGATTTTTTGACCCTTCATTCTCTATCTACCAACAATTTCCCATGAGGCCCTGAAAAGGTCAGTTTAACCTCTTAGTGTCTGTGCTTCCTTATGTGTTAAATGAGACTCATAACCCGTATGATGTAAGGGCACTAAACAGATGAATTATTTAATATTAGATGATCTATAATCTGCCACACAATATTATTTTGAAGATACCCATACATTATTGATTGCTAAATCCACTTATCTTACATTATTAGAGCATGCAGTCTCTCACAAATTTCACATATTGTACACACTTTTTAATAGGTGGCAACACATTACATGCTGTGAGATATTTTTAGCTAAAGTGAGTTAATCCTAACTGACCTGCACGGCAATGTTTTAGGGCTCTGTGAATATGATAAACCTAATCTTCATAGTGGATGATAAATGGTACTGTATTTATTTGTAGTTCAATAAAGCTTTGGCACTCAGGGATTTAATATCCTAGTTTGTATTCTTTATAAACAATCTCAGAGATTAATGTCACAGAGTAATCTGCAGTTCTGTGGTGGCATAAATTTGAATTACACACATGAAGAGCATGATATGTGGGAGCCAGTCTCAATGACACCGAGGGAAGCTAGCTAGCTTCTTTTCATATGTGCTCACTTTACCTCTGTTCTTTTCTCTCAGATGCAGTAGCTCTTCTTAAGTGATAAAACCTTAGTATATTTGCAAAAAAATGGCTCTTCTGGGAGAAATAAACCATTACTAGTGCTGGTGATGAAACTGAAGAAGTTCATGAAGTGCTTATTCTTTAGCCAGAGAAGAGAGATTTTTAATAAATTAAGGAGTGGAATGTTGCACTTGGCAGACTTAAATCCATGGTAAGATGGAGTCCACCAAATGGGTATATGGAAACCAGAAAAATCACTTCGTGAAATTATTTAGCAAGTGTCCTCATCAAATGAAAATTTCATTCATTTGTATATTTTTATTCTTTTTATAAAAAATGGCTAAGGGTCTGAAGGTCGGAAAAGAAGTTTTCAATTTCAATTTTACTTTGTAGCATTTTATAGGAGAGGTTATACATTATGCTAGTGTTCTTTCTCTTTTATAAATTTTAATAGTGTTTCAGTTAATTTTTCCGCATTTTATAGGAGGAAATTGCAGTTTCCAGATAAAATTGTTACCTCCTACTGTTTGACGTTTGAACCATTAAGCCCCTTATTTTGTTGCACTGTATGAGCACTTCAGAAAGAATGTTAAAAATAGAGATACCTGACATGTTTCTATTGATCTTAACTTGAACTTGAGTATTTATAGAGTTTTTCAAAGTGTATTTTGTAGAACAATTGCCCTCCTTGAACAAAGAAGTCTATGATAAATTAAAATTTAGATATATACCATACTCTGTTCCCATGTTAGAAAGCTAAAGAATATATTCACCTACTTATTAAATGTGCTCAGTAGCTCTATAGTTTAATCTTCAATGGTTTAATTTTATTTATCCTGGAGGAAACAGTCCTCCAGAAATTAAAAAAAAGAGAGAACAATTTTTAATGTCTTATGAAGCCAAAATAATTTTGATACCACACTATAAAGAGAAAAAGCTATTTAAATCAGTTATCAGCTTTTAATCTCATTCTTAAGCAAGTTGGCAGATATGTCATCATTCAATGTAAAACAGCAGTGCTAATGAAAACCCCTGCCACAATGTCTCCAGTGCTCACTATAGAATGGACACTAAGTCTTCTAACCATTGAAACAAATTCATAAGCGAAAGCTTTCCAAAGTGAACAATTTCCATAAAAATAATATGAACAATTATTGTGCTAGAGATTGTTGACCACTAAATTTTGTTGATTACTGAAACAAAATATACCTACATCTCCTTTTTCAGACTTCTGGATTAGTTTAGTTGAAGAATCATAAGGCAAACTGTATAAAATTTTATTCATTTGCACGTAGTTTTCCTTTTTGAACCATGATGTTTTCAATTCTTTGCTACATTATTGCAGTTATGATCCATGATCCTCCATTTCAAATTATGTTGTTCATCAAAGCTTCCTTAAAGTTGTCCATAAAGAATTGACTACATAATAAACCTTATAAAGTCAAACTTGTGAAATAAATTTATACAAATAAAAATCCCTTTTTTCTTCAAAACTTTCATATAAGAGTTAGTTTTAAAATATTTAAAAATTCACCATTGCTGTTTGCTTCTATTAGTTACATCTCTGTTCTTCAGTGAGATTTGCTTAAGGACTCTTGCTTATTTTTTGGTCAAGTTTTGAGATCATACATTCAGTATGATTTTTCACTATATTTTGAGACAGTCTATACACTTGATTAATCATCTATCCTCCAAAGATTTGAAGACTTCACATGTTAAGTTTACCCTGCCCCAAAGGAATTTGGGGTAACCTTTACAATTTTTTTTTCTATTTCAGTCACACTTATTGGTATGTTTAGGTTTTCTGTATTCTTTTTAATAAGTATTGCTAATGTTAATTTACCCAGAAAGTATCATTTCCAGATTTGGAAAATCCAAGAAATATCTTTTATTCGTGGTTATAATGAAACATACCCTGTACCACTTTCTCACTAAACTTTTCCTCCTGTTGGGAAGGAAAAAGAGAGAAAGAAGAAGAGAAAGACAGTGACAGTGGTAAGAGCAGAGGTAGACTGAAAGAGATCCATCTTAGGAGAATGGAATATAAAAAGTTGCCTTATTAGTCCTTTCTACAGACCTTTTATTAAAAGGCAAGTTATTATATAAGAGAAGTGAAGGTAGATATACAAGGTAAATGATGTGCTCTCAAAGGTTTAGGCAGGCCACCGTTACTCAAATTTCTTCAACTATGAAGAAAACATTTATATTAACTACATTCGACTTTTGGTATGAGGAATAGATAAAATATTCTATATTTCTCTGAAATACAATAGTATATAAATATGACTACTAGTATTATTTTATAAATTTCATATGTTCCAATCCTGACTCATCTTCCTCTACAAATTCCATTTTTAAATATAAAAGATTATTTTTTTCTTGGGGAAGATGACCCAAAATAGTACAAGTTATTAATGACAGTTCTGGCTGACCACAGGACTATCTAAGAAAAAAAGTGCTAATAAAATCAGCATATATATATATATATATATATATATATATATACACACACACACACACATATACATATATATACATATATACATATATATATACATACACACACATTATTACTGAAAAGTAGTTATAATCACCAATATTGGTCTTCTAGGCTAAGTTTTAAATAATATTTTGGCAAATAGTTACAACTTTGGAACTACTACTACCCTCCTTAAAAGAGTCAGTACTAAGTGTAAAAAGATGAATAAATATTTAAGAGATGTGATATCTTGATAAATGTGATCGAAAGAGAGAAAGATAATGACTTTCAGCCCAACTACAAATCTTCTGTTCATTAACCCTTCTATCTAACCTCTCCCACTCTGGCCATTATGACCTAGGCAATTTGTGGTTGGTTCTATGGTGATAGCTGCTGGGAAAGTTATTTGATTTTTTCCCTATCTATTTTTAACATCATCTACCTCTTGTTTTGCATTTTATCTATTGTTTTGTTAACTGTGGCAACATCTTGCTTGTAAAGAGGGGCTTATACTTCCTGAAAGTCATCATTTTAGACATTCAGCAAATTTCTGTAACTTTCTTATGCCTATATTTCTGTGGCTGGTAAGCAGTGTTTTGGTCATTAAAAGCATGAACTGAGAACCAAGAAAAAAAAAAAAAAGATGTACTTGATTGAAGCTCAAAGTATTAAGACCATGGAAATATCATTCTGCAGCTCATTAAAACATCTATGGAAGTGTATTTCTCCAGAGAAAAATAACCAAGTAGGCATCAATTTTCATAGCTAGAGAGAATGTGAAGGAGGGGGGAAGTGCTAGTGGCCCTGTAGAACTTTGGATTCATCTGCATATCAGATGTTCCAAATTGGGGACATTACATTAAAAATGAACCTCATGAATTTCACAAACTTGTTTTGGAGAGTAGGTATGACAAGGAGGACCATCTCATGAAAGTAAAATATTTAGATAAGCAGAGGCAACAGATGCACAATAATGGCTGTGCTACAGAGGTGCAAATCTAATTTTCTCATATCTTCCTTCTTCCTCACTAGATAACCCAATTTCTTAAGATAAAATGACAGAGATAGTTCAGCAAAGACGAAGAAAACCAGGTGAATGACTGTAAATAATTGACATGTACTGTGAGGCACATGGAGTTACATGACACTTGGGAAACTAATATTTGTATAATATTTAATTTACAAATCACCTTGAAACTGAATCCTTATGTTCTTCCTATGCTAGGGGTATTATTTTTGAATGCTTTTCCACTTTTTAAATGGAATAAACAAGCCACGACTTAGAGATATTCAATGACTAGTCCTTAGCTTTATAGCTACTATGCACAGAGCTTGGACTCAAACCCAGGTGGACTAGGTCCAAATCTCATGCTTTCCCTGCCTTTAACAGTCATCAGTGTTGTGGGGAGATACAACACCCATATGAAACAACAGAGAATTAAGTAGAACACATAAGGGAAACACTGGGTGAGTGTCCTCACTCTGCTGACAAAGTGCAGCTGGTAGATCCACACTATATATTTGTCTATTAGCAGCTGACTCAAGCAACACTGAGGCTAGCTTGAAGGATTCTTATTGACCCTATATAGTGGTATACCCATATGAAAAATATTGTTACATATGTCTGTAAAACATGTATCCGTTCAGTCTGCAAGCAATGCTTGGATTTATTTACTTTCCACTTGTGGCTAACATATGGATCTAGTGCAGCTAAAGATTCTTCAGACCCTTTCGGTCCTGGCTGCTCTCTACCTCAAAAGGTAAACAAAATCTTATACCTCCCTCCCAACTTCTCATGCATCACTCATGTATTTTTAAAATCATTATTAAAATACTTAAAAATAGAGCATTCAAAGGATCCCCCCCTCCACCCCCGCTCCCATGTTTGGAGAACTATATAGAGTGCTCTCTGAGCTTGGAATTTGGACTCAAAGACTGACCATTTCTTATAACCATCATTATTCTTCACTGAATTTTCCCAAAAGGTATAGAAGTTGGCTCTAAAACATTCAGATCATCAAAAAGGATGAATAGATTTTCTAGGTGACTCCTTGGCCTGTTACAAATTACTTTTTAGGAGAGGATGTAAGATTCTTCTCTCCCTTATAATAAATGCCAGGTCCTAGATCATTGTTTCTAAACTATGATTAGAGCTGTCCTGGCAGCCTCATGCCAGGTTCCCTCAGCTTTCTACATTAGCATATAGTTGCGTGGTTTCTTTATTCCAAGAAAAGCCCTGAGACAACTTTGCTGTCAGAAATATGTTTTTCCCTAAGTGGAAGGTCAATAGCACCTCCATATCACCAGCCGAGAAGAAGAAATGAGATGCCAAGTGTGACACCCACTAATCATCTACTTTTCAGGGCTTGATTGGATAATTTTCTCCAAGAATGAAGAAGCTGACAAAAATGCTTTCAAGATGGAAAGAGGGCTTGTAAACCTGCCTAACATTATTTTCTGCCTGAAAGCAATCAACATCTGTTTTCTTGATAAAGTAACCAGGTTCATATTTGAGGAGAACAAGGCTATAGTTGGCCTCCAATTATTGATTCTTCTTGAGAACATTGCCCAAGGGCACTCTGTGCAGTGAAACACTGAACTTTACCCCAAGCCCTCTAGATTCCCTTATACAGTCTGTCAAGAGCCCAAATTCCATGTCATGAGACATTTTTTTCATGCTATAAAATGTTGGAAAGTAGGTAATAGCTGTTCACTTTGATTGAGATAATGGTATAGGCCAAAGCTTAAAGAAGAGACTCTTTCTCACATATAGATCAGTCTTACTCCTGAATAGCCAGAAGTCAATTCCTTGGACTTAGATAAGTAGATAGGTCTAGAAAGAGATAGGACTTTTGTCTTGTGTGTAGCCTATGTGTGTGTGTGTGTGCGTGTGCATATGTGTTTGTGTATTATGTCAGGTCTTACTATCATACTTAGAACACTCAGACTCTAGGTTCTTGACTAACAAAAGCTAATTCTATTATCTACCATTTTATAACTACAATAAAACCAACTATACTTTTATTCATTTATTCAGCAAAATACTTTGAGTATCTCTATGTGCCAGACATTTATTCAGACACTTAAAAAAAAGATCAAGAAACAGAAGACAATAATCCCTCTCCTGCTGGAAACTTAGATTCTAGGCAATAAATAAAAAAATATAGTAAATAAAGAGATTCCACAAGGGGGGGGAATGAGAGTAATGGAAATCAGAAAAGCCACCCAGGTAGTGAGTGGAAGGCTTTTGCAATTTTTAAAAGAATAATCAAGATTACAACTCACCAAGAAGGTGACATTCGAGCAAAGACTTGATGGAGATGAGAGAGCTATTCATCCATCCAGATCCTCAAGGAAGAGTATTCTAGGGAGAAGAGAAAACCAGTGCAAGGGCTAGAAGATCAAGAAGGCAAAAGTATGCCTGGGAAGTTCAAGCAGCATCAAGGAAGTCAATATGCCTGAAAAGGAGTGATCAAGCAGGGAAGCAGCAAGATCTAAAGTCAGAGAAGTGAGTAGATTTTCTAAGACTGAGAGGGCAGAAAAGAGCATGAATTAAATTATGCAGACCCTTATGACTGTAGTGAGAACTTTGGCTTGTACTCTAAGTGAAATGGAGTCTTTTACTGGGTATTAAGAAATGCGGCCATATGACCTGACTTGCCTTTTAAAAAAATCACTATCTACTTTGTTAAAAGAGATGGTGAATATCAGGTAGTAAGTGTAGAATCATGAGTTGTTTCAGGAGACTACTGCAATAGTCCAAGCAAGAGGCTCAGGAAAGGGTGGTAACAGTAGAGGTGGTGAGAAGTGTGGGACTCTAAGTACATTTTGAAGGCTCAACAGGATTTCATCTAATGTCAGATGTGAGGTATGAAAGAGTCAAGGATGACCTCAAGGTTTTTGGCTTCAGCAACTGGAAGGATGGAGATTATGAACTGAGATGGGGAAAACTGTGGGTGAAACAAATCTGGGGGAAAATATCATAACTCCAGTTTTGATATGTTACTTTGAAATGTTTATTAGTAACCTAATGGAGATGTTACATAGCAGCTATATTTATACATGTAGATTTCAGAAGAAAGATTAAGTGGAGGTATAATATTAAAATATCTATTGTAATTAAAACCATACTGCTAGAAGGTATCACCAAAACAGTAAATGTAAAAAGAGAACTAAAGACTGAGCCCCAGTACATGCCAAAGTTAAGAGGTCAGAGATAAGGAGAGGAACTAGCAAAGAACAAAAAATAAGAGAGAGTGGTGTTCTAGCCTCCAACCGAGAGAAAAGAGTTACTAAATGTACAAATGTGAGATTAGTAAGGTGGAGACTGAAATAAACCACTGGATTTAGCAATGTAAATCTCATTGGTGACCATGATAAAGGCTGTCTAAGAATAAGAATATAGCTGGTGACAACAGATTTAGAAAACCTGTGTAATTTCTTTGCAAATAAGTACAAAAGTTGTAGTAGAAGCTGGTTAGGTGGGGGGGTGGGGGGTGGGGGATGGAATCAAAGTAAGTCTTTAAAAATTTTTTCTAAGATAGGAGAAATAATGATGTTTTCAAGTTACGTTGATGGGAAAGTTCCAGAACACAGGAAAAAAATTAATGAAGAAGTACTTTGGGGTAAATGTAGGTAGCTGAGATATGGCACCCTGGATGGATTGGTTATAAATGGGAGCATAGGTATTCTATCTATGGTTACAGGTTGACAGAGTATGTGGGGACAGATATGGATTAGTGGATAAATGTGATAATGTGAATCTTTTGAATGCTTCTGTTTTCTGAGGGCAGTAAGAAGCAAGCCTTTTGGGTAAAAATTATAAGGACAGGGAAGGAATTTTTGAAGGTTTGAAAAAAGGAGAAGGTGGGATATAATTGTTTATGCCTTTTATTCTTATAGTGAGGTCCTTGGGTCAGCAGCATTGGCATCACCTGGGAGGTTGTTAGAAATGCTGAATCTCAGGGCACCTAGGTGGTTCAGTCAGTTAAGCGTCTGCCTTCAGCTCAGGTCATGATCCTAGGGTTTTGGGATCAAGCTTCATGTCAGGCTCTCTGCTCAGTGGGAAGCCTTCTTCTTCCTCTCCTTCTGCTTTCCACTCTGCCTACCTGTATTCTCTGTCAAATGAATGAATGGATGGATGGATGGATGGATGGATGAATAAATAAATAAATAAATAAATAAATAAATAAATAAATAAATAAATAAAATCTTTAAAAAACAAAAAAGAAATGCTGAATCTCGGGCCTCAGAACTACTGAATCAAAAAATGCGTTTTAACAAGATCCCCAAATTTTACATGCATGTTAAACTTTGAGAAGCTCTGGTCTTAATAGTCTGTCATAGTGGAAGGAACATGAAGAGTATGAGCTTTGACCCAGACAAACTGAATTCTAACTGCCATTTAGAAATCATGTGATTTTCAGAACGTTACTTAAACTCTGTATATAGGTTTCCTCATCTATAAATTAGAGAGAACTATTAATATAGTAGGTGGTGGTGGTAGTAGTTGTAATAATGATCGGTAACATTCACTGAGTGCTATATCAGTTAAAGTCTTGGCAGCAAACAGAATTCACTCACATGGTTTCAATAAGCAGTTCTCAACTCTGGCTTCATTACCTGCAGAGCTTTTAAACAACATGAGCGCCCAGGCCCCAACCCAGGCCTGTTACATCAATCTCTAGGGATCAGGGCCCGGGCATTTATAGTTTTCAAAAGCTCCCTTGGTGATGATAATATGCAGGAAGAGTTGAGAGCCACTGCTTTAAGTGAGTAGATTTTAATGAAGGAACTACTTACAGAGATTTGGGCAGAGTCAAGGAAACACAAAATGGGATGTTGAAGCACTCAAGGAGCAGCAATAGAGAGAAGGTGTTAACCTTCTTGGGCTGCGGGGACAGAGGGAGCAAATAGGGTCACTGCAGCAGTGGTGGAAGGGCCACCAGGTGGACTTTCTTAATGGAGGGACTGGGTTTCTGCCAGAGAAGTAAGCAGAAGAGGGTAGGAAGGAAATTCTCTAGTTGCTCTCTTTCCTCCCATCTGGTTCCCTGATACTTCCTCCCATTGGCTGGCCCCAAACTGAAGCTGGCTAGCAAGGGAACCTGGGTGATGTGGTCCTTTCCTTCCTGGGAAGGGACCAGGAGAGAGAGAAGACAGGAGAATGAATAGTGGGAAGCCTGGTATTGTGAAGAATCAAATGGAGAATAATCAGCCCAAGCACTTACTATGGACCAGGCTCTCTTCCAAGTGCTTTGCATGTATTAACATTTTAGTAAATGGCTTCATTCTTTTTCATTAGAATCCAGTACTTTTTTATTGAACAAAAGATACGTTCCAGGTCAATTAATTATTGGAGACAGTTAGATATTTCAGAGTTTTCAGATGCACTATCACCAGAATAGTGCTTTGAGTTGTTCTGCAGTAGTAAAGGCTAAAGCTCAAAGCTCTGCATGTGCATTCTCCAGGCCAGCTGTGTGCACCTAGCAGATTCTTGGTAATCATTTGGCTACAGGAATACAATCTGGGTGATGAAATGACTTGTCTTTGTAATTTGTCTTAGGGAAATATGATAGAGAAAGACACAGTGGGCCTGCAAGTTTAGATCCTTCCAGAAATCTAAGCTGCATTACATGAACTATATGAAGAAGTCTACAAGACCCACACTTCTTAGCAGTGTTCTCTGTTGAAAGATATATATTGATATAATTAACAGCAGTTCTGGGAAAATAAGCAGGACACTTGAGAAAACAGGCAGGAGAAGACAACTGGCTGGAGAGAGTCAGATAAAGAGTTCCACCTAACAAAGATAGAGTGCAAAAGATAATCTGAGTCACAGTTTGGAGCTATTGATTAAAAGTTAACCACTCATATTTAAAAGATCTTCTTCTCAGAAGAGGGAGATTTACTTATTGTGACCCAGAGAGTCACTGATGTTAAATCTATAGTTGGATTTCAATTGACTCCACTAAAACATAGTGGATGGGAAAATAAGCAACATGAGCATAGATAATGTATCAGGCAAGGCTCATCTCTGGCAACAACCACTTCTCCCTGCTGTGACTCCATTCCACTTATGGATCAAAAAGATGTAGCCAGGGAAAGTGAGGACTGGGATTGGGTACCCAGGGTGGGGGTAGAGCTGAGCCATTGATCAGAAGGAACACAAGTATAATCAATACAGGGCAGTTCTCCAAGTCTTGCTCTCTAACATTTTGCTTCCTCTGACTGCATTCATCATCGCCTTACCAGGGGTTAGGTCAACCTATTGCCTTGAAAATTTGTTGTGAAACATCACTTTTGAAGAATGTGCTCTGAGGGAGAAATCAGACTTCTTTAAAACAACCTCCTCTCTGCTTGTCCAATACAGATTTCCCAGATGCCCCATTAGAATGTCATTCCAAGTCCTGGCTTTCAGACCACATTAAGCAAATCCTCTTTTTTAAAAAACTTTTTTTTAAATTAACTTTTTTAGTAATCTCTATACCCAACATAGGGCTCAAACTCATGATCCCGAGATCAAGAGTGGCATGCTCTCCCCACTGAGCCAGCCAGGCACTCCTTGATCAAATCCTCTTACAGAAGTTAGTTGGCATATCATCTTGTTAAAGGTTTCTAGGGAAAAGAAACATCTACTAAATTCATAGACACTCTTTCCTGATATTGGAATTCAAGCATTGTGATAAGTCTGTGAGAGAGAGAAATTGTTTCCAAAGCCCTCCATACCCAAAACGGTTTAGATTGCTTTCACATTTAGATACTCTAGTAAAGAGTTAATGAAGACTGTGTCTAGCACTGGTAGTATTTATTTAACATGCACTATAATCCCAGCTGACACTTCCTAATGAGTTTATTGCTGCTGTGGAGTTAAAACTCCCCCACTCAATAAGCATAAACCTGAGTGTCAAAAATGAAACATAGTCAGTCCTGATGCTTAAATGGCCCGTATTGATCCTCCAGCAGTCTAACTGCTATAGTCTGGTGCCAGTCCTCTAATTTGTGCCCTGAAGTGTACAGCCACACTTGATTTAGATGTCAGAATAAGGCAGCCCATCAGTTTGAAAAATCAACTGAAACATTCTAAAAAATTGGTCTGGATAGCTTCACCTTGCATTGTAAAGATCATTGGTCTCGTGTAAACAAAGGGCTAACTAATATTATTCCCATAGCCTTTTTTTTTTTGAGTATTTTATCAAAGGAAATGTCCTCACGGTCAAAGCTTGCTGTGTTTTGTGCTTTATCTGTACAGAAAATTCCATTTAGAGAAATTTAATGCCAAAGCTGTAAGATCTGCATTCCTAGGGAATGACTATTTAGGGCATTGTCTTTGAATATGAAGTAAACACACACTCAGAATGCTTGTATGAAGCTCTTTCAATGGCCAAGATATGCTCACTATTCCTAGGAGTCAAAAGAACTCAGACAACTTGAAGATGCATGGCATCTGCAAAACACCACTGGGCTCAGAGCTATATTTTCTGCCTCAGAGAAATCATCTACCATTTCCAATGACATCAAAGATGGTGGTTGAAGAATAGCAGCAGGGAGGTCAGCCAAATTTCTACTTAACACTGGCAAAACACAAGAGAACCTAATTATCTCTTTCAAATCTAAAGTGAAAAATTCAAGCACTTAGAGTTGTAATACAGACTTTAGAAGAGACTTGAAGTTCAACAACTTTTTATGACAAAAGAAATACAAACCCAAAAAGAAATAGAGTGACTTGTCCAAGGTAAAAAGCTTTCCAAGATGTAAGGAAAGGACTAGAATTCAAGCCCTATTGCCAAAACTTTCTCTAGTAGGTCAACTTTTTACTAGAATGGTGTGGATTTACTTTAATCTTATGATTTCCAGGGAAAGGGTCTCCACTTCCTTTTTTGTTGAAGTTTAATATTGTTACAGAGATAATCTCAATGTTCTGAAAAAGTCATCAGCAACAAATTCTTCAGGTTTCCTGTTCTTAGAAAGTATGCCTTCCTAAGTTTCTCACTCTATTGGTTTCCTTCCTTCAGTTTTCTTGACACATGAGGTATTTTGATAATTGTTCTTGACTCTAAACTATTTGATCATTACAGTGTCATATCAATGCATAGTGTCACTTTTAATCTATCCTCTCAGTAGTCAGCAAACTTGTAACCAGAAAACCAGAAGCTGCTACTACTGCTCTGATGATCAATAGTACATGCTTTTCGAAATAGAACAACTGAATATTAGAAATGGATTTCTTTGGTTAAAGTAATGAATAGTCAACTTATAATAGGTGCCAGAAATAAGTTCTCCATGGTGAAATGAGTGGTTTTCAAGCTTCATAGTTAGGCTAAAATATTTTAGAGACATTCCACACTTGCATAAAAAGGGTACAAGAATATTCCAGATTCTTCAAATTTACTCTTAATTAATGGCACCTGAGACTATATTCCCAGGTTGTTCTGTGTCCAGACAAGAGGTTAATTCTAAGCCTGACTGCATCTTGCTTCAGAATTCTTTCATCAGCCTCCAGTAAATCTGTCATTCAGAGTGTGAGTAGGGCATCTGGAAGAAGAGAGACTATCTAGGATGACTAATGGCCCTGGTTTGCATGGGACTGAGGAGTTTTCTGGATTAACAACTCCAATGCTAAAATTGGACAATCCTGAGCAAACTGGAACTGTTGGCACCTTACTTACTACGTGGTTCTGTGAATGGCTATGTGCCTGTTTGCTAATAAATGATGATCTGTGGGTCATTATTTGGTCTGACCCTTGCTTCAATTTTACAGATTACCTAATAAGTTCATTGTGGAAAACCCTGTATTTATAACACTATTCCTACCTGTTGATGCAACCAGTATCTATTTTTCAAAAACCTAATGGTTTTGTGGCCAAATTGACTTGGGTGCATCTGTAACCGATTGATAAGGGTAGTAAAAACATATTTTATGTCATACTGGCCTGGATATTTGTGTACCTATATAGTCACATAAATATAAACCTGTGTACTCAAACACAAACAGAGACATACCAAAAAACCTATAATAAAGAATGTACATAAGCACCAAGCATAAATTATCTTAAAATCTTAACTCTTTAATTTGTATTATAAAAAAGTTTGCAAAGGGAGGAAAACTTCAGGGTCACTCCAAGCAAGGTCTTGAGAGTTGTTCAAAATGAATGAAAGCCCCTTCATCTAGGTGATGGGCATTAAGAGTACACTGATCATGATGAGCACTGAGGAATGTATAGAATTGTTGATTCGCTATAGTGTACACCTGAAACTAATATAACACTGTATGTTAGCTACATTGGAATTCAATTAAATATAAAAAAATAAATGAAGAAAAAGTTAGCAATAACAGTTTGATTACTTATAGCACAAAGAATCTCCCTTTTATTTTTAATGTAATAAAAAAATACAATTTGCCCTGCTTTTTCCTTTAAACAGTGATTATTTGCTTGATTCTGAAACTTCCAAAAGAATTACAAAGAAAGGCAAAAGCAAATGCGAAAAGAAGCAAGTGAGGTTTCAAACAAGAGTGCCTCTTTTAGGTGTCATGAGTTGAGCCTTGAGAACTTGTCATTTCACACCCTGGACAATTTATGTCCCAATGCAAAAGCATCACTTGCTAACGACCATTGCATTTAATCCAACATGGCTTGATGTGATCATTCTTAGATGGATTGAAGGTATCCCCAGTGGTCTATAGGGTCCTTCTGTTTTCCTGGATCTTTCACTATTTTATGCACAGTATTGAGGGTGGAATACCTAAGCCCACTTAAGTGGCAGGACTTTTGTTTCAAGGCAGTGCTAACGAAATTATTACTGAGAAGATATTATGCTAAAGGTTTTATAGACACTGAAAGGCAGAACAGCTGCAGCTACTCTACTTGCAAATTAAAATCCTAGCTGTGAATTTCAACAAATTAGATGAATTTAGCTAATTGTCTCTACAGTTCATTACTGATGAGTCACAAACTTAACATACTCCTGGCATTTTCAGACTCTAGGGTATCTTTTTAACAGATACCTGCTGGGGTCAAACTGTATTTTCAGACTCTTTTGCTAAGCAGGTCACGAAAAGCCCTGGATGGCCTTCCTTCTCATCATGAGGCTTTTTGTCCAGCTATACTATGAAAAACAAAGTTAACACCCAGATCACTAATCCCATCTTTTCCTTTTTTGTTTTTTCTCTTTAGGATTATGAGATACATCCCATACCACCATTCTCAGCCTTACCACAGAGCCATCATCTGAATTAGTCACATGATCATCTTATTTGTTCAATTCATTTAGGCTTTTAAGAGTGAAGCATAAGAGAATTCTGAGTTTCAGATTCAGCCTCATAGGGTTGATTGTCTCAGAAAAAGCCAGTGGGGCAAGATGTGAAATCAATAATTATCAGTCAGTGGTTGAATTGGAAAGTTTATTTCAAGGGAGAGAAAATTCGGGCTACTGGAGATTTCTTACCCATAAGACAAGAGGTTGTCTGTACTTTTAATACAGGTTTTTAGTGACAAATCAGGGAAATAACCTTGGATTTTTGGGTTGATCAGGTGGAGATCTGAAATGACAGGAATGGGAATAGAAGGGAGGAATATGACCCCACCACATACTGTCCCTACCTCCCCAATTCTGAGCAACAAGATGGAACTAAAACCATCCATTGCTACTTGTTCACAAAATATTACCTGCTCTTCCATATACGGTCCTCAAGAGATTTCTTTTCTCCTTATCAGCTTCCTAAGATGTTCATTTTAACCAGATTTCATTGGATTTTAAATAGAGGGTAGGACCTATCACTCTATAAGATTTGTTTGGAGCTTCTCATCACAGATATAACTCTATTCAACTTTGGTCTTAGCAACAACAACAACAAAAAAAATGAGCTACCAAGTGCACATTTCAGAAACATTACCTTGTCCTTTATGTTCACAACTCACTAACACATACTAGGTAGAAAAATGAATTCTTCACAAACCAAATAATTGCTTTTCATTAACTGGGTCAATCAACTTAGGAGAGCTTAGCTAAATTGAGAACTACATATATTATAAGGTGGAAGTTCTGAGATCCAATTTAATAACATTCATATCTTTGTTTTAATAGTAACTTTTACTATAAAACATGGGGCTTGAATTCACAATCTTGAGATCAAGAGTCACATGCTCTACTGACTGAGCCAGCCAGGTGCCCCTCAAATATATCTTTTTGAATGAGCAGAAATGAATAGTTCAGAGGTTACTCTAACTTTGAGAATGCATTCTTCTCTGACCTTGGCAAGGAGTGCTTTCTCTGGGTGATGTCCAAAATATTAACAACCCATGAGTTATATTGTACTCAACCACGCATCAGCAAGACTGCCAGCTGTAAACACCAGTGTGCTGCACACAGCACATGAGCCTTTAAATCAGCCCTGTTGCCTCCATGGTGGCCTCACTTAGCCTGGTATACAGAAAACCTGACTCAGTTTTCATTCTATGGTCTGACTCATCGTAACATGTTTATTGTCCCATACAGGAACTGGAGAACATGGTGTCTCATCTCCACCCCAAGGGCAGGTGAGGCTAGCTCCCATATTAGGTGTCCCATGGGCTGAGTTCTCTATATAAACTGTATAGTTGGTCTGCCTCTTTTAGAGAATCTGGATAGAAGTGTTCACCACATTTTTTTCCAGATGTTTCAGAGGTCACTCAGTCTATTTTATAAACTCCCCAAAAGATGGATATTATGACATACCAATTGTTTCTCCACAGTTTGAGGAATCATAGAATATGTCACATAATTAATTCCTCACCATTTCTAAGCCCTGGACCAGCTCCAAATATAAAACCCATCTTTCTCAGTAACTGTCTTTCTCTGCTAGTGATGAAGGACAAAGGACAGAGCACCACACTGTACTAAAACATAAGCTATGTCTACCATGCTATTGATACTTTCTCTTTTCCAAAGCAGGCATGTCCCCTGGAAGGTAAGTGACCAATCCATCTCATGCTCTGCCCTTTATCTTAAAAATCCTACTGATTGGCATTAGTTAATACTCTGTTCTGTGTTTGAATGTTACTTTTTAAAAAAGTATATTAGAAATAAAAATAGGGGGATCGCTGGGTGGCGCAGCGGTTTGGCGCCTGCCTTTGGCCCAGGGTGCGATCCTGGAGACCCGGGATCGAATCCCACATCGGGCTCCCGGTGCATGGAGCCTGCTTCTCCTTCTGCCTATGTCTCTGCCTCTCTCTCTCTCTCTCTCTCTCTCTCTCTCTGTGTGACTATCATAAGTAAATAAATAAATTAATTAATTTAAAAAATTAAAAAAGAAATAAAAATAGGAGTGTTCCTCAGACTCCCATCCCTTTTAAAGAAAATCCAATATGCAAAAACCCAACAAATTGGTTTGGGATGTATTATTCAATATTAAAAAGGGTTTCTTTTTTTTTTTAAAGAAAGATTTTATTTATTTATTCATGAGAGACACACAGAGAGGCAGAGACACAGGCAGAGGGAGAAGCAGGACTTGATCCCAGGACCCTGGGATCATGACTTGAGCCAAAGGCAAACACTCAACCACTGAGCCATCCATGTGCCCCAAGAAGGGTTTCTTTTCAAGAGAGTCTCTACATAAAGTATTTTATGTATTCAGTTCAACTAGTATAACTATATAAAGATCTCAAAAAAAAAACTATATAAAGATCTCACTTAAAAAATTCAATTTCTAACAGCATTTAAGGAAAAATGTCTATTATTTATGTTGTGATACAACTGGAATGACATTTCTCTGAATTAAATGCTCAACTGAGCAGCAGTACAAACAGAATAAAGCAGAAGTAAACTATTTCCTCATTTTCAAAATCTACGCTCTTAGGCTGAATGTGACTTTCCTAGTAATGGGGAAGAACACTGATAAACATTAAGGAATTAATGGGTTGGCAGACAAGGCAATGGAAGCCAATGAAAGGTGACCAAATGGAGGAAAAAGAAAAAAAAATCTATTTTTAAGTGTCGCTGATAAATGCTTTGGAATCCTGAAGACAGCCATGGGCATAATGATGCCAGAACAGTATAGATTAAGTCAAGGGAGTTAAAAGAATAGGAACATATATGATTAGAAATGGGAGGGGCACCAAGGTGGCTCAGTGGTTGAGCATCTGCCTTCGACTCAGGTCTTGATCCCGGGTCCTGGGACCAAGTCTCACATCAGGCTCCCCACAAGGAGCCTGCTTCTCCCCCTGCCTATGTCTCTGCCTCTCTCTGTGTGTTTCTCATGAATAAATAAATAAAATCTTTAAAAAAAACTTTATAAAAAAGAAAGAAAGTCGGAGAGTGATTTATGGGCAAAGACCCATAGAACTAAATACTGTCCATATAGGTTACTTGAGCAGGAAGCCAAGCTCGGAAGTGACAGCTCAGTAATTGAAGAACACAAGAGGGAGAAGAGTATTGTAAGGGGGTAGAAAAAAAAAGGTTAAGTAGGGGCAGTGGAATGTAATAAAATGCCCTTGTTTGTATATTTTAAAGACCCTCAGAGACAACCCTCTGAATTCCAAATTAGCTGAGTCATCCCAATGGCCCCTCAAACTTAAAAGGATCAAAATGCTTAGCCATAAACCCCTGAAATGATTGTGTTTGCAGCTCATAGAGGAGAAAGTAGAGAATAAAAATTCTGATTTGATGTCGAAATCTTTCCACTTACAGATGGTGAAAAATATTAGATCATGAAGGAGGTCCCTGAGGGAATTGACAGAAATCACTGTGAAGGTCTTAAAAAATCAGACTGCCCAAAGCAACAGAAAAGGCAGCAGGGAGAGAAGGCCTGTGTTAACAGATGAAAACAGACACGTAACATCCGTCATCTCTCCTCTCTCCAAAGAGCTAGTCCGGCGCATCCCTATTAGCGGCACCAACATTTCTCATTTTCTTCCTTCTTGCTGGTCAGCCAATTGCCAGTTCTAGTTTCATTTGGTGCTCTTTTTTTTTTTTTTTGTCAATTTCATCCTTCCCGTTTACCTTTTACATGTCACCCTTTGCCTGTCAGGGTGACAACTCATAGAATTTCTGCATTCTGTCTTTGTCCCTAGTACCTCACCTTCATACCCATTTTTCATATCAATATCAGATGTATTCTCCTACTGTACAACTTTAGTTATGTCACTTCCTTTTTCCAAAAAAAACCCTTTTCCTTAATAGAACTATTCCAGCTAATAAATCATAAAGGTATGATAGGGTATCACTATTTTGCAATCCTCAATGAAATAATATATCTAACATTGATCATGAACTTAAAATCATTAGCTAAAGAGCTAAAAGGAAGCTTAATCATGGAAGTTTCAGGCTGACATCTGAAGCCACTGATTGGTTTTAGTATGACAAAAAAGAGAGACAAAGTACATCCTGATGGAAGAATACAATTTAACTTACGCAAAATTCTTGCCAATAAATCAAAACTGAATCTAGCCAAATAGCTACATATAATTACTGGATAATATAGGGGACAGAGAACAGTATTAAACTAAACTATGGTGGTGCAGTTAGCAAAATATAGATTATGGAAAAGTTCAAGGTATCAATGACCCAGTTTCTTAAACAAATAAAAGGCAAAGAAAAAAAATAGAAGACGAATCTATAGATTCAATGAGACTAGATATATATCAACCAAAGGCAACGTGTGGACCTAGTTTATATTCTGAACCAAACAAACTATACACAAGACATAATTACAGGTGACATTTAAAGTCTGCCATATACTTGACGATATAGTATGGTAAATTACAGGAGCAGAGGCGGGATTCAGGGGAAACTGGGTATGGATTTAGGTGAAAGAAAATTGACATGACAATTGCTAAAGCTCAGTAATGGTATGTGGATTTCATTATACTATCTTTTATATATATATATATATATATATATATATATATATATATATATTTCCATATTTGAAATATGCCACAATAAAAAGGTTTGTTTTTTTTTTTAAGTCAACTGACAAAGAAATTTGGTACACCAATTTTGTTGCACCAAGGTAATCAAGAGGACTTACTGGAAGAGTCAAGTAAAATGCATGGCTGGAGAAGTGGGCTGTTTAAGCATGGAAATTGGATCTTTGTTTTTCTTTTTTGCTTCTTCCATATGGCAAGAGTTTTAAGTTCACTGATTCTCTAGGTTTTCTCCCCATTTCCTATTAATTTTGTGGTTTTGCTTTTTTTTCTCTACCATATGCAGCTCATAAGTTATTCAATATTTGGTGGCAGCAATGATTGGGGATTTGGTTTTATGGTCTGGCCATTTGATCTTTTTGCTGTTAGATGAAAAACAACATAGTTGTTAGTTATCTGTTAGCTAATCTGTTAGTCACCTGTTTGACTATTTGTGAGTTCAAATCAACTAAGAATTTTGTGGCCACTGAAGAAGAGAAAAACTCTGGACAGTGAATTTTTGTGTTTCTATGTTGATTTGATCAATACCTGAGATTATAAGCACTCTCTATGTGTGTATGTCTATAATTCAAGAAGACTTTGAATTCTTTTTGTTAAATATGAAATGTTTTCCTACCCCCAAAGGGTTTACTAAATTAGATTATAATGTATCTTGAATTAAAGGAGCTCTATTCATATTAATTCATAGAGATAATATTTTCAAAATATTCAGAAAATGAGGAAATTGATCTTATAAAATTAAAATACATGGGACTTTTAAGAAAAAAATTCTTATAGAAACCACCAGCTCAAAAATATTTTACATAAGAATACACATTTACACAATTAAGATGAATCCTTGGTTTCATAATTCAGGTTTAAGAAAGAAAAAAAAATCAGCTATGTGGCATTTCCTAAATTTTATTAGCATAAAATATAAGAGAATATTTTGTTTTTGTAAAATTAAAGTTTGTTTTCTCATAAAGAAACTAGTGGAGTTAAAAGTTCCAAATATTTTATATTGGATTATTTATCAAGAAAAAGCTGTTATTCCTATATAATACGAAGACTATAAAAATGTTACTTGTTGTTCAATTAATTTTAGTTTTTATCCAGAAACTTATCATCAGTAATATTTATAATGTATTAGCTTGAACATAATATCCTTAGATAACATGTTATTCCTAGATAACATAAAGCTTTAAACTAATATTGAATGAATTAATAAATAACCACTGGACACCCAGATAATTTTAAGTATGACTACATTTTAAAGCATAGATATTAAACATAATTGTAAATGTATATACTTTGCTTCTATGTTTACGTGCTAAGGAAAATCTATCTATTTGAGTCATGTTAATAAATATATTTAGTTTTTCCAATGTAGGAATATGTAGAAGGGAAGTGATTGGCTGTAAAATGTGTGATATGTGTATTTGTGAGCTTTGCTAGTTTGTTAAAATGCTTATATATGACAATTCTTGATTATTTATCTTCTAATTTTCTGTGAAATAGAAGTTAGTTACTTTGATACTATACTGGGAACAATGGTGACAGAGAAGTATGCATATGTAGGCCAAATAATGGACTATGGTTTTGTTTATCAAGATAAAAAGAGTCTTTTTTTTTATTTTGTTTTTTTACAGCGTCTGGTTGTTCCAGAATTCAAAGCCTGAAGAGGATAGTAAAAGAGAAACACTACATGGATGCAGAAAGGTATAGAAAGGTTGCAGAAAAGATACTTTTATTTCCCTTGGTTTATAATGTCTGATACTGAAAAGCAGTAAAACATCCTAAAATTTTTATGGAAGTCAGCTTGGTATTGATGGATTTATCCATAAGAAAAGTTTTCTGTGTATTCTTTATTGCCAAATATTATGCTTATGAAAAACTAGAATTTGATTTCCTGTTAAAAATAGTAAATTTTAGAACACTTTTAAAAAAGATTTTATTTAAATTCAATTAATACACAATGTATTATTGGTTTCATAGGTAGAAGTCAGTGATTCATCAGTCTCTTATATAACGCCCAGTGCTCATCACATCACGCGCCATCCTTAATGTCCATCACCCAGTTACCCCATCCTCCCACCCCCCTTTCTTCCAGGGACCCTCAGTTTGTTTCCAATGATTAAGAGTCTCTTATGGTTTGTATCCTTTTATGATATCATCTTGTTTTATTTTTTCCTCTCTTCCCCTATGATCCCCTGTTTTGTTTCTTAAATTCCATATATGAGTGAGATCATATGATAAATGTCTTTCTCTGATTGACTTATTTCACTTAGCATAATGGCCTCTAGTTCCATCCATGTCATTGCAAATGATAAGATTTCATTTTTTGATGGCTGAGTAATATTCCATTGTGTATATATATATACCCCATCTTCTTTATCCATTCATCTGTTGATGGACATCTGGGATCTTTCCATAGGTTGGCTATTGTGGACACTGCTTCCATAGATATTGGGGTGCAGGTGCCCCTTCAGATCACTCCATTTGTATCTTTGGAGAAATACCCAGTAGTGCAGTTTCTGGGTCACAGAAACACATAGTTTTCAACTTTTTGAGAAACCTCCAGAGTGGCTGCACCAGCTTGCATTCCCACCAACAGTGTACAAGGGTTCCCCTTTCTCCACATCCTAGCCAACATCTGTTGTTTCCTAACTTGTTAATTTTAGCCATTCTGACTGGTGTCAAGTGGTATCTCATTGTGGTTTTGATTTGTATTTCCCTGAAGCCAAGTGATGTTGAGCATTTCTTCATTTGTCTGTAAGACATCTTTTCCAAACATTTACCCATGCCCAAATACTTTATGGAGAGTCAAGAGAAAAGGCTGCATATATAGTTACCCCCAAGTTACTATCATCAACATTATACAGCTTTCACATAATACCAACAACTTCTACATAATAGTTTGTGGCTTCAAGTTTCCTGATGTAAATTTCTTTATAGAAAAATAAAGAAATGAAAAAGAACCCAATATTTTCATGGTTATTAAATCAACTTATACCAAATCTCTAGAACAAATCCATCAAGCTAGTTGGATGGAATATGTTAGGTCAATGTCATGGGTACTATTAAAAACATTTGTTTTGATAAATACAAGCTTTTTCACAATAATGTATTACATATTTGCCACACTAGGCTCCTGTAATTATACATAAAGAACAAATCGGGGTGTTTTTAAACTTTGAAGATTCTCTTCAACCACTCAATTTTATAGAAAAGAAAAATGAGAAACACAAAAGTTAGGTGACTTATCTAAGGTTACATAGCTAGTTTTTTTTTTTTAATCTTTTTTATTTTATTTATTTATGATAGTCACATAGAGAGAGAGAGAGAGAGAGAGAGAGAGAGAGAGGCAGAGACATAGGCAGAGGGAGATGCAGGCTCCACGCACCGGGAGCCTGACGTGGGATTCGATCCCGGGTCTCCAGGATCACGCCCTGGGCCAAAGGCAGGTGCCAAACCGCTGCGCCACCCAGGGATCCCTCATAGCTAGTTTTTAATAAACTCCTGTGCACTACTCATTTTATCTAGTCAAACATGGGAATGAGAGCTATGTCAGTTTTTGGAGACTTGGTCCAACTTTTTTTTTCTGTTTAGAAATTAAAAAGACACCATAGACAAAATGATGTGAATAGCAATCATCTCCCATACTTCAGAATTACTAATATTTTTTTCATATTTGCTTCTAGTCTATTTAGCTTCAACACATTTAAATCTTACTGAAAGACCCTGTTAAATATCCTCCCAAGTGCTACTTGTTTCCTCTTCTCCTGAGAGTAACCAGTGTGCTAGGTTTGAGATATAATTTTCTAGCTCAGTACTGTCCACTAGAAATATAATGTGAGCCACATATGTAATTTTAAATATCTACAAACCATATGTTAAAGAGAAACCAACCCCCCACAAAAAGTGCAATCAATTTAAATAATATATTTTAAATTATTCCTAATATATCCAAAATATCATTTCAATAGGAAATCTACAGAAAAGAATGTTAATGTGCTATTTTACTTCCTTTTTTATCAGAAATCTTCAAAACTAGTGTGCAGTTTATACTTAATAGCACATCTCAATTTAGATTAATGACATTCCAAGTGCTTTCTTGCCATACATGGCTGTGGCTAGGAACTGACTAGCCCAGCTCTCATCCATTTTATTTTTTTATTTTTTTAAAGGTTTTATTTATTTATTTGAGAGAGACCGAGCATGAGAAGGGGGCAGGAGGCAGAGGGAGAAGGAGAAGCCAACTCACTGCTGAGCAGGGAGCCTGATGCGGGGCTCGATCCCAGGACCCTGAGATCATGACCTGAGCTGAAGGCCGACGCTTAACCAACTGAGCCTCCCAGGCACTCCTCTTATCCATTTTATTTTATTTATTTATTTATTTATTTATTTATTTTTAAAGATTTTATTTATTTATTCATGATAGTCACACAGAGAGAGACAGAGAGGCAGAGACACAGGCAGAGGGAGAAGCAGGCTCCACGCACCGGGAGCCCGACGTGGGATTCGATCCCGGGTCTCCAGGATCGTGCCCCGGGCCAAAGGCAGGCGCCAAACCGCTGCGCCACCCAGGGATCCCCTCTTATCCATTTTAAATTGTTTTCCCATTTACATGTATATTATAGTATTGTTTCTGAATTGTTAGTTTAAATTTATATAAGTATTTTGCTGCTGGTATCATTCTCTACTTTTCTTTAACATAGTATTTTTAGGATCTATTTGTGACAATGTATGTAAATCAAATTAATATACTTAAAGTGCAATGCTGTATCCCGCTATATCCAATTTTATATATATATAAATAAAATATAAAACACTTTATTTATTCATCCCCCACTGACATACATTTAGGTCGTTTCCAACATTTTAATTCTATGGATAAATAGGCAGTGAACATCATTGTACTTGTTCACAACTTCTTAATTTTGCTGACTAGGAGAGAGATGTCGAGGGAACTTCAACAACTTCTTCAATGTCACAAAGGAGTATGACCACATATTTCTGACCCAAGGGAAATTATAGGATAAGAGACTTTCATTGGGAGGGATAATCCAAATCACTTGAGTGATGTTTCTAAATCTCACAACTCTGCACCTCACACCTATCCTAACCCTTAAACCTCCATACCAGTTTAAATGTACTGGAAGATGAGATGGTGATAGTATTAAACTTTATCTGAGCCCTGGGTTTGATAGTCAAGAAATCTCCCCATTCTGTTATATTCTGGGAAAAGGCTACCCACAAAGGACCATGCTGCCGTTGCATATTCCAAGATAATGCTCATGAGTCCCACTGTCCATCTTTCCTCCTGACTCTTTCATTTATTTGCTACTATAATACCTCACATTTTCTCACAGATTTTCTCTCTAGGACATCTTTGAGGTGTTCCTCATTAAAGAGAGTTATCCCTATTGCAATAGCCTGAAAAAAAATATCTCCTTAATTTATAGTACATTTGTCTTTCACAGCAGGGGTGTTGTGACCTTGGACAGTCTTGCACCCATTTGCTCCACCCAGGATAAGAGGCCAGTGAATCTGATTCCTCATGCCTTGCTCTACATTATTGTCCATTGGCAGTATGCCAAGGATTTGACTTAGATTCCTTTTGAGTATTCAGTTGATTTCTGGTTTTGGCTTCTTTGGTTTCATATTTTAACCATTTAGTGATCTCTATGAACAAGATCAATGGTTTATAGAGATCTCTCTCTGGGGTGAGAGACAACAAATAGTCTGGTTTGTTAATCTTTTCTGCTTGTTTATCTACCTGTCTATATAGAGTTCAAATAAATTAAAGATTCATACCCACTGTGAAGAAAACAGCTCTTTGATATGAACCAGTAACTTTTGCAATTATGTGCTTTTGCTTGACTCATGGCTGAAATTTTATAATTGAAGCTATAAGGTATCTCTATGCCTGCATGATTATGCATCTGTAATTCAGAAAGACTTTTACCTCTCATTGTGTGGTGTGTAATACTTCTCTACCTTAAGATGGTTTACTAAATCAGATTATAAAATTTCTTAAAGGACCTCTATTCTGATGGTTTAGCAATAAATTAGCATTTATGCAAATTCAATATTCCTAATAGTCCCAGAAATTAAGGAAATTGAGTCTCCGATACTTTAATGTGCTAGACTTAAAAATTATCTTTATAGAAAGCAACTTGGATAGGCTTTAGGAATTCAAGTTCATATAATTTAGATAAAACTTTGGCAAACAAGATCTGTTTAATATTTAATAAAAATAGCCATGTCTTCTCTGATTACATTTAGGAATAACATATACATAGATTTTTGTTCTACTTGGAAATGTGCTACATGAACTCACACAGGTTTACTGATTGATCAAGCCAGTACCAGTAATGTTTAAGATTGTTAATGTTTAAGATATGAAAAATGTAAATTTGTGTTTAACCAAATAAAGTCATTATAATAGCAAACTTTATTTTAACAGTAATTATGTTTTATAGTATGTCAGCAGGAAGATAATTTCTAAGATCCCTAGGAAACTTAAAACCTTAGATTTAGGTTGAGTTAACTAATAAATATTAATTGAAGGCCTAGATCATTTCAAAGTAAGATGGAATACTGAAACATTAATATATAAGCATAATTTTAAGCTTATATACTTTTTTTGCCTTTTATTTTACATGTTACAGAGGGACTATACATTTGAGTTTGTCAACAAACAGTTCATTTTTACCACTTTGAGAAGTTGTATTATAAGGATGTGTATGGCTATGAGAAGCTGTGAGGTGTATATTCATGAGCTCAGCTCATCTACTGAAAAGTATTGGTGTGTGACAGACAGTTCACAGCTATCTGCTTCCTAGCTTTCTCTGTGAAATGGAAGTTACCAAGGCTAAATAATATGTGAGTGAAACTCTAACAGGAGCAGTAGCAGCAGGTCTGCCCAACTTTGTGTGCAAGGTGTGCAGGACACATTTCTGTTAAAGAAAAAGAGAGTGATTTTGTTCTAAGGTAAAATGATGGTATTATCTTGTAGGACAAAACCAGAATTAATATAGAAGGTTCATGGAAAGGAAATTTTATTCACTGTAGTCAAATCTAGCTAAGGTTTGATGGTTTTATTCATCAGATTTTTTAAAAAGAGCTTATGATTACATTTGTCTGCTTTACCAAAAGATTATTGTAAAGGCTTTTTTTTTTCTTTCAACTGAGTGATCTGATAGAATGAAGAATGATATTCTTCTTGAACAAAAAGGGGGACTGATAACGAACTTTAGCCCTCCACCCTTTTGTGTTCTGGGAAATGCTAACCACAGAGGACCACACCTGCCTTCCCCTGTTCCCAGATAAGAATAGCCTCTGCCTTCTTCTCCAATCCCATAAGACTCTCTGTCCCACCTTCCTCATGATTCTTGTTTACCTGCCTCTTTAAACCACAGGTTTTCTTTTCTTTGAGACAATCCTTATTAATGAATGGTCTCCCTAATACAATAAATAGTCTGAATAAAGCTATCTCTTTAATCACCCAGTGCATTTTGCCTTTCACAGGGCTATAATCCTTAAATTAAGTGACCTTGGCAAATTAATAAATGTAATAAGCAATGCATGTTTAAAAAAAAGATGACAAAATGATCTATTTTGTGATGACTTTTATGGATATAAGCCTTATAGAAGGATTTGAAGGTGAGGAAGGGAAGAGAAAGTTTCAAGCAGCCCCTTGAAAACCAAAATGCTTCACCATATGCACCACCCCAGGGGAGGTCAGAAATAATCAGAAACAAAGAAATTATTACGGAATTTCCAATACCAAATCAGACATTTTTGAAAACAGCTGAAGTAGTAGCCATCAATGCAAATCTTTCTACTATAGGAGCTGGAATTTATGATACAGGTTTATTAAGATCCAAAGGGCTGACAGCCAGGAAGGACTTACAGCACACCCTCTATGTCATGAACCACAGAGAAAGGAATTACGAGTAATGATCAAAGAGCAGTTTCCTACCCCCAAGGTACAGAGGTTCATCCAAAGTAGGAAGGAAGAATCAGGGGATCAGAAATAATTGGTTGGTGCCTTAGAATGAATCCACAGTTAAAGATGGATTATGTAAACATTGGTAGAAATCCAAGGTCCTGGAAGAGAAAACATGCTGCCTGGCCTGCTAGGGTGTATCAGGCCTCAGAGAAGAACTCCAGGTCTGGTGGAAGCTGAGGGAGGTATTTGGGAATCAGAGGGTCAGTGTGAGCCCCCAGTATGGGGTGGAAAACTCAGTGATGCTAAGAATTCCCCAACCCCCAAAGAAGAGCACAGAAGTGCTCTCTTCTGTTGGGTTGAGGTGATGCAGAATGTCATCTGGGGGCCAGGCCAGGGTCTCAGATAACTGCAGCAGATGTAGCAGGACCAGAAATGGATTACTAAGACCACGTGAGACACACTACACCTCAGTGATGGTCAAAGAGGGCAGAGTGTAGCCAGTAGGCCAGACAGCCCTCATCTGATCCCAGAACAATAAATCAGAATAAGTCAGCCATCTTGAAATTACATAACATCAGGGAAAGGCAGCTAAGTAGAGAAATTTCTGCATTGAATCAACAGACAGAGAAGATACAGTTTCTAACTAGAAGTGAAATAATGACTTTGAATTGACATGATGAAGTTTTTGCCTACCTCATGGAAATGGGTACTTACAAGCTACATTAAGTTCAGTTTAAAAAAAAAAGTCAGATCTTTGCACACCTGCATCTATGAATGTAAAATGTTATTACCTACTGTGAATTATAGATGAGTGAAACTAGCCAAGAAACAGGAAAGAGAGATTATATTCAATTGAAATAAGATTGATCACAGCATAAGAATGACTATCAGAGTTTTCTGGAACCTGATCCCAGGCAGAGGTCAAGGACAAAGGAATTTGATTTTAAGAAACAGCATGATACAAGGTTCACTCCTCTCTAGGAGAGAAAGCATAGAAGAAAAGGTGGCAGATTTCTCTACATCCTAGTAGAGAATATTTCTTTTTCTCTGACTCCAGAATCACCAGCAAACCACTGCGTATGATGTGCCTTCCTTGGTAGAAAATAGAACTAAAAAGGGAGAAGAAATGGGTAGGAAATATCAGAAAGGGAGACAGAACATAAAGACTCCTAACTCTGGGAAACGAACTAGGGGTGGTGGAAGGGGAGGAGAGCGGGGAGTGGGGGTGAATGGGGTGATGGGCACTGAGGGGGGCACTTGACGGGATGAGCACTGGGTGTTATTCTGTATGTTGGCAAATTGAACACCAATAAAAAATAAATTTATTATTAAAAAAAATACAAGGGTTATTCTAAGTGTAGGGCTGGCATTTCCCACATATATTGTATCCTAACAATCTGGAAATCTGGACATCTAGAGTTCCACAGATATGGATGTATTTATAGGGGAAAATGTGACCGAATATTTGTAATTCAGTATAATCCTTGAAGGTCTAGGCTGTCCAGTTACTAGACTCACACAGATAACCGATCTCAGCTCTCTGGCCAAATACTCCTCCCTCTGAACATAAATAAAAGAGCAATCTAGCTTACAGAATGTCCCCTGGATTCTTGGTTTTCATGAATTAGTTTACTGAGATTAATCATCCTTAGATTTTTTTTTTGCATAAATTGGAAGATAGATTGTCTTGGTTTTGCTTTTTTATTTTTTTTAGACCATCTGAAACACACATACATACACAGCACCCTGTACATAGTGATGGCTTCACCTCAAGCTCTTCTAGTTCTCTAGATCTTGGTCTATTTGTTGAACCTACTCTTGGAAAAATCCTCCACAAAGAAACAAAACTGCTAACAGTTTGAAATGCTTATCTCTTAGAGAAGGAGCAACTCTTACCAATATCAAAATCTGAACCTGAGGAAAGAAATGCTGATAATGACATAGCAGGCTGCATCCAGGTGGATGAGAGCCATATCTGAGGACTACAACCCTTACTGGACCCACCTAAAATCATATTATCTAATTGGTAACTTCATCTATGTATAACTTGACCCTGATGGGACCAAAAAACATGTCTGATTAGGTATCAAAGTTAAGCTTTTGGGGCATGCAGATAAAAGTGTAGTGCATTTTACGGAAGTTTGGAAATACATACCATAGGGTATGTTAAATATTCAGCTGGTATTCATGATCATTTCCTTTTTTTTTTTAAGATTTTATTTATTTATTCATGAGAGACACAGAGAGAGGGAGAGAGAGAAGCAGAGACACAGGCAGAGGGAGAAGCAGGCTCCATGTAGGGAGCCCGAAGTGGGACTCAATCCCTGGACTCCAGGATCATGCCCTGGGCCGAAGGCAGGTGCTAAACCACTGATCCCTCATGATCATTTCCTAAACAGAAACAGAACCTCAATGAACAGCTCTTTATGCAAAAAGCAGGATAGATTGGAAAGAACAGGGGTTGAAGGCAGACAACCTAATTGTAGCATGTTTTCTAATGGTGCCTCTAAAAATCTGTTCATAGACTCACCATGAGTCAGATTTCTCAACACAAGCAAGACTGGCTTTTCCTAACATAAAATTCTGTTCCTGTGTTTTCTTGCCTGATGATGCCTTAGCTAAAGTATACAAACTTCTGTGAGAATCTTGATGCGAACAACTTACATTTCATTGAAAAAGGAAAATAATGTTACTGCTTCAGCAACAACTCTGGCAACATAAGACAATACAACAACCCTGGTCCTTTCCCAACAGGACAAACATAAGCAGACCAACCCTATTACACAGTCTCCTGTCTCCTGGGAGGAGCTCTCATGGAGTAGGGAGACGAGCCCATCCTTTGACCAGAACAAAATGCTAGCACCTGCATCACTTTGCTTTGAGCCTTCTGCCCTTCTTTTTCTTCTTTCTCTTTTTAAATTACTTCAGGAGTCTTGTTCCATTAAAGCACACTCAATCTGAGCCACCTCTGACAAAGATGTATAGGCCTCTCGTGCAGGCTAATAATTTAACATCCCAAGCAGGCTAATACTCTTGCCCCTTCAAACTTGTATTCTTGGATCATTGTTCACATTTAATTGGAGGAGAGGTTGAAAGTAGCCTGGAGGAAGGACAGAGAAGGACTCTAGCAGCAGGCAGCTATGCTCAGACTCTCTCCCTTGTTCTGCACAGTTATTTCTGGCCCCAGACTTATATACACCCTGAGCCAAGCAAAAGCCCCCCCACCATTCTCTCGGCTGATTCTTCCTAGTAAGAAGTTAAAAGAACATCTTATGTTTCTGAGCCATAATCCTAGGGGCTCTCACCCCCTTTTCTAAAAGGTTTGTGAACCTCTTAGAAAAATAGGTATCATTTACTATCTACGGTTTCTCCATATGAGGTAAAAGCTCTACCACTTCCTAGCTGGTGACTTTGGACAATTATTTACTCTCTCTGTGCCTCAATTTCCAAATCTGTAAAATGGGAAAAATAATAATAATACCTACATCATAGAGTTACTGGAAGATTTAGAGAAGTTAACATATTTAATATATTTAGAACAGTGCCTGGCACAGATTGAGCTGTAAAATGAACATTTGCTTTTATTAGTAGAGTATGAAGAATTTGAATAACTACAATTCCCCCAATATCTGTTCATTTTCAAAAACATTCAGTCACTACAGTACTGTTTGTTGCTCCACATAAATTGGCATTTTGCTTGGTTGGCCCATTCCTTAATTGGGTTCTGAGTCCATAATAGATAACCATGCTGAAGTGCGATATAAGAAAAAAGTAGTCAGTTAAGTTAAGTAGAAGGTATAGTTGTCTTCTCAAAGCATGGAGCACTCAGAAGGATATGCAAAGCCTTTCTTTGGTACAGGAAGAATCAGGACAAAAATCCCTTGTGGTGGCAGCATGAGGCAGAGTCAAGGGCTGGGGGCTGTTAAGAGAAAACAAACCCAGCATTTGAAGAAAATACAATCACTATCTTGAAGAGATATCTGCACTCCTATGATTTGTTGCCCATCTCAGGGTATGCACAGGCTGAGATTTAGGCTCCTCTATACACTTTGGGTTAGAGACTCTAGACGTGCATTAACCACTTGACCCTGACTTCCACTGCCTCAAAAAGGGATGTCCTCCTCGGGGGCCATTGGGCAAGAGCTCAGGCCTATATTCTCAGCATCTGGCAGCCTAGACCCTACTGCTGTGAACCCCCGGGGCCTGACCGATCAGAACTCACTGCTGTCTTATTGTGGATGGACAGATGGACAAATGGATGGATGATGAATGGATGGATGCGGATGGATGGAGAGCTATGGATGCTCAATGTCCTACACACACAAATAGCTGAGTGGAAACATTTCAGTAAGCATGATAGCCTGTGGCAAGAATATATGTGTGTCTGTCTGTGTGGACAAAATCTTTACATTTTAAGGTTTGGAAATATTCAAGACAAAATGCCATGGAAGCAGTAAGCCAAGGACAGAGCCATGTCTGGATTCCAAATCTCAGGATGTGTGAAGGACTGTGCTTAAACGGCCTAAAGGCCCTGTTGACTCATCTGTTTGGGCATTGGTTCAATAAAGCACTGAGCAAGTATAAACAAACAAACAAACAAAATGTTGCTTTACAAAGATGGAGGAAGTTCTTCATTGTCAAAAATCAATACCCCTGTCCAATCACCTCATGACAGTTTCTTGAGGCTTCTCTTTAGGACTGGAGATCTAAGTCATTACATAAGACTGTAATGCACCTGATGGGCACAAGATGTCACATCAACCTGGCACCAGCCAAGGAAGGCAAACTAGAGAAATTACATCTTCCAAATGTTAATCTGACACTGTAAACAGCAGCAGGGGTCTCATTTACATGAGCAAAGCACTTTAACTATTTTATTTTAGCAACTTTCCTATGGAAGAAAAAAGATGATTCAAGATGGTTAATGGCAAAGTTTAAACATGATCTCCACAGCTACTAGGTTAAGAAATAATACAGTTTCTGCCCTTGTGTTCCTTTTTCTTCTTGAAATTAATTGTTCTCTGACCAAACTATATTATTATTCACAATAGCCAAGACATGGAAACAACCTAAGTGTCTATCAACAAGTGAATGGATTAAGTAGGGTATAGATATATGTGGAATGTTAGTCACCCATAAAGAAAGAAAGAAACTCTGCCATATCCAACAACATGGATGGATCTTAAGGATATTTCTAAGTAAAATAAGTCAGACAGAGAAAGACTAATGCTGTATTGTCTCATATGTGGACTCTAAAAAAAAAGCCAGACTCTGAAACAAAAAATAGGATGGTGGTTGCGGGGGGCTGAGTCATGGTTGCTAGGGAGCATGTTAGTCAAAGGGTATATACTTCCAGTTATAAGTTCTGGGGATTTATGTACAGTGTGGTGACTATAGTTAACAATATTGTATTATATACTTGAAAGGTGCTAAGAAAGTAGATATTAAATGCTTTTACTACAAAAAATGGTACCTATGTGATGTATGATAAATGATGGATGTGTAAACTAATCTTATTGTGGTAATCATTTCACAATATATATGTGTATCATATGATCACTGTACTCCTTAAACTTACACAACATCATTATATGTCAACTACATGTCAATAAACTTGGGGTGAGGGTAGGGAAGAAAATATATCCAAACCTACATATTCAATTACTGCCTTAACATATGCATCTCTTTTATTTTTTTTTAATTTTTATTTATTTATGATAGTCACAGAGAAAGAGAGAGAGAGGCAGAGACACAGGCAGAGGGAGAAGCAGGCTCCATGCACCGGGAGCCCGACGTGGGATTCAATCCGGGGTCTCCAGGATCGCGCCCTGGGCCAAAGGCAGGCACCAAACCACTGCGCCACCCAGGGATCCCCAACACATGCATCTCTTAAGAGGCTATTTTTTTTTTCCAGTGATGCCTGCATATTTGAAAACATTTTTGGAAACATAGAAACTTTCAGAAAGCCAAATTAGAAGGCATACATGAAAATAAGTCATCTTTTTATTTTTTTACTCCAATTTCTGTTAGGGTTTTTTTTTTCACTGTATTTACTAGATGTGGTTCTGGAAGTTTTTCAGCTACTTTTGAAAAGAAACTTAGAAATGAAAACTTCTATTTTTCTACTGCTTGAAGTTGTCCAAATCTCAGTTCTGAAAGTGGCAGCAGCACTTGAATAAGACATTTAACTTATGGGCAGCCTGGGCTCAGCGATTTAGTGCCGCCTTCAGTCCAGGGCCTGCCTGATCCTGGAGACCTGGGATTGAGTCCCATGTCAGGCTCCCTGCAGGGAGCCTGTTTCTCTTTCTGCCTGTCTCTGACTCTGTGTGTCTCATGAATAAATAAATAAAAATCTTTAAAAAAAAGATATTTAACTTATATCTTGAAAGTGATATAGAATGTCTACAGTTTTTATTAAGAAAATAAACTGCATTACTTTGTAGTCATTTTATCAATCTTGTGTATTATTAAATCGCTGTATTTTCTAGGTAAGTCAAATTCAATACTCATGACCCCACCTCCAAAAATGAATAAAATGAAATTAGCCATGTATTTATTCCACGACAGCAGTCTATGTTTTAACGAGAATATTTGTAAAGTAATTCTGAGTTCTTACTCTGTGAATGCAAGTCATCAGTACTAAAGTCAGCAAATAAGACAGCTGCCCAGGACAGACAGGCAAGGTAAAGGTTCTAAACAAGTGCTTAATGACAGTATTTGAGGAGCTATTTCTGTTCTCTGCCCTGTAGCGGCTAATTTATCCTTCATACCACATTCCTTGATAGAAGTGGAAATGCGCTACTCTGAGAATGCTTACTGTGTTGTGGTGAAGTCATTGTGACAGCCAAGTGGCTTGCATCCTAGTAGAACTGAGAGATCTCAGAATTGCATTCTCCCATGCATTTTCACCAGATTCTGCTCAAGGGACTCTTATGTATTTATCATTACAGTTTTACCCCTGAAGAGGTACTCAACTAGGTTTGCCTTCAAATTCCAATCGGTATGAGTTTGTGGAAACACAACAAGCAGTTGTGGAGAACATATATGGAGAAGGCAGGTTTTAGGAAAATTACAAGGAAAATCCACAGCTTCTCATGCCTGATACCAAGCCTAAGTTTGGGAAGTGTCAAGAGTGTGTGTGAACCTACAAACTGCTGCACAGGCATCTAGTCGACCTCTGGAATGGCAAAACACTAGCTAGAAAGTAGGAGACAGCACAAAGCCAATTCTTGGCTAATTTTAGATACTGGACATAAGAAATGCCGTCAACCAGTTCTATTGGTAAAATCATGTTAGCTCTTTCTTTTATTTATATATTTATTTTTTAAAAGATTCTATTTATTTATTCATGAGAGACACAGAGGGAGGCAGAGACACAAGCAGAGGGAGAAGCAGGCTCTCTGCAGGGAGCCTGATATGGGATTCATCCTGGGACCCCGGGATCATGCCCTGAGCCAAAGGCAGATGCTCAACCACTGCTCTTTCTTTTATTTTACCAAGAAAAACAAAAGTTTTTAATAGCAAAATCCTTAAACATCAACCCTCATGGTCTGCAAGATTAATAGTTTCAGTGAGGCTTTCTCCTGCTGGAACATTAGGAAGACCATAACAGAGTATAGGAAAATGTTAGCCTTATTCACTCAATTAGCAATGGTTATTCCATACTTACTATATACCAGACTCCATAACAGCGCTGGAGAGACAAAGTAAATTAAGACATGAATATGGCCTTGAAGGGCTTACCTTTTAAAAGAAACAGATAAATAACATCCCCACATGATAGGGGGGCTATACAACAGGAAGAACATCTTCTAGGTTTGAGGACGACCAACTATGTGGGGGAGTTACTCTTCATAAAATAATTTACATTTGAGATGGCTTAACGTTTGAGAATTCATTATAAGGAATTAGGGGAAGAAGAGTCTAGAACAGCTTTCTCTGGGGTTGAAAGCACAGAAGCACTTGGCATATTGGGAGGTGTTGATAGGTTAAACTGTGGAAATTCATATGTAGAAGTCTTAACTTCAGCACCGTAGAAAGTGACAGTAATTGGAAATAGGGTCATTGCAAATGTAATTAGTTAATTTTGGATGAGATTTTACTGGGGCAGGATTTCCCCTTATATAATGGGGAAATTTGGACAACACAATCACAGGGGTGAAACACAGTGGGGATGAAGACACAGATCAGGAAGGTGCAGCAGAAGCCAAGGCACACCAAGGATTGCCACCAACCACAGAAGCTTGGGGAAGTGGACTGGGTCAGATTCTCCCTCACAGCCTGAGCTCAGAGTTGTGAGCACACTGGGTCTCAGACCTGCAGCCTGCACAACAGTGAGACAATCCATTTCTGCTTTTTGCTACCTGGTTTGTTGTCTTTTTTAAAGACAATATTAGGGATCCCTGGGTGGCGCAGCGGTTTAGCGCCTGCCTTTGCCCCACGGCGCGATCCTGGAGGCCCAGGATCGAATCCCACGTCAGGCTCCCGGTGCATGGAGCCTGCTTCTCCCTCTGCCTATGTCTCTGCCTCTCTCTCTCTCTCTGTGTGACTATCATAAATAAATGAAAAAAAAATTGAAAAAAAAAATAAAGACACTATTAGGAAGCAAACACAGCGGGAATGGCAAGAAGTTCTGTTTGGTTGTTTGTGTAGATGTGAGGTAGAGAAGGAGGACCATTAGGAATGAAGCTGGAAAGAAGACTAGGCCCTTATCCAGAGTCCTTCTTTGTCAAACTGAACACATTCATCTCAGACTTGTTGATAAGACGGAACAGTGATTTTTAATGAAGGGATAAAACACTGGGGAAGGTGAGAAGCTGGAGGCGTAAGCAGGTGGCAGAAACCATAATAAAGAGCCCTTAACCCAGAGTTCACAGACTCAAAAAAAGAGTAGAAGACTGTGAGACCCTTGAAATTTCAGGTAAAATTTTGTGTAGTCATGAATCATTATATCCTATTAGTTAAGTGCACAAATTTCAAAATTGGGCATCAGTTCCAAATCCCCATTCAAACACATACTAGCCCAAGGCCATCATCAAGTTATTTTTCTTCCCTAAGGCTCAGTTTCCTTAACTAAGCAAGGGGGATGACCCCATACTATAGGTTGTTTATGAGACTATAATAGTATATCGGACATAAAGTACTTAGTACAATGACACAAATTAAATGTTCTTTCCTAAATGTCTCCTGTTATTGTTTAATTATTTTCATCTTCCTGGTGCAGGTGATGCCTCAACATTGAATTCCTAGAGATCACTGTCACATTAAGGTTTTGATGCCTTCAAAGCCCACCTCTTAATGAAGATTATGGCAAACAAAGATCCGTATTAAAATTGGCTTAAATAGGTAAGATAAATAATGTTTCTTTATTATGAACACACTGTTTTAAAATTCAGCATTAATAATAATTCTATCAGGACTCCTGGGTGGCTCAGTGGTTGAGTGTCTGCCTTTGGCTCAGGTCGTGATCCTGGGTTCCTGGGATCGAGTCCTGGGAGCCTGCTTCTCCCTCTGCCTCTCTCTCTGTGTCTCTCATGAATAAATAAATAAAATCTTTAAAAAATATATTAATTCTATCAAACCAATAGTTTCCAGAGGGGACGGGCGTGGGAGGGAAGGATGAAATAGGTGATGGGGATTAAGAGCACGCTTGTGATGAGCATTGAGAGATCAAAAAAAAAAATACTATCCTGAAATAATCCAGTGAAAATAATAATAATAATTCTACCTGCAGTGGAGATAAGTGAAGAATTTGATTAAGATCTGGTTACTGGGAAAAGTTCTTTGACTCTTCGGGGCTACAGTGACCAATGAAAACTGTCTGAGAAATAGTCATATACATGTTAAAGCAGTGAACAAGTGTGTGTGGGGGGTGTGCATGTTCGCATGCACAATATAGCTATGGCTGATTCAACATCATTAAGTATTGTTGGTTAACCACTGAACACAAGCCTTGACAAATCTGTTTCAAAAGAATGATGTATGGCAGCTAACATCCAAATTCACACTAACAGATTGCAAGGATTTGTGTTCCAATTACTTTATCTGTAAATTCCCCACAATTTTAAAGTAGCTTTTAATTGGAGATGATCGGTAGTCATGTCATATACTATTTTAATTCCAGATTGCAATTCTGATTATATCATAAACATTTAGGGCATCTGCTAGTGAGGGTAAATCCTCTCCATCTTCTTAATACAAAGGCCTTTTAAACTCCTAGTTGTGGAAGAGAGGAGCTACTATTTTTTTTATTGAGTGTTTGGCCCAAGATCACATGCTCATTGGAGTCAGATTTAAGCCAGTCTGACACAAAGCTTTCATCTATGACATCTCACTGCCTTTCCAACTCTGCATTAATGACATGAAGGTAAGAACAAAGAGAGGAGGATTAGTACTCCTGGAGTACCTGCTAAGTACTAGACACTTTGGTTGGCAAGGATTATCTCATTTCGTTATCACTTAATTACCTCCATTTTTCAAAGTTTGCTCATTTAAAATGGGATAGAGCCAGGGTGACTCATTTTCTGACTCCAAGGTCATTGTTCTTTCCTCTACACAAGAGAAGACCGCCTCCTCAACTCCACACAAATATCCATGTTTAGTTTTCTCTCTTCTGACATAATCTCATAAATTGTCCTTTACTGTCTTAGATTGGGTTCTCACAGATACAGATCTCATATCAAGAATCAGAGTGCACAGTTGCTTTGGGAAGTACTTCTAGGCAGGCTCCATAGGGAAGTGGGGGAGTGAAACCAATAAAAGGCACGTTGATGAATGAATTACCACTGGGGGCACTGGGGTGCGATCCATAGGAGTTTCTTAGAGACTTCATAGAGCACATCCGAGTTGGGATGAGCCAGCCACTCACTCCTGTTAGTTAATAGTTGAAAGCTCTTCCTGGAGGCTCAACTCCCTGGCTTCTATAGCTGGGTGGCCACAGAAAGCCCTCAGGCAGAAAGCTGAAGGTGCTTGTCTTCTGAAGTCCTGGGGGAATAGTGAGTTCCCAGAAGATATGGGGGCAGGGCACAAAGATGCACAGTGTTTGCTACAATTATTGTCCTTATTTTATAAATATTGCAACTGAAGACCAGAGAAACTGAGGATTATAAATTGGCTAACAGTGGATTCTGCTGGACACCATCGCTTATCCCAAGCGAATGTGTTTCTGATGGTGAGAAAGGATGAATATATTAACCTCTCTAGAGTGTTTTTCCCTATTAACACAGCCTCTATTCCCAGTGAGGAGTTATTTTCACCTCTTCATACTGTTTTACTTTCAGTTATTAGCTTTCAGTTCATGAGTTCTTAACTTGTGAAACAGTCAAGAAGGCAGAAAGTCTCCTTTCTGCCTTATGGTAACACCCCTCCACCACCACCACTCCAGAACCATTTCAACTTAGTCACCTCTGTAAAGACTCTATTTCCAAATGGGTCATATTCTGAGGTACTGAAGGTTATAACATCAATGTATAAATTTGGAGGTAATATAATTCAGCCCATAACAGTACTTAAAGGAAGAAGTAAATTAGACCCATAGAAACTGATCATTTATTTTAGATTTTTAGGTTTAGGAATAATCTTGGGTTTTTGGCATTTACGATAATTGTCATATTTTTAAAAATTTGACATTTTGAAATTCTGAAAGATCAGTCTTACAAGCAAAATGTAAAACATATAACTGAGTCATTGATTTTAGACTTGGAGTTTTAAGTTGAACAGTATGAGTTTTTGGCTAAGTTTGTAAATAATATTAGAATGTTTTTAAAGAACTTAGATTCTCTATATTTTTAAAGTATAATTTAATAGATTTAAATGCAATGTCAAAGCATATGGGAAAGTTTTACTTGCTGAACATTTCTTTAAAATATGTGAAAATAGAATCTATTATGTTACATTTATAAATGAAGTTTAAAACGTTTTAGGAGAGTTTAGCCAAGTTTGTAAATAGGACAGAATATTTAGGAGAATGTAAAAATATTAATCAAAGTTTCCTTGGAAGTTATTGTTAAATGTTACTAGATTTATAACTATAATAATGCTATTTTTAAGTTGAACTTAAAAGCTTAAGGGAAAACTAAGCTTTTTAATTTTTCATTTTAATAAATTGAATATTAATTTTTTAAAAGCAGCCACCAATAGCATTTCTTGCACATCAGTCTGTCCTCAAGAATGCAAAAATCTCATTTCAGGACTAAGAATATCATGTGAAAAAGAGCTACATTTTTGACTTAAAGTTATATTTTCCTCTTATTAAAAAAGCAATGCATACATATTATAGAAACGTTTTAAACATCTAAAAACATTTTGAAAGATCTGAAAACATTAATGAAAAGATAATAAAACAAAAAATATATAGTCAAAGATAATAATTACAGTAATTACAGTAATAATTATGCTTCCTTGTAGGAAATGTCAGTGTTGTCATTGTGTGGTTTCCAGACCAAGGCAGTAGTGGCACCTGGGAGTAAGCTGGAAGGCCAACACTCCCTCTTCCCTCCACCCTCCAGACATACTGAAGAACATTCTAGGACAGGGGCCCAGCAATCTGGTTGCAACAGTCCCTCCAGGTGATTCTGTCCTACACTAAACTTTGAAACCTGACACATGTCATAATTGTTTCCACAGCATAAATACCTATGAATGATATTATTCGCTCAAAGGATTTTTTTGTGATTTGATTTATTATTATGATTACTATTATTATTTTTACTAACCCGTAAACTTTATTTAGATTTCACAAGTTTTTCTGATTAAGTCCTTTTCTACTCTAGGATCCAGTACAAGATCCTACATTACATTTACTCATCACGTCCCCTTTGTCTCCTCAGTTCTGTGACATTTCGGCCTTCCTTGTTTTACAAGACCTTGCTATTTTCGAAGAGTATTTGTGAAGTATTTTGTTGAATGTCCTCATTTGGGGTTTTCTCGTGATTATTAGATTGGGGTTATGAGTTTCAGGGAACACCACCAGAGAGGTGAGATACCCTTCCCATTGCATCCTATCAGAGGGTATGTAATAGCATCATGATTTATTACTAGTGATGTTTACCTTGACCACTTTGGTTAGAGTGGTGTCTGCCAGATGTCTCCACTGTAAAGTTAGTATTTTTCCTTTTCCGTACTTCATTCTTTGGAAGCAAATCACAAAGTCCAGTCAGAATTCAAGGGAAAAAACATTAAGCTCTACCTCCCAAAGGGGACAGTACCTCCATAAATTCTTTGGATTTGTTCTGTAAGAAAGATTTCCTCTCCTTCATTGATTGATTGACTGATTGATTTACATCAGTATGGATTCATGGACATTTATTTTATTCTTTGGGTTATAATTCAATACAACATTTATTTATTTCTTCCTCGTAGCCTGCTAGCTTTGGTCCGCTCTTTCAGATTGGCTCCTATCTTTTCCAGCTTGACTGAGGTATAATTCACCAGTAAAATTGCAATATATTTAACATGTACAACATGATGATTTGATATACATGATGAATATATACATATATACATAATGAATGTATATACATAATGAATGGATTCCTACCAAGTTAATTAGCACATCTATCAGTTCACATAGTAGCTTTTTTGGAGAAAGAGATAAAGACACTTAAGACTTATTCTCTTAGCAAATTTCAATTATATAAAACAATATTATCAACCATGGCCATAAAGTAGATCCTCAGACCTCATTCAAATTATTACTGAAAGTTTACTCTTTTACCAACTTCTTCCCATTTCACCACCCTCTAGCCTCTGGCAACTACCAATCTACTCTGTTTCTATGAATTTGACTTTTTTTCCCCTAGATTCTACATGTAAGTGACACCATGGAGTATTTGTCTTTCTCTGTCTGGCTCTTCTGTTTTTTGTTTATCCTTCCTTACTTCTGGCGCTGCAAGATGTCTCACGCTTCTTATTTTGTATTTTCCACACCCAGCCCTATAATCAATCATTTCTCCAAGAAGCTTTGATTCTTTTAACTGGAGAATTGTATTCAGTAACCAAGATCTGGGCATGGGTATGCTTGTTGCCACTAGGGTTTTACTAATCTTAAGTCCTCTCTCATGGGCAGAGCTAGGAAATACATATACTTTTAAGGATTCCACTATGTATTGCAAAATTGTTCTCTAACTTTTTTTCTAGCTAACATCATACCACTAATGTATGATAGAGCAAGTTTTCCTCTATGTTTGTAGAAAAGGATCATTATGATTTATTAAATTGTAGCCTTACTACAATTGCATGGTATACCCATGCAATTTTTATTTCTGTGCCAATTAAATATTTTCCACATATCCACTAGGCTTTTTGCTTTTCCTTTTACAAATTTTCTTTGTGGCATTTGCTCATTAATTTTTCTACAACTGGCCATTTATTAACTACAGTAAAAGAAACCATTTAAACTTAATCTATTCAGATATTAAGGTAAGAGAAAATGAACATACAAATAGCCACGTCTAACAAACCTCATGACTTAATTATACTTAGGGAATGAAAGAAAAGTTATTTAGTTATTTTTTTGACCTGAAGCTCACCTGGAGAGACAATTGTTAGAAAAAAATTCCAGAGTAGAATAAAATATTGAGACATCCCGGGTTGACCTCCCATTGCACTGGTAGCTGACAGTAATCACTAGCATCCTCTGAGCTTGTATGAAGTATGGACTGATTTTAAGTTCTTCTGTGCTCTTGTAGAAAAAGTCATGATTTAGTTGTGCCTGTGGCTTGATTTATAAGGATTGGCAAGCTGCACAAACTCTTTCTTCTGAACATGGAGCACATGAATTTTGCTATACCTGCAAAGGAATATTAAGGTGGAGTTTGAAGTTTAAAAGTGTAGTACTGAGGGTTATAATCAGGACATTTCATTTATCTTATAGTTGCTTTAGGATAGGATATTAAAAAGCAGTTATATAATTTAACATGGGCTTGGCAAAAAAAAGATAATGGGCATTTGAGGTACAAGACTAGGTCTATGCCTAGAATAGTATCATAAGGTCTTCAAGCCCTCAAAAGCCTAGCAATACCTTTCTTCTCATTTACTTCATTCACAAGTCTTTGCTTCAGTCACATGGAAGTAATTGCTATCCTTTGACCATGTCAGGCAAACCCAAGGGCATTTGCACACATTGTTTTCTCTGCCTAGACCATTCTTTCTCCATGTATCCCCATGGCTCCCACCATCTGCTCTTACAAGTCTGCTCAGATGTTATCTTCTCAATAAGATCACCCTGACCATGGTGTTAAAATGACTATCTCTCATCTGAAATCCCTTTGTTAAGATAATGCTAGCAGCTATAACAGATAAAATCCTAATTCTCAGTTGTTTACAATGATGACTGTTTTATTCACACAAATTCCAAATAGTAGATTGGTGAGACAGATGGTGGCTGTTTCCCACACATTCAGAGACTTGTGCTGATGGAGTCTCTGCTATCATTAGCATGTCAATTCTAAGCATGTCCCAGAATCAATAAAGAAGGAAAAAAATAGTCAAGTAAGAGACTTTGATATGTCAAGAGAGAACACACTCAACATCGTGCTACCCCCATTTCATTGGCCCAAACTCAGTCACACGATTATATGTAAAATATGAGATACTGAAAGATGTGACCTAGCTATGTGCACAGGAGGAAAAGCAAAAAGGTTTAACAACTAACCAGTCTCTTTCACATACATAGTAGGCACTTATTAAATATCTGTTGACAGATTGGATAAATAAATACATTAATGCTGTCGGTAATCCATTTGAGTTAAGAAAGGTTTTGAGGGATTCAATGAATGATAAACATGATTTCTGATGGTTTCAAGGGTTTTGGGTTTAAGTGGGGACATATATACTCATTTAAGAAATTATCATGCAAAGCTATAGATCAGAAACAAATAGTACTTATAAATAGGACTTCATGAACTCAGAGAAAGAGCCCAGCTTTGAGTACTGAAATGGCTATGGAAAGTTTTGAAGGAGGTAGGACTCTCTCAAATTGGGTCTTTGAAAAAAAGGTTAGGATTTCAGTAAGTGGAGAGAAAGGAAAGGATAAATCAGGTATGGGGAACACAAAGAACAAAGATGAAGACATGGGAAAACTTGGGGGAGGCCAACTTATGTATTTCAGGTTCAGAAGTCTATCAATAAAGATAGATCACGTTATCTTAGAGTAAAACACCACGAACATCTCAGAGATTTAGAACAACAAAAGTTTATTTCTTTATTTCTTGCTCATTTTATGTGTCATTGAAAGTCATCTGGGACCACCATTCTACTTGCTAATGTCAGCTTGGATGCTTAGGTTGATAGATTAGTTTCTCTTGAGAGTACCATCAGCAACTGTGGCAAAAGAAAATACAAAGCTCTGGAGGGTCTTACCTTACCAGTTAACTGCTTGAAAGTGACATATGTCACTTCCACTTAAACTCACCAGCTAGAAATAGTCACATGACATATTTCCCAAATGGGAAGAATTTGAATAATTTGCAAATGACACCGAAGGCCAACACAAAGGGCAGTGGAGAATGAAATTAGCTTAGAGGTACCAGCATTGTTTTAAGTCTGTCCCAAAGCCACACATAGAAATTAATTCAATCTGCAAAACCTGACAGACTCCAAAACTTACCTTTTCACCAAGATTGCTTTTAGGTTTTCCATCTGTTTATGTGATTCCTCACTACAAGTCTCCACGCAGATGCTTATTTTTGTTTTATTTATCAATTTATTATTCAACAAATATTTGAGCACCCATCAGATTAGGTGCTGGGGACACGGAGGTGAATGAAGTAGTGATATTCCCTGGCTTGACTGATGTGAGAAACTATAGGAGATTGTGTAGGCAAAAACAGCACTGATTCGGGCACCTGGGTGGCTCAGTGGTTGAGCATTTTCCTTTGGCTCAGGTAGTGATTCTGGGGTCCTGGGATCGAGCCCTGCATCAGGCCCCCTCTGGGGATCCTCTGTCTACATCTCTGCCTATGTCTCTGCTTCTCTATGTCTCTCATGGATAGATAAAATCTTAAAAAAAAAAAAAACAGCACTGATGAAAAAAACAAGAATCATTAGATGCATGGTCTCATTGCCTACCTGTGCACAGTTGGCCACAGGAGATGAAGTGCCATCTATCAGGCATGGAAGTGTCTTACTTTATTTCTTCCACATTTGCTCAGGCTGTAAGCATGATGCTAGGCACACAATAGCAGCAGTTCCCTCTTATCTGTAGTTTGGTTTGGTTTGGCTTTTGGAGGTTTCAGTTACCCACAGTCAACTGTGGCCCTGGAGCAGTTGGAGGAACAGAGAAGGCTCCTCCTTCTGATGAATCATCAGAAGTCAGAACATCAATGGTCACCAAATGCTAAGTCACAGCACCCCCATCACAGCGCCCATGTCACAGAACCTATGTCATTCACCTCACTTGTCTTACCATGTGGGTATTTTATCATCTCACAGCATCACAATAAGAAGAAGGGTTAGTACACTGAACAAAAGATATTTTGAGAGAGAGAGAGAAACACCACATTCACATGCTTTTATTCAGTATATTGTTATAATTATTCTATTACTTATTGTTAATCTCTTACTGTGTCTAATTTATAAATTAAGCTTCATCATAGATATATAAGTATAGGAAAAAAACAGTATATATAGGATTTTGTACTCTCTGTGGTTTCAGTCATCCACTGAGAGCCTCAGAACACATCCTCTGTGGATAAGGATGAGGTTACTCTAGAGCCTGTACTGCTGTTCCCTCTTGCATTCAATTTTTCTCTTACTTCTCTCTTTCCTTTAATCTCCACCCCTCTTCTTCTCTTTACTGGCAATGACAGAGCTACCCCCAGTTAAATTCTTTTTTGTGGAAAGCACTAACCATATTCATAAAGAAAAAAGCTGGCAAAGAATATTGTTACAGCTTTTTCATTTCTTAAGCAAGCAGAGTGATGAATTTACCTAGAAAAGAAAGTGCCAAAGATAAATTTTGTGGATAATAAAAGTTCTTAACAAAGGCAGGTGGATTGATTTGAGTTCTGCCAAACACAGGTCTCCTGCTGGTCTGCCCTCACTCTACAACTCAGTGCAGAGCAAGCCATTTATGCAGTATTTGAAAAGTACCTTAAAAAAAAAAAAAAAAAAACATGACTGGGATTTAGAAAGCAAGCTTGTATGAAAAGAAAAAACTTGAGCCTTAATCTCCTTTATTTAAAAAATATGCTAGATCTGGCTTTTTTTTCAAAATTTAGTGAGAAATCTGGACTGGGTACCTGTAAACAATCAATATTATTTGCTGCTCTGACTTTATTTTTCCCATTAGAAATATTCTGACTTTTTCACTAGTATTGTCTACACACACACACACACACACAAACACACTGTGGTACAAAATATACACAATTTTTCAAATGGCTTTTTGGAGTATTTGAAAGGAACTAAGATGTAATCATGAAAAGCATTATACAGTCACCCACCCACCCCCATAATTGGTAAGTACTATATTGCAGCAAAGTCTTTTGAAGTCTAATAAAATTTACATTTTAAATTTTAGCCCTAGAGGTTTAGTACAAACTGAACTTCATAATTTTCCAAGATTCAAATTCATTTCCAAGTAATGCTATGAGTCAGCAACCTCAAGACTATCATGCTAGATTACCAGAAGATATATACATATTATACATATGTATGTATAAAAGATATATAGGCATTAATATTTCTGTAATATTAGGTTATGAATTCTCCACCATAAGGAGCTAAACAAAGAAAAGCAATCATTCTAAAGAAGATAAAAATGCACAACTTCCTAAATGAAGTCAATTTTGCCTGGCTTATTCCACACAGACACATTTTTAAAAATAAATCAGAGCATAAATAAATAGACAATCAGGCACAAATCAACCCTTTTGCTTATGTTTTAATAAGAAATAGGAACTTGGGTTCTTTAGATATACATATATCATATATATATATACACATATACTCTGAAAAGCCTGTAGCAAGATCATCTGAAATACCCTCCTTGTAGGGAGAGATTTTTGCTTTCTCTTGTTTACCCTAGTTATTTCAATTTTCTTCCTTTCCATAAAGGTTTTCTGAGCACTGAAGATCCACTGAAGGTTGGACCAGTCTAAGAGCTGACATTTTGGGGAGTAAGTGCAATGTGAGAAAAGATGGACTAAAGCAAGTCTGTAATGAAAGATCATGAACCCTAGGCTGAATGCAGAGAGAGGAAAACAAAGAGCTCAGTGATGGAAAATGACAGGATGTGATATGGGAAAGGATCTGCTGAGGTCCAACTACTGTTGAAGTGAAGGCATGTTAGAAACTTAGGAGAAATGGCACAGGTTGTATTAAGAAGTGAGTATCAATGAACAGTTTAAGAAGTAAAGAGAGGGGTGCCTGGTGGCTCAGTCAGTTAAGCATCTGACTCTTGGTCTGGGCTTAGGTCATGATCTCATGAGTTGTGGGATCAAGCCCCATGCTGGGCACCATGCTCAGCAGGGAGTCTGCTTGAGATTCCCTCTGCCCCGCCCCCCATTTACATGTGTGCATGCTCTCTCTCTCTCTCTCTCTCTCTCTCTTCCTCTCTCTCTCTCTCTCTCTCAAAAATACATAAATAAATCTTTGGGGGGAGAAAAAAGGTAATGAAAGGTGGACTATGGCCCTGAGCACAAATAACAAGGCACAAGAGGAAGGGAGATCCTTGCCAAGAAGGAGGCTGAAGAATCACAAGGATAGGATGTTCTATCTGTGTCATCTGCATAGTTGCTCAAAAAAAAAAAAAAAAGCAGGAGTTGCTATAGAGAGCAAAACTGCACCTGTGGACCAGGTGTGCCATTACTCAATGGCCAAGGAGAATGTATTTGGGCAATGCAAGCAATGAAGATGGCAAGTAAACCCCAGAGTCAGCAGCCACTGCTTCTGAACATTGCCTCAAGCAAACTTCAAACCATTATAATAGAGAGCATTTACTGAGGATTTACCACAGCCAGACACTCTACTAAGAGCTTTATATTCACATTCTCACTTACTAGTGAGACCTAATGCCATTATTTCCCCCAATTTTACAGAATAGGAAAGGGGGGGGGGGAAAGATTAATTTATTCATGTAAACATGTAATCATGTAAACATGATTAAATTTGTGGTGCCCATTTTGAACCCAGGAAATCTATTCCAGACTCCATGGTCCTAACCACTAAACACTATGGTCACTTTGTTTGAAACCCCACCTAGGTGAGGCTAATGATCCTGGGTGGGAAGACTTTTTCTGGAACTCTCATAAGAAACTACAACCACCTAGCCACTTGATCAAGACTAGTTTGGTAGATTTCAGAGGAGGGTCCTTAACCATGAGACATAAACAGTGACTAAAACTACATTATGATGAACAGTTAAAGGAAAGGGAAGAGCTATTTCCCATACCACCAGACAGACACCTTTGTTAGGCCTGCAAGAGTGTGCTGATGGGAAAGAACACCATTTTGACCAACAGGATTCTGTAGTGGCAGTATGTTTGCTGATTTGGCCATTCTGAGATGACTCACCAGGCAGTATCTGCAGCCCATAAAGAAAGAATAAAAATGGTGAGGAGGATGCCCCAAGCTGCAATATGTGCAAGCCTAGGAGTCAGGCTATTGAAGTAGATGGTAGTTGCTGCTGTAGGTTATTTCTAAATGGCCGTGAAAACTGCTGAGAACCCTAACTCTAAAATATAAGACAAAACTTTGGAAAGACTATAAATAGAAGCTCTGTAACTACTTCATCCTTAGTCAATAGATGCACTTGGGGAAATCCTTTTTGTTGCTGTTGTCAAGTCAAAAATAAAAGTAAATTTCAGTCAATGGCCAGTGCGGAATCCTCATGTTTCTTATATCCAAATGAAGCCAAGTTGGTTTCTGGAATATCCTGCAAGAAGTCCAAGAAAAAGAAACACAGAAATTTTTCACTAACCCTGTCCCTTTAGCAAAGCAAGCATCAACTTCCAAACCAGAGGCAAACTATGGTTTTGATGATGTGCGTGAAGCCATGGGAAGATAAGAGGGATAGAAGACTTTGCATACACAAAGGATGGCCCCAAAGCAGGAAAAAAGCAGGTTACAGTATCCATAAGGCATTATTGTTAGAAAGTCTATGAAGAGGTTGGAGTAGAAGAAGCCAGGACAAAAGTTGGAGGGGAGTACAGATATGGAGAGAAAGTTCTAGAAATACGGATGTATTATCTGGGAATAGGAGGGTTTAGCACAGAGAAATCAAATGAACAGAGCCACGTGTACTTTTTTAGAGGGCCTGGGAGCATATTACCAGACTAAGTGGTTTCTATTCATTGTTTTTTATATGCTTTTGTACCTACATACCATTTGATACCCTTATTTTTCCCTCCCAAAAAGTCATATCCACTATAAACAAGTAAAAAAGTATAGTTTGGCAAAAAGAAAAGAAAATAACAACCATAATTAGCTCCATGGAAATAGGATTAATCTTTGAAATATTTATCCATATTTTTCATATATGTATTTATATTTTCAAAAACAGATCATATTGTACATAATGAACTATAAAATCTTTTCTTCCTTGGCATTATATTGTGCCAAAACATCCAGGAAGAGATAATTCTTATGTTACAACCATTCCAAAGCATAGAAATTGATGGACAAGTTCCCAACCGTAGGCCAGTGTCACCAACCGACACTAGGATACCAAATACTAAAGTATTTGCAAATTAAATCTAGTAATCTACCATGACAAGTAGGATTTACTGAAGAATATAAGAAGTTTCCAAAATTGGAAAATTAATCCATATAATTCACTAGATCAAATATTAAAGGAGAAAGGAATGATCATCTTAATGATAGATGTCATCCATTCCTGATAAAGAATAAATAATTAATGAAACCACTAGTTACTAGGAACAGAAAGAAGATCCTATAGACTGAATGGGTATCTAGCAGACATATTGCATTTAGTGGTAAAATATTAGAAGCATTTACAGTTAAGTTAGAGAGAGAGAAAGAAAGAGAGGAGGGTATACTATATCAATGCTAAATATTTGAATATTTTCTTACTTTCTTTAAGATTCTAGCTGATGTAAAACACACATGAAATAAGAGGAATGAAAATTCAAAAATAAGGGATAAGGACTGTCATCATTTGCTGACAATACTGTCCATCTAGGACATATAAGAGAAGAATCACTATTCATCCCCAAGAAAAAGGTTAGAAAAAAGATTTCAACGAAGTAGCTTATAATAAAATCAACCTACAAAATCAATTGCTTTTCTAAAATTGTCAGTAATTTTCAAATAAAATGAAAAAAAAAACAGGTAAAATAGCAACCACTACTATGAACTATACCTAGTAATAAATGTAATCACAAATGTAAGTTAATGAAAAAACCTTTTTCAAAATATAAGACTTAAGCGATTTAAGAGATGTGACATGTTCTTGTATTGGAAAACTCATTATAAAGATCCTTTTCCTTTTGAAATTAAGCTATAAAGTTAATATTTCATGAGGGTAACATTTTAAAAATAGATAATATGCTTTTTTAGTCATTCCAGAGGGCTCCACTGATTTGGGAAAAAATAGAATTTTAAAGCAGGATGTAAAGGGAAAGAAAGAGGTAATGTTCAGATTTTGACTTCAAAAATATAATTTTTTCTTTAAAAAATTTTTAAATTTAAATTCAATTTAATTAACGTACGCTATATTATTAGTTTCAGAGGTACAATTTAGTAATTCATCAGTTGCCTGCAACACACTGTGCTCATTACTTCAAATGCTCTCCTTAATGCCCATCACCAAACGACTGATTCCACAGCAAAGAATTTGTCTTGAAAGTCAAGGTTTGTTGAGTGATGAAAATAGTTTCTAAGTTTTACAATCTCTCCTTTACATTTCAAGAGCTAAATTAACTGATTTAGATCATGGAGTTTTTATTACCATAGTGTAGGCAGAATGTACCATGCCAGGTAAGAAAGGTTCCCAAAAGATGGAAAGAGAAAGCATAGATCACTCTTCCTTGAGGGAAGAAGAAAGATTTGGAAGACTGGGGATATTCCTAACATAGAGATGTTGTTTGGATTCTTAAAAAGACATAAGGATTATAGCAGTATCAAGAAGAAAATAAAAAGAAAACAATTGGCACGTGTCAATGAGAAAGTAGGCAAAATATACTCTTAATGTATAATAATATGTAATATAGAGACTTTAAAAGAATGAAAAAAATAAATCAATACAATCACATTAAATTATACCATGAGCCTATTTCTGTGCCAATAAATATGTATCTACAACATCATTTCTAATAGCTGCATACTGTACATTGTACAAACATGGCATACATACTTTTCTATTGCTAAATACTTAGTTTATCTCATATTATAACTTTTATAGCATAACAAATAATTTTAGACATCTTGGTACACTTGGTACTCTTTCTGATGTTTGTTGTGCAATAATTTCCTTAGGATAAATTGATAGAACTAGACTTATTGAGACAAAATGCAGACAAAATGTTAAGACTTTTGATATATATTGATAGGTGGCTCTCCACAAAGGTTCTACCAGCTGTTTGGAGCTCTTTTGTTTCTTAAATTCTGCATATGAGTAAAATCATATGGCATTTGTCTTTCTCTGACTAATGTATTTTGCTTAGCATAATGTACTCTAGCTCCATCCATGTCATTGTAAATGGCAAGATCTCATCCTTTTTGATGGCTGAGTAATATTCCATTATATATTTTATATATATATACATATATCCATTCATCAGCTGATGAACATTGGGCTCTTTCCATACTTTGGCTATTATTGATAATGCTGCTATAAAAATCAGGGTGCATGTCCCTTTAAAATCAGTATTTTTGTGCCTTTTGGGTAACTACCTAGTACTGTAATTGCTGGGTTCTATTTTTAACTTTATGGAGGAAACTCCATACCATTTTCCAAAGTGGCTAAACTAGTTTGCATTTCCACCAACAGTAAAAGAGTGTTCTCCTTTCTCCACATCTTCATACACCTGTTGTTTCTTGTATTGTTGATTTTAGCCACTCTGAGAGGTATGAGGTAATATTTCATTGTGGTTTTGATTTGTATTTCCCTGATGATACATAATGTTGAGCATCTTTTCATGTGTCTATTAGCTATCTGGATGTCTTCTTTGGAAAAATTTCTGTTCATATCTTCTGTCCATTTCTTAACTGGATTGTTTGCTTTTTAGGTGTTGAGTTTGATAAGCTCTTTATAGATTTTGGATACTAACCCTTTATCAGATATGTAACTTGCAAATATCTTGTCCCATTCCTGTAGGTTGCCCTTTAATTTTGTTGATCACCTCCTTTGCTGTACAGAATCTTTTCATCTGGATTAATCCAGATTATTGGATTAATTGGAACTATTAAGTCCCAATAGTTCATTTGCTTTCATTTTCCTTGCCTCCAGAGACGTATCCAGTAAGAAGTAGTTACTATGGCTGAGGTCAGAGAGGTTGCTGTCTATTTTCTTCTCAAGGATTTTGATGGTTTCCTGTCTTACCTTTAGGTCTTTCATCTACTTTGAATTTAATTTTGTTTATGGTATAAGAAAGTGGTCCAGTTTTATTCTTCTGCATGTTGCTATCCAGTTTTCCCAACACCATTTTGTTGAAGACACTTTTTTTCCATTGGATATTCTTTCCTGCTTTGTTGAAAATTATAGTCAACCACATAGTTTTGGGTCCATATCTAGATTTTCCATTCTATTCCATTGATCTAAATGTCTTTTTTAGTGCCAGTATCATACTGTCTTGATGACTACAGCTTTGTAATACTGCTTGAAGCCTGAAACTGTGATGCCTCCAGCTCTATTTTCTTTTTCAAGATTGTTTTGGCTATTTGGAGTCTTTTATGGTTCCATACAAATTTTAGGATTGTTCTAGCTCTCTGAAAAATGCTGGTGGTATTTTGAAAGGGATTGCATTAAAAGTGTAGATTGCTTTGAGTAATATGGACATTCATTTTAACAATATTTGTTCTTCTAATCCCGGAGCATGGAATATTTTTCCATTTCTTTGTGTCTTCCTCAATTTATTTTTATAAATATTCTATAGTTTTCAGAGTACAGATCTTCTACCTCTTTGCTTAGGTATATTCCTAGGTATCTAATGGTTTTGGGGGATAATTGTAGATGGGATCAATTTCCCTGATTTCTTTTTCTGCTTGTTCATTATTTGTGTATAGAAATGCAGCAGATTTTTGTATGTTGATTTTATATCCTGCCACTTTGCTGAATTCATGAATTAGTTCCAGTAATTTTTGGTGGAGTCTTTCAGGCTTTCTACATAGAGTATCATGTCATCTGTGAATAGTGAAATTTTGACTTCTTCCTTGCTGATTTGGATGCCTTTTATTTCTTTTTGTTTTCTGATTGCTGAGGCCAGGACTTCCAGTACTATGTGAATAATAATTGTGAGAGTGGACATCTCTGTCTTGTTCCTGACTAGAGGAAAACCATGTTTTTCTCCATTGAGGATGATATTAGCTGTGGCTCTTTCATATATGTCCTTTATGATGTTGACATATGTTCCCTCTATCCCTACTTTGTTGAGGGTCATTTTTATTTTATTTTTTAAAAGAATTTATTTACTTATTAGAGTGAGCAGGGGGAGGAGCAGAGGGAGAGAGAATCTCAAGCAGACTCCATGCTGATCATGCAGAGTCCAATGTGATACTCAATCTCACCACCTGGAAATCATGACCTGAGCTGAAATTAAAAGTTGGACACTCAACTTACTGAGCCACCCAGCTGCCCCAAAGGTCACTTTTTAAATATAAAGTGAGAATAATATCTTTGGTTGTTTTAGAGGTAAAATCATATATGTGAAAGGACCTGGTGCAGTGCTGAACACCAAAGACATTAGATTTTTATTTCATTTTCCTCCTTAAAGAGCAGAAAGATAAATGAATTTTATTCAAATTAAATTAATTACTATATTTGTTGTATACTACACATTACAGAAAAAATGTGTTGGATAAACCCCAAGGTGGGGCCTAAGTTCTGGAGACACTTTCCATGATACTGCCTCTCTGTCACTAACTTGCTATATGATCTTGAGAAAATTGCCAACTCTTCCTAAGATGCATTTTTTTTTTTACCTATAATGAGGAAATATGTTCTGAATCAAAGGTCTGGACCTAAGGCTAATTTTGTATGTATGCACATTTTTTCCAGAGACAGGTCCAAAGTTGTCAACAGAATTTTAAAGAGATCTTGTGCAGTAATAGATAGTGATATTCTAGAATTTAGATGGTCTTTAAAATTTCATCTGTTGCTAATAGTCTTTCTCTGATCAAATTCAGAGTTGCTGTTCTTTTGGTTCAATATTATTCATTAATATGTTATGAAGCAGTGTAATGTTTTAGTGGCAATTTTCCAGCCCGAATTTGTAGATTCTTTCTTGACCTCCATGCCTCCCTGCAGTTTTCTCACAGCCACTGGGAAAATGGTATGGTTCCAGTATTGCTACACCACAGGTTTTGATTATCTGAGCCATTTCCTAGACTTATTATCCTCCTTATCCTCCTTTTTTTTTTTTTCTTTAGAAAATGTCCTCTCTCTAGGCTAATTCACCAGAGAACAAATTTAATTAATAGGTGGCAACATATTGCAACTCTCATTGCCAAGATACATGATTAAAAAGAGAGCCTGTAGGCTTCCAGATCTTTTGATTGTTTTAATTTCAAGCTTCTTGAAATACACAAGATCATATTGAGAACAATGTCAGATTATAATTTCACATGAGAAATATGAATATCTGTGAATATTAAAAAGTAAACTGAATAAAAATACTAGATGTAAATGATTGTTAGTAAGCAATATATATATTTACAAAGAAAATTATAGTGTTAGATGATTGCACCATGGGAATCAGAGAAGTAAAATATTTATTCTGTTAATATTTATCAAGAGTCAACAATATGCTATGGAAGGGATGTAAAGGATAGAATGTTGAACTTGAATCCTCCCTCCAGGAGAATAATTTATCCACATGCAAGAATATATGTTTGCAAAAAAAAAAAAAAAAAGAAAAAAAAAAAGAATATATGTTTGCAAAAACTATAATGCAAGGTTATAATACAAGTGTTACGTTCCAACTTAATATGTATAGATAAACTGCCAAAGTTGTCAGTGGTCAGAAAGAAAACTTTAAAATAGAGGAAAGAAAGATCTCATATAGAAGACAACCATCAAGGTGAATTTTGATTCATAGGTTGGGTTTGGATACATGAAATATTGGTATACACATTCAAACAGAGGCAATGCCATGGACAAACCAACAAGAAATCTGAGGGATTTGAGAACTCTTCAAGACATGCATTTTAAGCTTTCAGTAATATTTCTTAATTTCTTGAAGGTAGGATACATAAATGGAAGCAGTAAAAAATAAGATAAAAGAGCAAGCCTGTGACTAAACACTTGAATGAAAAACTAGCTTTTATTTCATCTATAGGCTCTGAGGAAACATGGATGATTTTTAAGTAGGGAAGTGATATGATCTGAGTTTACATTGGGAAGATTAATTTTTGGCAATATATATTGTAGAAACCAGCTGAGGAAGAAAGAGACTAGACAAAGATAATGATATCAGGACTCCAAAGAGGGAGAAGAAAAGGAAGAGAAACTATGATGCTCAAATCAGAGTTTTGTTTTTGTTTTTAACAATTTAACAATATGGAGGATCTGGAATAAGTATGGCACGGATCTGAGTCTGAGAGGAGCTACAGAAAGAGGACACTCAAAGTCAGTAAAGAGAATAGGACAGGATTTGGATAGAAAATGAGGAATAGAGATAAAAAGACTGAAAAAACAATACACAGACACAGTGAGCCATGGACAATAATCAACAGTCTAACATATCTATTAGTGGAGACCAAAACAGAGATGGAGAAAAAAATATATTTGAAGAAATAATGGCTAAGAAATTTTAAAGTTTTTTGAAAACTATAAACCAACAGCTCCAAGAAGTTTGACAAATCCCAAGGAGGATAATCACATCAATATTCAAACCCCTAGAAAAAAAAGAGCTAAAGATTAAATATTCACAACAGCCAGAGGAAAGAAGAGATTTTACAGCAAGAGATTTTTTAAAGATGGAACAAATAAGGGAAATTTGTAGACTATTCACCAGGAATAATACAAACTAGAAAAATGGAACATTTTTAAAGCATTGGAAGACCAGTTACCCATTTAGAACTCTATATCCTCCAAAAATGAAGGTAAAATATCACATCATGCATATTAAATCTGTAAGTGTGGCCAAGTGAAGGTCAAGTGTGGACACTTATCCCCAATGGGGTGGAGGGATAGAGAGGGGGTACATGAATGGGATGATAAGAGTGCTAGAGGCAAAGAAAAACATAACATAACAAAACAAAAAACAACTTGATTAAAGGAACAATGGCTAACAAAGAGCTTAAGTTTAGCCCAGATGAGAATCTCAATCAGAGAGAGATGGTTCACAGAGTAAGAATAATGCCATTATAAGAGTGAAAGTCAATTACAGAGGAAAGGGAAATCCTCCTCAAAACAGGGTACAATGCAAAAGGCTCAAGGATCTATTGACGGGTGTTTTTCCTTAAGGTTATCTAGTTCAATCTCTAAATAACAAAGAATACAGTGACTTATACTTTTTAAGAAGATCATAATAAATTGGATTTATAAACATTTAGAAAATTATTTTTAAATTTACAGTTTGCTGTGGGTTGGCCCAGGGTCTGATACCATCTGAGGTTGGTAGAAGGAGTCATATTTATTTAGTCAATGATTGCATTTTTTTAATCCTCCATATTTCTTTTTGAGAAGTTGAATAGCTCTTGAAACTCCAAATTACTACTGGAGGACATAAATTCCAGTGGGCAAAGGTCCTGACCTTTCATTCTAGTAGGAGTATTACCCAAAGGCTCTCATGGCAGCCTTTCCTAACTGGCATGGAGGTAGCTTTGCAAGCTGTTGTCCCATGATAACTTCTTACGTTCCTCAGGCTGTGCAAAGCAGGGAGAAGGGAGTAGCCTCAGTCACCAAGAATTTCCATTTGTTCTTCCTGGAGTCTGTGAGAGCTCCACTGGACCTCAGAAGATGCAGCCCACTGCAGATGTGACTTCAGAACCATTTGCAGCTTCCACCAGAGAACATCCAATCTGCTTTCAAATCACTTCCCTTCTTTCTCCTATCTGAAGTTTCACCATAAAATATAATTCTTTCCTTTTCCTTACTAACCTCAAATCCTGTCAATGATTTTTCTGAAACATCTCTTGAATTTGTCACTTTTTTCTATATCCGTGGCCACACCTAGTCTTCCTAAGTCTGCTATCTCCTTGTAAAACCCATCTTCCCATCTTGCTACATCAGTGATTTCAGTCTAAAACTTAGCGCTCCTACCCAAATACATATATTTTCTCTAGGATAAGTTCCAGGACCTTTTATGTGGTGTTCTAGGTTCTTACCATATAGACAAATCCAGCTTCCATCTTGTCTTCAAGAGACACTACCTGACCTTGCTCACAGACCTCAACACAGAAAAACTCCAGAGAAGTAACTCATATCTTTTAGTTGACAAAATATCAAACTTTGATGCATTATGGATGTCCTCACAAAGGGACTGAGATGTCAAAAACTACCCAAGGGACAGGGATTTTTCATACCATGAGTGTGTCTATCCTCCATTTCTCTCACTGATAAGAGAAAGAAGAACTTCTCAGGGAACGATGGAGCCAGCTTTTCCATATGCTACTGGTTATCATAGAGTCCTTGGGAGGAAATTCACAGTTCAAAGAGGTGGAAATCCTTGGTTCCATCTTCAAATCACAGAGAGCAAAAAAATGGAATGTGGCTTTTTCCCCAAACCCCAAAGGAAGATTGAAGAAGCTCGATCTAGAGTGAGGTGCTAAGAGAATTGGCTTGTGACAAAGCCTTGAAAACAAGAAAGAATGTAAGAGAACAAACAAGAAGGCCCAAGGTAGGGTTAGGAAGGCAATGGGACAGTTGCTCCAGGGAGTGTAGCAGGCTCACACCCCACAAAGCTTTCCTGGAATTTCATTTCTAACCACTGATGGGCAGAGAGGGAGAAAGAGCAGTGAAATTGGTGAGACACGAAGCCAAAGGAACAGCAGCTCCAATCTGAAGGCAAACAGAGGCAGACCTGGATGCAGAAAGAGCCCCTTTCTCCAAAGGATTTAGGAAAGCTGTCTTGATGGAAGCCAGATATAAATATGGTAAAAGGGCAGTCTCCAGAGTGGGACTAAGCCTGCTCTTTGGTCTGCAAGAGGAGAGCAGTAAAGAAACTTCTGCTACCTACCTCAAAGTGTGACTTTGTGACTTCTGCTACCTACCTCAAAGTGTGACTTTACTGGTTTCCCCCTCAAGCATTCTGATAGGACCCCATCAGCTGTGGTGTAGACGGTCTGTATCATAAGCTGCATGGGTGAGGCACCCACAGGAGAGATAGTGTCTGAGACTAAGAAAGCAAGTCTCTGCCCCTGGATGTCACTCATCCTATTAATTCCTGAAAGGCAGGAGTGAAAAGTTAAGAGGCCAGTGACAATAGAAAACTTTAGCTTCTCTAAAAATAGAAAGGTCTGGCAATCCTGGGCCTTTGCTCAGGCCCTGGGCTCTTTCCCCATTTATATTCCCCCCTGCATTGGCCTCTATAGGCATTTGATGTTATCTCAGACAGCAGAGAAATGCAACATCTATATGGGCTGGATTCGCAGGAAAAAACATCATGGAATGGGTGGGGTTTGAGCTAGAACCTGACAGAGGGAGACAGAGGAGAGTATGTGTGTCTGTCCGAAGCCCCACAGGCTGACTCAGAGTCCTCAATGGTGCAGAATCCTTTGTCTTGGATTGTGACTAACAGACAGATATCACCAAAGGGATTCCCAGCAGGCTCAGCATCACTGAGCCCTTAACTGAAGAGAAACCTTGAGGATTGCGCTATTGCCATGGAGCAAGTCACTCCTGTTCCAGCAGGTGAAAGATTGTATTGTGAAATCAGTGGGAAAGGATGGCTTGGGGTAGGAGCAGTGGGCCAGGTGTCCTGATTTCTACTCCTAGTTATTTTATTAATTTCCTATGTGTCTGGGCAATTTGCTGATATTCTGGACCTTCCATAGTTATCAGTAAAATTAAAGGGTTGGGGGGGATCCCTGGGTGGCGCAGCGGTTTAGCGCCTGCCTTTGGCCCAGGGCGCGATCCTGGAGACCCGGGATCAAATCCCACATCGGGCTCCCGGTGCATGGAGCCTGCTTCTCCCTCTGCCTGTGTCTCTGCCTCTCTCTCTCTCTCTCTGTGACTATCATAAATAAATAAAATTAAAAAAAAAATAAAATAAAGGGTTGGACTAGGTGATCTCCTATGTTTTTTATGATTTTATTTATTTATTCATTAGAAACACACAGAGAGAGGCAGAGGGAGAAGCAGGTTCCCCACAGGGAGCCCGACACAGGACTCAATCCCTGGACCCTGGAATCATGCCCTGAGTTGAAGTCAGACGCTGAACCTCTGAGCCACCCAGGAGTCCCAGTGATCTAATTTTTTAGGCTCAAAAGACTCATGACTCTAAGAAAGGTAACTATGCCTGAGCATCTCTGTTCTCTGTTGGAGGTTAGAAGGAGTGGTGTTTGGTTTGGGAACTGTGTGGGAATCACACAATTACTCAATAAATATTTATGGAGCACCAACTATGTACCAGGAGCCATCCTAGGGACCAGAGACGCAGTAGTGAGCAAAATAGACAAAATTTCTCCACCCCCACTGTGCTTAGATTCTAGTGGAGGTGCACGGAGAGTAAATAAAATAAGTAAGATACCATGTATAGTAAATGGTGATAAATGCCTGTGTGTGACGGTGTCTAGAGTTGAAGAAGGTGATGTGTAATAAGTGCAAACATCACACATCTTGGAACAGAATGAGTAAAATTTTCCTTTCTGTCCACCTGCTAGTCTAACTTCCACTTTCCTGAAAACAGACACACTTTTATTATATATGCCTTGTATGTCCTAATGTGACCAGGGACTGTGGCAAAAGTCATAGTGGTCAGGTAGTTGTCTGCTGTTTGCCTCAAGCTGTGACATCTAGAATGTGCCATCAGAGGCCAGTGGGCAGTGGCAGCTGCTGGTGATGGCAAACTATTTTTCCTTTTTCTGGACTGGCATTCCCTCCATTTTTTTTCCTTTTTGTATTTTTGGCCTGAAATTCTAAATGTAATGAACATTATCCAATCCCTTTTTACCGCCTAGATCTTTTTTTCAATTTACAATTTCACAGAATTTTTTTTAAACTGGGTAAATGTCAAAGTTTAAACCTCTCTGTTTTGCAGGTCCATTTTCTGGGTTAATCTCATTAGTAGGTCTAGATAAGGCCTAATATTTGTGTCAGAGAAAGGAAGTCAGCACGCTCCAGTATCTTAAGAAAATTACATTTTCTGAAAGCGAGTTGGCCTGTATCTAATCGCTGTAAGACACCTTTTTTTTTCCTAGACATCCAAACACAAATTGGCTGATCTCTTGAAAAAAATAACTCAAGGTTCAGAGAAAAAGGTTAGAGCTGAAGTAAAATAAAACAACCTGAAAAACACTATCACCCAAGTTACCAGTAATCAGAACAGACAGGAAGTATATATGAACATATCATCCAGATTCAAATAGTAGAACTAAAGGCTGATATTTAGAAATACATAATTTCTTGGGTAAAAAAAAATAATAATCAAAGCTCAAATTCTAAGCCAAATTGTATTGTGCATGTCAAGGTTCCCTCACGGAATTGATGGGGGAATTAAAGGGAGGTGATTTCATCGGAGGGAACCTCATGCCACAGAGTGTGATGAGCAAAGACATTAGATAAAGTTGTGATGTTTGGCTGTGGATGTCCCTATGATGATTTTTAAGACGGCTGCTGGCTCAGTCAGAGTGGAGAGTGACAGCTGGCACCTTGATGGGGTGGGGGGTGACAATGCAAGTCGGGACAGCGAGGAAGAAGCAGGAACAGACTCTAAAACAGATGTGAGCTGCTGAAATGGCCCCATGTGATCCAGCAGGGTCCTGACAGCCTTCGTCATTAACTTGCCCTACATGGTGTAGGGAAAAGAGGGCTTTGATCTTTTTTCTTTATTTTTATGTGAGTTTTGGGGGGTCTTTTTTATTTCTTATTTTTATTTTAAAGATTTTATTTATTTATTCATGAGAGACACAGAGAGGCAGAGATAGGCAGAGGGAAAAGCAGGCTCCATGCAGGGAGCTCGATGTGGGACTCCATCCCAGGACCCCAGGATCACGACCTGAGCCAAAGGCAGATGCTCAACCACTGAGCCACCCAGGTGCCCTTATTTTAAAGATTTATTTATTTATTTTAGAGAGAGAGTGAGTGCAGGCAGAGGGAGGGGCAGAGGGAGAGAGAGAATCCCAAGCAGACTCTGTGCTGAGCATGGAGCCCATCTCCAGGATCGCTCTCATGATCTGGAGATCTTGACCTGAGACAAAACCAGGAGTCGGAGGCTCACCCAACTGAGCCACGCAGATGCCCCTGGTGTTTTTTTTAAAGTGAGCTTCTTACTTTTCTTTCCTTCCCAGTTCTCTGAAACCTCCCCAGCCTATGTCACTCTGTGTGTTAGAATGTTTGAACACTTGCCCTAATGCTAATAAATTGTCATAGTATTAGGAGTCATCATACGACTAAAAGCAAACACATGGGCACAGTCGATTTTCCAGTTCTTTTTCTAATTACCTATATTAATGCCTCTAACCCTCACAGCCATGCCCTGAAGCCGGCACAGTGAGGACACCTGAGTCACAGAGAGGAGTTCAGTGACTTACTCAAGGGCACACAATGAGATTCACAGCAGGAGTAGGACACAGGATTGGAGGAATGCCTTGCCTGTGCCTTCCTGACTGTTCGCTCAATTTCCACTCATGGGGGGTGGGGGGACATAGGATGGGGGTACTGAAGCTGTACCACTGGGATGACATCCAGAGGACCTCTCGTCACAGCCCACCCTAACCCCACCCACAGTCTCTAGGATTACATGGTGCCCTGAGGATGAGAATGAGAAGTGCCTCAGCCTGGAGAGGGAGTTCACAGGGGCACACTAGACAGGACAGTGATGTGGGGCAAGGGCCATCAAGGACAAAGGGAAAGGGGATCCCTGGGTGGCTCAGCGGTTTGGTGCCTGCCTTTGGCCCAGGACGTGATCTTGGAGTCCTGGGATCAAGTCCTACATCAGGTTCCCTGCATGGAGCCTGCTTCTGCCTCTGCTTCTCCCTCTGCCTATGTCTCTGCCTCTCTCTCTCTCTCTGTGTCTCTCATGAATAAATAAATAAAATCTTTAATAAAAAATAAAGGACAAAGGGAAAGGCTGGGCCATCGAGTGTCAAAGAAACACCACCGAGTCAGTGTCTCATGTGCTAGGAGAAGACAGACCTAATATTCATGTGGAGATCATATATTTATGCGCCTCAACTCAGGACACGTGGTTTGAGACAGAGTCTGAAAATGGAGCAGAATATTCAGAACTGATACTGTCCCCCAAAGTCACTGACATGCCAGATACTGAGGTGCTTTTCAAGTCACTTGCAGAATGTTTGGCTGCATTCAGCTGGGGAACAGGGTCACCTTGTAAAGGTGTGTGTGTACACACTTGGACGTGCAGAACTGCAGGTTCCAGATGGCTCTGCAGCCCCCTAAACAAACAAACAACACTGGTTGAGGACTGCTGGACAGACCAGAACACAGCCCATTCATTACACAGAGGCCTTGGGCTTGATATCATACACTATTTGACATCATATATTCAAACATCCCTGCTGCATCTCTATATATTTAGAGAGAAAACAAAACCCCAAACCCCCAAATCTTGCCTCATATTCATGGCACACATCTCTGGCATTGCGGAACCTTCTGAGGGTTCTTTAATTAATTACAATAGAACAATAATCCTGACCTCCCTCCCTCCCCTACAACTGCCTGAGGCTTCCGCAAGCTGCCTTCTGGATAGCTCTGTCTTCCGATAATAAGAGACACTTCAAAAGAAATGTCCCCCTTTTGACATGGAGAAGAGCCAGGGGAAATTCCCTTCAGACAATCTCCCATAAATGCTTCCATTTCCTGAAACAGGAACAGGAGGCCACAAAAATGAACTTGGATGAGGCACTATGGTGGCATTTGTCACAATGCATTATAATCATTTATTGTGATTTTCTGGTTCGACTATAAGGGACTCTGTTTTAGCCAGCATTTACAGAGTAGCAGGCACACAATAGATACCCTCTAAATTTTTGTTGAAAGGGATGAATGAATTCACTGCTCCTGACATGAATAAGGAACTTTAAGCTCAAGTGAAACACACACACACACACACACACACACACTTTACTTCATTGGTCATTAAGAAAATCAAATGAATAAACACAGTCATTCCCACAGTTATGACAATATTTCTTTCTGCAATCCTTTCCCTCTCCTTCCCCGAAGAATAAAAAAATAATCAAATAAAAAGCCAAAAGAATTAGTTTAGCTTTTTTTTTTTTTTTTTTTTTTTTTTTTTTAAGTAGGCTCCACCCAGTGTGGAGCCAAAAGGGTGCTCAAAGTCACAACCCTGAGGTCAAGACATGAACCAAAAGCAAGTCAAGCCACTCAGCCGACTAAGCCACCCAGGCGCCCCTAGCTTATAGCTTTTTAAACTTTCTTTTACTATCAGTAAAATACTTCTTCCAGGAAACTTAGAGTATGACTCTTCTTTCTTAGGGATAGCGAACTTTCAATGGGTGCTTACCCATGGTAGGCCAATCCCTACACAAAAGGCATTGTTATCCATTCAACAGAAGAGAAATTGTCTCAGGGAGCTACAACAGCCTGCTCTTTGTCACACAAATATTAAGTGGCGAGGTTGTGATTCAAACCCGAGAGCTAGCTTTCACCATTACAAATGACCTCTTCACCAGGTTCATAACCTTGCCTTTTTTAATCTCAGAGAAAAATTGAGCCAGACTGGGAGGAGTGAGAGAGTTGAAGAGCAATCAGGAGCAAGAACACTGTCTTGGAGGAAGTTAGCCTTAATAGGAAACCTAGCATGCAATGAGACCTCAGGAGCTGGAGGCAATGGATCGTTTATGGAAACGCCAGGCAGTGGTTTTGCTAAGAGTGAATTTTAAACCTAGCCAGAAGGATAATGATATCGGGATCATTTACTCCTGCTGAGCAAAAGAGAGATGATGACACAGAGCAGCACAGAGCTCCAAAACCAGTGAGTATCAATATGAACACAATTAGTAGGGCGTTGGGCTGTTTGCTGGCTGTAGGGCTTAGAAACACAAGAACTAATATCAGAAACTTGAAAAGCTCCTTTATGAGGGTAAGGGCACATAAGAAAAAGCCTCTGTGAGGCAGAAGAAGTAACTAAAGCAATTGCAAAGGTGCTAAGACATACAAACTTCAACACTTCTTAAAAACCACAGCTTGTGGGGGTAGCTGGGTCTCCAGTGGAGAGGTGGATTTGGAGGGTTTGGCCCAATTGATGTTGGACATGGACTAGGGTTGATCTACTCCTAGTTTAGTTTTAGGGCTACCAAAGGTCAGTCTCCAAAAGCTACCCCCGAAGCCTGACACGGCATTAAAAAGTCCACCAGTAGGATCACAATCGGTTGGGACACATGAGTGGCTCAGTCGGTTAAGCGTCTGCCTTCAGCTCAGGTAATGATCTCAGGGTTCTGGAATCAGGCCCCACATCAGGCTCCCTGTTTAGCAGGGAGTCTGCTTCTCCTGCTACCTCTGCCCCTTTCATGCTCATGCTCTCTCTCTCTCAAATAAGTAAATTAAATCTTTTCCAAAAAATCCTGTGGGGTTAGACATAGGATTCAGAAAACCCCTGCTGCTTTGCAAACTCCCAAGAGTTAGAAACACACCACATTGTTTCCAGCGCGGTATGGAAGTTCCCAAACAGAAAGCAAATTGCCACAGCGATTGGGCAAGACAAGCAGTGTCTGCAAAAAGACAGAAGGTGTCCAAAGCATAGAGCACACAGCTGTGCCTGAGAGGAGGCAGGAGAGGGGATGGAGTGGGAGGTGGCAAAATGCAAATCACTCCCTCAGTCAGCAAATGTGACTATGTGCCAAGCACTCTTGGAGGCATTCCGTAGATGTAATGAACAAAAAACCAAAAAACCTTGCCCCTTGTGTAACTTTCAAACAAGGAAAAATATAGGTAAATTGTTCTGACTTGACCATTTCCCTTTGGCTAGTCCAATAGCATGAGTGGGAAGTTCTTCAAGGGCATCAGCAATAACAGTAAAATAACAAACTTGGTCCGGCTTAAGCCGATGGTAGTCTGTTAGCTCTGTATTATTCTTGTTTCACCAGAGGAAACCAGGGTTAAAGTCCAGGGAGAGATGATGCAGCTAAGCAGGGACTGAGCTGGAGTCACTCCTCAGGACTCGGTGCCTCCTCAGGAAGCGGCCCAGGGTGGGACATGGACTCTGGGTCAATAAAACTAGAACCAGTGTCCTCTGTGCTGCTCACGTGACCTTGGGCAGTGTATGCATTTGCGATTTCATTCACGGTTCTGGTATGCAGAGTGGGGGTGACAGCCTGCTTTAAAGGGTTTAGGTAGGGCAGCCCGGGTGGCCCAGCGGTTTAGTGCTGTCTTCAGCCTGGGGTGTGATCCTGGAGACCAGGGATCGAGTCCCACGTCGGGCTCCCTGCATGGAGCCTGCTTCTCCCTCTGCCTGTGTCTCTGCCTCTCTCTCTCTGTGTGTCTCTCATAATAAATAAATAAAATCTTAAAAAATAAAAAAAAATAAATAAAGGGTTAAGGTAGAGCTAGCATGAAAACTGATCTGAAATCCTTAGACCAACCCCTGGTGTGTAGTAGGTGCTCAATAAATGAAAACTGTCCTAAACAAGCAACAGCAACTAATCCATGTTCTTTCCCTTTTCCAGTGCCTCAGGCTTGGCCCCTGGATGGAACATCCACGTGAGGCTGCAGGGCCCACCCCTCCCCTGCCCGTCTCCCTCTGCTCCTGCAAACTGTAGACAGGAAACAGTTGCAAAGAAGCCCCAGCCAGGGATAGTCGTCGCTCCCATTCCGCCCGCACAGCAATTACACAGCATCAGCTGGTCGGCTGTGCCTTATTTTTGGAGGCCATGTTTGAAAAGTTGTCCCTTTGAACACACAGAAGTCAGGAAATGCAAAATTAAGGTTCTCAGAGTAACCATAACTCACTCACAATGCACACTGAGACATAAATTTCACTGGAAGCACAACAACATAAAACACTGAGCACACCAGAGTGGGAAAAGTTAAGACTGTTGCTAAAGCCATAAATTTGAATTTTGTGACTTGGGTGCATTTTCATTGTCACCCATGACACTATATTAACACAGCATTCACACTTAGAAACTGCAACATAATTCAGAGGCCGTTGTGCCTATGACTGAGGAAGTTTTTTCTGTAGGGACCTCTTCTCAGACATTCATAAGGATTTTCAAAATAAAAAAAAAACAACAACAACAAAAAAAACCTGAGAAGAAATATTAGTCCCCTGGGGGAATGCAGCTAAATCTACTCAGCATGAAAGGATTAGCTACATTTATTTTCTAGCAAGCCCTGGAAGCAAGCAACCTTTTTCCTTTCAAGGGCTACAGCCCTGAGAGAAGGTAGTTTACTCAATCCTTGCCATCATCTGAATGTTGCACTGGGTCTTGAGGGAGTGTGGGATGTAGATGTCCTATCTCCTCAGCGGAGACAGGAAGGATCAAATAAATGGGTATCAAATAAATCCATGTATGTAAGTTGATAACTTGTATATTTACGGTGGCAATCGATCCAACATTCCTGCAAGTTGTAGAAGTCAGAGTGAGAGCTTCAGGGTTCTCAGGGTTCACAAATTGTCAGAGGCCCATAGGATCAAGGTTCCCAGAAAGTGGCCACCTCAGTTCCAGGTCTCCCTCTACCTGGGCCCGGGTCCCTTAAAAGGAAATCTAATGAAAATAACACTTACTTTTCATTGAGGGAGGAGACTATGGGAACTCTTATGGTCCTGCCTTCTCTGTGATCAAATATTCTTCTGTCATAAATTCTAATTTTAACATATTTTTTGCACAGATGATATTCCAAGACTAGAATTTCTCCAAAGGTTTGCAATTCTTTCCCTTAAGTATCTCCTTGTCTCAGAGAAGGTACACACTTCCTGCACAGAGAGGAGACTTTTCAAGGGCTATTAGCGATAGAGATAGTCAATAGGGTGTTCACTTGATGCTCGTTGCACCTCTTCTTTGTCTTATGCTTCCTTCTATGGTAATTATAAGGTTTAAACAAACAAACAAAAAGTATAATAAAGTGCCTGACACCTCGTAGAAGCTCAATGAATTTCAGTTTAGTTTAAGTTACTTTGCCAGGTAACTAGTGCCCTCTCTACTAGTTACTAGAGGGCATTCTTCTCTACTAGTTAATTTTGGGTTGTGGAGCATTCCCTTGCACCTTCTTCTCTATTCTCCCCACCCCTCACCATACAGAGCAAGGAGAGAGGATTGCCATGCTATACCCTGGGCTTCCTCTACTCAGAGTACAAGCTAATCCTTCGAGGACTTTCAGACTCTAACTTTGTAATACCCCCTCCAGTTCCTCTTGGACATTGCCTCTTTCATTTCAGTAACCAGAACACAAAATCTAGTCAAGATGTGCCTTTGGTCTTCCTTGCTCCGTCCTTCATCAGGAAAGTGCCCTTGGCTTCCATATGTCCCCCTATGGCTATCATACATCTGTACTTCACATGTAATAAAAAGCTGTGACAAACTGAATGCTAGCCTTTGCTCAAAGTCGCACCTGTCTGAGGACTGGGGCTGCTAAGTACATTACACAGTCAAGGAGAGTTCAATCTCTGATAGCTCATCCATCACACATCTGCATATCACCAAGCTCTGCAATCCTCCCTTTGTGGTGTTTCTCTGGTCCTCCCATCCTTTCCATGTGCACTGCTCTGCCCTGAGACCGGTCATGAGAGACTTACAGTTGGGCTTTTTCCCAACTTATTCAATATTGTGACTCAAAATACTTTTCTTTAATTCTTTTTTTTTTTTTTTTTTTGGTCATGATACAACTCTTAATCAGAGCCTGGTGGAGGCTTTATTTCCCCTCATGTCAAATCCTGACTCCTAATCAAGTTCTACAAGGCTCTTCACTGGAGCTTGCCTGTTCCCTAAAGACTGAGAGCTCTTAAAGTTAGAGGCAAGAAGATCAAGGGGTGACTTAATCATCATTTTCAAACACTTAGGTACTTTTTAGGTGAAGGATGTGTTTTTACCCAGGAGACATAATACGAAAGTTTAAATAGCCATTTTTAAAAAAAAGAAAAAGAAAGAAAAGAAGAAAGAAGAAAGAAAGAAAGAAGAAAGAAAGAAAGAAAGAAAGAAAGAAAGAAAGAAAGAAAGAAAGAAAGAAAGAAAGAAAGAAAGAAAGAAGGAAAGTGTCTTGACTTGACTCTCGGATCTAGCATATGTCCAGCCATCTCCACAAGGGTCTCCTTAAGCCTCTGGCTCTCCCTACTAAAACTTTCCTTCATTTGACCTTACAACCCTTTTCTGCACCATTTATTTTGAATTAGTCTGCCACTTGGCTTTCTGACAGCTGTTGTATTGTTGCTTTGCACATCATTTACCTTGTTCGATATGTATGTCACACCTCTTCTAGGCATGGTGTGCCTATTTTTGTTCTATGAATCCTTTCCAAAGCATTTGAACTGCAGCTGGTTCCCACAATTTCAAAGTTCCTTCCATTGAATGTGATCTGTGTACTTGTGTACTTGCCCAACTCTCCTTGTGCCTCTATGACTGTCTTCTCATTCCTCCACCTACGCTCTAAAAGCTCATGCTGCTGAAGTATCCCCTTACCGGTCAAAATTATTTTCTGGTCTTACACAAGGAAATTTTACATTTTAAGGCTGTGGAATCTTTGGGAACCTGTGGATAGTTATAGACCATCTCTCCAGAGAATTGCACGTACAAACTAACTTTGGCTTCTCTGAAGTCAGAAAAAAAAAGACTCTTTAGAATAAAATGAATCCCAGGAAATGCATGCGTGCTCTGACCTGCTTTCTGGTTATCTCACTGAAACTACATGCTGCTGTTTTCCACACTGGTATCTTCCTTCTCGGTCTCCCCCTTGTGCTTCTAACACTCAATCTTATTGACCTATTAAAATATAGTGTCTGACCCCTGTTCCTAATTACTAAGATATTTTCCTTATATTTAAGGTAAATACTGTATCTTCTATATCCCAGCACTGTTTCTCTACTGTGGGACACAGAGAATGAATGAATCCTTCTCTCACATGGTAACCCTTCCCATATATGGAGACAGCTGTGACAAACCCAGCTGCTCTGGTCTCTCTTCTTAAAATGAGTGTCTCCAGAATGCTCATCTTCATCTGAATGAGTAATGACTTGTCATTGTCCCTCTTAAAGTTGGGACTTACAGTGGATCACAATATTCCAGATAGGTTTTGACAGTGTAAAGTATCAATCATCTCCTGTGTTAACACACATAACATCTTAAAATTTGATTTTTCTCATTTGTGATTCATATGAAGACGTTAACTAGAACTCCAAAATCTTTTCACAATTATTGCTGTTCAAACACATCTCTCACATGCTGTAATTCTATGGCATGATTCTTTAAAATCAGAATTCACCTTGGTTTAAACCTGCTATTCCAACAGCCAACGTCATTTTTGAGTATTTATTCAGTCATCCAAGTTAGTGCCAAAGCCCTGTGACATATCGTTAGAAACACCTTCCATTTTGATTCTGGTTCACTGCTCTCTCATTACTAGCAGCAATGGGCACCTCTAACTAAACTACAGTTAAAACCAATTTTTCAGGGCACCTGGGTAGCTTAGTGGTTGAGCATCTATCTGCCTTTGGCTCAGGTCGTGATCCTGGGGTCCTGGGATTGAGTCCTGCATTGGGCTGCTTTCAGGGAGCCTGCTTCTCCCTCTGCCTGTGTCTCTGCCTCTCTCTCTGTGTCTCTCATGAATAAATAAAATCTTAAAAAATTTTTTTTCAACAAACATATAATGAAAGACTTTTCCAAATAGGTGGAGGAAAAACATATACTGGAGGCAAATAGTCACCTGGCTAATCAGTCAAGAGATTCTTTTTTTTTAATGTACTGTAGGATATAATGTATCTGAACCTAAAGATTTCAAAATAGTTTAAAAGTTAGATGCCTTTTGCAGTAGCTCACCTATTTGGGGCTTCAGTTTCTTTTTTTCCCATGTTTTTGTTATTCTTTCTGGTTTGAAGACAGTTTTCTTTATCAGAAAGAATGAACCCCAAGGGAGTAGAACAGCTCAGTTTCCTGCCTGCCATCCTTTCCCAATGTATTCCAACCCTTCCCTTGTTCTTTACTATCTGTTCATCACTGATTTTGGTTGTCGCATTTTCCAATCACTTTTCCCTGCAGCTGGGTCATCCTTTTTATTCTGTTCTTACCCAGTTTCACATCATCCCTTTGCAAGTGTTCTCGACTGTATGCTCTCTCCTCTACCTTTGACCTGCATACTTTAAAAATCTGACTTCAGGGACACCTGGGTGCCTCAGTGGTTGAGCGTCTGCCTTTGGCTCAGGGCGTGACCCGGTCCGGGGATCAAGTCCCACATCAGGCTCCCTGCGAGGAGCCTGCTTCTCCCTCTGCCTGTGTCTCTGCCTCTCTCTGTGTCTCTCATGAATAAATAAATAAAATCGTTTTTTAAAAATCTGATTTCATTTGAAACCTCTTTGGTATGAAGTATACTGTGACAGCCTTTTTGGGTGCTGTAAACTGCTACACCAACATTATTATCTAGAGGAAAACTGCTTCTCTTTTATTGAACATTTTAGTTACTCTTGTGTAAGAGTTTCCCTTTTATCTTTGAGTCTAAATTATTTACATACTAGAAAATTGCTCTGGCTTAAACAGGGAAAGAGGAGATTTTAAAATTTTGTCAGTAGGCCAAGAAGATTTAAGACCTTGTGGAAATGGTATTTATTCCTCCCAAACTCCAAACTTCTCTATCCAGGCCCTCTCAGAGTCCTCTCCCGCTGAATGACACTTTTTCATGTGGACATACTTCTGACGTCATCATTCTCTCTCATAAGGGCCTGTGAAGCCCAGCTGGGATTCTTGCAAATGATTTTCAGTTGAAGTTGGAGGTAACCTGTTAGAAACGATCCATCACCCCATCCTGGAGCCCCGCGTGGACTATTCTGGAGACTTCTTTCTTAGCCAGACTTTTCCCGCTACGATCCCTACTGTCAAGTAATTTCTCCCAGACATTCAACTGAAATCACTGAGTTCCATCCATGTCACAGCTGGGAGGCTGATTTCCTGACAAGGGATGCTACAGTGACGGTTAATGGAGACTTTCTGATAGGCCTTTATCTGAACTCCTTAAAAGCTCAATACCAGGAAAGTACAGATTAACATGTAGCAAGAAAATACATTCAGTCAAATATAATCCCATCTGTACCTGCCAAAATCTTCAGTCCGCTTTACTAACATCCTTGTAATAACATTGTTAAAAGGTTCTGACACTTCTCAGATAAGCGCTTCATTCAGTTCCTTGCCTCCGTTCAGGAGGAAACAGGAAAAGTCCAAATACAGTCAACTGAGTTATCAAGGTCTTCTTATCCAGTCCGTGAAGGATCCAAGCCTTTTGTTTGGGATGTATTAGTTCCACTCCGTACCCCCACTTTGGGGCACTTTGAGAGAAAAGACTCTTGGGTTGCCAGCAGTGTTTTTATTTTACTTTTTATTAGCATGCCTAATAAAGAGCCGGGTGAGTGAAGTCTTTGGAACCAAGGCACAAAGCAAAGCTTGATGGTTCCAAGTAAATCTGACTTTGAAACACTTAGTTCCAAGATATCCTGATTTAGGAACAACAATGGCTACCCCCCAAAATGGGCCTCCTTCCCACAGAAATTGCTAGAGATTTCTTTTTGCTTTCCCTGCTGATCCATTTTTGTGCTATTTTCTCTGTCAGAAAAGATAAACTATCCTTTGTGAAGCAAGATTCGTTGTTGTTGTTTTCTTTTTTCCGCAAGAGAAAGACAAACATGTTTTTTAACACTGCATAAAAAACAAAAACAAAAAAAACACTGCGTCACACATACACATGGGACACCCAGTGATGAGTGACCGGAGGGGCTGGTCACAGCTGGGGGTGGAGGGAGGCTCACCATTTTAAGTGAAACAAAGGGAAAGGGCTTGACTTCTGGGTGGTTGAGGAAGGAGTCAGGGAAGGATGATGGTAAAGGAGGGCTCCATGGTAAGGTTTGTCATGCAGATTTAAATCAAGGACGTCACCATCCATAGAAGCTGTGTAGAGTCCTCTTGGAGCTAAGGGAGGGTGACACCTTTACAAATGTGGATTTCCTTTGCGAAAGGAAGACTTGTGCTGGCTTTTAAGAGTTTTTCCTGCATGGTGGGTCTTTGATGACCTTAGCTCAAAATCATCCATATGCCAAAAACGCCTGCTTATTTATTTATTTATTTATAAATTATACATACACACATATATTTTTAAGTAGGCTCCAAGCCCAGTGCAGAGCTCAACTCGAAGCTTGAACTCATGACCTTGAGATCGAGACCTGAGATCAAGCGTCAAACACTTAACTGACAGAGTCACTCAGACACCCACAGCAAAATTAGTTATGATAAATAAACTGTGTGCCATTGGTCTCTAAAATCTTTGCAAATGTTGAGAAACCTCGATCATGATATCCATCAAATTTCCATCCATCTCTTATCCTTTTCTAATTAAGGGATACAGGAAAGGAGGGAGATGAAAAAAAAGAGAAGTTTTTAAAAGCCAACCCCCACCCCCTCAACACTCCCCGGTTTTGTATGATTATGTGACTGTTCTCTAGTCTTTATGTAGTAAAGGGGATTTGACCTGCATCTGGTTTAAATAGGCTTCGGAGGGTTATGAGAGCCAGAGAGCCTAACTGTGTCTACCTCTGTTTCTTTACAGAAAATGTGTTTGGGCTTCCAAAGAAATGCTTCACAGGCAAACGTTGGAACAAAACTTGTTTATAACATAGAGCCTACCTAGGTCCCTGGACTTCCCTTCCTGCAGTGCTAACGGAGAATCTAGGACTCAAACATTCCCAGTAGAACTGACTCTGAAATGTTTTAAAGAGAAGTTAGAAATTGATTCAGGCAGTTAGTTTGAGCATGCAGGCTAGGACATTGCTCGAAGTTGTATTACTTCCTATGGCACCTGGGACTTAGTTACTTTAAGTGCATAAATCAGCCTTCTGAGAAATATTCCGTTTCCTGAGCTTAGTTTAAGCTGAATTACGAGTGACCCTATAGAATTATTTTATTCCCCTTTTGCCTGAATTCCTGTGGAAAGGATTAAAATCCTACATTGTCTGTTTTCATTGGCATGTCTCCTCTCACCCCACCCCATTTTAATAACTTCGTCTCCTTGAATCTGTATTCTGTACACGACATTTTATAGCAATGTGCCAAACGTGTAAATGCCCAAAGTTAACTAGGCCCTAACTATTTCTACGACAACCGGTGCATATAGAGAAGTGATGGCCCTTTGGGTACCAATAATTTCCCAGGGACATAAAAATGAGAGTCGCTGCTTTGCCAGATCTCCCAGCACTTTATGACATCACCAGGCGTTTTGTGACACCATCACTTTAACATACAGGCTTTGGCCCTAGACTAGAGGCAAAGGGACATGTTTATTGATGGAGGCAGTGGAGGAAGGACTGGAGATTGGAAAGGAAAGAGACCAAAACTTCCTGGAGAAATGTTTCTGTGTCAAAACTAGATCCAGAGATTTCCTAAGGGAAGCAGATGCAGGGAAGGCAAGGAGGACCAAGGTTGAGGCAACACTGAGTTGGAATCAGACAGTTTTTGAAAATCCCAATCAAATACCAGTGCATTGTGGTGGTGGTCAATTTTTTTTTTCAATTTTAAATTACAAGGTGAACGTGAGAGTTTCTGAGGTTCAGTATATCAGACTCTAAAAGAGGCAATGAAGAAGCAACGCTAGACGTAAGTTGTCATCATACAAAACCGAACTGAATTTGGTCCTTCCTTCAGGCTCCCTTACCCCACACTATTTGTTTTAGATTCCCTGGCCCTGGAGTTAGGACACTTAATGCTTTCATTCTGGAATTTCTGGCCCATGAGGGGCACGCTGTGGACTTCATTGACACAAGTGCCCGTTCTCCATTTCACACTATGTGAAGTTGGAAGTCTCTAAAGAAATAGTTACTAGAAAAATTTTTTTGTGAGCTTATGAATTACCAGGCACATAAATCAATTGGGAAAAAAAACTTTATGATAAAGTGTCGGTTCCTAATTATAGTTTCATAATATGTAGACAAAAGTAAGGATGGTTGTTACTCATTGCAGGGTTCTGGGCTTCTGGACCCATTTCTACATCCCAGATAAAACAAAAACTAAAGTGAATGTGAGGCCAGATTTTTCACTTTTTTTTTTTTAGGGGCGGGGGAGAGGAGGGGTAGAGGAAGAGAGAGAATCTTAAGCAGGCTTCACTGCCAGCACTGAGCCCAGTGTGGGATTTGATTTCAAAACCCTGAGATCATGACCGAAGCCAAAATCAAAAGTTGGATGCTTAACTGACTGAGCCGCCCAGGCAGGCACCCCTCCACTTTTTTTTTTTTTAACCAGAAGGCAGATTATAGTGAGTACTGCAACCACATTTCATGGAAATATGTGTTTCTCTCATCATATGATTTAGGCATGATTTTGGATGATACTACTAAGCTCCCTTGTAGCTATTGCCACAGAGAGAGAACCCTGGACTGTAGAGCCTGGGCATCTGACCACTGGTATTTCTTTTTTTTTTTTTTTAAGATTTTATTTATTTATTCATAAGAGACACACAGAGAAAGGCAGAGATATAGGCAGAAGGAGAAGCAGGCATCTCGCATGGAGCCCGATGTGGGACTCGATCCCAGACCTGCAGGATCAGGACCTGAGTGGAAGGCAGATGCTCAACCACTGAGTCACCCAGATGCCCCACCACTGTGATATTTCTGAGACTTTATGTGTAATAAGGAATCTCCAAATTCCCCCAATAAGACTCAAATTTCTTCTATCTCTGAGTCCATAACTGAAAAAAAGAGGTAACAATGATATAGACGAAAAAGGGTGAAAACCACAATCACCAAAGCCTCCACACACAGCCAGGACTTATTCCCACTTACTCGTTACACCCACTTTATTGAGAGAACCCAACAATTCAGTTCTTGAGCCTCAGAGGACTCCCTTTTCCCCACAATCCCAGGGCAGGTGTGGAGGCCTCCATTTCTCCTGGGTGATACACTGATCTTGCTCTTACCAATCCACCAAGAGAGCCACTCTTCCTGGTGGAATCTCAGTGAACAGAAGGAGAAAAAAAATACAAATGCTTCTCATCCAGAGCTATGAGGTTTACAGTCCCATTGCTTTTCCTCCTCTGAAATTAAAATAAACCAGAAAGAGAAAACCGGATAAATGAAGTAAAATGATAATGATGTTTCTCATCTTGGTAGACTGCCTTCGGGAAATAACGGAGTTCTCACTGGAGAATTTTATTACACACAATTTCCATTTGGGAGAATCTTTATGCTCCTTGGAGCAACTAGGTTAAGGTTTGTTTGGAGTTTGTTTTTTTCCCCTTTTTTGGGGGTGGTGGTGCAGTGCTGGTCTAACAGCAGCTTTATAAAACCCTGGAAAATACATAAAGTCTAAGAACTATAGCAATTAGAGATGGAGTAGACCCATTATATCATCCTGTAGGCCCGGGGGAATCAATGGAGGATTCTTTCCTAGAATAGATTTTCTAATTCCTTATCCTGTTGATTTTCAAATGGCTCCAGGGATGGAGTTTCCACCACTTCCTTTAGTACATATTTCCCCAATCTCATAATTCTCGCTGTCATAATTTTTCAGGGTGTTTAATCCAAATGTTCCTTTTCTAAAAATGATGACTGCTCTCCTTTACTCAAAATTGTGTCCACCTGTTAAAATGGACAATACTCTTTTGAAGCTGTAACCATTTTCCATCAGAATTCTTTTCTGATTTTTTCTCTCTCTCTGTCTCTCAAAGCCTTGTAGCTGTAGGTGGGGCAGTGAGCATGTCAAAGAAATCTCTGCCATCGGCAAATGGCATTTTAGGCTGTGTGAGCCGTGATGTCTCAGAATTCCAACACCAGAGCTCCTCTCAGTGTTTCTGGGCTTACACTGCCAGGCTGATACCTCCTTGCAGCGCCAAATACAGAGCGTACTCTTAACATTGACACCTCTGGAATTTTGCAGTGCACAACCTCAACAAACCTACACGGTCCTCTAAAACAATACCCTTTCCTCATAGTCAGTAATGCCTCATTCAAGTTCAGCTTGCACATGAATGCACGTTGATGTATCTATGTGCCTGTGCGTGTTGGGATTATAATTGTAAAATTCTTAGGTGTATTTCCCCTCATGGGGGTCCTGATAGAGGACTGGCTGAGAGGTGTAAGAAAAGCATAAACCCATGCTGTCCAGCCTCTTTATTTAACAGGCAGAACTAGAAAACCTAGAAGTTCTGAGCCCAGATGGAACTTATCCAGACGATAGAATCGGAAAAGAACCCCAATATCCTCTGACGGTCTACCGCTTCTACTCAGCTCTTGTTCTGATAATTTCTTCACTACACCTTTGAGAGTATCTTTCGCTTTCTCTGGACCTCATGTTTCTAAGTCTGAAATGAAGAAGTGAGCCAGATAAAAGGTGGCAAACTGGGATCCCCAGAATGACATTCCTAGCAGTGTTTACTTTTTAAAATTAAGTCAATAGATTTTTTTTTAATGTAACCATCTGCATTTTTAAATTCCAATGAATGCCACTTAGTTGTCTCCTCACATACATTCTTATCCACCCTTCCCTTACCCCCCCACTTTCAGCTCCTGCTTTCCTCTCTGAAGAGATGTCATCCTGGGGGACCAGCTACACCAGCAACTCCTCTCTGAGCTGGTTTCTCATTACTTACTTCCTGCAAGCTCCCTGAATCACTGGTTTCACATGATAGGCAAGAAGATCTCACAAGCCAGGCCAAAATTCCTCATGGCAAAATGAGCCGGAAGCCACAGTGGCTGTCTCCTTTCCATGGGCTGTGCACCTTCTAGGCTCGACTCATTCTCTCATCTGGCTACCTGTCTGCCCGGGCAGGGATTTTAGCCTGTGACTCTCAGGTAAATGGCACATTACATTCTTTTATACACTATATACATGCATCACATGTGGATGTGGCCCTGGGTGGACACTGTGATACAATCATCTACTCAATTAGGTCAAATAGCGAGATTTTACTGTGTGACCAGGCTGTAGTGTAAACTGACCAAAGAAACTAGTGGTTTTGGCTTCATGTGAATGCTGCCTCACTAAGGCTCTGCTCAACTTCATGTAGAAGTATGGGCCAAATTATATGCAAATTTGTATTTTTCATGGGAGCTGAGAGCTTTGGCACTTAATTTTGATTTTTTATAGCTAACTATGTAGCATTGGCCAAGTTCTGCATGTTTAATCCTTTTAATCATTCAACATAAATCATGCTCTCAGCCCCTTAATCATTCTTGCTATTCTTCTTTGAACCTGCTCCAGTTTCCTTACATCCTTCATTGCATAAAGAGGAGTTCTTGAACAGGCCTGTTTCACTTCCAAGAATCCATTCTGTGATGGAAACAGTGGGGGTTAGAAGATCCAGTGCCAGGAGAGAGACTCCAAGGGAGATGCAAGGCGTGGTTCTCGAAAAGTTGCAGACATTCACAAGAACTAAAAGGACATCTGACCCACTCGTCTGCCACATCTGACCCAGAAAGATGAGTTTATATCCTTTTTCTCTCAAGTAATACAGAGAAGGATTTATATGAGATCCCTTGGTAACGTCTTCTACATTATTTCCTTGTGTATTTATTTATTAAGCATTTACTAGGTCCATGAGAGAGGTCTTGCCCTTCCCAGGTTGAGTCAAGAGAAATTAATAGCTGGTAGGATCACATCTCTTAGGATCTGAGATTTATCTATCATCCATCAACTCTTTCCCCTTTAATCTGGTTAGAGGGGTCCTGGAGAATAGCATCTCAAGGAAACTCCAAGGACAGACAGACCCTAGAGGAAGTGGGAAAAAGTGAAGTTGGCAAAGTGTCTTAACATATAGCCGCCTTCTCTTGTATGTACTCCACCCCTCCCCCCATAGGTCCTCCCTGCCTCCAACTAGAGTATGAACTCAAAAGAAACTTTGTTTTGCTCATCAGTCTACCCCCAAAACAAGAAAGGAGCTTGCCACATGGTAGATGTTCAACACATGCTTCAGGAATGAATAATCACCTTCAGCCTATCACTTCATGCTCTCATAAGGATAATTGAAATTTATTAATTGTATGTAAAGTTTTACACAAAATATAGCTTCAAGACAATCACTGAATCCTTCCTCACTTTCTAATATACCTTTCAAATTGTCTTTGTGCTAAATATCCTCTTACAGAGAAATTTAGAGCCACCATTGTTCAGGATCATTTAATCCCACTGATGCACGAATCTCCCTTACAGGCCATCCTGCCAGTAATCATTCGGCCCTTGCTTGAATACCTCTAGAAACAGAGAGCTCATTTTCTCCTAGAGCAGCCATCCTGTACAGCTGTGGCTATTAGAATACTCATGCTTAAATTTAGCTAATATCTTTTTTTCTACAGCCTTTACCCGTCTTAGTTGTCAGAAGCATATTAATCTTTCCTTCCACTGGGCAACCCTTCAGGTATTTTGAGACATTAACATGTCCCTCCTAAACTTTCTCTTCTGTTTATGAAATATCCCTTGTTCCTTTCTGTACCTAGAAACGTATGACACAAAATCCAGCTTGGGAGTCTTGGATATATTCACCTCGAGGAGTCAAACACGAACAACAGGAATGGACCAGCAGGGTGTCTATTTAGGGGGAAGATGAAAGAGCTTCATAGGGAAATAAGTAAGTAAGTGGTTAACCAACTACCAGTCATCTTTCAAGAGCCAGAAATCAACAGGAGAATGGAGGAATGTTCAGGGACATGGGTTCAGCTTGTTCTGTGGATCCAGTTTTCTTCCTCGGGGAGCTTGTGACAAACTTCAGGAGAAGGGACAAATGCCAAGATCACAGAAATCTCTAGGCAACACTGTTTTGGAACCTGAGTGATGTTGGATGACACCACATAGGCTGGAGAAGTGGGGGAGATATCGGATCATTGGAGAAAGCAGTACCAGGGTGGCGGGTTCATTTCCAGAGCAGCTAGAGTGGGAGGGAGAAACAGTGCCCCAGAAGGAGAGAGAGGGTCTGCTTCGGGAAGGGAGATACCCCTGGGTAGCATCTGAAGAGGCCTGTAGTTCTTATAAATCTGCTAAGAGAATTGCTATTTCGTTACTGTTATTCTCCAGCCTCAGGAAACAGGGTTATAAGTCATAATGCTAACCCTAGCTTCTCTCTACTCAGTCTGCCTATGGCCCCGGCACTGCACTGACACCCAGGCAACCCATTCAATCCCTGTAATAATCCTCTGAGGCAGGTACAGTTCTTGTTCTCATTTTACAGATGAGAAAAGTAAAATATAGTGGCTCCGTCATATCCAAAATTATAGTGCTAGTAAATGGCAGAGCTGTGAAGCAAAGCTACTTCTAACTTCAAGCCTGATTTCTCAAATGATATAGAATTATGTATTGTAGTAAAATTTCCTTGTATCACAGCCCAAAGTTCAATAGGAAAGCGTTTACATTTGAGTCAAATGTGTTTGGTGCTTTAACTAAAGCTTTTTTTAAAAAAAAAAAAATTGCTGAACCTAATACGTACATATAGCACATCATATAAAACAAAAACAAAAAACAAAAAAGTAAACACACGCACACACACACACACACACACACAAAAACCAAACCAAACCAAACCAAAACCTTATGCAGAGAAGACAAGCTAGTTGATTTCTGCAGAAACTGTCCTTATCAACAGTGACTACGGGATCCTCCATTGCCTGTCACAGAGCTGGGGGTAAGTGACCATTGGTCTTCAGGTCCGTGCAGCCCCCCATTTCAGGCGCAGGACTAGCACTTCACCAGGGGCTGTTTATCTGAAGCAGCCTCCTCCATTAAGCATCAAGTCAAGAGTGATGAAGGAGATGAGACCCATCACTATCTTCTTGTGTCCCTGCGTGTTCCCCTCACCAGAGAACTTTTCTTTCTGGTCCAGTGAAAACTGAATCTGCCCACAAGGAATTTTGGGGTGTCCTGCTTTTAAGAAACCTTTTATGGAACCATAAAATACCTCACCTCCTCACTTTTAAGAAATTGGCTTCAGAAACTGTAGAGCAAACCAGCACAGCACTGAGCTGAAAATAAGCAAATTGTTATTTCTCCTGGATAAAGCACCTCTGACTTCCTATTGTTTCCTTACTAAAGCATTTAAGCAAAAGGAAACAGTATTTTATTTTATCTTATTTTTTTTTGGAAACAGTATTTTAATTGCAAGTTCCATGTTACAGCCCACAGACTCAGGACCTAAGCCAGGGGCAGACTTCAGTATACAGAGGAAAGTGTTCCAGACAAACTAATACTTTATGTGCCTAAAAACATGGCCATTTACAACCGAGATCTACTTTATTGCTAATGATCTTGGAAGTTAACAAGGTTTGCAGAATCTTCTCGGCATTATTATTACTATTTATATTAATAGCATTAGTGATCTCCTTTATTCTTCCAAGATTTAACACTACTAATTGGCATCAGTATAAACAGAGGTATAAATGCTATCGTGCAATGCAAGCAGAGCCAAATCTGGCAGCTTTGTGGGTTTAATATGGAAATGTTTGCTATCTAATGAGGACACAAAATGTTAATCTGCAGAACAAATTGTATTTATAGAGAAACTAATTATCATATGCAAATGTGACACACATCACTTGCAAAATTCCTGTTGCCTCTGGGGCGGCCCTCTGTGACCTTTATGAAATGCAGCACTTTGAAAAACTAGCTAATGGTTTCATGCACTAAGGCAGATTACTTTCATTTTCATACAGAAATGAGCTAAATGGGAAGGACTCTGGCTCCGAATAAACACAACAGAGGCATCAGCTTCATGATTTCTTATCCTTCCTTTTAAAACCCAGAGTTCTTCCACTGCTTTCGTTGTATCTGAAAAGCCAGATTACAGATGACCAGAGTAACGAATGTCTTAACCCATTTAATAAAAGACTTGAGATGCTCTTATCCTGCATGTAGTCTTATTGAGTGAAGGTTATTTTGATGTTTTCATAATTATTTTTGGTTTTTGCTGTTTCTCTTCCTCCTTGAGTAAGAAGCCCCCAGGTATAGATTAAGTCTAATGGAGTATGGTGTTTAACTCTTTTTCTTAGTGCTTTTTCTTCTTCTCTTTCAAATATATGTATTCTGCAGTTTGAAGCCTCACAGGAGTATAAAGTGCTGGAAATTAAATGGTCGTAGAGATCATCCAGTGAGTCCAAATATTTCATTTACAGATGAGGAAAGTATGGCTCAGAGAGGTCAGATGGCATACCCAAGATCACATGGTGAATTGGTGCAAGACACTGGAAGGTAGGTGCCCTTTCTCTATGCTTAAACAATAAAGAAACAACAGCCACAGTAGCAAGAGCAACAATGACAAAACACACCTCTACTGTAGCACTGCTAAGTTTAGAGCTATGTGAATGCTCAAAAGTGTTCTTAACTCTGTATGAAAGATGCTGCTGGCCAGAGATCCTTGGTCAGCCATGGATATGTAGTTCTGCTAATTCTCATCCTGAGCATGGGGATCTGGCTCAGCATTCTCCAAATGCCTTTTGGACTCCAAGGACAGGAAGGTGAGGGAAATGTGGCTTCTTAACTCTCATAGAACCCACAATTTGCTGAGGGAGAACAACATGCAGTGAGACAATTTCAATGAAACAGGGTCAGTGCATTATCACAGTATACAACTTCGATGGAAGCATAGAGAAGAAACAAGCACTCTATGAAAAGAAGTCTGCAGGGTGGGGTCGTATGAATTCTATCTCTATGTAACAAATTATCTCAAATTTAGTGGCTTAAAAATGTACATTTATTATTTCCATGGGTCAGGAATTCCTGTGTGTTTCACACAGTTCTTCAGCTCCAGGCCTCACAAAGATGCCGTCAAGGTGTTGGTCAAGCTGCAGTTTTTTCTGAAGCTTAGTGGTCTCTTGCAAGCTCATGCGGTTGCTGGCAGAATCCAGCTCCTTGTCATTGTAGGACTGAAGTACTGCTTTCTTGCTGGCTGTCAGTGAGGGCTGGTCTCAGCTCCTGGAGGTCCTCCAGTTCCCTGCCATGTGCCCACCCCCCCGCCACAAGTATGGCAGCTTACTGCTTCAAAGTCAGCAGGAGAATCACTTTCTTCAAGAAGGCCCAGTCCCTTTTTTTAAAAAGAGCTTTCACTGATTAACTCAGGCCCACCTAGGATAATCTCCCTTTCAATAAATCCCAAATCAGATATCTGACTTGAGATCTTAATTACATCTACAAAATCCCTTCACATTTGGGATATATATAATATGACTTGATCATAGGAACGAAGTCCCTTCATACATAGAAGCCCCATCCACACTCAAGCAGAAGGTGTTATACAGGGTGTGAAGGTTGTATCAGAGGGGTGAAGATCCTGGGACACATGCTCGCCTCCCTCAAGTGGAAACCAGAGGGGTAGAGTTAGAACAGGTTTTAGAAAGCATGAACTGAATCATAAAAGACAAATAGAGGTAAACACCTGAAATGATCAGTTATTTTTGTGATTTTCTTTTTTTAAGGTTTTATTTATTTATTAGAGAAAGAGAGAGAAAGCAGGAACAGAGGGATAGGGACAAGCAGACAGTGCTGAGCACAGAACCTGTTGCAGGGCTCCATCCCACGACTCTGAGATCATGACCAAAGATAAAATCAAGACCTGGATGCTTAACCAATGAGCCACCCAGGTGCCCCTATAATTTTCTTGAAATTATTTTTTCAGCAGAAGGCCGTGTTCACCAGCTATGATTTTATGTATCTAAGTCAGATATGGACTGAGAATGAAGGAAAAAGAGGAAATCACCAAGAGGAAAAGAAGAGAGAAAGAAAAGAAAGAAAGAAAAAAAGAAAGAAAAAGAAAGAAAGAAAGAAAGAAAGAAAGAAAGAAAGAAAGAAAGAAAGAAAGAAAGAAAGAAAGAAGAAAGAAAGAGAGAAAGAAAGAGAAAAACTGTTAGGATGAAGGAATGAAAACATGAGACCTAGGTGTGAGCTTAGAAGAGAAAGCACTTTTGGAGGCCTCCATGTTCTCAATTGAAAATACAGTGATTATTTGCAATATATGAGAAGAAAAGAACATTTAAAATATTCTCATTAAGTAAGAACATATAAAATATTCTCATTAAGTAAGAAAAGAAAAAGAAGAATATTTAATTATAAAAATGGGCTGGCAAGGCCTGGATGGCACAGTGGTTGAGCGTCTGCCTTTGGCTCAGGGTGTGATCCCGGGGTCCCGGGATCGAGTCCCACATCTGGGTCCCCACAGGGAGCCTGCTTCTCCCTCTGCTTATGTCTCTGCCTCTCTCTCCGTGTCTCTCATGAATAAATAAAATCTTAAAAAAATAAAAATGGGCTAAGATTGGAATTGTAGGGTCAGGTTCCTATTATGGGCTCCATCTTATAGACACAGAGAAGTTAAGTTAGTTGCCAATGGTCACCTTGGCAAAAAGCAAGGGGCAAAACCCCAGTTCCTCCCAGGTAGTCTGGCTGTGCTCTAGCAGCACGAGTTCCTGCCTGGAACATGCACCGAGAAGTCAATGGTGGTTCGTTGGTACTTGTTCAAGGAATGCCTAGCTTTGATGAGGATTTGGGAAAACAGGCACTCCCAGATGCCATTGCTGAAAATGAAAACAAATTAATCATTCTGAGAGGTCTTAACAGTTTGTATCTAAAGTCTTCTTTAATGTAGCATTTCTTTCATGTTCTTTTATCCCAATGAAAACAGTACCTGTATAAATATTTAGCTCTAAGAATATCTGTCAAGTTATTCCTAATTAAAAAGAATTTCTTCAATGGGAGCAAAGGAGAGGTTACATCAATTACTTGCCATTCATGCCATGGAATACTATACAGCTATTGTGGCTGTGTTGTACATTTTAGAGTATGAACAAGAAAAACTGTACTGCATATGAGGAATTGAAGGCAGGTTACATAATACCCCATATTTGTTTTTTTAAAAAATCCTGCATATAGGAATATTGAAACAGGGGAGGAGGGGAGCCTGGAAATATATTTACCCAACTATTATATGTGATTGAAATGTGGTAGAGTTATATTATAATTATATGTTTTTAAATTTTTTTTTGAGTATCTCTTTATTCAGTAAGTATCATACAACAAGAAAAAGTAATATGAGATTTAATTACATGATCTATAAATGCATTTTCTTCACAATTCAGTCTCACACCTATGTTTTGTCAGTTGTTTCATATAAGCAAGCAGTTGATCTCATTTTGTGGCATCAACACTGAGCTCAGAGTCTGGTGATCTGCCTTTTGCCCTGACCTCAGTTACAGATTAACTCCAGCAAGTTAGAACTCCAGAAAGTTGGTCATTAGAAATCAAATGATTGAACATCTCAGTTTTATAGATGAGAAGCAAAGGCTACAGGGCACAGATGATGTGCCCCAACTGATACCTGGGCGGGAGGGGGGGCAACATATCCACCCTACCTACAGCATGGGACCAGTTTTTTTTACTGTGCTGTCTTTCTGGGTTTGCATGCCCTTAGTTGTGAGATCAGAACCCTAGAGCAACAATTTCTCAAGGCAGAGTGTGGTGGTCCCAAACGTTGGATTTGAGGTCAAGCAGCCCATGTTCAATGCCAGCTCTGTTGCTGAGAGACCTTCAGCAAAAGAATCAACTATTGTGAGCCTTACTTTCTCAACTGCGAAATGGTAAAGACTTAGGCTATGATGAAGATTTTTATTTTATTCTACTTTTTTATGATTTTATTTATTTATTCATGAGAGACAGAGAGAGAGAGGCAGAGACATAGGCAGAGGGAGAAGCAGGCTCCCTATGGGGAACCCTATGTGGGATTAGATTCCATGACTTGAGCTGAAGGCAGATACTCAACCACTGAGCCACCCAGGCACCCACCCTCTCCACTTTTTTTTTTTTTTTAAGATTTTATGGTCAAGATTTTTAAATACGATAATATATTTAAAATGTTTAGCGCAATACTTGGCTTCTTGAGGCCTCAACAAACATAAGTTTGTTATCATTCTATTATGTATCTTTGGGTATTAGAGCCTGATTCTGACTACAGTGTGGTCCTGTCCTCTGGCAGGAGAGAAATTGAAATGGTGATTGGCTGCCATGGCCATGGTACCATTTTCCCATCTTTGGAGACAGAGAAGAGCCTCATAGGGGTGCCTGGTTGGCTTGGTCAGTAGAGTACACAACTTTTGATTTTAGGTTTGTGGGTTCAAGCCCCATGTTAGGTGTAAAGTAATCTCTATTACTTTAAAAAATAAAATCTTAAAATTAAAAAAAAATAGACTCATTTATCTTTCCTGATGAAGGAGGAGTTACTATTGTCTACTGCCTACCCTCTGGGGAAATCAGTTTTGTGCCACCGACATGTCAGTAAATCACTGAGATTTATAAGGAACATAATTTACGACCTGAGGAACGTCAGCTCCTCACATGACCAAGTAGTTAAAATAATTGCTGAGGTTGGCTCACTCTGGAGAATGCTGTTGATGTTGGGATCACTACTCACAGGAACCTGGACAAGATGCATAGATGAGGACACAAGCACACACAGACCTATACCCACAAGTCCTTCCTAGCTTGTGCAAAATCACAGAAGTAACCGGGAGTTCAGCTGCCATTACAGTGGGGATAGGACATGACAAAACAAAACAAAAACAACCTGATACTTAGGCAGTGGGTGAAAACCCTGTAGCCCAGTTCCATTAACTAGCTCTGTTGCATGCACTTGGGCAAATCTTGTCAATTCTCCAAGGTGCAGGAATTGGGCCACATGGTGGGAAAGGTACCTTCTGAATCTGACACCTTATGAAAATAAGATTCACAATCTAAGGCCTCATCTTTGTGTATTCAGGGTGCATATACTCAAGTTAGAAGGTAAAACTTCTGTTTCTATGGAAACAGTGGGGAAAGCTTATTGAGAAAGCCCTCCTTGAGCAACCCTCCAGCCTCTCCTGGCCTGTAATTCAAATCTGTGTTCCCACCACAGAGAAGCCAGTAGAATTTATGAGGGATCTTGAATTCCCTAATCCCATTAGCAACCTGCCTGAGGATTTGGCCTCATTCACCCGTTGCTCCCTTTCCAATATTCAAACACATTTAGGTTACATTTGGTTGAATATCGAGGAGCTATTTTAAAATGGTGATAAAAAGAACTCATCACATTTGGCCAAGCCAAGTTGCAAGTCTTCCAACTGTTCATTTGCGCCTCTTATTGGAGCTCAGAGAAGGCATAGGCTCACATCAGCCCTGTAAAGTCATCTCCGACATGAGGGGAAGGCAAACACTGCTGTTCCTGAGTAGTAGGGCAGTTATTACCCAATGACTTCCAGAGGATCCAGTCTATCAAAGCAACTCCAGATGTAATTTTAAAAATCCTATTTTCCATTATCATTGCAAGTTTATGATCATTTGACAGTTGAAGACTCTCTTGTCTATCAGGTGGCAGAGAGGAGGATCCATCAATAATACCCATTCCCTTTGCCCTCAAAATATCTATAAATGCACCACCACTGAAAGGCGACAAGCTTTTTATGGATTCATGGTGACTATCAACCTTCTGCTTGACAGCAGAATGGAAAAGATCAGTTCTTACACATCATGGGCAGAACAAAAGGGAAAATGAAGAACTACCTAAGAAATGCTCTTGAAAATTCCTGAAATCAAAGTCAAATAGTGTGAAGGCCTGAGTTTATCTTCATTTCAATTCCATGGTCCAAAATCCCAGAGGTTCTGGAGAAATGGACTCCGACATAAGCCATCCTATCCAGGTGAGGAGGAGCAGAGAAACAGGGTCTCCAGGCTGGCTTAGTCATCTAAATGGTCTAATTAAACAAAACAATTAGAGGTTGGCTTCTGTCCTGCACATTATTCTCTGACTGATGAAATCCCAAGGAATGGCAAGGAGCCAAAATTTCTCAAGTGACTTCTTGTTTAACTCAGCCATTTAAGTGCTCATCAAGTGTTAAATTTAAATGTGTGCAAAGATTATTGCAAAACACACACACGCACACACACATCAGGGGAAAACTGTGAATATGCATATAGAGGGCCACACGTATAGGTCAAGAGGGAAAGAGCTTCGGGGATATTTAGAGATTTAGCTTTTAGCAAAAGTCATTTTTCTCCCTCCAGTAAGCCTGTGAGCTTTTAATAGCCACTTTACTTGATTGCTTCTAGATCATCGTCTGCTGCCAAGTGCCCCAATATGAATACATAGACACTAGGTCTTGAGGGGGAAGAGGGATTTGAGAGGATCTTCATACCAGAATTCTGAAAGCTTTCCCAGACTGAGTCAACCATGTCATTCTCCTAAATTATGCAATAAAATAAAGTCTCAAGCTCAGATTTCAGGAATCATTCCTTTTAGTTCTTAATATTTTTATATTTTGAGTAGCAAGAAGTTCAGGAAAATGGCCCCCTCCCTCAGACTGCCTTACATGTTTCTGAAAATATTATGATGGCCTTGCAATTAAGATATTTTAGAAAGATGTGACTGTTCACTAAGTGAATTATTAAAATAATTTATTATCTTGAGAGTAATGATACTAACTTGTTCTTTATTTCTTTATTAGTATTCTTTTGGTAGAAATTATTGACATTTTAGTAGGTTTTTTTCCTCACAAGTAAGTATGTTTGTTGAACTAGACCTCATAGTTTTTGGTCCAGATTCTAAGAGTAGAGAAACTCTAGCATAGTCTTTGTTCTAATACAAAAAACAAAAATAAAACACCCAAAAAAGACAAAAAGTAAGCAAACAAAAAACAATAAAGAGGCAAAGGATATACCCAAGATCAAAGACACAGGTGAGGGAACATAGGTGCCCAATACTCCTCCCTTAGACCTCCCCAAGCCCATGACTCACCTCATTATCTACCAGGTGAGAAATCTAAATCTATGGATTTACTGGCATTTATACCATTTAGCCTGCCTGTGAGCTTCCCAAGAGCTCCAAACAGGACTCAGAGGTCCATTCTATATCAAATAAAGGCTTTTTGGATGGACCACTACTGCATACTTACTCTGTTTTATTTTTTACCAAAACATTGGGTCTAAAGGAGATTTTTGCCCAGCGGGTTGGGTCACATCAACTACTGTGGTGATCTTCAAAGAGGGCAATATTCTTCCTTTTGAAAAACCTGCTCTTATTTATTTTCCATAACCACTTGCATAATATAAATAGTTCTGAAAAAGAATTCAATATTGTCTACATCTGAAACACCACATTTACTGAATACCCAGCACTTGAATAGGTGTTGAGTTTGCTTCTAAAGTATGTTGAAGGTACAGACCTTGCCTTGAGTGAAATTTGGAAGAGAATTACCAAAACCTAAACAAGAATTCAACATTGCAAACAAAGGGCCACACTTTTGTTAAGTGTGGAGTATTTGCCAGGCACTGAGCTAGGCAGTTTACGTATATTATTTTAGTTTCTTAGTATCTATTCACAGTAAGCTACAGGAGACATTTTATAGATGAAATAAATTATGTCCTAAGAGATTGACAACTCTTAAATATCACACAGAAAATATCAAAAGATTGCAAGTGGGATAAGAATAGGAATATTTCGCCTAAAGCTGATATATTTCTTCCATTATACCACATTGCCTCCTAGCAACTAGGAGTTCACAACACTCTCTCCTACCCGTCTTTTCAAAAAGAGGCAGATAATAAAAGAAACGTATGTTTAAATTTTTATTAAAATGTTAATGCTTGGTTATATCTACATCAAATCAACATGTTGTATAATTTGAATATATTATAGTTTTGTCAACTGTACTTCAATAAAATTGGAAAATTAAGTTGAAAATAAAGCCTTATGAAAGTCAGCCAAATCTATGGTATATTAATAAATCTCCAATGTCAGTTTCAGGTGGTGATCCTCAAGCACTGAAGACTCTAGTTCTATGCAATCTTAAATTTTGCCCATCAAAGGCCAAGGGTCTTTTGTTCCCTTTTTACTGTCCATGGAAGGGAGAGAGGAATTCATTCTGAACTTTTTGAGAAGGTGTTGATGGGAATGTGTTGTCAATATTCTAGATTCCAAGCTTGAAACATAGACCATGAAATTACCTTTACTAGGTTGCTGAATGGATATTCAAATATAGGCAGAAAGCAATGTAACAAACCATCCTGGGCTGCCTGGTTCTGTAGGGGTTCATGTTGTGAGAACCAGTGAAGTCCCAGGCAAACCAGGACAAGTTGATCACTCTCTCTGAGTGTGCTTCTCATAGAATTTTGTACCTGGACAGCTAAATTTTGAGTTTAGATATTCCAGTAAACACACTGTTTTCATGCTGGTCTATAAAGAGATTAACTCCCCATGCAATTTAAACAGGAGCAGAAGTAACAGTATCCCCACATTAAAGTATAATGGGTATTATTATATTTATGAAATGTTGGGCAATTTATATTCTCTTTTTCAATTTTTTTATTTTTTTGCATATTCCTTTATTGGAGTTCGATTTGCCAGCTTATAGTATAACACCCAGTGCTCATCCCGTCAAGTGCCCCCCTCAGTGCCCGTCACCCAGTACCCCATCCCCCTGCCCACCTCCCCTTCCACTACCCCTTGTTCGTTTCCCAGAGTTAGGAGTCTCTCACGTTTTGTCACTCTCTCTGATTTTTCCCACTCATTTTCTCTCCTTTCCCCTATGATCTGTTTCACTATTTTTTATAGTCCCCGTATGAGTGAAACCATATGATTGTCCTTCTCTGATTGACTTAACTTCACTCAGCATAATACCCTCCAGTTCCATCCATGTCAAAGAAAATTGTGGGATCCGTCCTTTCTGATGGCTGAGTAATATTCCATTTTATACATAGACCACAGCTTCTTTATCCATTCATCTATCAATGGACACTGAGGCTCCTTCCACAGTTTGGCTATTGTGGACATTGCTGCTATAAAAACATCGGGGTGCAGGTGTCCTGCCATTTCACTGCATCTGTATCTTTGGGGTAAATCCCCAGCAGCGCAATTGCTGGGTCGTAGGGCAGGTCTATTTTTAACTGTTTGAGGAACCTCCATACAGTTTTCCAGAGTGGCTGCACCAGTTCACATTCTCACCAACAGTGCAAGAGGGTTCCCCTTTCTCCGCATCCTCTCCAACATTTGTTATTTCCTGGCTTGTTAATTTTCACCATTCTCATTGATATGAGGTGAATTTATATTCTCTTAAAGTGTTCTCTATTTTTTCTGAATTCCACCTGCCCATTTGGGATTTGAGGATTAGACCTTTTCTCCACATGGATCCTACACTCACCTAACAAATAGTAAAATAAACTCTATGACAAATTTCAGCAAAAAGGGCCGGAATAGATCTGTTCAGAGACTTGCTGGGCTCCTGCATAGTCTGGAAACCATCTGGAAAGTTCTGTTTTGCTTTGTGAAGGGATGTGAAAAGTGGCTGATGATACCGGTTATCTTAGAAGAGGGGTGTGCATCTCTGTTGTAAGGACAAAGGAGAGATGCTGCAGCTAAGGAAATGGTGCCATATGGCAAATCTGAGCTGATTTTCAGGTTATATATAACTAAAGCAGTGCTCCAACCAATGAGGAGAGAGCAGCCCATGTGTTTACCAGCAGCAGGCCATATTAGCAGAAGTCAGCAGGATGAGCTGAGATCTTAGATGAGCCATCATCTTCCAGAAACTGGCTGTTATTGACAGAGACTCACCTCATCATCACTTCCGAGATAATAAGTCTAGACTTGACTGAAGGTACAAAGGCCCTTCTCCATCCTCCTGAGGGCACAAGATCCTTCCCGGTACACCAAGACTCATCTTGGGAAGGAGAAAGACGTAGGTTCAGCTCTGAATACTTGAACATTAACCTAACAGCAACCACTATGAACTGAAAGGAAATGATTTTTTAAAAAAGAAGACACTAAAGGGCACCTGGGTGGTGCAGTCAATTGAGCCTCTGACTCTTGGTTTTGGCTCAGGTCATGATCTCAACGAGATTGAGATTGAGATTCTCTCTCCCTCGCCCTGTCCCTCCTGCTTGTGCGCACTCTCTCTCCCTCTCTCTCAAATAAATCAATAAATCTCTAAAAGAAATGAAAGAAAACACTGAGATAGCGTTTATTGACAAAGTTAAGTTCCTCAATGATCCAGTAGAAAAGGGAGCTTGTAAGGAAGAAGATGTGGTAATAAAGAAATATTAGAAGTGAGCGTGTGACTGAAAGACAATAAAATTTATTCTGTTTGATTTTCATACTTCTAAGTAGTCCTGAGAAACTCTGCCCACCCACTACAAAGTACTTTATTGGAGGGCTTGGAAATCAAGATAAGTAAATAAAAGTACAATAATTCTACCTCCCAGTAATAAACATTATCAATATTTTGTTTTCAGGATAGTGTGATGATAAATAGGGATTGTATATATGTCATTAAGCTCTTTATACAGTTTTGTATCTTGCACATGTTATGACTGCAGAACTAGGTCAAATTTTTAAAATAATTGTCAATAGTTTTATGATAGCCAATAGTCTGGAGAGACCTTGACTGATTTGACCATTCTAATATGCGCCCACTAATTTATTTACTCCTACCATTATAAACAATGCTGCAATGACTTGATGCATAGATCATTTCCACATATTTGACTGTATTTCGCTTTAATTATTCAAGCTGAAACCATTGAATGAAAGGATGTGATTTTGTTTTCATCTTTTGTTAGGTTTAGCAATGTATTTCCTGGAAGTCTATGTGGATTTTTCCTGTTGGCAGCAGCCCCCTGAGCAAGCGCCTTTTCCAAGGCACCCTTGTAGTAGGTGGCATTTTCAAATCCGAAAAACCTTGATAAAAGAAAGATAGGATCTAATTTTTGTTTTAGTTTGTATTTTTGGTTTGATATTGAAGTTGAGTATTTTTTTAAGATTTCATTTATTTATTTGAGAGAGAAAGCATGAGCAGAGGGAAGGGGTAAAGAGAGAGAGGGAGAACCAGGCTCCCCACTGAGCAGGGAGCCCAAGGGGGACTCGGTCTCAGGACCTCGGGATCATGACTTGAGTGGGATGTGGATACTTAACTGACTGAGCCACCCAGGTACCCCTGAAGTTGAGTATTTTTATTATGTTTATTAGCAACTTGAGATACGTGAAAACTTCTTTCTACATTTTTGGGGTATTTCCTTTTTTATTTGAACAACTTCATTGTAAAAGCATATTAAATGCCATACTTGTTGCCTATATTTTTTACCTTTTCTTTTTCAGTCTTTGAGACTCCCATTTTTGTCTTCATGTGGTCATATTTTATCCATTGCCTTATGCTCAGAAAATCCTTGTTCTAAAATAACATACACAAATGGTTTTTGCTTTTTTTTGATTCTACGTTTTCTTTTTCACATATATGTGAAACATACAACATTTCAAAGATAGCATTTTAATCTACCTACTAATTTTTCTTGACATACTGGGATTTTTACTTTCTTCTATATGGTTAATTATTTGTCCTAGCAGCATCTATTTCCTTAAAATCTAGTAATCTGAAATTATTTCTTTATCAGACAGTGATCTTATGAGCGGTTCCCATGCCTTTTATTCTACTCTAATGATCCATCTGATGATTTTTGTTCTAGAAAGGGATCATTTTAATAATTATAGTTTTCTAAAGTATATCCATATCTTATATTGTTCTTCTTTTTCAAAACTTTCTTGGGTACTTATGTCACTTTATTACTCTACATTGTCAAATTTCAGAAGAAAAAACAAATATTGGGATTTCCATTGAAAAATTAATCTGAGACAATTTTGAAATTATCTAAATTTACCAATGTAAGACCATGTTTTGCCTCTCCATTTACTCAATTCTCCTTTTGTTTCCATCAATAAAACTTTTAAGTTTTATTAGTTCTTGCATAAATATTTTTAAAATTTATTCTAGTTATATAATATTTTGACAACTATTTAATATTTAAGAATTTTAAAATAAATTTTTAATGGATACATCTGGTATATAGGAAATACTTTAAAAATGTACTTGACTTTATATGCCCGACTTTTAGAAATCTTATCAGTTTTAAGGATTTTAAGCAATTTTTAAAGATTCTACTCTGCATTTTTTAAATGTTTAAAATGTTTTAAAATGTTTCCTCTACAATCAATATTAGTTTTCTTGTTCTATAATTGATGCAAGACTTCTACTAGTTAAATTAATGAATTCGTTGAATTAATTAGTACTTATAACAAGATCATTGAAGCTAAAGTGTATGTTAATCATTAAAAATTTGACTTCATGTGACATATATAATAAAAAAGAAAAGACAGCAGTTTCCTATTGCAAACAAACAAACATTATAGTCTTGTAATATGGTAATTATTTCATTGAATTTCAAGTAAATTCACAGAGGAGAGCTTCTTGCAAACAAACTAGTCATGCTTCAGTATTCTGATGACAAGATACAGAATAAATAAAAGTCTGCTCGGAAGGATCTTCACCCCAACATCCCTCATTTTTATATGGTTTAGCGTCTTCCAAGTAACCATGTCTAAATCTTTTCTAGCTCTTCTTGTCTATATTATGAAATGTAATAGCAAGCTCGAGTGCTTTATACTCTGAAACACTGGGATGTGAAAGCCAAAGTATATTAATCTCTGAAAGACTCAACTCTCAAAAATTGTGTGGCCTCTGATTTTTCCTTTAATTTTAGTCAAGGCTGAATTAAAGAACTTGAAATCAGAATTTTTCACAAAATTATGTAATTAGCAAATACTCGTAATTTTACATTTCTGCTTTATATTTTATTTTATTCTGTTCCATATAGATTGACTAGAATCTCCCAAACAAGCTTAAGTAATGTGAACAACAAATAATGTGAAAAACAGTGTTTTTCTTTAAAAAAAAAAAACATGAAAATCTTTGCATTATTACCCATTCTATTTATTTTTTATTTTTTTTTTTAGATTTATTTATTTATTCATGATAGACACAGAGAGAGAAAGAGGCAGAGACACAGGCAGACGGAGAAGCAGGCTCCATGCCGGGAGCCCGATGAGACTCGACCCTGGGACTCCAGGATCGCTCCTTGGGCCAAAGGCAGGAGCTAAACCACTGAGCCACCCAGGGATCCCCTATTACCTATTTTAAAGGGAAATCATCCACATTCCATTATTAGGATGTTGACTGGCAGGTCTTTTTTTTTTTTTTTTTTTTTTGAAATTTTTGATTTGTGGTTCCTAAATGATTTCTTTTATTGTAGTAAGAAAATATTCACTGGTTCCTGATCTTTTACAGGCTTTGAATTTTATCAAATGCAATTTGCCATCCCTTGAGATTATTGTTTTCCTCAACCTATTAAAGGAATTTAAAAAATATTTTTCTTTTTTTTTTAAAGATTTGTTTATTTATTTTTGAGAGAGAAAGATGGAGTACACACACACAAGCAGGGGAAGGAGCAGAGGGAGAAAAACTCAAGCAGACTCCTTACTGAGCCTGGAGTCCAATGTGGGGCTCGATCTCACAATCTCGAGATCATGACCTAAGCCGAAACAAAAGTCAGACACTTAACCAACTGAGCCAACCAGGTACCCCTAAAATGTATTTTTAAACACAAAACATCTTCACATTTCTACGATAAATTCTCTGGGGTTATGGTAGACAATATATTAAATTTTTGTCACACAAAGGAGTGTGGACTGGAACTGGTAATGTTGAATGGACACTTAGAATCAGAAAAGTTGCAGAACAGCCACCATCACCTTGACTCTCTTATCCTACCTTGGTATGATACAGCAGGACACATCAATGGAGGATCTCCACTGCTGGTTCCTTTACCAATTTACAGGGGGAGTGGGGGTGGTTAGAAGGGATAGAACATGCTCAGTGACCTATGCAACAGAGGGACCTTGCAGGTGAGGGTAGGAGGCTCTGTAAGAAAAGGAGAGCCTTTGGAGCCCAGCCTTGGGAATTAACCAGAGGGCCCCTGATCTTTCACTGAAGCACCCACACTTGCTAAGCTGGCTTTTTGCTAAACTACTGAAAGGTGAGGAAGAGCATTCCAGAGCCAACCAAGTCCTTTTTTTTTTTTTTAAGATTTTATTTATTTATTCATGAAAGACACACAGAGAGACGGAGAGACAGAGACACAGGTAGGGGGAGAAGCAGGCTCCATACCAGGAGCCCGATGCAGGACTCGATCCCCAGACTCCAGGATCACACCCTGAGCCGAAGGCAGGCGCCAAACTGCTAAGCCACCCAGGGATCCCCGAGTCAACCAAGTCTTAATGTACCTCAGTCCCCCTTCAACTTGCTAGTATATTTTAGTATTTTTGCGTATTTGCTCATATACACATCTACAATATATACGCAGGCCTATTTCTTAAAAAAAAAAGATTTTACTTATTTATTCATGAGTGACACAGAGATAGAGAGAGAGAGAGAGAGGCAGAGACACAGGCAAGGGAGAAGCAGGCTTCCTGTGGGGAGCTGATACAGGACTCGATCCCAGGACTGCGGGATCACTATCTGAGTTGAAGGCAGACACTCAACCAACTGAGCCACCCAGGTTCCCCCAGGCCTATTTCTATATTTATCTATTTACCTATCATCTCTGCTTATCTATCTACCTCAGCTCTGTCACTTTACTCAACATAGTTTATGGCCTTAACATTTAGTGTCTCATTTGCAAAACAAACTATAATCTCCTATTTCATGAGGTGGAGGTAGTGGTGATACAGTAGTTGGCACAGTGTCTGACACATAATATGCTCAATAAACATTAGTTTTATTATCAGTATTATTCTTGTGTTCCCTTCATTTTCAATATTTTTATTTACATATTTGATTACATTTGATTTTATTTACATATTTGATGATATACAGTATATGACTTTGTAGACTGTGCATAATAGCCTTACAAAATGGCTCCTTGTCCATTTTATGTTCTGTGTCTTGGATTCTTTATCATTAACTCCTATTTTGTTTGATATTTTGTGTATACCATCTTGTTCATGCTTTTTCTGTCACTTTTTAGTTTATTTTGTTTTCGTAAATCACTTCAAGTATCTTCATATTTTAACCTGTTTATTAGTTGCTGTCATAAGTGACATAATAGGACTTATTTCTGTAATCTTATTTTTTATGCTTCCTTAATATTTTGTCTTATTCTCTGCCTCATATGGACTAGATATTAATTTTTTTCTGAATACCTTACTTTTAATTTTATTAGTAATTTTCTTTAACTTAAAGACAAGTAACATAAATGTTTCTGTGCCTACTTTTGTTGTCTCACCTGAATATCATCTCAAAAGTATGGCCATTGCCCCAGAAGTATTTTGATAAGGAATTGGATTTTACTGAAGAACATGTTACACTGCAACCATAAGAACCAACATTTTTAAAAATTCTGCTTGAATGACTTTCTTTCCACAGGACTCCTATCTTTGAAAGTCTTCCAATCATGATCATCTCTTCTCTCTCTTTTTTTAAATTTTTTTTTTTTAAAGATTTTATTTACTTATTCATGATAGACACAGAGAGAGAAAGAGAGGCAGAGACACAGGCAGAGGGAGAAGCAGGCTCCATGCCGGGAGCCCGATGCGGGACTCGATCCCAGGGCTCCAGGATCACGCCCTGGGCCAAAGGCAGGCGCCAAACCGCTGAGCCACCCAGGGATCCCCCTCATCTTTTCTCTCTATTTTCTTCCTTGAACCTGGTCAGGTTGCATATGCTACTTATGTACTACTCCCTCTTCTACAATGTGTTTGGGTTAGGCTCAAGTCTTGGGATTCTGCGAGTATAGAAAAAATAATTCACACAGTTCAATAGCTGTGTTCATTTATTGATCATTATGTATGCTTTTTGTGCATGGGGTTGAGATGGAGTGGGAAGATTCAGGGAACCTCACCACACATGTTCGAGCCTATGTTATCAAATTTAACAAAAATTATACTTGATTCTTTGCTTATATGAGATAAGGAATTAATTTGCTTCTTTTCCTTCTTCAATTCCTTTTCAGTATTTTCCACCTTTATTCTGAGATTAAACCCAGACTGCTGTTATTATTGGAATTTGTATATTCTTCATGTTCCCTTTTGAGAAACAGTTACACACACACACACACACATACAAATCTTCCTTGACTTACAATGGAGTAACACCCAAAAAACCCATCATAAATGGAAAAGGTCACAGGTTGAAAATGCATTTATTACATTTAACCTACTGACCATTATAGGTTAGCCTAGCCTACCTTTTTTTTTAAAAATATTTTATTTATTTATTCATGAGAGACACAGAGAGAAGCAGAGACGTAGACAAAGGGAGAAGCAGACTCCTCTCAGTGAGCCCAATGTGGGACTTGGTTCCTGGACTGGGATCACCCCCTGAGCCAAAGGCAGACACTCAACTGCCTACCTTAAACATGCCCTTAAGAGTTATATTTAGCTTACAGTTGGGCAAAATCATCTAACACAAAGCCTATTTTAAAATTAAGTGTTGAATATCTCATGCAATTTATTGAACACTCTACTGAATGAGAGAAACAGAATGACTGTACAGCTACAGAATGATTTTATACGTGTGGGTTGTTCACCCTTGTGATAGTGTGGCTGACTGGGAGCTATGCCACCCACTACCCCGCATCATGAAAGAGAGACATCCTGCATATTGCCAGCCCAAGAAAGGGTCTACATTAACAATTCCAAGTACAGTTTCTACTGAATGGGGATTATTTTCACACCATCGGAAGTCAAAGGATAGTAAGTTGAGGACTATATATATTATGTATTTATATTATAAAATAATCATTTAGGCCGCATGTATTCTTGAGAGCTTGTTTGGAGATTCTAACTGGGGAACACAGGTATTCATGTACACTTGATGGAAGAAAGGTCCTTCTCCATGGAGGAAGGTCACCCTCTTCCACTGAGGGCACAATTTCAGGAGGGACGCACAGGGAGTGATGAGAGCAGGAGAGAGAGCACCCTGCTAGCTAGCCAGATCAGCCAAATCAACCTTGGCAATCAATCAGTGACGGATATCACAGCCAGAGCACGCTCATATTCATAGACCTCATGCATTCTTAAACTTTTGCTTCTTTTAAACATTTTTAGGTGTTGACAGTTTAATTCAATAACTGTACCAAAGATAATAATGTGAAATTTAAGACAAACAATGAGCTTTTGGCATATATTTAGTTTGTAGTGAATTATATCAATAAGACACATGCTTAGATAGATTTTATGTATTGAGATATAAATGGTTACAGTGAAGGATTAGGTTGAGCCTAGAGTTAAATATCCTAGAAAAAGAAGTTTGTGGTCATTTTTCACAAAACAGCCTGGTGCATATCCCAACAGTATTATGTTTACAAAGCCATGAGTTATGATTGCTTTGGATCTACTAGAAGAAATATGCTGGAAATGCAGGTTGCCTCTACCTGGCCTGGTGCCCATCGCCCTGTGAGGTTGGTGGACTCAACATTCCATTGCACATTATATAAAGGGAAGAATTACCAATGGACTTCAGTCAGAATTCTGGCAGCATCCCTCATGAAGGGTGAATAGCAGAATTTGTTTAGAACTTGTCTCTTCATTCTTAATTTATTTAAAACTTTCCAGAATACTACTTCTTTGAATTTGGTATTTTCTACATAATGCTGTCTGGACAGATATGTGGTTAGTTCAAATGCTAACTACGTGTGGGCATTAGCCCTTCTCTTATCAAAAGTTTATGCAGGCAGCATTTGCTGCAATAGTACTGCATAGAAAAACATCTCAGTCTCAGTTGATTGCAAGAACAAACACTTTTTTTTTCTCACTCACAGTTCTGTGAGTTGGCTATGGCTGTTCTGTTGGGTTAGGTCTACTTGACAGGCTTTCTCATCCATAGCACTAAAATTAAAGTGCTTCTATCCAGAGTGCACTATTATTATATGGAGACCTGAAGTGCAAGAAGACTGGTTGAACCTTTGAGTGCTTCTTAGAGCCCTCCTTTGGACCTGGCACAGTATTCATTCCCCCCAATTCCCACTGTTCATAGTAAATCACGTGGTCAAATGGCTTATCCAATCACTGGTGGGGATCAATAGTATTTATGTTCCATGATGGGGAGAAAAAAATATTTGTTGAATAATAATATAATCTACCACAATCCATCCTCTTGGTCTCAAATATTGATGTATTTTCCTTCTGCTTTCAAAATAAGCTCATACCCTTCTTGAGGAGAACACTCTAAAACACACTGGATTTGAAGTCCAGGGTCTTGTCATATGAGCCTCTACAGAAAGTCCAGATATGGTTCCTCTTGAACTACAGCCCCATGTCCTAAGAGAAAAATTATAGCTATCCTCTTTTGAGTACACACACATGCACACACATATACACTCACAAACACACATACACACACACACACACACACACCATATAAAGATAAAACGAGACCTGGATGAAAGCAATACATAATTTCATTAGGAAAGGTGGAAAAGGGGAGGTACAGGCTAGTTGCTGGTCCATAACAAGTCTGAATTCTCTCTGTGAACATGCTTCATAAGAAACAACCTCAGAGGGATGCCCAGGTGGTTCAGTGGTTGAGCATCTGCCTTTGGCTCAGGGCCTGGTCCGGGAATTCTAGGATCAAGTCCCACATCAGGCTCCCCATGAGGGGCCTGCTTCTCACTCTGCCTATGTCTCTGCCTGTCTCTCGGTGTCTCTCATAAATAAATAAATAAAATCTTAAAAAAAAAAAAGAAGCAGCCTCAGATCTCAGTGGCTTATGACCACCAACAATTGTTTCTCACACATTGGTCTGCAGGTCAGCTGTGTCCAGGTAGCGAGGCAAGGTCACAAGTGTCCCCCATCTTCTTACTTACAGCCAGGATGGAAGAGCAGCTTTCTGCTGGGACATGTTGCTTCATCAAGGTGGGCAGGGGTGTAAGGGGATTAGGGGATAGATACTGTCATAACCTCCCATATTTCATTAGCTAAGTCATGTGTTCAAGCCCAGCATTAATGTTATACTCAATCTGTGGCAGGAGGAGGGAGAGGGAATATTTGCTGAACAATAATAGAACCTACAAATAATGAGATATTTTAGGTAATTTTTCCTTTTCCAAAGGAGCCCATTTAAGTAATTTTTCTTAACACTGGAAGATCCCAGGGAGCTGTTTAATGTTCTTCATGTAAATTAATTTTGTAAGCACAAGATTAAGTGATACTTACCCATTGAATAAACGTAAAGGAAAAGTGCATAGTGGTATATAAATTCCACTTTGTACGGAAAGCTGAATAACACACAGTTCAACAGAGAATTGGGAATCAGTTCGAATTACCAATAAAAAAGGGCAAGAGACAGAATGATACAGATGAATTTCACATAAATTCAAATAAATTCAATAAGGTAATCTGTAATTCTTTCCCTATCTGTGCTGCCTTAATGAAAAAGTAGATAATTCCCAGGGCACTAGACTAGGTTTATTTGAGAGGCCAATGTTGGATGCGCACAGAAGAATTAGAGCAGAAAGAATTCATGAAGTTACAAAAAAGATTGATCCCATGGTTAGGGAAGTTATATGTCTGCCTCAGAATAGTCTGTCTTTCTCTATAAAGTTGTCACAATATTTCCGAGTAACCAAGTACTGAGGCTAATATCAGAATGTCAACATGGTTAAAACTGTCCATTAATCAGGCAGGGCTTGTGATAAATCTCCAAGAACCTTAGAAAAAAGCAAAGTGTAAAGAGATAAAACAAGCTTATTTTTCCATCTCTTCGAAGGATGGAAACTTGGATGGGCCTTGCCCAAACATGACTACATGGCTGTGAGAGTCATATTCTTTGGCATTACATATTATAGCATCACATCAGTGCATCCAAAACTCAAATGCTCAGCCCCTGTGAATATATGGGTGCTACCACCATGTCACAAAAATCAGACTTTACATGCCTTGTGGGTTAGTTCATTCTACTTTTTTTTTAATTTTTATTTATTTATGATAGTCACACACAGAGAGAGAGAGAGAGAGGCAGAGACATAGGCAGAGGGAGAAGCAGGCTCCATGCACCGGGAGCCCGACGTGGGATTCCATCCCGGGCCTCCAGGATCGCGCCCTGGGCCAAAGGCAGGCGCTAAACTGCTGCGCCACCCAGGGATCCCTCATTCTACTTTTTTAAGACCAATTTTCCTTTGGCATTTCTGAGTCCAGCTCATAGCCACTTCAATGGATAAAAAGATACTTTCAAATCAAGCAAGACATCATAAAGCTAAAGAAATCACACATTTCTAGAAAGCTAAGTCTTTCTAGAAAAATCACTGATAAGTATCAAACTAGATGAAAAACTTGTAAAACCTAAACTGAAGTAATAGGTGAGGAAAGACGTTTAAATTCATTGTTTGGAAAACTAGATTTTATAATTTGCATGTTCCTCCATTGATTTTACCAAGTCCCGGCTTTAATTAAAAAACAAAACAAAACTTAGCTTTCATCAAGGAATAATATTTGTAGTCCTTCTGGTACTGAATGGTCGGGCAGTGTAGAGAACACATCTTCCACAAAGAAGCCTGAATTAGGCATGCTATATGCAGATAAGTCAAGGAAAGCAAAAATAAGAATGAGGAAGTTGTTTGCCAAAAATAAAAGACATCCTTTATTTCTCATTTAACATGCTTACTAAAATAAATAAATAAATAAATAAATAAATAAATAAATAAATAAATAAAAATAATATGCTTACTTAGCAGCTAATATGTACAAAGTACTGTATATAGTACAGTATATATGCATATATACATACATACACATATATATTATATAGACCCAAGAGAACACTCAAATAAGTCAAACATGGAATCTTGTCTCAGGAGCTCACGTTTCTGGAGTAGAGACTAAACATTCACTCACACACATGCACACACACATACACACCTGTAATACAAGGTAGAAACTATGAGCATTCAGAAAAAAGTAATCAGTAATTTAAAGCACAAGAATCAGGAAAATGATGCCCCCCAGTCGAAATGAAATCCAGAATGCCAAAAGGTATTAATGCAACATCCTGAAAATGTCGGGAAAAAGTTAACTTTTAGTGAAAGGTCATCACAGATGAGAAAAGGAAAAGAACATTGCTAGCAACCATAAGATAGAAAGAATTCAAGCAGGAGGGAAAACGTTGGCAAGCATAGAGAAAGAGGTTATTTCAATTACTAAAGTATGTGAATGGTAAATTAATGATTTTTGCACACTGGCAGAAATTAATGAAATTGCCAGTCCCTGACACCCTTTATATTAGGGTCCTTAAGATAATTGCAAATGTGATTAGAAACACTATAAGTTAATAGAATTTTTTGGACGAGAAAAGGAAATCAGTCCAAGAATGGATGAAATATGAATACACACCTTTTATGTGTATATATATATATATATATATATACACATTCAAATAAATACACACAAATTAATATAAGTATATTTAAAATAATATAAGTGGATACTCACTTAGGACAGTTTTAGAAATGGGTGATCTTGGGTGATCTTACTACTTATAGATTAGTTGTTTTTACCTTTGAAATCTGGGATTTACAAGTACAATTTATCCAGCACAATTTATAATCGCTTCAAAGAACACAGAATACAACATGGCAGATAATCCTGGTTTTCTAAGAATCAGGCCCACTTATGTGACTTCTATAAGGAAATAACTTGTCACATAAATAAGGGAAAAACAAAAGATATAATATTACAGTGTGATAATTAGGTTTTAGGTATTATTCCACATGATATTTCCTTTGTATTCCATTCTATTAGAAGGATATGGATGAAGGTCAAACACTGAACAGCCTAACATATCCAAAGGCAGCTTTGTTTTCTTTATTTTTACCTTCTTAGAATAAATAGCTCAGTGTTGTGATTATTTACTTTAATTCTTTCTTGTTAAAAAAAAAAAAAACTCTAAAGAAAGGTTTTGCCTATCTGAAGAAGTACTTGTCCGGCTGCACACCAAAGTATTTAAATGTAGAACTTCCACTATTCTTGTATTACATAGAATCATAATTCTACTTATGACTATTATTTGGGATTTACTTTTTGTAAGAGATTGGATTTGGGGAAGAACTGTAAACTTATTTATAATATTAAAATCTGTGAATTTTCAACTTTATTTTCACCAATAAATATGGCTTGTGTAATTTTAATTTTGAGGTCAGAATTGAATCCATTTTGTAAATATTTCATGGGTGCTTGAAAAGAAGATGAGTTCTTTCTCTGGGTAGGGACATAGGAAACAAAGTTTATTATACCAATCTTCTGCTTCTTATTTATATTTGCTGTCTAAACATCAGCAATTTAGGGGATCCCTGGATGGCCCAGTGGTTCAGTGCCTGCCTTTGGCCCAGGGCATGATCCTGGAATCCCGGGATTGAGTCCCACATCAGGCTCCCTGCATGGAGCCTGCTTCTCCCTTTGCCTGTGTCTCTGCCTCTCTCTCTCTCTCTCTTTCTCTCTGTGCCTCTCATGAATAAATAAATAAAATCTTAAAAAAATTAGCAATTTAGGTTTAGTCTAAGTTCTTCCCATAAATTCCACCTCCCTACATTCTGTCATGGTTAATTATATGGATTAGGAGGCAGACTGACTGTTTAAAATCCTGGTTCAAAAAATAAATAAATAAATAAAATAAAATAAAATAAAATAAAATAAAATAAAATAAAATAAAATCCTGGTTCTGCTCTTACCAGCTGTGTCACCTTGGTCATATTAATGTCTCTATTAAGATCTCCACTTGTGAAATGCAAATAATGGTCCTCTATATCTTAAGAACAGCTTTAGATGAAAAGATATGGAGAAACACATAGCAATTGACAGTGTCTGGCACATAAAATGGTCCATAAACATTAGTTTTCATTATTATTGGTATTATTATTGGTATTTTGGTATTACTAATTTATTATTATTGGTATTATTATCATCATGATCAGTTCATTTCTAATACTTTAAAAATTTGTTAATTTTCTTTTCCCTTTTACAGGTATGTACTTGCAGAGAGATGGAAAGATTGGCCTTTCATCAAACTGATCAGAATACTTTCAGCATGTCGGCCAGTGATTCAAAAGCAGGCATTTTTTCGACTAAGCTACCAGACGAATAGACTAGAGAGAGATCCTCTCTCTTGCTGCATTAAAACCACCAGGACAGGGGCGCTTAGGTGGTCCAGTTGGATAAGCGTCGGACTCTTGATTTGGCTCAGGTCATGATCTCAGTCAGGGGCATGAGATCCAGCCCCACATCAGACTCCAAGCTCAGCATGGAGCCCGCTAAAGAGTCTCTCTCTCCTTCTCCTTCTCCCACTCCCCCAACACCTCCCCACTGTCTCTCCCTCTTGAAAAAGACAACCCCCCTGGAGAAATTTTAAAAATCATTCCTGCTCTGATTTTTGATTTGCTAGATAGACTGTCGGAGACAAGCATGTAAATAGCAGAAAGAGCAAAGGCAGTGTCCCTATTGAGAGGCAGGTCTGGGAGAGACAGAATGGCCTCAGCCTAGCCACAGGTAGCAAACATTCCTGAGCTGGCGCACATCCATCCGTCCAGATGCTGTGGGTAGAAACCAGGCCTAACAATGGAATCCCCTATAGGAGGAAGAGGAAGAAAGGGCAGGCTCAGAAAATTAGATAAAAATTGGAATGGGCTTAAGTCAGACAATGGGTGGCATGGTTTCTCTGTTCCAGCTAAGCCCAGACTTTAGTGGGAAAGATACGCCTCCCACCTAAGTAGTTACATTACCTCTTGGAGAGCCTCTGGAACCATCGAGGTGAGAGAATTCATTTTTTTTAAATTTATTTATTCATGAGAGGGGGGAGAGAGAGAGAGAGAGAGCGAATGAGAGAGAGAGAGAGAGAGAATGAGAGAGGCAGAGATACAGGCAGAGGGAGAAGCAGGCTCTATGCAGGGACCCTGATGCGGGACTTGATCCTGGGCCTGGGGATCACACCCTGGGCTGAAGGCATGCGCTAAACCGCTGAGCCACCCAGGCATCCCAAGGTGAGAGAATTAGTTAAGAAAAAGGATGGTGATGGTGCAGGGAAAGCCTCACAGAGAATCCATGTGGCAACTCTAAGGGATGAATAGATATCCACCATCGAGGAACAAGGAGTGGATACAGAGAAAGATACAAAGAAATACAAGGGAAGATGCAAGGAAAAAAGGCAAAACTGGAATGAGCTAAAATCATCAGAGAAATGAAAAACTCAAGTTTAAATAGGATAAATAAATCTCGTAGGTTAGTAAACAAGCCAGATGTTTGCATTCCAGCCATTTAAACTTGGGCTACTTCCCCTCCATGTGCCTCCATTTACTCACTTGTTAACCAGGCATCACACGGCATCCACCTGCCAGAGGTGAGGGAATCAGGTGAACATAAACCACTTAGCCCATGGTAAGCAAGCCAAGAAGATTAGGTTTTATTACCTTACTATATTTGCAGTGGTTTTTGGTTCATTGCCCTTGTTGCTTCATCTTTAATATCTTTAAATTAGAGGATACAAAATGAGCAAGTAACTTCTTGAATGATAATACACAGTGCTACTGGAGGGTCGAGTGAAAAGCACACCAGTGTTGCTGGAGGGCAAGCAACTATTTAGGGAAAAGAAATCAAAAACACAAATGAAGAGCCTGAAAACTTAATGTTTTCCCACTTTAACTCAGTAATTCTCCTTCTGGGCATCTACCCTAAGTAAATATTCTGAAATCTGTAGAAAAATATTTATGCCTAAAATTTCATTACAGTATCATTTATGATAGAAAAAAAAAACACAGGCCTGGGAAGATTTCAATAAGGCAGCTATGAAAAATAATGTTTACCAAGCATTTACAACTCCATAGAAAATGTATATGAATAAACGAAGAGAGGAGGACACAACACCTGTGTACATTATAATCATAACCCCACATTTGTTTATGTATCTGCATAAAAAAAATCAAATTGCATAAGAATGCTAATGGCTACTTCGAGCGGTAGGATTATGTGTAAATTTTCCCTTTTACTTTGTTATATTTTTGAATTTTCCAAAATCAACATTTATTAGCTCTATTCTAATAATATTCTTTATGCAGAGACTGGGTGATTCTGAGCTTAAGGCAGTTGAGGCACACAGGCTCTCTCGTAAAGATGTGTGCTGGGAAACACTTGGGGCTCCCCCCATCTCTATGCCTTTCCAATGGATTTCCTTGCGAATGTTTCTTCTCTATAGCGAGAGCATTAAATGACAACCCTGTGCAGGCACTCGTGACCCTCGGCTGTTTACGTGGAAGGTGACAATAACAATTGTGACCTGGAATGCATCCCAAGCAGCCCTTCAAGCCAGTAGTGATATTTCACAGGGTAGAGCAGTCTTGTGGAAGGAAAACACTCCCTGCGTCTTTGGAACTTCCCAGTGCGATGACGCAGGCCACCTGCCAGGCCTCTCCTTGCCACCCCTCCCATCTTCTCTAGCATCACATTTCCTCTTTTTCATTCAGCTGCAGTCCACACTCCGGGTGCTGCCTGGCTCGCCCTGACCCTTGGTCGTGATGCCACTGCGCTACTGCTGTGCTTGTCCGCGCCTCCCTCCGCTCCAGAAATCAGATGTCCCCCCAAAAATCCAAGTTCATGCAGGACTCTTTCATGGACAAATAAGCTTTCTCCTATTTATTGACACAAGAGTCACTTGGTTGTCTTTTAAAAATACATGTGTTATTTATAATACAACTGTTGTTCTTTATTACAAACAAATTTCCTTAGGAAAATAACTCCTCTTGATGCTGTAATACACATATTATTGAATAACTGACATGTATGGTCCATAGTACAATGAAGAATCATCTGCCCAATAAAAAAAGCATGTGATCAGGGAAGTGGTCAAATGAATAATTTTTTTTTTCTCTCCAACACTACATATCTAATGGTTACATTTGTAAAGCTTATTCCTGAAGTATACAATTTTGAAAATAATGACCAGCAGAAAAATTTCAGGAGTAATGTTTTAAATCATTTTTGGGGAATCCATTATTGCCAGACTTCTGAAAGGAAAAATCTAAATTGTGAGCTTCAATATTTTCCAGTTGTTTATTTACCAAGGCCTGGAGAATTTGGGAACCTGGAATCATATCACAGTTGGAATCCATGGCAATTGTATGTTCGTGTTCTTAAGATGCCTCCCAAGCATCTGTTGGATATTGGTATATTCTGAAAAATTCTGTTGTGTTTCTTATGATATTACTGATACCAGTTGGTGATTTTCTTACTTACTGAATGATTATTTTGCTCTGTTCATATATTTTTTATTCTCTTCTGGGAGATGTATATGGCAATATGAAAAAGTAAGCTACCAATTTTCCACAGTGGCTGTATTTTCCTGCCATTCTAGAAATTTTCTGGAATAAATATTCTATTACTGTCATCCACTAAAATCTGAGTAGCTTTGAGTATATTTCTGTTGTTGATCCCAGAGCGGGCCGGTTCTGAATTCCTCCAGGCAACAAGACTAAATGGCAACAAGTAGCACTGAAGGGGCTGGAAACGGCTGAGATGTGTGGGTACAACCTGGCAGGACTGCTGCTCTCTGCTCGAGAGGACGACTTTCCTAAAAGCCACGGGATGAAACCTTCCCTCCTGTTCACAGGGACTCACAGAATATATGCAATAAATTTCAAATACCAATGACCTGGAGAGTAAACAGGATGACCAGGTCTAAACATGTTCACGATCTTCTTGGAAATCAGCTGTTTGCTGCATCAGATATTTCCTTCATCTTTACGAATGACACAGCAGTAGTGCAGTCTTCAATCCCACTGCCTCAGGCGATAATGCCTCAGAGATAGGATGTGGTGTCAAATAAGCATCTTCAATTTAGAGATGGAGGCACCAGGCTGGAGCTGAGCTACAAGATGAAACTCCTGATCTTCAATGACAGTCTCTGCCCGGGGGTCCTCCTCCCTCTGGATCAGGGTGAATAGACTGGAAAACACATCTAATTTGCTTCAAATGGGTTTCTGATGGCGAGTCACACTATCCCTGCTGAAGCAAGATCTCCTGGGAGCGGTGACCCACACTAGAGGGAGAATCTTCCAACGTGCAGCTCTTGATGGTTTGGGAGCCCAAGAAGAGACCAGCAGCAGCAGTGAGGCCTCAGCCTCGAGGCGTGAGGGGGCCTTTTGCATGATTAGTTTTACATTGTGTATCTGGAAGGGGAGAAGTCCCCACCAATTTGATCCTAGCTTGCAGTCTACACTCTGGAAGAGACCCCATCGATCCTGAGGTGTGAGCCCAGAGGTAAAGACGAAAGCTATGGCCATCCTAGAAGCTTCCAGAACAAAAACAACAGGCTTTTCAAGGTGGAGCCATCTCCCTATGTGAGCCCAAACTGACAGCTTACAAACTTCTCACCCCAGGCCCTATAACTGATCAGTTTTTCCTATTAATATCCTTGAAGAATATACCAGGGCTCACAATCACTTTTCTCTCTTTTTTTAAATCTTCTTTCTCTTTCTTTTTTCTAAATTCACATTACCTTTTACTCTGTGTTTTTTTTTTTTAAGGTATAATAGCTATATCATATAATCCACTCATTGTAATTTCACAATTCAATGATTTTTAGTAAATTCATGGAGCTGCACAACCATCACCGCAATCCAAGATGAGAACATTTTCATTACCCACCCCCCAAAATTCCCAGGAGCATGTGTGTGGTCTGTCTCTGCTCCCATCTCCAATCACAGGCAGCAGCTAGATCCACATGTTATCTTTATAAATTTGCCTTTTCTGACTATTCCTTTAAATAGGAGCATTGGGATATATCATCTTCTGTGCCTATCACAATGGTTTTGGGTTTCATTCATGTTGTAGTAATATTTCAGTATTTAATTCCTTTTAATGACCCAACAATATTCTTCTGTATGGGTATACCCCATTTCATTTATCTGTTCACTAATTTATGGACATTTGGATGTTTTCAGTTTCTTATGAATAGCCCGGCTGAGAACAGTCATGCACAAGTCTATCTGTGGACATCTGTCTTCATTTTCTTTAGATACAAAAATATTTTTTTTAATTTAAATCTTTTTTTAAAAGATGTTTTTAATCTATTTTGGGGGGAGGGACAGAGGGTGAGAGTCTCAAGCAGACTCCCCACTGTGCATGAGGCTCAAGGTGTAGGTGGGGGGAAGCTCAATCTCACAACCCTGAAATCATGACCTGTGTGGAAACCGAGAGTCAGACACTTAATTGACTCAGCCACCCAGTTGCCCCTCCTTAGGTATATTCTTAATAACAGAATCACTGGGTCATATGGTAAGTAAACTTCTCAAGAAATTGCCAAACTTGTCCAAAGTGTTATTCCATTTTACATTTCCACCAGTTTCTTTACATCTTTGCCAACACTTCCTTTTGACTGTCTTTTTGATTAGGGCCATTTTTGTGTACATAAACAGGTATTTCATTGTGGTTTTATTGTGCATTTCCATACTAAGGAATAATGTTGAGTACCCTTCCATGGACTTATTAGTAATTTGCATGTCTTCTTTGATGGAATGTCTGTTCAAGCCTTACACTCACTTTTCACTGGGTGGTCTTTCTTCTTCTTAACTCAGACTTGATGACCGAATGGACTCTCCAGAGCCTCTGCTCATCTCTTTCCCTAGTCCTTTATTCTCCTTTTATTTTTTTTTTCATTCACCAAATATTTATTGAGGCTTGAATAACATAGGCACATTAGGAAAGAAAGAGAAGAAAAGAAAGAAAGAAAGAAAGAAAGAAGAAAGAAGAAACACCAGACGAAAGAAGCAACAGAAGACCTACAAGACTCCATCCACTCCCTCCCTACCTCCCGCGCCCTCAAGACCGCCCTCCTCCCTCCCTCCTCCCTCCCTCACTCCCCTCCCTCCGCCCCCCGCCCTCCCTCCCTCCTCCCTGCCCTCCCAAAGAAAGAAAGAAAGAAAGCAAGCCCTGCATATATTTTTGGTAACTGTGCTCCATGAATTAACATATGTATGAAGTCATGTGAGGTTTTTAGTTTTCGTTCTCTCTCACCTGGATTCTTCATTCTCCCTTTAAAGCTCCCAGTCACCACTGTACAAATTAAAATTGATTTCAATTCATGCTGAACTTTTCCCTGTTTCCATACTATATTACTGATTAAAATCTGTCTTTATTGCTTCAACCAGTGTCTGGCTTGGCTTCTCTTTGACATGAATGATCTATTATTTGGATGTTTTCTAGCTGGGAAGAGGGATTAATAGTGACTTACAACTTCCCCAGCATTCTATCAGGTGATTGAGCTTCATAGAAACAATAACCAACTTTCAGAGAAATTTGCACAATTCTTCAAAAAAGTAGTTGATTTTTGAAAATTTTTTTCAAAAATGATTTTCTCAAGTTAAAAATAACACCATCTGAAAAAAAAATAAAAAAAATAAAAAAAAATAACACCATCTGTCAAATAAAGAAAGGAAAATAGCACTAACAGTTATCAGCACCCTGAGAAAACCACCATTTTCATTTTAGAGTATTTTCTGGATATTTTTTCTATATATGTTTTACATAATTATAATAATACTATTTATACAATTTGCCTATAGTTTTTCACATAATACTTTTGCATCAGTATCTTTTCCTGTTATTACTAAAAATTATACAGTTGCATAATATTTCATCATTTGGTAGAAACTACTTGTTTTAATAACTTTCTATGTTAGCATATTTAGATTTTTCTATTTTTTAAAAAAAAATTTGTTTATTTGAGAGAGAGAGAGAGAACATAAGCAGGGAGAGGAGCAGAGGGACAAACAGATTCCCCACTGAATGAGGAGTCTGATGCAGGGCTTGATCCCGAGACCCCGGGATCATGACCTGAGCCAAAGTCAGACACTTAACTGCCTGAGCCACCCAGGTGTCCCATAGATTTTTACAATGTTTTTATACCATACATAATGCTATGGTGGATACCCTTTGGCATAGTTTTTTTGTTGTTGTTGTTATATTTAGAATTATTTTGTTAGGTTAGAGTTCTAAATATGGATCAAAATACATGAATAATTGGTTAAGCCGAACTAAATATTTATTGAGCCTCGTGCGCTCAAAGCAGGGTGTTACAAGCTCAGATAAATGGCATTGCATTGAGGATAAATTATTCATAAAACTAGAGACATAATCTCTCAATCACTGGGAAAGATGAGTGGTCATTTGGGGGACCAGGTGGGTGGGAAGTAAATCACACTAATGGCCTTGGCTTAGTCTTCATCTGCTGTCACCAGAGATGATTACGTTGACTTGGTATCGGAAAAAGGTATAAGGACTTTCAATTCTAAAACTTAGGAAGTAACACAGATTTATTAGTCAATTCATAATCTAAATAAGTGGTGCAAGGCATAAAACAATCAAACCCAGAAATATCTCCAAAGCATGTAATCATTTTTATATCATTCAATCCACACCACAGGGCACATTAATGCTAAAAAGAGCAGGAGTGGGAAATGGTGTCATTAGTATGTAGCAGCAATTGCCTTATTAATGATTCAAAGCTCATTTTTCTCAGGCAAGTGAGATTCATGTGGAAGTTTTACCATGATAATCCCTTTCCCAGACTGCAGGTAACCAGAAAGGAAATATGATGTTGTGGTCCGACTTTGGGGATGGGAGGCCATCTCACTGTGAAAACTGGGACCTGCCTGCTCCCTGTGTGCCTCCCTATTCTCATGCCACCCCATATCTCCTAAATGCCTTGGGTCCCATCCTTTTTTTGCTGTAAGGACTTGGCTTCATGTGACTTTTTATTTGCAACCTTTTGGTCTACCTTCTCCTATCTGCAATAAAAATAATCATGTGTGTTTCCTGAGCTATAATTCTAACAAGGCAGAGATAGTAACTGTCTTGTTCATCATGCATATCAAGTATCCAAGCAATGACTGGTATATAGTAGGGCTCAAAAAAAAAAAAAAAAAAAAAAGATCATTCAATTAAACAAATGGAAAAAAAAAAGGTGCCTAAGGGCACCTGGGTGGCTCAGTGGTTGAGTGTCTGCCTTCGGCACAGGTCATGATCCCGGGGTCCTGGGATTGAGTCTTGCATCGGGTTCCCTGCCTGGAGCTTGTTTCTCCTTCTCCCTATGTCTCTGCCTCTCTCTCTAAGTCTCTTATGAATAAATAAATAAAATCTTAAAAAAAAGAAAGGTGTCTGATCCCTTCAGGAGTTTGCCTACTGGTAACTCATACTAAAATATTACTCATGCTGTGGGTTATTCTAATTAGGTAACCATGGTATTTCACCAAAGCTATTCTGCACACTAAATTAAAGGAATAAGAAATGTGGGAGTGGGGCATCTGGGTGGCTCGTCAGTTAAGTATCTGACTCTTGATTTTGGCTTAGGTCATGATCTCAGGCTCATGAGATCGAGCCCCATGTTGGGCCTGTGCCGAGTGGGGAGCTTGCTTAAGATTCTCTCTCCCCCATCCCCTCGGCCTCCACTCCCACTTTTCCCACTTTTCCTCTCCTGTCCCCCTCCAAAACTAAAAAAGGAAATGTGGGAGTCTCAAGTATTAGAAAAGTCATTAGGAGAGATGAGGGGATGGATGAGAGAAGTGATTTGCCATCTGCTCTAGCTTCAGGCCCTAAAGATCATGTCAGTCCCCTTCTCAAACTTCATGGTGTTCTGTTGCCTTTAAGAGTCTGTCCACCTGCTTAGACAGGCCTTTAAGGCTGCCACCTCTGAAGCCCAAGGATCAAGAAGGCTCCTTGAGGGGCATGGTCATGCTGAATTCAAATCTCAACTTCCCTGCAGTCTATGACTGCAGCTTTGAGCAACTCACAGAAGCTCAGGGAGCTCCAAACTTCTCATCTATGAATGGGAAAAAAATAATGTGTCTGGCAGGACACCCTAATGATAATGAGATGCTGGAGATATAGCAGCTCAGACAGGGTTTGGCACACAGCGAAGGCTCAGCAGCCAGAGCCGCTCCTTGTTGCCACCACTGCCCTTCAGCATGCACTTCCTCGGCCAACGCTGAGTTATCTGTTCTTCAGTCACGCTGAGCTGTACAATTTGTGTTTATCTGTTCACATTGCTTCTTTGACTTGGGACTCTGCCCTCCTCTTCTTCACTACCTGTATTTATTCCTTCCCTGACAGCCTATTAACCACCTGCGGTGTGCAAGATTGTATGCTACACATCAGCACATGGTGATGAGCAAGAGAAGACAACGTCTCTGCCTGGTGGAGCTCAGATCTCAATGGAGGACATATAATTACAAAATGGGAGGAGAACTAAGTAGTCTTGCCCCTATTCCATGCAAGCCTCAAACCAAACCATGTTTCTGGATGGCTTAGCACTCACTTGCACATACACTGGCCATGAGATACCAGTACAGAGATAGCAATGAGCATATAATGTTTCTGCCTCTTTTCTATATTTCCAAGCTATTTGCCATTCTGTTTCAGTTTTGCTGTCCAAGAAACAAACATGGAGCCAATGATTTAGGTTTAGTGATTTAGTAAGGAAGAGCTCCCAGAAGAAAGCTGTAAAGAGGCAAGAGAAGTAGAATAAAGAAAGAAGAAACAAGCAAGGTTTGATCTTGAGGAAGTCCCAGCCTCACATTGCTCTCACAGACTACGCTGGGATAAACATGACCTTGGAGACTGTTGCTCTACCTTGAGGTAGAGAAACTGGGATCTTGTCCTCCCATGCCATTCAGTCATTGACTATGGACCAACACGAGGTAGGGGATTGGGGCTGGATGTAAACTCCCAGGCACAGAATAGTTCTCTGAAGGCTGCCAGTAGAGGCCATTGGCCATCAGCCATTAGCAGAGGCTGGGGCAGGAGAGCACAGAGCTCAACAAAGAGATAGGAAGGGATTTGGACAAAAATCAAAGAATGTTAAAGAGTGTCTCCAAGGGGCGCCTGGGTGGCTCAGTGGTTGAGCATCTGCCTTCAGCTCAGGGATGGTCCTGGGGTCCTGGGATCAAGTCCCGCATGGGGCTCCCCTGCAGGGAGGCTGCTTCTCCCTCTGCCTGTGTCTCTGCCTCACTCTCAGTGTCTCTCATAAATAAATAAATAAATAAATAAATAAATAAATAAATAAATAAATAAAATCTTAAAAAAAAATAAAAAGAGTCTCTCCAAACCAGAGACTGCTGCTACCTCCTATTTTCTGCTGGTAGAAGTTCATTCCTAATCAGCCTATGCTCTCCTCATGAGTATGCTCCTTCTACTGGACCAGATATCTACCAAACTGATGGGAACCCTAACCCTTTCTAGGTATCCTGGGGATTTCTCTCATTATCTGGTGACTCAGAGTTGATATATTTCTTATTATTTACCTGCTGGACTGCAAGATATCTTTCTAAAAACTGTCCCACTAATGACCTTAAAATATCTCAGCAAAAGACTGTTTCAACCTCAGAGAGATTAAGCAGGTCCTGAGAAGAGAGCCCAAGCTTTCATTAATGAGTAACACAACCATTTCCTAGCATTTGGGCCTGACAAATTGTGTCAGGGAGTCCATGTCACGGCATCCCACATAAGGGTTACATACATTTATTTATTTATTTATTTATTTATTTATTTATTTATTTATTTATTTTTTAAGGGTTACCTTTAATGCAGCATTGGTGTGTGATTCTATTATAGCTTCTAAGCACAATTGCACAAACTTGAGCCACCACTCAGTACCATCACAGTTGTGTTCAAAGAAGCACCAGTATGGGACTAAAGGGTAATAGAAAAATAAATCAAACCCTTCGTTTAGTTATGCCAAGAGGCGATTATAGGTAATGATGCATGTGTGCAAAAATCATGCATTCTCTTTTCCATTTTGCTCTCTTTCCTTCCTTTATATCCTATGGGTGGAACCCCAAATTCTCTTTCAACCCAAACTCCAAAAAGACCTTGTTTTACAAAGTCAGACCTGGAAGGCTCTCCTGTCTCTCACCCTTCTCTTTCCATGCCTGTTCTCTTCCTGTGGTCAGGGGTGGTTTGCCTTCAGCTGGCTTCTCTGGCTCCTCAGGTTCTGATGGTATTTAAAGGTTCAGAAGCTGACCAGGCAAAACAGAATGCATGTCATATCACAGCAGAGGAGGAAGGCCTGTGAGAGGATTCTACTAACTGTGGGGCAAGAAAAATAATGTGAGCGCTCCTCTCACCTTGTCACGCCAGCCTTCCAGATTGCCCTTAATGCATTCCCATGAGCCACTGGGGCATTATGCAATGAACACACTCAAAGGCCCAGGAGTCACCGTAGGTTAGAGTCATTCACGGCTAAATGAGTCCTGAGAAGTCCTCCTCCGAAACAGTCCTTGTAACAGGACTATTGACTACTCTGCTAACATTAAGACACCTGGGTCAGATTTACTTTTCTCATGACTTTCTTTAAAGGTAAATATAGTGGGGATGCCTGGGTGGCTCAGCGGTTGAACATCCGCCTTCAGCTCAGGGCATGACCCCGGAGTCCTGGGATCGAGTCCCGCATCGGGCTCCCTGCATGGGGCCTGCTTCTCCCTCCACCTGTGTCTCTGCCTTTCTCTCTCTCTGAGTCTCTCATGAATAAATAAATAAATAAAATAAGTAAAGGTAAATATAGTGAACAACTGCAATATGGTAGGACCTCAGGGACTCTCTCTAGGGCTCCCCAGACCCACAAATTTTTTTCTTTTCTTTTCTTTTCTTTTTTTCAAGATTTTATTTATTTATTCATGAGAGACAGAGACAGAGACACAGGCAGAGGGAGAAGCAGGCTCCATACAGGGAGCCTGATGTGGAACTCGATCCTGGGACTCCAGGATCACGCCCTGAGCGGGAAGGCAGACATTTAACCATTGAGTCACCCAGGCGTCCCACAAATTTTTCTTTTCATTGATCTTACTGCTAAAAATATTTTGATAGAGCAAAAAAGAGAAGAAAACCCAAAACCCCAAAATACAAAACCAGCCCTGGCAGGAAATCTGTCAAAGGCTTTCTGGAGCAGGGCCTCAAGTGGTGTGATGTCATAGGGACAGGAAGTTCACAGGGAGAGGGGCACATTGTGACTGGGGAAAAGGAAGCAGAAAAGGGATGTTGAGGTCTTCAAGTGAAATTTTATCTGTGTCAAAGCTCTGCCTGGGAGTGCTTATTCTTTACTTTCCCCTACCTCCGTTTCTGGACTGGTATCATAAGGAACATGCTAGCTAAGTCACATATCTATTGAGAGCATATTTTATAAGCAAAAATGGGAAGCCATGGTCTGATGGTCAGTTTATTTTTCCAGCTTTATTGAGATATAATTGACATAAGAAATTGTGTAAGTGTGAAGTGTACATGACTATATATGTACATATAAAATATATATTTATAATATGTATGTATAATATATAATATACATTATATTCTAATATATGCATATAAAATATGTGTGTATATATATTTATAAATATATAGAGATAAATGATGACCCCAGTAAAGTTAGTTAATACCTCCATCACCTCACATAGTTACCATTTTTTGTGCACGTTGAGAACAGTAAGATCTACTCTTTTAGCAACTTTCAAGTATACAATACCATGTTGTTAACTATAATCACCGTGCTGCATATTAAATCCCCAGAACTTGTTCTTAATTATAACAGTTTTTCTTTTTAAAAAATAAAGTGCCTCTGATTATATAAATTTTGAAAAATATAAAAATATATTAAATATAAATGAGTTGTAAATAATATTTTTACTATGGGTCTTATATAAAGGGACTGTCATTACTTTTTGCATAACATACACATTTACTTTTGGAACCATGGTGCTGATGGCAACTGAAATGGTCAGCATCCTTGTCTTCACCTCTGCAAGCATCTACTTGAACCCTGTAATTTGTTTAGAAGACTGAACATTTCCCTGGAGAAACATTGAATAGTATAGCGATCCCAAATATATTCAAAGATTAAAGGGCCTATTGGGTGCAGCAACTTCCCATAAGTCCTCTGCTGAGCGCCACTTTGTCACTCTGCTGCTACATACCAGATGCAGACATATTCCAACAAGTTTCATGTGGATACTATCACATCCTACAGGTACTGATTCTTGATGCTTTGCAGGTGTCAAAGTCCTTCCCCTGGTTCTGTTGCTGCCCTGCCATGCACTATAATGAATGCTTGGTGACATGTCCATGCTCAAACTGATTTTTAGTAAGAAGGCAAAATATCTCCCTTCTCTTTAGGTTTTAGTATATCAGCTGGATCCTGAAGCCCTGTATGGTATCTCAGTTTTAAAAGGATTTAGTAAAGCAGGTTTATTTTTTTCTCTACTTTGTACATTTAGACTCCCCACTCTCAGTGACACTTAGGCATACATTCATGTTATCCAGCTCAAAGATGAATCTAGATGACAAACACCACACTGTACTCAGGCCTCCTTGCTCCTCTGTTGGGTAAGTCTGTCTTCATGGGTCAAACTCTTGTTGCCAGGCAACTCCTTCCTTCAGAGTGAGAACTCTCCCAAGAGGACCCTCAATCCATATGCAAACAGGCTTCTGGCAGCTGCTCCCACCAATTCAATAGACAGGCCCAGGCATGTTGGACTCTTAGAGAGCTAAACTGAGATCTCCATTACAGTAATTGAAAGGATCATAGATTCCTCTTTCTACTCTTTCTTCTGAAAATTTTTTCTTTTATGATATATTAGATACATAAGAAAAGAACATCATTATAATATCATAATTTGTCTTCATTTATAAAACCATCCTACAACTTCCACCCTTCCTCAACCAAAATAGTCCATTGCCATTCATCTTGGGTAAGACTAGTACAGAGAAAAATCTTGAGTGGATTAAATTACTTCCTTCTGTAGAGCTTTATGATCATCCCTGTTGACAGTTATGCCTACAGCAGTCGCCCTGAACAATATTTATTAAGGACTTTATGTTTCAGGCACCATGCTAAGCATTAGAGCTGCTGGGTGAGTCCAACACAATCTCTAGCATCTAGGAGCTCCCAACTAGTTGGAAGTAAGCCATAAATGTTAAATCTAAAATGATGTTGATAATCTAAAATCAAAGAAAAAGTAGTGATCTGGTCTTTCTAGAAGAAGTTGCACCAATTTACAGAGAAGCAAATCAAGCTGTCCTTCTAATCTCGACCTTGAGGCTTGGAATTCTCATTCATGGTAGCCGAGCTTACCCTATTGTCCATAGTACTGACTATAGTTTGATAGCCACACAAACTATTTTCTATTGCTATATTCACATTGAGACCAGGTCCCCTAATTTTCAAAACAATCATGAATAAATATCTGGGTGACTGGAATTGACTGGAATCACCCAGCAGCACTGATTCTGCAAACCCCAGTGTTCCACAGATGAAAGTCACACCTGTGGCATTCTGGCCCTGTGGTTGGCCAGCCTAGTCCTCTCTGACATGAAAGATTTGCCACTGTCTGTGAAGACTTCATTGAGACCAATTAATTGATTAAAATAATTTATTCCCTGGAAGACCAAAGGGGCAGATAGTTCCACAAATGTTAAGTTAAAAATCATCGGTAGCATTTTTAGTAATTTCAGAAGTGAGAGAGACACATTTATTCCTCTACGAACTATCTGAATGCCAAAAGGGTAACACTTTTTCCATGGGGGATGGTAAGATGAAGAAGAGCAGCAGGAGAGGTTTCCAAGAACACCCTAGACATCTTTAAAAAAGTGACACGGTACTGGGCATGGCATAGGATGGTAGAAAAACAGTGGAAGGATGGTATCAATAGGTGAGGACAGAGATGAGTGGTATGTGAGTGAATGGACGTAGATATTGAGGATGGTGTGAGTTTCATGTCTGGCTTAGTTGAATGTTGATTTTATAATAATAAATAGCTTGAAAGTGGAGACAGGCTGGCTTCAGTTGGATTTTCCTCTCACATGTTAAACTCAGAAACATACTATCGCTCTGGAGAGATGTTGACTTCATTTGAAGAGGATGATCTTCTTAAGTGGCTTTCTAGTATGAATCCTATGAGGTAGGCATCTCTATAAGAGGAGCAGATAGAGGGAAGTGGATAATAACTGGAACTTTGTCATCAGGCAAATCTTGGTTGAGTTCCAGCTCCAATATTTGCTGGCTACATGACGTTAGACAAGATTCTTAACATAGCAGAGCCTTGGTTTTCCCATCCATAGTATGAGAATGATAACACCTGCTGGAAAGATTAAATGATTAAGTGAAGATACCCACATAGATGGTAGCACAGCATGGTTCTTAGAGCCTCCAGCTTCAGTCGGGGTCTGATCACACTGAGGAAAAGTGCTGGCTTTAGCTCAGGCCTTGTTTCTTGGACTTCTGTAAGTGAGTGAAGAGCGTTTCATCAAACTTCTAAGAATAGATGTTGGCAACTGTTCCAAAACCCAAACCCAATGACATCCTTGGATCCTTTCCCACCTCACATACCACTTCCATTTAGCCATTAAGTCTTTTCCTCCACTTCATATATTCCCTAAACTCTGTCTCCTAGTCACCAACTCCCTGGCCACTAATCCAGATTGAGTCCTGATCATCATCATCAACTACAGTATTACCTTCCCCTCCTAAATTCTTTCTCCACTCCCTTGCCCTGGTGCCCTGGTCTCCAGGATTAGTTTTATAAATCCCATTTCTGAACTTGTCAACCTCCTTCTTAATTGCCTCCAGTGCTGACACAATGATATTACCCCCAAATTTAGTCCCACACCTAACATTTGAATCCACCTCCATTGACCTCCATCTACCATTTGCATTCTCTATTCCAACTTGAAATGTACTTTTTTTTTCTTTCTTTATACTTCTCTGAGCATTTTTTCATGAAAATTAAATTGCAATAATCTTTAAACAATTCTATGTTGGGTGAGGTATATCTCTTCTAAAACCCAGCTGAATTATAACCCTCAGAGAGTAGTTATCTTTTCTGTGTTCTCATAGTACTTGGTGGTATCATTATCACAGCATCTTTAAATTCCCATCCAAACAATTACTAAGAAATTTCCCAGAGCCAGATGACAATTTGGTGATATGCATATATAATGAATTCCTACTTCTCTCTTAAGATTATTCAACCCTCACTGGCAAATAAACTGAGCTCTACGAGTAGTGACATGCCAAAGTTCATATAATACCTATGAGGCAGAGTTACATATGATGCAAAATCCCAAGTCCTATGTTCTTGTCATTCAAACACAACCTCCTTGACCCATCACGTTGCAGCTGCCTATGCATTAGTCTCCAGAACTAGGATGTGCTTTCTTAGAAGAATTAGATGTATTTAAATGAGACATATTTTATTCTTTGCACACCAGTTCTTAGCCCAGCATAATTCATTGCATATAGTCATTTGTTGAATGAAAGAGTGAGCTTTGTGTACATGAATGAGATTTGAATCCATATTCTTTGAGGATTGATCCTGGAAGGGTTGCAGGACAGTGCTGGAGATTGATTCTAATGGGTAGGCAGCATGGTCATGGCTGGGAGTCTGGAGGAGGAATAGAGAAGACTAGGTTTCCAATCCTCCGGAGGGGAAGTGACTATACCCATTGACCACTTCAGTAAGCCAGTATTTTGGGCCATCTCTGGCACCGTGTCTTAGGCTGCAGTCCTTTTCATAAGTCGGATGACTAGTTACAGGTCTCTCGAGAGATCATTTGTCACTTGTCTAAAGCTTTCCTCTTCTCCATCTTAACAGACAATCCCTGTCACATGGCCCTCACCCAACCAGTTATCTTTCCATCTTTGCCTTCTGAAGCTAGCAAGTGAAATGGAACAAGAGAAGTGTGATGCCCCCTCAGGGATACCTTTCTATCCAGCCTGAGTGTAGCTGCCAAGACATCCTGTGACTTCAGGGCCTCAGTTTGTTTCATATTTGAAAAACAAATTCTGTGAAGCTCAGTGTCCCCAGCAAAGATAATCAATATCAGAAATTGTGCACGTCTGAAATCTTGCAAAAGCACAAGGCAATTTGGCATCTGTAGAAACAAGAAAGAGCATCATGGTCTCCTCAGCTTCTCTGCTTAGGCCTCATGCGTTAAAGAAGCTTCCTGCTAACCAAGATCCTGGCTGCTCTGTAGGGGACATAGTTGATCAAGGTCCCAGATGGCTGGATTTAGCTATCTCCATTGATGTCTTCAAGGTCCACTGGCCACAGAATAATTTCAAGGTCAGACAGTGGTTTTGCTGATTACTTCACTGCAAGCATATTTTAAAATGAGCTCGTAGAGGCAGAATTACCAGGTGTGTATTGCCAGGGAAGCTTTTCTTAGTCACCTTGCCTGATCCTGTTGAAACAGAAAAAGTTTCACTGCATTTCCCATCCGCTGATGAGTCATCCAGCATATTTCATATTTGCTGAGCTCTTCTGGTTGCCGGTGGGCAAATTGGAGCCCATTCTGCAGCAGCACAATCTTGCTGCTGAGCTATTAAAGGATATCTAATTAAATTAAGCCATAAGGCAGGAGAAAACTGTGCCATAACCTTCATAATCTGTGAAGCCTTTCATCTTTTGCCAAGCACCAATTTCCTAAAAGTGGGGACTGCGGCACATCACCAGGAGACAAAATCCTAAAAATGGAAATTGTGCTTGTTTACAATGTGTGCAGGGATGCTGAGCCACATAACCAGAGAGGGAGTGGCGCCAAAGCACTAGGCATGTGAAGGAGGAGTACACCATGCACAATGACCTTGAAATCTAAATTAGCTCTTGCTAATTGGATAGAGCGAACTCTCATTTCTTTTTCTGAATTTGTCAAATTGTTTTATTCTCAGGGAAAAAGAGACAGTTGCTCTTCAGGGCTAACTTGCTTCTGAGTAAGTTTGTCTTTCTGGGTTTGGTGTAGTCGGGTGAAGCAAGAGGGGACTTCATCCTGGCAGCAGAGCCCAGAATCCAGCTTTCTGGTGACACATCCTCAGCCAGCTTCCCCAAGAGAGTTCTGCATAGGCAGGGCAGGACCACCGAAGCCAGTGAGGCTGCTAAGCTTGGGAGCACTGTCCTCTTTTCACTGTCAGACAAACTGTCTTTCCTACACAAGGAATCTGCAAACAGTGAAGATGTCATATTACTGAGCCCCTACTAAATGGCAATGCACCATGCTTGAGCTCGCACATACAATTATTTCATTTAATCCACATAGTGAATCTGAAGCTCAGGGATGTTATCTTGTCCAAATTGCCTGAGTAAAAGAGGAAGAATTCATACCTTGATCTCACGGTTTCTGAATTCATGTTCTTTATACTGTGTAATTCTTGTACCATAATGTAGGTAGATTCTAGAAAAAAATGCCAAAGATTTCTCAACCTCTAAAGTGGAATGTGGATATATGAATATGGGTAAGAAAGAGCAGGCCTTTTCTAAACTTCAAATTTTCTTCCAAGGCTTTAAAGTCTGAGTAGCAGAATGGCCTAATTAATGATAGCTGGAGAATTGTCCATTCCTCTTTTTAGGGCTTCATCTTATTGGCTGGGTGATTGTGGGCAAGCTCAATCATTTGACGTGCTCAAGTTGTGAGTTCAAAGGGAGGAGTAATAATCATCCAGGTGGCTTATTTTGAATCTCTTGGACCTTGATCTTATAAAAAACAAAAAACGACAACAAAATATCCCACAAAAAAGTCCTAACCTTGTCTTGAAACAAGGATATTTTGGTCTCATACATTTGATCATGTGCCAGCTCCTGAGTTAATCTTATTTCAATATCTCTTTGTCAAGCTGGTGCATTTGAGGTGGAAAATGACAATATCAGGAGCAATGTGGTACCTGTTATCCTGCATGCTATCCACAGTGCTGGTGCCTTAGGGTCACTGAATGGGAGACTAGTTCTGGGTCTGACAAGCATGGAATTCAGCAGGGACTGCAGCTATGATCAGCTCAATGCCTGTGATAACCTTTGCACTGAAATGTCAAAACTCTTGGTATTCATTTCCAATCCAACTGTCTTTCCTCTGAAGTTTAAAATTGCATACAAAAAAAATTAAAAAAAATAAAATTGCATACAATTCCATTGGCCAGCAGGTAGCCATATTATTGGTCTAGTATATCAGCCATGAAATTCAAATAACTACACGATTATATTCTTTTAAGTTCTGGATAACTAAATTTGAAGTCTGCTTTATCCTCTCTTGGCTAAACACAACAAAAAATGTATTACTTTTAAATAGAGAGTTTGCAGATCTTTCTTTTAATCAATAAAGAAGACTATTTCTAGACTAGATAAACTCTTAGGGAAGGAAGTCTTACGTGGTAAAAGGTAGATGTCCTTCCTCTTCCTCACAACTGTCAAACGAGACCTAACTATGAAATAGAATCATCCAGAAAATATCACTGAGTACTCGGTCTTACAAATCATCATTCTAATTAGAATGACAAATTACGTACTCCACTGACTTATAAAGCACGCTACTTTTATATGTTTTACTCCAGTTGTGGATTTAAAAAACTTTTGAAAGCTTGTTATGTGCAAGGCTCCCTTTGAAACTTTCAGGAGATTGGAGACTCAGGTTGGTTTTAATGCAGTGGTCATTATGGTCATTATGGCTCCATTATAAGAATGACCAGATTGAACAATAACCAGTTAAAAAGCTTTATTTTCAGGATCTTTCTAAGAAGTGAAAGGAATGAAAGGAGAACAGACGTGAAAAGTTTATTTTAAGCCAGAGTTTTTGAGTAGAGAGAGAGCTAAAATGAAATGCAAAGTGTATCTGAGATAGTTATGTGTTCATTACCAAATCTAGTTTGAGCCATGGAGCTTCCATCCCTTAGATCCTGTGTGGTGTTTTTTTGTTTTGTTTTGTTTTGTTTTGTTTTTAACCATGATTCAGCAAACTTGGTTCCACCCCTATATGTTTCTGATTTTGTCTTAGCAACTTATTGATTACTTTTTTCTTTTTCCTTCACAATTTTTTTTGTTATTATATGGAAGTAACCCAGATGTCTATCCATAGATAAATGGATAAGGAAGACATGAGATACATACACATATATTATATATATTGGAATATTTTTGTATATTGATATGTATATTTGATATACATAATGTATCAATGTATGTACCTTATATATAATGGAATATTACATTGAAATAAAATGCCATATGTATATATGTAATGGACTACATTATATATAATGGAATACATTATATATATAGTGGAATATTACTCAGCCATAAAAAGAATGAAACCTCTCAATTCACAAGTATGCGAAGTAAAATAAGTTAGTCAGATTACTCATTTCTTACTCTTAGCTTTTAAAAATGCCTATGGTCACCTGGATTCCTCACATGCTGCGCAACCCATGTAAATACCCTAAGTCTTTAGTTGCCAGTGATTTATTCTCTAAACATCCAGCATCTGTCATGTTCCAAGTACTGTGCCAGGCATAGATACACACAGAGAGGACGATGTCTCTGCCCTCAGAGAGTACATGTCTACTAAGGGAGGGACTTCAGTTTGGTAGAGGTTGTGAACTGGATGGAAAATACTATATAAAAGCTTGCATGACAACAGATCATGAAACAGCAAAGGAAAAGCACTTTTCACGTGAAAGAGGCAGATATTTGTCATGGAAGGATTCCTAGACAAGGACACTGTCTCCATCCACAGAAGGCATAAAGGAAGTTCGTCAGAAAGATAAATCAGGGGCAGCCCGGGTGGCTCAGCGGTTTAGCGCTGCCTTCAGCGCAGGGTGTGATCCTGGAGACCTGGGATCGAGTCCCATGTCGGGCTCTCTCTGCCTGTGTCTCTGATGAATAAATAAATGAAATCTTAAAAAAAAAAAAAAAAGAAAGATAAATCGGGAGAATGGTAAAACGAAGGGCAGGGTTATGTAACAAGCACAGCACTGCATGGTTGCGTAAGATCTGGAGGTGACTGACTGTTGCATCCAAAATGATTTTACTATCCAACATTGAATAACATTGAATAAAACAGTAGAAATGACTTCCTGTCAACTCCCTCTCAATACTGGCTGAATCAAAGGATAAATCTTTCTGTGCTTCTGAATATATTTCCAACTTCACCAACACTTGCTGAGCTCCCCCTTTGTCAGAGAAGACCTTTCAGCTCAGATACTTTAGCAGGCAACAATATCCTGTTAGAATTTAATTACACTGTTTCATTTTGTTTTATTTACTTCTACAGCTTTATTTTGATTATGGCAACTGGTTGAAGTTTTCCACTCATAGCACTGATACAAAGTTTCATTTGAAATGACTTTATTTTAGTTAAAAATGCAATCAATTTAAAAAAACAATATGCAAAAAATAATACAGGTGGTACATGAATATGGTAATAGTCATGAAGTTGGTACGCCAATGAGTAGAGTTTGACAAACACTAGTGTGGCATACTTGGAGAATAGAAAATTCTAAGATGGTGTAAAAGGTGACATGGGAGGTGCTACAAGAGTTTGGCAGAAGCCAGCCTGTGAAGAGCATCCTATCACAAGCTGAGGCATTAAGCTTCATGAGGAGCCATGAAAGAGTTATAACCAGGAGAATGTGCAATAAGGTTTGTGAGTTAGAGAGAAACTTCCAGCAAAATGTGAAAGATGTCCTGGAGGAGCTAAAGGAAGCAGATCAGTTAGAAGGCTAATGGAGCCTGGTGAGAGAGGAAGAGGTGCCAATGGTACAAGTGGTGGGACTCTGAGAGAGAGGATGGATTTGTTTGACATGTCAGTGGTACAATCACCATTGTCACCAGTTAGATGTGGAGGAAGAAATCTAGAATATTGCTCAGGCTCTGGCTTGCTCGGTGGGTGACCTGTGGCTCTCCTAATCAGACAAAGGGATATTTTCCCTTAGCTGTTCCTTTGCTGGATAACTGACATGAGTTTGACACTGAGTGGTACCCTAAATCCCATTAACTGTGCATCAACAGCTTAATAGGAAGGGCCCACGGTCCTTTTCCTCACACTCATGGCTAGAGATCTAACTCCTCAGACAAACAGGACAGAATTCAAAATGTATGGGGAATTAGTACCTTTTCATGTTATGAAAGAGTTTTTGGTCAAGCAAATACCGAAAAGGATATAATGCTCTCTGACTCGGCCCTAAACTTTTTTTCAAGGGTCTACAACAAATCAAGAAAAACTTTTCAGCTTTAAAAAAGTACTTTGAGTCCTAATTTCTGTTCCAAATGTGAAGTTATATTGCCCTGTGATTTCATGTCTTTCAAAACACAGGGATGAGGGGGCTCTAAACTGAGTTACCAAGGGAGGTCTCTATTTTGCAAAAACAAGGTGACATTGAAGGAAGGATGGGATCTTTACAGAGAGATTCTTGCGGGAGGGCAGAATCATTTCATGATTGGAACGAAGCTGGGTACTTGGAATTGGCTCTGACACACAGCATTTTCTGTCTTTTCATGGTGGAGAGGGTCTTGGGTATAATGGGAATTTGTTTTGTTACCTTGTTACCTGCTTAAGGACATTCTGATGAAGCCCCTTCATGCAAAGAAGATGGAAATTAGGCTCACTGTGAGAAACCAGAGGGGCCTCTAGAAAACTTGCCTAGCCTGGGGCCCCCAACCCTCTTGAAGAGAAAGGCTCAAGGTCGGGCATAGGGCAAGAAGGATCCACCTAATGAAAGTCACAGAATGGAACACAAGTGCTTGCTTAACTCTGATGATAACTAATAACATGATACAAAGTTTACATCTAGCTTATCTCTTAAAAAAAGAAGGAAATATCCTTACTTATTAGGGAGCTAGAGTTAGGATTATTTTCAATGACATATAATTTTATTTAAATGAAGGATAATGTATGGGGATTATATTAGACTCTCTTACCATTAACAATAGAACTATATTAACTACACCACAAGCCTGATGATGAATATCATGAGATTAAGTCACCCACCATCCTTAATGTAGGATGAAATTTTAAAGTATTGAATCCAAAAAGCTTCAGTCCATAAATTATTCATAAAAAGAATCCTGTTTTATGCATAAAGAATAAGTGGAACCTGGAGAATCACTTATTGGACAGATAATAGAAGGTAAGAAATATCCAGGAAAGGGTGAGAAATATCCATACTCAATGTGGTTTTTTTCCACATAGGAGTTAATTTGAGACCTGACTCCTCTAACTTTATCACTATGCAGATTTTGCTTAGATTATATTTTTTGAAAAAAAGAAAAGAAAAAGGAACATATCAGGATATCCTGGGTGCAAAGTAAGGAAAATGGATGTGCAGAAACATCCTATCAATTTAGGATCATGTTTTGCTTGTCTTACTACACATTTGAAATGAAGTTCAAAATGGTATTCTGAAAACTCTACAAAGAGTTATATTACAGTATATTTCTGTGAAATTATAATGAAACACTCATGCAAGAAGCCCTTAAAAATTACAGACTTTATGTGAAACAGTGTGGCTACACAAGAAGCAAACATAAAATAAAGAACTTAAGTTACAACTTTAAATGCTGTTCAGTGATTATGCTGCTTAACATACAGTTGTTATTAAAGAATAATTTGCTTACTGACATAATATTGGAGAAATGATCAAACATGTTTATTGGATGAGTTTGCATGATGTAAAATATGTCATTTGGAACTAAGAGATATAGTCTCCAAAACCTAAGAACCTGGGTTGAACCAGGAAGAAGCAAATAGAAGATAGCATTTGGATGTTGACTATGTGCTAAACGTGTATGGCTTCCTTACATGTATCCAAGTGCAATCCTCATTACACACCACAGCCTTGTAAAGCTGCTTGGATTCCTATATTAGTGGTCAAGGAATAAGCGTGGAGGGGAAAATTGTCCAAACTGCCTAAACTGCTAAGTGGTGGGGACAGTGCTGACTACAAACTCCTCCTCTTTTCACTGCAGGATGCTACCTACACATCGAAATTGGGAACTCATTCCCATGACTACACTTCATTTCCTTAGAAAGCTATGTTTAGAAAAAAGCACATAGTCACTGAGTCAGGCAAATTGGGTTCTCGAGTAACTCTAAACCAAAGCCAGAGGAGCTCATATTCTTTCAAACAGAAACTTGGTTTTGGAGGTACCTTGTCTTGATGCAACAAAAGGCTGTAAAGGACAGCCTTATTTGAGTCTGGAGCGGGAAGGGGAGGAGTGCAGTGGGTAGAAATAGGAATTGTAGTCAGAAAACCTGGGTACAGCTATAATCTCTGCAACTCACTACATGTGTAGCTTCAGGAAACATTTTTTACTTTCCCGAACCTAAAATTTCCTCATTATTTATCATACCAACATCCCATGGGTTTAAGAGGATTATAAATGATAAAGGGTGTGTTAAGCCATAAAATATTATAAAATATTATTATTTATGCTTGCTAGATTATTTCTCTGCCTATGAGCAAATCTATACAGAAGCTATTAAAGATTTTTGTATCTATGAAAGTAATTCTCTAGCCCTTTTGGTATGTTGTGGAGTGGGAAGAGAGTCGCTTCCTCCATCAAATTCTATCCCAGTACGTACATTTGAAGGGGGGAAGGATGGAACTACTATCCCATTCTCTGTCTCCTCTTATAAATTGCTGGTCTCCCTCACCTGGCTTGCCTTTGAGAAGATCAGGTAGGTCATGATGGGTTTCTTCCAGGTAACAAAATCCATCTGCTGTCCCCCTGCCAAGTGATGTTTTGAAGCTCAAACACAATAGCTCACCAGAGAGGTCCAACAATGACAGTCCCAGGATCTGAGCAGGAGCCCACAGGGACATGCAGGATTAGGTCTGACTTCTCTGTCCAACAATGCCCTAAAGGTGAGGAATATTGCAGCTTACTGTAGCAGCAGGATGGTCCTGTCTTGCAAAAATGGAAAGCACTTCCATTGCCTGCCAGATCAATCTTTTGGAGGAATGGTTTCCATAAATTTATTTTATTCTGTGTCAGAAAGGGCAAGCCCAAGATAGACTACAAAGTGATTCACATGAGGTCACAAAATTTTCTACTCCCTCCAGCATCCTAAATCTCTAGATTTCAGAACTGCCTCACTGAACTCCAAATCCCTGAAATCAAGTCCTTTTGTCATTCATCTTCAGGGCAGAGAGCAGGGAAATCTAATGATGTCTTCCCCAGATATTAGGCTGCCAAGATGTTGTTGGCCTGGGTTTGACATTCCAGTCTATACTGTTGAAATGAATGGAGAATTGGAATAATAATCTAGATATTTAGATATTCTTCTTTCTCTGTACCACAGTCCACCCCATAGGCTTCTGCCTCAATTATCAATATATGTTAGGTATCTGATTTTAACCTAAGCTACTAAGATAGCTGCTTATAATTTTCAGTTTGAGGGGTGGACAAAGCCTCAGTTTCAACTTGAAGACACAGAGAAGTGTTTCAGTCTTCAATTTTTAGATATTCGTGCACTCCCTGATTTGCTGAATGGCTGGTTGACTGGATTGAATGAGTGGAACAGTGTGATGGCTTCAAGATAGCGGTGTATTAGGAATTGTGTGTGTGTGTGTGTGTGTGTGTAAATGTGTGCATGTGCACACACCTGTGTATGTGCATGTGTAAACCAAAGTTGACACAAATCACAAATATGAGGATTCTGAATTGTTTTGAAAAACTCATAATATAAATAATAACTAGTATAGTCAAAGGCCACTATTTGAATCTCTTAGATATCCAGACTGTTTAGGAAATGACATCAGTGGAGCTATTGCTAGGTACTAGGAATCACACATGTATATGGAGGTGGACTTTGATGGCAAGCATCAGGGAACCCTCAAGCTCCAATGGAGGCCCCTATGTACCCCCATAGGATTGTTGAACTCTATTTCATATACTTCAGAAGCCCTAATCTTATCTAGAATAATGAGTTAAATGCTTGAAATATATAAAAAGCATCACCCATGCAAATACCTATTTGTTAAAATATGGCTTTTGTTTAGGCTAATTTCAATAAGAAAAGTAATATCCTCATTTCTATGACTAAATTTCAGAATGTGGGAAATATCTCATGCATAGCCCCTTCCCTGAGCAGTAAGATGGGCATTTAGTTTGATTTATTGATAGAATGAGGGGAAAGAATCCAACTTAGCCTTATCTTCTCTTAAAACTGAATCAATAAATCCTGGGCCTGAATCAATAAATCCTGGGCCTGATGGAAAATAAATTTACTGAAGCTATATGAAAGCTGAGCATAGGTTCTGACTGGCTGCCTTTTGGGTCCTGCTGGCCACCAGATTACCTAAACCCTGGTAACAGGTTTTCCTTTCATGACTGCAGGGGAGCGTCACACTGACATTTCCATTAGTCTGAATAAGTCTCTTGCAGTCATTACAGAACATGTCAACAGCCAGGATCCAGGCAATCATGCCCTAAAATGTCCTCCTTGATATGTTATTGCCTATGGGGGGTGGGGATGTGAGAGAAAGGGAAGAAGACATCGTAGTGCTTGCTTGCGGGCCCTTTGACATGGAAGGCAGTGGTAAGCAGACCCAACAGGCAGAAGGTGATGAAAGAACAGGCATTGTGGCAAAAGCAACAGACAGAGTAGATGATCACGGGGTCCATCAGACACATTCCTACATTAATACAACTGTCGCCATCAGCTGAAAGGTGCTGGTCTAACAGACTGAACATGAGTCTGCTGAGCAACACTCCCACGCCTCCACAGAGTAGCATTTTTATTGCAGTATGTCTTTCATGGAAGATGAACAAAACTTTAAATAAATCACAATTACTTATTGCTTAGTATTTTGGATAATAAATTCTTTAGTTTATCAGTACCTCGGGGCCTTCAAATGTGCATTCTTCAAATAGTTTCAATTACATATACATTCTTTCTCCTCAACAATAAATTATTCTTAAAAAAAAAGAAAAAGGAAAAGATACATAATTTTAAAGCAAAGAAAAACAAAAAAAAAACCCATATATTTTTGACATTGATCTTAAACTTATATGAAAACAACTCTATGTTAGATGCTTAAATATAAATAATAAAGGACATTATGTTATTTACAATGTTACATGGTAAGTTGAGAGAGTCAGAAACTGACATTAACTCATAAAGACAGTAAATGATTTAGGAAAACATCCAAGTAACGTACAATGTGTATTTACAAAAGAATATATAATAGAACTCGTGATATGTGGCCATTTCCTTTTGCCCACATTTCTCTGCAGTGTTTCACGGGTCTTTGCAGATAGAAATCTCTGTGGGTGGTGGAATGGAGCCAGTACTAAAAGATAAAACCAGGCCTTCCTTATTTTCACCAATGTGAGCCATGCACCTTTTAACTCAAGCCAAAAAAAGGAATAATTATGAGCAAGTTACCCTGGATAAACTCCATCTATATCAAGACAGTCACACTTAAACAAGGAAGGTATGGTCTATTGGTGTTTGGGACACATTCACATAGACTCAGGCAGAGTGCCATTTTGTAGAAAGCATGAGGCTGTCCAGGCACTCTTGAAAAAAACAAACAAAAAGTCATACCAGGCAAGAAGGGAGAAAAGGAATCTCGAGTGAGAAAAAGAAGTTCCTCATATACTGCGCTATCCCTCAGTGGGATACGACTTCAGACTCTGGAAACAAAGTTGTTGTCCAACTTCTGGGCAATTTCTACTCCCTGAAAACCCCTGAAAGCTTGCCCCATGCTGGGAGCATTGGTTCACGCTCCTTCTTGGATTGCCACTACACTGCCTGGGTTTATAGACAGGGATGGTTGAGAGAGCCACATGGCAACTAGGCATCGCAAAGCTGGTGGCAGTAGTGGCCTCAAGTGCCCTGAGGGGGCAGCTTGCCTTTCTTACCAAGGCAAGCTCTTGTTCTATAGGTGAAAAGGCTGCCCCAGCTAATATGCCACCTCTCTGAGTGATCAGAATCAAGCTGGAAATAAAATTTCCTCTTGTCCTAAATGTTCATATATATTTGCAACCGGAAAATGTATAGCGATTTTCATACTGAGGAAAGTGTTGGTTGCTCTCAGCAGAAGATTTTATTTATTCCTGAAATTCTCCACAATGGGGCATCTGAATACTCCAATACCTAAAGAATTTTGAAACAGAAATTTTAGACTTTTCATTAATGGTAGAAAGTTCTTTATTGACATAGTCTCTGAATGAGCCAAGGCCTTCAAAGGTAATATTAGCATAATTTAAAGAAGCTCCTTGGGTTGACTGCCTTCTTCCCCCTGCCATGAGCTTACTTATTTCTACAGAACCAAGAGCACAGAGAAGTGGCATGTGAGTAAGGAAGGATGGTTTAGGATACCAAATATTCAGAGTAATTTCAAGGACCTGCAAACACACATCTCTGCAGGTTGTAGAAAGAGAAAAGGAGCTTAATGACATGACTCATGCCCAGCCTGCATTTTCCCAAGAACTGCCTGCATGTCACTTCTTCCCATGAATTTTAACATAGAAATTTGGTGAAGAATCTAATCCAGTTCACCTGCAAACAAGAAACAGTTGCTCTCGCTGACTTCATGCCTGGTATTTTGAAGCCCCTGACGACCTGTTTCCCATTTTGTCCCATGGATCCCAGGAAGCCACTGGGAATCTCAGTAAAGCTCTAGCCTGATTTGACACATCTCAGGCAGGGCATGAAATGGGGCCTGCTTTTTTTTTTTTTTTTTTTTTAAATCCCCTTACTTTCCGGAATTAGCATTTGTTCCAAATGTTAACACCTATTGGCCTTCCTTGGACATAACAGAGAACATGCGAAGTTTAGACCCATCTTCATCCTGTTTTGTGACAGTAAAGCAAAAGGTAAGGAAGGGGGGAAATAGATGATACAGTCTGCGGATTGAGAGGTCAGTACACAGATGGGGTCACTTCTGCAAGTAAAGATGCAACCTTTCCAACGCTATCAACATTCCCTGATAAATTGTCACTTGTGGAAGGCTCTTGCTAATCACAAATCACATGCACGTTGGCCATTCCTGACAAAAATGCATGGTTAGACCTGATCGATGCAACATTGAAAAACAAGAGAAAAATCATGAGGAGAAAGGAGTGGTCAACAAAACTGTTTGAAATTGCAACTAAGTCACACAGCTCTTCTCCAAACCAATGCCTTCTATATACATTCACTCCTTCTAGACAGAACTCATTCTACAACAGAACTACTTCCCTGTGATGACTAGTCACCACCACGCACGGCAGGCATATTTCACTGCAGAAGTATTGTAGACAAATCGCTAAGTGTGCCATAACATGTCTGTTCTTGAGCTGATAAGACACAACCAATCGTTTGCTCCAAAATCAGTGAAAAACACAAGTCAGGAACGATTGCACCTCTTTCAGCTATGGTTTGATTTTTCAACTAGATGACCTGCTGTGTCATTCCCCCAGAAAGTGAGGTGGAGTTCTCTTATAAGGTGATGGATTTACCCTGATAGCAAGTCGGAAATCGTTTTCTCTGCTGTCCCCCAAACTGTTGCTCTTTGTCAAGAAAAATAAACCCAAACAAAGCAAATGGTAGCTCTTTTTAGTGAGAGCAAGCTGTCTTCTGATTAAGAATATAGTTTTTTTTTAAATCACAATATTACTTTCTTCCTAATATTTAACATTACTTAATGCAGTTTCCTGCTGTAATTAATAGTAGCATGCTGTTGGATCTACTATTATCTCAGAGCCCAATGAAGCAAACCTTTGGCTGGCAGAGTAGACACAACTCATTTCATATACTGAAAGCAAAAGAAAACTTCGTACAAAAGAGAAGAGTATTTGGATGGATGTGCCATTACAAGACGTACTGATCGGGCGCTACTATAAGCAAACAGAGGGACAGTTGCAAGTCTTGCAAATCATACATCCCGTCAACATCATAATGCAATGCACGAGAAGCCAGCGAAAACTGAATAAATGGGAGGTTTTGCTGAAATACGGTGGAAAAGCAATCACAGTAACTGTACAAAACTTGCTCTCAACATAACAGAACATAAAGGCACCATTGATATCTTTCTCGTTTTGAAATACTGTAAAAAATTGCTACATATGGCACATAACACATTTTTACATACATATATTTAATTTATAAAAGTTTTTTTTTCCTGTTTTCTATTTGCAGAACTGCTAAAATAAAATAAATTGTTTAATTTAAGGTGGAATACTTTATTATATAAAATAAAGTTTTACAGGTGAATCTATGTGTTTATTTAGGTTTTATACAGCGATAGGGTCTTGGTTAGCGATTACACTAGACAGCCTGGCCTGCAATTCTTCCTGCGTCGAGAAGCGGCCTGCTGGGTTAGTCCTGCTGTCCGCCAGGCGGAAGGCAGGTGCTGCCTCCAGACTGGCCGCCAGGGGGTTCTGAATGCCCAGGAAGGGTGTATCTTCCCCTACTCTCTCATCTTCTGTTTCGCTCTCTGAGTTAGTGCCCTCAGCACTTGCGTTGCTGTCCATTTCCAACCTGTTGGCAATGTGGCCATTGGGCTTGGTTCTTTTGGCCCTCCGGCTACTGGTGAGTTTCTTAACAGGCTCTTGAGCTGGCTCGTACTCCTGGGTGGTTTCATACTCCTCATCCTCCACTATCCTCAAGGGGCTAGGGGGCAGGCTGTTGCTCTCATGTGCGGGGTTATGGTGGTAGGAGTTGAACTGTTGAGAGTGGTGGTCATACTTCTCCCGCAGCCGTGGTGGAGTCACAAGAAGCAGAGGTCTCTCTTCTTCCACAAAGGGGCTGACTGCCATGGAGGGCATGGACACCGTCGTGCTGGACACAGGTGGAGACGTTTCCGAAGGGGGAGATTTGGGGGAGCTTGGCGTGTGGAAATCTACAGGTGACATACGAGCCGGGGTGGTCATTGCTGACACATACCTGTGTGAGCATAGAATACCCTGCATGAGTGCGGCAGAATGAGAGGCATATAGCAGGGAGGGCAAGGGGACAGAGTTCACGATATTATAGAATCAGAAAACAAAGAATTTCTATGCGTTGTCTACTTCTCGATTTTTAATGCGAAGGACATTCGGCACCCTTGGAATCTAAAATTAGGTAACCAAGAGTTTCCTCATGGGAGTACATGCAAAGATCAGCTACGTTGCCTAACTCATCAAAGCTTTGGGGATTTTCAATCTCATCGTGATGTTAAATAAAAGCGTGTGAGTCAGGACAAAAGGGCACTAGGTCCTGGAAAACTTTCAGTTTACAAGGACCAAGGTGCAGGGATTTGGAAGGGAAAGAAGTATTACTTGGATACTATACCTTCCTAAAGGCCAAGGGGTCTTAGAGAATGAAGCCCAAATGGGGAATGGAAGAAGATCTAAGATGAGTTGCTGATAGCTGGATCTGCATGCATTTGGATCTGTGTGCCTTGTTTCTCCTTAGCTCAGCTATAAGGTTATGTCTTATAAAAAAAAAAAGAGCATAGTAACTTAGATTTATTCCTGATAACAGTGTAACACATTTGTGTGCTTTCAGTTTTTCCATGAAATGCAACTTCTTAACATTTATTTTGCAACTCTCCATCCCAGTGACCAAGACATTCAGAAATAAGCCTGAGAGAACCTTATGTTGACCTCCTAGGTACATCCAATCTCTGGTCTCCCTGTCTTCAAAAACCCCTGGCTGCATCAATCTATGGCTTAGCTTTTGTGACTGCTCAAGGGTTGGCTGTACTGTGCTTCCTTATGTCATGTTACATCCAATAGTGCTCAGTAAATTTCATTGTCAAGACACCGAGTGCGTTTTTAAAAAACATATTGTGCTTTCTTCCCCTACAACAAGAAGACCTGACTTAGCACTGAGGAAGATGTGACTTATTCAGAGTCACATTTCTCAAGTTTGATAAAAAATGTTGCCATGCATAGCACCAAAGGACTCTTTTCTTCACATTGATGTCACAGAGTTTAATTTGACATGACCTGTGATGACACAGGACACCATTATCTGAACTCTAGCTAACGGGAACAGGAATCTATTAACTTTCCTGCTTTTCAGCCATGATTCAGAGTCAGATGGATGTGAGGTCTAGCTGTATCTAAAATGAAAAAGTGTCTAGAGATGGAGATACCTGGGGCTCAACACTTCAACTTCTGTTTTGGGGATACTTAAGCTCTCTGAGAAATGCTAATCCAGATTCGGCCCACATATAAAGGTGGCTCTCCATGCTCTCAAGGTTCGGGTATATGTTGTAGTCCTAGATAATATTTGCAGTATGCATGGAAGCCTACAACAGCAGGTAAATGTCAGCCTTTGGAGAGAAATATCACATGTAGTGATGAAGAATTAATACCTAACCTCTTTCTTGGGTTTCAAAAGAGACTAGATTAAGACAGTTTCTTAATGCATAAAGATACAATTATATGTATTTAAGACTAATGTTTTAAATTGGTTTTGGACCATGCCTCGTTTTCACAGATGAATGACAGAGGAACCTCTAATTCTATAAAGCTCTGAAATACCATTTTGGGGTAAAGACCCTTGAGGAAGTGATCAGCTAGTTCTATAGGACCTACTGGCCCAGAGCTAGTCATTCTTTGTTATAAGGACTTCCCAGCCAGTCCATGAGTGGGAAGAGTCTATCAGCCTTATCTTCACCCATGAAACCAGGTATGGATTTGACGTTATGTAAACCTTTCCACAAGTGGTCAAAGATTACTCTGAGATGCTGTTACAGTAAACAAACAAACAACATCCCTCTGAGTCTGAAAACAAATGAGTAACAGCTTTCTGAGGTGCCACAAATCCTGGTTGGATACAAGTCTCTCCCAATTTAAGTGAAAATGAATAAAGAGACCCTATAAGGTATTCCTATGAGGCATCCCTTACTTTACTTTCCTCTATTCTTTATTTTATCTTGTCTGTAACCCTCGCCTCCCAATCCAATCCAATCCAATCCAATCCAATCCAATCCAATCCAATCCAATCCAATATCCCCAGAAGAAAGCGAAAACATTCTGGAATAAAGCAATATCTGCTTTAAAAACCACATGTGAAGACTGTCAGATACAACATACAAAATATTTATTTATCCCTTCTTTGAATTTCCTAAAAGGAATATTATATGGTAGAACATAAGTAGCTATTCCCCATGATGGTCCTTGATTTAATTTAACTGAGACTGGAAGGTCAGAAGGAGTTAGCACATGAGAACATGAGACCAGCTCAACCCGAGTTTGGGTGACTCAGCAAATTAGAATTCTAGAAGGGTCCTTATTGATCATTGGTGCCATCTCTCTAAAGTCTCCAAATGAGAAAACTGAGATCCCAAGTGGGTCTGAGCCTAAGGTCAGAGCTAGAACTCCAGGTTAGCTGAATCTTCCACATCAAACCATTCCCGCTCCTTAAGAGTCTGTTGCCCATCAGCCCCTGGGACAATAGCTCAGATGAAATGACTTCAGCCCAACAAAAAGATGACTTCATCAACTAGAAAATGCCTAGAACAGGCAACTGCTGCCTCTGATTGTCATCAGAGTAGATTTCCTTGGGTCTCTCCCAAAGAAATCTTGAGTCTACTCATGGGGATTCTTCTACTGGGGTTCTTTCTACTCTGTAGTAGCTCTGCCCTTTGGTTTTACCTTTCACTATGAGGAGAGTCTCGGTAGGAGTCAGGGGTTTCTCTGGCATGCCTGAGGAAGCTGTTACATTCGCGAGGGCCTCCCAAGCCATTGAGTCGTCCTCTTGGGCCCCCAGAGGGGCTGCTGTGCCTACTGTTTTCTACTGATGACATCATGATTACAGAGTGGCTTTCCGAAATGATGCTTTCTGTGTGCCCATTGCTCCAGCTGGAAATGTGAGAGGCAAAGAGATATATGTAGATATTTTTTAATTACATGCAAAAATGGAAACGAAAGGAAGTGACCTGGTAAGTATTTCTAACTTACTGGTGTATCAGCAGTTCACTATAACATTACTTGTCTCAGAAGAGAATTATTATTTGCTATAGCGAGGATCCTGATTTTGTTTGGCTTTGTAAGGATACAGTTTATGCATTTGTTTACCTGTTCAACACATATATACCAAATATCAGTATATACTAAGTGTTCTTACAATCTCCCTGTCCTTGAGTAGCTTAGGTTAAGGAGACACTGGGCCTATGAGGTATATTTGGCGGTCTAGGGTTGGCCTTGGCAGCATGCATATGGATGCATGTGTATCACCAAGGCATCTGAGAATTTAGAGTTAGGCTATCGAATGAGCTCTCATGTGAATTTCTAAGGGCAGTCCAATCATTGGAAGAAGTCAACTTCTAAATATTACATAGCACCTAAGACCGATAATTCAATGAGTAGTCAGGCATGAGGAAAGACAATCTCTAATGGGGAACAATAATCCTGTGAGTGGGTATTATTTTCATTTTCAGTAATGAAAAAATTGAGGCTCAAATTTAAACAGCAACTAAGTGGCAGAGTCAGTTGTTGTCCAAAGTCTGTTTTTATCCAAATCTTACATTTTGCTATATGTCCTTGCCTCATAAGTATTTCTTGTTCCTTTCTTAGGCACTGAGAGCAAAAGACAATGTAGAGAAATTGACTCTTGGAGTAGTGCCATGCAATTTTTTTTCATTCTCATACCTGTGACTAGGAGTCTGGGTGACGGTGGTGGAGTGGTGAGCTGTTGAGGTATAGTGACTGGTGGAAAAAGATGTTTCCGCTTCTCTCTCAACAATATGTTCACTAGAGATGACATTTTTAGATACATATTGCTGGATAAACAAAGAGACACAACTTGAAGATTCATATAAATCAAAACAGTAATATCATCATCATACACAAAATCTATTCTGCTCCATATACCTCATAATAAATTCCATGTCTCCAATAGTCAGATGGCAAATCCTATCCTGACTTTATGGCCTTGAAATTCAGTAAATGAAATTAATGAATTATCCTTTGGATGTGCATCCAATCTTAACTGTGTATTATGAGAAACAGACCTATTTCTTCTATCTTATTTCCAACTGGCAATGTGAGTGGAATTCAATACAAATCTCTGCCCAATATTCCTTTTTGTCAGAGTTGTTATAAGTGAAGAAGAATAACAGACAGTTGAATGAAACAAAAGCATACAGATGTTTTGTCCTATATCAAATTCCAAGTCAGTAGAGGAATTTTTTTTTTCAATCTCTATATTTTGGATCTACTTTTCTTTTTCAGTTTCCAAAGGCCCATACTTCCTTAATGATAGCACTGGAAGTTTCAACTTGTTATCAGTGGTGAGCCTAACAAGGCCACTGAGAGATCTGAAGGACTTACAGAAGCTGTCAAGGTCATACATCTTGACAAAGCACATAATACATAGAGGGCCTATATAGAGTGCAAGTAAATTCTACTTATTTTCATCACCAAATTGCATGAGCTATTCTTGTCTTCAATCAGTGCAAGAGGCACATTTCAAAGTTGTGTTTTAAAGGCTGTGAGTTTTTAAAACAAATGGAATTGAATGACAGAAAAAGGCGTGGAAAGGAATACTCTCAGATAAAATGGGCATTTTATAAGCAGTGGGCTGTGGTCTGTAAAATAACTTAATGTATTTATGGAAACCTCCAAAATATGCAACTTGAATTATGCTTGAAACTCTCTAGTTTGTCTCTTAGTGGAGAGGGCTATTCCTTGTGGCTCTTTCTGGGATGTGCAGTTAGCTTGGTTTTTAAGGAAAAGATGGTAATGTCATAAATAATGAGCTCTTTCTAGTCTGTGTGGCATCTCACTTGTGGTCCTTGAAAGGCAATGCAAGCTTGGTGAATCTAATGAAAATAATATCTAACAATTATTGAACACTCACCAAGTGTCACTGGGCTGAGTGTTTTATATGGATTGTCTTATTTAATGCTCATAGAACTTTCTGAAGTAGGTACTATTTTTAGGCCTGTTGTCATAATGAGAAATAAGGTTTAGACAGATTAAAGCCCAAAGTAACACAGCCTGAGGGATAATTGGAATGCAAGCAGTCATTCTGCTTCCTATAGATTATAACAGACATAGTGGCAGATTGTAGGTGTGTCTGTATATAGGGAATGCATTTATCAACTCTGAAGAACATTCTAATGAACACTGGTAGGGAGAGTAAAGCAGAAAAATAAACTAATATATTAGCACCTTACTCTGTCTCTGGAAGGTCTCTGCTACAAGACTTGGTGGTGGCTGAGTAACCACCAACTCTAAACTCGGGTGTGGGATATATTTGCTCCATACAAAATACACATTTGCCTATAGGATAGAAAAATGGCAGTGCAACATAATCTTCAAGCATTGCCCAAAAAAAGCAAAATAAATTTCCCTCTTCATTTCAGAGGGAAAGGAAGAAAACAGGAAAAATTAGGTTGGAATAGAAAGAGCAATACTACAAAAGCCAGGAAAGCTGGCCCTTATCTATGTAAAGGGAAGGTTTGAAAGATCATATGTAAAGACTCTTCAGAATGTAATGTTCTATGGCCTAGTTATATTTAAAAGCCTAGTGCTTGGTAAATTTTAAAGCAGAATATTTGAGTTATTAAAGATATATTTAATCTGGAGGGTTTGACATCATGTAAAAAGAGTCAGGGCATCAGAAAGCATTATGTTCTTCCAGTTTTGCTGCTGAGAACAGAGTTCGATAGGCCATTTGGCCCTTGCACACCCTAACTTCTTCCTTTGTAAATCAGAATCAGTAAATCATCAGGTGCTGGGAGATGCCTCTAAAAAAGATCACTCTAAAGCCCTTAGCTCAGTTATCAGTACTAATCAGTTATAGACAGAGGAGCTTTCATTTCCAAATCATTAAAAAAAAAAATTTTCCTTCTGATTCTTGTATGATTAATTTTATTATTTTCTTATGTGTTTTTCTTTTCTTTCTTCCAGTTATGCCCTCCCTGCAGAACGAACCCAATATTATGATTCCAACCCCTTAATGAACACTTTACAAGAGGAAATGTGCTGGTTTTACAGTAACCAAATTCACTTTAAAAAATGTTCCCATTATTTTGTCCTGGCAAAACTCTGCATTCCTGGAAGCTGGGGTGATTAATGGCAGTAGCTAAGAGCCTAAGAGCTTTAGAAAATAAATGTCAAGGTGCCTGAACAGAGGAGAGATGCTGAGCTTTTCCACTGGCCAGACTCAACATACATTCACCAGCTGGACGTTCTCGGGGGGCGGGTTGGGGTGGTGAGGCCCGTTTGCTATGTTCACCATGTTGTTGCGTTCAGACCGAAGACTCTGCCGAAGCCGGTCATGAAGCTTTTTCCGTTGTTTCCTGGATAGGAAAAAGGGAGCATTTATTTTTTTCTCTTATTTACATTTCTTGGTACAGCCAATTCTTTATTCCACCAACACACAACTCAGGTAGGAGATTGGTGGTGGTGGTGGCGGAAGATGGTATGCCACTCCGTCTCAGAATTTGCCTATGGACAGAAGTGGAATCACACATTCTTAGTGAATAGATTTAAGAAGCTGAGTGGGATTCTTACAGAAATCTAACTGGACTGCTGAGAGATAAGAAAAAAGAGAAGACAAGATAAATCAAGTTGATACTTGGCTCAAACCTCAACTTCGTAATCAATCCATCTTTGCCTGAGCCTTACAGATGGTCATTTGTCTTAGGTAACAATTTGTGCCATGCAATTGATAAGGCTGATTTCATTTATAATTTTGCCTGTGTGTCTCTTAAGGAGATGCAGCTAATTGTGTACCTTCTACACAGTGTGTGTGCGTGTCTAGCATTGTATGTGAGTGCAGCTAGGTACATATTTTGCCCATAGATTTAGCACAATTGTAACATGATCTTATTCTAGTAATACTTTTTGTAGAAGCTAGGTAATGGATATTGAAATATTGAGATTGAATATAGTAAGACTCGTAAAGTAGATTCCAGTATGGCTTATCTCTATCATTTACTCGATTCTGACAACACATGAAATCCAGAGGTATTAAGAAAATGTCATCTGTGCCCTTAATTTTATGGTGGTCTAAAAGCATATTGTGTTTGTTCCTCAGTGCAACATTCAGGTCATGATAATATCCCCATGACTAGTTTTGGCAAGAGAATTTATGTGATGAAGCAACAACATGAAACAAAACTGTTAACCTTATTTCCTACTTGAAGCATTTCTATGTAAGAAAGAAAAGTGAAAGGAATTCGGGTCACATGATAATTGTGTTTGTTAATAAAGGACCAGATATAGTGAACACAGATCTGCGTTGTTTTCTCTTATTCTTTCAAAACAAGATTTGCATGATTTTCCTCCCATGAGATTCCTTTTGTACATCTCACACTTTGAAAGCATTGGAGCCAATAAACTCATTAGACGAAATGGGAAAGTAATTGCAATAATGTTTTAAAAACCTGCATTCCCAACGTCACCAAGTGTTTCCATTATCTCCTAAGTCTGAGTGCAAAGTGGAATGTGTCCTCAGCAGTGACATGACAGGTGCATATTGGGCACCTACCACCGTCCTCTTGGTCCTCTTGGAATGTGGTGGGCCCACACTCATCCACATGCACATGCGCATCCCACAAGCCCGTCCCTCCCAACCATTTCCTGGGTCACAGGTCATGGTGAATGTCCAGAAGTCTTCTGAACACTTTCACACAAATAGGCAAAGCTTTCTAGGTATGTGATTAGGAAAAAAAAAAAAAAAAAACGTCCCCAAAATAGATTATTCAGAGGAAAAAAATGAGAAGAAATGCTCCCCCCCCGCCAACCCACTCCCCCTTCTCAAGACTAGGCTGTTGAAAATGCTTTCTGCAAAGCCCTGGGCCAGCTAAGCCGTCTTCTCTGTGCTAAGGAGAGAGAGGCATGGAGGAGGAAGGTTTACTTGGTTTTGCAGTAGGCCACCACACACATGATGCCGACCACAAGCAGGGCGATGCAGATGCCAGTGATGGTCAGCACTCTCTTCTGGTAGAGCTCCTCCGCTTCTGGAAAGTGATGAGAACAGATGTCACCAAAGCCCCCTTATTCTTGCCAGGACTTAAAAACTGAACAGTTGGCATGCTGCATGGCATTGTCCATGTTCACAAGAAAGTAAATATGTAACAATTCATTACTTTTGCAGACATACTTAAGCTACAGCATACTCTGCATTACACTTTGAGCATAAACAGCAAAGCCAGTTGGGGCCATTTGCAATAAAAAAAATTATACTATTAAATTACTTAGAAGCTACAGATATATATGTATTAAACTGGTAAATCATAAACATTAATTATAAAATAATTATTTAGTTAAAACTGTAGTTTTCAATTTAAAAAAATCCCTTGCAAAGGCAACAGGAATCAATGCCAATAAAAGGAGCTGGGATTGGAACCATTGGGACCACTCTCACCCTCCTCTGTTCCCCCCTCCCCACTCCCAAACCTCTTTTGATTTCCCAGCTATTTTATATTCCAGTGGTCTTTACAAGGAGCCATTTCTAACTTGAAAAAAAAAAAATTCAGAGACATTTGCAAACATGAGCTTGACTTGTAGTTAACAATAAATCCGAGGCAGGATCTCTACCATTTAACAGTAAAATAAGAACATAAGCAAGACTTTGGGGGTAGCAGGGCACTGTATCAGAGAAAACCCAATATGGTGGGTAGGACAGTCTGGGGGCAAAATGAAGATTTGTCCTTTCCTTTGAAGGACAATTATCACCACTTCACCAACTGTACTTAGAAACCAAATTTATCTGCGTAAAGAAACCACTAGCACACGTGATATGTGACTTGGAATAGATTGTACATCCCTGTAGTCACCAGCCTGGCAAATTAGCTAAAGGACATTATGGAAGGGAATGTGATGCTTAGAACTGTGGGTTAATAGTACCACTGTACCTTTAATGCAACCAGGTCTCTTCTTCACGGAAGTTTTTCTATTCGCAAATCAGTTTGGGGGGAGGGATCACTTAATTATGCTTTGGTAGGTCAGGTTCTTAACAAAACAGGCAGATTTAACGGTGAGCCTGATCCCTTGGGAACTGAGCTTCCGACCAGTCTAATTACATTTATTGGAAGACATTCGCAAGTTCACCAAAAAAGAGAACTCAAACCGCATTTAAAAAGCAATGTAAGCCAAACTTGCCAAATTGATTAAAAAGCTGGCCAAAAACTGGGGGATGTCCTACAAATGAAGGTCTCTTATCTGGACATCAACATGGGGCCTTAGGAAACATTTTCAATCTTCTTTACGGAGAAAGGGCAAGCCGCGGGAAGTTTTCTTGAAATGAAAAAGTGCATTTTAATTTCTGTGATACAGTAGACCTTATCATTAAACAAAACATTTCCTACAAGCCAAGCCCATGGTAATCAAATTCCAGTTAACAGGTCAGGAACATTGTCAAATCAAATTAATATAGCACTGATTATTAACAGGAGGAGGAGGAGAAGAGAAGTCAGTGGGTAAAAGACTAGAATGCTGCAGAAATTTTACAAAAACAAATCAAAAGGGTTGGAAGTGGAAAGGAAAAAACAAACCAAGAGGACAGACAGACTGACAGAATGACAGAGAGAATGGGAAGAAGTCAGGTAGGAGGGAAAAACAAGATTAAAAGTGAAGGAGCCATCTGAAGTCCCTGGCACAGCATGCCTGATACTAAGGGAGGAAAAATAAATAAACAAAATAAAAGCAGAGGGAGGAAATGCTGGGCAGGAAGAGAGAGTGGATGCAAAGTTGGAAGGGTTATCCCATACAGCATAACTCCTACCCTAGGCTGGCGGTCACGTGGAAGCCACAATTAGAAAGCAAAGCAGCTGGTGCATTGCAGTGAAACAATGACCCAGGAGACATAGAGTGGGGGGTCACATATTTTTGTGCCGCAAAAGTCAGATGAAGATGTGGAATGTGAATGCTTCTATGTTACTTGCTGTGTCTGCTGCCTCCCCTCCCCCAAAGCCCCAGGACAGGGAATTAAATTTCATGAGGTGTTAATCTGTGAGCAGGATCCACAGGAACCCCCTCCTTGACCTGGCATGCGCATCAGTGTTTAGCAATTTGTCTAAGAAGGGGAGGCAACGCCCCACTGGTCCTTCTTCCAGGGGCCCCGGACGCAGGGTTCCTTTGGGTGTGATGAGTTGGTTCAGAAACAGCAGTCTGTAAGTATCGTTACTATGAGAATGAAGACCCTGCTTTACTGTGCCCTCTCTGGCTCATTCTCTTGGCTTCTTTCGAAAGGGTGAGGGCTTGGTACGCTGGCATCTTAACATTCTATCTTTAGAAAAAGCTGGGAAGTTACTTCTGCCAACTACAAAAATGGCATGTATCTAAGGACTAAAGGGGTAAAAGGGCATCACTCATACTCCCAGGGATTCCGTCGACAAGGTTTTTGATGGCTGCTAATTATGAAAGAATAGACTGACCTCAGTTTGTTAGAACATGTGCTAAGCTGACTCACCATTCTGCCCCTGTTATATGGGAAGACACATTTTTTCCAGTGTAATTGGTCATATAGAGATAAAAAGGCAAGCTCAGTAAAGGCCAAAGAGTATAGCAAAAGTGTCGAGATGAACCAATCAAAACCAAGGCCCATGGAATACAGATATAGGATTAAGATTCTGTATTCAAAACAGTATTTACTGAACATACTACATGTTTCTCATCTCGGTTTCTATTTCATTTTCCAATGATTTACTACTGTAGGGGACCCCCCTCCCCACTTTATGAATGCGTTAAAAGGGAAATACTTGATGAACAATCATATAAACAATGGGCTCTTTTAACCCTCTTTTTCCCTTATTTTTTTTCCCCAGTGTGTGACAGGGTCAATAGGGCAAGAGCAAATTAGAGGCAGTGCTGAAAAAAAAAGAATCCATCAGTCCAGTTGGTGGATCTGCCTTAATAAATGGAAATGCTTTTCGAGTCTTTACGGTTTGGCTGGACACATTGAAGTCAAACAGATCAAGCATGTTTTCCAGTCTGATCTGGCCAGGCTAAGAGACAGAAGCCTTGTCTTTCTCAATGGTAATTGACCTTTGAGGTCTGATTTTCCTTAAGAACGGAACGTTCTGGTTCAGCACACTGGCTGTCCTGGGACTTGTGGAGTCTTTGGAACCTTTGCCTTTAAGAGTTGTGCAGATACCAGCATGATGTATCTTTACTGACCCTCAGATCTTCCTGAGGGAGAGGTCCTATATCTGAAGTATCCATTGCCCTACCTCATTGTTTGGGAATACAAATATTAAATTCTAGTTAGACCCTAAAGTGATAAAATGGGACAAAGATGCTGTTAAGGAAAAGGAAGAAGTGATGGTGGATTTTTCTTCCTCCCTGCAGGAAAGGCCGGTAAGCCTTTTCAGTAGTAGAACAATTTTTATTCTGAAGGATGTAATCTAATAGATCCCTCTCATCATGTAGATAACCCACCACCCGAGTGGTATTGGTGGGAACTCTCTTGCTTTTTACTCTTGGGAGATGTTCTGTGATATGCAAAGGGTCACTCATATATGTGGGGACTTTCTCATCATATGAATAGTTTCTCTTCCAAGTTTTTTCTTGGGCAGAGGGATGGGCAATCAATTGAATTTCTACCTTGTAACGGACAGAACTTGCAACAGCCTAGTTTTCCATGAATGATGGAAAGTATATTAGGTAGAGACTGTGATGTTATCATCCAAAAGAGAGTAGCAAATATGCTACAGGGTGCCCTCACTGCATGATGTCATCAACACCAGCTGCAGGGAGATCAGCTATTCTTTTAAGCAGGACATTGCTTTGTTGACTCACAGCCATGCTCGAGGGCTGCGTGTGGTGTTCAGTAAGCCTGGGTACCTGCACTATGGGGCCTCTGGGGTGACAGAATGGCTTCCCTTTCCTCCCAAGACTGACCCTGGCTCCCCGTTATCTAGGATGAAGCCTTCAAAGGGAGTATTCCCCAAATTCATATGCCGATAAGAGATATTTTATGTTTACAGTGTGAACGTTTCTATTTGATTACTTGTCTGGATAATCTAAGTGACTCAAGGTTAATTCCATTAGCGCTAGAATTTCCACCTAAAATAGCACTGGGCTTATTTCTTTCTGTTTTCTATTTCCTTGCTCATAAGATAATGAGGTTGACTAGAGTCGCGCTTGAATGTCCCCAGAAAATCAGAGTCTGCGCATATGATATTGCATTGCAACATAAAGGTTTTCCATGTTACTCTATTAAGTGGATGATTTTTTATATTGAATGTCAAATTCTCATCAGCCTAAGATGTGGTGTGTTTTTAAGCTGAGGCATTTAGAGCTTCTTTTGTTCTCTCAGGGCTGGTTTGGTTCCTCCCATAGCCTTATGCATCTCTCCAACTTACCCCAGCTCTGCAATAACAGCATGGTCAGATCCAATCAGAAGGTCAAGGAACATAGGATATGTGTGACTTTGCAGCAGGTGAGGTGGTTTTAAACTCTTAAGTGAAGTTTGGGGATCTAGAAACTGCTGTACTCTGACACTTCGGTAAACTACCCATAGATTGGAAGCAGAGAAATCATTGTTATAGCTGTATGATCCCTTCTGAAGGAAAAGGAAATTAGTTAAGAACTGAAAGGTAAGAGTAGAAAGGGAAAAGATTTCAGCTCATAGGTTCTAAATTCTGCAGGCTAAAAGGAATGATGATTGTCCATACCCATAAATTCAATCCCAAGATGCTCTGCCAATGCAGAAAGTTGACAAAAAAAAGAAAGAAAGGGAAAAAAGTTTCAGAAAAGAGCAATACACTGCACTCCAAAACACATTACACATGACTATTACGGCTCTCTGTGCGTGCACATTTGACAGGACAAATGGTGGGTGGTTAAGGAAGCAGTGCTCAGGTATGCTCTTTGAGTCCCCATAGGGAGCTCTTCTTTTTTAAGAGGTGTGCAAATACCAGCACACCTGTCTTTATTAACCCTTAAAAGACCTTACTGAGGGAGAAGTTGTACTGTTCAACTATCCTCTATGCTACTTCATCATCTGGGAACAGAAATACCGTATTTGTAACCAAAAAAAGCATTCGGTATTATTTCATTCCCCTCTTTAAAAGGCAGAAGCAAAGTTCTAGAGAGGTAATTCTGTTTTTTACCCAAGGGCACACAGTGGCAGAGCCAGGAGTAGAAGCCAAGAGTATAGCGATTTGGTCTGAAATTTTTACTGCATTGGACTTACATTTTCCATAGTTTGTGGATGGTCATGCTCTAATATTTCTTGTTGTTTGGGTTATTATTATTATTTTTTAAGAAAACCTATCTCCTTTTCTGCTCCCAACCTTCTACTTTCTCCACCACTTATATAACATTTTATTCACAGAAAGCAACAAATGCTCCTGTCCAAAATGCCAGAGAGGGACTTGGGGGCACAGAGCCTACTTCCAGTTTTTTCAAAGAACTCCTGGGTGGCATAGGACAAATTGTCAATGCCTCGCTTTTCCAAATTAAAAAAAAAAAAAAAGAAAAAGAAAAAAAAAAGAAAAAAAAGAAGGGAGCTGAGGGAAGGATCCAATTCTTGGAGTCCTTAGTTAATCTCAATGTATTACTTCCTCAAATAACAGAGAACCAATTAGACGATCACTCCACAGTGCTGAGCTCTGACACCCAGGTGGGAGCACAGGGTTCCGAGGCCCTGCGGGTGGGGCTGACCAGGGAAGGCGACTCAAAGGCCTGAGCTCACAGCCCACAGTCCTGGCACAGGTGTCGAGCAGAGGCTCCAGAATGAAAGGACTACTAGAACCTGGACAGGCTCTAGTGAAGAAATGGGGGAAATGGGCCAATTAGAAATAAAAACAAAAAACCTCCAGAAATGAAGCAAAAGATTGTTAATTGAATTTCATTGGGTGGGACCCTTGAGGATTCGCTATTTGTGCGTGTATGGTGGAGACGCCTGTGGGAAGAAGAACGGGATGAAAACAGATTCAGAAGTCTAGGCTTCTTCCCTTGATCACTGACTGGAGGTGCCAGGGCGGTCCATAAATAAGACAAGGCATCTCTTAAGTTTGAAAATGTGCAGTTGAGAGGTTCTTCTAACAGAAACATCAGTTTGGGCATGGACAAAGGACCTCAAGTAGAGAGCAGAAAATAAGATGGTAAGTGTGCTGGAGCTGTAACAGTTCCAGGTCCTGCCTCTGCCATTTGCCTGTCCATTGACTTTGGACCAGTTAGTTTCTCACTGACAAAATGCTTAGGATCCTAACATGTGTGTCCCAGGGAGACCCTGTGGAATAGAGGAGCCATGAAAGATGTTGGCCAACAACAAAATGGTTTAAGAGCTCGGACCTATCTGGAAATCTACCTTGGGCCACTTATTGCCTGTAGGATTCTTTTTAACTAATTCATAGCCAGGAAAACTTTGAAAGCTCTTGGGATATACCCAAGAATTTAGACTTTAAAAACTTTTCACCTCTTAAGGAAATAAAGCTTCCAGATTAAAAAAAAATTAGAGTATATCAAATAACAATAAGAGGCACGATGTATAATAGATAGTTTGGTCTGCCCTAGGTCAAGGGTACTCAGGCAAATAACCTAAACTTTTTATAATTTAAAAGCCAAGGGATTTAGGATTAAATTGGTTGCACAACGTTCACGGCAAAATAACAATTTTTCAAATCAAAATGAACTTCACTTGTTTCTGTGCAACACTCAACTGGACAAAATGACATCTCCCCCACCCCCATTTGCTCCCTTCATATAAACTTTGGAACATTAAGTAAAAGAATTCATTTTCCAAGGAAGTGATCTGAAATTTCCTTTCACATTTCCTTGAAGATGGGACTCAGTTTTTCTCCCTAGAATCCCTTCCATCTTATGCCTTTTCCTCCTACCGGTCAGTAATAATTTAAGGGTTAAAAATCAAGAGATATCTACAGAAACTCTTTCCAGAGAATCATTATTCCATGCCTACATGAACACTGCTAATGATCTACATTAGTTGCGTAGAAAGCTTGGTTAAGTCTTCAATAAAATTAGTAGCATGCCCATGCATACATATTACTGCATTTACAGTTTTATAGGTAAGTCTGTGAGCCTAACTATAATTTCATTTCATGGGAAGTCATTCATATCAGGCAGCTCCAATTTCAAATAATTCAAAGGGAAATTGGTCCTTAAAACTGGAATCTCTTCTGGCCATAAGCCCTAACGAGGACACAAGCAGAGGAAACATGCATCGGTCATTTTCAACCCGGAGCAAATACTGCTCTAATTTATTTTTTCTATTGCTGGCTACATTTCTTTCATTGTGAGTCAAGGAAAGAAGAATACACAAACACTTTTCATTTGATGAAAAGGTTATTACTTTCTATCTGTTCTATTTCATCTAATGCTGGCTTAGGCTCATTATGTGTCATACGCTTCCTATTGAACTTGTGTCTAGCCACTACATTTTTCAAATTAAATTAATAATTCAGAAACACCAAGGTTACTGTAAACAATTTAGTTTCCTTTTCTACATGTGATTTCCTGCTGTGCAGTAAGCAATATCAAAAATTAATTTAAACCTAAGAGTCTTCAGAAACTATTAAATATTGACTCACTAATCCTTTGCTTTAGGATTTGATAATTATTCGAAGAAAACTGATTAACCTGTAGGTTAATTTAAATTTTCAATTGCATCACAGAAAAGAACAATAAAACAACTTTCTTTTACCACAATTATCTGTACAGGATGTCATGGTTTCTGTTAAAACTTGAAGATATTCAGGATTTTACTCTTTAATATTTTGGGCCTCCTTATGCAAATAATATCAAAGACATATGTATAGTCCTGACTCTCTGCATCTCTGAGACTTCTCAAGGAGTTCTGTAAATGCCACTGCTAGATGGGACCAATTTGGTGTCTGACTTTTAATTTTTGACTTACCTTTACAAATGTAGGTACTTTTTTTTTCACATATACAAATCCGTATTGCCACTGAGCCTTTTGAAATGTAATAGGAGACTCTCTCTTCGCTCCCAAATTTCCATGTGCACATGAGCACGCTCACCAACACACACACAATAAAGTCTCACTGACACTCAGTTGGACTTTATGATAATTTATGTCAAGGATTGTGCCTTTATTCTAACGTCAGCAAGATACACATGTTGGATAAATACGTTAGTAGCTTCAATGGTTTTTAAAGCATTTAGAAATCAACATAATAAATTTATGCACTAGTAACCTCTAATTCAAAACTACTTTTAAGGATATCTACTGGGTTTACACATTCCAAGAATATGGTTAAAAGTTATATTCTATAATTTGGACTAATCAATAATTACTTCCTATTATATATTAGTTTATATATGACATACTTGTCCATACTGACTCTATTAAAGCTGTGAGTGCTTTTTTATGTTTAATAAATTTATAAATCAATTATGAATTGTCTGTATAGGCACATGCCCCCACTCCTACAGTGATGAATTCAATCCTTTAAATAGGAATTCTGTGTCAAGATAGGTCAAATTTGAAGCTGACTAAACTTGACAATATTTTCCTGGAAAGTATTACAAACACCTTTTATTTCGAGGCAAATGGCTGCCTTCAAGAAAACCATATAAAATATACATTTGTTCTTTTCTTTCATACTTTAAATCCATTTTCATCCATCAATAAATGCCCATAGGAAACTGTGACCAGAAAAATTGCATCAAATCCTAATAATGTAAGTTATGTGCTAATAAGCATTTAAAAAATTGTACATTCTTTTAGAATGTCATTCTTTAACTGAAAATGTAGTTCAGTAAGTTGAAAAAATGTTTCTCTTTGAACCTGGGGAATAGCTTTTCTTTTAAAATTTATGTATGGGTTTCAGACTTTATGGACACAAACAATTAAGTTTTAATCATTGCCACTGTGGCAACATTTTTTATCCTTTGTGCAGGCTACACTGTAACTTGAACATAACGTTCTTAAAGCAGCAAAATTTATTTTCCTGCCTTCTATAGAGGGATTTGCAGAAATGAAAATTGAGAACTTAAGATACAGAAGTTAAAAAATTAACTTCAGGAAAGACAACTTTGGAAAGCAGTTTCTGAATGGCAGCTCTTACATTTCCAGATCTGAAGCAGCATTGATGCATAGCCGTTACAGATCTTGTTCCTAAATGGGCTTCCTATCAATCTTTGTTACATCAGGGTAAATACGAATGCTGCTTTCCTGAATGTCTTCCAAAAGTACAACCGAAAGCTTACTGAAGAATTTATTTAAGGAATCACACTGATTAAATACATAGTAGCTATTTTTAAATGATAGCTTATGAAAAAGAAAATGGTCTAAAATAGAAGTTGAAAACATTTTCCCTGGTTACTACTGTCAGATCTAACTGCATCATTACTTAGAGAAATAGCTTCATTTTTAAAATGCTTTTCTCTATACAATGCCCTAACATTGCTTTCAGCACACAATGAAACTCTACATAACACCAAAAGTTCAAGTATAATAAAAATGTTCAGAATTTTCACTAAATTCTAAAACATAATGCTATCAAATTTATACAGGCACATGATTTGCTAAATCTGTATTATTTGAATACAAACTGATTTCTAAAAGGAATGACTTAACTATATTGAGTAGAATTCTATTACTTCTCTTCTATTTTTACTTTGCATCTTATCTACCTCTAAAAAAATTAACCTACAGGTGTGGGGAGAAAAGTTCTGTCCATTAAATGTATATTATTTAAAGATTTGGGGATAAACGCAAGGCTGTCTTTGAAAATTTAGCGATGTCAAATTACTAATTTTTCTCAACAGAAAGTGGCCTATGATATAACCTTTGATGGGCAGCTTATGGAAATACACAAAAGCAACACCTCTCTAAATAAATGATTGAGTATTATGGATGTCATCTCCCTATAATGCATATGAAATTAATTTTTCCATGAAATTTATTCTTCCATAAGTGTTAACAGGAGGAACTGAAACTTATTCTTTGCATACACATGAGTAAAGATAAATCTAATTCTTTTAGGGCCCCCAAATGACCGGCTCATGTTGCTATTCCTTGTGTTATGTGAATTTACACCGATTTAGCTATGTGAAATATTTCTGAGGGTGAGCAACTGACAGTCCGAATCAGGGGTTGATAAATCCAACCCACTTACTTGCTTTTGTAAATAAAGTTTTAATAGCACACAGCTATGCTCATCAGTTAATGCATTGTCTATGGCTGCTCTAGTGGAACCCTGGCAGTTACTGGCTATACAGGTGATGTTATTACCGGCAAACTTGGAATCATCTGTTCTTTCACAGGAAAAAAAAAAAATTCAACCTTAAATATAATGCTTTGAAAGCTCCAGAATTAAATGGGACAGCCCAGTTCACAACGGAAGAACAAAATGCTTAATTTAGTTATCCATGCACATTATACACATGTGAACTGGCTTGCCTGGGAATGAGGTTCAAAACTTCAAGAAGCCATAGAAACCTGTCAAAATGTCCCAGTTCTGCATTTAAAAATATCCATCTAGAGGTAAACTATTATATTTCAAAGTAAATAATAATTTTTAAGAACCTATTTGTGCCTAAAATTATCATTAAAACTAGCATAAAGAAAAGCTAATATAAATAAATGATTGCTTAAACTAGCTCTGAATCCCTTTTTTCCTAAAGCAACATAAGGAGAAGCCAGGATATCTCATTTGCTGTGAAATGTTTGTTTGTAACTTTCCTACTCAGTGCTTTTTTTAATACCTACATGCAAACTGTTAATGAAGAGAAACATCTGAACTCTTTTTAGTATGTTTATTTGTTATAAATAACACATTCTGAGCCAAAATTAACTTACCATCATTTCAAGTGCATTACTGATTACAACTTAGCAACATCCTTCTCGGGGTGTTGCCATTTTATAAAGAAGATGGGACTGCTGAGCGGAATGATTTTATTTTATCAATAAAAGTGAGACTTTTAAATGCCTTTATTATAGTTGCACTGTGTGATATTGACTATCATTGTGTATCACATTATCCAGTATCAATTTCAGAAGCATCCGGAGCCTCACACACCTATTAGTTATCTCAGAGCCAACTAGTCACGAACAGAGGAAGTAATACAATCGCTTTTGTTAATGTTCTCATGCGACAGGCAGAGGCAGTCAGTGTTAGACCTGGTAAAACACATCTAGCTCTAGGTGAGATCTGAGGGGAGACGCAGCAACAAGAAAGTGGCACCGATTGAGCATGCTCCTACTCAGGCAGAGACAGAAAGGGAGTGGACGTACTGTAGAAGCTGGCCATTACGTAGTTTTGGCAGCGATCACCAGTAAACTCATTTGGGCACCTGAGAGAAGAAACAAAAAACAATGGTAGAAAAAACAGAGAAAAAGAGAAGAGGTGAATATACGCGAGAAAGAAGCTCCTTCAGTGTCATTTGAATGAACTTGGTGAATTCACTCTCAGGAACTGAGTCTTTGTCCCAACCATGGTTTCCGGACTCGGGTGTGTTCCCCCAAAGGATTCAATGTTTGGACCAAATGTGCTCCGAGGGTCCGGAGGACAGGAAGATGGCAGCATCTCAAGTGACACCTTTATCTCAAAGGGACTCACCTACCAATTAACTCTGAGGTTTTCTTTGAGCCAGTTTTCTGTTTGAGAGCTTTGGTCAAAGGTGTTGCAAGGAAATGGTTTTGTGGGTTGGCCTGCGTGCCTTAGCTGCCAGCATCACCGGCCATCCTGGCTGGTCCTTCTGGTCTACCTCTCCGATCTTTAGGGCCCTAAGCTGAGAGACTGAAACCAGCTCACGTCCAATGAGTCTATGCCCCGAGTGCTTAAACCATTGTTGGGACAAAAGGAATCAGTTACAACTGAAACGTAAAAGCACCAAGTGGTAGTAATTGTTGCTGTAGTTTGGGGGAGAAAGCAAATTTCAGATTATTTTAACATACTTTCTTGGTTTTGGACTTTCATGGGCACATTCTCAGTACATCTTGCTCCAGTGAATCCAGGTTGGCACCTAGAGGGCAAAAATGTGATAAGCAATAGAACGCTACAGACACTGAATTTTCAGACTGGCAATTTTCCTCCTATGGAATATGGAGATTCCTACAATGACCTGGTGACCGAACGACATAAAGGAAAGGAAAAGAACACATTTAGAAAACCATATTCCATAAAAACTGTGGGGCATATGTTTATTTGTGTTGTGGTTTGCTGCAGTCTTCATAAGAAACCTTAACTGAAATTTAACTAGAGGGAGGTTGAAAAGTTGAACAGGGTTGGCAATGGCCTGGGCTGCTAAGTCACCTTCCCTTTGACATTTCCTTCTTTGCCACTGAGCACTGACTCCTACCTTATTAAAACACTGGTTTTGATAAGGACTTACATGGTTCCATCCCTGATCTTTTACTATTTAAATGATCCTGAGCTCTTCCATCTACATACACTCAATTCTGCACTCTCAGAGGTACTTTTATGTTAAGTCGATCATCATACTACAATAGAAGTCAAGCGCTTACACACTCTAGTGATTACAGACAAGAAAAACTATATTCCCTATTTTTTTAAAGATATTAAAAATCAGGTCTCATTTTTAATACTGAAAGACAGAAAGAGACAGATATTTATTAGCATACATTTCACTTCATCCATTGATTACCAAATCAAAGACAAATACATTTTTAAAATTTAAAGGGCTACTCTTCTACAGTACTACTTCAGAGATGTCATTTTGCATTTAAGCTAAAACTATTTTTCAATGGTATAAAATTGTCATTTTATTCATATACGTTTCACCCATCCAAATTGTAGAATCCTGAAGTAATATCGTTTGTAAGGTCATGGAATGGGGATGTCTTAACTTTGGAAGTCCTTTCTAGTTGCTTTTTTTGTTGCTGTTATACCAGTAATGAAAGTATTTCGTATTGGATTCATTTTACCCAATAATATGCTCTAGGAATATGGACATCAGAAGATTCTAGGAAGCAAATAAACCTATAGGTGGCTCAACACCCAGAGCTGTGATTCTTATTAATAGCTGATTTGTACCAAAACCATCATGCAAAGCACCTAATAAAATGTAGCTGTGATACCACATACCTCGTGATTTACACATGACCCTTTCTCCTCCAGAGCAAATAAGAAAAAACTACCTTTTTGGCATCAGAGAAATGTGAATAAAACATCTATAAATTGCAAATGTAAAAACATTTTTATAAATATAAGGGTGATATTTTTACTCCCCTTAAAACCACATTCAATGCCCCCTACACAAAAAAAATAAAATAAAATAAAAATTACCAAGTGATTTGGTATATCTAATTCTCTTATTTCATGAAGAATGGCCTATAAGATAAAAACACTAGCAGTTCTGGGTTCTTAGTCCCGTGAGTTCTTGTGTAAATGTTAAGTGTACTTATGACCGTTAGTATATTATTAATAAACTTAGCAACAAACATCTTGTATTGATATAGCTCTTTTCAAACCTTCAAACACTTTTATGTAATTAAACTGGTTGTTTTTGGTTAGAATATTTTTTCAGTTGTGAATAGAGAAAGATCTACCTAGAGAAATACAGAAATCAGAGTGGTAGTCTGTGAGGTTGGGTCATTGTTCCTAAAGATGTCATTACACATGCTTTAATAAGAATGTCTTCACAGATACATAGGGAAAATACATGGAAACCTGTTTTCCATAGAACTCATTTCACATTAATGACTTCCGAAATATAAAGGATTTTTGTCTGTGTATTTGTTTCTGAACCCGGGCTACAAATCCACATGGACATACCCTACAATTAAGCAGGTCATCCAGATTTAGGGATATATTCTATAATGACCATTTCATCTTACCTGTTTGCATCCTTGATAACAATTAAAATTCTTGTATCTCACATAATAATGCACTTGTTTCATATAATGAACATAGTATAAGACACGTCAACACTGTGTGTGTGGTGGTAGTGGGGAGTGGGGGAGAACCATCTGAGGTAAGAAGTGCATTGACTTAAGGATCATGAAATTAACATAGAGCTAAAGAATCATGGGTCCCTTAAGAGAAAGGATGTGGTTACTAGAAAATTGTCATTTATGTATCTTGGATGCCAGTTTTGAGATGAGAAAGCACAGGACAACCAGGTGAAGCAGATCAAAAATCTTACCCAATCAATTTTCTAATTAGTATAAACTTCTAAAATGATGTTTCCTAAGAAACTGACATTATGGCATGGTGGTTTATCTCCACTGTAAGATAACACAGACTATCTGGTATAGTAATACGAGATTTGCTTAAGGTATGCCAATCTTTTTTGAAAGGATCAGTTATATCTGAACCCAAACTATCCTTAGGCTAATGTTTACCTTCACTCAGATAAATTTTCTTAGGGTAAAGCCTTATTATTCTTCAAAGTGTGGTTCCTGGACCAACAGCACCTGGCATCTCCTGATATCTTAATAGTAGAATCACAGAATCTTGGGCCTCCACTTCACAACTACTCAATAAGAATCTGCATTTTAACAAGATCCCGAAGAGATCTGAATGTACATTAAAGTTCAAGGTGTCAGGGACTCTGACCTTGGAAGATGGAGACTAAGTCCTCTATCTTGGCACCACGGTATCTTGCTGTCTGGACATGAACAGCCTACTTAACTTCATTCAGGCCTCAGAGTCACTCAGTGATAAGATGAAGAGACTTAACTAAATGATTTATCAAAGGCTCCTTTCATCACAAAGGTTCTGGGAATCAACGGTCATCCTAACACATGGAATCGCTGTGCAAAAACTCCAACAGCATTTCTTCTGGATGTATTATCAGTCAGGGAGGACTCAAGGGCTTTGAAAAAACATTTTTGATAGGATGGATTTTAAGACAATCATGAAGGGAAAACAAATTACAAATATCTATTCCTAAAGCAACTCGAGTGTGCACTAACAACAGTCATCATGTGACTTTTTCGGACATGCAGAGTCATTGCCAAGTCAAATGGAAGGAAGCAGAGACTGAGATGGTTTTTACATAAGCAAACTGCAGACTGCATTGATTGTGTAGGGAAAGCATATGCAGATGGAAACTACTCATCTGATCTACAAGCTCTGATTAGCTTCTACGGAATTACTTCTCTAAAAGATAGACCGTCTGGCTTCTGACATTTCTAAATTAGTATTGTACATTAAGCATACAATCTATCACTTTCTTTGGAGATAAAAGTATGGTAAATTTAATCTGATTTTGAGCAATATGTTTGAGTGTGAGTCAGGGAAAATTCTAAGAATTTTATTTCTTAGATGAATCTGTTTGAATAATAAGCCTCTATCATGGCTTCAAATATATATACATATATTTGAAATCATTTGTTTCACTGATCAAGAGTAGAAGATGAAAATTATTCTTTTTTGTTTTAGTGTTTGCTCTTACCATGATAAATAATCTGTTCTACATTTGCTCTTAATGAGATGAAAATCCACAGAGAGTTTTGTCTGAACTTAGGTATCACCTCTTCCAACGAACTCTTCCCTGGCCTGCATTTCCCCATCTCCCACTGCCACACCCTGGCTGGGGATTCCCTCTTGGACTCGCGCACTGCATCCTGTCCTGATCTCTTTCACTGCCATAGCCTGTCTGGGTTGGGATTCTCTGTGGCAAGGACAGTGACCATATTTTAATCATTCTGTAACTCTAATTTTAACACACTGCCTGCCTCGTAAAAAACTCTCATATAATGTTTGTTAAACTGACTCTAGGACAGTAGTGCCTAATGAAGAACTGTATCAAAGGGACTTTCATATAGTCAATTGATTTGCCAAGTACAGGTCAACACTGAACTTCTGGCTTTTATTTTTATAGTTTATGACAGGCTGTCCTCTGTCGACTCCTCAATAATTTTTAATAGCAGCTTCCAAAGACCCCCTCACAGACTCATTCTCCTAAACAGAAATCTTTAAGATTGTATTTGGAATTTGGAAAAGGTCCTCTCTTTAATAATAAGTTACTATCTCAAAATTAAATCTTATTGCTTAAATACCAGTTTACTTAGGATTCAATAAAGTAATACAATCTAGTAAGCAAGACTTGTACATAGTATTGGTAAAATAAGAATTGTTTTTAACAATAACTTTAATGCCTTGTGACTCTCCTGATATGCTTACTATGTAATCAATCATACGTTCATGTGTTTTCAGAATCAATTTAGTGCTTGGTATAGTTTTTATATTCTAATTGAATAATATTATGTGTTTTTTGGTGGAGACACTAGACATATTCAAAAATACTTACAGACCCTCAAGAAACTTCTGGTTATTTACCATTTGCTTATTTTATAACCATTATAAATGGTCTTATAAATTCATGGTCAAGTTTTGAACCATCTTTAGACACCTTTTATTTCTTGGTTTCATTAATTTTCATCTGGGCCCTCCCTTATTCAGGCAAGAAAAAGGAAACAAGGTCTATATTTGATATACCCTCCCTCCTAGTCATCACAATGAAATATTTGGACAGTTTAAAAATACCTTGCCTCAAAAAGAAGACTCCTTATAATTGTCTTTTTCCTTATAGTTGTGGTATTTCCTTCATATTGTATAACCCCTGAAATAATTTCTTCTGTGTTTTAATGTTTACAAATATCAAGTAATGGAAATGCCAACAAATACATTATAAGGAATATCAGTGAGTTTCGACATTAGATGGGAAGGCCTTTTGCTCTCATTCTGTGTAAGCTAGAGTTGGCAGGGTATATACTAGCTCAAATAGTGTGGGTCTGTTTTTCTACAATATCACATTGCAAGTGCTGACTCTCCTCACCCCTTCCCCTGCTCGGCATTCTGACTAGAACTCGCCCACTCACTGCTTGAGTATCTGTGTTGTAGATTATTCTTTCCCAAATGTATTGTTACCATTAGTCTGCATTTTCCCCAAGATGAATCTCATTCCGTTATCTACCTTCAAGTGAAATTTCTTGAGATTTGTATATGCTTTTCTAATTTGTGCTCAGTGTTCCTTATGGCATCATCTGCAAAAGACATTTATTTCCCCAAGGAAATGCCTTCTTCAACGTCATTAAAGAAAATATTAAGTATAAAATGTTTCAATAACATTTCCTTCAGATCCAACCCTAGATTCCTCCCCATTACTGTCTAGCTAGCATGCACCACTACTTTTCCTTTTTTTACTATGATCTGTGGACTTGTTCTCAATCCATGAGATAACAGTATTCAGACAGTGGCCATTGCCAGATTCATAGGTAAATATATTGAGGAAAATAAAAATCGAAGTTGTCCTGGCTCTCCAGTGTTGTTTTTCAATGTCTAGGACATACAATCTCAATAATGAGGGTGGCAGTGTTTATAAATTAACCCATCCTGTTTGAACCTTGGTGCCCTTCCCAAAGCTCTGTTTGTACAGCTTGTTCTGAAATGCCCATCTGCAGGCTAAAACGCTCACCACTGTTTACCCTACATGATGCATCTTGGTAAGTTTGGGGTCAAACAATTTAATCGGACATGGGATCCATCTACATCCCATACATCTCCAAGTCATTGTCACACGATGACATACTGAGTGCTACTTTGTGGTTTGGTCTTCCTCTCTGGAGGATGTCCTTCCCTGTGGATCAAACAGCCTGGAGATTCAGAACAGTTCCATTTACTCTGCCAGCACTCACTTTATGACCAAATAGCTAAATATTCACTTTTTACTTAAATAATTCAATATAAACATTTCAAAATTGTGTTTTATTTTAAATAGACTATTTGCTTCTCAAGGTGAGGGGTGCATGTACCTTTTTCCCCCAGAGTCTGACTAGTGGTGGTCCCCCATTATACATTCTCTTAGCTCTCTAAATATCTATCATAGCACTTGGTACACCTACAATTTGTAATTAAATTAATTACTGGAAATATGTTTGCTACTCTCATAGGCCCCAGATTCATGAGGGCCGAGCCCAGTATGGTTTTGTTCAGTACGTCACACTAAGCACTAGCACAGAGCCTGCCTCACAGAAGGAGATTAATAAATATGTGGCTGCCTAGTTGATTTTGGGAGAAAAAGGGAAGCAAACTATTAAGAACACATAGTCAGTGCACCTGATTTTGGGCAAAACTACACCTAAACTGTTTTCTGTAACAACTGACAGATTGTTATAGAAGGATTATTATTGAAGGATTTCCTTCAATCTGAGTTAATAAATACCTAATAAGCACATGGCAGGATTCTCAGTGCATGAGAAACATAGAACAAATAGAAGATGTGGTTATCTGAAGAGCCAATCAAAGATCTAAGCCACTCTCTCTCACAAACGGTTCTTCTCCATCTGTTAAATGTTAGGGAGATTAAGAGCAGAGAAGTGCTACAGGCAAGTGTCCCACCCATTCTGAAGAATGAACTCTTCCAGGTCTGGAGTAAGAGGACAGTTAGCAGTCTGTTCTTATGGACAGGAGGCTCAGACCCAATATATCTTCCTTTTATGGATTCCAAATTTCTCCTTCAGCAGCCATAATAATGGGGCTACAGGACACAATCATGAACTTGAAACATCCTCCCTTTAATTATGTTAATCCAGCTACTAAAAAGTGTTTTAAGTATCACCATCATTATTCTTATGCCAGGATTCTATAAAACTTTAACTTTAGCTAGTGTCTCTGACTTTCTCAGCCTACCTTCCCTAGTGCCCACATTCCTCTAGCCTGTATGGAAGTCTGTCTTCCATAAACGTCTGCTATGTTTATTGTGTTATTCTCCTGCTCCCGAAGTTACGAATACTTTCTAATAGCTCCCATGCTGTCCAAGGCTATCTGCCTGGCCTTTGGAGCTCTTAAACTGGTCCTTATGTCTAAATTTTCTTTTCTTTCTTTTTTCATTCTTTCTTTTTTGTCTGTTTTGTGTCCCAGAATGGAGCTGCTGGTCTAGATATGCGTGTCATTGTGTCTCGCAGAAAAGATTATTGCAGCCTCAATGCCCACCTGGTATATGGAAAAGACTCTATAAATGATGTCTATGATTATTGAGTCTTCTCCAAGTTATTCTTGTCTTTTCTTTTCCTTCTTTCTATCTTCATTACCATAATAATAAGCATTGCACCACTTGGGATATAGTCACTCTAATTGATTTACTATTTTAGCTACTTCATTTTCCTAAACAGACTAAGTTCCCAGGGACCAGAGACCATGCCTTCCACTTTTTCTGTGTTTTCAAAAATGCCTGGCATAGATATAGTGGTCCTATAAACAAATGTTTAGTATTTCATTTATTGAGTTTATATGTTGTGACTTTATCTCCTATAATTATGTGTATTTTTATAGGCCCTTCCATATACTACAGAGCTCCATAAAAGTGATACAAAATCATAAGTTCATGTTTGAAGACCACTCCCATGTTCCCAAGTTTTGGTTGGTTGTTTCTATTTTAGTTTTTACTTATAAGGATGATAATAGTCAGAGATATTAAATGACCTGCTAAATGCAAAGTTATAAGGCTAGCTGGTAGCCCTACCAAACCAAGTAAAATTGTGAATGTTAAGCAAAATGAAGAAATGGATTTTTAAAAAACATACTAGCATAGTCTGTTAAGACAGGTGTATATATTTGTCTAATGTCTACAGAGAAAATGTAATATCACCATTTACTTTTTATTATAGGGAAAAAAAAATCTTGCTTCCCCAGAGTTAAAAATACCTTAGCAGAAATGAATTCATTTAGTTTCATGGACTCCCTGGGAAGATATTTGGAGAACATATTAACTCTATATTATACATAAAGATATTGTCCAGAGAGTTGAAGTGGAAGGGCTCAAGAGAGTTCCCCAAACTTGGTGGTTAAGACTCTAATCCCCTCATGGGAAAGCCACATCTGTCCATGGGACAACATAATGGGTTTATAAATACAGCCTGGTATAAAATCATTTTTAGATTAAAAAAAAAATCGCATCAACATCTTCCAAAATAGTTCTCTACGGAAACTATTCAGAAGAATTGATATACAAGAACAAGGGGAAAAGCAAAGAGGAAAATCTGGACGTTATTTCAAATTGTCTTGTTTTTTGAACCATGTGATTATACAGGGCATCAAATGGTGAAAGATGGAGTGATTCTTCTCTTGTCTTTATGTGATCTGGAATAGTAACTATTTTTTCCCCCAGGATAAATGTTAAATTACTATGGAGAGAGGAGCAATATAAAAGATGAGAACCACCGCTGAAATTCCCACACAGTCCACAGGGGATGTCCACAGAACCAGCAAACCTCCTCTCCTCAGAGAAGTGTTTAACTGTTACATGGTTAATCCATTTGCAACACCTTGTTCTAAGTAGAGAGACAAAAGAGATCCGCTGTGCCTTCTACTTTAACTCCCAAGACAACAGTGGATTAGGTGACCAGAGAGACTACTTGGAAACTTCCATTCTTGTGGTGTTTCTGAGTCATGGGATAAAGTTGATTTTGAACGATGTGGTTCATGCTTCAGCAATGTTTTGCTTTAGACAGATGGACCATATGGAAACTATGAACTGGTTTTGTACACAGGACCATGATGAGCCAATGTAGCATTTTATGTTTTCTGTCTCTATTGATGTGATCTAGTGAATAGTCTACTATCAAAAGACATATATATTATGGTGCCTTTGTTTCAATTCTGAGTACTGATTATTTTTTACATTAAGGATATTTTAATACAAGGATTAAAAAATCCACTTTCATTCAATGAAAAAGGCCTGAAATATTCTGGATGTTAAATATACTCTAATTCTTCCCTCAAGGTACTAGCCTGCTTTGATGCTTCAATAAAGACATGGCCCAAAAGGGTTTAAAACAGTTTTCAAAATCATAGATGTCAAAGATTTTCTTTCCAATAAGATCCAGTGATAAACTTTTTAACACTTTCTGAAAGATTATAATTACTGGAAAAAAAAAACCAATCTGATAAAATTATGATTCCAATTTGCTGAGAAGCGGAAGACAAGCATAACCCACCAGTTAGCTTGGGGGACACACAGTGTTCATTCATGGTTTGCTGCTTTGATATTTATTAGAGAAATGACAACCATTTCACGTCAAGATTAAAAAAATATAAAGCAAGTACTTTTTTTCTAGATTGGGCTTAAAATTTAATGGAAAACTGGTGGGTGAAAAAAAATTATGGTTGTTGGCACAATACCAAAAACGGAACAAATGAACAGCACTTATGTGATTGCATGTTTTGTGTAGGACGTGGGAGGGCTGCAGAATAGCTGAAATTAATATGTGGAAAATAAATGTGCTCGTTCCTTAGAGGTATTAGAAACTATCCTATGCACTCATGCAGCTTGTAAATCTTTGCAAAGGCTCTGATGAAAAATGATCATGTTTCATTATTATAATTAAAATACAGGTCTCAGATGCTTTTCTCAAGAAATAATTGTATGAGACACAGATAATATGGGTGCAGTTATTTAAAAAGGAGAACTTAAGGAACTATAATTTTTATTTTTTTCCAGAGACTTATTAAAACATAATTAGGTTGTTTGCCTAAGATTAGGATGGAATAACAAAATAATAAATGAACCTCATATTTCATAGATTATAATTCTCAGCTTCTGTTTTTCTATTTCAATGAGAGAAAACCTTGGAGGAGATGATAAAATTTGCTTTTTCCAATTTAGTATGATAAATATAGGGGTGCCAATGTGTTGTGTTCACAGCAAGTCGGCAGAACCCAAGACCAAAGAAAACCAACCAATTTTTATTCTTTACTCTAGATATGCAGATTTCAATATACTAATGATCAAAAAGTGAATCTCTAGGATTATTGTTAAAACAATAAACAGCCATAGTCCTATGAAGTAATTCAGACCCAGAAGAAATAACTTTCTACATGCTCTTTCATTTTTACCTCCCTTTAAAATTTTGAAAAGGTCTTTTACCTATTAGTTTTATCTTGTTTTTGGCTATCACCTATCTATCTCTAGGAAAGAGATGTTTAGTAACTGAGATTAGAATTCTATTTTTGTGATTTTTAGTCTTTTATTCACTCTAAAAGACTACATTTAATTTTACAAGTTGTCTGTTTTCACTGATAAGATCAGCGACACAACTATCAAAATTTGTCTTCTCTTGGAACCACTTCTGCTCTTTTAAAAGAAAAAAAAAAAGAGTTTGAGGGCAAGAAGTCACTTCTGGGAGGTACTTCTTCACTTGTACTTAGTACCAGAGATCCCATGAGACACCCTACAGACAGGCCATGTCTAGAACAGCACAGGGAAGAGCAAAACATTTCCCACAAAATGGTATTTTTGTTTGATGTTATGACTTTAAAACATGTGTCTTTAATGATGTCCTTTGTAACTTACAAAAATCAAAAGATTTTCTTAGAACTGGCACATAAATATTTGTATGCTATTTATATGATGTAAAGGGGAAATGACCCTCTTAATTATTTCTTGTGCCTTTTTTTTTTCATTTTGCTAATTACTCTATTAGCTCAGCTTGTGTCTCTGACAAACTTACTCTTCTTTGTCAACATTTAGGCCACAAGCTCATAGTTTTTATGATGGCATGTTTTTTTTTTCTCATTTATGATAATCATTGCTACTTTAGAACAATGGGCACAGCCATCGGGCAACTGCAAAATAAATAAGCAGTTTTCATCATTTCAATGGGACATTACACATTTTTTACCACATTACATTAATGTGTCTGTGTCCCACATACGGCCTAAATATCAAGAGTAGACTTAAAATGCATGGCACAATAAACATGTGGTTTTGAATAAGACCTACTAATTTAACTACAAGGTTTAAGTATTTAATGTACTGGTAATATCACGGTTTCAGTCTATCTGTTAAGAAATAATAACTGTAATCTTTCTTAATGGTGCCTCACCTTCTTCAGGTCATTGGAAAGAGCACCATTCTAAATATATCTACAAACAACGGCAGTGCATGAAAAGAACACTCTGCCTTCTATATACAATGATGGTACACACACTAAATACATCTCCAAACACGTGCAATGTTTTTTTTTTTTTCCCATTAGTGAGATCAACCTACATTCCATTTTAAAAATAGTTGTAAAACAATAAACTAATGAAAAGTGTAACAGATGCATAAGGAAAGAATCTTCTGCCCTTCTGCTCCTTTGAGCTGTCTTATTCATTTTGCAGGTGATCAGTGGGGTAAAAAGGAACATTATCTTACAGGTTCATTCGTAACACTGGATGGAGAAGTAGCTTTCAAAAGTTATAGGCCTCTATGATATTTGCACATCTCTTCTAGGTAACAGTGAGGAAAACCACAGGGAAAGCAACTTTATAAATATACAGGCACAAAGAAAACTGAAAAAAGCAAAACACAATTCTGGATGTAACAGAGGAGATGACAAATGGTGTGAAATTTTCAAAACACTCTACAAATAAAACAGCATTATTCAACAGGATGCAACAAAATTGGGAAAAGAAGCAACAAGACATCATGAGACATGGAGTCATCTGAAAGAAGCAGTTACGGACATAAGCCACACAGAGGATTTCTTTTCTTACTTGCACAAGTATCTTGAGGGGTTTGAAAGGTCTTTCACCATGAAGCACTCGCCTCCATTCACACAGAAAGTTTTCTCCTTCTCCGCACATTTTACAAGATGGCTTGTTCCGGTTGTAGATGTAGATGTAGCTGGATAGAAGATAAAGAAGGGGACGGTTTACATGTTGTCGTTCCCTCTTCTAAACAGCTTTTAGTCTTAAATTCTCTTAAAAGGAAGAGTTCACATAAGGTACGGAGGATTTCACTATCTTTCAGGTTTAATAAACCACAGTAAACAAATGAAGTACTTTCTGGGGGTAATTAAATAGAATAGAATTATTAAAGGGTAACCACAGTTAATTAATTTAATTAGAATATAATAGGAAAAAGGCTCAACATTTCTTATAACCAATATTTTATCTTCTAAGGGAAGTTGGAAAAGAGAAGACCTATTGCCAGTAAGTAAATCCTATTTTCCAGGAAGGCTCAAAGATAATGATATAAAGTCATGTCAGTGCAACTCAAGTTCAATATCATTTTTGAATGGTAGGTACTTATTTATTTTGGAAATTACATTTTATGTGTATATTGGCTTTATAGTTTTCAATATTATATATTTTATATTGTAGGTATATATATGTGTATATATAGATATAGATATAGGTATCTATCTACTTTAAATGTTAAAGGTTTTGTGCTTAAGACTTTTAACTGCTGACAGGATACTGTGGGATGACAAATTGAGCCTGGTTTCGTTGCTGCCCCAGGTGACAGAGCTGAATAGACCACCTGCGGTGTGCTGTCACCAATCATTCCCACAGAGAAATTCTGAGCCTCCAGCAGATCCCAGCGGTCTCTGAATCCCTGACAGGTTGCTAAGGATTACCCTTTACCCAAGCTGAGCAGCAAACACTGCACCAGGCTCTTTCAGAACCAACCCTGAGGCTTTTACTAAAAACACCTAAACAAACATTCTCCCCTCAGAGCAGACACTCCATATAAATTATAAATCTATCAATAAGGATTAGCAGTAATAGAAGCAACAGCCAGATACATCATACCTATTCCTTGGACTTTAAGATAAGTAAAATTAATAAATGTATGTTAAAACTAGAAATAATCCCCTCCTTGAAGGAAAAATAAGATAAGATGAAAACAGAGGAAGGCAAACCATAAGAGACTCTTAACTCTAGGAAACAAACTGAGGGCTGCTCGAAGGAAGGTGGAGGGGGGATGGGGTAACTGGGTGCTGGGCATTAAGAAGGGCACATGATGTAATGAGCACTGGGTATTACAAGCAACTGATGAATCGCTAAACTCTACCCTTGAAACTAATAACACAGTATTTGTTAACTAAATTGAGTTTAAATAAAAAATGAAAAAGAAAAGAAATAATACCCTCTTCTTTGTTTTTTAAAAATATTTCCCCTCTGAAAATATTATCCTTTTATTGTTATATCCTGCAGCACCAAGTTATGACACATTCATTTGAAAAATTCTTAGATCATTACTTGAAGCTAGCAATAGAATATTTGATGGTTACATAACTCTTGAAGAAAATGAAGTAGCAACTGTCTTATTTGATCACAGACTATTGTGCTTAGCACATCTATCCTTTATTTTTGTATTTTTTAAAAAAGATTTTATTTATTGGCACAGAGAGAGAGAGAGAGCACACAAGCAGGGAGAGTGGGAGGCAGAGAGAGAGGGAGTCTGATGTGGGGCTCGATCCCAGGACCTGAGCCACCCAGGCATCCCAGCACTTATATCCTTTAGCTGCAGCAAGAACAAAAATGACCATGGGATTGTAAAGCAGTAATCAACTCCCAGGTGATGCTAAGTGTCAGCTGACTGGGTACAGCTGTTCTGAACCAACAGCCAAACACAGGACTAAGTTGTAATTGTCAGAAGAATCTGGGATTGAGATGCTGATATATGATCCCTTCAGATTTTGGCCAGGTTTCCTATTTTTCTCCCTATTTCAATGCAGTGCACACCTATAAATTTTGCAGTGATATCCTTTCTCCTTGGCTTACGCATGTTGCATTGCTAAGTCCGTTTCCATTTAGTAATTTTGCCAGAAATGAATGAAACAGACCAAGCAGGTGCTTAGACCTAGCTATGGAAAGGACATTCTTTCTTGGGGGGGGGGGGGGGGGGGGGCTGGGAGGACTTTATCAGGGGTGAAGTGAAACGTTGTGCAGACAGAATGTTTTGATATATAAAAGATGACCCTCACAGTTGTCCCGGAAGTAAGTGAAGTAGATCTCACTCTTTGGGGACTTAATAAACCCTGCCTCTCACCAGTTCCTGACTAGTTTGTTACGATCTGGGAGTCTGTCACCTTCTAGTGAGTCGCTAAATGAACAGCAATTAGGAATACTGCAAAATACGAATCCCAAACACACTTTCCCTGGGATGTTAGCAGCTACAATATTATAAGGAAGAGAATATAAATAAAGCAGTAACTTGCTAGCAGACAATGTACTCTGGAGTGTTTCACTCTTGACCTGGTCTCTCCTGGCATATAGGTCAGGACTAATGACCATCCTGGGGCAGGCTGGACAGTTCTCTGACTTAGCCAAGGATCTGGAGACTAAGATCACCATTTACAGACTCCCCAAATCCTGCCCCACACAGTAGGGCTCGCTCCTTTCTAGCTGCCTTCCTTCTTCCCTTCTTTCCTCTTCTTCCTCCCTCCCTTATTCGTTCTTCCTTCTTTTCTTCCTTTTATCCTTCTTTCCTTCCTTCTTCCCTTCTACAATTCTTTAATGATTGCTTATTATGTGCAAGACATGAGGATATCGACTAGAGTTACTGGGGCTAAAGACTCTAAGACTTTGAACAATTCTTCCTAAAAGGAAACCTTTATAGATAAAATGTAGTGAAATGAATCCTGGAGTTTGTTGAGAAGAATAGGATCGAAGGCTCAATTTTACCAATTAATAGCAGTGTAACTCTTGTCCAGCTAACCTGCCAGCAGTAAATTCTGCTGTAGAATCTGCTGTCACAGGGTTGCTGGGAAGTGTGACAAAGTACTTTCTTAGCTGCAACACTGCATGCAAATATATGATACTGTTACTATCACTAGTGGTATGAATGTGGAACAAAGAAAAGCAAAAAAACCTGTCTGTCCGGACTCAGGAATGATATATAATCAAGCCTCAAATGTTCTTAGTATATTATTCTTCTACAAAATATAAAGAAAGAATGTCTAATTTGGAGAGGTAACCATTGCATGATTGCAAGGCATTAAGTACGTATCAATTATCTACTCTATTTTAACTGTATCATAATTGCTTGTTAATATTTTATAACCATTAAATTTGCCTACAAATTAAATTGAAGAACAATCTGAGTTAAAAGAAAACTGTCTTAAAGGTGTGATATTTTCAACTTCCAAGATCCATACAATTCTTTAATATTTCTGACCAAAGGTCCAAGTTACTACTAAATTAAGTATACTCACAACATTGTTATTATCACAGTTTAAAACCATATAATATAAAAAATAGTGTGACATCCATTACTATATAGGACATAATTTTAGCTGTTTATAACATAATATTCTGGAAATCACACATTATTGTACACTTCTATAAATACACAATAAAAATCTGAGGAGTAATTAAGTGTTCTCTGTTCATCATTAAATATTTTCCCACAGAATCACAGTTTTTCCTGTAGAATGCCAGGCTCTTTCTGCTCAAGACAGGCTGAAAAGAAAACAATGCTGGAAAGGATGGCTTACTTTCTTGCTTGTTTTAAGTGGTGTTTTCCTTATCAGTGAAGTAGACAGCACCAACAGACCAGGGCCATTACACAAATGCAAATTGCTGATAAGAAGCCACTCTATTCTTCTTTGACAATTAGCAGGGATTAGCATGAGTGTACAGTATTTACCCCAAGGAAAAATCATTAGACCCTGTCTTCCCTGAGTGAAGGAGTCTTTATTAGCAGTTTTTAGGACAATTCTTAATGATTTAGTTGCAGGAAAATTAAGCTCACTAACTTTATGCAGTTTTCTCAATGAAATATACACATTTGAACAATTTTTATTTTATAATATGAAACTATCACTACATTACAGGTTTTTCTTCCTCTTTCTTTCCTTTTTAAACAACCCTACCTTGATATCTTCAATGGCTCTGTATTTAGAAATCTTCATGCTTTTGCATTCTTTGAACTCCCAGTTTTAAAAAAATAAAATCTGAAATTACTATTATTCTGGCTGGGGAGTCATTAGTTCTCCAAAGGAAAAGTTCGGAGCCTGACTTAGAAGTACTCAAACAGTATCCTTCTGGGCTGGCAAGTTTTTCTGAGTAGTAATTCAATACTTTGCTGAATGGCAAATACATTCTTGAAGAGGAAAAAAATGGCAAGAGGTGATAAAAAAAAAACAAAAAACAAAAACAAAATAAAAACAAAACCCCCAACCCTGTGCTGGCTTGGAGGTCCCCAGTGCCAAACAGTGATTTAAAGTAGCACACCATTTCCTTGGCCTCCCCTCTACTCAACTCTGCTAAAGAAACAAAAAGGGAAGTCAGAGAAGAAGCATCATGAGACCATAACTGAAAACAGAACTTTCTAAAGTAGAATCAGGGCATTTCACTTGATGGATCTATGAACTTAGCTGATAAGCTAGAAGTAAGCACTTAGAGATTCGCAGACTACCCACAAGGTAAGAGCCTGTCCAAAGAACTAGTTGGCACCAAGGGCCGATGGAAATTAATTGGTGTTAGTCTTGAACTTGGGCTTTGGCAGCATTTAAAAACACACAGAATGGTGGACAAGAAAAAAACGTTAGCATATCTTACAATTTATCCCATATTTAAAAAGAGGATACAAATCATCTCAAAAGAATAGTTCTATGGTCTTTAATAAAATACTTCTAGCAAGGAGTTCAGAGGTACACAGGAGAACGCTACTCAAGGTTACACAAGTGAATTAGGAAATGCTTGCTTTCTGTTTTGTTAAATGTATATTGGAGCTTAAGTAAATTAATAAGACTGTCTTTAATTCCTCTCTGTCTTACAAGCTCTCTGGGTAGACCCTGTTATTTCTTCCTTCTTCAGCAGAATGAAAAGTGACCTTTGGGTGTTTCTCCTCATAAAACAAAATTATAATTTTTGTTGTAACACTGATTTCATTTGTTGCTAAACAGAAAGCAGATTCTAAGTTCCCAGCAATTGCTGAGCAAATGATTTGGTGTCACTAGATAGTGTTATCCTTAGAAAAATAAAATTGTCATGAAAGGTTATTTTCAAACATACAAGTTGTTATCTTTTCTTTCCTTTTTTCTGACAGTGCATTTCACTCATGATACAATGTAATCAGAGTCTACTACTTCTTAGAGCAACATCACAATGACAAATACTTTATAGGATGTCATAGACTTTGTAAAAAAGAGGGAGGGAGAGTCCCTTCTCACAGTGGATCATTGGCTGGTTGCAATTACAAGAGAGCTACATTTTCCTCTTACAAAGTCAATAATGTTTCCTTAGCTAACAAGTCAACTCCAGAAATACAGTTCTGCTATGTACTTTCTACTAATCACTCAGTTTTGTGTTAAGTACAAAATTTCCAAAGCCCGGAGTTGACAAACTTTCAAGCTGTCCCTTGAATCTTTTCCCTGATCCTATTCTAAAGGAGTAAAATCTATCTAGCCTGCAAAGCAAGTATTAGCAGTCCATTTGACTGGCTTAATTTGATACATCTATAGATCTCCGCAGGCTAAATGCAGAAGGCATACATTCGTAACTATACACTGCATTTTCTACCAATATCAATTTGGTTGGGAGGAGGTCATGTCAATGTAGAAAGTGTTAACCTATCCCTTAGAAAATTAGTCAAAAGTTTTCAGCACCAAACAAAACAAATCAAAACAGAGAGGACTGATCAAGGATTCAGTTTTTCAGCAACCTGCTGAAATTACCATGTGACATTTAATGACATAGGTTAATTTATTCATCAACGAAAATACATTTAGAAATGAAAGTAGATGAAAGGTCAGAAGATAGAAAGTAGGAGGCAAATTCATGATCATATCCAACAAATCTAAAAAATCACAGCATATCAGAAAATAAAAGCCATATGGTCATTCAATAGATGCTGAATCAACATTTGATGAGATTAACAATCAATTTCCATAAGACTACCAAGTATTCTTATTCCCCCAGTCAAACCTGAATTTAATCAGGCATCCACATCAGGTTACTAATATGCAGCAAACACACAGGTCAGAGGAACACAATAAAAGACACACCATGAAATACAATCAGCAAAACCCAGACCCTGGAGAACTTTTCCAGGGAAATAAACTAGTTTCTTCAAAACAAAACTATAGGAGGATAAACAAAGAGAGTAGAATTAGAGATAGGCCAAGAGGATGAAAGAAAATAAAAATCTAAAATAGAGACATTTAAAAGAGTTAAAAGACATATAAACCACTCATATTGCACCACACTTACTTGGATCCTGATTCAAACATTTATAAATGTATGATATTTATAAGAGGAAATCTGATCACTGATTAGAAAATTAATATTTGTATGGGGTTATCATTAATTTGTGGGTGCCAAATGTACTGTGGTTATACTTAAAAACAGTCCTTAGCTTTTAGAGATGCATACTGAAATGTGTATATGTTCAATGATAACATGTCTGGAATTTGCTTCAAAATAATAAGAGGGAAGGGAAGTCAGTTGGATCAAGATGAAAAACATCTGCTAAATGCTGAAGTGGCTACATGGAGATTCATCATTCATTATTTCCCGTACTTTCATGTGTTTAGTATACATGTTTACACGTACATTATATGTTTAAAGATGTATTTACATATGTTTAAAATCACAAATGCAAAAAATATCCATTTCAGGCTTTTTGATACACGTCTTGATAAAGTAGAATTGGAATGATACTATCACCTAAAAATAGTTCCTTATAGCAAACAACTTAAATCATTCTTAACACTGAGACTCTAGGAGAACTTCTCATTAATGTAAAGATCAAGCTAAGTATGTTGACTACCAACGCTATTATTTAACATCGCTCTCAAAGTTCCAACCAATGCAATACGCCAGGAATAATAATAATAAAAAAAACCCTGTCATATAACTGTAGGATGTGGGAAGATAAAATAATCATTATTCGACAGTCATTGGTAAAGTGCAGCCAAGATTATAGGACTGATGCTTTTCTCATCTGACTATAACATATGTCTGTTGATACGAAAGAACCCATTAAGAATAAAGAATATCACAGTTGGCCTAAAATTGTGAGTTACACAGATGCTCAAGGCAGTAAGGTACCTAAAAATCATGGAAGCACTGTCAAGACAGAAACTGATTCTGACAAAACTTTAAAAAAAAATCTCACATTTCATTGTTTTTGCATAAAGGAGTCTCCATAAAAGTGTAGAAAAGACGGGATCTGGGCAATGCAGACAGTCTTCCTAGTATTTCACGTTTGAGCCAGGCCCTTTGGATGAACAGTCTGGAATACAAGCCTGGATGATAGTCCTTCAGTGGCACCTGTGCAGCTTTAAACCACCCCCTTCACGTGGTTTCAGACCATTTAGCCAAGTGACTGACATTCTGCATTTGGGTGATGGTTGGTCATATAAATCGCCAGATTCTATTTCTATAAGCACCACATTTTCCTCACTCAAGTTAAAGGTTGCTACACATAAAGGAATTAGGCAGGGAAAGCATGTTTGAACATATGAATCTTTCCCTGTAACACTTGGCTAATTTCAGTTCATAGGTTTTCCCAGAACTCCCAGGGGTTTCTTCTTTCCAGGTTCGTGATCAGAATAGCAAAACACCCCTCCCTGTAACATGACGTGTTTAAATGTGTAGCCACAGTATTTAGGTTTCCAGCACAAATTCTGCATAACCAAGTAACACATGGACATCTAACTTTTTTCAACACCAATACTGTCGTTCATACATGACTAATCTGAACAGGAATAAGGCAAGGTTTCCAAAAACATGTAACTTTAAATGTTTTGCCTTAAAAAAAAAACCCAACTTGCTGCCCTGTCCTCCCCCATCCACCAAAGGACTAGCTGGTCTGTAATATTTAGTTCATATTAAGTCCTGTTTCTCTAAAGAGCATATATTTTTTTAGGTTACAGATGGGAACAGTGGGGGAGGTAATATTACAGGCAAATCCTATGCCTTTATGGAAACTGGGCCAAAATGATAAATTAACCCTGACTCCACAATGCCTAAAAAAGCTTTCCTTAAAGCCTTGGGGGTTTTTTGGTTTTGTTTTTAATTTCTGGGCCTCTACCCTCAAACCCAACAGGCACCTGTTTTTCTACTGTTGGCATTAATTGTTGTTGTTCAATGGGAAGGAAACAGACAGGTGTGCACGCTGAACTCTTTTTCTAAAGCACACAATATTTCTAAAAAAACTGGAGCCATGTGTTTAGTGTCTTATGACCATCATCTGGCCTAGCTGTTTTATACACACACATACACACACACACACGCATACACATATATATGTATACGTATGTATATGTATATATATACACACATCATTTGGTTGTTGGAAAAACTCAGTGGAAATCATCCTGTTTATAGTAAGACCAAAAAAGGGCATGTAGAAGCCCATTGTTTTTTTTTTTTTTTAAAAGGTAGAGTAGAGGTCAGGGTTTTATCTAGGCTTGCCTGGCTATTTCCCTGCACTGCCAGAAACAAGGAATTTTAAGGTCCACACATGGGATCTTAGTTGTAATTTATTAGCTTTTCTTGGTGGTGATACATCTATCTGTGAATATGGATTAATAAAACACCTCCATCTCTTGGAGCTATAATAATTCAGAATGGTTGAGGTATTCACTCTTTTATTTTATTTTATTTTTTAAGATTTTATTCATTTATTTGAGAGAGCTAATGAGCCAGAGCATGAGCAGAGGAGAGGGAGAAGCAGACTCCCCGCTGAGCAGGGAACCCAGCCTGGAGCTGGATCCCAGGACCCCGGGATCATGACCTGAGCCTTAGGCAGATGCTTAACTGACTGAGTCACCCAGGCACCCAATCTTCCTCCTTTTAAAACCTAAACCTCCTTTTAAAACTGTAGATGCTGCAAGTATGTGGCTAATACAGATCTTTGTTCTTTGCATCCATTTCTAAGGTGCTTCACACCCCAACACTGATCAGGAAAACAGCTCAAAGCAGGGAATCATGGCTGTTTAGTACACCAGCTGGAAGGGACCCATGGCTCTCCAAGACCACCTACACTCTAGACAAGCAAAACCAGATCCTAAACCAGGTTCACTTTGGCAATTCAATCCCTCACATTCCCATACAATCCCTGGAGGAGAGTCAAATGCCTTCGGCCAAGATCTGTCATTGATCCAAAAGCTTTCAAGAAGTCCAACACTTTGCAGTACTGAATGCTATGTCTAGTAGGAGTTTGCATTGCTAGTTATGCTCCAATGGGCATTGCTAATGTCTAGTGGCTAGTAAATTTGCCAGTTCAGTAACTGTAGAATCCAGTGACTACCATAATGAGGAGACATGTGCAGGGTTAGTTATGCTTCTGAACCCCACTGAGGGAGAGCAAACAGACGACACACCACTTCTGGTCAGATTTCTAAGCACGAAACAAAGCCTTACCAGGCCAAAGAGACCTTGTTAACCAGAAGAAACCAGACCTCTGACCTTATTATTTATAAAGGCCTGTTTTATTCATGGCTTTCTCCTTAAGAAATCCTTACCTCTGAAGAATTTTGAAATATAAAACATTTTGGTTAAAAGTAAGAGATTTTCCTTCATTATGCACCTCTGCAGTGTCTCACATGCTCAGTCCCTGGGATATTAATTGTCTCTTAGTAGAGACCTTAATGCCAAACGTTGCATTAAAAAACTCTAATACTTGAATTTTTCTCAAAGTCTGAGGAACTCAGGGGGGTGAGTCACTGTTCTGCAGAGAACACAAGTCTCCGGAATTAAATGTTGTTAATACAAATGGATCATAATCAGCAGACAGATGTAAAGATTCCGTGACCCTTCATTAAAGGATCTCATAATTCCTCCATCCTCCTCATTTTGCTTCCTAGATTTTTAAATCTAATCAACTAGTATTAGAAGTTAATTCACTGATTACCAAACTAAGCTATGTGTTTATTCGTGAAAACTTTTTAGGCTCAATTTTACCCTTTGCCCAATTCAAGCCTCCACGTGTCAGCTTGGCTGCTTTGTTTGCCTGTTTTCATTTTTTAATTGGTATGTTTGTTTGTCTTCAGGATTCAAAGACCATTTTATCTGTGAATTATTTTAGTTGTAAATGATGAATTTTGGTTGTTCAAAGGTCCACAGGCAGAACACATGGATGAACAGATGGAGATTATAAATGAAAACAGTGTCAAAATATTTCTTCTAAAGTCAGAACTAGGCGTTGGTAAAGCCAGTGATATCCACAAGAATTGCTGGCTACACATTATTAAAAAAAAAAAAATCTTACCCATGCATATTAGAAAGTAAATAGAAAGTAGTCAAATGGTGGATGTTGGGGGGCAGAGGAGAGAGTAGGATGGATGTTGGTGTTGGGTCTGTGAAATCTTAGGACCTAAAGATTCTTGGGACCTAAACAGTCAATGTAAAGTTCAATTCAATTAGGAGGGTCTGAGATGCCAATTTTGTGATGTTTACATAAGGCTCTAATATCCCTCAAGGATCAAATTTAGGTGATAATAAGAGGGCTCATTTTATCTTATTTTATTTTTTAAAGATTTTATTTATTTAAGAGAGAGAGAGAGAGAGAGAGAGAGATAGTGAGAGAGAGCATGAGCTGGGCAAAGGGAGACAAAGAAGCAGACTACCTGCTGAGCAGGGAGCCTGACACGGGGCTCAATCCCAGGACCCTGAGATCATGACCTGAACTGACTAAGCCACACAGGCACCCCAGGAGGGTTTATTTTAACTGGAGAACTTTTGATGTTACTTTCCTCCATTTCTTTTTTTTTCCTGTTGAACGCACCAAACTCCTTGGGCTGCTGAGCTGGAAAACTATAGTTTATCATAAAGTCTAGCTTCAAATCCTGATGTGAAGTTAAGAGTTTCCTGTGTAGAGCTATAAACACATCAGCATGGCAATAAGGAAACTTGTAGAAACTGAAAAAGTCTAATGACATGTAATCTGCTAAATGGGCAAGGTGATGTATTACATGGAAAAGCACATCCTGGAGAAAGGCAAAGTAAGTATATAAAGTGGAGGTAAAAAGAGAAAAGGTGAGTGAGATAGGAACTGAGTCATGGTCTTCTGATTTGTGGGGCCTGTGCTCCATGCTCTAAATGACACTGATGACCATTTCAGCAACTCTGTAAAAGAAGATATGAAAGATCCAATTCTAGAGATAATGAATATATCTGATTTATCAAAAATGTTGCTCTCTTTTAGAAGAAACTCTGACGAGGCATAGTGTGAGGTCAGAACAAAGTTGCAACTGCTCTTAGATGAGAGAACCACAGGGGCAGAGGTCTAGACAGATGGAATCCATCACTATCATAAGTGATTACAAGAGAGATCAGGGGTGGCACTGAAGTCTTAGCCATAACTATCCTCAAATGGTCCGGAGCATTTTATAGTCAAAATAACAAAGAGAATACCCTCTATGCTCAGCTAAATCTGATGACTTAATAAGGTAAAATGACATGTTCAAAGAGAGATGAGAAGTAATCATTTTAAGAGGTTGACATGGATCGGTACTGATTCCAAATATAGAACTTGCTCTGTGTAGCACATTTCCAATTCCCTAGGCATACTTTAAAATAGGAGGCAAGGGCTTTAAAAATGATTCAAAAGTTGAAGAACATTCACCGTTGCTGCTAACGAGGCAAAGTATGTTGAGGTTCCCTGGCATGCTTCTCTCATTCCCTACCTCCAACCCCTTTTATCACAAAATAGTAACAATAAAAACCTCGTTATCATCTTGTATAAGACTATTAACTCCTTACAGGCAATTCCTACTAAATGTATTATCCAAAAAGGAAACTGAATTGAAAGATGAAAAAAGGTTGTAACAAGTTATATCAGACCGTCATCACCAGGGGTGCCTGGGTGGTTCAGTGATTGAGCATCTGCCTTTGGCTCAGGCCTTGATCCCGAGGTCTTGGGACTGGGTCACACATCCCCGTGGGGAGCGTGCTTCTCCCTCTGCCTATGTCTCTGCCTCTTGTTTGGTGTCTCTCACGAATAAATAAAAAAAAAAATCTTAAAAAAAAAGTTTGAAGTCTGTCATCATCACCTGTAATAGAAATAATTTTTCTATCCTAGGAGCAAGAAAGTTAGACATTTTATCTTGATTCCTGCCCATGCTGAAATTGAGGTCTATGGAAATACTGTTCGGGCCATAGTTTCTACAAAATGTAGGAAACTTGCCATCACAATCATTGATGGCTCACAGAGAAAAGTATAAGAAGAGCCATGTCTGGCTTACTGACTAATTACTCAGGTGAATGCTCTTGCCCAATATCCAGCTTGGTGTGAAATCTTAAAAAAGGAGTGCCGTTTTTCTGAGAAGACAGTAATGCTTCTGCTGCCCTTCTTATAGAAGAATGAGTCTACCCATTCCTGATAGTCACATTTCCAGAATAAGACACTTCATAAATTATATCCCAACGAAGCTAAGAGCTAAACACCAAAAATTACATGAAGTGGGCTCACAACCACCACCATTTCTACTGGGCATGCTACTTAACATGTCCTGGACTTAAGGTAATCTTCAAGATAGGTAAAGGAAATGAGAAGTAGAGAGAGAAGACATTTTCTGATTGCAGACACAGTAGAGTTCTCTGGGTATCACATTTTCTTCTTAAGCCTCTTTTTCCTTTTTTTTTTAATATTTTATTTATTTATTTGTTTATTTGTTTGTTTATTTATTTATTTATTTTAGAACTAGAGAGTGTGTGTGTGTGACGGGGAGGGGCAGGAGGAGGGGGGGGGGAGAGAGAGAGAGAGAGAGAATCTCAAGCAGACTCCCTGCTGAGCATGGAGCCTGATGCAGAAGTCCCAGCTAACGTTACTGAGATCATGACCTGAGCTGAAACCAAGAATCCAACACTTAACCTACTGAGCCACCCAGGTGCCCCAGCATCTTCCTCTTTATGCCATTAAAAACTATTTTTTCTAGTAACCTTGTCTTTTAAAATAAAATCATATTCATCTAGCTCAGTGGGTATTTGGTATCCATAATGTTTTCTGTAAATTGTAAAGTTAGGTCTTTTCTTTTTCTTTCTTTCTTTCTTTCTTTCTTTCTTTCTTTCTTTCTTTCTTTCTTTCTTTCTTTCTTTCTTTCTTTCTTTCTTTTCTTCTTTCTTCTTTCTTTCCTTCCTTTCCTTCCTTCCTTCCTTCCTTCCTTCCTTCCTTCCTTCCTTCCTTCCTTCCTTCCTTCCTTCCTTCTTCTTTCTTTTGGAAGAGAAATAAATGCTAAGGAAACAACTTATCTGTATGGTAAAGGCAATAAAATTTCCAGCAAAGAACAAGAAGACAGATATTCTAACCCTGTAGTAGTAACAGTAACTTTAAGAAATAGATAACCTTTTACTCTCTTCACAGGGCTAAAAGAGGTGAGCAGCACGCCTGTGTTCTTAGGATAACACATAATGTGGAGAAGGATTCCAAGCGAAGCATCCTGTCTCCTGGGTCTTTCATTCTATGACTGCATATCTGAACTTGTAGTTAAAAATAAACAGACAACAAAAAACAACATCTTTTCCATAGGCTGTTAGAGAAGTCCTGTTCTTCTGCCTTCCAGAAAGCACTACTCTCTCCATTTTCCTGTGTTTGTAAGCTGTATGTCAGGGAATAAGACTTAAAATATTACTTTTAGTTTATGCATTCTTAACAGAAGACAAGAGGCCAGTGCTGTTCAAGTCAATTTGTTTTTTTTGGCTTAAGCTCAAGGGGAAAATGCTCAGTTTATGTTATCTACTGTCCTGTTGTCTGCTTCAGAATAAAACAGTTATCTTCTCTGTTAAGCTTTGCTAAGAACTAGAAAATGAAACCAATCCTAAATAGTGTAGTATTCATTTGGAAAGTTATCAGAAATTCTATTTTATGGGACACCTGGCTGGCTCAGGCAATGAAGCATGTGACTGACTCTTGATCTCGAGGTTATAAGTTCGAGCCGCAGGTTGGGTATAGAGATTTCTTAAACATAAAATCTTAAAAAAAAAAATTATTTTGTGTAACAATACTTCAGGGATTCTATTTACTCTCCATTCAACATATCCTCATTTTTCTTCTCAAAATTATTTTTAAGAAAATTATTTAATTTCATTTATTAATAATTTCAAAGTTAGAAAAACTACCTCATTTATTTCTTTATGAAGCTAATGTAAGGGGGATTATGCATGTACATACTATAAATGCATTTACAAATATAAATATGCTGAGTTATGCACATCATCGGGGAGCTATGGCAACTGGAACTATTCCAAACAAAATGCTAAACTTAGTTTTATGGTGCCTGCACAATATTTGATATTCGCATAAGATCTGTGATTGACCTCAGTGCAATATTAATATTATTAGATCCTTTGAAAGCTGATTGTACTCAGCAAATAGGGAGGAAAGAAAAAAAAAGGTGTATTTCTAAGAGATGTGGATAAATTATATATAATGAAAAATGATCTCCAGTGACATTTGAAATTAGACTCATTTTGTTGACTGCTAATTATTCTTTAACCTCATTTCCATATAACATATAAATCACCTACTAGAAGGTTTTATATTTTATTTTTTCACCTACAAGATGGTTTTAAAAATGGGTCCTGAAAAAAAAAAAAAAAAAAATGGGTCCTGCAGTAGCACCCCTAGCTGAAAGTCCTGACAATCATGTCAAAACGAGCAACCCAGACAGAAATGGACTATTCTAATTAGCTCAACAGAGGACAGCTTTCTTCTCTTTTGGTTAGATTACATGGAAGTTATCATCTAATCAGACTTGCTTACCATGCCCACCCTTAATAAAACTTCATGTGGCATGTCAGAGAGTAGCAGGCATAATTAAAATTTTCTTTTTAATTATTTTTTTTCTTTATTTATTTATGATAGTCACACAGAGAGAGAGAGAGAGAGGCAGAGACACAGGCAGAGGGAGAAGCAGGCTCCATGCAGCGGGAGCCCGATGTGGGATTCGATCCCCGGTCTCCAGGATCGCGCCCTGGGCCAAAGGCAGGCGCCAAACCACTGCGCCACCCAGGGATCCCAGCAGGCATAATTAAAGTGTGGGCTACTGGCAGATGACTGCAAAACTGGAATAGGAATGTATAACATAGCCTTGAGTTGCTTCATTTTCATTAGCCTCTATTTAGCAAAGCTGTTACATCGTTTTTTCAAACTGCAAGTGTGAAAGAGACATGACTAAGCCATTGAACTCTGTACTTTCAAATGCATCATTAACATTTTTAGCTCAGCAACCTTTGTTTCCTAAAAATAAGCAGTCCATGTTGAGCAGAAATGTCAAGAAATCAATAAAAAGTAATCAGGGAGAGTGTTCAGTGTCCTTGAGAAAAGCTCTGAGGGCAGAAAAGTTAACATTCCTATGTTTCCTTCCATAATAAAAAGAAAAAGCAATACGTTAAATTACTTTGGTAAAAAAAATACACACACACACACACACACACACACACACACACACACACACACGTGTCAAATCTGACCCTGGACCATACTGCAGAGTTAATGGGGTTGCTTTCCATTATAAAGATCCATAGCTGAAAGCTGCCATAAAAAACTGACTCCTGGGTTGCTTGGGTGGCTCAGTGGTTGAGCATCTGCCTTTGGCTCAGGTCGTGATCCCGGTGGGGTCCCGGGATCAAATCCCACATTGGGCTCCCCGCAGGGAGCCTGCTTCTCCCTCTGCCTGTGTCTCTGCCTCTCTCTCTGTGTCTGTCATAAATATATAAATAAAATCTTAAAAAAAAAGTGACTCCCATCTGCAGAGTTACATATACCCACGTGTGATAACAAGCAACAGAGAAGAAAGCCTCATGTTAACACTTAGTTGCTTTAGCTCACTATTTCTATCATTTCTGAGGAAAGATATTGAGGGAAAGGAAATAATTTTCTAGTGACTTCAACATACCAAGGAAAAACTATATAGGACATCATAAAACCCTCAGAAGAACCTGTAAATTCTATATTTCTTCTTCCACTTAGAAAGTGAATAAGGTCTGGGGCACCTGGGTGGCTCAGTTGGTTGAGTGTCTGGCTCTTGGTTTAGGCTCAGGTCATGATCTCAGGGTTGCGAGATTGAGCCCTGAATTGGGCTCCTTGCTCAACCCAGAGTTGGCTTGAGGATTCTCTCTCCCTCTCCATCTGTGCCCGCCCCCCACGTGTCCCCACTCTCTCTTAAACAAATAAATAAATCTTAAAAAAAAAAAAAAGTATACAAAATCTCAGAGAGAGTAAGGAGTTTGCCAAGGTTCTAGAGATAAAAAAGTTGCAGTTAAGATTCAAACTCAGATACCTGATTTTCAAGTCCCTGTGTCTCTTCAGTGGTGGTTCTTACTATTTTGAGGGCCACAGACTCCTTTCACAATCTGGGGAATGCTATAGCTTTTTGTTTATGTCTGCAAATAAAAACCCATCATACAATCCTGGGGTATCATGGACCCCCTCCTCTAAAGCCAATTCATGGTTATTCCACAGATCTTCCAGTCAAGAATTCTTGGTATGAGGTCTGTTTCTTAAAGACCTTTAACCTCTCCTATAATTCGAAATACTCAATATCATGATACCATGAGAAAAAGCTATTCCCTTCTATTCATTATTACTTACTTTGTATCAAAGGCCTTTCTCAATAATCTCTGTTAACCATATTAGAAGCAAATGTAAAAACACTTAAAATATCTCCAAAATTATAGCAGATCAAGATAAGATAAAAAATATAAATTAAGAAATGAAAGTTTATTTAGGAGAGTTTTTTTGTATAACAGTGATTAGCTTTTTGAAGTTTATTACAAATAATGACACTCTGTTGTACAGATTACCTATGATAATGAAAGGATATTCTATTTAAAAGGTGTCCCTAACCAGAACATATGAACAGACATCTCTCCAAGAAGATATGCAGATGGCCAAGAGACACATGAAAAGATGCTCAGCATCACTCATCATCAGGGAAAATTCAAATCAAAATCATAATGAGATGTCACCTCACACCTGTCAGAATGGCTAAAATCAAAAACATAAGAAACAACAAATGTTGGTAAGCATGTGGAGAAAAAGGAATCCTTGTGCACTGTTGGTGGGAACGCATATTAAGAAGAGGATTATCATGGATACAGTATAATTTCACTAGTAGGTATTTATCCAAAGAATGCAAAAAAAAAAAAAACAAAACATGCTAATTTGAAAAGATCCATGGATCCCTACTCTAGCAGCATTATTTACAACAGCCAAATTATGGAAGTAGCCCAAGTGTCCAACAATAGATAATAAAGAAAATGTGGTATATATAGAACGAAATATTACTTAGCCATGAAAAAAAAAAAGAAACCTTGCCATTTGCAACAACATGGATGGATCTAGAAAGTATGCTGTGAAGTGAAATAAGTCAGTCAGAGAAAGACAAATAGCATATGATTTCACTCATTTGTGGAATATAAGAAACAAAATAAAGGAAGACAGAAAAGCCAAAAACCAGACTCTTAACCACAGAGAACAAACTGCTGGTTACCAAAAAACAGGAGGGGGACAGATGGGCAAGATGGGTGATGAGGATTAAGAGTACACTTATCATGATGAGCACCAAGTCATGTATGGAGCTGCTGAATCTGTATATTGTACACTTGAAACTACTAAAACACTGTATAGTAATGCCACTGAAATAAATAAAATTTAAAAAGGTGCCCCCACAACTTAAAAAAAAATCCTTTGTATCTATAATTTTAGAAGCTGGTAGCAGGGGAGGAGGACAAAGAGAAAGAGAATCTCCAGTATTTTCCTTTTTATTGAGAGAAAAAAAATCTTAATGGTCTTAGATATTCTTGCTGTTAAGCTTGGACTAGCATTATTTAACATAGAAATCTAATTTTCTGGAAGGCAGATGCAGCAACAACTTATTTTAACAAAAATCCACATTCCTTCTACAAGAAACAAAACACCAATACCATAAACCTTGTAGACATATTTTTAATTTATGTGTGTTTGTTTTGAAATGCAAGCTTCAAAATACCAGGGGTTGTACTTAAATCTTTTTTATAATACAATTTTTAATGGAGAATTCAAAGTTGAATTATTTTAATATTTAGCACAGATTCACCGATATAGTTCTAAATATTGTTGGTCATGAAATTTAGCTCAGGATGATATTACTATATACTTATGATCATTTTTTTGCTACTAATCAACATAAATATAACAATACATGTTTATTTTATAGAAAAAGAATGGCAAGTCTGCTATATCAAATAATTGGTTATAAATTACTCTAATTAACTGAATAAAAAGTACCATTTATCAAATGATGAATAAGCACTGCATCCAAGTACAATTTTCCTTTAAAATGCACTGCTTTTATGTTTTTGGAATTTTCAAATATCATTGGAATAAAAGACATAAACTGGTAAACTGGTTTCACAATAGGACTTTGTAAACTTACCAAATAATTGAAATTAGTTAACTTTGATAGTAATTAAATAGCATTTATCTACAAGGAAGCAGAAAAGATTCATTTCTAAAGCTTTCTTTTGTTGAAATCCTATTTTAAAGGATTGATTTTGACTATGAGTTTTAATGGCCAACTAAATCAAATAATATAAGATTAACATTTGATGAAATATTATTTGAGAAAATCCAAAAAAAAAAAAAATCCCTACTAATATTTCCTTACAATTCCAATCTCCAGGTCTCAAGAACTACCATCTTGAATCTTTTTGAGGATCTAAAATATAGATGTAATCCTGGATCTATCTACATATGGATCTATCTGAAAACCTTTGGCAAAGTTTTCATCTAAGATGAGCTTCTTGACAGTCACAAACCTTTTATGATCTTACTACCTTGCTTTCAGCTTAGAGATTTAGAGACACAGATTTGGCATCTGTGAAGCTGGTATAGGTGTCCAAACCTATACTAGTCTGGATCATCTTTATCAGTCCAATTTATCTCATTTTGCTAAATCCTCTCTCTGCAAGAAAATTCCTCTTTGACTTGGTTTACACCCTTCATATCCATGGGTGTCTACTCCATCCCTATGGCTTAAACCAGGTCATTCTTCTCCTGTTCTATCCACTACCCATGTCCTACATGCTCAAGTTCCTGAAAGAATCCTAGTCTTTCTTCTCTTTTCCCTAATTTATAGCCTAAGGCTAAACCTTTGTCTTTAATGATTAACTTTATATTCCTGGGTTGGACCACACTCTTACTTATTTTCCCTGGCCCTCTGGCTCCTTCTACTACTTGGTACAACCATCTCTCTGACCCAGCCACAGCCGCTACCTAGGCAAGCAGAATCCTAGTTTTTGGCCCTGTTTGTCCTAGCCTCCCAGTAGTGTGAGTTACACAAAAAGGGATGAGAATATTGTCATTTAATAATCAGTAGTCCTCATTTCTTAAAAGTAAAAAGAAAATCTATCAAAGGCAGAGATCAGTTTCCTTCTCTAGGAGGAGAAGTACAGTTCCACTACTAGATCAAGATTCACTAGCTGTCATGCCCCACCTGAAACAAGACTGTTGGATTTAGCAAATCAAAATACCAGATACTCAATTAAATTTAAATTTCCTATAAATAATTAATCCTTTTTAGTGTAAATATGCCCTATTCACTATTTGGGACATACTTTAAAAATTATGCATTTGTTTATTAGGAACTAAAATTTAATTGGGTATCCTGTAATTTATCAGGCAACTCTAACAATGTATGACTTTTTTTTTTCAACTGAGAGGATGAACAATATCACACACACACACAGTCATAAAAACAAACCACAGGGTTTTTTTTTTTTCATTCAGCTCTGAAACTGGTTTTATCAAATTGGCAAAATATTACAGCTACACTACTATATTGTTGCTGGACCTTAGGGATTTCCATTCCATTTCTGTTGTGATTGAACCAAAGGGGGTGGGGGGAACTTTCAAATTAAAACTTACTCCAGGCTAACAAAATCGACTCCCACCCCTCTCCCCCAATCCCTCACCCCCTTCCTCTGCACTTTGCAAGTCTTAAGATTCAAGTCCAAAGGCAATAATGACTTAGGATTTAATAACATCACCAACGGAAAGGCTTGCTTCTGAGCTCAAAGCAGACTGGGAATAGACACTGCAAAAATCTCAGAGTCAGGTTTTCAACAATATTCTGTATCTATAGGTCTCACTACACCAAGGAGGTATAATATAAGCACATCTAGAGTCCCCAGAGGAGGCTGAATTTGCTCTGCTCTCAGCACAAATACCATAGCATATAAGGTAATTCCTGAGTTCTGCAGGTTAAAGGGCAGAGGGTGAAGAGATGCAGAGACAACTTTCAAACTATATGCTACTAATACTCATAGCAGGCTCTCCGACATGAAGGCACAGAAGAAGAGGTCACAAAGCTTGGTCATCACATCCCTATTTCACTTAGCCACCATACAAGTGGCTGAGTCAGTCACAATAGGAAATAGTGTTGATGGAAAAGAGGGGAAACAATGTTGGCAAAATGGAACTTGTTCAGTGTATAGGAATCTGCTTTGGTAAAAGGCTCAAATTTTACCACGTTGAAAAGGTAGACGGCATTGGTGTTTGTTAAAGAAGAATCTAGACTAATACAAAGAGTATTAGTCTTCAAATATATCAAAGTTAGACATATGGAATGTTTATTTAAGGGAGTAGAAGTTGGGTACTCCAGGAACACCAATTTTCAGCTGAATATATGAAATAAAAGATAAAATGGGTAACCTCTGCTAGGTTGGGCTTTTTTTTTTTTTTTTTAATTCAAGAGAGAGAGGCAGAGACACAGGCAGAGGGAGAAGCAGGCTCCATGCAGGGAGCCGGACATGGGACTCGATCCTGGGTCTCCAGGATCAGACCCTGGGCTGAAGGCGGTGCTAAACCGCTGAGTCACCTGTGCTGCCCGGGCATTTTCTTATAACTAAAGAAAGCACAGACTAGTTAACATTTGGGACTCACAGCGGTGGGGTGAGACCTGGAGTTGGGCCAATTCAAGATTTCTTTCAACTTGGGATTCTCTGATCGGAAGGAGAGAATGAAACAGTTTATCGGTGATGCTGGCAGTTTGGGCTAAATTCAACAATTTTCCTATTTAAGCAAGATCTGACAAGATTTTACAGACCAAAATAATACATAGTCGTCTTCATCTCAAGCATCCTGGTTCTAATTCGTCAACTTGTAAGTGGTGCACATTGAGACAGGAAATAAAGAGTAGATCAAGAGGAGATCCCATTACTAAGTGGAAAATGCCTAATGTTCCTTATATATTTTCTACTTCTATAAATCTCAACAGCAAAACTTTTGCCATTTTAGCAGTTTTTGTCAAGTACAGCAGAAAGTAGTTAAAATATGTGGTTACTTGTCATACACTGATTGCTAGTCCTAAAAGCTATGCTTTATTAAATTAAAAAATTCACTTGGCTATCAAAGAATATTTCTGTGCTCACATTTTAACATATATTTAACAACAGAAATGACTCTACATTTTATTAAGGCAAGCCAATATTTTCAATGATCATAAAAAGCATAGCCCAATGATCACAAATCTAGAATGACAGGCATTAATGCATCTCTGTCCCCACAGATTACTAATTTCATTGATGAGACTTCCTATAGCTTTTATTGGCCATCAGCAGATGAACAGGGGGTGGGGGTGACAAAATGCCCCAGTACCAATAAAATCTGCCTGTAAATGATAAATATGAGCTTGTTTGTACTAGGACTCGAAGAACACTGTATTTCAGTGATATTTTTTTTTAGCAGAAATACTTGAACACATTCCATTAACTTCCTAACAGTAGTGGCAAAATAAAGCAGGGAATAATCAGATTTATTGTGCAGAAATACAGGCAATATTTACACATTTTTCACAAATCTAAACTGGTTTGAGCCTTGGGAAATAAAATCTTGCCTTCTAATACAGATTTTGAACCACCCCTTTTGTTTGGTTGTTCTGCTGTTGTCTCATCATAAAATATGAGAACACTTATTTCTAACATTGTAAACGTGACATACAGATGAATCTTCCAGTCCATTATACAAGAGTTCTTTCACTGCATCTTCTGCAAAGCTACTTATACAATTTAGTAAACCTTTAGAATACTTAAGCCTGATAGTATCACTGCTCCTCACTTGAAAATATCTTGAAATTATAGACCCTTAAAAAAAGAAATGATCATTTTGAAGATTCAACTCTCAATTCATTTAATCCAGCCCAAAAAAATCACTATAAAAATTCCCCAGTCTGTTACACTTTTTATTTGCTACACCTTCCACCCTTCACTTTTACTACCTCCCCAGAGGGTAATAGGAGATGGAGAAACGGGGAGAAAAAAGATGAGGAAAACATTATTTTTAGCTCACCTTGCATATATCATCCCTCTGCTAAGATGGCTGGTGGGCAACTGGCAATTTGTTAAATTAACTCATTTCCTCTGAATCATTCTTTGTTACTGAAGGGCCACAGCTCTGTTCTATAAAGAGCCATTAGTTTATAAGTGCTTGTTCAGCATATCCCATTTTTGCTGATGGTATCTGAAATTAACCAGTGTACTGCAATCAGCACATGCAAAGGAGTCACGGGGATGAGGAGAGTAAAACCATCCTTATCAGAAGTCATTACTATACAGATCTAGCATGTCCCTAGAGAAAGCATCATTTTCTGAATGTGTTGAATGTGTTATAACACTTCTTCAATGAAAATAATGGGCGTTTAGCCATTGAGAGTCTCTAAAGTCCTCAAAAGAACACAGCATAAACAATGAAGAATACTAAACCAAAAAATTGACTTTGCATATACCATCATGTGCAGAACTATTTTTTAAATGACCTATTATTACTGGAGAGGAAACAGACTAATTTTATTTGATCCTATTATAGACTCTTGGACTTCCGATTCAATGTCTCCAATCCCACTAGAAAAGCCTAGGAATCATCATAATTGTATAACTTTGCATGTTAAGTTATAAATACAGCATTAGTGCTCCCACCAAATATTTGTGAAAATAATAAAAATTTTAAAAAATCATCAACAGGGGCACCCGGGTGGCTCAGTGGTTGAGCGTCTGCCTTTGGCTCAAGTCATGATCCTAGGGTCCCGGGATCGAGTCCCACATCCTGCTTCTCCCTCTGCCTGTGTCTCTGCCTCTCTGTGTCTCTCTTGGATAAATACATAAAATCTTTAAAAAGAAAATCATCAACAGATAGTTCTACACTATCATGAGACAAAAGAGATCAAAGTCTGTCAGGTTACTTGGGAAGTCAAACAGATGAAAGGATGTTTCAAAACAAATAGTATTTATTATAGTTTTCAGCCTCACTATAAAACAATGAAGGAGATAACAAAACCTGAAGAGTCCAGAAAGGTCAGGGCAATCCCCTCCCTGCTCTGTATGATTCGTGTTCAGGCTCCAATTGGTTCAGAGCCCTGTCAGGCTTCAGGGCCAGACAAGAAGGCCAAAGAGGTGGAGAATGTCTCAAAAGCTTCACAAATTGTCTCCAAACTCCCTCCTCTCCTTTTGAGACAGGAATTGTTCAAATTATGTAGGAAATTAAAATATAAAAATATTTCTGTAAACAAATAGAAAATATAATTAAATACTATCCAGCTATTGATTTATTTAAGAAGTCATTATCAAACTCAAGCAAAAAAGCACTTTTAGGGTACATTTGGTAATGTTTATGCTTGCTTGAATTATTGTTGAAAAACCTAGCCATTGGAGAGAGAGGAAAGAATTAAAAAACAAAAGGAGGACTGTAAGACAAAGTTAAAATAGTTTAAGCAACCTTGTGATTTACCTCCTTTTCTGTATTTCTCCCTTCCTCAAATTCTAAGAGCTGACTGATAATTTTACAAGTGAGAATTCACAGTAATTCAGAACATTCATGAATCTATTCTCCTTTGAAAGCTCATCTCTAGAAGCCCCTGGTGGCTCAGTTGGTTAATTGTCCAACTTTTTTTGGTTCCACTCAGGTCATGATCTCAGAGCTGTGAGATTGAGTCCCACATGGGGACTCCCTCTCTCTCTCTCCCTTTGCTCCTCCTCCTGCTCTCTCTCTCTCTCTCTCTCTCTCAAATAAATAAATGAATCTTTGAAAGCTCATCTCTACCAACACGATTGCCCGAATACAAGTTGATGTTTGTTTCAACAGGGTCACGTGATTTTTATATGTATATGATTACAAGTATGACCATAAGGCATATCTGAACTTAGAATGACATGGTTTTCCAAAGTCCAAATGTCTTTCCACAAGGTTTCTGAGAGAAATAAGTGATGAACTAGAGCAATTTTTTAGATGTAGGGAGTCTCTGATCAATGCTTTCAAGATAGAGCTGGGGACATGTTTTCCTTAAACATCCATTTCTTTGATTTTTTGTGTTCTAAGTTACTTTTATCTTTATGACAGGAAAAATAAATCAAAGGTTTTCTAATTTTGATACTAGGTGTGTAAGCTGACTCAATGATAAGGAAGTGAGGTCTGACTTGGAAAATCCGAAGTTTAGATTTTCTGAAAAGATATTGGATCATTAGTAGGGCGCCTGGCTGGCATTGCTGTAGAGCATGCAACTCTGAATCTTGGGGTTGTTCACATTGGGAATACAGCTTACTTAAAAATAATTAATTAATTAATTTTTTAAGAAAGACACTGGATCATTGATATACACACAGAGTGAGTATGTGAGTGCGTGTGTGTGTATGTTGTACAATTAAGCCAGTGCCCCCTAAACTTACATGTTAGAAAATAGAGAAGATTTGTACAGGATCACAAATGTTACTTACAAAAATCAAGGTGCTCTGTAAACACTAATAGGGACCTGATTTCATTTGCTGAAAAAAACTTCCCAGGGGAAGCACCATTGATGTGGGACCGAAGGAGAAGCTAAATATGTAAGCAAAGGGCCAGGGTGGGGGAGGAGTCGGGAGGTGGGTGGATGGATTTTAGATTTTCAGAGGACGGGACTTGTTTTAAGATCCAAAAGCAGGAAGGGGCAAGGCCAGTTCAGTAAGTGATTCTGGATCAGTGTAGCAAGGGTCAACAGAGTAGGCACGGGCTGGAGGAGGTGGGTCAGGAACATGCAGAGTCCTCCACACACATGATATTTGTTATTTTAAAAGTGTGTAGTCTTATTGGGGTGAGCGCTGGGTGTTATATGGAAGTGCTGAATCACTAAATTGTATACCAGGGACTAATATCACACGGTATGTTAACTAACTGGAATTTAAATAAAAACTTAAAACACATGCAGTATATTTATTTCTATGAATTGCATGTTTCTTTTGTACTCTTATGTCCCTTACCAAGTAACTTCTCACACCCTCTGTTCACAGATATACAAGTTAGCTCAACTCTTTTAGCTGATAGGCAGGATTAACCCAAGGTACCAATTAGAATAAGGCTTTATTGTATTTGTGGTGAGAAAGAGGTAGTTGTTAAAAAATTAAAAAGGGGTGTAGTTTTTTTAAAGGTAATTCTATTTATGTGATTATATGCAGTTTATATTAGAATTTATATACTAGTGGGAAGGTAATTGATTTATTTATTTAATAGAATTTATCCTTAACCTATGTAATTTAACTTTCTGTTTATGTCAATTTTGGGTTACATTAAAGCATTCATTGAGTTCTTTTATTTCATTCAAAGTATTGTCAAAATTGGGGATCCCTGGGTGGCTCAGCGGTTTGGCGCCTGCCTTTGGCCCAGAGCATGATCCTGGAGTCCTGGGATCGAGTCCCGCATTGGGCTCCCTGCATGGAGTCTGCTTCTCCTTCTGCCTGTGTCTCTGCCCCTCTCTCTCTCTCTGTGTGTCTCTCATGAATAAATAAATAAAATCTTAAAAAAAAAAAGTATTGCCAAAATTGTTTCATCAGCTGTACAGATTGAAATATTTTATTATTCTTTACTTCATTCCATTAAAAATGAAATGAAAAATATTCTAATAATTTCCATATATCTATATGTGTGGAATCAATTGTTTGGAATGCATAACATTTTTGCCAGCTACAAACACAAAAGACAGACTAATCAGAGCACCTGCCTCCAAAATGACTTGCATAGCTGGGGGCAGCAGGGAGCGGAGGAATAGGAAATGGGGAGGGGCTGCTGACGGCTATGAGATTTGTCTTGGAGTGATAACATGTTGTGGGATTAGATAGTGGTGATGGGTTGCACAACCTTGTGAATATACTAAAAACAATGAATTGTATAAAGAGGTGACTTCTATGGCAATGTGACTTATATCACAATAAAGTTGTCAGTAAAATTTTTTTCAATAACTTAAATTATTAAATCCTTAGAAGAAAAAGCCTCGTGCATTTGCATATTTTCTTAAATACTTCTTTGTCCTGTTGATAACAAAACCCCTATGTTCCTAAGCAAAGATTTAAATATTGACATTAGAGCAGAAGTTGAACCATTATTAATATTAGCACATTTCCAGAGAAAATGCAAGAAATTCTAAAAGAAGAATCTCAAAAGCTACACTAATCACATTTATATAGAGACATAAAAAAAAACCCAGAAAATTTTGTTCTTTTATAAAGTCAATTTCCCATTATTTTTTTCAAGTCTCAATATTAAATTACATCTACATTTGACTAAGTTCAAAGTTGGTTCATATAACCAGACAACTATCACATAACTCTATTCTATTAAAGGTTCTCTTCTGACTTCTCTAGGAAAGCAGATTTCATTCCTTACAACTGCATTCATCATTCACCCAGGCAAGCTGTTTAACTAATCAGAATCTGGGTCTGACAACTGCTCTAATTTACTGATTCTATTTTTTGTGCCACCATGAGCACACCAAGGCCCTCAATCACTGTCAACTACAGAATAGGAGGAAGTAGACAACTTTCATTTTTAATGATTACTTAATTAAAGGCAGAGTTACATTTGCATGGCAGTCTTATTGATGCAAAATTACTTGTACAGAGCTTCAAACCAATTGACCATAAGACAGATGTACTCATATGAAGTACAAATATAAGAATCCAAATATAAGTACACAGGGATGCAATGGAGAGAATATGTATCATTTATTTAGGATGTTTAAATACACTTGGCAAAATACCCGTGGGTTAGTGTTAGGGTCTTTATCACTGGAAGCATTTATAATGGCAGTTGTGGAATTTTTTTCCAGGAAGGTTTGTGCCTTATTTGTGACTGGATGAGGTAGGTAATAATATCTCATTGGTTGATCTCAATGAAGCCCTGTCAATGTCTGGAAATCATTCCTCACCCTAAGATTTTAATATTATAGGAGAAGTCAACCCCAAGTATCTGCCATATGGGTTGTTTTTCTTTTTTGAATCACCTCATCTCCATGTCCAAAACAGACAGACCAGAAATTCTCTGATACTAGTCTTCGTAAAATACTGTGAGCCATAGAGGATGCAAACCATTCATTTTGCAAAGGCCATCGTGAGTTATGCTGAAGTGGGGGCCTTGCTTCCCTACCCAGGTCTCCAGCTGACCTTCTCCTAGGTCTTTATTTTGTCATTATCATTTGTTATAGGTGCTCAGGCCTCTTTTATGGGCCCTTATTTCCGAAGACTTTCTACCATCTGGGTTTTCTCTCCAGTGCAATCAGAGACAGATACGGCTGCTACCATAACACCTGAGAGATGTGCTTATCACTTAAAATGCCCTTGCTGGGATGTGGGCACATCACCATGTGGCTCCTTGAGAGCTAGAAAATCCCGTCTGCCCCCATAACTCTCCTGTAATGAACTTTTCCTACAGCTGAATTACCGATATGTATTTCTTGATGTTCCACTCTTTCTACGCTTCTTCATTTCCAGCTGTTCCTTGAATGCTGTATTAAAAAAGCAATTTTATTCTATGTGCTCTACTCATGTTTACTCATTGGAAATTGCTGTTATCTTTTCAGCACATTGATGTCTAACGGACTATTCCATATTACACTGAGGAATCACTGAGAGAGTACTGAAATGTGTTTCTCTAATTCTTAATAAGCCTAGACCATAATTCAGATGCTGTAAAAAGTAAGAGAGCCATATTTCTCTGATTTATGAAAATAATCTCAGCTTTTGAAATTTACTTTTGTGACACAGTTTTACTCTGATTGTCATGTCTTTTGACTGATCTCCTATTGTTATAAACTAACTGGTGCCAGCTCAAATATATATATAGATTAGAGATAGGTATTTTTTCAGCTCCAAATTTAATCCACTCTCTCTCTCTCTGGGAGTCATGGAACTGAGTTGAAATTCTACTGCAGTGTGCATTTATTCCAGAGAACCACATCAGTCCCAGGAAAGAGTGCTGACATTTGAAGGTAGTTCAACATCATCATATCTGCCAGTACGAAAGTTTTCTTTTTCAGATCCTTATGTGTAGAATAAAGAGGTAGGTATTTGGGGTGTCTGGGTGGCTCAGTCACTTAGGTGTCTGCCTTCAGCTCAGGTCATGACCCCAGGGTCTTGGGATGGAGCTCAGCCTCAGGCTCCCTGCTCAGGGGGGAACCTGCTTCTTCTTCTGCCCCTCCCCCTGCTTGTGCTTTCTCTAACTACATAAATAAAATCTTTTTTAAAAAAATGAGGTAAGTACTTGGCACAAAGTAATCCCCTGACTTGCTCAAGCCAAAAATAGTTAACTTTGGATATGATGTAGGAAACATTTAATAATTAAATTGAGAGTTTCTATGAATTATCCATGATGTAAATGATAGGCATGGCAAAGCTCAGAGAGACAATTAGTCCAGGACCATCTCCTCTGGTGTGCCTAGTAATTCTTCAACAGAACAGACTGCCTAATTCTTCAATAGAATAGACTGCCTCAAGCTCAGCCCATGTGACACTACTTCAATTTTTCTCAATCCACTTCTATGAAGAACTTGTTCTTTGAGCGCTAATGTTCAATTTAACAATAAAGTCGGTTCTACAGATAGAATGGTAGGCAACATTCATCCAATCTGACAGTGTAGAAAACTTCCAGTCTATTAGCCTATGTTGAGTACACAACTCAGACACATGAAACAATCTTTAAAGATTAATTACATTGCATTTTACGGTTCTTGGAAAAGAATCATGAGCCTTTACTACCTCCCATCTTCAATGAACTTGTGAAAAAAAAGTAAAAAACCAGGTATAAGTAAAAGCAGGAAGCAATTTGAGGCTGCTTAATATAATGAATATTTCTGACATGGTGATAATTTTCAAGGATCTTCCATTCTTTAAGCTGTGGAGCAGCCCAGAAGTTACTGTTGATGGAGGAGTTTGAAGTGTCAATGAAAGGCAACTTAAGAAACTGATGAGGACTTTCAGTTCAAGAGCACTGTGCTCTTTCTTCCACTAAGGAAAAAGAAATGTAGATTTCTACCACGTAGATATATTTTTCCCTCTCTAAGGTAATTAAGGAACTTTGAAAATGAAGAGGATCATGACATTATCTAATATGATCCAACTCTTGGGAAAGCTTTTCTGAGACGTAAGTAATCTTTCCATTTTCTTTGTCTCCCCAAGACTGTCAATTTTGATGGGAAGACTTTCTTCCGTTCACATTATAGTTCAGTGACACACAGTTCTCTCTTCAAAACAAACAGAAAATCATTGCCGTTTCCACCTGGGACTGGGGGTGCAGAAGGGAAACACATAAATGGAAAGCTGGCAAACACTCTTGGAAAGGAGGTTACGGCATTTTTTTGGGTCAAAATCATCTAATTTTGTGGTCGCTTTCATTGACTAGTCAGGCTGATTTTTAGCATCCAGACACTGGCTTAAAATACTGTGGACACTCCTTTGCCTCAGTCTTGGGACTGTTTTGAGTTGTTTGAGCTTATTCTTACTTGGATATTATTCTTTGATAATGATGGGATACACAGTATCATGCTTCCTCCAATTATTTAAATACTCCCATTTGCTAGCATCTGATTTTTTAATAGACGGCACTTAATAATATTAGCAAAAAGGAGCGGTGCTTCTGATCACGTAGAACATGTTACTGAATCTGTAGACCCACAACATGCCCTGCACAGAGCTACCATCCAATATCACAGTGGACACCCAACTTCAGACTTTCACACTTCTGTTTTTTAATCCCACGGGGAACATTTTGCCTGTAATTAATTCTTTCCCGACTGCTCTGTGATGTTTCTACTTCCTGGGCATAGAAGGTGCCATTATTTTGCTTTTTTTATTCATTTCTGTACTTCCCCATAAAACTGTGCTAATGATACATGGGTGTTCTCCACTTTTGTTTAGCGACTCTCAAGTTCACAACCTCGCTGGTAAATTTTAGGATCTCGAGATTGACTGGTAGGCTAAAACGTCATGTGCCCTCCCCTGTTGTATCATTAGGAGTTGTTAAGCACCTGGCTGCCAGGAAGGGCTCCAGGCCCCAGTCAGAGCTGGCTCCAAGTAAAGAGAGCCAGCTGGGTTTTAGCTCCAGTTGTTGGTGTTGTGGGATTTCGGGCAAATAATGTATTCTATCTAGGCTTTCAGATCCTAATCTGTACCCCAAAGCTCTTTTCATTTCACTACAAGGGCACTGAGTAGTTGCAGTCTGAGGAAATATTATTAGCGTCATGGGCTGTGTGCAAGTACATTCTTTCTCTCTCTCTCTCTCTCTCTCTCTCTCTGTCTCGCTCACTCCCACATGTGCACACACCCACACATTCTGCTTGATTCGCAGGATGATTTCTCTGAGACATGACCTAATTTCATTTAGGCTCAGGATCTTGTCAGTGTGGGTCTTCATAGTTGCTTTATACAATTAAAATATGGAATCTGAGACCGGAGCTCAGACTTTATTATTATTAGTCATGCTCAAAAGAAAAATAAGGAACTGATCTAGTGCAACGATGGGTCAGCAGGAAAGAAATACAAGAAAAAGAGTACTTTTAAAAATGAAGCACCTCATGAGACTAAATATTAGGAACCCTACAATCTCTGAAATGTCAGAACAGTTACATATCGAAGACTCTTGAAAAGAAAACACACATAAACTGGAACACTCATCTGTGTGTGTGGGGGGGAAACCAGACCTAAGAATATTGGCAAAGTCTTCAGATGAACATCTGCAATCTAGAATCTAAAATTATGATAATAATTGATACTAGCAAGTGTTGGATATAATTTAGCATATATGGCTTTAAAATGGGAGTTCTGACCACATTGATTCTGGGGGTGAAAGGCGGAATGGAAGATTAAGTTACAACCCTCTAACCTTAGTGAAAAGCACACACTAGCCTCTACCTGGTATGTGCTTGATGCATAAGAGCTAAGAAAGCAGAGCTGAAATCATGCCAAAAGCCTGCTCCTTAGGCCAGACAGGAAGAAATAAAAGGCAAGGGGAAAACAGACAAGCATGAGGTATGCATCATTATGTACAATTTTTCAAAAGTGAATCAAAGAGGAAAGTGGTCTGCTCTGATTCCTCAAAATGAAAGTAGAGAGTCGATGCAGCTAAAAGTCTTTTACATACTTTTAACAAATATAAGGTATGAATAATGGAAACCAAAGCTTTTCTTATCCATGGGAGCATCTCTCCCTATTGCACAATAGCTCCCCAGATTTTGATTTTACTGTATCAAATAGAACAGAATAAACAAAGTAATATATACATTAAACTGCAGATTTTCCTAGGGGAATCAGAAGTTTGCAGTTATCTTACACCTAGCACTTTGCATCTAATGATTTCTGAAATACAGACTGCTGGCTGAAAAGGAAAAGCACGCTAGCCCCCTGGCTGTCTTCTACTTGCAATGCCATTTTAGGAATGTGAATTCTTTGAAAAATAAAGAATTCACTTAAACATGTGCCTCCCACAGAGAAGACAAGTTAGGCTGTCCTTGGAGCCATTAGCTCAAACAATAACCTTTTTTGCATAATGCAGCTTTGTTACCTCTTCTAGGATTATATGTTTGTGCAAACAGCAGCCCCACCCCAACATCTTCCTTAAGAAAAAAACCTAATGTCTTGGGTGTTCACAACAAATCAAGATAGCTACCCATAAAGGCATCTGCTGATAGGGTTCTTCTCCACAAAGATTGTGATAATCTGCTAAATATTTTAAAACCCTGGCATGTGTGGTGATGTTTTCCTTCTGGGTACCCAACTGGACTCGGATATGTCGGTGGAATGGCCCGAACAGAGATATTCCATACCTGGCGATGGGGGGCAGTGGGAGTACAGAAGATGTGCTTACCTCACCTCCTGCCCAGACTTGGTTCCTCATCCCATGCCCTGGGCAGATTTCCTTAAAAAGGGAAACAACTGACTTTCAACACTGGGCTGTGAGTCAGGTAGATTAGCAAATGCCACTCAGTCCCTTCCAGATAGACTCTGTTTTCATTATTTTTCTACAACTTAAAATAGAAAGAGCGGGGATCCCTGGGGGGCTCAGAGATTTAGCGCCTGCCTTTGGCCCGGGGCATGGTCCTGGAGGCCAGGGATCGAGTCCCACATGGGGCTCCCTGTGTGGAGCCTGCTTCTCCCTCTGTCTGTGTCTCTGCCTGCCCCCCTGCGTCTCTCATGAATAAATAAATAAAATTTTAAAAAAATAGAAAGAGCGATTGGGTCTAAAGTCATCAAAAGGCAAATGCTGTTGTTCACTACCCATGCAAATATTAAAGCAACTTATTAACATATGGATATTATTGTGATCTGCTTTTGAATATAGGTATATCTGTCTAATTTTTCCAGGAAGCTTTCATCACACCATTTTTCCTCCTTAGATGGTGACTCTCAACCTCTAGACCAGGCTTCTGGGGCCAAACCCCAGTTGAAATCCAGAGATGAGGGAACAGACTGTGCTTGTCACAGCAGTGCCAGGCAAAGGTCCTACATGACAGAAAATCGTGTGCTGCTGGACAAATTGACTTTGCTAAGAGGCTGAATGAAACTGACTCACTCATGATCCATTAGGCAACTGGCTGGCATCCAACAGGCTGGAAAATAGCTATACAGAATAAATCTCAGTGTCTGTTGCCGGCAGCCAACTGGGCTAAATTCTCATAGTGTGTGTATGTAATAGGTAGTGTTGACCCCATCCTGAGAACACTTTAAAAAAAGAATTACCTGATCAAATTTGGAATATACTTAAAGTCATTATGCATATTAGAATTGGGCTTTGGAAGCTAATAAGTTATGGAAATAAAGTAGGAAGAATAAGAAAGAGACCTCAAAGGTTGATCTATTTGCCTGTCTTTGATTAGAATCATGCTGTGTATACAGTGGGTGGTCAATAAAGGCACTCACTGCTAGCTACGAAGATGACGATGTGACAAAATCAGTATCATTTTTTCTTCAGGGAGAACAGGATATATATAATTCACTTTCAAGTATCTGCGGCAGAAAGCAGCTCCACCATTAATATAAAAAGCTCAAAGAAGTGCACCACTAAAGCATCTCTTTATACCAGACTTGAATGCAACTCCCTAATTTAGTAGAAAAAACACAAATTTATAAATGAATCATACTAACAATTCCCACCACTTCTTTGCTGTTCTTCTTGTATTTAACTTTTGCAGAAGCTTGCTACCTTAAAAGCTACCTTTTCCCAAAGTTTTGATCAGTTAAAACTAAAGTATTATAAACACTTCTTAAGAGCTGCTCAACATGTCACAATATCTTTATTCACTAGGACATTAAGAAATTAGTGATTATGCCTGGGATTCTCTTTTCTTCGGGCCATTTTGAGATTCTGTTTCTTAACAGTGTGTCTAGCACAAGTTGGAACAATTATGTCTTGGGCCATCAGGTATTTTGGGGGGTATTATCAATAGAGATAGGAATGTCAGATAAAATAAAATAAAATCACCTCAAATTCCTAATTCTTTGGTGATGGCCACCTCAATCAGCATAAATATCAAGATCTCTGATGAAAGTTCATTCTGTTCAGAGTTACTGTTGACTTCCAAGAGGAATGTACTTCTCTGCTTTCCTGACGTGCCCGCAGAGTTGATCTCTACCAGGAGATCTACAGGTGGTGGTTTTAATGCTTTGGAGCCCTCGGTCTTTATACCCTATTTTGGCCTCAGAACTTTTGAGCCTAAAGACAACCTAACAGGGCATAAAATGTTGAGTTAAGTAATGCCACATATGCTCCTGGGAATGCAGCAAGATCACCGGGCAAACAAGGATGTTTGGATCTCTGTTGTCCTCATCACATACATGGCCAGATGGTGTGGCCATGTTAAACTGGGAAATATAGTAGATCCTGTGGGGCTGGAGTAGAGCAGATGTTTTCACACGGTGCTGTGTGGGTGAAGGGCCGCTGCAGAACGTTAGTCGACTATGGGGTCAATGGAATTATGGGGTCCTGGGATCCCAAAGTTATGTCAACAAGAGGAAGTCTGACTTTATTGTTTAAAAAAATAGGATTTTACTTGGAATAAACAGGAATGCAGATGCTTTAAAAATTTTGCAAAGCACCGGGATCTAGGCTAGTGATGAGTACCTAACTCTACTAGATCCTGACTCATTCAAGGTGACACCACATCCAGGATCTCAAAGTTGAGGGTGTCTCAGAGTTTGGCTCAGGAAGAGCACAGACATCTCTGACCACTTTTCCCAAGACAGACCTAGAACTTGAGAACCACATCAGCCTCCTATTGGTTCCCCTTTCCTAGGCTAGGCCACTAGCCTATGAAATGATTTAACTCAGGTGATTGAGATGAGAACAGAAGCCAAAACATTTCCAGGGACAAGAGGTAGATCTAAGGCTTCCTCAGCTAGCATCGTGATGTGTACATGAAATTCCACATGTCCCTTGAGTTTGATGCTCATGAGCATAAGTTGTATTAATAGTTCTAAAAAAGATGCGAATTAGTTAATAAGATAATGAAATGAAAATATGAATGTAACATTACCACACCATTCCTGCTACTAAGTATGTAAGCCAAGAAATGCCTTCTCCACTAGAAAATATAACTTAGCTATACAAAAAAAACAACAACAACACAACAACACAATTGCAGGTACCCCCTACTCACTGGAAAACTATAAAAGGCAAACCTTGTCAGGGAAGAAGCACAAACAAGCACAAGAGCCAATTAATCACATTCTTAAGTACAGTTCTAGAAGCAATCTTTGTTCATTCTTTGTGTTATTTGCAAATATGAGCAAAGAAAGGTAATTTTTTTTAATCATGTCACATTCATGGAAAACAACCCACAGTCCATGGGCTCTTCCTTTTCGCAGTCGCTATAAGCCTAGTTTTATCTGCAAACGTCCAAACGCCCAAGTCCATGCTAGAGAAGCAGATATTATGAGAACCCATGAAGCGAAAGATCTTATCATAAAAATTGTTTCAAATTCTACTATTTGATCACAAAAACTCCAACTAAACAAATAATAGGCTCACTTTTTCTTGGACAGCTATGCAGTTGGCTGGACAGTTGCCTTTTCAGTCGGATCAATCCCTTTGGGTATTCAAGATACTATCTTGCTTTTCTAGGCTGCAGCACTCTCTCTCGGAAAACATCTGGGCCGCAAGGCACATGTTGTGTTTAAGATTATGGTTTGATGACCCCAGGAGGCTGACTAGAGCCCAGACAATACAAGAACAAATGTGATGCAGAGTAATTCAGCATTTCAAATGCCTAATAGATGAACCCAGCAACAAGCTGTGGTCAGAGGCACAATAAAAACAGGAACAAGAATTCACAGAGAACCAAACTGACCTAACAGGGAAGGGAATATTTATTTGTCTTGCTTAATTAACAATTTAAAGCAGCAATTGTTTTAATAACTTAATAGGTGAGTTAAATAACTGTCAAGAAGCTGCCACTCTCATTATACTGGGTCTTCTGGGGCTTTGGAAAAAGATTTTCTGGGAGTTTTACCAGGGAGTTAAATTCCTGGCCTATGCAGATTTGGGATTCATTCGTAGTTTGACAATTATTTTTTGTAACATGGACTACAGAAGGGATCAGGACTGAGCAGGTGGAGGCAGACAGGTGAAGATTAAAAGTAATAAATGGTCATGAGAACAGGATTTTTGTCTTAAAGAATTTCCTGTCTAATAAGAAAAGTAAGGCAAATTAAAAAGAAGACTTTTATAAAAAGCAGCTTTTGGCAAATCCCTGTAGCTGAGAATAAAGGCAGTCTTATTCCACCCTTTGAAAAATGGGGATGATGTTAATTATTGGAAACTGATTGTGGGGCCGAGCTCTTCAGGTGGGGTGAGTGGCACAGGTGGGAAAAGCCACAAGGTATTTGGAAATTATAACACTGAAGAGCCGCATTATCTTAGCTGTAAATTTTTTACATATTTTAATCACGATCCTTTCTTCTGTTTTTCTTTCATTAAACATCTCAGTAGCCTGCTGCCATGTTTTGGTCTCATGGTTTTCTCTCCTATATACCACCAAAGCTAATTCCTTTTTTTTTTTTTTTTTTTGCAAGAACTAGCCAGGATGTTAGGGATGCCCATTTCTCTTCTCCTACTACAGCTATGAGACCACCCCTATCGATCTTTGCTCAGAGGCCTGTGCTTTGCTATAGCTAATGGTACCCACATGTAGCTCAGAGGATAACAGAACTGACAGAGATAGAGAAAGATGATTTGGGTGGGGTTGTTTGCAAAGTGCCAGACACTGTCAAAGTGCTTTACATATATTTTAATTCATCTAAACTTCACAGCCCTATGGTTTAAGTGCTATTTAACTGAGGCCTCCCACCCTAAACATTAAATTGTCTAAGGCCGGGGCACCCGGTGTCTCAGTGGGTGAGCGTCTGCCTTTGGTTCAGGTCGCAATCTAGGGTCCTTGGATCAAGTCCCACATCAGGCTTCCTGCATGGAGCCTGCTTCTCCCTCCGCCTATGTCTCTGCCTCTCTCTCTGTCTCTTGTGAATAAATAAATAAAATCTTAAAAAAAATAAAATTAGTAAGATCTTTTAAAAAAATAGTCTAGATCCATATAACTAATAAAGTAGAGGCACGAATCAAACCAAGGCAGTTTGTATTCAGCCTGAACTCTTAAACTCTTCATCACCCTGATCAAGACGAATCAGGGGATAGGAGCATAAACCATGTAAAAACACCACTTCTACAAGCAATGTTATCAGTTCTCCTCTGCCCCAAAATACTTGCAATGAATTCTTTTTAAAATAGTCTTTTGTCCACATATTTTGAAAGTCCAGCATGCTGTTGTAAACAAAACAAAACAAAACAAAACAAAACAAAACAAAACAAAAAACACTAATAAAGATGGTTAAGTGCTGAGGGGCAGGCTGATTCTAGTAGCAAGGATTATTTTTAAATTTAACCATTTGCTCCATTTTTCTCAAGAGAAGTTGGTGGTTCGGACCTAGTGATGTTCTCATGATTGTCATGTAAGAAGCAATAACCATTCCTAGATGAATTGTGATTGTCTCTCCAGGCACTCAGAGCCGTGTCGCTGCCTGAGAGGATTACAATCTCAGCTAATGGTTTTGGGTCTCTTGGTTTCCATTGGTAATGGATCATCTGTCTCCTCTGACAACCTCCTTAATAGCTCTTCCTCCCCACAATGTGTTCAGGTTCATGCTCAGCTTTGCTAATCCCATATGTGGCTTCCGTTTTTTTCCTTTGTTCTTTTTCCTTTTAGAATAAGTTCAAGTGACTAGCTTACGGTGCTCTGTGACACCTTTCAGAGCACAAACTCACTTCAGCCTCCATCCATCCACCTATCCATCCATCCCTCTACCCATCATCTATCTGCCCGCTTTCCTCTTCAAATAGCTTGTCTGAAATGCTCCCAGTTGATACCAGAATAATCTTGTTGCACCCTTTATTGAACTGTTGTACACCCTTTATTGAAATGGTAACCATGATATATTTTAAACACTATAAACTCTTTGTAGTTTCTCTTGTCTTCTTTGCTAGGCTAACAATCTATATTATCTTTTTTATTAATAAAGAGCGGTATGCTGAAGATGGTTGGAGGTGGCTGATATATCTTTATATACAGAGCAGGATTTTTAAAAGAAATATCAATAATCTCAAAGACTCTAGTATTCCCTGAATCTAGTATTCATTCAAGGGTAAAATTATGAAGAATTTAGCAGCTAGCACCACAAGGTCTTTTGCATCCAGATTCAGACACTGGGTCAATACAAATCAGTTCCTTTCTTCAGTGGTAACCGGCTCTACTTCCTGTCCTCTGTGCTATCACTAACATTAATACCAAATGATCTGTCTCATGTACCACTCTGAACCTGGCCCATAAATTGAGTACATTTTCTTCCGCCTCCTATGAGTCATCGCTGGATGCTCTCAAGCACAGAGCTGGCCTGCCTTCACAGTCTCTGGGGCTCGCTCACTGAGAGCGTCCTCAGTGCGTTACTGGAGAGCTGGCCATTCATCTCTCAGGACAGCTGTGTCACTCACCCTGTAGAATCAGAGGATCTTACTCAAAAGCAGGTAACCAGGTTTACACTGCTTTCTCTTAGCTCTTTCTATCTCTTGCAGTGAAGCATGCCATAGGCGATCTTGTGTCTAAGTGAAGGATTCTTTCATCTTTTGAATTATTCTACACCTGGAGGTTGTCACATGGACCATCGCTTGCTGCTCCATTTCTGACTTGGCTCTTTCTAGTGTGGGCCCCAAAATCTTATTTTGCTGTCATTTTGGAGAATATATTATTGTTTCCGGATTTCCTCAGTTTTTCTTTCATGTATCATCCCTAACGTAATCAAGAAAAAGTCATTTCCTTTTCTTTCCCTTGCCTCTTTGTTTGGTTCTAAGTTCAGATTCATTTCTTTCTTCCAACATTCCAATATAAGTTAGGTATATAGTTTGTAATCCTAGGTCGTTTTTTTCTTTTTCTTTCCCCCTTATGTTTTGGCTCCTTAAGGAAAGAAGCAGAAAGGAGTCATCCTGGTAACTTGTACCTGTCACAGTCAAGGAGAAAGCACTAACCAGAAGTGTGAAACCAGGGAAGTTTAATATCCTAGACCAGATCCTGGCAAAAAATATTTAAGATGGCAATGATAATGATAAAAACACTGTATCTTTTTTTCTATGCCATAATTTTATAATAAATCTGTTTTGGAGAGAAGACATCAAAGTTACAGAGAAAGTTACTGATTTCTAAAATTGTAAAACCTATAAATGAGGCATTAGGGTCAAATTCTCACACTGAGTGACTCATTTTCTTCAGGTTCTCAGTTTAGGTGATTCAATTGCCATAGGATTACTCCTATTATGTCCTCAGATCCCCTTTCTCTCACATCCCTTTTGGAGAGGCCTTCCTCATACACCACTCTGAATTTGGTTCCTAAATGTAGAACATTCCTGTGAGTCATCAACTGGGTGCTATGAAGCAGAAAGATTTTTCAGTGTTCTTTGTAGAAACGTTTTTTATTATTTTCAAGTTGAAAAGTAGCTTAGAGACTGATCATTGGTAAACTGTACCTATAGTCCACGAGTAATGTATTTGCTTTCAGAACCAATTCTCTAGAGAGAATAGGAGAGTCAAAATCTTAGAAGTCTAGGTGTTAAAATCAGAATCAGCCTGTGGTGGAGGTAGAGGTAGGGACATGAAAGGGAATGTATCTGGCTGTGTCTGAAAAACGCCTCCAACCCAAGATTCTGACAGTCTTTACAACAGAAGGAGACATCACTCACTTTCATTCTAGTTGAGAATCAACAACTTAGACCAAGTTCCTACAAAAGAGTAAGTTAAAGCACAACAGGGCCGTGACTCCCAGAATATGATTAAACCAGTCTTAATGGCAGAGCTGAAAACTGAATTCAGGATTATTGACCACTAGTCAAATCTTTTTTTTTCCTATAAACTCTGCTGTTAGTTTGTTTTGATGAAAACTTTTAGTACTGGGATGCCCGGGTGGCTTAGCGACTTGGCGCCTGCCTTTGGCCCAGGGCGTGATCCTGAAGACCCTGAATCGAGTCCCATGTCAGGCTCCCTGCATGGAGCCTGCTTCTCCCTCTCTGCCTCTCCCTCTGCCAGTGTCTCTGCCTCTCTCTCTGTATCTCTCATGAATAAATAAATAAAATCTTAAAAAAAAAAAGAAAAGAAAAGAAAACTTTTAGTACTGACGAATTTAGAGGTGGGATATTGCTCAAAATCTTTGTAATTCCTCCTTTATAGTTCCATTTCTTGTGGTAATACAAATGTTCTATATCTTGATGGAATCAACGTCAATACTATACTGTAGTATAGTTTTGAAGGATGTTATCACTGGGGGACACGGTAAGGAGTCCATGGAATCTTTCTGTATCTTTCTGTATCTGTATCCTTCTTACACCTGTATGTGGATCTATAAGTATCTCAAACTCAACAGTTAACTTTAGTAAAAAATATTTAATTATCAGCTGGATGCACCTCAAACTAGGGTATATGTATTTTTTTTCTGAAAAGGTCAGTAGTGTCAAAACTGTCAAAAATTTATAATACTTACCTAATTAGCTCTCTGTTCTTATAACTAATTTACTGGATATTTCACAATAAAATGTTCAAATTGATGGCAAGTGTCAAGAGGAAAAAAAAAATCAATGTTAAGCATTGACTAATGTTGTCTGTTCGAATTTGAGAATGTCAGGAAGGTTCTCTCCGTTCATTTAGGGAGATTGTTAATTGTTAATTATCAAAAAGTGGTGTTTTAGAAGTATTTCCTCCAATACTACCTCTCATTCCGTTCTTAATAAAAACCTACAAAGAAAAACATATAAAGAAAGAAGGCAGAAAAATAAGTATAAAAGATGAAGATACCTCAATTCCACTAAACCGTAAGTCATCCATCCATACAAATAACTGGTGCAAATGAAAAGGTAAGCTCTGCTAAAATACCCTCTTCTTACCACTCCATTTACAAGTGGAATACCTCTTGAGAAAGCAGAAGGGAAATCATCTTATTTTTTTTTATATAAATTTATTTTGTATTGGTGTTCAATTTGCCAACATATAGAATAACACCCAGTGCTCATCCCGTCAAGTGCCCCCCTCAGTGCCCATCACCCAGTCACCCCCACCCCCCGCCCACCTCCCAAATCATCTTATTTTGATGAGACAGATGAAAAGCAAAAATTGCAGCAATCACATATTCTCTGAAATAAGACAATTCTTTGATTGTGGGTAATGTTGAAGGAGGTCTAAGTAGAGGCATGACAAACATCAAAGAAATCTTATGAGCCTTCTGGTTTGTTGTTCCCTTTATCCTTTTGACCTAGGGATTCTAGAATACATTTTTACTCAGGAGGCAAATTAGAAGAGCCCAAGGTTTTATAAAAGGAATGGAGACCAGGTTCCCAGATTGGGGCATGTCAAGTCCACAGAGGACAGGAGCTGACCTCAAACAGCAAAACCTAGCAGCATTTCATCCCCATAAAGTACAAAGGTGACAGAAGAGACTGGCTTCAGGGGGTCTTTCCTTCCAACCCTACAGATTGGGGAGGGTTGGGGGATTCCCTGTGTGGCAAAGACTGGAAACATTCAGATAAATTACAACAGGGCAACCTTCTCCTGGGAGCACTGCAGGCTGCAATAAGACACGGATGGCCGAATGTTGAGTCTGAGTATCTATTGTGAATGAACAAACAGGATGCTATTCTTGTCTTCACGAAAGCAGCTCTGCCTAAAAGTACGTTCAGCTTGTCTGGTGGTTCCTCACTTTGCCTCTCTTTGGTTTCGGAGACTGCGAAGTTGAGGCCAATCTGCATTGAGAGTCAATCTCCAAGACTGACACTGAATCCTTCAACAAACGTGTTTCTTGAATTGTGCCCTTGTGTAGCGCTCAGAACTCCCTGACAGTTCTATGGGAACTGTGGCTCCTTGCTTTATGGCAACTTACATCAACACAAGCCCTGAATACTGTCAACTGCCATAACACACTAAAACAGGGAGTAAATAAACATGGAAATGACTCTGCTGGCTCCTGGTCATAAATGCAGAAATGGCATTTATGTTCAAGTTTGCCTGCACTTAACAACAATATGTTTCTTCATGGAGCGGATCCAAAAATTGGAAGCTAATCTTCAAAAGTCAGAATTCTTGCATGCATAAAACAAAAGCTAAAGACTTTAACCAACAGATGTAAATTAAAGTGGCCTGCTCAAACTGGCTGAAATAATATTTATTATTGTCAAGACAAGAGGTTAAATATAAATTACACTGAAGCTATAGTTGACAATGCCCCTTGGGTTTTTTTTTCTTTTTCTCGTTCCAGAGTTTATGAATTTTCCTTAGGTATTTGTCAAAGCATGTGCTTTATAAGTCAGTCTAGATAAGGTACATATTTTTTATTCTAAACTAAGTTATGATGAAGAACAGTTTCTTAGAAAAATGTATTAAGTTCTCCTATGTAAATTTCATATAAATTATAGGTTTACAACAGTTTTCCTTTCCACATGCCCTACACCATAACTGTTTATTATTCTAATATTTTGTCCACAGAAAAGTAAAAACAGTATACACTTGGGAACTAGCACCTGCTGCCTTCCCCATGACAACTGCTAGAGTTACACCAAGCAGCAAAAGAGACTTCCAGATAGCTGTGTCACATCTGAGATCTGACTTCTGGAAAAGAACCAATACGTTCTGAAAAGTAAAAGCAGGCATCAGAAGCATGTACTACACTACTAATGGTATGTTGCAGGAATATTTTCCTCACAACTAAGTTTTAATAAACTTACATCTTTTAAGCATCATAAAATCTCTTTTCGGTTACATCATATTGAAAACCACGTGCTATCAAACTATAACATTGAAAAACAAAATTCTAATACGGTAACTACAACTCTTACTTTGCCCAAACTTAAAAAAAGCCCCACACATCTTATTCTAAGAGGAACTGAAATAAAAGTAACACAATTACTGTAATTTTTGACACAAGACATAAAAGGCATTATTGCTTCCTTTATAGCACTAGAAATACGGAAGCAAAACAAAGCTGAGGTGACTCCTATTTGGGGCATTCATTAGCAGGTAGTCTAATATTTCCATAAGAGCTCATGTCCAAAAGTAAGTAGGTAGAGAGAAAAAAAACCTAACAAGACAAAACACCACAGGCAAGTCTCTTGAGAAACTGTGGACCTAAAAGTAGGCTATTATAATTCAGGATTTTGCACTTTTATTTTTGCTAAAAGTGCTTTGTACATCTCCAGGAATGAAAAACAGCTGCCAAACTTTGCCCATGGTATGATTCTTCCCCCTTCATTTTTAGATTTTTTTTCCCTGTACTATATATACCTATTCACAGCCACTTAATTCCACTGAATTCATTTTTTTTTTTTTGAAATCCTTAGATCACAAAATTGCTACTGAACTAATGAGGATATTCTACACTGGGTTGTAATTTTTATTTTTATTTTTAAAGATTTTATTTATTTATGCATGAGAGAGAGAGAGAGAGAGAGGCAGAGGCAGAGGCAGAAGCAGGCTCCATGCAGGGAGCCCGACATGGGACTCGATCCCGGGTCTCCAGGAGCCCGACCTGGGCCAAAGGTGTCGCTAAACTGCTGAGCCACCGGGGCTGCCCTGGGTTGTAATTTTTAATCTGATCCCTCAAATTAGTGTTCTACATTAAATATTTACTACTTGCCCAAGTTCAGGACTAAAGGTTGGCTACAGAACATGAGAGCAGGAATGAAAACAACAGTGGGGGGTGCTCCTGGGTGGTTCAATAGGTTAGAGGTTAAGCATCTGCCTTCAGGTCAGGGTCCTGAGATCGAGTCCTGAGTTGTGCCCCCTGCTCAGCAGGGAGTCTGCTTCTCTTTGTCACTCTGCCCCTCCCCCCCTGCATATATTCTCTTTCTCTCTAAAATAAATAGATAAATGAATAAATAAAATCTTAAAAAAACCCACAGAAAAACAAAACAGAGGACTTGAGTGCACAGAGCAGCTGAGGGTGAGGTGGGTCCTGCCACTAACAGGCTCTGTGGCTCTGGGGGAGGGTTTGTAATCCCTGCAGACAGCAGTTTTCTCATCTAATATAAGGAAGTTCAGCTAAAAATCTCTGTGGCTCTTCCCATGTGATTCTTGTAATAGCAAAGAGCATACAGATGTTCCCAAGGAGGTATTTATTTATCCAGTCAATGCCTGGCAGCTAATTAATCAGTGGGTGTAGACCAAAAGCTTTTCATATTGTCCAGATTTCTCTGCCCGTATTAGAAGTGTCACAAATAGGATGTTATAAAGCAATACAGGATAATTCAGTTCCATAATAAATAATTCCTATAGGTAATGCTTTTAATAATAAACCAGTTCTTGACTTGTGCTTGGTGAAAACTTACATTTCTTTTTTTTTTTTTTTTTTTGGTAAAGATTTTATTTATTTATTCATGAGAGACATAGAGAGAGAGAGGTAGAGACACAGGCAGAGGAAGAAGCAGGATCCCTGCTGGGAGCCGGATGTGGGACTATCTGGGATCCCGGAATCACACCCGGGGCCAAAGGCAGATGCTCAACTGCTGAGCCACTCAGACGTCCAGAAAACTTACATCTATTATCTATTTATCTATTATCTTATCTATTTTCACACCAAGGTTACTTTATAATTCTCAACAATATGAATCTTACGTGATTATAAATTTTTTTCCTAAGAAGCATAGAGTTTAACAATGCCACACACGTGCTATAAAAACAAAGAAGTGGTAATTTTCCGCATTACAAATTAATTCTTTTCTCAAATACAGTAGCATATATTCAAGTCTATGAGTTTGGACTGAAAATACAATAATTACTCAAAGCATGGTACCACGAGTCAGTAACATAGAAAATAAGTAGCTGAAAAGTAAAAACAAACAAAAACCAGACAAACAAAATCAAGAAAAAGGAGAAAAACAAATCTACCGGACTTTTATTCATTAGACTCACTGGCTTCAGGATCTGTGTGTATGATTCTAGATATAAATTCAATAGGCAACAGCTCTTAGGGACTTAGAGGATTCAGTGTTCAACAAATTAATGGATGTGATCTGTGAAAATGAGTTGAAAATCAACTGAAAACCAAAAATGGTTACTTTTAGGAAGACTAAAAAAGTGGAGACAAATAAAACAATGGTCCAGATCCTAATGAGAGAGAGAGAAGCCCCTCTGCTGCTAGAGTATGCTTAAATTAGGTATCGCTGCTATTGCTGGAAATAAGACCAGTGTATTTGCTATTAATCTCCAGACATAAGTGGCACAACCTGTCAACACACAGAGGAAATACATCTTTTTGTTATGGTGGCATGAAAGGCAAGTATGATGTTCCCAGTCTTTAAGATTTTAAAAACACATTTTGAATTGGCAAAAAAAAAAAAAAAAAAAAATAGCAGGGCACTCAATAACATGGGTCATCTGCCTTCAACTATTCAAACTATTTCAGGAGAGCCACCTGACATGACTCTCCCTACCCTGAATCTCTCTTTTTTCTTTATTGACACCACAGGTCAAAAGGCGGTAAATGGAAGACAGAAGAACTCAAGGTATTTTCGCACATGATCAAATGCTTCTGGTCACTAACTGCGTATTCATGAATTCTGTTCACATGAATGTACTATGGCCTATCTTAGATCCTTAAAAAAAAGAAAAAGACGGAGATCTTTCAGGACTTTTTTTTTTTATTAAAGATTTTTATTTATTCATGAGAGACAGAAAGAGAGAGAGAGACAGAGAGAGAGAGAGAGAGAGGCAGAGACACAGGCAGAGGGAGGAGCAGGCTCCATGCAGGGAGCCCGACGTGGGACTCGATCCTGTGTCTCCAGGATCACACCCTGGGCTGAAGGTGGCGCTAAACCGCTGAGCCACCCGGGCTGCCCCAGATCCTTTTTTTTTTTTTTTTTTTAAGGTTTTATTTATTTATTTGAGGGAGAGTGAGAGAGTAACAAAGAGCATGAGCGGGTGAGGCGTAGAGAAGCAGATTCCCGCTGAGCAGGGAGCCCAAAAGGGGATGGATCCCAAGGCCCCAGGATCAAGAACTGAGCCAAGGCAGATGCTTAACCGACTAAGCCACCCAGGCACCCCTCTTAGTTCTTTGTAAGAACTGATTGTAAGGAACCTAGATTGCAAATAAATCATATAAAAGATAGAAATTAAGCCCTTATGGATATTAATGCATTGGATTTTTTTTCATGAAAATAAAAAAGTAGAGAATCAATGACTATTTGCAAGTATATGAAGCACAAACACATGAAAAACAGTAAACTGTCCATTTAAAAGAGAAAGAGTTGAAAGAGAAAGTTCTATCTGGTAGAATGAAATGTAGTATTTGAGTTTTAAGTCAAACGTTTTTCTTTGGAAAACACACTTATATATACACTAAGTATATCATCCTTTTTTTTATTTTTATTTTTTTTTAGTATATCATCCTTATACAGACTGTCCAGTTAATGTTAATATGGTGAATGTGCCCATCTCCCCTGTGAAACAGAACATCACAGTGCCTCTGATGCTTATCCAGTTAAGTTCAGATTCTTCAACCTAGCGTTTCAAGTCCTTTACAATGAGACCCAAACTATGATCACAGTCTTACCTGCTTCTCTATCCCTACATGTGTTCTTTGCTTGAAACGACCTGTAATCCGTGATGAGGAAAACTGATGGTAGACCTTTCTACCTCTGAAACTGAGCACTTTTTCCACTCCACACTGCTTTTTACTTTTCAAAACTGTTCGGTGCACTCAAGGTCCCCCTTGATTTGTCTCGACAGATACGACACTGTGTGCAGAACACTGATTTTTTTTCTTTCTCTTCCCACGTTGCACCATAACGCTCTGAACTACTGAACCACACTGCATTGCACACTGAATTACAAAGAACTGCCAAGCCCTGTGCACTGTCTCTCTGAAGTCATCTGAACTAAATCTCAATTTTATTATCTTTCTCTAGGTTTTTCTGTAACTGTTCAATGTTACAGAGCATAGGCGCTCCGGAAGCAGACTGCTTGGATTTACTGCTTACTAGTCTGGCTAAGTCTATCACCTTAACGAAAAGAGTAAATAGGTCAGTACTAGAACCTAAGTCCTTGGCTGCTTATGAGGATTCAATTAGATGACAAATTTCAAACCCTCAGAATTGGCCTGATACATAAATAAGCAAGCAGGCAAGATTTATTAAACTGAAAAACCACCTCAAAATATTTTAAATATCAAAAGCTCAATTGTTATACATGGTTTAGGTTCAGGTAATCCTTGCCTATTTGACTATTTCATGATCACTTTGAACACTTTTGTGTGTAGCTGCAAACTTAATAGATCTATATTAAACAATGAATGCAGACTGTACTTAAGTTAACAGTTTATTCAATTTTAAAGAAAAAGGCCAAACAAAAAAATGCACACATGTTATGGCAGCACATTATAGAATATAGCTTTAAATAATGAGGTGTAATTTGCGGTATAAGTCTACTATTTAACTTTTGTAGGTTCTTAGATCCCTTTTTAGATGAATACAGAGTATTGCCTATTTGCATTTACTGGCCTACCAATAGGGGCTACACAGGATGCTAGCTTGGATTTCTTCCAGGCTTGTTATATAATTTGACTAAGTAAAACAGATAGCTCAGTAGCTCTCAGTCCTGTATTATTGATGATCATGTGAAGATAGATGAATATTAAAAAGGTGATTTTTTTCCTAATATGTAAACAACGAAGACATAGATAAGCTAACATAAAGGACCGAAAATTAGATATGTAAGTTAAAGTGTTGAAAACCTCAACATTTATCAATGTTGCTTAACACACATGAATAGGTTTCTTAGTAAAATAAAAAGAGCATAATTCCCTAAGGTTTCAAGTCATCTATTACCTAGAAAAAAGAATTACACTAATTTTGATCATTTTAGAGGCAAAACTTTCCGTGATTGTCACTCACAACATTTTATCTATTTTATCTATTTTAACTGATTCTTCCCAAATGTAAAATACAACAAATTTAATTTCATTTGATCACAATTTTCATTAATCTATACACTCCTGAAATACAGAACCTTGCACATAGTAGATCCTCACTATATACTCAACTATGTCTCTACTCTGCATACATGTTTATATGGTTTATCTCTTTTTACACTGAGGATTTGAGACATTAAATATTTAATTCCTGATGTCTTTAAAGTTCCTACTACCTCTGCATAAGGGCCTTTAATAAATGGGTAACTGTCTTCACATCATATCATATCGTGCATCATGCATGCTTACTTTCAGGTGGTTAGTTTCCCTATAGATGTCCTGAATTTGCATGACTGATAGCATTTGTATGGCAACAACATGCAAGAGCTAATTATTATGAAACTTTGTATACAAATGTTTTACAAGCAGATAGGAAAGTCTTTGTTTTGTTTTGCTTAATAATTAATTCATCCCTGTATAAATGACAGGGTGTTAACATAAATATATTCTTCATATAGGTCTATGCTATGCTATTTTACTGTACTGTTTAATATTAACATATTTTATCATCCTCAGTTCCCAGTTAATGAGTAAAAAAAATATGATGCAACACATAGGAAAAGATGTGGGAGAAGGAAGAGGACACAGTGAATTAGGGTTCCTATAGGATTTCTTAAGGTACAGTCACTTCATTGTGCCTTAAAAAAGAAAAAAAGTTTAACGGTGGCCTAAGGGAACAGATACAGAACCTTCTGACTAATCGTATAATATATTCTGATTTCCCCGTCTAAACATAACCAGCGCTGGTTGTATTTTACATTTGGTCACCTCTTTTCCAATGCAATTTTCTATAAAATTTCCTATGCAGATTACTAGAAAACCTTAATCACCATCCATGACAAGACCAATATGGTCTTTATTTGTACTGCTGATTCCTACTCTACTCCCTGAAAGGAGGGGGCCTTCCAAGTAGCTGTGTTGGCCAGAACTATGTAATACAGTGTAATAGGAAGAGAATGGGCTTTGCAATCAGATCTGATTTTCCATCTTTGGCTTCATCATTAATTAACATCGTGTTCTTATGATTGTTATGTAACATTTTGGATCTTTTGAGTTTCTCGTCATGAGAATAAGGACAGTAAATACCCTATCTTTTATTGTACCATTTTGAAAAGTAGAAAATACATAGGTAGTTAATTCGTTTATTAAACACACTAGATGGCTGGCATAGAAAGATAAATGAAAGAAAGCTTCTGTCCTCCTAAAGAAGCTTATAGTCTAATACAGTAAGTAAAAGACAAGTAAAATTTACCTACTATAACAAACTTTGGTACAGGGCATATTGGCAGTGAAAAGGAAGTAATGTTAATTCTTCTTGGGGGAAAATATCAAGAAAGGTTTCAGAGAGAGTTATCTTTAGCTATTTTTTTTAATTATTTACTTATTTGAGGGACAGAGAGAGCATAAGCTGGGGAAGGGACAGAGGGAGATAGAGAATCTCAAGCAGAGTTCCTGCTGAGCATGGAGCTGGCTGCAGGACTCAATCTCACCACCCAGAGATCATGACCTGAGCTGAAATCAAGAGTTGGAAGCTCAACTGACTGAGCCATCCAGGCATCCCTATCTTTAGCTATCTTAACAAAGATTCAGTCTTGTGATCAATAAATGGTTAGCATTGTTGTTGTCATGTTATCATAATGTCTGTCTCCATTGAGCAAAATCTTTGATCTCACTCATCAATGGCTAAATATACATATCCATAGAGATCATGTTCTTATAGGGGTAGATTAAATGATGGTTTGCAAGATGGATTCATTTGAATTATATTGTGCAGTAAGCTGTGTAGGGCGATCCACTCATACCACCTGCCTGGGACTTTCCTGGTTTACCACTAAAAGTCCAGCATCTCCAGCAACCTCTCAGTCCCAGTTTTAAAATGGAAAACCCCTGTTCTGGGAACTCCCTCAGTCCTGGGCAAACAGGAACAACCTGGTCACTCTAGATCTATGCTAATGATTAGTATCGCTTAAACCATTCCATCCACTGTGCATTAACTTTGAAATGTGGCACAAGAGAATTTCTAGTCAACTAACCATCGGACACATTACTAATAACCTTTTACTAAGCATATGGCCATTATGACACGATACCCAGTTCAACTCATTACCTTCATAGTTAACTGTAATCAAAGGCAAACTGAAGGATTAACAAAAAGGCAAAATGTTATGGGTTCACTGACAAAATGATGCACATCCTCAATGTCTAAAGTAATATGCTATTTTATTATTTTGAAAGCAATACTATTTTATTTATTTCTAGCCAGTTAGAAAGGAATAAGATAATAAGGATATTTAGCTCACAGGACTAAACATACTTATTCATTAGCAAAAATTCCCTTCATTCGATCAAAATGAGTGTGTCTTCACTCAAGAACATTTGAATTTGTTATTTTGCTTTCAAGGAAGTAAACATATGAGACCAGAGAAATAGTTCGGGTCTACAATTTAGCCACTCTTCTTTATGTTTTTTTTTTTTTTTTTAAGATTTATTTATTCATGAAAGACCCAGAGAGAGAGAGAAGGCAGAGACACAGACAGAGGGAGAAGCAGGCTCCATGCAGGGGACCTGACGTGGGACTCGATCCCGGGTCTCCAGGATCAGGCCCTGGGCTGCATGAAGGTGGTGCCAAACCGCTGAGCCACCCGGGCTGTCCTCCATGAGTTTAATTTACCATATTAATTGAATTGACTTATCAGTTTCTTAAAAAATAAATATCAGATCATTTTGGTAACAAGTGCCCAAACAATCAATTTAATTCTGAGTAAGCAGAGTGGTATCTTATAATGCAGAGTAAATTTATATTATACTACAGTAGCAGGGACAGGAGAGGAATACATTCAATTTGTCACTATAATAGGGTAAAAATTAAAGTGGTTTTTCTGAGAGAGCTAAATACTTAATTCTTTTGAGAAAGATAACTAAATTTATCATGCTAAGATGATTACTGTGCCATAAAAGAATGGTATGGACCTCTTTCCAATTTTGAAAAGTTGTATTTCATTTATAACATTAAAAATACTACCTAGAGAGGGGTGCTTGGATGGCTCAGTTGGTTAAGCATCTGCCTTTGGCTCAGGTCATGATCCCAGGATCCTGGAATCTAACATCTGGCTCTCTGCTCACTGGGGAGGCTGATTCTCCTCTTCCTCTGCACCTCTTCTCCCCCTCTTGTGTTCTCTCTCTTAAATAAAGTCTTTAAAAAACACCTACTAGCTAGAGAAAAAATAGGTACTCTATTGTCAAGAGTTAACTATTAATGAATACATTTAAATTATTGGCCTTTATAGCTCCAGAATTCTAGAAACTATGATGGATGCAGGACATTTCATCTTCTATGTATAAATATAAGCATGAAAATACAAATCAGTCTTCACTTGCCTATAACAGATAGCTTATAATCTAACAGAGTAAAGATACTTACTTTTTCCTTTCTATGCCAATTTTTTCCTTCTATCTTTCAATTTTCATCCTAATCAAGCAGCTGTCAGTGCTTAATAGCTTTTTCTCAGCTCAAGTCACTAATCAATTTAAACTTTTAAATCCTGAGCTATTAAAATTATAGAAAAATCTCTTGCAATACAGAGATTTAAAAGATACCATATTCACCATGTATTAACTTTGCACTAGTCTGTTTGCTGCACACGTGACAATCTCTCCCAAATGAAATAATGAAAATGGTTATCTACTTCTTGTCCCCACTGGTAAAGTAATATTAATTAATTTCACCAAAGCCTGGAAGTCTAATTTAACCTCTTTTATACTTATGTTAATTGCTTTGAAGAAAGTGAAACAATTGATTGAAACTGGAGCTTATTTCAAAAGCCTTGCATATAATGAGAGTATTTCTGAGCACTCATTAAAGCTGACCACCATATAAAGCCAGGGATGAGTACTTTAAAGAATTATTAATTGGACTCAAACAGAGTAAGAAAGGCTAACCAATCACTTAAAACAAGGCTAATAGAAAAAAAAAAAAAAGTCTACTTAATGTAGGCTATAGGACCAATAGCCAAAATATCTGATACAGACAGCAATCTCAGACCACAGGTGATGTGTACACTATTATTTGTCTCTCTGCTTCCCCAGCCTTATGCATATTTTCTGCTCTCCCCACTCCCCATCCTTTTTAGGTAGTCTCTTTCATATAGGTGACTTAGAGCATTAGCTGAAAAAAACCCAATGAGATTTTCATGACAGGCTGTTGTGAAAAGTGAATTTATGCTTCACTACTTGACAGTATTTGTAAATAGAATCTAAACTGAAAAGATAAGGTGCATAGCAGAAGACACAAAATCTGTATTTCTTAATGACAAGTGTGACTAGGTATAGTGAAAGGAGGAAAATATTTTATCATTGGAGGAAAAAATTTTGATCACTGTTAAAAATGTGCTTACTTTAACTTCGTAAAAGTAACTACAGGGAGTGTGGTGAATTTGGGGAAGAAACTGATGAATTCTGCTTTCAGTTACTATAGCCTCTGAGGCAAGCAGAATATGAATATGCTAGAGGCAAAGGAATATGCATATTTTCTCTCTGGGATAAATTCCAGAGAATATAAATGATTGAATGAAATTCTCAGATTTATAAAAATTCTAAAGGAATAAAACATTTTAATAATCTCTGAAATATTAATGTTGTAGAAAGATGGCTAGGTTGAACATGCTCCTCAAACTAACTGGTTAAATTATGCAGTTGACTCTTGAACAACATTGATTTCAACCACATGGGTTCACTTACAAGCAATTTTTTTCATAAATACAGTCCAGTATTCTAAATGTATTTTCCTCATGATTTTAACATTTTCTTTCTTTTTTTTTTACTTCTTTTATTGTAAGAATACAGTACATAATATACTTAACCTACACAATGTGTTAATCAGCCATTTGTATTATTTGTAAGGCTTCTAGCCAACAGTAAGCTACTAGAAGTAAAAAATTGAATTTGGATTTTAGACTTCACAGAGGTTGAGACCCTGAGTCCTGTGTTATTAAAGTATGACAGAAAGAGCACTTAGGCAATTTTGGGACAGAGTAAGATTAAGTATTTACTAATAATTTTCAAAATCATTCACCTGTGAGAAGAATATGATCAATGAACAACAAACCTTAAGGATTTGTCATGTATTTCATGTATGATTCAGTCTCTCTCAATATTCAAGTAAACAGCTAGTAATTCATTAAAAAATAATTTTCTGAGAATCTAGTACTTGCAAAGCAAGTATGATGAAAAGATACGATCAAGTCCCTGCTTTTTACAGAAATCATAATAGAGTCAAGACCTAAGACTTGTACATTGAAAACTGAAGAAAACAAAGAAAACAAAAACACTAATTCAAAAAGATACATGCATCTTCTGCTTGTTGCAGCATATTTACAATAGTCAAGAGATGGAAACAACCTAAGTATTCATGGATGGATGAATGGATAAAGAAAATGTGGAACATATAAGATGGAATATTAGTTAGCCATAAAAAAAGAATGATATCTTGCCATTTGTGACAACATGGATGGACCTCAAAGGCATTATGCTAAGAGAAAGAAGTCAGAGAAAGAAAATGCCCTATGGTCTTTCCTATATGTGGACAGATCAAAACCCAAGCTCACAGATGCAGAGATAGGATTGGTGGTTGCAAGGGGTAGGAGTGAGGGTAAGAAAAAATGGGTAAACTGTTTTGTTGTTGTTTTAAGTTTAAATTAATTGAATTTTTTAAAATACAGTTTTTGTTTTTTTTTTTTTCAAAAGAAATACAGGGACTGAGGACAAAAGGAAGGAGGTTTAGCAGTAAGGATTTTTTTCTCTAAAGAAAAAAGCAAGAAAATGTATACTTGAGAATAAAGTGGAAAATGAGTCTGATTTGAATTAAGGTCACTGCACCATACTGAGGAGGAATTATCTTCTCAGATGATACAGCTGAACATACAGTCTACTCTCCCCTTCTCTCTGAATGACAAGGCAACACACGAAGGATAGAGAGAAGGAAGCAGATTATAACTAGGAGTGAAAGAGAAATCTCTATTACTATTTGACTTAATCACTTGAAAAAAAAAAAAAAAACAGCCTTTAAAAACTATCGTTTCGGGGTGCCTGGCTGGCTCAGTCAGTGGAGCTCACAACTCTTGATCTCAGGGCTGTGAGTTGGAGTCTCTCGTTGGGTGTAGATATTATTTCAAAATAAAATCTCTAAAAAAAAATAAAAATGTGTTCTGTACATTCTCTTTGGAGTTTTGAATTAGTCAGTATTCTGATGCAGAGAACAGATTCCACACTAGACCATCTGAATAAGGAGGATTTATTACAGCATGTCAACTGGTTACAGAATTATTAAGATGGTTGAATAAAAATCTGTCGGGTGGGATTCCAGAATCTATTTTCAAGTCTATCCACTGCAGAACCAGGCTGCCAAGGGAATTTCTTCTCCTGCTATGATGAGGAAGCTGCTTGTCAAATCAGGAGGCATGCCATACTACATCTCTAGATGCAGGGCCACCTCAGTCTGAGCTGCTCTATCAGCTAGAGTTACTGGTTCTGGGACAGCATCGCTGTGCTCCAATCAGGAAACCTCATGTGCAAAGTCACAAAGCTGCCACTATAGCTTCACAGTGCCACATCAGGCCACCTTTTCTACTATCAAAACGCCATTTCTGCTAAATCAGCAAGCCTCAGAGCTAGAGTTTGGCTCCAGAGCCATAACATACTTGCTATAATCCACAATGATAAAATACACATCCAATAACCCATTTATCTCAGTTCAAATCATTTATCTCAGGTCTCACGTGATTGCATCTGAGGTAGAACCTGAATCACACTTGAATCACCAGCTGAACAGGATTTGGGGGAGTTTCTGTTTTAGCTTCCTACTCTCCAAGGAAAGGGAAGTCATACTAGAAGAAAATTGGAACAGATCTCTAAGCCAAAACTCCATAGCTGCATGAGACTCACTCTTACTTCTCCATGTTCATCTTTTTTTTTTTTTAAGATTTTTCTTTTTTAAAAAGATTTTTATTTATTTATTTATGAGAGACATAGAGAGACAGAGGCAGAGACATAGGCAGAGGGAGAAGCAGGCTATCTGTGGGGATCCCAATATGGGACTCAATCTCAGAACTCTGGGATCATTACCTGAGCCAAAGGCAGATGCTCAACCACTGAGCTACCCGTGTGCCCCTCCATGTTCATCTTTGAACTTTTCAAACTTTTTTTCCCCAAACTTTTTTTCTTGTTATAAAGCAGATTACAGATTTGGTATATCTTTGAGCACAGCCCCAAAGTCTGGACATTCCTACTGTAAATAAGTGCTTAACAAATTTCTACTCAAAAAAAGATTCTGAGAATCTTGCACTTACAAAGCCTATGGATGATGACAAGTCCCTACGTTTTACAGAACTCATAGTCAGTCAAGAAGATAGCATTAGTTTAATTAAATAATATTAAGTAACTTGACCATCCCCACTTGGATAGATTGACATCAACAAGGGCCTAAATTCCATATTTATAATTTGTTTCTCTTCAGTTGTCGTAAATGGAAGACATCCGGGACAAACAAATTGGAGCAAAGTTAAATGCTCGCTGCTCTTATGCTTCCTGCCAGAACCATGTCACAGTAATGAATTACTGAACTGACTACTGATACTAGACATTCCTCAGGCACACAGAACAAGTCAAGAACAGGGTAGTGGCTTAAGTCAATATATGCACATTTGATCAGACCATGGCTAGTATTGATTAAGTGTCAGTCACTGTTAAAGTTTACAAAATCCCATTCGCATACATCACCTCACTTCATTCTCATGAGAGAAGTATACCAATTTCATTGGTGAGAAAAAAACTGAAAATGCTAAAATTAAGTAGGCGATTGCCAAATATGGCTAGTAAATGGGAGAGTGGAAACTAAAATTGAGATGTGTAAGTTTCTATCCTATTGAGAATTTAGAACTTAACTATGAGAAAGACAACCCAAATGGAAAAAAGTCTGCCACTGACGGGAGTAGGTAGAGAGCAAAATGTTGTACAGCCTCACCTAGTGAAGTGAAGAGAGCCTCCCCAGGGTCAACACTTGGCCATGTTGTGGTTCATGATGACTGATTTATCAGAAAAGAATTCCCAGGTATCTTTCTTTTGTACTTTCCCTCAGCCAGTGAGGTCATCCCACAGAAAGAACTGGAGCCACCAACTTTTATATCAGCATCAGATAATATGAATTAAGTGAATGACCAGAATGAGACAGATGGGGTTTGGCAATATAACAATATGGACCTTCACAGCCCCACTCATTTATTATGACTATTCAAATGGTAATAATAATTGCTATTATTAACTTTATTAATTTATTATTATTGTCATGCTTTCAGGTGTATAACCCAAACAAGTGAGTGACAAGAGTTGGCACAGCATGCAAGTATTCCTGATTTGTAGCCAACTGAATAGAGTGGCTATAAGTCTCCTTTAGTTAGTAAATTCAATGAGGTCCAAATTAACATGATAAACTCAAGTATTTTAGAAGCAAGAGAGCACTTGTTTATGAAACAATAAACTACCATATTTTATTAATCATATACCTGCCCTCATTAAAAGCTTTACTGTGATTGCTTTTAACATTTCTCTTTCTCTCCCCAGCAATCCACACCCCATCACTCACACACACACTCACACACACACACACACACCAAGCAGGCAATCCCTTCTGTCCATTCTCTCCTCTCAAGCACTTTAGATCTGGAATATAGCTACTGCTCAATAAAAGATCAAATAAATACAATTAAGAGAAATGAAAAATTCAGACAGTCCAAATTTGAATTAAGTATCTCATTTTAGATTCTTCTGACTAGAACCAAGATGATTTATCTATAGACAGGCAAAATACCCTCATTCAAATCCAGGCAACAAGTATTTCCCAGACCAAAAAAGGAGTCTTAGGAGAAATCAGATCGACAAAGCCTTGAATAAGGTCTGAGAACATCTGTAAAAGTCATTCTTTCCATCAATGGGTAATAGGTCTTAACCAAATTTACTTGTGATTAAAGAAAAAAATCTTGTGCAAATAACTATGTATATACTATGAAAGAAGTGTTCTTTGTTCATGCAAAAAACAAACATACAAACAAACAAAAAACAACCCATGAAATACTATGAACTCAAAATCCTCAAGAAAAAAATACAGCTTGGTTGGTGGGTGGCAGAGGAACACTAGATAGTCATTTTCAACCAGAGCATAAGTGGATGTGGTCATGCTCTTTGTATGGCCAGTAACGGAAATGGTACCATGCTGCTGTAACAGTGTCCAATTCAGTACTATGAAAGCTAATCTCCCTTCATTGCATTTTTTTGTGCACTGTCACTTTTACTTTTTTTGCAGTGAGATCTCATAGAATACAAAATCTGACCCCCTGTACCTTTGACCCACAGATATAATTGAGAAGTACCTCACTGGAGCAGATATAGCATTAGACTGGAAAGCAGATTTGGGCTTGGTCAAAGTAAGCCACCCCTCTCTTAGTGAGACCAAGGCCAAGTCACTCAACCTCTGAGTCTCAGTTTCATTACCTTAAAATGCCACAGGGGAGAGGCTGGGAACTGTTTACACCACATGACACTATTTGTTAAATTCTGTAATTCTAAGAAATAGAAGTAAAATTGTCACCACTTTAAAAATTGTATTTGTTATGAATAAAAAAGGCAGGTGTGTGGTATGACATTCAGCCTTCTGGCCTTGCCTGGGTCTTTCTGACATTTAATGCCTGGCTATTAAGACAATAGCTCTAAGAAGCCCATCAAGAGAATTTATTCGAGCAGGTTCCTATGGTCTGAATGAATTGTCCCAAACCTTTTTCAGTTGCCATGTGCCAAAGTAATGGAGAAGCCTTTAAAACAACACATTAAAAACTCCCTGCTGTCATTCTTTCTCAATTAATTTCCCTTAAAAGTCCTCTAAAATTGAGCATTGACCAAACAGGAGTCTATGCTCACAGTGAGGAGAGATGCAGGCAAAAATTTTCATGGGCTTCCTAGCATGACTAGTAAACTTCAGTTATGCTTACTTGGACTTATTAAACATCACTCTTTACTTTCTGCACATGTCTTGGGACTTTGAATGATTTCAGGTTTGTTTAGTGCAATCGCAATTGTTAGCATCAGTAACCCCTTGCAGGTCAAAATCATAATTCCTTAGTTAAAAAAATAAAACTGAACTGCATTGATAAAACAAATATACATATAAAATCATATTTCATTCTTCTAAGATCCTTGTACAGGGTTAAAAATAGAGGCAAATAATAAGTGCTTCCACAGAAATACCTTTGGTCCCAGTGTATTAGTATAAAGTCAGAGTCCAACATGGGTACAATACATTAAAAGGACTTAAAATTGCTTTATTCAGTTTTCATCATGATACACTGAATTTCAGCCTCATAAAAGGCTTGCTAAGGAACCTCACATTTATAAGTAAAAAGTTTCATCTGTACCCTATGGCAGTGGACAAAGAGCACTCAGCTCAAATGTCATTCTGGTGCAGTGTCAAATAACCTCAATTTTGAAACAGGATACTTCCAGTTCACTGCATGATTCATGGGTCCTTAGAAATGATGTGGAGCAATGCAAAAGGATTTTCATAGTGCAGACAGTCACAAATCCACTGCAGCAGTCAACCAAGAGCAAATTCTTTTTCCTGTAGGTATCTGACTTACTGTCTCTAGGTAGGAATGGACCACATGGGAGAAAATACAGGACTGAAGAGTTTTTTCCTAAATCCATTTTCCACTGTCAGAGAGCCATAATTTAAGATTACAATTTGCTATTTCTTCTAACCCATTAAAGAAAAGGCAGGAATTATAAACATAGGAGACAGTGATTTGTAAGATATAACCATTTTTTAATTACTTGTTAGTTGCTGTCATGCACTGCACAGGTTATCATTTAATCTATTCACCTGTCGATAAACTAGAAGGCTTCAGAACATCAGATTCTATTATAACTTAACTCTACTTACAGAGGTCTTGCCTGATAAACTGATACACTCTATCATCTATCCCCTCTTACAATAGTGCCACATCTATAATTAATTTAATTGGAAACTTTATGAAGTTTTGAAAGGGATTTTACTTTACAGAGTATGATTCATGATCAGTTCACATAGACTAGGTGGGTGATATCTGCTCAGTTCATGAGATCATTTGGCTGCTTTAAAATAATTTGCTTTGTGGTCTGACACTAAACCATTTAAAGCATATGTTTGAGGTTTGTTATTTGTTTTCATTATATATGTAAATGCTATGGTCATCTTGGGTGCTTATTCTTAAACACAACTCAATTTTAACTTTTAAGTTCAGTGAGAATAATCTGCACATCCTTATTTTATAAAGCAAATAATTTATTATTTGAGGCTGGTTAAAAAAGGGAAAAATAAGAGTTCTTTTTGTCCATAGCTTATAAAGATGGGGAGGGGAACATGGGCATCTGAAATACTTGGGTACTTTGCCAGCTCTTTTCACTAGCTTCTCTGGGCTAACTACCTCAGAGAGCATAATAATCATAATTACGATAATCATATTAATAGCTGTTATTATGGTTATTATTTGAATGAGGATAACAGAAGAGTGGTGCTGTGAAAGTCAATATTACAAGATGTTTTTTGATGTTCAGATGAAAGACAATACATTAAGTAAAGGAAACATGTTTTTAATTTAAAAATGCACTATGCAAATGTAAATTAATCTCTTAGCTACATAAATATCTATTCTATAATATACTGTGACTCATTTAACCAATAAATGGTGGACATATGGATTTATTTACAGGGTGCTGCTGTTATAAACAGTAATATAAATGTGGAGCAATTGGTTTAAACTAGGATTTGAGGGTTGCCAGTATTTTTCATGTGAGATATTCTTACAGTGAAGGAAGAAAGAATAGCAGAGTGATGAGATCAATATTAAGAAAAAGATGGTGTTAAAAGTAGTGAGTAAAAAAATGCTTGATGATAAAAATTAAAAAGTAGGAGGTGAAAATCACATACTGGGAAAGGGTCAGAAAGATTGATTCTGGTTTCAAGGCAAACAGAGGGAGGGTTAATTCAGAATGAAAGTGACAAGATTGTCACTGGCATAGTCAGTTAAGCCTCCAACTCTTGGTTTCTGCTTGCTTGGGTTCTGATTTCAGGGTCTTGAGATCAAGCCCTGAGTCAAGCTCCATGCTCAGCATGGCTTGGGACTCTCTCCCTCTCCCCATCTCCCCTCTGCCCACTCCTTCCCCACCCCCACTCGTACTGCTTTCTCTCTCTCTCTCTCTCTGAAATAAATAAACCTTTAAAAAAAAGGGGGGGGGGGAATGACAAGGTATCTTTGTCAAGTACAATTGATGCCCAAAGGGCCTTTGGAAAAGTAACATGGTAACAAATCTTCTCTTTCACTTCAAGTGCACATCACATAAACATGTTTGTCACGTTAGTTTGCTTTTATTGGATTAACTAACCAAACTGCAATTAAAAGCTCTTTAAACTTTTTATTGAATGATTTCAGTAAGTCCATTTTAAAACATTCTTCAGGAATGTACACAATGTTGATAGTATTAGCTCCTGCTTTTAGAATTTTTATGTTTAGTCAAAACAGAAAGAAGATAGTAAGAAATTGGGGGAGAGAGAGAGAGAGAGAGAGAGAGAGAGAAAGTGTGTGTGTGTGTGTGTGCACGCTACTCAACACTCTTAAGCATTTTGAGATGAAAATCATCCTGTTGATTACGAAAATGACTATATTCCATACATTCCATTTGAGCTGTAATTAAGGCAAGGTCTTCCCTAGAGTGCAGACCAAAAATTACCCCCAGGAACCTTTAACCTACCCCCCTTGGTTGTGATGACGGCTCTGTGATGCAAGATACCTGGTGCAAAGAAGTCCCTTATCAAATCAGCCTTTGTATTTCCGGTTAAGACCCCACATGTAAATCTTGCTAAGAAGCAGAAGGAATCCTGAGACAGAATTCACTGAAATATGATGAGGATGAACAAAGAAACCGGTAAGGGAAAGCAAAATAATCCCTGGCCTCTGTTGCTGAGTTCCCTTCCAGTATCCACTAGTCAGACCAGTTAACCTAGAGGCCTTCAAGGCTGATATTTCTTTTTAATTTGCTTACGAATAAAGCAGCATAAAAATAAACCCAAAAGACCATCATGCTCACCAGAGGAGGAACAATAATTAAATAACAAAAGTTTCCTGAGTGCACCATAACTTGCAGTCTCCCCAGCTACTCCAGCTCTTGGCGCTAACACAGAAAGCCTGGCCTAGGCTGTCCTCACCACTGCCACATAGGAATTGAAGCCAAACATGGAACTTCTGAAGGCCTCCACCCTCTCATGGCTCAGACAGCGTTGGTCAGGGTTCACTCCCTGAGCAAATGCTCCCTGAGCCCTCTCTCTCTGTGCTACAAAGTAATAGATGTCAGAGTACTTCAGTATTTTTAAGAGGTCACCCATTCAATTTTAACTCTGATAAGTTCACTGATCATTCATTCTGCAGAACATTTACAATTTCTAACACCTAGATGGTTTCCTATCTTCAGAGATGTCAAGTTTCGGGAATGCGAGGGTAGAGGCAGCCAACAATGGGATAATTGCAAAAATACCACTGAAAGCCCTTCCAGCTACTTGCTTAGGAAGATGTAGAGGAAAAGAGAGGCCTGAGGAACTAGCTGAAGAATGATAAAGAAAAGGTGCAGACTTTGTTTGGAAGCATTTTTAAGTTTTTCCTTAAATTCCAGTTAATGGAATATACAGTTTAATATATTAGTTTCAGGTGATTTGACACTGCATCCATCACCTGATGCTCATCAGGACAAGTGCCTCCTTTGTCCCCATCACCTGCTTCACCCATCCTACCACCCACCCCCTCCTCTCTGGTAACTATCAATTTGTTCTCTGTAGCTAAGAGTCTTTTCTTAGTTTTCCCCTCTCTTTTTCTTCCCACTGCTTGCTTGTTTCATTTCTTAAATTCCACAGTAAGAAGTGGTATGTATATACACAGTGGAATATTACTCAGCCATAGAAAGAATGAAATCTTGCCACTTGCAATGATGTGGATGGAGCTAAAGAGTATTATGGTCAGCAAAATAAGTCAGTCAGAGAAAGACAAATGCCATATGGAAGGATTTTTTTGTTGGCTCAAACTGGAATTAATTTACAGCTTGCAACCTTGCCTCTTTTCTTGGCCCTTAAGGTGGAATGCACTTCAACCTCCAAATCCCTTCACCTCACACTATCTATGCCTTCACTTGATCAAAGGGCCAAAGCTGCTCAAGTCTGTGCTCAAGTCAAAGGGTCCTGTGGCATAATAAGTATAGTGAGGTACTTCAATAATGTTTTAATTAAATAAGAAAACTCTTCAAAATCAATAGGAATACTTGATGCCATAATAAATCAAGTAGAAAAGCTCAGGTGTTTGAAAATTGAATCACAATAAAATGCTCATAATTTAGTATTAAATTTTTAAAAGCAAGTTATAAAACTGAATATGCAGCTAGATATCATTTTGACAAATATACGTAACTCCATGGGATAGAAATGAGAGACATCAGGAAGTACTGCGTGTCATTTTCTTTGTTTTGGAGTTTTTACTTTTCTAACACTTAATAAATATAAGAATGGCACAATATCTCTAAATAAGCAATATCTCTAAATGGCAGGCTTAGGGTTCCAACTGGCTAGGACAATCACACTCCACTGTTTTAGCATATGCCATGAGGCAAAACTGTGGATTTTGAAAGCCCTAACCTGAAGTTGTTCAATCATTTCTCCAAAGTAAGTAGTCAAATATTTTTTAACCAAATGTCAGATGAATTGTAATATTTTAAAGAAATCCATTAGAAATCACTGTATTAACTCAAATGTCAGTACACAGCAGAAAAAAACTGCTTAACTCCAAATGCCAGACTACAATCTGACTTTACTGATCTGATCTACTTCTTTGTAGAGTCAGCCACTGGACTTTTAATATCCTAAACAATTCAAAGAAATGTAACCATCAGCATTCTTGATTTTCTTTTTCTGGTGTCCACATGAAAGTTTCTGTATTTACAGAATGTGGGACTTACTAGGCTATAGAGAACTCTTTTGCTATTTCCTTTTGGGCCTGGTGGGAGAGTCAGAGTGGACCTCAGCAAGAAGGCAATACCAAAAGATGTTTGCCAAATCCTTAACACATCTGGGACATTATCCCAAGTCCAGATCAATACTATCAGCAAAAGTATCATGTGGCGTACGTGCCTTATTCCATCTTTTGCTTCCTGCCTTTTTCCCCTACAATTTTCATGTTGGCTGGCCCTTTATCGACCCATCTTTATTCTGAATAAGAACCATCTCATTGGTCATCTAGAACAATATAGACAGTATGACAATAGGGATATTTCGAGGCTTCAGCAAGTCATTTCCAGAAAGGATTCAGTTGTCAAAATCTTGAGTTTTTGTATATATCAGTGTTATGCTTTGTCTTGGAAGCCTTGCATACTCTCTTTCCTTATAAATATCCTCATGTATGAAGCTCGGGTGGCTCAGCGGTTTAGCACTGCCTTTAGCCCAGGGTGTGATCTGGAGATCCGGGATCAAGTCCCACATTGGGCTCCCTGCATGGAGCCTGCTTCTCCCTCTGCCTGTGTCTCTGCCTCTTTCTCTCTGTGTGTCTCTCATGAATAAATAAATAAAATCTTAAAAATAAATAAATAAATAAATATCCTCATGTAATATACTTTATTGAAGAGCATTAAGGGAGGAATTCTATTCTACATAACCCCTTAAAAATTGTTAATTAAATGAAAGGAAAGCAGAGAGAGGACTTTAGTGTTGTCAACAGAAGTTGAATCCATACCAATTGCAATAATAAAGGTTACTGGTACCAATATCTTTTCTCTTTTCTCTGAAGTAGCAGGTTGTCAGTCAGCAATGCCTACAGAGAAGCAGACACCCCCTACTTCCTCAAAACAATAGGAATCTTAGAATATAGAAAATAAAAAGAAAACAGATTGTTTTGTTCTGGAAACTAAAATAAGTAAGCTATGAGAATGATGCTTGATATAATAAGTTGTGCCAATCAACATATGATCTGTGGTTTTACTAAGTCTCTGGCCTGCGTAACATGAGAAATAGTCCCAGTATACCACGTGAGACAGCTGTATGGGGCAGCTGGCACTCTGGGAGTCTCTCTAATGAGATACTCATTCTACAGGTCAATCCCAGCTGGTACACTGCCAAGGAGGCCAACCCAACCCTTACACTTCAACAACCTACACTCATATTTTTCTGATGGAGACCCATTAGTGATCTTAACTGGATTATTTCCCTGAGCTCAGCTGGAGAAAACACTCTGCTGACAATTCAAAGTACAATAAATCTTAACAGGAAATCCTGGCTGGGACTCTTCCCAGGTACTAAATAGTTGAGACCTTCAACCAAGACCTCATATTTTTAAAAAGCAGCACAAGAGTCCTTACTTCCTTCTTCCCATCATCATCATCTATGGGAAAATGGCATGAAGCCCTTTTTATAAAAAAAAATTTATGAGACATAATGCATTTTGCAACTGATAACCTGTTTGAAATAGTCTTGTGTGTCAATCATCAACATTAGTCAGCCACTTTTAATGATGAAGGATGAGAAAAGATAGGTAATCAAACAGGGTAAGGAAAGAAGAAACAAGTGCATTCTAAGTCTTTACTCGAGCAAGCACGTACTGTACCTTCACAAACCCACAGTGCTATGAGAAGCAGGGACAGTTTTAACACTTGGTAAGGAAACCACACTTATCAGTATGTTTCCTAGGAAATTCTACTTTTCACAAATTTGACTAAGTTCATAAAAAAATCATTCCCCTGTTTTTTTTTTTTTTTTTTAATTCCCCTGTTTTGATCTTCACAAACCCTACATGAACAAAAACAGATCATCTACTAACCACCTAGAGTTTGGGTGGTGCAGAGCTCCTTCAGCATTAAGTCAGTTTGAGGCAAACTGGAAATGTGATACAGTAGGGACATGGAACCAATCTCTCATTTTTTCCTCCTCAAAATCTATGAAAATGTTGTTTCCATTTGCAAGTTTGAAACCAAAGGCAAAAGTCAAGTGACCGAAATTGAATTCTTCCTTGCGTTGTTCTTAGAGGGATTTTTCACTTGGGGTTACTGGTGATTTCCATTCCTTTGCTTGGAAGCAGGGCACAAGAGGGCAGACTTTGAAATGCTAAAAACAGCCTGTCTCAGATCTCTGCCCCACATTCACAAGAACAGATGACTTTAAGGTCTGCGATAGAGTGTTCGTGAGTTTACAAAGTGTACAGCATGTTTAACATGCATTAAGGGGAAGTAAGTAGAACTAAATCCTAATTTCTAAGCAAAATGGAGAAATTCAATTCTCTCTTTAAACTACTGCTTTGGACACTAAGGAATTCTGGTACAGAAGTAAAAGAACTGTTTACAAAAGACGTCTCCTTTCAAGAAATCTAAGATTGAGATCAGACAGCAGGTAAAAAGGGACAGAAATTGGAATATTTTTTAATCACTGAATGATTTTAATTCAAGTGGGAATGCACCTTTGGATACAAAATATTACATATTCTAATCACGTTAAAGTAGCAGGCTCAACTTCTTCCCCCATTTTTTCTTCTTATACATTGTTTTAATCAGTACAAGTATTTTCACTATTCCTTCTTTACTGATTCTAAAAAATAATAACTTCTTACCACTACCTTAGGAAGGACTGCTTTAAATACACAACTAAGTAAGGGAGTATTTCCAACATTAATTACTTATATCTGGAGCCACGTCATGCTTGATACACTTCCAGTATCTATGGCTTGTTTCTGAGAAGTGCTAGCAGAAACTACATTGCTGGGCAGCCCAGGTGGCTCAGCGGTTTAGTGCTGCCTTCAGCCCAGGGCATGATCCTGGAGACCCGGGATCAAGTTCCGCATCAGGCTCCCTGCATGGAGCCTGCTTCTCCCTCTGCCTGTGTCTCTGCCTCTCTCTCTCTCTCTGTGTGTCTCTCATGAATAAATAAATAAAAATCTTAAAAAAAAAAAAAGAAACTACATTGCCTCTTTCCATTTAACAGATTTGAAAAACTGAATAAATGTACCACCATATTGATTGCTTCTTTAATCTTGAAATATTCCTTTCCCTAGAACATAGTACATATACCACTAAAATTACATGGATGAAAGAGCTACAAATTGAGAATGTCATTATTAATACTCTGCCCAAATCTTCTAATAACTGCAGTACTTCAGAGTTTACATTTTGAACAAATTGAAGGAATTAACTTGTAGAATTTAATGACTATATTGCTTTGCTTGAATATTTCATGAAAATGGAGGAAAAAAACGAACAATGATTTTGTAGGAATACTGTTTTCTATAGGCTTTTTGTAATAATTTTATTATAATAAGATGAAAATCCAACCACAGCATCACTAACATAAAGGAATTTGTTATGCAAGTAGTATGCTATGAATATACTACACAGGGACTGTATATTAGATTGGGTAACTACAAATTCAATATGTAATTCAATATATAATTTCTATATCAAAAGAAATCTCAGCACATAAATTACTAGTGCTGATTAAAGAGAATATATATCCCCAAAAGATTTAGATTTATCAGTAACAACGAATGATATCAATAAAAAGTAAAATAAAAATACTTTTAAGTTCAGTATTCTATCAATTTTATTTTTTATGCAATACCAAAAGAAGGACAATTAATATTACTTAATTGAGTGGCTCTGTCAGGAAGAAGCAATGAATGCTTCCTGGAAATTGGAGCACAAGTCACTTCCTATCATAAATCTACTGATTGTGTACATTAGTAAAGACTTAATAGGACACAATAAATACACACCGAATAAATGCATGACCTTGTCATTCAGAAGTTCCCTAATCCCTAATGTGGGCAGAATCATTTCCTTTCTTCCCCACACTGAATTAGTCCTGTGGATTCCTTTCTCCTTAGCCTAATATCTGTGCTTTCCTTCCCGCTCCCTCTTCTTGCCATTCAGATTATCATCATCATCATCATCATTCTTCTCATTCAGTTAATGTCAGGATGATCAGTTTCTTATGCTCCATCAGTTTCTTCTAAAAGAGGGACAGCATTAGTACCCAGCTTGTGGAGTTTTGTGGGGTGAGGGGGAGTGTTTGGTAAAGATTGGATACCACATGTAAAACACGGAGTACACAATGAATGCTTCATAAATGCTAGCTTTCCACAAATCCCTTCATACCGAACTGGTCTACTCAGGCCTGTTTTGCATTATGGCATTCAAAACTTTTGCAACTGTTCCACCAACTAAGGGAAATTCTTTGTCTCCTGGTGGACCCATACAATATATGACAGGCTAAGAAGACACAGGAATAGGTTTAATTATGCATGCATGTGACTCTCCACAGCAGTATCAATTGAGGGCATCTTGCTGGTGAGGACTTTCTCTCTGAAACCATCTAAACCATGTAGCTCAATTTCCAGCTGACAAGTAGACAGATGATTATCCCACTCAGCCCTCCTTCTAATTGCCGAGAACAATGCACATATGACAGGAGCACAAAATACACAGAGGAAAAACTGCACGAACAAACCAAACCAAAATGGTAGCATATCCACATCTTTGTCCATATCCCTGGAAATTCCTGTCCCTTTCTTCCAGCCTGTTATAACAATTGCAAGGAATCAAATTTGGAATTCAAGGAAATGTAATTTAATTTAAAGAACTGCATGGTAATGGTGGCTCATGCTCACGTAGTGTGTATGTGCCTGGTACCATTCCAAATGCTTTATGTCCATTAACTTATTTGATCCTCACAAAAACCCATGAGGGAAGTACAATTATTGCCACCATTTCAAATACAAGGAAACTGGGGCACAGACAGTCTATATAAATTATACTGTCACACAACCAGAGACAGTGCTTGGATTCAAACCCACTCAATCTGGATCCCGTGTGTGCTATTATTCACTACACTATAATGAAATGAAATTCCTCATAGCCTAAAGTCTCTTATAACCCATGATGTGAACTTTTCTAGAGAATGTATATGTAGCACTATATAGAAGCTATAGACACAGGCTTTGTAAATCATATTTTAAAGTGTCCAGAATCATGTTTTCATAAAGTCTGTAATGACTGAACTCTCCACTGAATTTCTCTAAATTAAAATTCCAGAAATGTGGGCAGCCCCAGTGGCCCAGCGGTTTAGCGCTGCCTTCAGCCTGGGGTGTGATCCAGGAGACCCGAGATCGAGTCCCATGTCAGGTTCCCTGCATGGAGTCTGCTTCTCCCTCTGCCTGTGTCTTTGCCTCTCTCTCTCTCCCTCTCTCTCTGTGTCTGTCATGAATGAATAAATAAAATTTTAAAAAAATTCCAGAAATGTAAGGTATGATTTCAAATCATTTTCTCCCTTCCTATGCTGCCATAACCAAGTCACTTGGTGTACCTCAATTTTTATTCCCAACGTAAGCAAATGGGACACCTACTTCAGATAAAATCCTTTTTTTCTAGACACCACATAGGCCACAAGAATGAATCAGCTGTAACTCATGAACTTTTCAATCCAGTATAAGTGACAAGCATGTGTCCAAATAACAGTATCACAAGGGAGAATGGGACAAATACCTTGGATGAGGCACAAAAAATGTGCCAGGGGGCTCTAAAGGAGAAAGGATCCACATTTGACTTGGAAAGCGGGGGAGGATCTTGAGGCCTGAGCAGAATTAGGGAAGGCAGAGATGGGAAAAGAACATTTCTGGTAGAGGTAACAGAGTAAGCAAAGAGTGGAGGAGAGAAACAAAATAATATTCCAGGTAGAATGCCACTTGGCTAGAACATGGCCCATAAGGTTTGTGGTGGGGAGGGGACAGCTGGAGTTGGACTATATAGGAAGCTTGGGTCTTGCTATGACAGGACCTTGGATACCAGAGAAGAATTTAAGCGATACTATAGTGTTTACTAAATACTGGCTATGGTGAACTCAAGAAACGAAGATGAAATGAAAGTAATCTCTGTTTTGTGAATCAGAAGATTTCTCAAATCAGTTTTGCAACGAATCCAGCAAAGCACAGTGACTACTGTGGAGAGTTCACATGTCCAAAAAAGTAATTTTCTACTAAGTACAATAATCATTGTCTAAAGATTTATTAACTCCATTCTACATATTATGAAAGGAGTAGTAAGTGAACAAATAAGACATTTGAATTAAACTTAAGCCCTCTGAATCTAAGCACCCAGAGAACCAAGTAGTTATTCTTCCTCCCCATCTGTCATTCACCTGTCATCCTGAACTATGCTGTTCCAGAACACAGGAAGGAGTCAGGTTTGATAAGCAAAACATGTCACCAAAACTTATGCACTTTCTCAAGGAGAGAACCTTTCTCAGAGACATTTTCCCTTTTATATAAATGCTTAACCTGCTGAAAACTTCATTTACAAATCTCATAGGAGATCAGAACCGTGAATTAAAGGAAGTGTGAAAAACCATTGCATTAATGTATACTGATTGCAAAGTGACTTGGTAGAGGAAAGCATACAATATATAAAAAACATCGTTAAAATTTTCTGGTTCTATGTCATCACTGGCAACAAGCTTAACATCTTTGAGCCTTTTTTCTCTGTGCTAAAAGAAAAGATTTGGTTTCCATTGTCTCTATGATGCCTAAAGCTCCAAAACTATAATCGTGATTAAGCAAGAAGATAACACACATTCAAAATATACTCTAGGGTCAGAATTCCTAATGTAACTCAATTTGACCTAATAAGATGGCAGTCAAGAAAGCTATAACATAACCCACTATATCTTCAAGATATCACGGTACCCAACATTATGAAGATCCTATACTGGAATAATCCTATTTAACAAGTAGCCTAGGTAATTAAAAGATTTCAATCCAAATGGGAGAAAACCAAAGTTTCCTGGTGATAAATCATTAGCCATTCAGAAAACTCAACAATCTAAAATAACCAATTTCCCAAAGATTTTTGAGAAGTCAAAGACCGTGTATTGATCTTAACGCTTTTTTTTTAATTTTTATTTATTTATGATAGTCACAGAGAGAGAGAGAGAGGCAGAGACATAGGCAGAGGGAGAAGCAGGCTCCATGCACCGGGAGCCTGATGTGGGATTCGATCCCGGGTCTCCAGGATCGCGCCCTGGGCCAAAGGCAGGCGCCAAACCGCTGCGCCACCCAGGGATCCCGATCTTAACGTTTTTATGTATAGTTCACTAAATAGGTAGGGGATATGTATGTAGGTCCTTGACTACAACTAACATAGTCAACATGAAATGGAACTCCCTGGACAGGGGTTAAATTCAATATCTCCCTATTGGGATTGAAACAGAAGGATGAAAAGACTAAAGTAATTATTTTATATAATATTTCGTTTTGCATGTAAACTAAAGTCTTTGCAGAGTATATGATATTGCTTTTTCTCTTCTCTTTGAAAAATCGTTAAGAGTTGCTTGATGGAAAAGACTGTAAAAATCCAGCTTGCTTTAAGGATTATAGTGTGGAAAGATCAGAGCTGTAACATTGAAAGTTGCCACTAATCAGTCTTAAGATTTGCTTTGTAGGCAAGATTTAGCATCATGTAACAATCAATGGTTACTGATTCCTTTTGCTCCCAGAAGAGCAAGCAATTATGACCCAGGAAGCTCCACCAAGGGATTACAAACAAATGCTAACAAGAGTTCAATTCCACGGTCCTTAGATCATTCCACTTATTTATAGAGCTTTTATTGCATGACACCAACATATTTCATAAAACAAAAACTTCCTGTTACTTAGCAAAGGAAGAGGCAACATTGAAAGTCATCAGGCTAATCATGGTCAAGTCTGCAGTTAAGGTCTCGCTGCACTCTCTCCAACAACCTATCCCTTGAGAGACCACAGGTCTGGGCCATCCGCTCCATAATCTCTGATGCTCCGGGACAGTCTTCAGAACAGGATAGGAGAAGGGGAATGATGGTGAGTGGGTTTAGTGGAAAACTAATGGCAGGGTAGGAATAGCAGGGTAAGGAGAAAAGTAACCCTGGGAAGCAAGTAAGAAAGAAAGGGAGGGAGAAGAGAGGAGAACTGGAGAAATAAAATCATATCAACATTTGACAGGGACATCGGTACCAGAGCTAAGACTTGAGAGTCCTAGTGTCCATCTGTTTGCTTACTAATTAAGTTCCCTTTCTATTTTTTTAAATTTTTATTTATTTTATTTATGATAGTCACACAGAGAGAGAGAGAGGCAGAGACGTAGGCAGAGGGAGAAACAGGCTCCATGCACTGGGAGTCCGACGTGGGATTCGATCCCGGGTCTCCAGGATCGCGCCCTGGGCCAAAGGCAGGCGCCAAACCACTGCGTCACCCAGGGATCCCTTAAGTTCCCTTTCTAATGGCAACTGTCATTGTCTTCTGTGTTGTTCTCATCTACCTTCCAAATGGCTACGAATATATGAGTTTTTAAAATAAGTTACAGAGGAGAGGGTTCCTTTTTGATTAGAGAATTTTACATGAATATAAAATTCTATCCTAACTTTTGCTTAAAATAAAACTGATAAATTTCCCCTTTGGTGAGGATAAATGGCATCACAAGAAAGGCAATTCAAACACTCAAGTGCTTATCACTGAAGATTTATGTAGTAAATCAACTCTCATCTTGTCACACCATCTTCTTGATAAAAAAGAAAAGCTGCTTTACTTTAGGAAGCTTTCCATTATATTTCATCACATTTTATTAGGTCAATCAGCTTATTTGCACTGCTCGGTCACAACAACCTATACCCAGGTAAACTCTGCCATGATTATTATCACATATTTCCCCCTTAAAAGTGGCTGCCTCATTGCTCCAAAATTGATTCAGAGTTCCACTTTGGGAGTCAATATAATATATTTGAGTTATTAACAATCAAGATGACCAAATCATAAAAGTTTTCACATAATTCTAGTTCCACAGCAATGAATAAATGAAAACACATATATTATGTTGGTCACTATACATTTGGTAAATGACACGCTCTCATAAATTAATAGCAAAACAAAAGTCAAAGTCCCTTAAGTGCATATACTCAGAACAGCACTCTTGGTTTGGTTTTTTTATGATAGAATTGTGATCAGTAATGCAGCCTAAAATCCATTTCAAATTCATTGCAACAGAATCTCCAGTACATTTTTAAGGTACAATTCTCTACTTCTACAACAATATTTTTTTCTTTTTTACCTTTTACAAGCCTTTAGCAATTAGATGTGGAACTAAATTTGTTTCTTCTTTTTTAAGCATTGAAATCTTTTCCTCTACACTTTAAATGCTTTTATTTATTCAGTTTTATTTATTAAGTAATCATCAAACCATCTTCCCTTTGATTTGGAATATTATGTGTATAAATCATATATATATATACCATATATACTATTTATATTATAGATATAAGATGTTTAACCAAATTAAAAGAACTTCAATATTTGGTTTCACTCAATGATTGTACGTAAATTGTTATTTCCATGGGTTTTGTGATGGGGTCTGGAAATCCCAGTTTGCAACAATGAAGAGTTAGGTGAACATAATTTTCATTTAGATCAAGAAGGATTCATCTCATGCCCTACATCTAAACCATATAGATTCCTTTTCATTATCCAATCTTTCCAAAGATTATGCTTCCTTGACAAGCACAATTTCAGTCACCCTCTGTCTTTTCTCCCTTTACAAGTAACTCCTTATCATTGTACCCATAAGAAAGCCCATTACACTATAAATTTTCGACATTACCCTAAGAATAATAATTTATATATTCCAGGGGCACCTGAGTGGCTCAGCTGGGTAAGCGTCTGCCTCTGGCTCAGGTCATGATCTCAGGGTCTTGGGATCAAGCCCCTCTTTGGGCTCCTTGCTCTGCAGGGAATCTGCCTCGCCGTTCTCCCTGTACCACTATCCCTGCTTGTGCTCTCTTGTGCACACTCTCACACCAATAAAATAAAAATCTTAAAAAAATAATTTATATATTCCAGCCAATTTTTATGGGGGGAAAAAAATCACCTTTTATGGTACTGGTAGGGCTCAAGAAATTACAAAGTTCTATATCAGTCTAAGACAAAACAAATTCACCTTTTAAGACTGCCTCTAATTTATTTCTAGCAATGTTAACATTCATGAATACATGTACATATGAACCCTAGTAGAGAGGAGAGAAAAGAAAGAAGTTAATAATACTTCTTTTTAAAAAAATGTATTTATTTATTTGAGAGAGAGAGAGCACATGCACATTAGTGAGCAGAGGGAGGGGCAGAAGGAGAGGGAGAGAATCTCAAGCAGACTCCCCACTGAATGTGGAGCCTGATGGGAGGGTGGGGAGAGACCTCGATTTCATGACCCTAAGATCATGACCTGAACTGAAATCAAGAGTCAAATGCTCAACTGACTGAGCCACCACGGCATCCAAAGAAGTTAACACTCCTTAAGCTTTCTAATAATGAAGTATTTTTCTCATGTAGAGTAACCTATCTTGTCCTTACCACAATCTTTTGAGAGTTTTAAGTATTAATTATCCCTATTTCTTTAGATGTAAACTCTAAACCTCAAAAGGTGAAGTGATTTGGTCAAGGTCATATCTAACTTATAAGTGGTAGAACTGGGCCTTGATGTCAAGTTTCCAGTATAATTTCCGCTTTGCCATAATGCCTCTTCAACTCTTATCTTAGTTCTAAGGTTTTCATAAACTTCCCCCACACTCCTAAATTTACTCTCCAAACTGCTACAACATCACTCTGTGGAGATCAAAGGAGAAAAAGAATAAATTAAAGAAGAGAATCTAAAGCAGAATGAGGAAGAAAATTGGTACTGGTTTCATATTTACTATGGTTTAGTCCTAAGAGTTGGCGTTTTCCAGTATCTCATTTAATCTCCCAAACAGGTGCAAAGGATGCATACTACTATCATCAAATGTAAATGGGGAAACAGATGCACAGGGATGATCTAACTTGCTCAAGGCCATGAAAAAGGCAGATAGGATTAAAACTCAAGTCTGCCCCACTGGAAAGCTAATGATCTGGGACAAGAAACTGAGAGAATCAGAGTTGTAAGGGGCCAGAGAGGTAAATATATTTAATAATTTGCTTGGAACATGAATCTCCCTCAAAGGTGTCACTGCTTAAATATTTCCATGGAGAAGAAACTAAATCCTTTCTGAATACACATTTCATTTGGAATAATTTTGATGGTGAAAAGATTCTCCCTTACACCATGTTGTTTTTGTTTGTTTGTTTGTTTTGTTTTTTCACCATGTTGTTGAAAGAGGTACATCCATCCAACCTCTGCTCCAGAGAGTGTCCTATACCGATCAAAATCATACACGGAAAACTGTCTTCTCTAAAGACACTGTCTGGACTGAGAGAATTTACTAATTCAGATTTGCATAATTAACAGGAATAGTGAAGTCATTTAGATTAAGATAATAATATACCATTTGAATAAAAAAGCCGGAAGGTAGTATGGAAAACAAAAGCAAGGTGTAGTGAAAACCAAGTTCATTCCAGTTTACTCTCATCACTCACATGAATTAGCTGTGTGACCTTGGGCAAGTCATTTCACTTTTCCAGATTTTAATTTCCTCACTTCAGAAGTCACTCAGATAATCTTAACATAGTTTCAACATATAAAAATTCTATGATTACAGAATATCAATTACAGTATTTGGAAACAATCCTGGAATGCTTACACACATGCACACAACAGAGGATTAAATTCATGCCTGCAAAGATAGCAACAAGGTTTGAAGTAATGAGGATTCATTTTATTTCCTCTCCTCAATCACTCTTCATATGAATGGTACATGAGCCCAAGTTTTCATTCATTTTGGGAACTAATACCTTGATGGCAGCCGCTAGCCTTTCTCTGCATACTGAAACTAAAAATCCTTGGGAGTGTTTTAATATTCTCATTCTATAAGCCAAAACAATAAATGGAAAATATGACCAAGAAATAAAAACAAAAATACTTATAGCTGTCAGCTTTCTAGAATCTGAAAATAATCTTACTATATTTACAGGATGGAAGAATTATGAATACGTTTTTCATTGTAAAATGCTCTTAGTGACTAGATAGAGACTACTTGCCCAGTCGCTTCAATGGTCTGCTTAAAGAGTGTCTTACAGGCCAAACATCAACCACCCCAAGTCACCCAGCTTGTTGGTAGCACAAGTGGGACCGGTGGGACTTTAAAATAAAGAACATTTAAGATAAGGGTGAGAGGTCAGTATCAAACAGATAGAGGAGAGGAATATACCAGGGGAGGGAACAGAAGTGGTCATGACAGTGTGATTAAAACAAGGGTTTTAAAGAGAAGAAATGCTGAATTCAGAGAGTTATATGCATAGTGAAGTAAAGAAAGACTTCATGTTGATTCAAATTGTGCAACTAGATTCTTCAAATGTATTAGGACATAAGCTCTATGAGGGCAAGAGCTTTTCTTGTTTTCCATTGCCATAAAGTCAATCTAGACCAGTGCCTGCCACGTAGTAGATACTTAGTAGGTATTCACTGAATGCAGACAGAGAAAATAACAGAAGAAAATTGTTGACATAGAAAAATAATAAATAAAGAAACGTGACCTTAACTGTAGACATAGTAGAGTTTACGGCTTAATAGAAAGCTCGAACAGATTCAGTAGACAAGAGTTATGTTCTAGCTCTCAGGGGCTCCTAGCTTAACTTTAGATATGTCATAACTTTTTTATGCCTCAATTTCTACATCTATAAAATATCTCTTTCTTTACGCTTTAAAAGTGTCCTATGAGGTGACAGTAATAAGAAAAAGGAAGGAGGAAGAGCAAAGATATATGATTTGGAAAGACATAATGACTTTCCGGGAATGCAGAAATACTGATTTGTACACACATGTTAAAAAAACGGTCAGCACAAAACATGAGAGACACCGAACTCTGGGAAATGAACAAGGGGTAATGGAAGGGGAGGTGGGCGGGGGTTGGGGTGACTGGGTGATGGGCACTGAGGGGGGTGCACTTGGTGGAATGAGCACTGGGTGTTATGCTGTATGTTGGCAAATTGAACTCCAATAAAAAAAAAAAAAAAGAGGTCAGCAGAGACATCGGTGTGAATCATACTAAGGAAAAGAAAAGGGAGCGATACAGAAGAGGGTCAAAAGTCTGAATTAACTGCCAATAAGAAACCGGTATATTGTTCTAGAGACATACATTTGTATGTGTGTTTGTAATATGCGTAAATACCATTCAGTATTAAAATGCAATAAAGTATGTGAAAAGATCAGTGAAGACGCTTTAATACTTTAGAATGCAATGAAATATGAATATATAAAGCCAGAGTGGCATAATTAGAAAAATAAGTTGGATTCAAGAGATAATTGGGTGTGTGAGAAGGCAGAGGAATGAAGAAAACCGATCTAGGTATCATAAAAGAACAAGGAGAACAGAGCGGGCAGTGCAGGGAAGAGGCGAGCCACAGAGCCATCTGCTATATGTCAGGAAAGAGCCCACCCTGGAAAACCCAAGCTCTTTTTGACAGCAAGCTCAACACTCTATGGAGGATCAAATAAAAAGACGAAAAGACTACCCCTACTGATAATTTCATATAAGCAAAATTTCACATAAGGCGGGAAGCAAATGGAATTTTAATAGTATACTGTACATGTTTGGTCAGTGTACCACTTGACATATATCCCTGTCAGGCGGATGCCACTCTCCAGCTCTATGCTCTGGACCAGGGAAAAGATGACAAGAGAAAAGAGCCACGTGTTGTTTGCTTAAATTCTGGGGGACAGGACACTCTTCTCTTCTCTACTATTTTTTGGATTTCACTACACCTTTCAGAATTTTGTGGGTTTTAATAAGAGAATGTCACTTTCTCTTTCATCTTTCAGAGCCTGGATTTCTTCCTCACCTGTAAATTTAGAAAATTATTTGGTTTCAGTTGAGGATCTTTCACTTTCTCCCAGTTTTTAAGATCTTGAGCTTTAAGCAAGTTCAGTTAAAGTGGAGAAAAGTTATTTGAAACCACTATTCTGAAATACCTACAAGAACAGTTGCAAGGAACTCGAAGAATCTCTTGGGCTTAAAATAAATGCCACTTTTAAAGTGAAAGGAAAGAATCCTTTGGTCTATTCAATTAATCATGTTGAGCTTTTGCAAATGGCAGTGATTCATATGTCACTGTGGTAACAATGGTTTGCCATGCAACCCAATACAAAGAGATTTAAAGACAAAGCAAAAACAAATTTGGCCTAAGATGAAAATACTAATACATTCTTATACTACAGAGTTGCTTGTCAAGCAGGCTCTCCCATCCAGAAATACGTTGTCTTTCAAGATGGCACTATGGTTCCCTGCTACAATTTAATTAATCAGCTCTTTTTTTAGTAATCTAGGTTTGCAATGTCTCAAAGTCTGTCCTCTCCAGATAAACAGAGGTTAAGAAAAATTTTAAAGCCCAGGCAAAGAAAACAAATTAATGGTACAAGTATTATGTGCCCATAAAAACTTAACTATTACCATGGCAAATAAAGATGTGGTAGTGGGAAACCACTAACCATACACAGAAAAGCTTCACATTAAAAAAAAGAAAAGCATATATAGTCTCTAATTCTGCATTAGATTTCTTGAGATCTAGATGTATCCATAGATTAATCTGGTGAAAACATGAAATCATATTACCTTATTAAAAAAATGCCCATTTTAGAAAACCTGACATAACCACTATTCCTATAGACAATTTAAAATGTTATATATTGCCTTTTATTACAACAAAGACAGAGAATGTTTTAATTTTAAGAGAGTCGGTGGGAAGGGGAGTAATTCTAGTGTTTATAGAATAAAAGGCAAATACTAGAAGGTAGATTGGTTGGGGAATAACAGAGCAGACACAATTACTAAGATTGTCTCTCTTCCACTCTCTCAGGCTCCAGGATAAAGAAGAATCAATTAGCCCTCCACAGACTATGACCTTGAAGGCTACAGCTCTGTGCATAAAATGCTGAATATGCTCAGACAGATAGGAAATGGAGAATAATGTCCTGAAACCACTGAAGAGCATGGTTCAAATACGATCATGTCGTTTTAAGATGTATACCATCACAGCCTGCTTAGTTCATGTCAAAAACACGCATGATGAAAGGAAAGCTCTGGTTCTTCCTGTCACTAAGCAGTACTTTCTTAGTTGAAGGGAAAAAAAGTGAACAAGGTTACAGAATGACAGTCTGATTCCAAGTTTTGTTTTTTTTTTTTTTTTTTTTTTTTGCTTTAGTTGATGGTCATGAGCTTTTTAAACAACAAAGCGACCACTTAACATAAATATCTGGAAATAAAGCTCCCTGAACTAATCTCCCCCTCCCCCCAAAAATTAGACTCATAATTTTTAGGATATTAGTGTTTTTGTTGTTTTCTGAGGCCAGAAAATTAACACAGGGTTTCCCACAAAGAAAACCCATAGGCTGTAAAGTGTTAAGCACTGTCTACCCTTAACTTAAGGGAGAAAAGTACTTCCCATACTGCTTAAGGCTTATCTCCAATGCGCTTCAAAATGCTGCAGCTGTGTCTTTGGCCAGAACTGGCCACACCGTGATGCTTTTAGGCGGCAGTAAATCTTTTCCACTCAATGCAAATGCCAGAAAATCAATGCCCAGGCTCGAAAATCCAGAGAACAAGAGAAACTATAAGGAATGCATACCCTATTAAAACACGTAATAGAAGAATTTACCTTAAAAAAAAAAAAGTCTTCTCAAAAAGTTACAACTTACTGTTTGACAGGGTCCTAGATCAGGAAAAGGTACTGGACAGTTCTTTACTTCCCCGCCCCCCCACCCCAAGCCCCAAGATGACAAAATTATAGACTTGACAAGTTTTTTTTCAGTGTTCTCTTTCTTTTTCTGGGCAACTGAACTTATTCGGGCACAATGTAATTAAAGACAAGTTTCAAACAATAAAGCCAAAGAAGTAACCTTGTCTCCACGGTGAATTTTGCTTCTCTTTGCAGGATCTGTACTTGCTTTTTATAGCCTGTCATTTCATCTGGGTATTATTTCCCGGTCACTTTGCCAGGTGGGAAGAGGCGGTGAATGCAGTGATGTCTGTCAGACCTTTAATGATGCTTCAGGGATTTGATAAAGATACAAAGCAGTGTCTGCAGAAAGGAGGTTCTTTACTAATTACACCTGAAAAACAAGCCTCTCTCTCTCTCTCCCTCTCTTAAATCTCGGCCGCTGAAACTGCTGTGTATGAAACGATCTTGAACCACAAGCACAAATCAAGTTTTGTGTGCTGCTTTACCACCCGGCTCTACTTCGTTCGGAACATAATGTCTGGAAAAGATATTCTTTATTCTTCCTCGCCATCCAGAGGGAAACAGAAGCGGTGAGTATTTCATCACAGAACCCTGAGCCTCAACTCTAAGAGATTTTACACATGTTATTAAGAACCGAATCCTTTCATCTTTTGCCTTTTTTCTACTAAGGACATACTCAGCAATGGGAAAGAGTAGAAGACAGAGAAGCGAAAATAAATCAGAAACATTTAGAGAAGAGAAGCTAGAGGAAACTCCTCCCTCTCTCCTGACGTTTGGAGCAATCTGACTAGTCATGGTTTCATCCCCGTCAACTTTCCATTGTACAAGCGCTGCAGCGACCCAGTCGGATCGGCAGCATATTGTTCTGTATTGTTTTAAGAGCGTGGGCTCGCCTCACTCCCAGGTTATTAAGCTGCGCGGCTGCGGTCCGCCGGGCAAAAATGACACGTCTGGGGGGGGGAAAACAAAAAAACAAAACAAAACACAATGCACCTTACTAATGGGTCTTGTACTTTTCAATGCCTGCCAAGGAAGCTATTTAAACATTTGATTACAGAAGACAAAACTAATTTGGGGGGGGGATCCTTTCATGCAGAACTGTACTGCGTCCGGAGGAAAATAAAGAGGCCCCTTAATAGATGGATGCTCAGTAGCCGAAACTACAGTCTGGGCAGGACAGCAAACAGCCTGCCGCTGCCGAGGGGTGAGCCCCGTAAATGCAACGCGCTATCAGGAAGAACCAATTAAAGCAGAACCGCAGCGAGAGCAGAGGGCAGTGCAGGGAACAGGGAGAAGGGACGGATCGAGACGGAACAGGTGGAGCGGGACAGCTGGGAGGCAGAGGGTAACGGAAAGGTGAGGACGGGTGACGACGTCTACACTGCCCGGGAGAGAGACGCCAAAGCACCCTCGCTGTTGCACGGGAGTCACGTTGATGTACGAAAATAAAGGATGCTCTGATGCTTTCATTTCTAAAAGGGCTAGAAAGAAATGGAACGGCAGTTACATTGGAGCATGACTCGCAGACGCCGAACTTGTGGGTACCCCCTCTCCCCAGCCCGTGACCGACAATCTGGCGGGGGGTGGGGGGGAACACCACCTCCTCCCCGCAGTTTGCAAGATCATTTCCCCCAGGGCTTCCAGGCCACCCCGAGCGCTCCAGCCCCACGATGTGCAGAAACAGAACCGTGCAGGGGGAGCTAGAAGACGACGCCGAACGGGCTCCAGGCGCTGGAGAACCGCTTAGCGCCTCGAGCCCACCCCCTTCCAGGATTCAGCACCTCTCTCTCTCTCTCTACTTACAAAGTTTAGGAGCAGTTTGGAGATTAGTTTCTGTTGTTTGTGGCTGAGTTGCTGACTTGGGTGTTCTCACCTCGGGGTTCCGTGTGGGGAAGGGGAAGGATGGTGCAGTGGATGGCAGGAAAGAAAAAGCAAAAATACGATTCTTCGGGGTTGGTCCCGCGGAGGGTTCAGAGGACACGACAGCATTGTCAACTTGCAATGTAACTTGAACCTCAGTTTCAGATTGAGCCCTAGAGACAGGTGGAGTGTACGCCTCAGACGCGACCCACACAGCTGAGGCGGCGGTTGGATCCAGAGAAATAATCGGGTCCTGCCCTAACCCCCCAGGGTCAAGGTGAGTGGGAGAGTCATACTCGAATATCTTGTCCACGAATACCCACTTGAGGCCGGCAATGCAGAGGCAGAGGCTGACTAGACAAGCCAGGATGGGGACAATGCAGATTTTCTCGGAGTTGAGGCAACCTCTCAGGCGCTCGGCTTCCAGGCAGACACAGCAGGGAACCGCCAGGCCCACGAGGCCGGGGGTTCTCCCATCTTCAGTCTGGGTCTCTGGCATGTCTTCTGCTGCCGGAAGCCCGTCAAGAGATGGGTCTGCACTCAGCTGAGTGGAGGGGCTGGAGGACCTCTCAGCAGCTCCCTCGGACATGTCTGGGGAATAAATCTCCATCGGCTCACCTCCAGAAGGCCCGGCCTCTCTCACGGTCCATTACCATGCAGAGCCCCCCCCAACCAAATGATACAGCATCTTACAGGGGGAAATCGATAAGTCTTCCAAGTCCAAGGCCATTATCAAAAGCAAGAGGAGTTCAGGAGGAAGGGAGGAGAAAAAGCCTCTAGCAACTACCGAATAAAAGTATATTGTAATTCGTGACTGCTGTTTCTGGGCCACTTTTGCAGTTCTTTCAGAGGCTTCCCCAAAGCATCCCGGCTGCTCAAGAGGACCGAGGGCCCAAACAGAAACCGAGCTGGTTGTTGGTCAATTAAGTAAACCAATAGCCCAAACTGAAAGGCATGTTTCTCACCTCGAGCATCTGAAGCTGGTGTCTGCTTAGGTGGAGAAAACAACTGTCATGCAGGAGAAGTAAAAGCAAAAGCAGGACCAGCGGCGGCGGCGGAGGCGGCAGCAGCGGCGGCGGCAGGAGAGGCAGCAGTGACAGTAGCAACAGCATCCTGTTGTGTTAACGCGACGGCTGAAAGAGGCTGAATCATTACAGAGCAGCAGGTGCCTGCCCTCGGAGCATCACTGCAAACAGGATCATCACAGAGGGATCCGAAGGGAAGAGTGCGGCCCCGGAGGGGCGGTGACTCCCCTCCCCGCCCTGCCTCCACCCCCACCCCCCAACCACTCCTCTTTGTCCTTCTTGAGCGCTCATTCACTTTCTTCCTCTGCGGCTCTGCCCTGCTTCATAGTCTCTTTCTCTTCATTTCCCCTCCTCATCCAAAGACGTGTTCTCTCTCTCTCTCTCTCTCTCTCTCTCTCTCTCTCTCTCTCTCCCTCCCTCCCTCTCTCTCTTTCCACCCTCCTCCCTCTGTCCGCACTCCAGGGCTGCTGGCTGGTCTGAGTAAAATCAGTATACCCAGCAACGCAGGACTGCCAGTGACTTCCTATTTTATCCAATTAGAAGGAATAAAGGCCATCGAATCAAAGAGAAGCAGGCAGGCACCAGTTAAGCTCAGTCCCCATGGCCCCCACCCCTTTTCTTCCCTTTCTCTTTTTCTCCTACAAAAGCGGCCCCAGTATTCCACCCCCACCTCGCTCGCTTCCAGTCCTGCCGGCTCTCTTTACTTCACCCACTGTTGGGTCAGAAAAAGCCAGCGATCGATGCTAGCAATCAAACAAAGCTGGGATGGGGCGGGGGATGTAGGTGGGACCTTCTGGGTTGGACCTGAGGCTTGGCAAAGTCTGATATCTGATTCCTCCCTAGAGAGGTAAGCTTTTCAACAGCAATTTCTTCTAGCCTGCCGCTGAGAGATAGCATTCCTTCCCCTGCCCTCTAATAAGTTTTGTTCACCAAGAGGACTGTTATTACCTGATTTTCAACCAACAGTTAGGACATTTTTTTCGAACCATGGACAGCTCTGCCTTCAGCCCTGTTCAAGATGATTGTGCAAGACTTTGCAATACCCAGGGTGGAGTGTGGAGCCTCGGACGGAGAAGGGGCATTTTGGGAGGGGAGAGGTGTTCATGTATCCCCACTCTGGTCCCATTTAAATTTCCATTTCCTCTTCTCACCCACAGCAGTCCTAGACTAATGCCAAGCTAATAAGAAACACTGGTAAACAGTGCTATGAAGGGAGCAAAAGGCTACCGCTTCATTTTGAAATTTGCCTTCATTGTGACTCCACACTGCGGAGGTTTGAATTCCCTGGGCGCTGTAATATATACCACATGTCCTCAGCTAGAACCACACTGCAAGTATTAAGAAGAGTTTTCCATAAGAGTATGCCTTTTGGGTTAGGTTTCAGTAGCTTTACCTTACAGACAGTTTCAATGCAGATTTTTCCCTCCTTTTAAAACAGCAGCCATTAAAAGACTGGAAGAAATGTGGTCTTTAATAGGGAGCACAAGATTTCCTGAACCCCCCCCCCCATTCTTGCACGTCAGTGCATACTATATGCTTCTGAACCTTTAATCCATGCTTTACTGTGACGGCACACCCAAATGGTTTCCGAGGAACCATTTTGCTCACCCATGTCAATAGGAGTCTTAAAAACTCTCTCTAAATCTATACTACACAACCATCATGAGTCCCAGAAGCAATAAATTTAGAGCTCAAGTCCTGAGAAATTCTGCTTTAAGCACATTATATTTTGTATAGCACAATCTCCACTGCTCTGCAATACTTTTTAGCTTTAAATGGGCTCCAATAAGAATCAGCTTGCAATAAGAATATTATAATTTCTTTCAAAATGAAATTGGTCCATAATTATAAATGACTTAAAGGACATTAAATCTCAAAATGTGTTTGCAGTAACAACAGCTACAAAAGCCAGAACCAATGTGCCTAATTGTAGTTATGACTGTGACAAGCTTATGGGCAAAATGACTTATCCTCTCCATAACCTGTACTTATATAACAATAACCAATTGGTTACTGGTTATCTTTTAAAATAAGATCCTGTGTCTACTTTCTAGCTTTAACTATTTTATTTTCCTTAATTTTTTTTTTTTTTTTTTTTTTTTTTTTTTTTTTTTTTTTTGGTGGGGGAGAGCATAGGGAAGAGAGAGAGACTCACAAGTAGGTTCTGCACTCAGCAGGGAGTCCGATGTGGGGCTGGATCTCATGACCCTGAGATCATGACCTGAGTGGAAATCAAGAGTCAAACCCTCAACTGACTGAGCCACCCAAGAGCCCCACTAGTTAACTACTTTTAAAGTAATGAGTTTTCTTAAAGATTCTAACAAGGGACACAAAATTTCGTATCAGAGAAGCATTTATAGTAATCAGATTGAGAGGTATTAACATCTTAAAAAATATTCAAATCAATATAGACAAAGTCAATGTGTATGCTAAATTAGAGTACTTTATAATCCCTTTAACAGATCACCCAGTTTAAATACATGGTACCTAACTCCTTACTTCTGTCCCAAACCAACATTACATTCAATAAATTGGCATTTCATGCGCAGCCAATCATTTAAGTTTCAAAAATCAAAATGGGGTTCAGGCAGACCAAGTCAGTCAGGTAAGAGAAGTTACCAAAAACAGTAACTCACAGTTAAGAAAAGTGGTCTTCAGCTTGTACCAACAACTGCTCACCTCACCTTAATCACTGAGAGCAAACATAGTCTACAGACAAATTATTGGGCTCTGCTCTAGTTGTCATCCTAAAGACACCCAGCACTTAGAAAGGAAAACAACATATCCTACAAAGGCTAGGACAAAACAGCAGAAAAAAATCTTGCAGACTGCCACAGCAGCTCTTTCCCCTGGGCTACACACATGGGACAATGGGATGTGTATGTGTCCTTCTGGAGAGGTATTCCAAGAGCCCCATGGCACCTTGAAGCTAAGATCAGCTTGCAGAAAGCCAGCATCCTGTAAAGTCACTTCCCACCATTCATCAGAAGGTGAATGTAATTGAGGAAAGGGAGTACAGAAGATAAAGGAGGAAAAAAAACAAAAAGAATTCTTCATTGAGACTTGAGATGAGGAGCAGAAGGTTGCCTTCATCCCTTAATCAAATCCCCTATAGCAATACAGAAGTGAGGAAGGGTGGTGTGAATTGGTGAGGGATCAGAATTACCTTTGGATGAAACGCGCCTATTTGGAGGAAGAACTGCAAGGATATACCACTTTAACCCTTCAGGTTCCATCCCGGTAAAGCCCAAGAACACCCATATTTCTATGTCCCCTTAAAAAATAAACATGAGACATGTTTTTCCTATCTTTTTAAAACCACACTGCCACCTCGTTCATTGAAGCTATATTATGGAGCTCCACCTTTGTGCCAGGTGCTCCTCTAGGTTGTTAATATATTATTTCTTATCTTCGCCAATCCTGTACAGTACATATTATCTTCAAGATAAAGAAACAGACTCAAGCAGCTTAGGTAACTTAGCCATGGACATAAAGCTATTAAGTGATAGGGCCAAGATTTGAACAAAAGTCTGACTCATGCTGTTTCTGCTGAAAAAGACTGCTTTTATTTTTAATCACAATAATGCATCTGATCATTTATTGCTTACCTATCACTTCAATGGAGAATAAGTAAACCAGAAAGTGTAGCATTGAAAAAAGGCTTAGCACCTTAATGTAGTTTGCAAACAAACTTAAAGGTGCCTCGTTTCCAAAATAAGAGTTTTCTAAAATTTTGCCTAGTGATATCCAAGTTATAAGGATTAAGCATAGGCTATTTACATGTTACCTATTTATAATGGAAACTAAATGAGCTCTTCCAGTTTCAGTTCCAGCATCTTCTCTGGAAAGCTCTTTCAGTTGTGTACATTTGTGAAACAAATTGCCCCGAAATAGCTTAAAACAACAGACGTTGTATTCTGTCTCATGAGTCTGTGGGCTGACTGGGCTCAGCTGAGTGGTTCTTCTGCTCCACTTGATGGCAGCTGGGTCTGCAATCATCTGGGGTACAAGTAGGCTGGAAACTGAAGATGGCACTCATGTGACCAGCAGCTGATGTCAGCTGGGAGCTCAGCGGGGACTGTCAGAGAGTATGGCCTCTCCCTGTGGCTTGGGCTTCTCACAGCATGGTAGCTGCAGTCTGAGAAGAAGCATCTCAAGGAGGAAGAAGCACAAGCTGCCAGGGCTCCTGCAGACTGAATCTAGAGGCTTCATGGGTTATTTCCATTGCCTCCTACTGGGGAAGCAGGATGGGGTGGGGGTGGGGAAGTAAGTCTTGAAAGGATAGTGACAAAGAATTTGCAGCTATAATTAATCCATCACATAAGGTAAGGAAGTAAATGTTATTAATAAGTCGACCTGGGACAAGAGGAGACAAGGTAATGTAGAATGGGATTTGGCAGATTCTAAAAAAAATCAAAATATACCTGTATTTCTGATCCACTTTCAAAATATTCCAGCTGCCTTCTAAGCCAGCTTCAATGAAGAAAAAAAATCCTATCATATCATCAAATATACTCAAATTCCTCTGCTACTTCAATTCAAGCCCAGCTATTGGGTTCAGCATTTATTTATTTATTTTTTAAATTTTATTATCAGAACTATTCAGCACAGCTCTGGCAGATGAAAGAGGATAGTAAATGCCAGTTTGCTTTTAACCATATTACCTGGACTTTTTTTTTTTTATATATATATTTTCTTCCCCTGAATTTTGGCTCTTTTGCTCCATAAATGTTTATCTCTGAAAAAGCTTACCCTTGCTCCTAAATTTTATGGCTAAAAACACAGAATTTACTTTGTGGTGTCTAGTACCACGATCATCAGGATAACTTTTTTTTAAAGATATATTTATTTATTAGAGAGAGAGCGTGTGTGCACATGTGTGAGAGAGCACAAGCTGGGAGAGGGGATGGGGGAGAGAATCCCACCAGACTCTGCAGAGCATGGAGCCTGGATGTGGGCTCCATCCTGTGACCCAGGAGATCATGATCTGAATCAAATCAACCAGATGCCCAGTGGACTGAGCCACCAGGAGCCCCTGGGATAATTTCATTTCTAAATTATAGTCATTGGAGATGACTATGGATAAAATGTAATGATTTATGTATTTGCCAATGAATTATAAAATCACAGTTTTCTTAAGAAAGCTTCACGTTCTAAATGTAACCTTAAAAACTTTCTGCTTCCTATGGAGAAGACAAGTACTCAAATGAACGGTAGCCTCTTGCCACTCATTTGAAAGTCATTCTGTAGGTGGCCGCAACACTTCCATGGAGCCCTTCCATATTTCCAAGGCGTGACCCAGCATTTTCTTAACTGTACCATTACTAGGGCACATCTTCACAGTTTGTGCTATTATTTAATTATGCCATGTATATAGGACTGAAGAACACAATTTCTTTGAAGGCCAGGTCTATCACTATCCGGGTGTCCCAAGCCTAGAGCTGTGTTATCCATCCAGTACATACATTTTGTTTGGTTTTATTCTTTAAAAAAAAACAAAAAACAGATTTTATATTATTTACTCATGAGAGACACACACACACAGAGAGAGAGAGAGGCAGAGACATAGGCAGAAGGAGAAGCAGGCTCCTTTTGGAGAGCCTGATGCAGGACTCGATCCCCAAAACCCAGGATCACGACCTGAGCCAAAGGTAGATGCTCAACCACTGAGCCACCCAGGTGTCCCAGTTTGGTTTTATTTTTCATTGAAATAGAATTATACAGATTATGGTATCTCTGATAAATGGGCAAACTTTTTTCATATCCATCTAATTATTCAAAATACCCTTATATTCTTGTTCATTTTTTCAAATCTTTTAGTGTTCAGTTCAGACACATCCTTATCAAACTTTTCTGATTGTTCCTATATATGCCTTGCCTTTTGTGAACTTATCTTATGCTAGTGAAACTCTGTTAGCACACCTATGCTTCGCTTTTCACCACCAAAGATCCTTTCAGTGGATGGAAAGTTGGGAATAAACCAAAATTTACCTGTTGTTCCTGTAATTCTTCTCTCTTCAACTAAACAGAAAAAGTTCTCTGAGGGCAAACCAAATCCATGTACTATTTGATGTTCTTCTACATTATTCATAAGGCTAAATGGGTGATATGAAACTCATTTTACCTTACTGGGAAGGTATCTTCTCCCCATTTTGAAGGCGAGTAAAGATTCTGATTATACTTTATCCTTAACCAGTGAAAATTTTCTCAGAGAAGACAGTCTGACTTAATTTTAAGAATTATTTTGTGAAATGCTTATACCTAACATTTGGTATTGACTGTGAGCCTGTGTTCTCATTTTATAACAAGATGATCAATTCACTCCAGGACATTTTGTTCTTTATGAATTTAGATCCTCTATTACTCAAAATACAGTATATGACCTGAAAGATGAGGATGTGAGAATTTTATATAGAAAGATATCTTTAGTAAATGGGATAATTACCGTAAGTTTTCTTTACTTTGAGAGAGCCTATTAATTTCTCACTCCCTGTAGGTAAAATTATTAGTTAAATGCAAACAGAGTTTATTTTATTTTAGATTTTATAGGTCACTTTTCTTCTAAAATTACACTGGATGTGTTCTGGAAGTAGCTGGAGATGGTTTCACAATATTGTGATAAATACCAGTGACCTGCTTACATTAAACTGTTTGATTTTAGGTTATGTGAATTCTAACTCAATAACACATAAAATGACTCTTGGACACTCATCATGGTTTCAGCTTCTCCAACATTCAATTTTAAAAGGAAAATATGTCCTACCTGACCAGTTTTACTAGTGGACTGCACTAAAATAATGAGCCTTTGGTGTATGTTTAGGCTGCCCTTTCTTCTATAAAATCTCAGTAGGTCATATGGTATTAAATCTCTGACAGTTATTAATTAACTATGAACTCTGAATTAATGTTGATGATGCAACACTGAATCCAAAGGAACTCAGAAGCACAAATAAAGATATAATAAATTGATGTGTCATTGAGCGTTTCAATTCAAAAGACATTTTATGAGAAAATGAGCAAAGGGTTATAACTCTATCTCATTTTATATATTTCAAATATTATTTCTCATTGTTCAACTCCATCCCATTCCCCTATTTAGAATATACTAGAAATATGAGCAAAGGATGGGGGAGAAAGTGGCAGTGAGTCTAAATTATCTGTATTTTCTACGCAGTGTGCTTTGTTATGAGATGTGTGATAAACTCACTACCTGAATGTAAATTCCATAAGGGCAAGCACTTGTGTCTGTTTTCATCACTATATCCCTTCTGCCTAGAACATGCCTGGCACACAGAACGCATTAAGCATTGTTGAATAAGTGCATCGATATGGAAACTTTAGTAAAGAGAGATGAATTAACTATGGGAAAAGATCTTAAAGGCATGGGTACTCTAGATTGTAAGAGTTGTATTTGTGTCAATAAAAGCAAATAATGTTAAATTACTGTGTGTGTATATGTGTAAGAGAAAGAAAATTATCCTTACAGTGACTATTCTGATGTTATATATATGGGTAGTCAATTATAATGTTTACTAGAGTAATATATGTTGGATTAGTTATCTTGATATCTTTACTTGTTTCATTAATATTCACTGCTTTTAAGGTAAGATCACATCACAGAGACAATGGCTAAGAGAATTTTTGTTTGTTTTATCCTCACGTCTTATGGCAAATGTAACAAAAATATAAGGGATAATCTGCACTTTTATAAGCATGTACATATATTATGTTATAAAAAATAAAGACTATATACTTGGTTGCAGCAAGAGAAATTAAACATTAGGAAGAAATATCTCTGATAATCAATGCCCGTTTAATACAAAGTCAGTAAAGTTTCAAATATGGAAGTAATTAAACTTGATTTATATGATTTAGGCACGAGCTATTTCAGTTTCTTGTCAGCTGACTCTATTAACTAATCCCCAAATCAATCCAGAAATGCAGTGTATTGCACAAAACATCACTTTACAAATGCTCTGGAATTTGTTACTTTGATTTTTTCAATCTTCTGCTTCAGACAGAACTTGTTGAACATGAGATGGTCCACATAGGAAGGCAGTTATGAATTACTTATAAGAGAGTACCATCTACTCAAGAGACTCTGAAACATCATATAAAGCCTTATATAAAATAAACCTTCACAACTTACCTACAATCAAGGAAGTTTGGGGAAGGGAATTATCTGATGGGTCATACTTTTAAATATAGCCCAAGTTTGTAATTTTGAGAAGAGTTCATCCAGAGGAAATATCACACAGTATACATTTTCCTTAGAGTCTACAGAATTCTCTCTCCTTGTTGCTGATCAAAATGAAAATACAAAGTTGCACCAAAAGGAAAAAAGGGAGGAATATATGCAGTTGCCAGAACTGATTTGGCATTCCGAGTGAGCCACCTAACTGGCAATACTGTTGTAAAGTCATAAGCCTTATAATGCTCATAGAAGCAGAAGTATCTTATTTAAAATCAAATGCCGGCCTCATATTTTTCTGCTGCTCCTCAGTCCAAGAGGTGGACACTTTTTCTGCATTGTTACAATTTTTATTACCTAAAAATACGAATTTAACAGTCATAAGAGTATCTTGTCATTTGCACTCCAATTCAAAATCTTCTATCATAAATCACACAATGCGTTGCTAGGCTCAGATTTGTTTAAGAATGCTTGTTTCTTTTCTATTTCAGAAATTATATGGTGAGTAAGTATTTAGGCTTCATGCAAAGATAAACTGTTATCGCAAGAATAATTAGATCTAAAATTTTCATTTACTGAATGTTGGAGCTGAGGTAGGACTTGCCCACGAATTTTATTTTATACAAGAAGACCAAAGGTCCCAGGAGGTAAAAATAATCTTCCTGGAGTCACACTAAAATAAATTAATTTCAGTGTCAAGACTACAATTCAGGTTTAATGCTCTTCTCCTTTCAACTCATTTCTACGTATTGCCAATGTAAATACAAAGGAACAGTAGAATGGATGGTTTAGGATGTTCTCTCACTACTGCCATGGATTATCTCTACAGAAATATCTCACTTGCAGCTTTTCACTGTGATTGCTTCTTCTTGAAAGTTAACTCTGTTTAATACTCCTATGACCACTTTTGGTCACAACTCTCCTGATTATTTAGTTCCTCTTCCCGGAAGTTAGTCAGAGACCAATATTCATTTTTGGATGCATTTATTAAACCTCATTGAATTGCACAAAGGGGACACACAGAACGTGTGCTGTGGAGCCCAACTGCTTTCACCTGAGGATAGGTCTGAGATAAGAAATTAGTTTAACAATGGAAACATGATAATGAGCTTTATGCTTTAGGAAGAAGGTACAGAATAGAGACTCTTGTGGATGAAAGGGAGCTTATATTAAGGGAGGAAAGAAGGCTCCCATGTCAAAATAGGGATCAGCCTAATTAATATTATCGCAATGGCTCAAAAACATGTGATACCAAGATGGCCAATTTCTGAGAACTGGTGAGGCAAGGTTATGGCCTCTTTTAATTTGGAGAGTCAGAAGAGTGGCACAGGGAAGGAGTGATTATCTGGAACAGGAGAAAGAAGGCTGTTGCTAATGGAGTTAAATTCTGAAATCTGATGCCTAGAAAATCCCAGGTCCAAATATGATGACTCATGCCAAAGAAACCTATATTCTGTTTGTTGGCATATTCTGCCACTTGAATATTCTTTTAAAGATTGTAATAAAACACATTTATCAGGCATAGTGGGATAGGTGGGAGTAAAATGCACTCATGTATGCAACTTATTTGAAAGGGCATCAAAAATAAGAGTAAAATGAGCATCTGATAAAGCAAATGTTACTTGTAAAATCTAGACAATGGGCATAAGACTTTTACAATGCACTCAACTTTTCTGCAGTTTTGAAAATTCTGTAATAAAATGCTGGAAAAAACTTTTGAATATTTTTTTCATGGCTATTTTTGGCCATCTCATATGACAGAGAACCCATCTTAATATACTATAAATGAGTTTTATTATAAAAACTCCACCGCCTATGCCAAACAAACAAAATAACCAACTCCACATTCATTAACCTGCATTTGTGCACTTCTCTTCCTCCATTGCATGTACCCTTCCCTGCCCTCCTTCCCTTATCACTCTTACTTTGAGGGACTGATTCTTAAAATGAATTTCAACATTATATCAAAAATAAAAGATTCATATAATTTTAACTACTGTCTAATGGCGACGAAGTACCTTTATATAAACAAAGAAAATCTAAGAGCTTTTCCTGACCCTTCCCCCATACCATTTATTTACTGAGAAAGGATTTTTCTTAATGCTGCCCTTCAGTCCCTGGGGAATTAGAACATCTATGAATAATGTGAAGAGGGAAACTGTAAAGTTAACTTTACTGACAATCAGAAAGGTTAGACAGTAAGCTTCATTTTGTTGGAAAAATAGAAATGGAGTTCTTTAATTGTTGATGACATTTGCATCCTGAACATATCTTTTTCCAGTGGTCAAATGGTCAGGGGATACTGTAAGGCCAAAGACTCTGATGTGGAGGTTGAGCTTCTCCACTGCTGTATTTCTTACCCAGTTATGCATACAGATATTTTATAAAACTGTTAAATATTTATGATGCAGTACAAAGCCCCTCTAAAAGCATCTGTATTTAACTAAATCATGTCACTGACAGCAAGACGCATGCAGAGTCATTTCACCTAGCAGGAAAGTACTTCTTTTACATATCACTGCCATGCAGAGTTTCAACCATATGCTGTTTCTACCCCCACATACCACCCTTAAGAAGGAAAAGGCTTTTAAAGAGGCTTCTCAAATGAAACATAAATCTTCTCAAGTGTTTTTCAAAAATTCTTCCCTGAGGCTCTGCTATGGCCTGTCACGAGAGGTGAAACAAATAACCCATCCTCAGGTTGAGTCCCCTTCATCCCAGGTTAAATACTTGGATTTAACCCAATCTTTACCCCTGTCATGTCCTTCCAAATGTTTACCACTGTAGTCTACCACTGTCTGTATTAAAGGCATCGAAAAAGTTAAATACCAAAGGATATCCAAAAGGTATCCATGTACAACTGGATCCCTCCCATTCTTCCCTTTCATCCATAAAAAGAATCCAAGGAAAAAAGTTTTTGATGAGTATATCAGAAGTTAAATTATTGGTAATCATTCACAGACTTAAAACCAAAGAATCTATTGAGATAAATACTACTATTTAAACCATTTTCTAAGATACTTAAGCTTTTGGTGATGCAAATGAACAGCAGAGAGAAACTGCTGGATTTAAAAAAAAAAAAAAAGTGCAATGAGAAGGTAAGACATTTTTAGGCATCTCCAAGCTCAGAGCTAGCTGTACTCCTGGAGACAGGAGGTTTAAAATAACCTATGGCTGAGGGGGAAAAAAAAAACATTCAATGGGTACAAAAAAATTATTTTAGTGAACTGTATGCTGTCAAAAACTCAGAACTAAATGCTTGAGTTGTCCAACTCAAAATGAAATGATATTACTGTAATTCAGCCAACATACAGCAACTGATTAGGAAATTTGCTGTTCAGCATTTAAACTAACTTCATTTCACAGGCTGGAAGGTAAAAATGGAAAACCTCAGGATGACCTGCTTTTCAAAAGCAGGAGATTTCAGATTTTGAGGTCGCTGTGTTATATATGATCAAAAATAGCTACCATTTCTAAAGACCAAAGATGTATGTTAATTCATCTTGCTATCTATCTGTCCATCCATCCAAAAAATGTTCACTAAGTGGGTGGTCATGTCCCAGGCGTTAAACTGGGGTTTCTAGATGTGGTAGCAGGAAGGGAAAAGACATTCTAGCCTACAGTATCTCTTTTCTCTGCAGTAGAAAGTGGGTTTATCTGCTGAGAGTGAAGGCATGATTCGAATTTTGAGAACAGTAAGGTCTAAGTGTCCTTGGAAAATAGAAGAGACAGTTGACTATAAAAAACAGGCAGGGCAAGCATCCTGGCAAGTAATATATATATACCAGACCTTCCTTATTTATCACCCTCACTCACTATCAGGATCCTTACTTCTCCTCTTGAGAATTATATTTTGCAAGTTCACGAATGGAAGAACACGTAAACAAAAAGGTCATGGATAACAGAGGAAATAACTTCTGATGAGCCCCCCTGTTCTTGGACCTAAACAAGTAGGGGGAGGGAAGAAGAAGAGAAGAGAACAAGCATATGATAATGACATGGATTGACTCCTCAGATTAGGGCACCTTTTTCCAACAACAGAATTTAATATGCAACTCTAGGTGGCCCACTTAATCATGCTGTGTGTCGCTGAACTCTGGCCATGATGAAACCGACCCACTTAAATGTAAGTAAGTACCTGAGTCAAAAACTTTAACATACTGAAAAATGTGATGCCTCTCTGTTGTATATTTCTTCTACTATGAACAGGATCACTGAGGGAAGAAGACATGCCACAAACCCAGAGTTTTAGCAGGAAAATTTAGTTTCTCTCTATTGTTTTTTAAAAGAAATGAAATCAGTATCTGAAAACACTGTGCAGGGGTGCCTTGGTGGCTCTGTCAGTTAAGCATCTGCCTTCAGCTCTGGTCAGTGGGAAGCCTGCTGTCCCTCAATGAGTCCCATGTTGGGCTCCCTGCTCAGTGGGGAGCCTGCTTCTCCCTCTCCTCCCTACTCATGCTCTCTCTCACTATCTCTGTTGCTATCTTTGTGTCTCTCTCTCAAATAAGTAAAATTAAAACACTGTGTAATTACAGCTAGTTAAAAATTATTCCTATTACACTGAATGGGGAAGGTTTGGTCTTCAGTTATTGCCTCTTCTGTTAGAGATTTCACATGTATTCTTTCTTTTATTTATTATTTTTTAAAGATTTATTCATTCATGAAAGAGAGAGAGAGAGAGAGAGAGAGAGAGAGGCAGAGACACAGGCAGAGGGAGAAGCAGGCTCCATGCAGGGAGCCTGACATGGGACTCGATCCGAGGACTCCAGGATCACGACCTGGGCTGAAGGAGGTGCTAAACTGCTGAGCCACCCAGGCATCCCACTTTTAAATGTTCCTCTTTGCCAGTGTATCCAGATACATTCTAGGTTCATCTTGTCCTTGCTGCCTTTGATAACTTTGCTCATTCACTCATTCATTCAGTAATTATTTAGTAAGTGCCAACTACATGCCAGGCTCTACCTAAGACTATGAGAATAAGAGAAAGAAAGCAATGGTTCCTGCTTTCAAGATGTTACACTCTAGGGGAGGACGTAGTTTTCCTAATCCCAGTCTGGCACAAATGCAAATACTTCAGAAGTGAAAGTCCATGTCTTCTCATGGATACTATTTATGTGGCAGACATATTCTGGAAGCAGTGTTTATTGTATATGCATGTCTAAGTATCTGAGATTTTTCTTCACTCAAAATCCAATTATGAAAATATTTCCTTCCGATAGTGTTTGACTAATGACAGAAGAAGAATGCAGAGATCCAATTCCAGAAAGCACTAATCCTAAACAGGAAGATTTTGGAAGTATTGGATAATTAGAGGCAGAAAAACATAATCCATCTATATCTATCCTCAGTATCCATCAAAAAAAAACCACCCATTGAAACAAACTAGGCTATAGTAGTTATAGATGATGGGTTGATTTTTTTTTTTAGATATTATTGGCCTGATTGCTTTTAGTGGGTGGATTAAAATACATAAATGAAATATTAATATACTTTATTATTATCTTTTTTGGTGAATTGGAGACTTCTTATTTACCAGTGATGACAATGCAGTTTTAAAATAGGGCTGGCCAAATTTTCTGAATCATTAAGGAAATGTTTTAATTTCACAGAAATCCTGACATTTCAAAATAGAAAAAATCTGTACTCAAAATCAAAGAGAAAAAATTACACTACATACAGATATGGATCATGATTTAATTTAAAAATCAGTTGGTTGTAGAAACTAGTTTGATCAATAAGGAAGTTCAACATGAGTCAAAGAAATAAATATGAAACATTTTTTGAAACATTTTGATTAACATTAGTTCTGATAACTACCTAGTTCTGCAAAATTTCTCTGACATGGCAAAAGCTAAAAATGACCAAAATAAGTGTCATTATTAGTTATAAGTCATCATATTCATAAATACATGAGCCATTCAGATTTAAACTGATAGTAATTAAAGAAACCAACAGTGAAATGAAGAGGATTAACATCCTTAATCTACTTAGAAACATGATTTCTCCTTCTTTCAATTGATTCTGATGAAAATATACAAGGCTCTAGAGCACCCTGATTCCCATTTAACATCTAAATCAACTTGAATTTTTTCATCCATACAACATAATTTTAATGCTGAACAATCATTCTATGAAAATCCAATGATGGCATTTCCAATAAAGAAAAGGATATATATTGGGATGACACGTTCTAACTTTATACTAACATTGTCTGAAAGTGCATCTTAAAGAACATTGCTAAAGAAGTTTTGTTTTTAAAAATTGGCTTCTCGTTTAAATACTAAAATCTCTATTGCTCAAAGTAAAACATTAATTTTTAATGACACTAAGTTTATAAACACTTTGAAGTTAGAAGTATGATATATATTACTTACTTTACTATTAACTCATTATCATAGCATTTTTCCTTCTTCATCCTAAATCCAGTAACTTGTTATACCATCAAGCTGGAGCACTATGTATTATCTTTAGCCACTATCTCACTACTGTTCTTAAGAACAAGTGTGCACACACCCAAAAAGGGTAAATGGATTGTATGCAGAGTAGAAGAGATTTTAAAAATAAGTAAATTAGATCTAATCAAAAGGTCCTAGGTGAACATTATAAGCACTTTCCAGTTGAATTAAGCATGCAGTTTAGTCAGCAAAGACACTATTTTTATAGATCATGTTTATGTCTACTATAAATATCATAAGCATTCCATTAACATTAACCCAGTGATTAATGCATATATGATGGAGTTGGGTTCTAATCAGTGATAATAACTGCCTACAACTATTTCCCCAACCGTTCATCTCCCCACTGTTTTACCCTAACAAAGACATGCCTACTGAAGTCTAAGGGTTCATGTAGTTACAGGAAACCAGATACATTATTTATAAGGATGCAGAGGATAGAAAGTTCGGCTATGTCGCTTACCCTAGCAGTAGTAGGCTCTGCGCTATTGGCAATAGGAACCTTGCCAGTGCATTAGAAGATGAGATTGAGGGATCACTGCCAAATAAAATAGCTAAGTAATAACAAACGTTAAAGAGCCTTGGGGGTTGGAGGGAGTCCTGAGCTCAGAGCTGAAGCACAATTCAGATCTCCAAGCTTTCGCAGTCAATGCAGAAAGAAGAGCTGTAATCCCAATTAATTCATTGTGTCTTATCTTTCTTGAGTGCTTGGTTCTTAATTACAGTTATACACTTTTTTTAAATGTGCTTTCCGTGGTTTGTAGAATCTGTCTGTAGTTTTATACAGGTGCTGAGCCCTATTGTGATGTATGTGCTGTGCACATTGACATATGCTGAATAAATGGAAACATTTGTCATGTATGAAAAGAACCCATTGGACCTGATGTAAAGAACCAGGGAAGGTATTGCACACAATTAAAACCTGCCTGGAAATGCAAAATAAATAAATAAATAAATAAAAATAAAAATAAAATAAATGTTACTACAGTATCTGTGTACAAATGAGAAAATCACAACCAGTATCAAACAGGTATGGTGCATAGATTCAGACTGCAAGCTCAGGGATTATTCATCCTGCGTTTTGTGTTGTCCACCCTATTTACAAATCCAGATCACTGTTTTAGTGATCCAGGACAAATTGGTATTTTCTCCCCTTGATTTCAAAGAAAAAGAAACCCAACCATGAAAAAGCCACAATTTCTTACTCTTCATGTGTTCAAAACTGATATATTGCTATAGACAGACACCTGTCACGGCTTTAAGTAGATTCTGAGATAGTGCCATTCAAGTTTCATTTTCTGTTTAATCATCGTCAGTCACTTGGAATTTATACCACAATGCAACAAAAGGCTGCATGCTTTAAATGTTAATAGCAGCAGGAGATGAGAATGCCATCTTGCCTGGGAAAAAAAAACAACCCTAAAAACTGACAAAATAAGTCAATCTAAATACAAAAAAGAAAACTTACTGTAAAGATTCTACACTAAATAACTTTATCAATCTGAAATTTAAACAAAAAACTATGATTTTTATTCTGCATCTCAAAACTGATCTGAAAACTGCCATCAAAATGAAGGATGAGGTAGCTGAGGCTACCTATCACATGTTTGCTTCTTATAACCCAAGTTTTAGATATTTAATGCACACATCTTTTATTGGCCATAATACATTCATCATTCTCCCTCCACCCCAAAGTGTGTGTGTACTAGAGGTTCCTGGTATTCCTTCTAAATTATCCAAGTATCAATGAATAGAATTTGTTACCTCAAACTTTCTAGTTTTAATTTTTTTTTTATCATAGTAAATGTGTAATATATATTTCTGTACTTTGCTCAGGAACCTTAATTCATAGAACTGATTTGGTCCAAGCAATGACATTAGAGAAAAAGATTATTTTCAAAAGTAGCTGCAATGATCACATGACCTTCAGAGTATGAGGTCAGAAAAGAAGGGGCCCCTAGGTGGTGCAATTGGTTTAAGCATCCCACTCTTGGTTTTGGCTCGGGTGGTGATTCCAGGTTCCTGAGATTGAGCCCCATGTGGGATTCTGTACTCCATGTGGAGTTTGCTTAGGACTATCTCTGCCCCTTCCCCCCTTCCCTTTTCCCAAAACAAATAAATAAATCTTAAAAACAAAACAAAACAGAGCAAAAAAACAAAGTCACAAGACGAGCCCTCTGAAGGTTTGTCTTTCACCCTCTGCAATCAGTGAGTGAAAAGATTACAGGATCTGGAGTCAGAAGGGGGGGGGGAATGCAGCCTTGCTTCTGCCACCACCTGTAATATAACCGTGACAGACATGGACTTGTCTGAGCCTCTTAGTTCCCTCATTCACATAATGGCATTAATAAATATTTATTCTCAGATGAGAGTACCAGACATGTGATAGGTGCTCACTAAAGGATACTACTACTTTATTATTATTATCATTTTTAATGATAATAAAAGAAAGGTCAACCTTATTAACTCTAAGCGGGCACTCTCTTACTCCCAAACAAGTGACTCTTCAGCACCACAGGGAGGAACAGCGACCAACCAGTTAATATGTACATTTTCAGATAATTTGTAATAATCCCATCCAAGGTGAAACAGGTTCTAATGAATCACCATGTAAATGAGTATTTATCTAAAAATGAAGAGACTTTCTAAATATAGAAACCAGAAAGAAATTTGAAATAGAAGCAAAGTATGAAATACTTCTCAAAATTAAAAATTCTCTAATATTATTTAAGCCAATGTTATTTTTAAAAACTTTGACTTTAAAATATTTAAATATTTGTTTCATGATTTAAGATTTAGATGGCTTTCCTACAATTACATCTGTACAGCTTTAAAAAATTATAATTAACTAAAAAAAATCACCTCACTGTTTATGTTTATATCCATTTAATTAATACTTCCTGGGAAATGGCACAGTGATATGCTTGGGGAATGCACACAAATACAACCCCAAATTCCTTCCTCCTGGACCTTACATTCTAGTTTGGGAACTGATGTGCATATCATGTTAATTAACAAGCGGCAAGTTTATTGCTTGAAGCAAAAGCTATGAGACAACCAGAAGAGTACCCCTGGGCAGTGGAAGATAATCTAACATCTTCGTACATCAACAAAATAATAAAGAGTTTACTTTCTTCCTTGATTGGACAAGCAATGCTTTTTTTTTCCTCCACAATTTCAGAGCATAACTTAAATAAAATATACCCAGGTCTGCAAAAGGAGGGAGGTGAGTTACAACATTTTGAAAATATATTGAGATTATAGTTGGTCCTCTATTCACGAAGACCCTCTCTACTAGAAGTCTCTATTAGACACACTCCTCAATGAACTTTGTACACAAATCACAGCCAATGTTCTAGAAACATTAAAAGAGCAAGCAATAAGTTTTACTAAAATACTTGTTTCTCTATGTATATGTGTGTCAGGTTTCATTTTTATTTTCTGACAAAGCTGAACAGTTTTAAACCTCAGTCCCCTTCACCTGCACTGTAAAAAATGTTTTTAAAGGTCCCAATAAATCCCTTATGTGCCCCCTGAGTCACCTATATCCTTCCTAAAGCTTATCTTGCTTTTACACACAGTCTCATTTGCACATACACAGCAATTCTGCTGCCCCCATAATCTATTCGTTCTAAAACATACCCAGGAACTCTTTGTATGGTTTATTTTTTTGCAGATAACTTGAGGATCAAGCCTGAGCAAGATGCATTTCTGCTCTGGAGTATTAGAGATGTGAAAATAAGAAGCTGCCATAAGGATAACAGAGAAAAAAAAATCCATCTGGATCAACTAAAGGGAAATGTACAAAATTTGTAAAAAATCCATTATGGCCACTTAAATAATTTTCTCTTGATATGTGTAAGGCTATTTCTCTTCATATTTCCTCATACGACATCTCATAAAAATATCCTGTCTGACATGGTGCATTCTGCCTGGAACAGTTCATCATTGCTGGACCATGTTAGATTTCACAACTGTTTTTAAGTAAATGTAGCAACTTCCTTCTTATAGGTTTGTAAACTAAGAATTAAAATAACAATGATCTGTTCTCCAAGTTACATTATTTGTGAATGGCATGGATTTTTATAAGTTGATTAAATAGCTAGATCTCTAAATTAAAATGCAGAACATTTATATAAAACATTGTAAAATAACATTTAATACTATTTCCTTTTGCAGATTCTTTTTCTGAATATTCTGAATACATCTTAATTTTCACATGAGGAATTTGTAGTTCAAAATTCAGTCAAATGACACAGAAGTTTCTTGTCAATTAATCACTGCTTTTAATAAATGAATTTTAAGGAATCAAAAGAGGAATCATTATAAAGGAATATGTTGTTTTTCAATATTTAGCCATTTTAATAGATTTATTTTATTATTTTAATTTCTATGTTTCACTCAGTAATAATATAATTAGACATGTTTTCATGTTTACTATTTCTTTACTATTGACCTTTGGGTCAATTCAATGGACTTAAAATAAAAACAAAAACCTCCAAATTTTGCCAAATGAAAATAAAATTGTTCAAGAAACTTCAACTTTTCCATGTACATGTCCAGGTAACCTAATCAAAAGCATCTTTTTGAATATATTTTAAGTCCATCTATGAACCTGGGTAAGTTTCTGAAAATCAACAATAATTCAATTTACCATACTGTGATTATGCTCATCTAAGATTTCCAGTTAAGTTTCTAAATCCCTTAAAAATTCCCCAAACTACTTTCAAAACCCTCCTTAGTGCAAAGTAGCTTCTGATTGTTCGTAATGTTACTTGGTCTTTTACTTTAAATAGTAAATCACAGATTTTCATCATTTTTCTTAAATAGGATAAATTTCAGAATTCTTATCTCTTGGTATAATTACTGAGCTTTAAACATGAAGCAGAAACAATTGGCTACTTAAAACAGAGACCACAGTAAAAAAAAAAAATATTTTCAAATAATATTATTCAAATAATATTTCCTTTTAAATCACATGCCACGGAATGGGTAAGTGTATTCTATCTTAAACAATATTATTTAAAACAACAACTTGATTTATTTTTTTAAAGATTTTTATTACTATTTATTTATTCATGAGAGACACAGAGAAAGAGGCAGAAACATAGGCAGAGGGAGAACCAGGCTATGCAGGAGCCTGAAGCGGGACTCGATCCCAGGACTCTGGGATCACGACCTGAGCCAAAGGCAGAGGCTCAACCACTGAGCCATCCAGATGCCCCCAAAACAACAACTTGATTTAAAAGTCTGCCCCCCATATTTCACTTTGTATCATGAGCATGTGTCATTGCACATAATTATCACAATTAACCACAATTAGTCTTTCTACTTTACTACAAACTACTTCACCCAAGGACTGTTCTTGATTCATCTCCCCCAACCCACTCCCCACTTCAAGAAATACATATCACAGTTCCTACCTAGCATCATGCTGGATCACTGTGGGAGATAGATTATTAACTATTTGCTTATTTTAATCAAAGAGAGAAAAAGTTCTAAGACTCACATAGCAAAAATTTTAATTTTCCACTTACCACTCACTTGCTATTTGACCTTAGTTGTCACTTGGCCTATTCGGATCTGTATTTTACTATTCTGACTGTTGGAATGTAGAGATTAATAGCCCAAAATTCCTTTTAAAAATTAAAAGAAAGATTGATGATATTTTCCATCACAGCGAATAAAAGTCCTGCAATATTTAACAAAACCTGTCTCTTGGCCCCCTGTCACCCTCTCTCAATTTCTCTCTCCTTGTCACATTTTTTAAAAAGCTTGATATTCCCTGAAGAAAAGATTCTGGAATCTCTTCTGAAATTCCAAATTCTGGAATACCTGAGCAATGAAGAAAACAACAGCTCATATATGATCAACAAATTCAACCTAAACACCAAATCTCTAAATGAGAGATAGTTATGGACTTTAACGGAGATGAGCGTAGCTTGAGACTCTAACCCACATTGGCACATATAATTGGTTTTAAAGATTTTACTGACTTCTGGTAGACTGAGAGATAAAATGAAAAGTGCCATTCCAGCAATTCTTTGACCGTTAGTTGAACTATGAATACACAGCACCTTTATTTTTAAAAACTGAATTAAATACTCAAGTGCCTTGTATGCTAGATGCATTATAATAAGAGTAGGGCGGGGAAAAGTGGGTTCTGCCTACAGATGAACTGGTGAAGACATTATTTCCTTCAGGTTTCAGTGGTCATGTCTATAAGGCTGATAAAGCCTCAGTAAAGTGATTTATTTCACACTTCAACAAGACCTGCTGACTTTTCTGTACAATATGAAATGGAATGGGCTAAGCATGCTTCTTTTCCTTCTCTTACTGTTAAAAGGAAGAAACAAACTAATCAACACACAGTTACTCTGGTGAAAGAAACTAGTAGTTTTTCAAAATCTGTTTAATCATAGAGTTTTTAATAAAAGAATCTGGATCAAGCAGACTTTGACTTTTAACTCCAAAGTCAGAACATTTTACAGATTTCAAAAATGCTTCCCATGTATTCTAGTTGGAAAACTGTTACTCATTTTTTTTCTACTTTCTTCAGAAAAGCATTAAGTTTCTGGATTTTTTCTTTTAAAGAGTATTTTTAAGAATGATTATATAGTCAACTCATAGGTTCTAAGAAAGAGTCTTTCAAGGTATTTCAATTGTCTTCAGTTTTCTAACTCATTTTCTTTAAAATTTCTGCATTAATTTTGTCTGCCTGATTAAAGAATATTCAGTTAACATTGATTTTTAAATTTCCTTTAAAATTCTCTGATGTCCATCTCCTGATTCTTCTCAAGCTGTCTACTCATCAGCCATAGATGGCTGTGTTGGTTTTGCCTGTCTAGCCCACTTTGTCTTTCTTTAGGTACAAAACATTCCTCTCTGTAATGAACCTATACCCTGCAATTCCCATGGCACTGAGCCCATCTGTCTCACTAACCCAAACGCACACAGCAATGGATATCTGACCCCGCCCCTGCCCAAATGAAGTCATTAATCTCCCCTGATACAGTAAAGATTTTAGGGGTAGACATATGACACAAGTAGAACCAATCGCATTCTTCCTTAAATTTTGCTGTGTGGATAAGGAATAGGCTTTCTCTTTTTTAGATTATGAGCTGAGGGGTTACAGGCTTAGAGACACCAGCAGTTATCTCCTTGTCAGGCAGAGAAAACCCCCTAAGAATGAAGCTAACATCTGTAGAGAAAAAAACACATAAAGACTGAGGAACCATTCCATTATGCATTTGAGGCTCTGGATCAAATTGGGCCAGTTATGTAAGCCAACATACTCTCTTTACATCTTAGCCCTTTGGAGTTAAATTTCTATTGCTTGTAATTGATACAGTCTTAAATCACAATCCATATTTCTTATTTTGCTGCTGCTTTATCATGCTGTTCCCCATCCCTTCCTCTATCTTATTCCTCCTTCTTCTCCAGGGAGAGAGCTATTTCCTAAAGTATCCCAGGTCCAATTTAAAGGCTTCTTTTCCCATTTTCCTATTTCTCAGATCCTTAGATAACTTGAAAAAAAAAAATAAAACCACCAAGTTCAGCATAAGTAAATTTATCAAAATCTTGTTAGCTCTGTTATTCTAGAGGCTTTCTTGATATGTACCTCCCGGTCTCCATTCCCTGGCCTCCACTTCAACATTTAAAAAATTAAAACTCTTTTCTATATAATCCATTTCACTGCTCTATCCCAAATGATTAAAAATACTTACTATAGCTTTTACTACTCTGAAAACAGGAAGAATAAAGATGTCCTTTCCTCTCTCAGCTAATATACAAAAAGACTGATTTTTTTAATGTTAAAGAGAATATTTCAGTAAAAATCACCCCAAAGAATAAAATACAGGGAAATAATTGCTCCAGGTCTGACAATTTTCCATTTATGAATTACTCTATCGTGCAAATAATTTTCATGATTTAAGATATCATGTACTAAATTAAATAGTAGTCTGGAGTAAGGCAATGCATCTATCCTCAACATAAACTAAGCCGAGGAAAATATGCCTGTTTGATGAAGATCAAACTCCCACTAGCACAATGACTCTAAGAGTACTCCCATCTCTGTAAAAGAGCATATTTGGAAATACACCACATCATTCTGAAAATAACAAAGTCAAGCAGCAAGGTCACTGAAATAGTTCTAGACCAACACTTCTGCCTCCTTTTTTACTATTAAACCCTTGAATTGTGTTGTCATTAACTAGGGCTTGCCTGTCCACTTCATTACCTTATAGTTTGTGGAAAGTATATTACTTCAATAAAAGCTGGCTTTGAGATAACTGGGACTAATGTGATCATATTCCTGGAGGCTTTATACAAACTGCACCTTGATGCTTTTTTTTTTTTTTTTTTTTTTTTTTAAAGAAGGCCTTCCCTCAAACTAGCTGAATGGATCCCGTAAGACTTTGTAAATAAAAGACCATAACATTTTCAATCAGGAGATTCAGGTTAAATTTTTGCTCTACCACCTACTTAGTTTTTGAATTTGGACATGTCAGAGTATCTGAGGCTCAACCCCTCATCTGACAAATGGGATGAAATCTAGGTCACAGAGTTCTTGTGTGAATAAATGACTCAATGTATAAAAATATGCCTTATAAAATATACAGTATGATACAAATATCAGTCATATATACATATACACACAAATGATTTATTTCATGGTTCAAAAGAATAATTTTGTAAAGGTTAATTTTAACTGAATACAAAAAGTTAACTATAATTTCATTATAAGCTCGATCAAAAGTTTTGAGATTATCTTATCCAATAGTGGAATGCAATGAAAGTCAATGACTTTAGAAAGGTCAAAGGCAGAACTGAAGAATTATATTACATATAAAGTACCACAGTGGCAGGTGGTACTTGAAGAAAAAAAGTAAGATATAGTCACTTACAAAATGAATGAATGAACATGAAAGCAATAACTTGCCTGAGCATAGGAATGGCTGTGATGTATCTGTCCATGCTCTTGCTCCAAGTCACTTGTCCTAAAAATCTGTATGTGTCTAGGCAATTAGAAAGATGGAAGTAATACCAGTTGGGCAATTTCCTTTTTAAATTATTCTCTTACTATATGATGCATGAGAATTTGTTTGTCATTCTCCACAACAGAATGAGCCACCACACCCTTGAAAATGTCATGCTTACAAGAAACCTGCAAATACAATTTACATTCAATTGGAAGTAGCTCTCCAATGGACAGACTTCATATTTTGCGACCAATAAAGATCTGAAATTGAAATGCCATTTTTCCAGCTGCGAATCATTTAGCATAGGTTCAGGCAGTTTCCTCTACCATAATAGCAGGTAAGTCAGTTACAGCTGAGGGTGGAATGTAAGAATCATAGTTTTAAATCTCCCCAATGGACCAGCAGACATGGTGCTATCTAATCAATACGTATCACTGTGCTATTCCCAAGTGAAAATGCTGTATCTCATTATAACAGAAATGTCCTGCAGACAAAAGACATTTTCCCCTTCAGCTAGCTCTTTTAGGTGCCAAATTAAAGATTGAATTGTCCATTTCATTCAGAGATTTCCGAGGACTTCCTGGATAAGTTCCTTTGAAATGCAGCCTTAGCTGAGAATATAGAATATTCTGAAAAGACATAGTGACTTCTTGGCATAGAACTTTCAGCATCATCATTAAGAGTGCAAAAAATTAACCCCTTTCCTCCTCCAAAAATAAAGATATTTTCCTACATTGTTCAAATGAGATACAAGGCCTCCTCTGATTATCAGTCTCTCTTCAGAGTCACATTGTTGTTGTTGTTGTTGTTTTTTTCATTTTTCTCTCTCCCACAGATAGAGGAGACCACCTAAAAGCAAAGCTGTGCTAAGTGATTCACATTAATTTTCCCACATTTCCAATGTAGATTTGAGATAAACAAGATTATATGGGCCCTGAAACTGAGTCTCAGGGAAATTAAACAACTTACCTAAATTTACCTAGTAATTACAGCACTCATGTTTAGATTTTTGAGCATGTGTCCACCCAAGTTGTGTGTTTTCTACATTTCACTTCACTGCCTGGCATGCTTTGATGCATAAAACACAGATCATATGGGCTCAGCTGGTCCCAGGTCCTGCATTTACCTAAGCTACCACTCATACTCTCAATCCACTTCGTGTCAAAGATTACTTTCCAGTCCATTCACAAAATCTCATTCCTTTTAATATTAAAGGCTCTTTCTTTGAGGCAACAAAACTTCACATGTCATGCATGGCAGGCTAGTGGATTGCCTGGGTTTGAATTCTGCTTCTCTGATTTCAGGTAAGATCTATCAGCCTTATCATCTGAAAAATGGATTAAGGTTTTATGAGAACTATGAGTTATGATCCATGTAAATCACCTAGCACAGTGCCTGGCACACAGAAAGTCTTCAATAGATGTTTCCCATTATTATTATTATTATTATTATTATTATTATTATTATTATTAGAAATTTATTACTATTGAAGACTGTTTTCCAGAAACTTATCTTTATTTTTTCCAATTACTATTCATTAGATTTTTTATTTTTGTTTCCTTCATTTACATATTAAACTGAAATGGATGGTTCTCAATTCAGTAAAGTGACTGATATAACAGTTGCACTTTTTTATAGCATTCAAAAAAATCACACCAAAATAGGGTCACAGACAGCTAGCACTTCAGAGAGTAGTCTAAGGTTTGTTCCAAGTAATTCTTTTACTTTTTCCTGATCCTACACATAAAGGAGGAACAAGAGAGCCCTACTAACTGCTTTGTAAGGTTCACATTCTTCTCTTTACATATCACTTACTATGTGTAATATAGGACACTCATTTAGCAAATCATACGTTTCAAGTCACCAATGCCTCATTTACCAAAAAAGAAGAATAAAATAAAGGAAAATAATGTTAATTATAAGATCGTTATCAGAAACTTCTTGAAAATTTTATAAGTTAACAACTAAAAAATAGTGAGCGTACAGTTCAAATTTCAATTCCAATTGCAAAAAAGAAAGTTAAAACTGTCCTTACAAAGGGAAGGATTATGGGGCAGCCCGGGTGGCTCAGCGGTTTAGCGCTGCCTTCAGTCCAGGGCGTGATCCTGGAGACCCGGGATCGAGTCCCACATCAGGCTCCCTGCATGGAGCCTGCTTCTCCCTCTGCCTGTGTCTCTGCCTCTCTCTTTCTCTCTCTGTATGTCTCTCATGAATAAGTAAAATCTTTAAAAAAAAAAAAAAGGGAAGGATTAGTAACTTTGATATTTCACCAATATTTATGAAATGCTAGGAATATTAAATACAAAGGTAGAAGAAATGATAGGGTATTTGTAAATGAAACATAAACCCCTTAAAACCTCTAGTCAAGAACAGCTGCTTTATTGTTACAGTGATTTAAAAAGTTATTTAAAAATTTAAGATTTAAAACTATTCTAAAATATTTCTGATTAGTATTTAGTAACATGAGAAAAATGCTTGATACACTAAAAGTAGAGAGAGGGAGGGTAGATAAACAGGAAAGCCAGAATAAAAAACACTGATGAGAAAAATATATATTAAAATATTAGCAGTGGTATTTCAGATAGCTAGGTGAGCAATTCTGTTCTCTTCTTTTTGTCTTTTCTATCCCAACAGGAGTTACAGAGGACAAAAGTAGAACTTTGAGGGTGGGCATGGTCAGGCAGGGGTCTGGGGAGAAGCAGGATGTGGGCAGCAAAGATGGACTTGGCACCCTGCAGGGCACCTGAGCAGGGCCAAGGGCTTCAACTAATACTGCGGAACCCTCCCAGGATTTACTCAGCAGTGAGATTCTCTCATCAATAGGACTGGCGGTAAGGGGATGTTTCTGCACAGAAGTATGCACATTTGGACCCGAAAGATGGAGAAGTAGCAGGGCTGCGGCTGACCCCACAAGCACACCAACTCATCATAAGACATAAAAGGTTTGCTGAATCCATAGTACTTTAGGAAGGCTTTTCAAAATGTACATAGAGAGGGACACCCTGGGTGGCTCAGTGGTTGCGCATCTGCCTTCAGCTCAGGATGTGATCCCAGGGTCCTGGGATCCAGTCCCATATCAGGCTCCCCACAGGGAGCCAGATTCTTCCTCTGCCTGTGTCTCTGCCTCTCTCTGTGTGTCTCTCATGAATAAATAGATAAAATATTTTTTTAAAAATGTACATAGAGAACACCAGTGCCAACAGTTCAGAGAATGTAGCCCCCCCAGACATGATTACATTGCAAAAGCATGGTTCACTTTTCAAGCACAGGGATTTACTGGTGTCTCCTTTCTGGCTGAAATGCAGTGAAAAGGAACCTGTTCTTTAGGGCTGATTATTTCTAACCCATGTGAACTTTCCCAAGGCTTTCAACTCTTACATATCATTTGAAGGTATATGTCCTGCTTATGGCTATTTGTTTCCTCACATTTCTGTTTCAGCCTTTACTGGATGAAGGTATGTTGACATCACACATTTCTGCACTGCGGAGTTCTGGGGATGTTCCCTCCAGATGGGTTGAGTGCCTCACGCTGCTCTCATTGCTCCAACCAAGACTGGACTTAGGATCCTGCCACCATTGGTTATATTTTCAAATTACAGAGTGTATTTTCATGATATTAAAAAAAATGTATGCATTAATCAACTCCACAGTATTTACTGAGAGCCTAACATGAACAGGGAAGGGAGGATGTATGCAAATGGCAGACTGAAATATTTTAACATGATATCAAAATACAAAGCCTTCATTCTTAGTCTTAAACCTTTACCGAATATCAGGAACTAACTCTACTGAGAATTAGAGATCAGAGTCAGATTTCAAAATTATTTCTCTCTCAACAGTATTGCAATGAATACAAATGTAAACTGAGAGATTCATTTCAGTTCCCTAAAGCTCTGGAAAACCCAAAGAAGTATTTCTTCTATTCCAAAACTACTCGGATATGCTTAAGGATAGCATCCATCGCTCTGTTAATGATAGCAGGAGGGTTCCAATTACAAGAGTTCCAATAACTTTATTCAATGAATCATGCAGGGGAGAAATTGTTCCCAGACAAAATGCCAAAAAGAAAAATCTAGTATTTGCCCTTGTATAATAAACACTCGAAAATCTAAAACAAAGCTCAACATGATTCCTTAATGCTAGTTAGCTAAAATCTATATAATTATACTAATCTTTTTATAAGTAGAATTAAATAACAAATATCCCAAACTCCCCAGAAGGGATTACCATTTTAGACTATGTAATGAGTATCTTTAGAATACAGAAGAAGCCCATTTAGTCTTCTCTAGCATCTTATTTCCTGTTTGATCTCACTAGATTACTTCCATCAATCTAGATAAATGATGCTTTATCTCGCTAAAATATAGTCAAAACATCATACTTCATGCAATAAAAAAATACGTTTACATCATATCATTACAGTTCTGGTACCAACCCGAAGGGAAAGGCTTTAGATTCAAACTATATATATTTAAACAGACTGACAAAACAATTGAAGTGGCCTAAAGTACAGACCTTCTTGCAAGTATTTCCTACCATGTTGATAGCCAAAGGAAATTGTGCCATAAACACACTCTCCACGTTGGAATAGAGTTAATTGGGAATACCTATTTATTGAAGAGCTTCTCAAACTGAGAAATAGCTTTAAATAAAGAGCTAAAATAAGGGAAAGCAAGACTGTTAATTATAAGTTTTATTTTCAAGGTCTGATAAATTCCCCCACTGGATATCAAAATTTAATTCTATTAGATTCACAATTCATAAGTACCAAAACTATTTTTACTAGTCCTTGCTAATTTCTTAAGTTCCCCTGACATGGCACAAAGCACCAATCAATCTAACAGTTGTAGAACTCCATAAGCACAAAGCACATTTCACATTAAACAGATGAAAACTAATCTGAGATCTTGCCTAGGGACCTGCTTTCAAACATTTTCATAATTAGTCATTTGCTATTGAATTTGAATTAAGGGCATCTATATATAGTTTCCTTACTCTATCACAGCAGACTTTATATGAGAACTGGGGAGCTTTAAAATAAGCTCCAAACAGCTGGGGATCAGGCCTAGGCAATTGCTAAAGGCATCAAGATATGCTAAAAACAACTAACGATGTTCTCTATTGCTCACTCAGAACCAGGCCTCAGAGGCTCTGCAGTCATTTGTCAACATTCAAAGACACTACATTAGAACACCACCACATATGTGTCTTCTAATATCCGTGTATATCTTGGGGGGGGGGGGATAGCTAGTCCCCCCCAAGCACAGCATGGGGCCATTCCCTTCCAAACACCAAATACCAGCCTACTCCCAAACTTGATGTACTGTTCCTCAGTGAGGGCAGAAGACAGACACAGGACCACCATCTCCAGCAAAGCAGATATTGTCTTGGGTTAGAAACTAGCATATGGAATATTTAAATATACTTACATGAAGAAGTATTTGCTCCTTCTGTTGATACTGATATTCTAATGGGAGACTCTATAAAACAAAGAAGTGAAATGAAGCTTTATTGAGTCAGGCTGCTTGCATTCTTACACCAGAAATGTGCCACGCTTGAGGATCATCCAGAAAAAGAGGACTAGAAAACAGTGCAACAGAAAAGCTGAAGCATTTCAAAGTCAGAGGAAGATGTATGCAATATTCAAACACCACAGAGGACTATTTCTGTGATTCGAAACCCAAAGACTCTTTTGAAAGGTATGAAAATGGGGTCAGTCCATCTGCGAAGATACCCATGTACCAACTGGTATATGAACTTCCTAGAAACATTACTCTGAACAGATCCACAATACAGATGAAATGCACCGTTCCTTCCCTCAAGTGTGGTCTTGATTTTCAGAAACATGAAACCAAAGAGAACAATCCCCATATTTAGAGAGACTGAAAGTCAACTTTCATGCGTAGAGGAAATAAAAAAAAGAAGAAGACGAAGAAAAAGAATGAATCTATTCTCAGGCAACATGGTCTGCATAAACACCCTGACCAAATATGGTGCTGAATAAAGTCCATGCATCGATCTACTGGAGCAATCAGGTTAAGATCAAACACAACATGCTAAGTAAATTCATAATATGATCATTGATGATATACGGTAGCAAGATTCTCTTAGGTAGCAAGTACAAAGGAAGAGAAACTAGTGTTTAAATACAGACAGAGCATAAAACACAACTCATGCAGGAAAAAAAAGCATGGGGCCTGTGGGTTTTTATTAGTCAGAAAGAAGAGCAAGTTAGTATCAAAGAGGGATTGAGATTCAGCAGCCAGGAAGTTAAAAGATTCAAGTCATATATCAGAAAATAATAGTTATAATCACTCCTGATTCCCAAGAGAAGCACCACATAATCTGAAAAGCTCAGGCTCCTAACAGCATCTATTGGAGTCTGATAGTGGAGACCCTTATAAGAAAGAAATGCCTGAACAAAAGGGGGAAAAATTCAGATACCTCAACAATTTTTTTTTCTTTTTTCTTGTTCTTTTTATCTCTCTCTTTCTTCCCCTCCCTTGGTGTCTCCTTCTCTCTTGCTTTCTTTCCATCATTCAGAAAAGTACAACCCTCTTAGACCCCAGGATCCTCCCACCCAGTAACACGCATACGTATATCTTAAGAACACATGTATATGCCCTAAGCATTTTCAGAGCCAACTAAGTTACAGAGAGATTTAACTTTTATGATCTTGAACAGGTGGCTTTGATGGGAAGAGGAGAAACTGGTGACGGTTAAATCAGAAAAGTCTGTGTTCGATGATATGGCCTCTTATAGCTTCTCAACAAAGTACAGGTCATAACGAGAGAAATCAATGAAGCCAAAACATTAAACACAGGTAATGGGAAGGAATACTGAACTGGAGGGATCTGCTCTCCTACTTTTTTTTTTTTTTTAAGATTTTATTTATTTATTCATGAGAGAGAGATAGAGGCAGAGGGAGACGCAGGTTCTATGCAGGGAGCCTGACATGGGACTTGATCCCGAGTCTCCAGGAGCATGCCCTGGGCCAAAGGCAGGCACTTAACCGCTGAGCCACCCAAGGATCCCCCTCTCCTACTTTCTGAGACATAGGACTTAACATTTCTAGTGCTTCAGCTTTCTCATCTGTATACACCAAGAAAAATAATGTCTTGTTTCACACATCTGTTGTGAAGACCAAATGAGATCTAAAAATCTTTGTGAACTGTACAGTGTCACACAGAAACAAGTTATCATACTTCTGAAGTTGAGTTTTGAACCTAGGACTCTAAAAACTTGCCTCCAATTAAATATGAACTTTTAAATATTCCAAGGTCTTGTTAACTAGAGAATAACAGAGGATAAGTAAAAAAATAAAATAAATAAAATAAAATAAAATAAAAATAAAAAAGAGAAAGAAAGAAGAAAGAAAGAAAGAAAGAAAGAAAGAAAGAAAGAAAGAAAGAGAAAGAAAAGAAAAAAGAATCCACAGCAGATTCATTAAATGCACAGCCAATGGAGAAATCAATGAATTATGGTTATACATGCATTAGTAGAATTGAGTTATAAGTTGCTAATACTGTTCAGATTGTTAGTGCTACTGGCAAATATTATAGGCAAGGAAGAAACAAACAAAAACAAGCCAAAAACAAACCAAACAACATTTGAAAAGTTCAGGCTTCTATCAATGTTTTCTAGAAGTTTAGTGATCAACAACTGCTCGTTAAGAATCCAGAGGTCAGGGATTGGACACTGACACACTATCCGGGCATGAACTACCATGGATGAAAGGAAGAGAGGGCTAAGAGAAGCACCTGTAAAGATTGTAAAAACTGAATGTATAATCCTGATGTCCCTGGTCTAATGTCACTAAGCTGTATCTAGACATTTCTTTTTCCCATGCATGCCTCTCAGGCCCAACTTCATACATATAGCAAGAACTGTACTCTTTTAAGCAAAATCTCAAAAGGCAAAATGAGCTGGAGAAAATCTGGGAGCAGAAAACAAGAACAGCTACAATTTGGAAGTAGAAGGGATTCTGATTAGTAGAAGGTGCAGCCAGCAGTTATGCCTGTCGTTCTGGTTAGTAAAATTTGGTGAGCTTATTTTCCTTACCTGAAGACACATATGCTCTTTCAGTTGAGGCTGGCATGCCAGTGATGATGTCTGCAAAAAGAAAAGGTGATAGGATATTATGATGTATTATCAGGAGGCTGGGAGCCACTTCCACAGCCTACCTTCAAATTACAAAAGAGCGTAAAAGAAGAAAGTATTGCAAGAGAGTGATGAAAGTCCACCCCAAAAGTCAGAAATGCAAAAAAAAAAAAAAAAAAAAAAAAAAAAAAAAGTCTGCCCAAATAAGTAGTTCTTCTTTCTTGGGCAAGAGCATGAGATGAGCTATGCTGGAATATGTAAGAAGAATTCTCCACCTCCCTGCAAGGCTAGTGCAGGACAACATACAGCAAGGAGGCTATGGGCTTCTTCTCAGAAAGGAAGGCAGATAGAAGTAAAAAATGTCAAAGCTATAGGATCAAAGGTGTGGTCAGAATTTTTAGGTTATCAATCTTCGGAGAACTACATGTTTGTTCAAAACCAAAACCAAAAACCAGTGATGTTTCTCGGTGGGATTGGTGAAAAACATCAAGTTCTGACACTGAACTCTATGGAAAATTGCCAACGGTGACCCAAATGGGGGCGCCTTTTCTATAGACTTTCAGTGATTCCAGGCAGGGCACAGAGTAAGTAGGGAGCTCCCACCCCAAGGGAGTGAAGAAGAAACTATATACGTCTGGACACACCATTATCATGGGAATCGTGACAGACTTGTTTAAGCTTTGACGTGCTTTCTTTCAGTTTCTTTCAGTTTTCTTTCAGTTTCCTTTATAATGGAACAAAGGACGATTCCATCGCCTAACCAATTCTGTCTTCTTCCGTCCTTTTGAAAAGGGGTTCCCATGCTAAAAGCTAGTATTTTCAGTAAGGATAGGTTTATGAAGCCTGAAAAGATGCAGTGATGCCATGATGAATATCATTCAACCTTCACTGTTTGCATAATTATTGTTAAATGACTTAATAATATTTCATTCTTTACTAACCAGGACAAAAAGATATCTTGAATCTGTTGTGATATATACATATATATTACGGAAGTTACCAGTACCTACTAAAATCCTAAGCAAATCATCTTTATCATTTTATGTTGAATTAACTGCCTGTTAATCATGGAGTTAGAAATGTTCACGATCAACGTAAATGATCTTTAAATATAAATATGACCATTTCAGGTTTCCATGCTAGGACTAGTCCAGTAGGTAAAAAGATTTAATTTAACTGGCAATATTTCTTCAACCTCAGAAGATTCTCTAGGGATAAAAGGTTTTGTGGAACCAGAAGGGAAAAAAAAATAACATGAGATTCAGCAGGGATGTTTAAGAATAAGTGTCAAGTAAAATATGAATATATAAAGATCAGAAATATACCTTTTAGTACGACCACATATATCTTTCTTGTGAAGATTAAGTATGGATGGCCCTCTCTATCAAACATTAGGAGGACCGGCCATTCAAGATATGAGATTATTATCAAGGCACCAGAGTAGCCTACATTGCCTCTTACACCCACAAAAAAATTGGAACAAGTGAAAGGGATCAGAATGTGAGTGTATACAATACCCTTTGGACTTTCTCAAGCAGCAAGCATTAAAGAGGACAGCCTGAGCTGATAATATGGCAATATCTGTTTCTCACGTGGCTATGACTTTCTTGATTTGGGCTGCAGAAAACGAATCTGTGCTTCTTTGGGGGAAATTTAAGCTGAGAGAAAGATTTTAATCCAAGATTCACAACATTTATCTTTCCCTATGAATACCTAGAAGAAGATCCACATTTCTAAGCAAGTGCCCACATTAGGAGAGAAGTTTCCTTTTCTGCCCTTTGGGTCTCATCAATGACATGACAGCCAGACTGAAATTGTAAGCTCAGGGTCACAAGAATTGGACAGAGGTCCCAATCCCAACATGAATATCAAGATGCTTTTCAAATATATTTTTGACAAACCAAGTAGTTGTCACTGTGACCTTCAAGAAAAAAAAAAAAAGAGAGTCAGAGCTTTTCTAGCTCCAGCACGAAAGATCTCAGATTAGAGGAAAGGTTAACCATAACATTTCCTTTTCAAATTGAATGTTACATAAAAATACCAGAACAGGAGGTTATTATAAAAATCTATCTACACGGAGACAACCTAAAATAATCTCCATTCCTAAAAAAATATTAACAATCACGATAATCTCCCTTCCTAAAATTAGGTATTTACACGGGAGGCTTTAAAAATATCTTTAACGATTATGGTTCCAAATAGAAACCTTCTGAATATTCTTGAGGAAAACACAAGTTAGAAGTTGTACACTTCTACACTAAAAGCATCTTTCTAAAAAAAATTAATCTTTTTAATTAAAATTACTCAGCAAGCATAATTATGCATGTTTTGGGTAGAATTCACAGACTTTTTACAAAACAACTTTTTGCTATAAGTGATTGAAAATAATTTTGTTGCAATTATGGATCCAAAAAAATTAAGTCCTGCAATTTTCGTGATGTTTATTTAAGCAATATATTTTTCCTGCAGTAATTTGGTATATTAAATTTGTTAATTTATAAAGGACATCCCCTTCATTAGTGCAAATTAATGAGGATTTAGCATTATCAGGAACTCAACACACCTGAGCAGCTTATGCTGAGTAGGCAAGTAAACATAAGGAACATTAGTATATTTGCCATGTTTGAATGCTTTTTTAATAAATTAGATCTGCTCTCAAGAAAAAGTTGCAGTGTCTGAAAAATGACACCTTCTGGAAAGGAATTTTTCTAGTTATTATGTGTGCATGACTTGTTTGAGATTTCACCATGAGTACAATATACTGAATATAACTATTTAGTGAAAGACACATAGACATATATTCAAACATACACATGATGGGTCTATGTGTATTTAAACATCCACTCTGTGACTCTGTTATTTTGAAATTATAGGTTATTAATGTGTGTGCAAAAAATAAGACCAAGTCACCTTTTTTTTAAAGACTAAAAATGGACCTACTTATTTATTAGCACTAGTAATGATGATTTAAGGAATATCTTCAAGTGTCTCTATTCTTGCTCACGATGAGAGCTTACTCATGGAACTCAATGTTCCTATGGGATATTGAATCTCACTCAATTTCTCTCCTGATTAAACAAAAAGAAGAAAATCTAGTAGAGGATATGATTGATTTGTATATTCTCTTGTATTAAGACAAGAGAGACATTTTGAAATTAATAAATGATCTGAACAGAATAGATACTATGAACTGAAAAGACAACTCCATTCCACTCATATTGTTCTTCCTTAGTAGCCTTCATGGAAATCCAATCTGATATGCTTTTCATATTACAAAACATTTTATATGATTGTCAGTTTAATAATCACTTATTTACCAGTATCACAGCATTTCCAACAATGCCATCAATTTGAGAGAGGGGGAAATGAAGCCTGTTACCCCTATGAGCCAATTTTTTAAAGGACCAACTGATATATTCGGCAAATTTTGTGGAAATAATATTTTTGGTCAGCAAATTTATTGTTAGAAGCCCAATGTTCCTATGGGATATTGAATCTCACTCAATTTTTCTCCTGATTAAAAAAAAAAAAAAAGAAAGAAAAAAGAAAGAAAGAAAAGAAAATCTGGTAGAGGATATGATTGATTAGTTTGTATATTCTTTTGTATTAATCTTTTAAAGACTGCAGTACTTAATTAATTTGAAAACCAGTTAGGTCTATTACTGTCTTCTCTAAACAGATGCCCAAAAGTTTTTATGGAGCTTCTTAGCTAAGAATTAATTGCGAAATTAAGGTCTCCTGCATAAAGACCAAGCCAAATGAAAGGCAAATAAAAATGAACATACAGCGTACAAGCTATGTAAGCATGGTGTATGTGGCCTCTTAAGCTGCCATATTTGAATTCATGAAAGGATCCTCCCATAACCCATCATGTAATGATGACTGCCTATGAGATCCTTCTTTATATGAAACCTCAACTGGTCTTTGTTAGATCCACATAGTCCCAAAGTAATTAGCAGATTGCATATGTGTGTATCTATCTACTATAGGGCAAATTCTTTTTTCCAATAAGATTGGGATTAAAAGGCATTAGAAAAGGCAGAAAATATATACATTTCTAAAACGTAGCTTAACATTGTGACTGGCTGTCTCTATGTGTGTGTATATATATACACACATACATATATATACACATTTATATGTATATATACATATACTCATTCTTTTCTAAACATTCAAAAATTATGAAAATATGGTCATTATGTCAAACATATAACAATTCAAGGAGAACTTCTTGGGTTTTTTGTTATTTAATTTATACCTAGTTGCTAATCTAAGCAAATCTAAACAATGAGTTTCATTGCAGAAAGTTCCTAATGTTGGATGGAAGACTTTTATGATCCATGCTAATTTTTTCCTGATGGTTCTATAGTTAGGTTTGGGAATTTAAAATAGCACCAAATAGCAAAGTCATCTTGCTACATTCTTCATTTTTTTCTAGGGAGAAAAGAAATAATCTCTTGTGCATATCTTCCTTCTCCTTGCCCCTGCCATCTCTCCTAGAATCTTGTACCAAAATATATTCTAAACATCTTAGTGCAAAGAAGGCACCTGTGTGAGAATTTCAGTATGGCACAAGGAATCTTTTGATTAGTATGAAATTAGGATAATTAGCTCATAGCAGCATACCAGGATCTTTCAGCAAGGCAACCTGTGCAGATATTATCAGACCACAGTTATGTACTTATAGGAGAAATATGGGAAAGATGAGTGAGACAGCACAAAATTAACAAAATGGCTAATATTTTGTAGAAAATAGAAATTAAAATCTCAAGGGGAGTTCTACATAATATAATGTTTTGATAACACTTTCTTATTTTTAAGATTTTTTTTCTAGGACCCCCAGAAGGAAATGAAATTCTTGAGAATTCCACTCTCTAAGCCCAAGTCAATAATAAATACACATTTAGGAAGAGAAGGTTTGGCCTTGTGGCAGTTTATAACCACAGTAGAGTGCTTTTTCCCTCTGAAAGAGTGTTTCTGTGCAGTGTTTGCCCAGATTTCTAGGGAGACAGGGATATGACAACACAAGTTTGTGTATCTGAGTCCCAGAGAGTGCCAGACCTGAGTGGAGACTTCTTTGATAAGTAGAATGGATCTGAATAGAGCAAATTCAAAGAGGGCAGTAGAAGAGGCTGAAGGATCGGAAAGATTATTTTCTTTTTGGTTGTGCTGCAACTATGTCCCTGAGGTGTTGGGGGAAAAGCGAGTCTCCCAACAAGCAGAACACATTGGCCTTGTGTCTCATGGTGGCTGCCAAAGCCACAGGCTCTGATGAACAGCAGGCCGCCCTCAGCCTCTGAGGAGAAGGGCGTTTCTAGGCGGCCATGTTTCCAGTTTCACCCTCCTGGGCTGAGCCTTTGGTGGGCACCTGACCAGAGGGTGGATGATTTGTAAGCTCCATGGGTCTTTGCAAATGGTCTGGCACAGTAAACTCTGCCAATCAGATTCTCGCAATAGGGAATCTGATTGGGGAACTAAGAAAACAATCACACAATAGGAGTTAAAATGGAAAGAATGCCTTAAAAAGAGCCATGAAAAAAATATGGCCAAGTGAGATCATAATCAGGTTAAAGTTGGTAATTATGAAGAGGCATAGTTGAAAGCAGGAGGTGAGATGATAAAAGGACCAGAAGCTTCAAGAGAGTATTTGAAGCACATTAAAGGCAGACACTAGAGAAAAGATCCAGAAACTCCCATTTACTTAAATTTTTATTTATGCCCTGGGTACATTTTTCTCTTGGATGCCCAGTTATAATGAAGTTCCATGTCTTCCCCATAGAACTTCTCTATCCTTCCTTATGCCTCGTATCTTTCCTTCAGGTCTTTTTTTGTTTTTTGTTTTTTGTTTTTTGTTTTTTTCCTTCACAAACTGAAGAATCTACTTCAACATTCCCAAACATGCAGTCAGGTACAGAGTGAGCTACACTGGATCAGGAATTCAAGAAATGTCCTCCCCTTTGCTACTGAATATCTCATGATCCTGAATGGGTCTGTTTTCAGACACACACTAAGCTCACATTTCTCTTTAAATACAATGGGGGACTATTCGTAGGGTTCTAAGAAGAAAATAAAAACAAGACTCCCCTGCATTGTAATTGAGATTCTCCCCTCAGATGCTCTATGTAAGCCAGTAAAACCGAATCATTCTATAAAGAATTTTAGTTGTTTGTTTAAGAATGACTTCCTTATAATATTCCAAAAACTTCTCTTTACTCTTGTCAGGTAAAAAAGATAGATTATCAGAAACATCCCAACTTTCATTTCTCTATGGCCAATACTAAATACTCAAATATGACACCAATTCTTGAATGAATTAATATGGAAAAATGCGCTGGACGTCTCTCTTATGAGCGAAATGTAAAGAGCCATAGTATCCCTCGGCACCCTAAAATTAACAACAACAACAAAAGCCCTATGGGCTTTGGCCAAGAATAATATAGTAGTAAATAATTCACTGCTTAATCCTGTAAATCAGAAAACACGGAATAATATAATAGGACTGTAAACACTCAGTGAAACCATGACACTTATTCTAATTGCATTTTCCTGGGAATTTATAGTATACATAGCTCTACAAATCAAATTCAAGTGTCAAAACCATAATTCAATAGCATTTACCACAGGGAAACACACTGAACCAAGCCAATGACAGGCTGAGAACAAACCACCAAACATAGTACAATAGAAAAGAGAAAAAAAAGAATAGGCCACTGAAATTGGTTTTTAAATTTCTGTTTCAAGTTACATCCTATAAAATTCTACGTGGGGTAAAATAACACCAGCAGCATACTTACTGCTTAACCTGTGCTGATGATAGAGTAAAGTGATGCTATATTTACTCATATAAATTTTAAATGGCTTTTACAATTTCAACTATAAACGCAGCTCCTAAAAATAGTGACAGAAACTGCTTTTCACTGTTGTCCTTTACTCTCTGTGGAGGGAGGCATTTAAATTTAAAGTAATGAACTCTGATTACCCTGCAACACAGCAGTTCATTCGGGAATCCAGAGAAAGCTGGGAATTAACCTGCAATCTTCCCAACCCTGTTCAGTATTTTTATCTTACTCCCCTTCTTCCTGTCCTACTAAGTCAACAGACACAAACTACATCAGTCTCCTATGCAGTTGACCCTTAAAGTTATTTTTGCTCTTCCCTTGCTGGTCTTGCATTTTTACCTTACCACTTTCAGAGATTAGGCTTCTACAGTGGGCACTCTTTCTCATCTCCGCCTAGAGTGGAGCGGTGTAATTAGGCTTGGCTTTATAGCAGATGACAGGGCTTGTGTAGGCAGTAGTTAAATGTCATAATGCAGAAGGGAAAGAAGCACCAAAGGGTTTTGAAGTCACATTTTATTACTTCAAGAGACGAGGCACTTACTGCTAGCTCATCATGAGCTTCTAGAGATGACTCCATCAAACTGTGGAGTAGTAGAGTATCATGAGCAAATGGCCACCAGCTGTGGTTCTTTTACTTCTTCAGATAACTCAGAGAAGTTGCTGGAGGGTAAGTGACACCTTCTACCTCCAAGTCACTCATTTGTTTAACAAATATCCCTGGCACCATTCTCAAGAAAGCAGAAGCTGAAGACTATACATAGTAGGAAATGCTTTGGTTCTAAGACTCTCCTAATTTCGGAACTAACAGACTTAAAAAAATCGATGGGCCTAACTTCCTATGACCTAGAGCCAGCTGAATTAAAAACACGTATGAGAACATTCAAATTTCCAGGACTGAATTGGGACTATATTTTGTTACACACACACACACACACACACACACACACACACACACATACACACCACGTATATTCATACATAATATACATATGTTCATACATATGTATGTAATATACATATATCCTGCACATACATATGTATTCTGTATATAAATACACACACATATATATACACACACATACTCTGTTATTGATAGAGCCAAAGACTTGACAGCCCTCTCTGACAAATTTAAATAGGAAGTATAAACTCTTTTAGTAACCCATCCTGTTTCTGCCATTCATGACCTTATTGAAATTCTTAAAAAATAAAAATTTATGTATGTTTTAGATTTATATCACCTCAAGGAGTAGAGACACACTTTTATGGAAGTATGTTTTATGGAAGACACACAAGATACTTGAAGTATATGGTTTTCCTTCCATGTTTTTTATTTGTTCATGATGAGATTTAACACACCAGTTTATTATCAATTCTCACCACATATCTGGATTATTCCTCTTACAGCCTGAGAAACAGAATGTAGTAGGTATCTCTTACCATTTGAATCCACGATGGTGATATTGGCAGAGGCACTGTCATTTCCTAATTTGCTGGTCACTTTGCACATATATTCTCCAGAATCAGCCAGTGATGCTTTGCTAATGCGAAGTTCTGACTTCCTAGAAGATCAGGACCAAAGTGGTGTAAGTATATTTCACCAAAATACAATGACCAACAAAATCTATTTCTCCGTAGTTTCAGGGTTGTCAAACTCCCCTTCCCCACTCCACACATACCACATTACAACACGACTCACTAACACACAAACGTATGATTTGACCAAGAGTAAAGATGAGGTATATCACATTTAAATTATACCATGGACATGGCCCTAATTTTATCATCCAGATTAGTAATTTAAAGGACATCTTCCCTAATTTTTCTTCTTATTACTCCACCACAAGAACTAAATACATTATGCCTCAGATTTTTTCTTCAAACCAATTGGTAAATTTTCTTCCTTTCTATATCTAAATATCATCAGCCACTAGAAAGATTAAAATAGTATAAAATCATTTACAGATACGGTAAGGACAGAGACTTAAGGAAGGCTAGAATAGATTAAAATGCTCTGCACTTTTCTCAGTAGAGTAACATCAAGACTTATGTTAATTTTGAATGAAAAGGATTTACCACTTACAAAAGAAAGGGTATTTATCTTTAAGAAGATTCACATTGCTAGGAGCATAGAAGGACACAAATCATTCTTAAGACTGAAATAAATGTATAACAGCAGCACACACAACTGCATATTAAATCAATATTCAACACTCTTTCAAACATAGGCAATGTTGTGATTTGGATTCATCTATGTTTTACTGTTGCGTATAGCCAATAATTTAAGCAGTCTCCATGATTTAAAAACACGGAACCACTGGGACTGGTAGAGTTTACTAAAGTCTTTTAAAAGCATCCCTGTAAAAAAATAAATAAATAAAAATAAAAAAATAAAAGCATCCCTGTAGGGGCACCTGGGTGGCTCAGTGGTTGAGTGTCTGCCTTCAGCCCAGAACATGATCCCGGGATCCTGGGATCAAATCCCACATCAGACTCCCCCCTAAGGGCACCTGCTTCTCCCTCTGCCTCTCTCTGTGTGTCTCTTATGTATAAATAAAATCTTAAAAAAAAAAAAAAGCATCCCTGTATACTCACACCTGGTCCTGACTGCCTGGGCTCTTGGGATGAAAGCAGGAGAAAGAAAGTCGGAAGCAAAGATGGCAACTCAAAATTACAGGCAAAGCTCCCATAAGTTACACCATCCTAGTTTTATAGTGAACTTTCTGGTCTTCTTGTCATCTGTTACTAATCTGATTCGATCAGTTATTCTAACTTAATTAATGAAACTTCAATTCCTTCTCTTCTCTTCCAGTCTACTGAATTGACTGCCCCACCCTGACCCATATGTAACAATATGGGCTTCCATCATGGTGCATTTGCTTGTGCCCTTTCTTCCTCCTATAAAAGGGGCTATTGTATTGCAAGATATTAGCTCACTTCTCAGGACCAACTCAAATGCCAATTCTTTCATTAAACCTTTCCTAATCAGGTGGCTGCTGCTGCCCTCTTAGTCTAAATTCTGAAAGGCCTGAAGTTCCTCTCCCATGATTCTCACAGTTCTTGAAGTATATCTTATTTTTCAAATTAGCACATACACTCTGGAGGGGGAGTCCATAATTTAAACTTGTTGGCACCCTCACACAGTTCTATGGGGATATGCTACAGCTTTGTCCTTGGTGCATCCTCAAACATTATTGGATGACTGTGTGAATGAACGAGGAAAATACTTGGATGCTCCCACTTAAGCTCTCTCCAGGCTCTAATGTTACTACATGTTGGCTGCAGGAAAGGAGGATGCCTTCCGTTAAGAGGGCAGAGACAATCGGAGGGCCAGACCAAGGCGGCAACAGTCAAACCAACATATGGATTGAAAAATTAATGATTCAGAACAATGTCAGCCAATAGGGAAACCTGAGAAAATCAAACAAAGGGTACTGTACTCAAATTTGGAAGGCACTAGGTTAATAAAAACAGGCTTTTTGTTGTTGTTAATCCTCAGGAATTCTCAAAGTCTTTAATATGCTAATGTACTCTGACTCTATAAGAGGGGAATACATTATTTAGTTACTCTCAAATTTATTTGACGATGGAATCCTTGTCATCCACGTAACATATCTAGTTCCTGAAAATAATGGTGCACAGAACAAAGTTGATAAAGTGGATCTAATATAATAACAGCCGGTTTAGCTGTAATGGGTGGGGGAGAGGGGGAGAGGTGGGATCAAGGGCTATCTATGCAGGGATATTCACATATTAACTAGAGAGGTTCGCCACAGAAAAGCTTCCCTGAAGTATATCCCTAAAACCAAAATAGAACAATCCGAAGGCAAGCGTATTGGCAAGTTGATATAAAGATCTAATTATAAACTACAAGAACTTTTTTTTTCAAGAACTTTTAAAATTATCAAAACACAATATTAGCATGTTACACCCACCGAGTTCTGCTAACTTTTAAGCCTAGTTTGGAGTACTCAAATCTAGTGTTCTCCTTAATGGATTATTGGCTATTTATACAAATTTGTCGATGTATGCCAAGTTTCCTTCATGACACACACCTATAAAGAACAGTCAGAAACAATGTAATAAATACTACAATAAGCTTATCCAGCCCCAAATAGCATAATTAGCTGGAAGAATTTTCTTGTACAACCATGAAACCACTAATAATAATTGATAGGTAAATCATGAAGAACGTCAGGTTGAGGAATAATACCCTGGTTTTCAACACAGAGGAAAGTGAATTCCTAAAGTAAGAAAATGATAACTTTTCTTGTTAAGCCCCCAATCTTAATTCTAAGATTATCACAACAATAACCCAAGAACGTATAACACCTCGAGGTTATAATAATTCCAAGAACACTCTTTCTTCCCTATTCATGTAAGCTGATGATTTGCGTGGAGTTTTTTCTCGATGCTGTGCCATTTATATTTTAACTACTGAACTATATCAAACTATAGGAAACATGGGAATCAGCTTTATAGTTAACATAATCTTTAAGGGATAGTTCTTAAAATAAAAATTCTCCTAATAGGCCTACACAGTGTTTCCTGGAATATTATTCCAAATGATGTATATAAATTTTATGCTTAAAAAAATAAGGGAAAGAACAAGAAATAAAAGAAAATTTTTCTATCAAATAAATATTGCATTGAACAAAGTTAAATAGATTTCTCTCCAACAGTACCTCTTAATGGTTTTTATGCAAATATGTACTTTCTAAGGAAGGCATGACATGCAGCTAAGGTATCCTTTCAATAGAGAACACCCTTGGGAATTCTGGGACTGAACATCAATGGGCCAAGACTAAGATTCAATTTAATCAAGATAAGCATAACAAATACACTTCAGTTCAAAAATCAGTAACAGAAGTACAGGCTTGCAGAGATGTGCCTTGACAATAATATATACAGAAAAAAGGATTTCAATTAGCCGTGCATTTAACATTATTCCATTTTAAACAACTAGTAAAAAAAAAAAAAAAAAAAGAAAGAAAGAAACTTATACAATGTTTGGCCATATTAATATTAAAACAGCATAAATCAAATTGGATAAAAGTCTCAATACATTGTTCATAGGCTGGATCACATCTAGAATATTTAATTATGTTTTGAAGTGGCATCTGATGAAAAAATATCAATAACTAGAGGACTTAGAAGAGGTTGATTACAATTGAATAGGGCTTATAAATCTTATCACTAGAGAAGATTCTGTTAAAGAACAGAGGTCCTATTGGCAGGCAACTATGAACAAGATATGGGTAGCTTTTTAAAATATATTTCATGGTTGTCACCTAGAAGAGAAAACTATTTGGGGAGGCTTTTGAAAGCAGAATGATGTCTGACAGGAAAAAAAGGCATATTTTGAGTGATAAGGAAGAGTTTTTGAACATTCAAAAATGGGGAGGGTGTCTTTCTCTTTGCAAAGATTCAAGTCTGGATAACCACCTGTCAAGAATATCTCTATGCGGAGAAAGGATTAAATTAGATCAGTGGTTTAAACTATTTTGAAAAAAAAAAAATCCTGTTTAAATTAGAACCTCATATTCAAAACTATCATAAAGAGACAAAGGTGTTCAGGTCAGAGTGGCTCATTTTCAGTTCAGTGGAAACTTAAGATTTTCTCCAGGGACACAATGGGAAAACCACTGATCCAAATGATCATTGGGACCCCTGTGAACTCCAATGATATTTTGAATTATGAGACTCCAATCTGTAGGTCCTAGTGTACAGCATGGGAACTAGGAAGAAAGTAGAAATAGACAAACCTTTCTTGAAAATTATACATTGCAAAGATCTGAGACTTTGATAAGTATGGATACAACAGTCTTGTTGTACTCTCTTCAATAGGCTACCATATGTTCTCCACAGGAAGGAAGTTAACTTGGAAAAAGTGTTGCATTCCCATCCAATCATAAAATAACTTTTTTGCTCTTGAACTAATGAGTTATCTAGAAACCTGGGAGGGGTTGATGTTTTGGTGGATTTTCATTTTCTACAAGTATTAAAAGAGTTAACTCATGTAAAGTGTCTAAAATAATGGTTGGAATCCAGTAAGCTCCCAGTAAGTATTAGCTATTATTACAATTACATTTCATCTTCCTGCACTATTTTGATTTTTTTATAGGTACATATTATCTTTGGACTAAGAAAAACAATATGATGTAAAAATAAATTAAGACAGACTGATTTAAATATGAAAGTTCTAAATACTAATTTCTCCTTTTTGAATATCAAAATGCTAACTATTTTTTCAATAAGTGCTCAGAGGATGGATTCAAGGTTCCAAAAACTACTATCTTCTTTGTCATAATTTGGCTTGATTCTTCCACCACAGTTTATAGGCCAAGGCAACTTAAACGCATATAGAGAATATCTCCTCAGTTCATATAAATCTATTCCCCTGATCTCTAAGGAATCATATATGAACTCCATGAATGTGTGTAAGCATGTCTGTGTGTATGTGTGTGTGTGTGTGTGTGTGTGTGTATTCGATACAGCTTCAGATACTGTCAAACTGCCAATAATAAGAAGGATAAGGGAGGAGGAGGAGAAGGGTTTCACAAGCAACTGTCATACTATACAAAACCAGGCATTGCACCAAATGCCTCACATAAGCCATATGAAATAGGCACTGAGAATTCCCATTTATACCTAAGGAATTTGAGATTTCCTTACATATAAAATTAAAATGACCTCCAAGAGCTGCTTAACTGATAAAAGAAGGGGATGTGTGTGGACTTTTTCTAGTATAGAGTCAAAGGACCTGCAATAATTGACAACAAAAGAAAGTATTCCTCTACAATTTTCACAGAAATTTGACAAAACCAATTAGACCCAATCTCAAACAAAATTAAAATATGTGAGAGTGGAAATGAAGAGCTGAGACAGAACCAAGGGCATCTGAAAAGTGTGCCATACACAAACAGTGGGAAGTCAGCCTCTAGTAAGGCTAACATAGAACAGATATTTAAACGAGGCCAATCCAGCAGCCTCGAATATGAATCTGTCATACGTCATGCTCTTTAACCACTTTTCTTGGTCAAAATTATCCACCGGGCAGAGGAAACAGAACAAAGGGATAAGCAGACACATAACATGAGGGCAGTTTCCATTTTTTTAAATTGGTTCCACATATCGCTTTGCCAAATACAACAAACACAGGCTCAGATGTAAATTCAAAATCATAGGAAGAACATGTAAGAATGTAGTTTGAGTAGGAGCAGGGGCAGAAGGATGAGAAGACTTTACAAAATAACAGAAATTGCTGATTGGTGTGAAGTCTTTTCGCAGCACTCAGGGATGAAAAGGAAATTCTGGCTCCTATGTACGATCTAGATTAAGTGAAAAAGAAACCTAGACTAAGGGATGGAAAAGAGTCAACATTTTTTCTTTGAAAAAAAAAAAAAGAGAGAGAGAGAGAGAGAGAGAAAGAGAAAGAGAGAATCTCAAGGAAATCCTAAACCTGACAATTCACCTCTGCTTGGTTGATCAAAACCCAAGATAAAGTTTTAAGGAACAGAGCAACCACTGCAAACCATAAGAGTTTGAATATCTGGGATCCCTGGGTGGCGCAGCGGTTTGGCGCCTGCCTTTGGCCTAGGGCGCGATCCTGGAGACCCGGGATCGATTCCCACGTCGGGCTCCCGGTGCATGGAGCCTGCTTCTCCCTCTGCCTGTGTCTCTGCCTCTCTCTCTCTCTCTGTGACTATCATTAATAAATAAAAAATTAAAAAAAAAAAAGAGTTTGAATATCTTAGTAACGAAAAATTGTGAATATGTAGATGAAACTGAAAAATGAGAATTTTATTAAAGACATTACCCTATGTCCGTATGTGACCCTAGCCCTGTGTTGTGACTTTACCATACATAAAAAAACCACCAGTAACTGTGAGAAGACAGGAGGCAGAGATTCAGACTTAATTTCAAATCTTTTTTTTTTTTTTTTTTTTATTTATTTATGATAGTCACAGAGAGAGAGAGAGAGAGGCAGAGACACAGGCAGAGGGAGAAGCAGGCTCCATGCACCGGGAGCCCGATGTGGGATTCGATCCCGGGTCTCCAGGATCGCGCCCTAGGCCGAAGGCAGGCGCCAAACCGCTACGCCACCTAGGGATCCCTCAGACTTAATTTCAAATCCAAGCTTTACTATTCATCGGCATTAGATCTATAGCAAGAAACCGAACTTCCTTCATGCTGAGGGCATTCATTTTTTTAAAAATGAGTATAACAATAATAGTATCCATTCTCTTATATTTATAGGACAAGTTGAAATAATAGGGCACGCTGCAAATGTTGATTAAGTTTGGATTCCGTTTGGTCCTTTAACCTTAAAAAAAGATGACAACACTAATGGATCACTTTACACAAAGTGTCGGATTTTTGGAAGATCTAGTATGTTACAATGCTTTGCCAAGAGTAATTTACAGCCACATAAGCTGAATAAAACATCTTTTTTCTTTTTTGTTTTCCATTTAATTCTTTCCAGCAAGGCTGCTATTTAAAAGAAGTAATTTCTGAATATGGGCCTTTCTGGTATAATGGGAATTTATTAATATGTAGACAGTGCTGTTAGCTGTCTGGACCTATGAGGCCAACATGAAAATGCTTTTCTGAATACTAATGATCCTTTTATATGTCATCCGAGCCATGTAACAAATTACCTCTTTAAGCATATATGTACCGTTTTCAAAACCTTGTTCTCCTTATCTACCCATCTTCATTTGTTTCTCCCCAAGCATCATCCTCAGACTGAATAATCCCAGTTGGAAGATGTTTTGTTCTGTTCAGCCTAGATAAACCTAGCTTCTCCCTCCCTTGTTCCTCCTCTTCTTTCTTGGAAGCCTCCTCCATCCCTGACCCAGTCCCCTTCTGTGCTAGCTTCTTGCCATGACATCCCATGACTATCACTACTGTGCCACTTAAGATTGAGTATTCTAACTCTATCCCCTCTCTACCACTTGCCTCTTGAGAGCAAGGAGCTTGTTATTCATGTCTATGTACCGAGCATCTAGCCCACGGTCTGACACACAGCAACTTGTCCCATAAAGGGCAAAATTTCCCATCCAACCAGTTGCTGACCTCTTGACTGTCCTGTAAACAGAACTTGCTACTGGCTATAATTCTGCTCTTTCTCTATAATGGCCCAGTCCAGCCCACCCACCTAGCCAGAGGAGATTCTCCTCCCTCAGCAGCCTCAAATCCACCTCCTCATGGCTACTCAGGAAGCTCCTGGGGGTCCCTCCTACTTCCCAACCTCATGGCACTTACAGTCAGTAACCTACAATTTAACACTAGGCTTTAATGTATGTATGATGCACTCGATCAAACATTAGGGATATCTCCCTGATTAAATCTTGACTTAAAGTAGAATTTACATTAATATAAATAGTAATTTTCTAAAAAGTCACTATTTGCAAATGGATGGGATGCTTGAAAACTCCCGAAGCCCCCCCAGCCCTAAGAGTGCCGTAGCAATACCCTCTGGAACAGCTATGTCTCAGATAAGGCTAAACCAGAGAATCCCTATACAATCTGTGACACCCTCCCCACCGGGGGCAGAGATAACACTCATGCTTCTCCCATTTCCCCCACACTCCCAGCATAAAGCCTTCTGTGAGCACTTAAATATTACTGATATCATTTGACAGCCGTGTGGAAAGAAACGAGACATTCTCCTGCATGTGAAGATAACTTAGTTTCTTACTAACGTGTTTCACTGATGAAAAACAAAACAGACACCAAATTCTATTCAATCCAGTATCTAAAAGTATTCTTTTTCTTATTAAACTTCTCTATAAGCGTCATGGTTATTTTTTTCCATTCACTCACTCTACCTCCTCCCTCCCCACACGTACATGTTATTAAACATGTATGCTTTCCCTTTTTAAAAGAAGGAATAAGGTGTTAAGGAACCCAAGGAATAGATTTGTGCTCCAGCTTAGTTTCCTACTAGTTGTGTGACTCAAGGCAAGATAGAACACTTCTTTGAATCTTAATTTCTTAGTATGTAAAATTAGCCCCCATGTATGGTTCAACTTCCCTTCCTACCTATGGGAATGATGTAACAAATAATGAGATTTTGTAAAAAAAAAAAAAAAAAAAAAATACTATGTCACTTAGCAGTGTTATTTTTTTGTATCATTGAAGAACCACCTGCCTCAAAGTAATATCCACTCTTTTTTTCTCCACACCTTTTTTTTTTTTTCTAAGATTTTATTTATCTGATAGAGAAAAAGCGAGCACAAGAAAGCAGAGTGGCAGGCAGAGGGAGAGGGAGAAGCAGGCCCCTGCTGAGCAAGGAGCCCAACATGGGGCTTGATCCTAGGTCTCTGGGATCATGACCTAAGCCAAAGGTAGACGCTTAACCAACTGAGCCACCCAAGCCCCCCTTTTTTCCCACATTGTATTATAGTATTTCCAAGTCAAAGAGTCTTGCTGACATAATCGGTAACGAGAATAAGAGGCACAGTCAATAAAACCATGGAAACTAGGGGGAAAAAATTCAGTAATTATGGTTATTACAGCAATTAAACACTTTGGGAAGATTAAGTTAAATTTCCATTATAATCACTTTGTTGTCTCTTGTTCATGACTGTGTGACAACTTTTTGGTAGGTGTTCTATAAAATTAAAGTACAGGAGGAGATTCTTTTGCTGTTGCTTCTGTTCTCTGGGATTTCACTGGAATCCTTCAAGAGTGAGGAAAAGAAAATGTATCTTTGAGCCTGGAAGTACTATTAGACATGTCACATCGATTAAAGGACTATTTACAAGCAAAACTCTCATGTACTTACCTCTTCCCTAATTTCAAAATGTAGTTTGATATTAGAAGAGGATTTTTTAACTCAAGAAATATATAAAAATCAAGAGGATAGGAATAATAAAGGAGCCTCATTTTAGAGTTGGTACGGACACGCCTCCAAGATGTTACGGGAATCACATGGAGCCCTTCCAACTTTGTCCTTCCTCGATGAAGGTAGGATGATTTAAGATTTTTGCTGGCCAAAATTATCTGATGTTTTAATGTGCTACAGCGGTGATGTAGTATCACAGAACTGTCCATTAAAAAATCTTATTAGGTATAACTGTATGTATTAACCTCTTACTTGAAAATAGTTCAAATTCAAGCAATTGCATTCTCTTTCCATAAAGCTGGGTATTTACTGAGCTTTCTCATGAAGTTGGGATGTTGATTGTGGAAGGCACTGGTATTCTCAACAGCATTTGTCTTATTTTAAAGCAACCGATTTTTAGATGTAACATATTCCAGTTATAGCTGCTACTACTACTCCTTCTCTCTCCAGATCCTCTAAGTTCTCTCCCCATCCAAACTTTTCTTTTCTTTCCTTTCCAGAAGCTGCAAGAATCAGAAACTTCAAACTCTTTCCTATATAATAATACAATTTCTGGCCATCATACAATGAAAAACCTTTCCATCTATTATAGATCATAGCTTTTTCATAAAAAAATTCATTTATTGGGACCATAAATAATTTTTATATTTTATATCATTCTATTGCTAGACACTGCCTCTGCTATTATATGCAATACACTTACCCTGGCTTTTTTTGTATCTTGATGTTTTGTGGTTTGTTCTTTCGGTTTAATTCATTCCCGTTCTTGAACCATTTGAATTTGAGAGAAGAGTATTCAGAACTGGTCTCACACCGAAGCACTAGTTTAGAGCCTGCAGCAGACTCCTGGCTTCTCATCTCTTTCAATCGGGGAGGCAAAGCTAAACAAGAAAAGAGAAGGAAAAAAAATTCTGATCATCTTTCAAAAAGAAATATGTTAATTTTAAGTGAACTTGATCAAGACACCATTCCCAAATGTTTTACTATCTAAGAGAGAGAGAGAGGGAGGAAAATGAGTCAACCAAAATGGATCTCAGCTTGGAGAAAAATAAAATGCCCAAATAAAATTTACTTGAGAAGGGAGTGGGGGAGAATCTAGATTATAAAATATTCTAGATGGTTACTTCCCCAATCTTTACATGTTCTGATGCCAGTAAAGTCCTGAACATTGATCATTTCAAAAATATGAAAACCTATGCTGAAGGAGAATATACAAACCAGGCCCTCATCATCATTATTATTAGTTCTAATTCCAGTATAGTTAACACAAAATGTTCTGTTGGTTTCAGGTGTACAACATACAGGCCATTATTTGTAAAGCATGTGCACATCTCAGATCACAAATTATCTTCATCAGAATTCTGTAAATAGATACAGCAGGCATCACACCCATGTTTTAAATGGGAAAGCTTAATTTCAGAAATGGCTAAGTGACTGACTTGTTCATGATTATGTTTCCTGGAGAGTCAGAGTTAGACTCTGCTATCATCAGAGGTGGCCCAAAGAACAAAGAGAATTCATCACTCTTAACGATGTTCCTTTCGGGGCACCTGGGTGGCTCAGTGGTTGAGCATCTGCCTTTGACTCAGGGTGGATCCTGGGGTCCTGGGGTGGAATCCCACATCAGGCTCCCTGCATGGAGCCTGCTTCTCCCTCTGCTTATGTCTCTGCTCTCTCTCTCTCTCTCTCTCTCTCTCTCATGAATAAATAAATAAAATCCTTAAAATAAAATATAATAATAATGTTTCTTTCTTCAAGACAGAAATTCTCTGGTGACATCACTTTTTTATTTATTAGACCTACGGTTGCTGTCCTACAGACAATGAATGACCATTTCAGATGACTACTATGTGCATGTCAAATTGTCAATTTGACAGGAATCAAATGTTATAATACCTGAGATTTGCATTAAAACAAAATGGTGGTAGGGAATGGGTAGGCATAAAAATGAAACAAATTTCCCAAGAAGCTAGTCGATCATCACAGAAGTCAAGCAACAGGTATGCATGCTGTTTGGTTATGTGATTCAATACAGCATGCCTGGTTTTGTCAAAATAAAAGTTTTTTTAAAAAAAAAATCAAAAGTATAATGAATGGACTTTCCTCTGCATACAACATTTCACTTAATAACCAACATCACACAACCTGAGTTCTCAACAATTCTGTGTCCACTGAGTCTTAGAGAAGCCAACTATCAAGTCCACTTCCGCTCCAGTTCAGGTAGTAACAGAAAATCCCAGAAAACAAACCACGACAAGTAAGACTGCCCTTCCCTGATCCAGAGTGTAATTATTACTGGGTATGGTGACCAGGACTCCAAGGACAGCAATCAGAGCCATGTTCCAACAGGAAATGAAGTACCTTTCCTACTCAGGGTATGTTTGTTTTTCTACAAGTCTGCCTTTACCAAGTAAATCCAAAGAAATGTCAGGAACAAGCAGAGGAAGGTTCCTATAAATTATAGCAAAAACCATCTGAACATTGTGATTTCTTAGCAGAGCTCCTAAAATTACATGTGCCCTTAGTATTTATTTAGAGGCTAGGAGAGGAGGTGGAGAAGTAGGCACTTAATGCGAAGATACAGTGGCAAGATAGAAAACTCATTTCAGCTGTTCTTTGCCTTTGATATCTGATGATTTTATCTGGTTCTTGTTTTCTGACAGCTTGAAAATAAGATTTACTTCTGCACAGATTTTTATAGGAGTCTTCTTTTTAGGATGGGGTCCATGAATCTCTGTTTTGGAGGCTTTTAAAAACAGTCTAAATTCTCATCTATCTGGAATAGTGTCTGAAGGTTCTCATTAACTCTTGAAGATCATCTTCCACTTTGTGAGCCCGGTAGAGGGTTTTAAAGAAACAAATTTGCTGGAGCTAAATGACATGAAAGAAACGGGCTTACATATATTAAGAAAAATAAATTGCCTCACTATTTTACGTATAAACTAAAAGAACAGGTTTGATATTTTTTGGTTTTCACTGAGTTTTACATTTAACTTAGCACACAATCGAAACTCTCAAAGTTTATTCCCTTGCCTTTAAGCAAAAGGTTTTCACTGTACTATTTCAGAAATACTTAACTCTCAATAAAGCACCATGTACCCTCGCCCACCACTCCACACACTTGCTTATCAATACTGTCTCAATAGAAATCTACTAGACTTTGGATTCTTTAGTTTGAACAAATTTTCATCAAATCATCTGCATCTTTTTCCTTTTCTCTTTCCCTTTCTCACTCCTATCTCTCCTTCCCCTCTTGTCTACCTCTTTATCTATCTATTGTTTATTCATTTAGAATCTGAATCTCAAACATGAGAAAACAATCAGACAAATTCAAATGGAGGAATATTCTGCAACACAACTCGTCCGGACTTCAGAAGCACTGATGTCATAAATGACCACAGAAGACCAACTGTGACAACTGATGGGAGATGAAAGGAGATTAAAAGACATGACAAATAAATGCAATGTGTAGCTATCACTGAATCATGCATCACAGAAAACTCTCTGAAAGATATTATTGGGACTCGTGGGGAAATCGGAATCAAGGTATCATATCAACATGAAATTTCTCAAGTGTGGTCACTACACTGTGGTTACACAGAAGGTCCTTGTGTTCTTAGGTGGTATCTGCTGCAGTACTGGGGATGAAATGTCATGATGTCTACAATCAAGTTTCAAACAATTCAGTAAATAAGGGAATATATACATACATATGCACATAAACACATAGCAAGAAAAAGAGGAATCTTGGTTTCTCTCTGTTTTCTTGCCTTTTTCATCTGCTCTCACTGCAGTTCAATAAAACGCTCAAGATTTCATGAAATTTTAAAATTTTGGTTAAGTTTGCAGTCATTAAGGAGATTCTTGGGAATATTGGAGTTTTAATTCACAAATATATTTCCTAAAACCATATCATTCAATTAAATTCTGTTACTGGGCCGGCACTGAAATCTTCATATGGTTCAACCTCATACCCATGACTTTGGGGCTCCAATTCTCCCCAAAGGAAAGGAAACAACCACTCATCTGGTAGGTCAACATTTATCCTTTCCTTTGGCATTTCATGTGCAAAGAAAGACCCACATATCTTTTGTCTTTAAGAGATGATCTGTGATGTAGTGCTGCAGAGACCCTCAGCTCTAAGTCTTTCTTTGTTAAAATATCCACTCCTTAAGCTGACTCTTTATAAACATTTCTTAGTGTTTGGGGTTCTGGTATATCTCCATCGACTGGCCTGAGCTCCTCCCCCTTGCACACAGTTACAAGTCCACCGGAAGTACAGAAGTTCCCAGCTACTCTAACTTTGCAACCCTGAAAGTTTACTTGTAAAAACGTCCCTGCTGTACCTTTCAAGGGTCACCATCTATGACATGAGGATATCTCACTTTTCAGAGAACAGCTCTTTCAAGAAGTTAACTCAAAATCCTCCGGAGCATAAATGCAGAAACAAATCTGTATACGATGAACAGAGCCACACAACTGCATCCTTGGTCCATGGGTGTTCTGTTGTCAGTGGTACCTTCTACAGAAGCAGCATACAACCTTCCTCACTCATTCTTGGTAGAGCCCAAATTCAAGTCTTCTGGAGACTTGGCAACAATATAAATTCTTCTCTGTCTCCTTATATGACCACACTAATAGAATAGCCGTAAATATTTCAGATTCTTCACAAAAATGCAAACTAATAATTGAGCACCAATGATGGTGCAGTTATTCTCATCTATACATAATGGCATAGGTTAAGAAACTTTCTTTTATCAAATTATAAAATAATCACCATATTTTAATGGAAAACATTTTACTATGTATGTTTCCCAGTCAATGATTTACTCACCTGAAATAATCTTATTTATTTCATTAACAAAAATCTATTCCATCAAGTACTTTCTAATACTTAGAAGTTTGTAAGGCCAGGGATCATTCTTAAACTGGGGGCAATATTTTTTTAATTGAGTACTTGGATTTTAAAACTGCAAAAAACAAAAGTATTTGCCTTACAATCCCTGGGTAATAGTAAATTGCTTCAAGGTAAACAATGCTAAGTTAATGCTTCGAATGCAGTACGTGTTCTGAGAATCTAGGAGGCGATTTAATTGTATTTGGTCTGCCTACCATTCAGAATTTCACTTTCAATGTGTTTCTGGAGAGGCAGAGTAGTTCCACACCTTAAAATAATTTAAGGATAGAGCAAGTTTTAGGTAGTCTTGGCCGAAATCTATTTCAAACTTAATATGAATGTATCTACACCCTTAGAAATGTATCAACAGAGACAGACAGTAAAGTGCAATAAAGAGCAGCCTTTAAAAGAGAAACTCCCAAACCCTCAGAGCAATACCACACACTTTACAGGCATTTCTTTTTATTGGCTTTAAGTGTCTTAAAGCCTTTAAAAGATCACAAACACACTCTTTTGACTCTAACTCAAAGCAAGTAGGTATACTAGATACACTAAAAAGTCTGTTTTTGCACTTCCGTGGCTTTTTAAGAAGATTTTCTATTTTTCTTTCTTTAGAGAGATAGAGCGAGCGAGCACGTATGAGTGGGAGTGGGGCAGAGGGTGAGGGAGAAAGAATACTGACCAGCCTCCCCACTGAGACTAAAGCCCCATGTGGGACTTGATCCCAGGATCCTGAAATTGTGACCTGAGCCAAAACCAAGAGTTGGACACTTAACCCACTAAGCCACCCAAGCATCCATAAACTTCTACCCTCCTTATTTGATGTCACACAATGTAGAACAAAATTGTGGCAATAATCCCAAAATCTTTATTTTACATTCCGACCACACGAAAACTTCAGGCAATGTGTTCATTTATCCCAACAATTTAATGTGTGAATAAATATTTGCACTAAAGGTGAAATAAATATGTATAAAGAACTATTCATCTAAGCGATCCTCCTGTTTTAATCGTCTACTGGGCACGTGTTTTAAAAAATATATTCACTGCTGCTGTATCAAATATTATACTGTATTGTTAAGGTCAGGAAACAAGTTTTAGCATGTGTATAGAACCAAGATATGCTGACAGCATGTGACACTAGATAAGTTGTTGTTGCTGTCCTGTGAAGGATCTGACAGTGCAGAGCGAGCTCCTATCATTACTCTACATGTCTGACTGTGCAGTTCATCCAAAGAGCTTCGCCACACTGAACAAATTAAACAGGAAACCTGCAAAATATTATCAGATACCAGCGAGCTTTCAGCTGCAATCCCAGAGAAATCTTCCCCTCCACACAACCGTTTAAAAGCCTGACATCACACACGTGCAGATTGCACCGTGAAAATTGGTTGTTAGTTAATGAAAGCCACACGAATATCATCAATCAGTCCTCTAAGTGGAAGGATGTCCCTTTTTCATAGTCACGTTAGTGGTAAATAAATTACTGAAGAAAGCCTCCAAGATTCCTTTCCCGATCATGTTTCTCCCTTGTTGAACCCACCTTACAGAGAAGATTATTATGGTCAGGCACAGGGTAGATAAAGTTTATCCTTTGCCAGCTGGTCTTCTGAGCTGTGCTCATAGATTTAATAAGCTTGACTGGGAAAATGTATCTTATCAGGTTAAAATTTGTAAATATAGCTGTGTCAAAGGCAGCAAGATCCGGTGGCGATGGTATTTCAGAATACTCCTTGGACTACCAGTCCTGCTACTGATGCAGCTAGTGGTCTAAGTTTGGTAAGAACTAACCAGTAAGGTCACTATCTATTGCCCCAAGTAGAGACTCAGTGCTCACACTGGCCAGTGCTTCAGATAGACTGTTCTGGACTCTAGTTAATTACAGTCCCCTGTGAGCTAAAATGGGCCTGCTATTTGTCCCTGTGTATTCAGCAAAGATATTTGGAGGGTGAGATAAAACATGTGGATGCCTTCAAGTGAGACAAAGTCACTATAAAATTCAAGGTTTTATTGTAAAGTATTCTCAAGCTGACTCTGTTATCATCAGCAGTAAAGCAAGCTTAACCAGAAAACACACTAGGAATATGCTTCAAAGTATGGTTAAGATAGCTGGACTCCAGAAATACCATTTTAGCAGGTCTGTGTCCAAATTCTTTTTTTTTTTCTTTTAAGATTTTATTATTTATTTGACAGAGAGAGAACACAAGCAGGGTGAGCAGCAGGGAGAGGGAGAAGCAGACTCTCTGCTGAGCAGGGAGCCCAACGTGGGCTTTGATCCTAGGACCCCAGGATCATGACCTGAGCTGAAAGGCAGATGTTTAACCGACTGAGCGATCCAGGCCCTCTGTGCCCAACTCCTTATATGGTGCAAGGATGTGCATGTGCACTACTGAATCATACCTTTATGAGCCTACTGATCCTCATAACTACACATGGAACAGGTCATTACACAACATAGAACAATAAAATTGGGGGCAATGTTTCAACATCTTACTTCCAATATTCACAACAGTTGGCTTCTTACTGTGGTTAACTTTGACTTCCCAAACATAGCAGTTTCCATCGGAAGGAATTCTTACATGTGGATGGGCTCAAAGTTTCACTTCTCACAGTTAACTGTTACAAGTTGAATGAGACAGTATGATTCTTCTAAATGCCCTATTTGAGAATTTGAGCCACAATCAGCCCATCAAAAGGTATGTATATTCTAAGACCCCTCAAGAATGACAACCACATTGTATATCTGAATACCATACCCAATAGGCAGCACTGAAGAAAACACATGTAAAGAAAGAGGAATTGATCATTTAAGGAATCTATCTCTACCAGATCAGGAGATGTAAAAACAAGTTATTAGTAGGTGGCCATAGTCATGATTGGAAGGATTAGGCTATATATTGGTGGTGGTGGTAGTGGTGGTGGGGGCGGCGTGTTTGTGTGTTATGTGTGTCCATTTCGATTGGCACTTTATTCAAACATCCAAAGGTCTACATTTATCAGAGGCAAGATACATAGGATCTTAGGGACCTGGCTCAAAGCAGAACCTCAAGAGCTTGCTGAAAGAGTAAGCAGAACAAAGGATCTAGAAGATTCTGAGAAAGCAGAGACCCAGGTCCAAAAGCTAATCCAGAGACAACGCCTACCTTCTCAAAAGACTTTTTATTATTCGGAATGGAAGGACCCCAGTGACATGACTTTTTGTTTTAATGCATTCCACCGGATTAGGACTCTTTATACTCCCTGCCATGTGACACCAAAGAATAGAGAGATGTTAAATTTATCTGGAAAAATCATTAAATAAATAGTAGTCTCTACTTGAAAATGTTCCTGTTCTCTGATACTTCTCTTCTCTGGTCATCACTGTTTGAGAGTTCTCTGCTCCAACCCGGCCTCAGTGAGGATGCCGGTCATCGCAACCACGGTCCTTCCTGGGCCACTCAGTGTCCTATATAGGAGCCTCCCCAGAGGCCAGGTGCTCACCCACTCCAGCAAGAGGAGCACACACATTAAAATATTATCTCCTCGCCTTCAAATTAAAATTGATTGTCCTCACTGATGACCCCAGCCCACAAGGTCTAAGTTAGCTCCCTTAACTAGCAAGTGTGCTCTTGTGTTTATGGTCAACGCAAATCCCCGCATTTACCATTTCTCTGCAGAAGTTCTTGCATGAATTTCATGCAAAGCGGGTAATCATTTCATTTTACAGGTGAGGCTATGGGGAGGGGCAGTAGTTAATGCTGGAACTTGAACTTGCTTGATGTCATAAGGCTAACAAGCTGCACACCAGGATTTAAACCCAGGACTTTCCCCTCCAGCAGGGGTGCTTTTGTGCAGCTTGAATTGAAGGCAGGAAAAGGTCCTATTGACAGAAAACAAAAAATGGGACAGATTATTCCATTCCATAGCCACGGTGGTAACTTTCTGTTTCTCATAATAAGCTATATAAACCAGATCACCTCTCCACGTATGTCTGTGAGAGATTTACAACACTGCAAAATTCTACAGGGGAAAATAAGTGCAGATTTATTAGGTAAGAGAATTTTTCGGCCTGAAAATTGATATTATGTTTGTTGAAATTAGCAATCTTCCTCTTCCATACGGTTCTGTAATTCTGTGCCCAGGATTTTGTAAGTCGAGGGCCAACGATAAAATTATAAAACTACTGTAAGAGTGTTCCAAAAGTCTGTCCGATGAAGTTAAAATAAGGCCCCCGCAGTACTTTCAACATTAACTCCTTTAGAATAGTACCAGCTATCACTTCTCGAGTACCTACTGTGTGCCAGGCACTGTTCCAGGAACTTTATGTCCACTCTTTTTCAGCTCTATAGAAGTTCCAGAAGATATCTATCATTATTGTTATTCTCAATTTACAAACAGAAACAGAGACGTAAAGCCACCTCCTACAGTCACACAGCTGGTATATTTGGCACCAGGATTGGGACCCCAGAAGTCTGACTCCAGAGCTCCTGTCTTTTAAAAAAAACAAAAGCAAAAACAAAACCATTTAATGTATTTATTCATGAGAGACACAGAAAGAGAGGCAGAGATACAGGCAGAGGGAGAAGCAGGCTCCCTGCAGGGAGCCTAATGTGGGACTTGATCCCAGGACCTCGGGATCACGCCCTGGGCCGAAGGCCAATGCTCAGCCACTGAGCCACCCAGGCACCCCTCCAGAGCTCCTACTCTTAACTACAAGACAATAAACAATTATTTGCTGTGTCGGATATGCTCATTGGTCAAATATCAGATTTAATATATTGATACATTAATAATGACCATAGTTTTCTGATTAAATCTGGGATACAGGGATCCCTGGGTGGCGCAGCGGTTTGGCGCTTGCCTTTGGCTCAGGGCGCGATCCTGGAGACCCGGGATCGAATCCCACATCGGGCTCCCGGTTCATGGAGCCTGCTTTTCTCTCTGCCTGTGTCTCTGCCTCTCTCTCTCTCTCTCTGTGTGACTATCATAAATAAATTAAAAAAATAAAAAATAAAAAAAAAATAAATCTGGGATACAACACGTGGCAGATCATTTCTGCACATAGTCCGAGGACAAAAAAAAAGTCTGAGAGAGAACGTAGATGTGCAAATTGCTGAATTTTCTAAGCTACTTTGATGATTTATAGAGAAATCAAACAAGACAGAACCCTTGAAGTTGGTAAGCCAACACAAGTTTCTTGAACTGTGTGACTGCTGCCATCCGCCAGATGCCACAAGGGTAAACCACGCTCTCTCTCACTCCAGGTTCACTGAAACTCAATAGCCCCCATGTGAGGATACGGCAACAAGAGGGTCTTAACAGATTAATGTTGTCCTTTCAAGGTGTAAAGGCAACGCACCGTGACGATGGGTGCTGGAGTAAATCACGGCGCAGTTGCTGGCAGCTTAAGGTAAGTGTTCAACAGGGCTGCCTAATTAATGCTGTCACAGCAGCCGGCCCCAATTACAGGAGCATCTCACTCATGGACAGAATAGAAGATGTCCCACCAGCTTCATAAAAGGCCACCGATACACAGGGTTAACATGGATCCATCTCACTTTGCCCTAACCGATGAAAAGCAAATCTCATTTGACATAAGTTCATAAATTTGATCTCTTCTGTTGTCAAAAAGCAGGGCTTTTTCCTTCATTAGTTGCACATACCTGCCATATCCCTCTCCAATACATCACTTAAAAACAGAGAAATGGAGAAGTATCTAGTTACTGAAAATTTGATATTGTATTTATTTCTTATTGGAACGAGGCTTTTCTCTTCTGATGTGTTTATTGCTTACGTAAATTAGGCACATTAGCATGACCTTGATGCATTAATATTTACCTTCATAACCTATTTCTTTGTTCAAATTGAATTAGGATCATTTAATTAACTGATATCACTAAAATGAAAGATGGAAATTATATAGATAGGTGTTTTAAACCAGATAAAATTCCCGGGCAAGATGAGTTAGCCCTCAATTATAATTAATTTTAAACGGTGACAACTATGTGAAGACTTTTAAACATTGCATAAAACCTAAAGCATCGCTTGTGAGCAATGATGCTTCACTGATCTACCCATGTTAGTTCCCCATGATCTAGTTTTCACATGGCCATTTCAAAATGATTCCTTTGGTGAAGAAGAAAATGTTGCAGCGCTAACCATAAAATAAATGCATCCTTTCAGGACATCTAAAATCTACTTCTTTGTTATTTAGGCAGATGAACTTTCCTAGCAACCATACATTTCTGATTTTTCTTTTTTATTCACAAGTAACTTATTAAACTGGATGACACTGAAAGGTACATGCCAGGATTGAAAGGCAGCGCACCAGATCAAAGGTAAATTTCTCTCCACTCTGTATACTACGGTTTTAAATAACCAGCCTTGCATCCCTTCTTCAGTAGGACTCACGTCTGACTTTCTGAGGATCTTTAAAGCTTGGGTAGCTCTTTGCATTTTTAAGCAGGTCAGCAGGCAACCTAACAATTGAATCCTTATCATTTTGCTTCTACCCCACAGGAAAGACCAGGGAAGGCGATTTTCTTATCTCCGGGTTCCCAGGGTCATGAATTTGGTAAAGAGGTGGAAAATGACCAGAGTCAAATGTAACAGACTATACACAGTAAGAAAACCTGGGCCACATCATTGATCATGTAAAACCATCTAATTTTGTCACCAATCTTACAGAGCTCCAAGGTTGGGATGCTTTCCTGTACAGTCCTCACAAGTCAAACTGTGATTAGAGCCAAAGTAGTATGTTTCAGACAACACACACACACACACACACACACACACACTTCTCTCTCTCTCTCTTTTCTCTAATATTTAAAATTCATGGCTTCCCTTATTTCACATTTAAAAACAAACACATTAAAGCATCTTTTGAAAATAAAAGTGAGCTGCTTCCCACACATTCGGAGATAATCCTTTGGTGCCTAAATTCCAATCACATCTTCCCAGCACTAAGATTCACAAACAGTACACAAAAGAAACGTAAATGAAGTGTACTTAGCACATCAACATGTAGCTTTCCTTTCCTCCATAGGGACTGGCAGGCCACTAGAAATACCTTTCAGTTTTGTTTGTTTTTCTTTAGAAAGAAGCTTAATTAGAGTCTCTGCTAATAGTTTCTAGTCCATGATTTTAAATCCCTAACTCCATGCAAAGTGTCCTGCCTTTCTCTCTCTAGTCTTTGAGGATCTCTATTAACTGGTAAGAATGGAGAGTCAGCAAACCTGAGGTCCAGCGCTTGCTTGTTCTGTGGGATTAGGGAGTCACATAATTACTGTGAACCTCAATAATCTTGTGTATAAAAAGGGTGGGGGGAGTAGCCTCAGCCTTATCTATTTCATACAGTTGGGAAAATCTAATTAAAATGATAGCAAAAACATTTTGCGTCTTGAAAAAAAATGAGTTATCATTATTAGTGCCGATTTGACCTGCCATTACCTATAAACCACCTGAAAAGTTAGAAAATATTAGGTCCTACAATGCAGAAGGCACAAAATTACATAATTAACACCTTAAAAAACCACATATCGCTTTGGTGTATCCTTAAGAACCCCCTCCCCCCACCAAAAAAAAAAAGGGCAGCTGGAAGCTATCAAGAGGGATCACTAAAATGTTCAACAGGAAAGGCTGCCGTGTATAGGAACAGACTAAACATCATAGAATCCTCAAGACTGATACAAGGCCAAGGAAGGAAAGCAACAGTCTTTAACACCATCAAAAGTTTAGATTCATAGGATATTACAACGCATGCAAAGCCCTCAAGCAGGAAGGAAGTCATTTTAGAATAAAAAAAGGAAATGAACTTTTGCACAGTAAGAAGTATGATTTGGAAAATGCTTATACTGAGTCTGTACAGGAAAATGACTCCGGAAACAGCACACGGGAGGAAAAAGTAGGTTCTGGAGTCAGCACAGCTTCCTACTCCAACCCAGCACAGCACATTCCTTGGCCCCAGGTGAGACTCAGCCCCTCACCTGCAAGGCAGATTTGCCTCACACAGGATGGAAGGAGAGAACCCGGGCACTGGACCAAGTACTTTGAACAAGACACTCACAAGCACACAATAAGCACTACATCAATAACAGCTTTAAAAAAAAATAGCAGATTCATAAGGAAGTAATTACATTCATGGATGGAACTAAAACAGAGCTCATGGTTAGGTTATTAAAGCTGCCTTCATAAAAGGCAACTTTCACCATCTATGACCTACACCGGGCAGTCTGATGGCATTTCTTGTACTACTAGCACTTAGCCTACTGTTTACAAAGCGCTTTCATATGTGATCTCATCTCATCATAGAAAAGGGTACTTATGAGGGTGAAATCTGAAGAAGGCCTGTAGTTAGGCAGTAGTATTATGCCAATATTAATTTTTGGTTTTGATCAATACACCAAGAGAATGCAACACTGGATGAGGGGCATATGGGAACTCTGTCTTATCTTTGAAACTTCTCTATAAATCTAAATTATGCCCCCAATTCCTGCAAACTGACTCAAGATGGCTTGCCCAATTTATGTATTTTTTGAATAGTAAGTGTCCCTCTTCTGTATTCCCATAGAACCATTATTATTCCTTTTAATACAATGCACTTTATCTTTATAGGTGTTTGTTTCACCAAGGAGAAGGCTCCTTTAAGTCAGGGTTTGTGCTTTTTTTTTTTTTTAATTCATCTTTTATCTTAGTAACCAGAATAGCACTCAATAGTATTTGCTGAATAAACTAATTAAGGAAAAAAAGCAATCTGTGATTCAAATACTCCTATCGAATAGGCCCTAGTTTCTCTCTAATACACAAGATTTATGTAAAACCATTGTCTTTATCAAGGTTATCACAATCTTTCTTACTTATATTTCCAATTATATGGTCTTTTTTCAGCCAAACATATTAGAATATTATGTATTGAATACTTTCTTCTGGAATGCAAATAATATCCAGATCATAGCTCATTCTTATAGATAACTGGCTTTATTCTCTTAGACATTTCCTGATTTCCATTCTTGCAACATGTGTTAGTGTGTCTATTAAATAGATACCACTGTTTTAAGTACTCAAGATTCAGACTTGAATAAGGAAAACAAGATCCCTACCCTCCTGGAGTACAGCCTGGGGTGAGGGCAGGAAGAGGAAGACCTTATTAGCCATTTAGGCAGTAGCGGGATTTGTGAAATAAATTCTTTATCTTTGCAATTTAAGAGCACTAAAAATCGCTTTAGTAACTATATCCTTTCCACTTCATCATGCAATATAGCCTTTTCTATTCAAATTGAGACTTTGAGAAGTGATCACTAAATCTATATACAACCCACTGATATTAATCGGCCAAACATGGCTCAATGCATAAAATGGCATCTTGAAAACTTTTATCTATGGTAACAGATTATTTTCCTTATTAAAACAACTATTGACTAGATAGGCGTTCTCTGCATAAGTCATATTCTCTATACTTCATTACACCATGTTATACTCTTACCACTTTAGTACTAAATATAAGCCATGAAGTATCCTAGTAAAAAGCCCGAGACAGACAGACATAAATTCAGATCTTACTCTGCCATATGCTGGTTATGCAACCGTTAGTAAATTAGCAAAATTCTCTAGCCTCAGTCTCCTAAAATGTAAAATGAGATTAAATAGAACCAGCTTCAGAGGGCTGTGAAAAGAATGGAACAAGATAATGTGATTAATGTACTTAGCATCCCTGTGTGTCACAAGGCAAACATGCAACAATATGGGTGCTATTCTTATTATATCATTACTTAGGTCCTTGTTTGGTTGTTTATTAAGCTTTCTAAATTAATATGAAGTTTTTAAAATTACTGCCCACTTAGAGCTGAGACCAATGAAAGCATATCCATTCTGGTCGCCAGCAAATTAACGACTTCCAAAGATGTCTACATCCTAACCCATGGAACCAGTGAATAAGATGCTTTTTACAGCCAAAGGGAATTTGCAGGTGGGATTAAGGTAAGGACTTTGACATGAGAAGATTATGTTGTATTATCCAGTGCACCCATGTGCATAATCATGTGAATCCTCACAAGCAGGTAACCTTTCCCCACTGTGGTCAAAGAACGGCCAGAGATGCAATGTTGCTGGCTTTAAAGTCAGAAGAAGGAGGCTCCAATCCAAAATGTGTAGTCAGCCTCTGGAAGTTGGGAAAGCTAAGGAAACGGCTTCCCTCCCATAGCCTCCAGAAGGGAAATGCAGCGCTGGTAACACCACTTTAGCCCAGTGCGATCTGTCTCAGAATTCTACCCTACAGAACTCTTTAAGATAATAAATGTGAGTTGTTATTAGCCTCTAAATTCATGGTAATTAGTTACAGCGGCAGTAGAAAACTTTTACAGTTCCCAAAGAGAAATGAATTGTGTTAATTTTCCAATATTAAGAACTGTGAAACCCTATCTCATGAAAATGGTATAAAGGACCTAATTTACAAAAATAAATACACCGGGGTGAGTAGAGCCCAGCTATGCATCATTTCACCCTTAATATCCTTCCATTCAGGGTCCAAGAGAAAGCTCCACATCAAAGGAATCATACACCCCAAGGCACAGAGACTAAAATCCATTAGGAATTCAGAAGCTCAAGTTCAAATCCAGAGACTTGACCTCAACCAGTTGAGGCCCCATCAACCATATTCTCTCTCTCTCTCTCTGGCTTCTCTTCCCTGCTCATAATGAAGAGGTTGAGTCATCTTACATACCGTTAAGCTCCGGAGTGAGTCAGGGAGATGTTTTCTTCTCCTTTTTGTACACTTTGTTTTAAGAATTTATAAGCAGAGAGTCACTGACCAAACTTTTAGATTTAAAAATATTTTATGAATACTAGCATCCCAATGGTAATAACATACCAAAAGAAAGAAAGAAAACAGGACTTTTACAGAATTTTCCAAGGCTTTCCAAAACCCAAACCGAAAAATTGGTAGAAATGTGCTTAAATTTGACAGTTAAGGCAATAAAATGAAATTATTTTCTTCATGACTTTATTATTTAATAGCAATAATTTTCTACTTTAGTTTAGAAAATATACTTATTTAGGCATTTTAATAAATAAAAACTTAAAATCCTCAAAATAAGACTTTAGAGATTAACATTACATTCACTTCGGGGTTGATGTCTGATGAAATCCATCACTTGAGAATCATGTATCTTAGTTCAAGACCTAATCTCTGTTTCTAAAGGAAGCTATTTCTTCCATAAGTTTGGTATACCTCAAATGTATTACATAACACAAAAGGAAATTGTGATGGGACCCAAAACATGCAGCAAACCTATCTATAAAGGGGGAAAGATCACCTTGAAACAAGTTATAAACTATAGAAATATGACTGTCAAGAATGTAACCTAGATCAAGCTTCTAGACAGGTCATGAAGGCCATTCCTAAGAACTGAGGTCCAATGCAGTGGATCTCTTTGATTGAATCATTAGAAAGTTCCTGCAAGGATTCAAACTTTAAGAATTTACCAAAATGTAAAACAAATAAATAAAGCAAAATTTCTTTTTTTTTTTTAATATTTTATTTATTTATTCATGAGAGACACACAGAGAGAGAGAGACTCAATCCTGGGTCTCCAGGATCACGCCCTGGGCTGAAGGCGGTGCTAAACCACTGAGCCACCCAGGCTGCCCAATAAAGCAAAATTTCTATAATGGTTCTGCTATAGGATGTGTTAATGTAATAAGTAGGTCCTAAGTAAGGGCATGCTATCAGCACATTAATGATTTGAGGGGCTAAAGGACAAACTTTCTTCTTCTAAGCGACAAGATTAAAGAGACAGCCTTAGTGATACATGAAAATCTTATGAAAAGAAAGCTAATACTCTATAGATGTGCTGAAAGTCATGGCTGGTTTCATGGCTTCTAGAACTGCTACATTTTCCACTGTGTTAAGCTATCTGGAGAAGCTAACGGTACAGATGAAAAAACTTCAGAAAGGATTTCCCTATTTTTGTAAGAAGTGCTACAGAGATAGCATGTGCCAAACTTAAAAAAAAAAATGAATAGGTTAAAATACTGATCTCTGCTAGAAGAGAATGCTCAAGGACCAAGGTCTGCAAAACAAGGAGAGCCTCAGGTTTAAGGGTATAAAGATTCAGCAAAGTCGTTGAGAACAAGTATTCTTGGAGCTTTCACTGTGCTACAGTTTCTCATCAGGACCATTATTATTCTTGTTGATGCTCTACTTCCAGTTCCATAAGTCTTCCTTCTTCACCTAGGCCTACTTTTCCTAGAAGCCTCATTATTTTTAGTGTGCAATTGTGCTAAATAAGGTTGGTGGTTGTTGTTGTTTCTTCCCCAGGAATTCAAGCATAGAGTTACAGCAGAAATATCTGCAAACAGAACAGGGATCTGCCAATGTCTGCAGGCTCCCAGCCCCAGGTCAGAGGTTCTCAAAGCTTGTGTACACATACATCACTGGGGCAAGTTTACCAAAATGAACATTAAATAGTCACAGACCTTAGTAAAGACTCTGAATCACTAGAGTCAGATACAAGTCTACAAACGTGCTCCTCCAAAAAGCATCCCAGGTGATTCTGAAACAGGTGATCTGGGCACAACATTTTCAGAAATATTACAAATGCTCTTGGGGTGCCCTTCTGTCCAAAGGTTGTTCAGCATTTACAAAAAAATTAATGCCCACTCCATTAATTCTTCCTAGTAAATATACACACACACACACACACACACACACATATTTGGTATACATATAAGTATATATATAACTAATTATACATTTTATATATTATAAATATATATATATTTGCTTACATTGCTAGGTAAATTAAAGAGAAATAAGACTTAATTTCTCTTCAGGAATATCTGGAATCTCATAGAAGAAGACATATGTAAATTACAAGAATTTTTATATTTTTATGAGAAGTGCTATAATGGGTGGCATCTGCTTTGTGACCTACGTGGTTTGAATTCCCACCCTTCATATCCAAAATAATAGTTAACTAGGAGGCAGTGCTGGATCTAAAAAATATCCTTTTGAGAAAAGAAAGAAAATGAGAGAATCAGATATTCCAAAAAACTTCTGAACTAGACACCTACATGCATCTTTATGGATTATGACAGGTAACTATTCTCTATGCAACGGCACAGTAATTTCATAATATTTAAACAACTCATTTAAAGTATATTGCCTTAATCAGGAACACATTTATCTTGGAGAGTTCATAGGGAGGTTGCTTAGAAATACTTTTTCCCTAATCCTTGAAGCTATAGAAGAGAACTCTAAATCTGTGCTTTCTCTGAGTTTATTATGTCAGCCCCCAGATTTGATCACTAGATCTACAAGTGGCACTTGAAAACTATAAAAGGTATAAGAACTTCTCATCCTCATTTCACCTTGATTAGAGCAATCATACCCTACCTGGTGTCACCATTTTTTTTTTTTTTAGATTTTATTTATTTATATCATGAGAGACACAGAGAAAGAGGCAGAGACATAGACAGAGGGAGAAGCAGGATCCCTGCGGGGAACCTGATGCGGGACTCGATCTCAGGACCCCAGGATCACAACCTGAGCCAAAGGCCGATGCCCTGAGCCACCCAGATACCCCAGTGTCACCATTTAATCTTTATAAGAATACTTACCTCTAAATCTTTTCCCACATTATACTTCTCTGTTAGGCAATCATGAGCGTTAATACTTGTGTGGATATAAGAATATTCAGCTTAGATCTTTCCTTTGAGATTTTGACCGTCTTTGGTGTTGCTTATCTTGAAAAATGGCACAAACGTCCATTCAGGTGAGCAAATCTAAAATTTAAATTTCTCATCTACTCATGACATATCCACTCCATGAAAAAATTCACTCAGTTCTACTACCACCCCACCCCCCACTTCATCCCCATGCCTTCCTGGAAGGGAAATTCTGAAGTAGAAATTGGGCAATAAGCAGAGCCAATGAACTAGAAATTACTGAACTATAAAGCAGTCAAGAAGTAGGGAAGAGAAAAAAAAAGAAGTAGGGAAGAGAGGAAAGGAGAAGTAGGCCAACCACAAGGGCAATTAAGCACCAACAGAAGTAAAACACACATCTTAGAAAGAGGGAAGTGGCCATAAGAGAACAGTCATCACGAAGGATGGTCATACCCATTGCAGATGTTCATGCCTGAGAGGCAGCTTGGAACTACAACAAAGGTGGATTATAAACAAGGGGAAGGATGAGAAGTTGGAGTTAGAAGAAGCAGTACTCCTGGGTGGGGATCCAAAAAAAGATTTAAAATCTGCTGCTTAGCTTTATTTTACATTTGGCTTTAGATTTGTAGGCTCATTTCTGTTCCTCAAAGGCCTTTTGAAGGCCTGATGAAAACCTCGGAGAACTCAGATTCTTCATAAAAAGAAAGAACTAGTTGGAGAACATGTACTGTGCCAGCTGAGGAAAATGAGAATAAGAACTGTTGCAGCTGAAACTAGACCATTCTCTTACACCATACATAAAGATAAACTCAAAATGGATGAAAGATCTAAATGTGAGATAAGAATCCATCAAATACCTAGAGGAGAACACAGGAAACACCTTTTTGAACTTGGCCACAGCAACTTCTTGCAAGATACATCCATGAAGGCAAGGGAAACAAAAGCAAAAATGAACTATTGGGACTTAATCAAGATAAAAAGCTTCTGCACAGCAAAAGAAACAAACAACAAAACTAAAAGGCAACCTACAGAATGGGAGAAGATGTTTGCAAATAACATATCAGATAAAGGGCTAGTATCCAAGATTTATAAAGAACTTACTAAACTCAACACCCAAGAAACAAACAATCCAATCATGAAATGGGCAAAAGACATGAACAGAAATCTCACAGAGGAAGACATACACATGGCCAACAAGCACATGAGAAAATGCTCCACATCACTTGCTATCAGGGAAATACACATCAAAACCACAATGAGATGCCACCTCACGCCAGTGAGAATGGTGAAAATGAACAAGATAGGAAACAATAAATGATGGAGAGGATATGGAGAAGGGGGGACCCTCTTGCACTGTTGGTGGGAATGTGAACTGGTGCAGCCACTCTGGAAAACTGTGTGGAGGCTCCTCAAAGAGTTAAAAATAGAACTGCCCTGGGACCCAGCAATTGCACTGCTGGGGATTTACCCCAAAGATACAGATGCAGTGAAACGGCAGGACACCTGCACCCCGATGTTTATAGCAGCAAAGTCCACAATAGCCAAACTGTGGAAGGAGCCTCGGTGTCCATCGAAAGATGAATGGATAAAGAAGATGTGGTCTATGTATACAATGGAATATTCCTCAGCCATTAGAAACCACAAATACCCACCATTTGCTTCGATGTCGATGGAACTGGAAGGTATTATGCTGAGTGAAGTAAGTTAATCGGAGAAGGACAAACATTATATGGTCTCATTCATTTGGGGAATATAAAAAATATGAAAGGGAATAAAGGGGAAATGAGAGAAAATGAGTGGGGAATATCAGTGAGGGTGATGGAACATGAGAGACTCCTAATGCTGGGAAATGAACAAGGGGTAGTGGAAAGGGAGGTGGGCAGGGGGTTGGGGTGACTGAGGGACAGGCACTGAAGGGGGGACTTGATGGTATGAGCACTGGGTGTTATGCTGTATGTTGGCAAATTGAACTCCAATAAAAAAAATCATGAACATTAAAAAAAAAAAAAAAAGAACTGTTGCAGCAATAGCAAGAACATATATTTTATGGCAAAACACTGAAAGGATAATAACTCTTCAAGGGATACTGTAGAGCAGAGGGAGGCAAATATGGCCCTCAGACCAAATCCTGCCCGCCATCTGTTTTTGTAAATAAAGTGCTATTGGAACATAGTCATATTCATTCTTGATAAATTGTCTATGACTGCTTTCTTGCCAAACTAACTGCAGAGTTGACTCTTTGCAGGAATGTTTGTAGACTCCTGATATGGAGCTTCAATAAGTCATCATAAAGTATCTATAGAATTTCACTTCTAATTCCTAGCAATTAGAATTGGTTGGTGTTTCAAAGATAGATTGTCGAATGGGAATAATTCATGTAGAATCTATAGTTTGAGGTCCAAGAATGAACTGAGTATACAGAGTAGAATGTCCAAAATACTACCTGTGAATGAAGAGGCAGCTAGCTCCCCACCCAGATAAGCAGAGGAGGCTACAAAATGCCTATGATGAATGCCGACATTACCCAGTTCAGGCAAAAAAAAAATGAGGGTGGGGAATATAGATTAGAAAAGGATGGTGAGAAAAACAACTCCAAAGTAAGAAAACAAATTTGTTATGAGTTTGTGAATTAATATTTGATTTGCTATATACTTTTCAGCATATATATTTTTTTGATGATGACTTCCTACCTAGAAAAAGAGGAGGGTTGATTGACAGAAACCCTGACTAGAAGAAACCCCCTGGGTGAGGGTGATTACTAGAAAGAAGAAATGAGGCCAACAGAATAAAATAAATAAATAAATAAATAAATAAATAAATAAATAAATAAATAAATAAATAACAACAACAACAAAAAACCACATAATCCTGAAATACCTCACCTATCTGGAATCTGAACATCTGCATCACCCAACAGAGGAAAATTCTGGTATTACTGGATTAGTAACTTATTAAGTCTTCTATCCTTTTAAATGGCAATTTTGCACAAATGCAGGAGGTGGATGGCAGGCAGGCCCATAATTGCCTGTCAGTGATTTTTAACTATAGTCAAGATGACTCAGGTAAGATGTAAATGTAAGTAAGAAGAATGCATCATAGTTAAGCAGGAACTATTTCAGGATTCTGTGACAATGCATTATTATTTTAGACAGAACGAATTTCTGGCTTAATGAATCAAAGCTGGACAGTAACAATATTAGGAGACAATTAATTCTGTACCTTCTTACTCAATATGGAAGACATTTTGTCCAATTTGTTCCTAGAAGGGCTCTCTGAGGACTTACATTGTTTACAAAATTGTGCTGAGTTTTCTTAATGGATATTAGCAGAAAAAAGGTAAGTGATTTTAAAACCAAAAATTGAGAAGTTGAAGAAAATACATCTTGGAAGAACTCAGGAAGTGCGACACATGTTGCAAATATTTCTAAAATGTGTTGCAATTGTTTCTTTGAAAGGGGGAAATAAGAATTATAGAAGTCAACTGGAATGAAATACTTTGAGTAAGAAGTCAGAAGACAAATTTTAAAATTCAGGCAACATAAGAATACAGAGAAGAGAGGCACCTGGGTGGCTCAGTGGTTGAGCATCTGCCTTTGGCTCAGGTCGTGATCGAGTCCCACACTGGGCTCCCCACAGGAAGCCTGCTTCTCCCTCTCTCTCTGTCTCTTATGAATAAATAAATAAAATCTTTTAAAAAATACAGAGAAGATATAAGATAAAAATGAACACAAAGAGAAAAGACTAGTAATGAACTGCATATAAAAATTGGAATCAAATAGTTGAGGGACTGAATTCCAGCTCAGTATCCATTTTTATGGCCACGTGTATATTTGTGATTTTAAAAAGACATATATGGCTACTGCATATATATAATTATATAACTGTGAGTTGTATTACTGTATTGTGTTACTATAGGATTTATTTCTATCCAACCCTTTTGAGTGACTCTGTTGGCTTGTGTGAAGGCAAAGGAGTCTAAGAGTCTAAGACTCCTTCACGAAGAACGGACAGAGGAGGTGGGGAGACCATGAGACAGGACCCAAGCAGGAAGAAGACACAAACAAAACCTTGAACATAGAGCCTGAAAGCCAACACCTCTTCACCCCTGCTATAATATCATGGTGGCATCGAAAGCTTGGATAGAAAGCCAGACCTTAATGCGGGGCTGGTATACAGCAAAATGAATTTATAGGCATCTCAAACTGTAAAGGAACCAAAGTCCTAAAATACTTCTAGTGAGTAAGGGATGCTAATTAGAAATTAATAATAGAGCCCAGCATCCATTATAATTACTAATAGATGTGACTGTTTTATCTTTAATTAGGAGCACTGTCTTTATTGTTTTATTTTATTATCTATAAAAATATTTACAAAGGCTATGACAAGTTCACTCATACCTCCTACCTTCCTCTTGACTTAACTTACCCACCACAAGTTTTCCCAGTACCTAACCAGGCACAGATCACATGTACATCGATATATGCAATGCCCCTACATTCATTTATAAATTATAAGCAATAACAAAAGTCCTTCTTAGGGATTTGGTTCAAAGATTAACTTTCCGGGTATGACGAACTCAGTGTCTATTGACACTGGTACTGGACACACACTCTTGTCCAGTACCTATATCTTACAATACATAAGTAGCATAACTACCTTATCATTGATTACTGAAAGATCCAAAATCATCAATAATTCTGTTATGTTTGTGATCTTAAATAAAGATTTCTTTCAAAACAAGGGTTGATTACCCAGGGCTTTCAGACTAATTCTTAAGTTAATTGACAAATAATGAGCAATGATGTTGTATTTAAAAATATTCTGGTTGAGATGTATTCATCTTAAGATGCTTACTAGACAAGAATTAAAAAAACTTATTTGTAAATCCGTCTATAAGTTTTTTCTGATGTATTCATCAGAATTTCAAGGAGTGAATAACACAGAAAGTTTGAATTTCAAGGAGTGAATAACACAGAAAGTTTAACACCAAGGCCTACTCTTCTCGGAGTTTTTTTTTTTTTTTAAAGATTTTATTTATGCATGAGAGACAGAGAGAGAGAGAGAGGGAAAGGCAGAGACACAGGCAGAGGGAGAAGCAGACTCCACACAGGGAGCCCGACGCGGGACTCGATCCCTGGACCCCAGGATCACGCCCTGGGCTGAAGGCGGCGCTAAACCGCTGAGCCACCCAGGCATCCCCTCTTCTTGGAGTTATGTAGAAAACTAAACATTTTGTTAAAAAGCACTCCACAGCCCGATTAGAATATGAATGACTGACTGCATGGGTAAGAATCATGTCTATTCCACTCATAGTTTATGTCCAGCATGCGGCACAATGTAAGGAATGTATTAAGTGCTCAATAATTATTTGTTGAACAAAGCAATGCACAAACTTCCTGTAATAAGACAATGATTTGATACAAGTTTGTCTCCCTGATGAATTATGGAAAAAAGTTATTAAAAAATGAACCTGAAAACTATACTATCAAGAGAGTAAATGAGGAAAGTAAGGTTAAGTGCTCCACTGGCAATAATGACAGTTTTCAAACAATTTTTCTGACAGGCATCAAACATGATGAGTCTTCTCCCAGGATCACACCCTGTGATCTCCAGGATCACACCCTGAGCCAAAGGCAGATGCTCAACCACTAAGCCGCCCAGATGCCCCCCTAGCGAGGTTCTGAAGAGAAGGGACATCAGTTGAATTTTAAGGCAAAAGAAGAAGTGGAAAGGTAGAGAGTGGGAGAAGGATATTCCAGGCAGAGGCAACCACATGATCACAGGCACCAAACTATGAGCCCACACCACTGTCAGAAGCACAGTGAGCTCCATGTGGCTGAAGAACAAAACGTGTGGTTGGAAGGAAAGACGGACAGGTGCCAAATAATGCTTGGGGGCCAATCATGATTTGAGAGGCCCTGCAGGGGCAACCTTAAAACTTCAATCTGGAGATAAAGGGATGTGAAGATGCTTTTAAAGCAGAGGCCTGTCATGGTCCAATTTGACTTTTAAACAGTAACTCTCCCAGCAGCAGAGAACCAACCAGATGTGGGAATGGGACAGAAGGAAATGCTAGAGGAAATGAGCCAATTTTTAATAAGCCAAGCAAGCACCAAGGTAGTGAGGCTGAAGAGCAGCAGTCTTCCTTGAAAGGCATTTCTGAGGTATCAGAGAGAGGACCTGAGGGTGTGGGGGTTGCAGGAAGAGCTGGAGGTCACTTCTCCTTACATCTCTCTGTTTATCTGTGCAGTCAATTCAACTGGGCAATCCATCGTTATGTTTGATGTTGACTGAGCTCTAATTATATAAGGCACAGGTTTAAATAAGCACAGTTGTGTAAGATACACTCTCTGCCAACTTCACTTTAACTTGTAGCCACGCTTTTGCCCAGAGAGAAACACATTCCCAGAAAAAAATTCTCCGAAAGACTGGAAGCTGCCTCAATAGGGCATTCTCCAGAGATGATTACAAAGTTTAACAAGATATGTCCTCCCTTGATTTCGTGTTTGGGCAGGGGTAAGGAGACACTGAAGGTTGGCAGTGACGGGGGAGACAGAGATGGCACAGTCACGGGGCATTTGCAGACACCCCCAAATGCAACAATTACATGTCAGAGAAAGATATAACTATCTTCTAGTAAGAAGGCAAAGAATGGTTTAAGAATTAAGAATTGCTTCCTCCTACACACATACATGAAGTTAATATCTAGATTGAGCTTCAACCAACTTTGCCAGGCAGGAGAAATTTTACAACATAACCCTTGAAAATTCTACAGCACTGGGTTAAAAAAAAATAGCAAAAGTTATAAGGAAACACCTGTCTTAAATGGCACTTCACCTTTTTTCAACCCTGACTTACGAAGTTCCAAACCATCATTCCAACCATCGGAAGCATCTCTTATGAAGTGTTCCACGGTGCTCTAAGTTCTATACTTAGTACTTGGACATATTTCTAAAGCAGACTTCTATCACCTATCATTTGGTAATAGTTGAGATTTTTTTTTAAATAAGCATAATGACTCCAAGCTTCCTCATCTCAAGTTTAACCTAAACATAAAGAACATAAAGATATGCCAATGCAAAGTTCAAATTCTGCAGCGTGAAGCCTGAAAAGCTCAAAGAGATTCATGGGAGTTAGCACTCTCTTGAAGACAAAAGTGTTAACAGCTCACTTGGAGGAAACTTCAACTATTGAAAGCAGCCCTGGAAATGTAGAAGTGTACGTTAACCATGCAGGAGCAACTGTCAAGAGAGAACAGCCTGTTACAAATAGGTGATTCTCGAGCAGTTAGTGACCAATCCCTTACCCTTCATATCCTAACACACGTTACTGTAGGCTTTAATAAGACTTCGGCATTAGGAATAACGGAAACACCTGGAGCTGATTTTCACACTACTTCGCTAGCCCAGGGTATAGGCCAAAGCTCTCAGGCTCAACGTCACCCTTGACCTGCCACAGAGGATTACCAGAATCCAGTCACTTCCGCATGTCCTGCAGCTGTTCTCTCTCCCACTCGCCCTTCATAAACGTCACATCTACTTTCTGCCTAGAACTTGAACGGGCAGCAGCCACAGCACACGTTGCCAATTGGAGCAGTTGCCACTCAAGAGCCAAGATGCCTGTGTTTACTTCTGCTAACTACCCGTCTGAAATACACATGCTTCAGGTACTTTCCAGGGCGCTTTCCCGGGTGGATGGCCTGCAGCAGCTGCTTCCGGGGTGAAAATCAGTGACTTCAGAGTGTTGCAGCAACAGGACACCATCGTGGGGAGAAAAGTAAGGGGCACGTGAAGGTGTTAAGTCCCAGGTAAGGCAGAAAGGGAAGCTGCAGGCCCACCTATGGAGATACCCGGTGGTGCCAGGCGATGGCCTACCAGGCTGCCCTGTACTCTGGGACCTTAGTCAAGTCACCTATCTTTCATTGTTCTCTTAAACACCAAAGACACATCAAAAAGTTTTTTTAAAAACCTAATTCTTTGCATTGGCAAAGTTTTTCCCCTTCTGTTGTAAACTGGTAACCACAGCAATTACATTCAGTAAGATTTATGCCTTGTCTGATTATATGCTGAGCCACACTATCCCTTATTTCGTTGAAATTTTTAGGAGTGACATCACAACCTTTTGGTTCATAAAGTCCATTCCTACCTCCACTCGAGGCATTTCTTTAGAGACTTCCTTAACTCAAAATTAACCAGATGTAAGCTTGCTTAGATCCTAAAGGTAAACAAAACCAGTCAATTCATCCTCAAAATGTTGCCTTCTGAAAATCCCTAACTTGAGTACTCTTCAGGTCAACACATCTCTTATTGCCCTAAAATTTTTAGTTTCCCATTAATTAATGACTTCTCCTCCCACTCCCTTGCAGGGGATGGAGGGTAAATTTTTCAAAATAACCCCCTGTGGCAAACAACTAAAAATCATGAGTTAATTGTAATAAACATCTTCAGACACCTTAACAAAATAGGGAACTTTCAGGACAAATTTCGAGGAAACCTTGAACCCAGAATTATAAGCAAAATGCCTGGACAATACAACCCCATTTTCTTTTCTTTCTTTCTTTCTTTTTTTTTTTTTTTAAGATTTTATTTGTTTAGTCATGAGAGAGAGAGAGAGAGGCAGAGACAGAAGCAGGCTCCCTGCAAGGAGCCTAATGTGGGACTTGATCCCAGATCCCAGGATCACGCCCTGGGCCAAAGGCAGATGCTCAACTGCTGAGCCACTCAGACATCACCAACCCCATTTTCTTGAAGAACATTTGTCCATCCTGAGGAAGTGAACCACAGTCAAGGCTCCAGGGCCTGCCCAAAGTGGAGAATCTTAGAGTAGACCCTCTTTACACTAAGCTGGGACTCCAAGGGGCTAACCTGGTAGAAAGCCCCTCAAAATCTATACCTACTGGTAACCAAAACAAAACCTACCACCCTCCCACCACAGGGAACTAAGGGACATTGTCTTGACCCTGAGTAAAGCTGAAAGGGAAAGCTGAATCTAAAGACAGATTCTTGGGGAAAGACAATCAGAATGGTTTTATCCATATGTGCACTATAAGAAAGGGTGAAAGGGACTATAAGGGAAAGGAGGGAAACTGGGGAAAAATTAGAGAGGAAGACAAACCATGAGAGACTCCTAACTCTGGGAAAAACAAAGGATTGCAGAAGGTGAGGAGGGTGGGGGGATGGGGTGACTGGGTAATGGGCATTAAGGAGGGCACTTGATGGGATGAGCACTGGGTGTTACATTTTATGTTGGCAAATTGAATTTAAATAAAAATTTTTTAAAAAAGAAAAGAAAATGTTTCAAAATGTGTCAGAGAGGCAAGGAATCTTTTTTTTTAAATCTCTGGCTATTGCTAATATAAATAAAAACTTTTCTTTTTATACTCAAAAAATAAAAAATAAAGACAGATTCTTGAAGCCCAGGTAAGCAGAGTGACAGGTCTTAGAACTCAGGCCATGAACCTGGTAGGGTCCCTGGCATCCAGCAGGAACAAACACAAAACCTTCTTAGCAGGCATGCATGCCCTTTCATCTTATGACTTGAGAAAAGCCACAGATCACTATTCCTGAGCAAGAACAGCCCAGAGTTAGAAACAACCAAACACAGAAAGGAGCAAGGCACTAAGTGAAAACCAGCATGTCCTGGACTCCCCACACACAAATCATGAAACAAGGATGCTTACTCTGCTAGAAGAAATGCATAACAAACTTGAAATTATCTTTAGGGACCAGGAAAATACAAAAAGCAGCAGGAAAGATTTGAAAAGGGACCAAATCAAACAGCTAGAAAGAGAACAAGACAAGAATTAAAATGAAAAGCTTCGTGGACTGTCCACAGCAGAAGGAACAGCAGATGATATGGAAGGCAGATGAGAAGACACAGGACAACAGAGGGAGACGAAGGTTGGGACTCTGAGAGAGGAAAACAGTACTGGGTCACTAGAGGGAGAAGTTCCAACACACTTTTCAGTATAAAAGTTCCAGGAAGGAAGGAAATGGGTAGAGGACATCTTTGAAATGATATGGGTGAGAATGACCCAGAATAAAGCCAAGTGCATGGGTTCAGGAAGCCCGATGAATCCTGAGCAGGATAAAAAGGAATCTATACCTAAGTACATCAGAGTGAAAATGGAAAAAAGACGAGAGAGAGAGAGAGAGAGAGAGAGAGAGAGAGAGAGACAAAAACTTAAAAGCATCCAGAGAAGAAAGCAGATTATCTTCAAAGGAGTGGCACTTAGACTGACAACTAACTTCTCGGCGGTTCTCAATTGATTAAAGCACAGACAACTAGCTGCATCTTGGTTTCAGAGCAAACTGTATATTTTATCTAATACTATAATTGCATGCTGACTAAGCCCTTTCTCTGAACTCTTTCTCAAGGTAATGGGAAAACAGAGGATGTAAATTTCTGAAAATAATTCTGAAACATTTGGCAGCTTTTAGCTTTATTATCCAATAATGTGGTAAAGCCACTGTACTAGAAATAATGGGTGCTTGGCTTATACGTTTCTTCTGTGTTAAAAACTTCCCACCAATCAATAAAATACCTTCCTGGAGCTGTGCCACATAAAAAGAGAAGAATAAGTGGAATTGATTCTTTCCTGGTAATAAATGAACCTCTAGCTGATACACTTAAATATATCTTGAGGCCACTGATGAAGCCCCTGGTGCCTGCTGGCACACTAATTTCTTCTTTTGTGTTAAGTTTTTGAGAAATAAAGGTCTTTCGTGTAATTCTCAGATTTTTAAAATTTGTGCTTTTTTAAAAATATTTTATTTACTCATGAGAGACACAGAGAGAGAGAGAGAGGCAGAGACACAGGCAGAGGGAGAAGCAGGTTCCCTGCAGGGAGCCTGACGTGGGACTCGATCCCAGGTCTCCAGGATCATGTCCTGGCCCGAAGGCAGTGCTAAACTGCTGAGCCACCTGGGCTGCCCCGTACTTTATATCTTATCAATAAAACTTTACTGACGATTGTGAAATGGCAGAAAGTATTTCATGTTTCTGTGCTTGGGCCTCAGTGATTCTGATGTTAAAAAGGCAATTAAAATGACTTACCATATAGGTTCACAGTAACAGTCACGACAGCTTAATCCACTTCACTTCAAAAGCAATCTGCTGCTTTTCTAGCAAACACTTGTTTTATCAAGAGGAGAATAGATACACTTGGGAATCTTAGGAATGGAAAATTGAAGAGGTATCCTTTCAATTAATAGCTTGATGAAAATTCAGACCACACAGAAAAAAACATGGTCTGATAAATTAACTTAGTACTACGATCTTTCCGTTAAGATGATCAATAGGGTTAAAAGACATTTTTTGAAGGGCACCTGGGTGGCTCAGTGGTTGAGTGTCTGCCTTCGGCTCAGGATGTGATCCTGAGGTCCTGGAATCGAGTCCCACATCGGGCTCTCTGCAGGGAGTCTGCTTCTCCCTCTGCCTATGTCTCTGCCTCTCTCTGTGTCTCTCATGAATAAATAAATAAAATATTTTTTTAAAAAAGACACTTCTTGAGAATGTTAGTGCAAAATCGCATCTCTAGAAAATACACAGAACCTGTAGAAAATAAAAGGAAATATCTTATATGGAAAGTTTACAGTGGAGGAAAACCCAAACTAAATTTGAAAAAAAAAAAAAAAACATAAGCCACTGGAAAAAAATTATAAAGTTTTATGACTTTTTTAAAGCAAAGATGCCAAGAATTTCTCAAAAACTGTGTCTAGTTTAGGGGTCCCGGATGGCTGAGTCAGTTGAGCATCTGACTCTTGATTTGGGCTCAGAGAGACTGAGCCCAGTAGGGCTCCAGGCTCAGCAGGGAGTCTGCTGGAGATCCTTTCCCTCTGCCCCTCCCCACATTCCCACACAGGCACATGCTCTCCCAAATAAGTAAATTAATTAAAAAAAAAAAAAAGGCTATGTCTAGTTTGCTTTTTTTTGTGTGCATGCTAAATACCATAACTCTGTATTACATCTTTTAAGGAACCACTGCATTATGAATTTCTGAAATATCACATTCACAGCCAGTAGTTTCTATAAGAATTCATATTCTTCTATGAATTATATTCATAGCTTCTGTACTAGCAATTTATTTATACATATATTTATCATGTTCTATATTTTCCCTCAATGATCACATACCTAAACAAATCTTGGGTGTTTGCCAGATAAATTAACCACATTACTAGCTCACCCATCAAAAATTCTATATAAGGTAAACTGTTTGCTACATAAAACCAATTTGTTACTTATCTAGGCCTTACACAACACCATGATTTTTTCAAACACCTTCGGATTTCTGAAAAAATATTCACTACTACAACCTCTAAGTAAAAATGTACCAGGAAAGTATTACACAGAATTTTGTAGGACAGTCTTGTAAGAGGCAACTGACTTTATCAACTGACTTGGAATCATGGTTTTTGTTTACATCTAAATTTTTTACACTTCATCTAAATCCACCTCCTTAATAATTAGTCAAGGATATAAAGCCCAGCCATTTTATTATTATTTTTAAGTACTTTTTTTTTTAAGATTTTATTTATTTATTCATGAGAGACACACAGAGAGAGGCAGAGACATAGGCAGAGGGATGCGGGACTCGATCCCAGGACCCCAGACCCATGACCTGAGCTGGAGGCAGACGTTCAACCACTGAGCCAGCCAGGCCTCCCTAAAGCCCAGCCATTTTAAACGATGGCCCAAACCATGTGAATTTAGCGCTCCTTTCTCTTGACTGCCTGCCTGAACTGTCCCCTTTCCCCATCAGCTCATCAGTGCTACTCCACCATGGCTCCTGCTGTGTCCTCTTTCTCCCAGGAGGTGAATGCTTATTACCCAGTGTTACAGGCACACACACACACACACACACACACACACACACACACTGAAGCCAGGCTTTCAGAGAGCTCTGGCCCAGGAGTACTTCCTCGTTACAGCCCAGGAGAGCCTTTCAATCCGCCGCTGGCTGGGAATCAGGAGAGGTCTGTTCTCCCAGCAACTTGGAGAGGTTCCAGATGAACTCTGCAGTCCCTTTCTCGCCACTATTTAAGTCTCACGTTAATGTGAGAATATGAATCAGCAAACTATGAGTTTCTACCACCCTCAAAGGCTCTGCGTTTCCTCAAGGCAAAGCTCCTCCCTGCTGCAACCTGCAGAGTGTCATTTTTTCTGGGAAGCTCTGCTTTGACCACAGTTCCCAGTTTAGGACACTCCATGTGAGACAGGATGAAAAAACATTATGTGTTAATAAGTCTTTGAGACCTTCCTTTCTTTTAGGATGCTACCCAAATCCTACAAATAAAGGTCGGGACTAAATAATAATCCTGTAAGAGGGAAATAGTAGCAAGTACCTCTCTCACTGCCCCCCCTTCCCTCCAAAAACAGTTAAATAAATAAATATAAATAATCCTTCTAATGGAAGTTGAATTGCCACTCTGGAAATTTAATAATGGATTAAGAGACCTTTAACCCCTAGGTCTCTGGGTCAAAGATAATTCAGGTTGTTAGTGATAAAATGTCACTGTGATCCGTGGTCAGCGGCTCACAGATACAAGTGAGTGACTTGGTCTGAGCAGCTGTCAAGGCACAGGTGTTCACAATTCTTTTTTTGCACCTAGATCACTTCTACAAAGAGCATCCAGAGGGCTCACAGAGATCCTTCTTGTTGTTAGGACCTCTTGCATTAAGGCATCAATGCTAGCAAAGTTTCAGAGCACTGAGACAGCTCACACCCATACCGTCCCCCCCACCCCCCAACACACACACAAATACCCATCACCCTCCTCTTCCATATTATGACATTAGGACTACTTACTTTACTGGTCATCTTGTCAGTCAATATTTATTGAACCCACTTGGGTACAAGTTACCGTAACAAGGAACAGATATAAAGGTCTGGCTGATTTACATTTACTGTAACCCTCAAAATAATTAAAATCATACCAGTGATATACCCCAAGCTGCCACCTGATGGCACAGAAATATGCCTGTCTTCTCCAGAAGCATCATCACACCCCAAGCACTATAAAAGTGAGGTTGACTTCACATAGATTTTAGATTTAAAAGTATGGCATCATAGTAATTAAAATCCCTACCCTGAAGTCTGGGTGCCTGGGTTCTGATGCCAGGACTGAGTCTCCTGTTGGACCTTGTGGTTTTCCTCATCTAAAAAGATGTGAGTCAAGCAGATGACCTCTAAAATAACCTTTTCCATTTTAATATTGTATGATTTTTCCTAGGACTAATTAAGTCATATTTAGGATTTGACTGTCTAGGCAGTACTAATACTGTTGAAGATTATTTTCATTGTTTACCAGGAGCAATGGTTATTTATTTACATAGCAAACTCTTAACATAGCACAAGCATTATGTTTCAGGCAATAGTCTGAGTCTTTGCAAATATTAACCCTCGAAACTGCATCAGTTTACTTAATTTCTTCACTGCCTGTATGTACTTAAATGATACAAAAACATTTTAGGTTAGCAAGAATTGTAGACTGAACAAGCCTCTAATTTCTATTTACTAGTCTGAATAATTTAAGCACTGATTATTACTTACTAAGAGCTTTATAATAAATTGTGCGAATTTCCAAAAAAAATAATGAATGCTCAATTTAGGAACAAATTCATGAATAACTGATACTGTTGACTTGTGCTCATACCTTCTCCTTGACTGATGGTAACATAATAACTGAACTGCTACCCATAAACTCCCACAACTCATTGTTCTAAGCAAATTAGCAATACTGCCTCATTCATTCAATCATTGTATAAATTCTTAACAGCAATGACTATTCTTGCAGCACTGTGCTAGTCCCTGGTGATATGATAATGCACAGCATAGACATGATCTTATGGAGCTTATGGTCTAAAGATGTGAAATACTGAAATGTGCATCTATGACCACTCAATTAAAAATCTTCTGGATGAAAACAGTGCTTCATTTTCTAAAAATTAAAATATATAAATAACAAAATAAAATGCTCAAAATAGAATTGAGATTTTTGACCTCTGTCCTGCAAGCAAACATAAATAAAATATTCAGAGATAATAAAATATTCAGGGAAATAAAATATTCAAAGCATATTTACTATATTATAGAAAATAAGGTGATAAAATATAGAAAGTTATCTATTTACACATATTTGATGCCTTTACAGTTTAATGGCTCTGCATTTATACTAAATCCTGAGATATAGGACTAATAATCACAAAAGCAATCTTATAAAAAGTAAACCTATCTAACCATTTAAAACATGGTTCTAGTAAATTTTAAGCATAATTATTTCATACCTCTTGAAAGTAATTAAAAGGAATATCTATACCCATAGAAAGCACAGAACCACATATTTAGGCAATGTGCAAATTTAGTACTGAGAATCCTGGGTATGTATATCCATATGTATATTTCCCATTTCTTTTTTCTTTGGGTGACCAGAAATAGAGTGACTTTCTTCCATGAAACCACCATCACTACTTAAAGATTTTGGTTACAATCATACCATGAAACATGACAACTCTAAGGATGTCTATTATTCACTTAATTTGCCCAGGGAGTTCTCAACAAAGAACTGCTGTATTCATAACCAAAAACTAGATTCTTGTAAATTCTGAACAGGAAATATTTTTTTATATTTTACAGGGAGTTGACACACTACTATGAGCAAAACACTGGGAATCTTCCAAAGAGTGATTTCTCTCTGCGACTTGATGTGAGAATTTTAACACCACCAGGGATGAATAAATTGTTCTCTTGATGCAGTTGTAACTTATCTTGCTCAGGAGCAACAGCATTATTCAGGAGCTGTGCCATCCAGCTGCTGATAAGTTTCACAGAAACAAATCCCAGAAGGGCATCTATGTTAAGGTCAGCAGTAACTTTGTAAAATCACATATCTAAAATGACAAAAAGGGCATTCAGATCTTCTGCGGTGGCCTCTGTCATGGGATCCTATGATGTCAGAAGGCACAGGCGCCTTGAAGTTCTCCCAAAAGGTTTGTCTAGATGCATGTCCCCATAAGGCCACAGCTACCCCCTGCCCCGGCTACTGGGAGCTTTTATTCTCATACTGGTGCCCTAGGGACAAAACAGCAAGAGGGCTGCCTCCTGCCTTCTCATCACAATTTTAAGAGGCAGAATGAAGGAAACCTAAATTTCTGCAGAGGGCAGAGGGAAGCACTGAAGCATGTCTTTACTTACAGAGAGTGACCGAGGTCACCAAATCGGATGTGAAAAGCTTTCACCAAAGCTTTTTTCTTTTTTTTTTTTAAGAGTTTCTTTTTATTTATTCATGAGAGACTCAGAGAGAGAGAGAGGCAGAGACACAGGCAGAGGGAAAAGCAGGCTCCCTGCAGGGGAGCCTGATGCAGGACTCGATCCCAGGACCCCAGGATAGGGACCTGAGCCGAAGGCAGATGCTCAACCACTGAGCCACCCAGGTGCCCCTATCTTAACTGCCTTCTTGAAGTGGACCCCAGTCCTTTTCGGTGGGGCATGAGTAATGTACACAATATTTAAAATTCTACTTTGCTTTCCAAATATCAAAAATAGAAAATAACTATTTCTATTGACATTTTCCCCTCCTGTCAGGTTAAGGGCACCTGAGAACACACAATATAGTCGACATGTAAAAAATAACAAATACGAAACACAACCCTTAAGACAGACGTCTCCCATTTCTATTCAATATGGAAAATTATGTATTTCAATTTCCATTCAACTCAGTATTCAAATAATTGGTTTTCTCCTGACAAACCCAATAGCTCATTTCCATAATTCCTGTATATATAACTCTTTCCCAAAATGGATAATGCATGAGCAGTTCCCTCCCACCACCCCCCAGGGAAGATTCTAAGGATATAGCAAGGTGACCTCACTAAAACAAATTATAATCACAATCTATTTCCTGTTTTTGAACTAATCCTTCTGGGACAATATATCAGCCTTCAATATTTTTCTCAGACACAGATGAGGATTATTTTCATTATTACTATTATAATTGTTTATAAAAATTTACCAATATATGGGTTTCACAGCAGCCTCCCTGTTTTTTATTTAAAAATAACTTAAAGTGGAGAATATAGATATTATAAACAGTGAAATATTGTGCTTAATACAAATATTGTCACTGTTGGCAGAGAAGAGAGAAAATATCAGAAGAGCATAAAAGCATGTTTGATCTATATACAAACAATGTCAACTTAATATACAAATGAAACATTTTGTGAGACAATGAACTTAGTACACCCGTACAACACAGTGTGCTCCAATTAAGTCAATTTATCAATCAGTCACTACAATTTTCTATCCTTTACCTCAGGAAACACAATGGTTAATAAACATATATAGAAAAATGATCCTCACTCATTTATCCTATAAAAATTCATATGCAAAGTACTCTATTAGGCACCATCTGCAATACAAGTTACCCTTGACCATCAAGACAAAGAACGGGAAGGTTACATCTAAAGAACTAATTGTCATATTTTTAAAAGAGTAAGGGTATGTGTCTATTATTTAAAATACAAGTACCCATAACATGCTGTTGTACCAATTCATTAAAATATTACTGCTAGGGCAGCCTGGGTGGCTCAGCGGTTTAGCGCCGCCTGCAGCCCAGGGCGTGATCCTGGAGACCCAGGATCGAGTCCCACGTGGGGATCCCTGCATGGAGCCTGTTTCTCCCTCTGCCTGTGTCTCTGCCTCTTCTCTCTCTCTGTGTGTGTTTCTCATGACTAAATAAATAAAATCTTAAAAAATATATATTATAAAAAAAATATTACTGCTATTTCGTGTTGCTCTCTTCTCCAAAAATGAGCTTATGTATAGGCCAAAGTTCAAGTTAAACCTCAGGTTAAGAATATCCGCTCATCTTTTTATGAATGTGTTCATATTTGGCATCCAACTCTCACCAATAGTCCAAAGCTATAGAATCTATGCCAAATAAATATTTGATATGTACTATCAACAACATGATAATTATGTACAAGAGCCTCTGTGTATAAGACCCCATGAAAAGATGCACAGCATGTATTTATAAAGTCTTCAGAGGACTTAAAATTCAGACAACATTGATACAGACACACACAACAAGAAGATACCATTAGATGAACAAACGTGGAAAAAATACTTAGATGTCATTAATATTCAAACTCAATGAAACACATCACTCAGTCCTTACTCTGTACCCAGAGCACAATCCCAAACACTACTCCTCAGAACAATCACATGAATTACATACAGCTTTCCACACTGTACACAGGGAAAGTGAGGCTTAATAGATTTAGTCACCGTCAGGGTCACACAAGGGGGAGAGCTTGCAATCTATGCAATCGGAGCACAGAACCAGAGCATTCCTTTCAATCAGGCTCTGATCAAACTGAGCCAGCGTCTCTCAACCACAGGAGGAACGCAGCATTCACTAAAGCCAGGCCAATGTCCAGGTAGGTGTCCCAGAAACACCCTCTGCTTGCTGTTGCTCACAGTGAAATCTTCATGCTGCTATGTTCTGAACAACACTATATTCGAATATAGGAATTCTCATTTGGTCTGCTAGTCAGGAAACGACAGAGCCAATTTTTCTTTTTAGTGGCCACACTCACAAAACAGATTCTTATTGTTGAGGTGAGTGGCCAGATAATTTTGGGAGCATGCAAAATGCTGCTCAGTGCTAGAGTTCTGCCCAAAGTCAGGATATTGTCTGGCTTCGGGAAGGCTGGATTCAAAGGCGCAGGGGTGGGGCCACCCCCACGAAGGCTTGGGCCCAGGCTCATCCTTTTTAGCAGGATTTTGTTTCATCCCATTCCATGTGGAATACACAGGTGCATATTTAAAATGTCATCCCTGCTCTGTATGCCCTTCACTCCAGTGGGTTTGGAAAGAAGATTCCAGAATCATCAAAATGATGACTTATAATGTTCACTTGGGTTTCACTTAAGTGATGGCTCCATAGATAACATGTTTTAGGCTCAGCTCAACCCTGAGCTCAACCCTCAGCTCAACCCTGTTTTGTTGGTTAACAAAAACAACCTTTTCCATCTACTAAACCATGTTAAACATAATACAAATATTCACCCTGTAGGCACAAAACCATAGCGTGCTGTGTCCAAAATGACTTTCCCACATCCTGGAGCCTACCTTACATCAACTAATACTTGATCCAGTTACCAATCCTCTCCTGCTCTGCTAATTTTCCTCCAACAGGGCAAAGTGTAAGGGGAATAAGATGCAAAAGAGGGAGAAGAGACAAGTTCAAGGACAACCAGAAACCCTCCTAAGTCCTGAGAAACTTAATAGAAAAAACACTCGATTCACAATACACATATTTCTAAACATTAAGTAGTCACACATACATTTATCTCCATGGAAGAAAGCTCTCTTCTCTTAAACATTTGTTTTCCTTTAAATATTTGCTGACTGTCTCCCTCCTTTTTTCTTCTTTGATTTTTTGGAGGCATTTCTTATCAGCTCACATAGAAGTGTGATTTCCTATTATATAGGATGAAAATTCCTAAATAAATGACATACTACACAGCTGAAAAATACACTTTATGTTATAGAAATTTAGGGCATTAATAGAGAAATGTTTCTATGTATAATTAATATTCCACCTCTTTTATGTGAGGTTGAATTATATTTTTTGGAAAAAAATCACAAAATGTGTAGGAATTTCAAGTTTCAATTCTGGAGTCCTTAAATAAAAGACATTCGGTATGCAAAACATTTCACTATATTTGTAAGATTTATGTGTTCTGGAAAAAAGAGTCGTTCCAAATTGGAATTTAGACATTTCCTTTTAAAGACTGATTTTAGATTCACTACGGAATAGCTAAATAGCTGCCATAACCTTTAAAATTGCAATTTGTCTCTACAACTACAAGGTTATATATAACAAACAGATGACATACAGTCACAAACACAAATACACACACTTTTCAAAAACTGGCTTTATCTAAATTTAACCTCACTTAAAAAGCAATATAGGCCATTCATAATGAGATGCATTTTCACTTGACAATAGAATTCAGTTATTAAAATACTAGAAAATTTGTGTTGCTCTAAAAACATGAAATTGAGCAAAGATTTTGTTTCCATATTATCTCATAAAATAAGGCCAGAATTATTCACCACTCACTATTATTTCCTTCTCACATCTCTGTAATCTCTGTAGAAATACGATGAGTAAGAGAAAGCAAGGTAACAGTTTTCTAATAGGTCAAATAGAAATACAAATTCTATGTCATGGCAAAAATGTGCCACTTTTCTCTCCAAGGGGAAATGCTAGTTGACACTCTGACTTCATGCTGAATTTGTTTTATATGGATATCATATGATCTGATCTGTTTATTGGAGGAAAATGCCACTGGTTCAATGATTTCCTAGCCCGGGATCCTTTATATATTACTTTCAACCTCTTTTAATTACCAAAACTTGTAAGAATTTTCAAAGTTGTCACTACTATATTATTTAAAATAACACACAAAGCATAAAGCCAAACTACTAAAGAAAATCCGAATATTAAGCCATATAACATTGACAGTAGTCAGTCACGTATGACCTACAAAATCAACAATGTCACAGGGTTTGACCTAATGAAACATTCCCTGACTCTCACATCATTGAAACTAAAACTCAACAGCTGCCCAAGGAGCCAGCTGCCTGCCTGCTGAAGCTATGAAATAAAAGGGTTGAGGCAGTGTGGCAGAGCTACTGTCCCATCAGTAATACCTTTACTTTTTTTTTTTTTTTTTTTTTTTTTTAAGAGAACAAGAGCATGCACGTGTGGGAAGGGGAGAGAGAATCTTAAGCAGGCTCCACGCCCAGCACAAGGCCTTCGGGACGGCTCAAGCTCACAATCCTGAGATCATGACCAAAGCTGAAATCAAGAGTTGGCCACTGGGCTAACCGACTAAGCCACCCAGGCACCACAATAATACATTTCCTGTCTAAGAAACAAGATGAACGATACTACACTTCAAAAGGGCAGGGGAGTACTATAATAGGAGCAACTTGCGTTGAAGATGACAAGGGCTCAGTGGAATAAATCATGAGCACAATATTACAATATTAGCCTACGATCCAACAGACTTGATTTTTCATACCTATCTTCAAAAATGTGTAGCTCAATCGAAGTCGGGTTCTTAACCAATTTTAGCTGGGAGTTGAGGGAACAGTGTGAAGAAATGAAAGCAAACGTGTTAGTAAAAATCCTTTGTTCAATTTTGGAGACTTCACCTTATCATTTTTTCCAATGCCCCAGGGAAACTTTGAAACATGAGGTCTCTGAACTTATTCAGAAGGAACTGCTGTAAGGGGCAACTGAAAGGTGCCTGTGAGATGCTAGGCTTTCCGAGGAAAAAGTGCTGGTGAAAATTAATTTCACAGACATCCCTTTGCAAGTGACAACTGCACTGCCATCCTCAGAATGAGGTATCAGAATGTTCCTTTTCAGGGCTCTTAGTGAATTCAGGCTACTTGGTCTCACTGAAAAACAAACCCCAGTTGAGGGAGCTAACAATGAAATCAGGGCCCTCCTCTTCCCCACAGATTGTTCAGAATATCAAAGCAACTTAAGAAAAGAAAAAAGGAGTCATTCTTTGGGGAGTAGCAGTGTGATGCTCTTGGAGCACCCTCTGGAGGCCACAAAACAGTGACACTCGTAAAAGAAGAAAAGGAAATTCTGGTCATCTCTGGCCAAAGTCCATAGATTTCACCTGAGTTGGACTCTAAAATGTTCTTGCTCAATCCTAGTCAAGGTGATACAAGACACATGCATAATTAATTTCTAGTTTGAAAATGCAAGACATACAAGACGTAACCACATTCTCAAACAATTGCGTCTTCATTTTTAAAAAGGAAAAAATGTGCTGATGAGTGTATTTTCAGCCTACATTCTGAATTCTTTCAGGAATTTATTGCAGAGGCATCTCTTAATATTTAGAAGAGCGGAATGTGAAAATGACATTTTCTTTAACAGAGTCTAAGTACACAAGCTTATACAGGGTCCTAATACTTATCAAACTTTTCAGAGTAGCCAGCTTTAGCTTATTAAAACTAAGAACAAATTAAACTGTCTCTTTTTTTCTTCTAACACCTTACTTTTTCTAAAGCAACAAACACTGACATCTATTGGCATTTTGGTAGCTCGCTTTTTAAAATCTATTAAAACTCATACAAGGACACAGACACAGGATTAGGATTAGGATGTGTAGGATTATGATCCAAACATCACTTGTGCCTCTGGGGAAATTTCATTTTTATGTACCTTATAGCATATTCAATGGATACTATTTCCCTCTGGTTAAAATAAATCAGTGTGTAAGCCAACACTATCTGATTTAATGTTTCATATTTTCTGTTTATGAAGAGGAAAGCCCTAGGGTTAACTAAAATATGAGAAGTTCATTTATTTGTCTCTTGGAGCAAATAAAATCACTCACCCCAAATACTGACATTCAGTTTGTTTTCTTCTGTCCTAATAGAACATGATAAACTATCAGGACTTTGTTAATGCCAAGTGTAACTTGTTACTTTGAGAATGTTAATGAGATACTGACTTGGTAAGAGGCACACTGCTGAAACTTTAAACACTACATATAACCATTCTAGGGAGAAGGGGAGAAAATAAGTAGTGAGAAGTATGGATTTCCTATATTCATTAATTATTTCTATTTAGAAACACCTGCACTCAATTCTGGGATCCTTGCTGGCAATATATCCTTGCCGGTAATATACTATTACATTTGATAAAAAGATAACAGAGAAAATGTTCATATACACTTTCCTTTTCAACTGCTGCAGTTTATACTAGACCCCAAAGAGAAGATTATGCATTCCATATAATAAAGTGAGGTTTGAGCGTCAACTCTTATGTGTTGCCAGAAAAGGGGTCATGTTTCAAAATCGTCTCATAGCTTGAAACCTCAACATTTTTCTGCCAGAGATAAAAATTATGCTGCACCTCACTCTACTTTCAATATTTAGACTGAATTCGGGACCGCTTTCATAATACATACATGCAGTTATCGTGTTTGACATATTTATTCCCTTTGCTCTATATTTACAGGTAGAAGATATTAATATTTATACTCACTCTAACTACAGCCGGTTTGGAATTATTTTTTTACCATAAAAGGTGAATTTTGAAAATGATGTCAAATACCTTTGCAAAGACACAGACAATTTGCTTCTTAAGTGATTCTATAAACAGAGCTAACATTTATTGGGCACTTACTACACGTCGGGCAACGTTCACAATGCTCCATGGATCATCTCATTTAAGCTTCATAATAACTTCATGATGAGAATAATATTATTATTATACAATTTTTACAAATAAGGAAATTTAGGCATAGAGGGAGGATTAAGTTATTTTCTCCTAAAACCATTAAGGAACAGTAGCACTAGGATTTAAACCCAGGCTATCTAGCTCTGGAGCTAAGAACTAGGTATCCTGCTTCTTGCTGTCCGACCATGAGGCATTTTTGCACTTCCTAAAGGACAAGCGACAAAAATACACAAAGTATGTCACACTCCTTGGAACAATGAATATTAGCTCCCTTATTAATAAATAATAAACATAAAAGCATCTAGTATAGGGCTTGGCATGTAGTAAGGTATTCCCTATCCTCGTATTAGTTCAATACTTTCTGATTATTTATGTATATTTATTTTTTTCTTCATTCTTCCATCAGTATTACTTTATTATTCTACAGGTATGCAAATGGGATTCCCTAAGCTTCTCCCACCTTACTGCTTCAAAATAATTCTTCAAAAGAAACCCTATTTCATCCTATAAATAATATTTAATGTTTTGAATAATTATAGCAGCTAAGTGGCCAGAAGTAATCAGGCTGAAAAAGACCACTGGACATTCCTCCTGTTTCATAAACACACGCTGCCCTGTTAGTGACAGCACACTTTACCTCCAAGAATGTTTACAAGCACTTCAGTCTGGGGAGCCACTTAAAGAAGCAGGTGGGTGATGTCATCCAGGGAGCACATGGACCACTTCTACCCATCTGGCAGACGATGTTTCACGTGTAGTCACAGATGCCCCTTCTACCACGATTGAAGGGAGACCCTATAGTTCTAGAACTCGGCTTAGCTTGATAATGAATTTGTTCCAGGTCATTTTAAAAAGAGAGAGAAAGTTGGGAGAGAGGAAGAAAAAAAGTCCTGGGATGCCTGGGTGGCTCTGCGGTTGAGCGTCTGCCTTCAGCTCAGGGCGTGATCCTGGAGTCTTGGGATCGAGTCCTGCATCGGGCTCCCTGCAGAGAGCCTGCTTCTCTCTCTGTTTTCTGCCTCTGTGTGTGTGTGTGTCTCTCATGAATAAATAAATACAATCTTTAAAAAAAAAAATCCTTTGTGGTGTTTTATGGAAGAGAAACATATCAGCAAATGGAAATTCATAAAAGAAGTTGCTATGACCAAATAGCAAGCGAAACCAAACAAAAACTCTGGTTTTGTAATTGAGGCTTTGATAGGAAGTTTGTTGAGCTAAATCAATAAGAAGAGAATGGATATGGGAGGTCTAGAGTCTAGGAGGCCCAGGATATTACAGGGCCCCCGGTACTACATGGATCCGTGTTACATAGCCCAGGATTTGCTGAGTTTGCTTATTTTGAGCAAAGAAGAGAAACCAATGACCCCAAGGGCTTGGGACCTATTAGAGCCATTATTATGGAATAGATAATTCTGTTGAACATCTGCAGCCCCAACAGTGTGCAATTCAATATTCAGTTAATTGTATAAAAATGTGGATACTGTGAAACATAGCCATGTATGTATCACATATCAGTTGCACATGTCATATGAAAGTTAAAGAAGCCTTTTTCCCCTGAAAATTTCCCTCCAACAGATGTGTTTATGCCTCTGCATATAATACAGCTCACAGCAGGGCTGAGAGGCTGTTATCTCAGCGTTATATCTCCCCCGACTGTCGTGAAGTCATGTTATGACATCCAAAGAGAAGCTGGGCGGTTGCATGTGCATCGTCCAGCACACGCAGTTTCAGTGGCTGCTTTCAGCAAGAGATGAAATGTGGGTCTGCACGATCCTAACACAGGAGCTCTCTAACAGATGGGTGTGCTCCTAGGTCCTCATCGGGGCTGGCAGGGTAAGTGGCAACACCACAGTCATGGCACCAGAAGTTGTTTCTTTTGAGGACACCTGAGAACTTGAGTGCAAAGAAAGCCGAAAAAGAGATGTGAGTTTCTCCCACAAGCCATTATGACTATCAGTTACTGACACCCTTAAGATAAGGGACAGTCCACTGGCACTCGTCATCATAAGGAAAATGACAAGGAGAGACAATGATTTCAAAGCAATCTATTCATGCCATGTGATTTTATACAGAGCTGGTTTCGGGTTGAGCATTCTTTTCAAATCAAAACAAAGAATCAATATTCTTAAGTGGTTTATATGATTTATACAACTTTTTACCTCCTCCAAGATGCCCTGGAGAAAGTTAAAAGTTTCCTCCCCAGAGATGAGGACTACCTGTTGTAAAACGGAGACAAATATTCTGAAAACTAGGGGTGCCTGAGTGGGTCAGTGGTTGAGCGTCTGCCTTTGGCTCAGGGCGTGATTCTGGGGTCCTGGGATTAGAGTCTCGCATCAGGCTCCCCACAAGGAGCCTGCTTCTCCCTCTACGTCCCTGCCTCTCTCTGTGTCTCTCGTGAATAAATAAAATCATATACATATATAAGAATATATATATATACACACAAACACACACCTTTTATATATACTGAAAACTAACCTAGAGCCAAGTTCATCTCAATTTTCCAGGAAGATAGTAAAGAGAATGCCACTTAAGGATGCCAATCTACCTGGTTTATAGGGAACCACTACTGTGACTAGAATGCAGAATGAGAGCCACCAAAGGAGCTCTCGAACTCGGTGTCAAGGGAGAACATTGGGGTAGTCCCAACACAGCTGCCTACCTCACAGATAAGATCTTGGAGGACAGAGAAATGCTGGCTTGCTCTTAAATCTACCTGCTTATCTAAAATGTCTATGCTAAGGCACTGCTGCTATAAACCTTTGACAAAATGCAAACCTGTTACCTAAAAAGGATGCCACTTCAAGCCAATGCCCCTCCTTCATTCAGCAGACCTCCTACAGGGGACCACAGAAACTTCTGAAGGCAGAGTTCATGGGCAGGACAGGAGAACATCTAACGGCCTCCACAAAGAACTCTGCAACTTTACAGTTTTGATTCCGTCTAAAGTCTAATTTACCATGATGACTTTTGAAAGGACAGTTGATAAAGTCACCGGCAGAGGTTGCTAATTGAGCTCCCCATTTCATACCTTGTCCCCAAAGCACAGGGCGAAAGCAAAGAAAGTCTCTCTATACCCTCATGAAGTAAATAAGGTGAATCTGATCAGCAGTATCTTATTATACAAGCACGCACAGGAATGGTCTGCGGCCAAACAATTACTCTTTGTTCAATTTTTGTTTTGCTCAAAACCTGCTGAAGGTCCCTGCCAGTAAGTCAGGTTCTGAAATGCTATCAGTGATGCCAATAAGAGGACTAAGTAAATCTTGTTTTCTTCTTACAAGGAACAGACAAATATTTCTGCTTATCTTCTCAGCCACAGTGTTACCAAGCGCTAGTGAATTAAACTTTCAGAAGTGCTTTATAAAATGTGTTGGGGAGATGCTTTAAGTGACTTAAGGGATCCGGATCAATTAACAGTTGGGAATTGCAGAGACAAAACAACAACAACAACAACAACAACAACCCCTTATACTCCTCCTCTCCTTTTTAAAGCATCTTCTTCACTCAATCACTCATATTCAAGCATTTAATTGGGCTGCTCTAGTCAAGACAATATCTAGAGGATCAGCTCTTCCTAGAGAAACCTAAGGTGAAACTGTCAGTCACAGCCGTGTTCTGAGTATTAAACACAAGATTTGTCTCCAGAAAGCCGCGACTTCCATTTCATTCTGTTATATAACCGGTAACCCACTGGGTTCAAAAACTTGAACTCTGGTTTTCGGAACCTCTTGGGAACATAAACTAACCATATTTATCAAGGAGGTCCTGAAAGCCAGAACTGCTAAATTTAAAGTTTGAGGACTCCTTTAGAGCAGGCCTGGCTCCTGGCGCTGGGCTAGATTTCATCTGCTTCGCTGACCTCTCGGAATCCCTCTCCACCGACCTCAGGTCCAGTATCTCGGCTGCATCCGGGCGAAGGCCCGCACGCGCCGCGACCCTGCGCACCCCGGCGCCCCGCGCTCCGGGCCCGGCGCCCCCGGCTCTCCCGGGGCAGGCTCGCCCAGCCGAGACCGGTTCCCGCTTCGCTCGCTAGAGGGCAGACGGGGCCCGTGCAAAGCCCTCCCGGCGCCGCAGGGGCGCGCACCCAAGCCTCGGCTCCCGCACTCGGGTCCCGCGCCCGCCCCGGCTCCGCCGCGGGGCGCTGGGGGGAGGCCGCGGCACGGAGCGCTGCGCCGCCGCGGCCCCCGGAGGGCGCAGGGGGTCTGCGGCCCCGACCCTACGCGCGGGTGCGGGGCGCGGGCGCCCGGGTGCGGCTCGGCGCCCAGGTGAGGGGCGGCCCCACCGAGGGCGAGAACCTCCCGGCCCCGCGGGCGCCCGGAGCGCAGGGCGCGGGCGAGAGGCGGCGGCAGCGGCGCGGGCAGAAGAGGATGTTGGAGCCGGGCCGCGCCGCGCACTCACCTGGGCTCTGGCCGCCCTCCGGGGGCGCGGGCTTCTTGCCGGAGCCGCGCTCCTTCTTGCCCTTCCCCTTGCCTCTGCCTTCTTTGCGCTCGGACATCTCGCCGCAGAAATGCACGCGCTTCGCGGCCGGCTCCCTCCCGGCGCGGGCGACGCGCCCCAAGTTCGGTCCGAGGGCTCGGCTCGGGCTCGGGCAAAGTTGGTCCCTCGAGCGCGGGGGGCGCGCGGCGCGGGGGCGGCTCCTGTCGGCCGCGGGGAGCGGCGCGGACGCGGCGTGCGCTCCGGGCCACCTGGCGCCGAAGGTCGCCCAGGGAAGTCCTCGGGGCCCGCCGCGCCGGGGCCCGCCGCTGTCGGCTCGGCTGGTGGCGTCGGTCCGGCGCGCTCGCAGCCCGACGAGGCAGAGGCGTTCACCGTCCGGCCCGCGCTCCCATCGCCCGGGCCGCCGCCGCCGCCGCCGCCGCCGCCCCGCTCCGCTCCTGCCCTCCGCGCGAGCCCGGAGTTCCGACAAGTTTTGGGGAACTCCTCGCCGGCTCTTTTTCAATTGCCCCACAGCCACCCACCTCCCGCCCGCAGGTTGGAGGCTGGCGCCTCCTTCGCCCCCTCCCCTTGCCTCGCCCCCTCCCTCTGCCCCACCACACCCCCACCCCGAGGCGCGGACACGCCACCGGGAGGAGCCTGGGCCCGGCGCTCCCGGGCGCAGCCCCTTTCCCTCCCCGAGCCTGGCCGGGCGGGGGGCGGCGGCGCGCGGAGCGGCTCCGGGAACCCCCGACAGGGGTCGCTGGAAGCTGCGCGGACACGCGGCCGCCGCCGCCGCCGCCACCGAACCGAGCGGCCCCGGGAGGTTAGAGACCGAGGAAGGGACCCAGGGGCTCCTCGCTCGTCCTCCGCCGCCCCGCGGCCCCGAAGGGCTGGACGATTCCCACGGACGCGGAGAAACGTTGGAGAAAAAAACTTTGGGACCATGACACCTGCGCCCCCAAATTAAGGCTCTGGAACCCTCGGGAAGGAGAGGAGCTCCTGCTGTTTCTCCGGGAGACTTTGGGGTTCATTCCTTCCTTGTTTCAGTGAAAGTCCCCCACGCGGCGCGTGCGGCAGAGACGGGGTGGGGTGCAGGGGACCCGGCGTGGGGCTGCGCCGGTCCCGGGAGGCTCCGGGCACCTCGGCGGGGGCAGATCGCACTGGGGAGGGGGGGGTGGGGGGGGTCCCCTGCCTTCCCGCGCCTAGCGACGCGCCTGTCGCCATTCTCATCTTTAGCTTTATGAGAAGTAATAATAATAATAGATAGTAATAAGCTAGCCTCTCCAGAGAGGGGGTCCTAAGCTGCGTCTCTCACGACAGCTCGATTTTCCAAGGAACTGATAAAACCCCGGGTTAAAAGGCGATCGACAATAAAACTAGTGCCCCGGCTGGGAGCGGGAAGTCACTCGGTTCTGCCGGCGAGAACGCGGGAGGAGCCGGGAGGGTTGGGAAGGCAGGGCTGGAGCTCTCGGATTCGCTGGCGCTGCCTTTGTGGGATTCAAACTTTCCTCCCGAGTGCGGGTGAGACCTACGTGTCCTTCCCTTGTCCTCCCTCTGGTGGAGAATTCTAAAGAGCAGTGAGATCAAGAAAGCGTTGGCACCCTGCTGAGAAGGACAAAAGTTAGAGGCCAGAGTAATCCATACCACAGAATGATCCAGAATCATGTAAAAGAACAGAGCCTCGACGTTAGATCACAGCCGTGGCTGACTTAGAACGTTCATTTACAGTGATAGGGTCCCGTTGCGGTCCGGAGGCCCTGGATATGGACAACCGTACTCCTCTTCTACGAGTGATTTGCTCCTGATAAGCCATTCTTTGGGGCCCATGCTAGCTGAAGCATTAGTGCATACAGGCATCTCGGTATATATTGTAATTGGCACCAGTTAAATGCAGGTGAAATCTGGGGTGCCTCCTTGCTATAAGTGGGAAGGTAGGGAGCAAAAACGTTTGTTTTAAAACAGTCCTAAAATAAGAATAGTTTTATTCTCACTGAATGTGCTGGGTACAAAGAACTGCTAAGAGCTGTCTTAGCAATACTGCTATCATTATTTGGAAAAAGTCTGATGTCCAAGTATCTTCTGATGACCCTCCAACAAACACCAAACATAAATTTTGCTAGTCCATAAAAACAGCAAAATCAGGGGAAAGATTACGAATAAACCTGAATGGCACTGTAATATTCCACAGAGTCTTACATAAAATGAAATCTGAATGTTGGCTGAAATAGCTCTGTTTTCCCAGGAGGGGCCACTGCTCAACAAAGCAGGAAACAGCAAAATTCAGAAGAGGGGAGCCCTTTCAAAAAAATGTATTCTTCCTCCAGGATATGAGACCCTTTAAAGGCTTAATATACAATAGGTAAGGGTTATCAAATATATCCTTATTTTAGAACTGAAGAATATAAAGCAAGCACAAATGTATTTTGGAATAAAAAGTGTCAAGTCTTTTCGAAATAAAATAGGAAGGCAGTAGTAAAAACCCATACCTATGGAAATACTATCAGTTTTGTTTTGGATCTAGAGGTCTTACTTTTCAAAACAGCTTATTAATTCTTTATTCCAGTATTTTTTCAGTGAGGCTACGGAAGAGCCTGCAATTTTGTGATAATTTTCCATTTGAAGGAAACTCTAGTACTAGTGGACAGTTTTCCCAAAGTATGAATGAAGGACCACAGAAAAGATTGTTAATATTGCAATACTTTGACAATAAAACATGGTGGCCACTAAGTAACAGCAGGATTCCTATGGAAATATGCCTGCGGAATGAGGGAATTTGATGGGAGGAGGCTGAGTATACATGAGCATGCAATAATTGTTCTTTTTTGGTTCGATGTGCTAGAGACAGAGGAAAAAAAGAGAGGACAAAAATTGCCTTGATAAATGGGGAAAGAACCTTTAAGAAAGATGGTGAAGGGGCAGTTGGCTGATAGGGCTTCCTGGGACTATGTTTGTATTCTGGAGTCATATTTTAACTGTCAATTGCAGCTGAATTGTCAGAAAATTCATGACAAAGTCCAAAATTTTTTTTCTCCTGATACATTGTTTAAATATGTTTTTGCCCTTTAAGTTATTTAGTGTTAATTTTCTGAGGGTTATTTTATTCCATTATTTATGGTTAGGTAAAAAGATCAACCAAATAAAAGTTCATTTCTTTGATAATTAAAATATTTATGAGATTTTTCAAGAGCTTGAGATTCTCCTAAATTATTCATCTCTATGGTCAGGAAGTAGCAAATGATTGTGTAGGGTTGTTTTTGTGTTGTTGTTTTGTTTTGTTTTCCTTTTTTAAAAACCTTGGAAATGATCAGAAAAAGGGATGGAAAAAGAAAGAAGAATAATTTAGCTTCCTTGAAGACCAAAATATGAACCTGAATTGTATAATTTAGAAATGATGACATACCTTCATGGTATAATTTTCCTAATTTGTTATGTGCTGTTTGGCTCCTAGAATATGTATCATAGAGGGTTTATCAGCTCTCAAGTAACATATGTCAATCTGTCAACATTTGTCAACTCCTGAAAAATAGACTGGAGATTTATAAATAAGCAACTTGAGAAATAAAGATAAAATGGAGATCTTATATTAAATGACAGCTTAAAATAAATGCAATCCTGCGCCATAACATTTTTCTTTGGCAAGGCTTACCTTTTAGAAGTTCTCTTAAAATCTACAAAGCTGACCAAATATGTCCTCTATCTCAGTAATTCCCGTTTGGAAAATACCCCAAGAGAAATTTTAAAAGACAAAAATAAATAAAATGAAAGAACATTAACATGTGAAGATAGATTACATTTTTTGTAAAATATTGTGCATACTGACAGTAATGGGAATTTAATTTAGAATTAAAATAGGTACTTTTAACTTTTTAAAAAATAACTTAAGATCACTACTTTTTTGAAATTGCATTAATGAAGATGCATGAATGCAAAAGAAAATCTCTCTCATCAGAGTCAGCCCCAAAACAAACAACCACAAAATATGCATGACTTATTCATTCATCAAGCACTTACTGAACCAAATGCTAGACTGTAGGGAAATAGAAAAAAAAAAAAAATGCCCCTGTTGTCATGAAGTTCAGATACTGTGAGAAAGGCATAAAAACCAATTAATCATTATAATACAAATGAAAAGCAGGGCCAGATAAGTTTTCTAGGGCCTACAGCTCAAAATTTGTGGGCTATAGTTAAAAGAAAAAAAAAACCCACAAAACTAAAAATACAAATTTAAGTCCAAGAACATTAAAGGACCGTTGGATGTGAGAGATCTTGAAAAGTCAGTTTCATTAGCTTCATGGTAGCTTCACCTCTAGTGATTACAAACATAGTCCACCCTCTGCACCATTATAGTAATGGTAAACAACATTTGCATATTATCTTAGAGATTAGATAATACTCTCCCTATAAACAGGAGACATTAACAAGCAATCAAAAGAAGTATACACAAAACTGAAACAGGCAAAGATGATCCTGTGAGGAAAATGCGATGAAAGGAGCCTTAGGAATTCATAGATGAGCAATTGTCCCTTATGCTTGGTTAGAGCATTAGAATCAGTATGCAAATTGTTAAAGAGCTTCTGACCCACAAGCTGCCCTGGCAAGACTGGAAAAGTGTTCTCCCTTACATTTGGTAAATATTTGACAGAATTACTAAGGAATCATATTCTGTCTCCTGTGAAGGGAATCAGTTTGATAATAAAATTATGAGGTTAGAATCCCCTCCTTCCAAAAACAACCAAAAAACATAAAAACATAAGATTCAAACAACGCTAAATAGAATCTACACTTATGTAGTTTGCTTACTACGTGATTTTTTTTTTAATTGCTATCCACGGATGATTACTGTTGTGATTAGTATTATTTATCATTATTATTAACGATAAAATTATTCTCGTGATTGCAGGGATACATCATATATTAAAAATGGATTATAGGGACGCCTGGGTGGCTCAAAGGTTTGGCACCTGCCTTCGGCTCAGGGCGTGATCCTGGAGACCCGGGATCAAGTCCCACATCAGGCTCCCTGCATGGAGCCTGCTTCTCCCTCTGCCTGTGTTTCTGCCTCTCTCTCTTTCTGTGTCTCTCATGAATAAATAAATAAAATCTTTTTATAAATAAATAATAAATAAATAAATAAATAAATAAGGATTATATAGTTGAATACTAGTGTCTAATTTCTTTTTATGGACTCTATTTGATAAACAGGGCCAGTGTCACTAATCTCTTCTGTAATAAGTATATTAATAAGAGGATAGTTTTTGAAACGTTTTCACTTCTTTTAAGTACAGTCTCATGCAACTTTTTGGTTTCTCTCCCTTACCTCTGCACGAATTATTGATCTGTATCTTCCTCAATCCCCTTGCAATAGATACTTAATGCAGATGTGTGCGATACAAATACCTCAAATTTATATGTACATATATGTACTTGTACACATATACAGACATACCTGTGTGTATACATCTCTGTGTGTGTACATTTATATATGTGGGTACGTAGTTATTATTTCTCTTTCTACTATTGGAAGTGAGAAATACTGTATTTGAATGTGAGCTTATAAAAGACAGAGGTTATATATCCTTTTGTATACCTTTTTCCTATTGCTATCTATTAGATTCCCAGCACCATGCTTTGCATCCGGGAAGCACTGCTTTTGCATGGAATGAATTTAAATAGAATAGAATGAATATAAAAAGCCTGGTTCCGATATCACCATTTTCTACCTCTTGGCTGCTGATTACCTACTCTGCAATCACCTTTGACACCTTTTCTGCATCCAACCCATCCCCATGTCCTGTCATTTTGACTTTAGTCTCCTTTTCTCCCTCTTCATTTACTCCCACCCAAATCCACACCTTCATCCTTTCCTTGCTTTGACCATAGTAAATCTTTTCTACCTGGTATCTTGCTCCCTCTTGTTATTTTGCCAAGTACAGTAGTCAGAGAAGTCTTTTGGAAATGCAAATCTAGCCCAGGCACCTGTGCTTCCCGAAACCATATCAAATGCCCTTGAAGGGCCAGTTCCTGCCTGACTCCAGCCTTCTCTCACTCTGCTTCATTCCTCCCTCTCTCTGCCACACGGAGACCTCTTGGCAACATGCCTTCAGAGCTGGCCATTCTTTCTGGTCCCAGTGCCTTTGTACTTGCTGATGCCTCTGCCTGAATTTTTCCACAACCAACCCACTTTGCCTAATTTCACTTATCTCTCAAGCTTCAAATGAATTTCACTTGCTTAGAAAAGCTATCCACTGCCTTTGAAAACTGTTTCAATCCCCTGTCATAGTTTTGCATCTCCTTCATAACATTTCTTCTTATCTGTTATTATATCATTGTTTTGTGATTTAAAAAAAAAAAAAAAACAATGATCTGTTCTCACTGGGCATTAGTCTCTTTGAAGGCAAAGACTGACAATTTCATGTTCTCTGTGACATCTCTAGTGCTTGTACCTGTCTGATCATAGCCAATTACATACATTTTATTAATTGGTGAATAAATGTGGAGAAATAGAATTACTTTGATATGTATATACGACTATACATACGTATAGTACTTATGTTTATTTGATCAAATTTTAAAATGATAATGATGATGATCATACTAAGCATCATACTTTGGATACCATTTGTTGAAATAAGCCTTTCCAAGAAAAAACACATTAAAAAAATGTGACTAATCACAATGTCTCAATACTTTAGGAGATGAGGTGGTAACTTTTGTGAAATGGTAAAATCCCAAGAAGGATAATGACTTTTTTTTTCTCCTAAATTGCCTCTGCAAGTTTCACTTGTAGATTACATTTATTGGCTCCATTTCCTCCCTTGGATTCTTGTGAGGAGTCAGAGAGACCCATAAAACAGCTAGGTTTTAGCAGGGCTGTTCTAACAAAAGGATAATGGATGAAAACCTGCAAACCGGGCATTGTTAACAGGGTTAAAACTCCTTTCTAGTCGGGCATAATATAAGGTTGCTCTAACCACTTGGCAGACCAGTGATTAAGTCCCAATTTGGTCATTGCAGCAAGTTGCTTAGAACTAGCTTTGAGTTTGGTTTTCATCCTCTAATATCTTGCTTCCTTCCCATCATCCGTATCTGTACAGCAAAGGCAAAGGGATTTCTCCATGCATACTTGGGCTTCAGTTTGTGTGCACATCTAATATACAGCCAAGGGATACACAGATGCATCCGTGTCTTTTTAAAAGTTGCCCCATAAGATCCACTACAAGGTTAGCATGATTTCCTTTCAAGAGGCACTTTATTCATTGTTGTGAAAAGATTCACCCCTGTGAAACTTATAATGATGTGAAAATATAAATTTAATGTCATAGTGATGAATTAGTACTTCAAATATTTGAGCAGTAAGAGTAATTTAACAGATCAACTCTTTGCTTCAGTATGTCCCATAAGAGACACCTGGAAGGAAGCATTTCCAAAACAGATTATAGTACATAGGAGATGACTTCATAATGTCATCATGATAACTGCACTGGATGAAATGAAACACTGACCCACAAACTCTGTACCTGCCTCAGGAATATAATAACATCACAGTTATTTTTTTTTCCTTCCCATATAATTTCTTCTAACCTCCTTATTAATCTTTACGAATTCTCTTCCCCTCCTTTTTTTTTTTTCAGGTCTTCATCATGTTAGATAGAACCCAATACTTCATATATTTGACTTGACTAGGGGTTTCTAGTTTTCAGTGAAGAGCCAAGAGTGGAGTTCTCAGTGGAATGTTACAGTCATCTCCACCCCTGGACCCAGGCCTAGAATTTGAGTTACTTTGCAATAGACCACCTTTCAACACACTATATGTTTGGAAACGTGTGTGTGTGTGTGTGTGTGTGTGTGTGTGCTAATGATTTATATATATATATATATATATATATATATATATATATATATATATCTTTCAATTCTCATTCATTTGGGAAAATAATTTCACAACTATTAACAACTCAAGAAGGCAAGTCATCTTTTAAAGATGATGTAGCAGAACAATTAGCTAACTTGACAGAAACCAAATGACCATCCAAAAAATAACTGGTAGCCAACCATGCAGAAGATTACATACTTATGGAAAATGTTGTCTTTTCTGCTTAATCATAAAAGTTGGGTTTGTTCCAACTCTTTCCCATAGGGGCAAGTAAAACCACCTAATTCAAGTGGGGCAGGGAACTCTGATCTTGTCCAGAGTCTTAACCAGTATGTAGGATTCTTTGGAGCCCAGAGAAATTCTCGGGGTAATCCTGAACCCCAGACATCCAGCTGAAAATCTAAGAATATGTTTGGCCGAGCACTTTCTAAGTGATCTTTTTTTGGTCCTAGAGTCGATGGAAATCTCTGACATCCTGTAAAGCAAAGATATTGGGGCATCGAAAAAATTTGTCATTCCAGTGGAGACTGGTGTCTTTGAGACTGGCCAAGACCAGCTCTGGTTTTGTCAAGAGAAAGAGAAAAAGGTGACATTTATCTTGCTTTGGAATCACAAAACTTTTTTCTCCTGTTGTTGTTTCCAAATGATGGTCTCACAGAATGAAGTAAAGACCATCTATTTCTTTTACTTTCATGATCATAAATAGACCCCTGAGCACCAGCAATATGTGTTTTTACTGTGGGTACTAGAACGATAGTTCCCTCCCACAAATGCAATGGAAAGAATTTAGTACATATTTTCTCGACTCATTTTTTTAAAAAAAGATTTTATTTATTTATTCATGAGAGACACAGAGAGAGAGAAGTAAAGACACAGGTAGAGGGAGAAACAGGCTCCCTATGGGGTGCACAATGTGGGACTCCATCCCAGGACCCCAGGATCACAACCTGAGCCAAAGGGAGAGGTCCAACCACTAAGCCACCAAGATGAGTCTAAATTTTTTAATTTAAATTTTTTTTTTTTACTTTTCTCCTCTTACCTAAGAAACTTTCATCACAGTGCCATCAATTCTTTCCCTCCCTTGTCCTACTGCTGTACCTGCCCTGCCAATCTCTAATGCCAGATCACTCCGTCTTCCTTTTTTAACCAGGAACATTATGCTTCCCCATTCTAACAAAGACACCATAACAGAAATCTTTCTTTGGACCTGTCCTTTACTTTTACTACCGAACATTGTCAGTTCCTTTTCATTTACCAACTAAAGGAATCCATCTCCTCCTCCCCAAACTCACCACCAATCCAATGGAACTCCTTCCTAATTGGCACATATAGTGTTCACTTTTGAGTCCTTAAGCCTAGGGAATATTGATACACACATCATCTCAAAAGCTTCTCCTGGGACTCATAATAATATCTCAGTGGCAGAACTTTCTGCCTTTTCTGAATTTTTTTTTCTACCTGTCTCAAAAAGGCTGGCTCATGGCCCAATATTTAAAGCCATTTTCTTCTTAACTACACAATAATCCTATAAAAATGTCATTCACTGTGAGCTATCTCAAATGTTCACAAACGTGTGTATATACATATATGTACAACTACTATATATATTCCAACTAGCTCAAAATGAAGTTAGTAATCCCCGCCCTCCCTCCCCCACCAAAAACAAAACCAAACATAGCTTATGATCAGAAACTAGGCATGATCTTTTCTTTTTCTCCTCCCATCTTTTTTGCCTCCCCTGATTCCAGCCACTTGGTAGCTCCAGTTCCAGTGCATTCACCTCTGAAGCCGCATCACTGCCTCTTTGGCTTGTCCCCCAATCTAATTCCGCTGTCACTGTACTGGACTTATTCTAAGTCCTCCTCTTCTAGTACTGTGCTCACACCCAGTCACCTTCCCTCCTGCTACCCAACTTAATCCTCTAAAATGTAAGCTATTATCTTGTCATTCCTTACGTGATATCTCTATTGGATTCCTGTTGATATAAAATGGAAACATCTTGGTAGAGGGTAGCCAGGTCCTTCCCAATCTAAGTGCTGCATCAATTTGCGACTTCTTCCCTGTGTTTTCCCGTGCATTTGGTGTACTGGGGTCACGCTGAACTTTCTTACTTCCATGCTTCAACTGTGTTTTTCCTCCTACCAGGAGTGCTTGTCACTCAGCAGCTCCATCTACCATCCCCCAATATGCCCATCTGCCTGAGAGCCTCCGAGGGTCCCAGCCTCTGCTGTGGGTCTGGATGGAAGCCTAAGGAAGAGAAGCCTGTCTCATCAAGAAAATGGGGATTATAATTCTGATTGTAATACTGGTCACTGTTACAAGACTTAAATGAGCTCATGGGAGTCAAACATCCAGCTTAGAGCTGGCACTAGGAAGATAGCACCTCTGCTGGTTGTCACGCAGCATGGAGGAAAAGGAGGTAAAAATGAAAACTAGTACTTGAGTAAGTAGAATATTACCAATTTGGTAAACAGAATTCTAATACTGATTACACCTGGCCACTGATACAGACACTCTGTCTGATGCCCTCCCCTTGAGTATGGGTGGAGCCTACTGATACTGTGGAATACCATTCCTATGATTAGGTTATCAGTTGACTTTGAATTAATCAAGAGTGAGATCATCCTGGGTAGGTCTGACCTAATCAGATGAGGCCTTAAAACAAGGGCTGGGCCTTTTCCGAAGAGAAAGATCACCCCCACTGGCTTTGAAGTAGCTGTTGCCTACTGAGAGGGTCACTTGCCTAAGAATGGAGCTTAGAGCCACCCTTTGCTGACAGCCAGCAGGAGAACAGGGACCTCAGTGCTATAGCCCCAAGGAACTAAATACTGCCAACAACCTGACTGATCCTGGAAGAAGATCTAAGCTCCAGATTGGAACATAGCCCAGTCAACATCTCAATTTCAGCTTTGTAAGACCCTAAGCAGAGGACCCAGTAATGCCATGTTCAGATTTTGCCCAATAAAACTAGAGGCTAATAAATGAGAGTTGCTTTCAAATGCGAAGATTGGAGTAATTTGTTACACAGCAGTAACCAGCTCATACAGTTATAAAGATGTTTTAATTTACATACTGTTTCAAACAGCAAGGTATGGGTAGGAGGGGACAAGTAAGAAGACGGCTTGGTGCCTGGAGTGACGCTCCCAGCTCTGTTACTTCCCAGCTCTGGATCTGGGGGTCCCTTCCCTTTTCCAGGCATGACTGCCTTCCTCTGTAAAATGAGGGGGTAAATAATTGACAAGATGCCTGAAAGGTGCTTTCCAGGCTCAAAATGTACTCTGACATTATACCTTACATCCTTAAGTTATAAAGCTTAGTTTTTGAAAGGATAACACACGGCACACAGGGAAGTAATTTGGAAATTTTCACAGATAGCAAAAGATGAAATCCAAGTCAGCAATCCTAGATCCTCTGTTTGTAGACGATCCTGTCTCCAACCTTTTCTTTGAGCTTCGGCCAGACTCACAGACATCAAATGGACTCCAAAGAGGTTTATGGCCCTCATCCATAGGTCTAAGGAGGACCTAAAGAGTTGTAGCCTTTTTCTATTTTTGGAGGGTGAAGGTTTGTTTTTATTTCTCACAGGGATGTTTTTGGTAAATGTCTTCTGCCAAAATAATCAGTAAGATAAAGCACCTGCCATAGGCATGAATGCTATATAAACTTTGATGTGAGTTCATAGCAGACATAAAGAACTTTTCTATAAATAATAACAATTTAACTCAAAAATATATCACAGCCTAAGGATTCATCAGGGAAATGTGTACATGTTCCTAAGGAATGTCCATGGTCCTGAAGCAGCAGAATTTTTGGCATGGGTAAGAAATGTGTTTAACTCTGCCGTTTTTGCTCTAGTATGTAAGTTTTTATCTTTTGCTCTAGTATGTAAGTTTTTATCTAGTATGTAAGTTTTTATCTTTTGATCTTTTTATCTTTTGATTTCCAAATGGAAATTTCTTTTAGAAGACAGTAAAGCAGAGTAAAATGTTTCAAGCCCACAAAATCAGCTGGGGTGAAATTATAGCTTTGCTTCAGAAAAAGTTCCTTTTAGCAAGATTTGCTATTTTCCTATGAGTAGATGAACTTACCTCCTTTACCCAGCCTCATTAAAACATTTCCCTAAAGCCACCTTGTTTTTCTGTGAAAGTTGTGGTATGTGTTAACTAATTCTAAGAAACCAAAATTATCTAAAAATTTTCAAATCCTGGGACAATCTCAGAATCTCAATAACATACCATACTCTAAATCAGCCCAGAGACTAACTATATAGGCAAAGATGGGTAATAAAAGAATCCAGCGAGACAGTTGTGACAAATTTGAGTCTGATGCTGAAGGAAATGTTGGAATTGGAGTCTGAACTCTTCAGATTGGTCTATATATTGAGGGAATTGTCTATATACATTCAGACATCTGTGATTCTGTAGGCAGAGCCTCAGATCATCAATCAAAGCCACTCATGAGCTATCCCTCAGTGTTTTGACATCGCCATTCTGTGATGATGGAACTAATATTAATTAAATGCCTATGTCTTCAATCACACTTCCTGTGTTTTGAAAATACTTGAACTTAGGTAGGATTATGGTAAAACCAATAAAAGTTAAGTTTCAGAACTCCACACTTACAAGAGTCCCTTCCAAGGCCTGTAACTAGTTTTGTATTAGTAATTCTTTTTTTAAAGATTCTCCAAAATTTACTCCTATTTGAGGAGATAGAAATATAGTTTGAGAAACAGTAAAAATGCAGACAAGTTGACCAGTTAGGGTTTGCCATATTGGCATTTGACTAAATAGGGTTTTGGGGTTTTTTTAATGTTTTAAGTCACGGTTTTTGTATTACCAGCCCCAGATGATTTAGACCATCCTCCCATTCTCATCACAAAGAACATCCCCACTTTACCACACTTTGAGCACACGCATTTGCAAAGCTTCTCCAAGTTCCTGAGTAAGCGGCAAATGGCTGGTACAGGGAGTGTCCTTTTTATGTGGTCATGAGTATGACATCTGTTTATTCACTGGTATAGTGATTCAAACTGCCAAAAATATAGTTCTACTTGCACACATTTCTTATAAAAATGGTCGGAGTACAAAAGTAATTAGTATTTTTAACATTACTCTTAGGCCTAGTCTTTCTTCCTGACATTGCAAATCCTAGAAAATAAGGACCATGCTTGATTATATGGCTCAAATGTCACTGATCAAAGATCTCTCTGATTCCCTGATGATGAATGCATATTAAGTTTACACATAAAGAAGTGTTAAGTTCTTTGAGGGTAGATTCTATGTTATTGAAATTTTATATCTTTCATGGTACTGTATACAGCACTTTTTATCTGTTAGGTATGTTGAAAATATTTGATTGATAATAAATGAGTTCATTTGTTAGGTGTTTAGTTAATAGTGTTCAATTTTGATATATCCTTATCATTTTCTCTTTAAAATTGCTACATGTATTGTTTTTAAGGTAATTATTTTGGGATAGAGTTAAGATCATTATTTTAGGTTAGAGTTAAGAATTTTAATGGTAATAACACAATATTAATTCAAAAGAGATTATCTCAGCTTCTACATGATTCTAAAAATCTGTTCTGTGAGTATACTGAAAGAGGAAAATAGCACAGAGTTGAGTTAATTATTCAAGTTAAATCCACTAGAATCAATTAATGTAGTCGAAACATTTAACTAATTGCCCAATGCAGATCTAGCCTAAAATTAAGGTCTCTTATAGCAACATAAATAATCCAAGCCACTCTTATGCTACTTAAATTTCTAGAGTTTCATATCCGTGATTACATGCTACTTCTAAACAGAGGAGTTTAGGATTATACTTTCAAGGTCAGGCACTTAACAGCTCTTTTTGTTGTTGTTGTTGGTAATGACGTCTTCAAATGTTATTATCCTAGGAAGCTGCGTATTTCCTCTATTGTTTGTATATATGCATTTATGTACACACAAGAAAATATTTGTTATTTTTCCCAATGTTGTGGACCTAAATTGTGAAGATCAAGACAAAATGTTAAATGTAAAAACGGAAGCATTCTTGTTTTAGGTTTTAGAAAAACTTCAGGAAGTCATGTCACCATGTAGCAAACTAAGACATAGGTTGTATTTACAAAGTGCTGAAACATACAAATAAACATCAAAAAAAAATTAGCAACATATGGAAAATTTTTTTTCTAGACTATGGAAATTATCTGCAACTTTTGTCTTTTGGGAAAATTTTTAAATTTATGCAGAAATTATTTCTTTCTTAAGGCATTTTAAAAATGAAAATATTACCATAATCATGAATAAATCATATCTAGTCATGAACTGAAATTTTCATTGGGAAGTCTTCTGCATACAAGTCTTTACAGACAACTCTTCATGAAATTTCTATCATGATCAGTGTTTTAAAGAAACAATGTGACTAAAAAGAAATTGTAATGAAAATAGCATTATTAGTGTCAATTATAATTTAGAAAATGATATATCTTAAAGCAAATGTTTCTAAGGGAAATTCTAATATCATTAAGAGCAGCCTGATAAACAGCTGTTTTCACCTTGGTTAGAAACATCCTGCTTCTCCAAGTTGGTTTAATTGCATCTCAAGTGAAAACATGTTTTGTTCTCATTAAGTGCCATTTTGATTTCTGATTGGAAGTCATAAGCACTGTGAAATAACAGCACCTTAACTGCATGGACATTTCTGGAAAGAAAAAATAAGCAGTTTCAAAACATTTGGAACACATAATAGCTTCAATCAAGCAGAATAAAATCTTGGGGAATTTTTTGATTTATAAGAAAAGATGATATAAACCAAGCTAGCTTGTGGACATATTTGAAGAATCTTGGGTGATTTTTACTGCAGGAAACACAACCTCTGATTAAACCACAAACATAATAAACACCTTTTCTTGACATTTTGGCAAATTCCTGATATACAATTGAATCAAGGCTTTGCTTGTCTTGTGTATATGTGATCTCTGAAAAAGAGAACGCTTATTGTTTGCTATGATAATAATGATTATTGATAGAAAACCCACACATTCTAGCATGCCCAGGACCATGCGTTTATACCTGTGATAGCAGGTGTAGTTATGAATAATAGTCTCAAATGTGCTAGTATTGGTCCATAAATTACAGTCACCCCATTAAAATATAATTTTGATTTGTGTTTGGCTATCACTTATTTGGCATTGACCTGTGTGCCAAGCATTGCACTAAAGGTTTCATATGTCACAATATCATTTAACCTTCACTATAATGCTAGGAGGTAGATATTATTTTTCACTTTTCACTTTATAAATGCATAAATTAAAGCTGAGAATCTCAAAATCCTATACCTAAACAAGTTACCTAAGACCACGTCTACACAATACCCTCAGTAATACTAAAACCATTTCAAAAGTTTCACATGTTTTCAGATATCTGATCACTCAGTGTCATTTTACACTGCCCCAATAACATTTGAAAATGGATTTTTTAAATTCAACTTGCAGTTCCTCTTTTTTAGATTCTTCTTTTAATAACTTTGGCTGAAAATGTTCGGCAAAGAAACAGTAAGAAACTTAAATTCTTAGCTAAATTAACAGAGCAATCTCTTCTCTGAACTAATTAAGCACTAATGCTTAATTACTTTTTAGAGAAAAATAAAGGAAAAAAATAGAAAGGCACAAATACATGTGAAGAATATGATGGTTTTCTTGGAAGTACTTATAAGTGACTGTTTTCTCCCCCCTGAAAAATCTTTCAGCAGATAACAGATTACCTACTTTCTCTCCCTTTTTCCAGATCTGCTTTTCAGAAATTTCACTAGGATTCTGTTGCACTAAATTTCCACTAAATCACAGACAGTATCTCCCAAATATGACTTTTAAGCCCCAAATTTCCAACAGCTATTTATAGGTAGTTTGTTTGGGGAATATGAAAATAATTACTCACTAAAATAAAATGCCTAACTTTTACTAGAACAACTTTATACAGGTATTATTTGTGGATCTGTTACCAGAAAATTTCTTATGTGGAATGGAAATAGAACTGAGAGAAAGTACAAAGGAATAGAAATAAATCAACGCTAATTGAGAGACCTGGAAGATATATTTAAATTCAATTACATGATTATCAAAGTCATTGTCAATCTAAAATTTAAAGATCTTAATTTATTATTGAAAATAGGTTTTAAAAATGTATACTCTGGATGATTTTTATACAGCTACAGTTGTCAAGTGTGTCAGTCAGTTATTTAGTGGACAAATCTGCCCTGCCATGTTTTTATTCAAATTGTAAATTGAGGCCAGAATTGGAGTGAGCCACAAAATCCTCCACAATACAGATTTCAGTGAAAGTTAGACAGGAACTAGTCATGTGGTGAATTAAAGCCTTGACATTTTACAGATTCTCTATTATCTATTCCATGCTGAGAGGGAGAATTATTCTGAAAAGGAGCAAAGATAAAAAGAACCACATGGCAACCTATGAGTAGAGTTGCTATCACTAATTCAGGTTAAAGAAGATCAACTTCTATTTTATCTATCTACCTATCTATCTGTTGTTATACTATACAATAAATTGGATTCTTGTCTCCAAGTTTGCTTAAGAAGCTTTATGACAAGTTCAATCTTCTCTAACAATTTGTTCACATATTCAATACTCAACTACATGCCTACCATGTGCCATACTTTGTTCCGGATATAGGGATACAGTGGTAAGTGGAACAAAGTATTACACTCCTAAAGCTCCTACTCAGGCAATAAATAACTAAACTAAATGTATAACTACAGACAGAGACAGCACTTTCAAGTGTTCATAGGTGAAAAATAAAACAAAAAGGAAGACAAAGAATAACAGAGGATTGGCTATTTGGCACAGAGTAGTCAAGGAAGGCTTCCTTACATAGAGAACAGTTGAGCAGAGAATTCAGTGATGAAGAGGAATGAGTCATGCTGAGATCATAAGGAAGCATCTCTAGTAGAAAGGACAGCATATATAAAAGATCTGCTGCAGGAGTAAGCTTGGTGCAACAGAGGAAGAGCAAATGGACCAGTGAGGCTAGAGGCATATGCCTCTAGGGATCACAGTAGAAGATGAGGACACAGGAGAGAGAAAGGCAGGGCCAGATCTCATGGACCTTGAAGGCCATGGTGAGAAGTTTGAATTGAATTCTATTTGTGGGAAGTCATCAGGGAATTTTGTGAAGGAGACTGACATGACCCGATTTATACACATATATACATATATTTTTATTTTATTTTTTTTGTATTTATTTTAAAGAGAGAGAGAGAGTGAGAATACGAGCAGGGGGAGGAATAGAGTTGGAAAGAATCTCTAGCAGACTCCATGCTGAGTGTGGAGTCCCACATGGGGCTGGATCTCACAACCGCAAGATCATAACTGGAGCCCAAACCAAGAGTTGGTGGCTTAATGGACTGAGTGATGCAGGTGCCCCTGATTTATATTTTTTAAATACCACTCTTGACTACTAAATGCACAACAGATTGTAGAGGGAGAGAGTGAAAGCAGGAAGATGAGTTCAAAGTTAATATAATTATGCACTTGAGGGACAGTGATGAGTAAGCCTGAGTGACAGCCTGAGAAGAAGTGATTCAAGTATGGCTATACATTGAAAGTGGGGCTGGCAAGACATGCTGAGTGAGAACTACATAGAAGAAAAAGAAGAGAAACAGAGAAAGACTACCAGATTTTCACCTGAGAAACTAGGTGAAGGTAATGACATTTATTGAAATGAGAATCAATTTGGGCAGAATGGGTTATGGGGAGGAAGAATTAGAAAGCCAAGAATCCTGCATTAGGTGGTTAAATTTGAGATGTCTATGTGCCCAAGCCCAGATGCCAACTGGACACTGCCTAGAGCTCAGGAGAAAGTTTGGAGCTACAGGCACAAATTAGAGAATAACCAATATAAAGAGAGAATCTATAGTTATGAGACTACATTTCTTAGAGTGTGTAATTACAGAAAAGTAAAAGACTGAAAATGGAGCCCTACAGCCCTCCAACTTTTGGAGGTCAGGAGGAAAGGAGGGAATGGACAAAAGGAGCCTGAGACTAGAAGTAGGGGATGGAAGGAGAGAAACAGAGAGGCGAGGTATCCCAAAATCCAAGGGAATAAAATGCTTCAAGAAGACAGTAGGTCAATTGCTGCTGGTTATTTACTTATGATGAGATCTTGAGATAGTTCACTGGCTTTTTGCAAGTTGGAGTTTGCTTTCGACCTTAGTTTTATTGGACTGATAGGGGTGTATCCTTGATAGGAAAGAGAATGGGGACTTTCAGTTTGACATGTAGATTTGAACACATGTGTTTGTCACCTATGCACTCTGTTCCTGGCCAACTCTAAAATAGCCCCCAGTGTAACTTGTAGTATTTATACTCTTGTGTAATGCCCTTTCTTTGAGTGTATGTTTCCAACCAATAGAATATAGCCAAAGCGAGGACTCTTCTGTGATTAAGTTACTTAAAATAATGACTTCATCTTGCTAACTAACTTCTCAATTGCTGACTTTGATGAAGCATTTTGACAGATGGAGAGGGTCCTGTGACAAGGCACTGAGAGTGATTTCTGGCCAACAGTCACTAAGGAACTGAGATTCTCAGTTCACCAGCTCAAAAGGAACTGAAACTTCCAATAATTACAGGAGCATGGAATTGGATACTTTTTCCTTTGAGCCTTCACATGAAGACCCCAGCCCTGGCACACACCTTGATTGCAGTCATGTAGGAAACCATGAAATAGACGGTGCACCTAAGCCACATGCAGACTCCAGATCCACAGTGACTCTGAGATAATTCATGTGTGTTGTTTGAATCTGCCAAATTCATAGTAATTCATTATAAAGCAATAGAAAACTAATATACCTCTTGAGATGCCACTAAAATAAACGTGAAGAAAGGAATAATGGATACTAACCCCCAAGAAAAGGAAAGAAAAGGTAGAAGAGATAAAAATAGTAGATAAGACTGAGATTCCTGAATGGTTTAGTGGGTTGGGTGTCTGACTCTTGATTTCAGCTCAGGTCATGATCTTGGGGTCTGAGATTGGAGCCCCCCATTGAGCCTTGTAACTGGCTCTCTAGGAACTGGCTCTGTGCTTAACAGAGGAGTCTGCTTGAGATTCTCTCCTTCTACCCCTCCCCCTGCTCGCGCTCTCTCTCTCCCAGATAAATAAATAAATCTTTAAAAAATAGTTGATAAGATATATTAAAATTTTGTGAGAAAGAAAGCTCACACGTTTGTACTAACTCAGCAAAGCCATAAGAACTGAAACCTAGGTCCCTACAAAAGAGGAAACCAACAAGAAGAAAGTTGATTCCTGCTGAAAAACTGTAGAGAGACTCAAGAATTGGAAGAACCAGGGGGCACCTGGCTGACTCAGTCAGTAGAGCATGCAACTCTTGATCTCTTGATCTCAGGGTCCTGAGTATGAGCTCCAGGTTGGGGGTAGAGTTTACTTAAAAAAATAATAAAATTATTAAAAAAAAAAAAAAGACTTGGAAGCACCACGTATAGGTAGAGGGACAAGATTGAATGGATGAAAAGTATGAGTGGGACGCACTTAGGTACACAGATCCTCTCATTCCAGCACCGTGAAAAGCCTATAATGTAGCCTTCTCTCACACGATAGAGGACAGGAGTTTTATTCTCTGAAGAAATTAGAGTAGAGAGATTTTGAGCTTGGGGACACTAGGCAAGAGGAGTGCAAATATGACGTCTTAGAATGAAAATAGGCAAATTAAGAAATCTGCCAGAAAGCTGGCAAACCAGCTCACACACACATACACACACGCTACCCAGGCTTAAGATGAGAATAGTCTAGTCTGGAAAAATTGATTGGCTTTTGACAAAAGATTTATAGCAGCTCAGGACAAGGCTGAGCAGGTATGCCTTTGGGCTTTCTACTCTACTTCAAGGAGGCCAGTATTACTTGTCTTTCTTGCATAGACTCTGGACTCCTTAGCTGTTGTTCCTGGGGCTTGGAGCGCTACTGGGAGAAGCCTAGGATAGTCAGGAAAATAGTCTCTCTGGTGCTCATCTCAGTGATTCCTTTCCTCTGTTTGGAAACATATACAGTGTAGAAGAAGCTTCCAACAGTTCTTTTCTGAAAATCAAGTTTGAAGTGGTAAATCCACCGGTACAGCCCAACAGGCTAAATATGAGGAGTTTTTTGGTTTGGTGGGTGGTTTTGTTCTTTTGGTGGAGAGACTTTTATTTCTGGTTAAAATAAAAGCTGAAAACCAGTGATTTCAAATGGTAAATCAGATAAAATGTGTAAGGAATTTATTAATCCATTTCAAAATAATGCTAAATCCATTAGAAGTTAAAATAAATAACAGTTTTTTAATGAAAAATAACTATTTTCCAAACGAAAATCATTTTAGTGAGAAGCAAGCATTGGTTTACATTTTTGTAAATCTCTTTAATGTCTGGCTTAATAGAAGACAGCTGCATCCTCATATCTACTTCTGCATTCAATCTGTTGCAATATGTTGTTTTGGTTGAAGTATATGTAGCAAATCTGCCATCACACAGATGGGTAGTTGCAAAAGGGACTTCCTGAGCCCTCTGAGGACCTCTAGAAGTCCTGGAAGCATGTGCTGAGAATTCTGATGTAGAGTACTTCTTTGAGAAATTAACAATGAAAATAGATAAATTGGGTGGCAATTGAAGGAAGGATAAGGTTTGAGGGAAAGATTTGAGTTCATTTGTTTTTAAGAATAAGTACCAGGGCACCTGGGTGGCTCAGTGGTTGAGCATTCGCCTATGGATCAAGTCAATCCCGGGGTCCTAGGATCCAGTCCTACATCAGCCTGCCTTTGTCTCTGCCTCTCTCTCTCTGTGTCTCTCATGAATGATAAATAAAATCTAAAAAAAAAAAAAAAAAAAGGAGAAGAAGAAGAAGAAGAAGAAGAAGAAGAAGAAGAAGAAGAAGAAGAAGAAGAACCACCTAAGGATGCACGTAAGTCCAATAGGAGGGAAGAAAACCAGAAAGGGAGAACACGGAAATGTGGATGAGACAAATGTTGAATCAAGGTCCCCCACAGAGAACAGAAGTAAAGAGATGGAGAGCAAAGTGAAAGGTTAACCTTTAAAGAGAGAGTGCCAACTTTTCGTCTTGACACAAAAGGGGATAGGTGGTCTTAGAAAATCTAAGGCAGTGAGAACATGGCAATTGCTTAAAAGGAGGAAAAGTGAGGCATCTTCAGTCTTTTCAGTCAAGAAATGAGGACACAGTGAGCAATGTTTGAGCAAAGTTGAAGACTTGAGGAAGCATGGCTGTGGGGGAACAAAAAAGAGAAAAATCAAAATAATGATGAAATGGGCAGTATTTAGAGAGATACACAGCACAGTGCTCAGCCCACAATGGGTGCCTATGAAATATTCTTTTTAAATAAATGAAAGGGCACCGAAGAGGGGTTCTCGGTGGAGGACACCAAGCAAGATAGCATGGCTCTCTAGTAAGCTGTGTTGGTGGCTGATGTCAGTACATCAGGACACACTTCTGCTTTCTTAGGGTGAGTTCACAGACTCCCAAGGGATTGATTGTCTCTCTTATTTATACTTATCATCTGGTCTTTATTTCAGGAAATCTCTTTCCAATTGTCTGCCATGTATGTATTAACAGCTCTCACAGCCACACACAAAAATCAACTAAAAGGAGGAGAAAGACAGAGGTGAACTAAAGAAGTTTTTCCTGTGGGATTTTAGTTAGGCAAACCCAGTACTACTTTTAATTGAGGAGGTTAAAAGAGCCATTTTCATTCCATGGCTTCTTTAGAAAGCTATGTTTGAATTGCTATTTTCCTTTTTGTTTAAGAACAGCCTATACTGTTTCTCTTGAAATGTTTTCATTCAATTTAAAATTTTTTAAAAGATTTTATTTATTTATTTATTTATTTATTTATTTATTTATTTATTTATTTATTTATGAGAGACAGAGAAAGAGAGAGGCACAGACACAGGCAGAGGGGGAAGCAGGCTCCCTGTGAAGAGCCTGATATGGGACTCAATCCCAGGACCCCCAGATCATGTCCTGCGCTGAAGGCAGACACTCAACTACTGATCCTGCCAGGTGTCCATCACTCAATTTAAATTTTTGAAGCTATCATCTTTTTTTTTCAATACCTGACTTAGGTTAAGGGCATTAATTCATAATATTAAAAATGATGTTTTAGACTTAATCTTTCATTGTTTCTCTCATGGAAATGAATATTAATGTATCTTTTTCTTTTTTCATTTTTATTTTCCCAATTTATTTTCTTATGTAAACACTTAAAAGTTCCTTCCTTATTAATTACTTCATTGGAGACGAAGAAGGAATATTCAGCTTCGTTTGATTAACACATTGTTATTATTCCACCATGGACTTGTTCCATGGCCATAAATAGTTCTAATCTCCAATGCCTTAACTTCTGCATTTACAGAATTAAATATTGGGAAACTATGCACTTGAAAAAAATCAGAATACAATAGATCTGATTCCCAAATTGACCAGTCATCTAGATTTCCTTCCTTCCTTCCTTCCTTCCTTCCTTCCTTCCTTCCTTCCTTCCTTCCTTCCTTCCTTCCTTCCTTCCTTCCTCCTTCCTTTTTCTCTTTGAGAGAGAGAGAGAGAGAGAGAGAGAGAGAAGCAGACTCCTCCCTTGCTGAGCAGGAAGCCTTATGAGGGGCTCAATCTCAGAACCTGGAGATCATGACCTGAGCCAAGGGCAGACACTTAACTGGCTAAGTCACCCAGGCACTTGATTTTCCTCATTTTAAAAAATTTTAGGATTATATAGACAAAACTAACTGAGCCAGAGGAATTATATATCCATTTGTCTTTATTACCATATAGATATAGCCTGTAATAATATTTTCATTGTATGTCCATATGATGTAATATTATATAAAAAGGGTAATGAGAATAAATATCATTTATTGCTCCTTCCTGGATTGCTGGCACTGTGGTGAGAGCTTTATATACACCATTATATTTTAATTTTCATAACAACCCTATGATGTTAGCATACTTTTTTCCATTTGACAAGAGAAGAGCTTGAGTGAAGTAAGTTATCCAAGCTCATACCAGCACCGAGTGGCAAAGCAGGGCTCGAGCCCCCTCCATTATACTCTATTACATTGGTTCTGTTTTTATTCTTTAGACTGTAAGTGCTGAATACTGAAGAGCCATGTGTGTGGTGGGGGGAGGTTACACATGTGTGCTACAAGCACTGAATAAAAGGAATGGAAAGTTATGACAATGTGAAAAATAGAAGTAAAAATCTACCTCTTTCATATTTTGCCTATGTGTCTCCAACATACAAGAAATCCTGGTAGCACAAAGAAGGAAATAAAGGTTTGGGGAACTTCTCACAAACTTACTTAGATCAAATAAGGTGACTGAAAAATTCAAGCTTATCTATCACAGATTTCAAATCTCTTTGAGTGAAACTATTCTGCTTGGCTTGGTTTTGATTTGATCTTAGAAGTCTCTTATGTTATTGGGCAGAAAGCTCTAGGTGTCTTTCATATCATCAGATCAGATATTTTATTTTATTTTATTTTATTTTATTTTATTTTATTTTATTTTATAGATTTTATTTATTAAAGAGAATGTGAGCATGAGCAGGGGGAGACGTAGAGGGAGAAGCAGACCTTCCCTTAAGCAGGGAGCCAGATGCAGGGCTTGAGCTCATGACCTGAGCTGAGGGCAGATGCTTAATTGACTGAGCTACCCAGGCACCCCCAGATAAGATATTTCAATTTAAAATTCAGTAAATAAAATAACACGCATGTGTGCCACATTTACTGTTAGTTTATTTTAGGATCTCCCAGTCAAAATCTGGTTTGTGTAAATCTCTATTCAAATCTGTTTCAAATTCCACATGAAATATCATTATTATGATGATTTTCATAGATATTATTATCTGAAGCCACTTGTTTCTAAAAGATAATTCCTAACTCCTCAAACCAAATCATTTATAAATGATACATTTAAATTCATAAAATGCCAGCTTCTAATTTGTAGTAAGAGACATTTATCAGGTATATACATTTGAAGAGCTTTTAATGTTTAAAGTAAAAGTGTTATTTGAGCAAACTAGTCCTAATTACAAAATTACCCCAGGTTTTTTTTTTTCAAACAGTTCCTGCTTTCCTTTACAAGATTTCCATATGCTGCAGTTACCTCCAGGAGCTTACAAATTCTTAAAACTAATATAACTTTAATTCACTCTAAAATAAAAGCCACATTACACAGCAAAGATCTTTAGTATAGGTCTGTTTCAGATCTGGAAAAAAATTTCAAAATCTAAAAAGTTTTCAAGAGAAAAAAACAATACAATGTTATTAAAAACAATACAGTGCTATTATAATAACTTACTTTTATGGCACCACTCATTATTTAAAATGCCACATATGAAAAACTTATTTATGATTTACTTAATAATATACCTATATTCAGTAGTCTATTAGTTAATACATCTGATAATAAATTCCCCATGAAGTCATCCAGATTTTTCTCTATGAACAATATTACCATGGCTACCAAATCCAATTCATATCTTTAAAGTCAACTCCTGTTCGTCTGATTCTGTTCTCCTTCATTTTCTTATCCAGCCACAATCAGATGCTATTCTTTTAACAATTCGAAGCACTCCACACACCCCAACTCTGGCTTCCAATGAAACTCTCTGCCTGTAAATTATTTTCTCTCCGCATTTTTTTTTAAATTTTATTTATTTTTTGACAGGAGAGGGAGAGAGAGAGAGAGAGAGAGGGAGAGAGAGAAAAAACACAAGCAGTGGGAGAGGCAGAGGAAGAAGCAGGCTCACCACTGAGCAGGGAGCCAGACTTGGGGCTTGATCCTAGGACCCTGAGATCATAAGTTGAGCTGAAGGTAGATGCTTAACTGACTGAGCCACCCAGGTGCCCCTCTCTCTGTATCTTTATGTAAATAGGTCCTGAGAAACATGGTCCTAGGGCAGAGTTGAATCATCACCCTTATACAGCTTGGGATGTCTCCAGTCTGTTCCCTCACAGCTTCATATGTCATTGTTCTTTGTGCAAGTTACATTTTTTATAGGAGTTAAAACAGCAGGAACAGGAACTCTGAGCCTCACTCCTATCAACACTCCAAATTTTATCATAGGTCAGTTTGTCACCCTCACAATTGAGATTAGATATTGCAAGGATTTAGGAGATTCTTAATGGATTTCAGAATAGAATTTTCTCCTCATCTCTGATCTGGCCCTGGACTTTAGAGGTACGCCGCTTTGTGTCTCAGGGACTCTAGGAAGCCTTCTTGGCAGGTTCTGGTGATGGAAGTAACAAGCATCCTGGTGATAGGGGACAATGCAGTCATTTCACTCTGTCTTGAGATGCTCTTTGAACAGTGGGCATGATAAGGATCAAAGTAATGAGCACAGAAAGGATATGAAGAATGAGTCTTCAGAAAAGGACCTGAAAATCTGTCACCAGCACTGGCCCAGGACAGAATTGTGAAATATGAAAATAAATATTTATATCTGGTGCTGGCAGCCTCCTTTCCCTTTTTCATCTTTTCTTATATCTTGACATCCAAGCTTTTTATACCACACAGTGTTTCCCTGTCCTGCATCTCATTTCCAGAGAGCCCTTGTGTTCCTCCCCTGTGCTCTGTCCCAGATGTGATCGTTGCTGCAGAACATTTAAACTAACTGGTGTTTACAGGGTAATACGTTAATATATTTCTGCTTCACTATTTTATAAGCAATCCAGTAAGTATAGTGGTCTAAGCCAAGTGAATATTGTGGGAAAGACAGGTTGAAGAAGTCTCGTCTCAGCTCTCCAGAGGCCCCATACAGGACAGCCCTATGTCATATGATCTAGCTCCTTGCTGTATTATTCTAGATAGAAAACGATATATAATTCTAGATAGAACATCTCTAGATAACATCTAGTTATCTCCCAAAATAAATCTCAAGCTGTATGGAGGTTAGGCTGTTAACCTTGTTGTCTATGTCACAGAGCTAGGCATGTTCAGATTTGCACATAAGGAATGTCACACCTATTAACACAATTTTCACCCCCCCCAAAATAAATAAAATAAAGGCCTTTGAGAAACACACGTAAACATGTTCTTTCTTTCCTTTTGATGAAGCTTCTTACTCTTCTTACCCTGCCAGATGTAGTATCTAATACAAAACCCTTTTCCTCATTGAATCTAGAGGATTTGAGAGACTTCGGGGGAGAAGACCATATTGAAGAACTGTGGCAAGAGGAGTATATTGGAATAATTCGATAAGTAAAAGTGGGTAATTTTAGGTTAGATTGAGATACTGATATTGAGCTAAACCCTGTCATGTTCCCCCCATTTGCCTGTTCTCACCTGTTTGAGGCCAGGCAAGGTCCTCTAGAGAATATGATGCCCTTTATGGCGGTGCAGCACTCACTTACCAAACAAAACCATGTGCTGCTATTCTTGGTAAATCCTTTCTTCACAGCTAATGTGAACTGACAACTCTCACCTCGTAGAACAATAATAAAATATGAGCAACCCAAAGTATAGTTTTATTTGAAGCAAGGGGTTTATTAGTCCCCTCTATGTTAAAAGTGAAGTTTCTGGCATATCCAATTTGTAAGCCTTATCAAATCTTTAGTGGTGATCCACCTGACCAAAATACTTGGCTATTTCCTACATGCTGGCACAAGCAACCATCCATTAAATGATACTTTTGCACTGAAAAGAAAAATACCCAGATGTATTTGGTAGTATTCGAAAATCCAGTTCATGTGGCAATAAAAATTGACAATGGCTTGCTTTGCCAAGTATGCGTAACCTACATTTTGGGATATAATAAAAATTTTCCATACCACGATAATCAAAACATTTGTTGTATGATGCACGCATCATATAAATTTAAGCATCAAATGTTTTTGAACATGAAGTACATTAGAAACATTGAATCCCAGGAAAGATCGAATGCTACTCACATATGCAAGTGCTTTGAAAATGGTAAAGCAGTCTAAAATATAGCAAGTTAGGTATGAAAGTAATATATACATACAATAGCAGAAACCCAATGTAACTGCATGCCACAAATGACGTAATGATTCTTATTTGTCTAATTTGCATTTTCAGAAAAGACTGTTCATATGTTACAACAGCAGCTAAGTTTACAACAATTTTTCTTTGTTCTTGGCAAACAAAAAAAGGTTAAGAATTTGCAGACAAGTCTTGGCAAAGAGATATTCTGAGGCAGCTTTGCCAATCCCTGAGAGCTACAGTATACAGCTGGAAAACGTTTGGAAGTTACAGACGTGTTAGAAAAACTTTAAGTGTTGCTAATCAGTACAGCAACATCTTCAGGTCATAATTGGGCCTTGAGGAGTATTAAAATATTCCTAGAGCATTTTACACACCAGTTGGCTCTTCCCATTCCCAATCAGATGGTCTCATTTCTATGTGGAAATATTTGAGTTAAAATAGTAAAATAGTATAACCAGTAAGTTCCCTAGTCCATCTAAATATATAATTTGATTTGGAATATCACATTTCGTACTGTCAGAGATCAACTGGACTATTTCCCTATCACAAAGTTATGTTTTCTCACCCAGAGTTTCACTGATATACATGAAACAAACTGTTTATCCTATCTTCAGAGAATATACAAACTTTTTTGTATCCAGTGACACTTCTGACTGGACACATGTATGCACAGACCAGGCTGGGAGATTCAGAGGAAGGTGGAACTTGAAGGGAGTTTTTAGATCATGCAATTGATTCCACTGACCCAATACCCCATTTGACAGATAGAGCTTGAGCCCCAGGGAGGCATTTCTAGTCTAGCTATGATTCTAGGCCTTTTATTTAAAGTGACAAACCAACTGCTTGTTGGAGAAAGGATGGCCACTTTTTTTTTTTTCTAAAGAGCTAAATGTTGCAAGATTTTTTATTCTCCTTTCCGTTTTTCTTGCTTGTTCAGGCAGGATGCGTTTCCTCTTTGTCAGCCTGTCTCAGGCCCCACATTCTTTTGCCCCTTATATGGAAAGATTACACTTGCTTAAACATGTCGAGAAGCACAAATAAAAAGAAGCCACTAAAAAGATTTAAATATCTAACATATGTATAAAAACCTATCCACGTTCAGTAAATCAGTGGGTACAAGAATTACCTAAAACAAACAATTGCCCATGTCTTGACATTATTCTAGTGTCATTAAAATGGTCTTATTTACATACATCTCTGTTTTTATAGAAAGGTCACAATTTTATTGTCCCAAGTTTTCCCATGTAACTATCTTCATTTGGATCATTTTAAAACTAAAATAAAAGGGGAGAAAAAAACTGGACCAAAACAGATATTGTAACACTTTTTTTTTAAAGAATGTATTTCTTCTATTTCGTTTGGTTTTCAAGTTACAAAATAAATATACACTTATAAATAAATTTGAAGGCAGATGACTGTATGAAGGAAAAATGGATATTCTTTCCTCTAACCCATCCTACTAATTGTCCAGAAGCATCCATCTTATACAAGAGGTAATATGGTATTGTGTTTAAGATCATAAATGCTGAAATCAACCTGTCTGGCTTCAAATCTTGGCCTGCCACTTCCTAGCTGTGTTGTTTTGAACAAGTTAACTAGCTTTTCTGTGCTTCATTCACACCGTCAACACAAGGCACTAAGAAAAGCACTTACCATCTAAGGTTGTTGTACAGGATAAATGAGATAAAGGGACCTAGAGGAGTGTAGGACATAAAATAAATGCTCTGTAAATGTTAGCTGTTATTACCAAGTCCTTTTGAAATGCAGAGAAAAGTATAAGCTGTTTTAAATTACAAAGCTACAAGAATAAGTTATATGTTTCAATAAAACTGAAAAAAACCACCACGACCACCACCACCATCAACAGCAACAACAAAAGCTGTAAGAGAAATAGAAGCTATTGAAAGAAATTCTTGGATCATAAAGCTATGATGTAAGTTTATATTCCATTATCCTGTTACTTCAATGTCAAATTTGCTTTAATAAATTATTAATAGCATTGCTAACTGGATAAATGATAAGGCCTACCTCAAAACCTTTTGTAAATCAGACATGATTTTTGAAATAATTTGAATAAATTTTATTTGAAAAGTAATTCAAAATATATTGGCTATGTTTGTTTATGTTAGTATCAGACAGAAATATCTTTCCACCCTAAATTCCAATACCTCTAGAAGTTTCTCCACTTTTCACATTCCTCCATAACACAGTGCTCTCTCTCCCACTTATTTCTCCTTATTCCTGAATTATAAGGAAGGCCAGCTCAGGAGCTGAAAGCCTGTGGCATAGAACAACCTGTGATAGCATTGCAGCCGCCCACTTGGGATGTGCTTGGCACCAAGGAAACCAAAACAATGTCTAGCCAAGACTGGAGCTTCGAAGCCAGTCCCACCCTCTGGTCCTCATTCTGTCCATTAAATCTAGTTTCCTAGCAGCAATCACATCACATCACATCACATCACATCACATCACATCACATCACATCACATCATCCACAGGCTGCACTTGGCATTCCAGGTCACAGCTGTGCACTCCTAACCTGATGGCTACCCATCGACTCCTCATCTGCTCTGAAACTTCCTCTAAAGCACACCTTTGCCTTTATGTCATGTATTTAATGGTACTACAGTCTTGCTTCATTTGAGACTTCCTAGATTTTTATCAGTGAGTACATCTGACTGACTCAAATTCAAACCATGCGAGTCAACTGCCAATCTGAATTTGGATATGCTTTGAAAAATTCTCAAAGCCAACCAAACTAAAGGGACTTAAAATAATCTAACCAATGTTGCTCCTTTCAGTTTAAGTTTGAAACACATGGATATCATCAGGGCTGTAAAAGTGGTCAAAAGTGTCTGTGATGATCTGGGAAGATAATGAGAAAAAGTGTATATTTTTACACTACTAAAGAAGAGGGTTTTTTTGTTTTTTTTTTGTTTTTTTTTTGTTTTTTGTTTTTTGTTTTTTTTACAGAACTGCATATATGACTATATGCAGCTCTTACTCACTCATAATATTTGTATTTTTAAGGAGTGTCCGTACAGGATGCCTGGGTGGCTCAGCAGTTGAGTGCCTGTCTTTGGTCCAGGGTGTGACCCTGGAGTCCCAGTATCGAGTCCCACCTCAGGCTCCCTGCATGGAGCCTGCTTCTCCCTCTGCCTGTGTCTCTGCCTCTCTCTCTCTCTGTCTGTATCTCTCATGAATAAATAAATAAAATCTTTAAAAAAAAAAGGACTGTCCATATTCCACAGAATTACATGCATGTGTATGTGTGGTGTGTACGAATTGATAAGAACCAAGGATGATGAGGCAGGGTCATAAGTTTGCTTGCTGATGTATTTGTTGATAAAAATCTGTTATATGTTTTTCATGATTGTTTGAACATGTACATCTGGTTGCTCTGTGCTTTCAAACAGCTTCCATCTTGTCTGATCTAGCTGGTAAAAATTTCAGTACATAATTCAAATATTTCAAATATTTTATTTATTTATTCATGAGAGACACACACAGAGAGAGAGAAAGAGAGAGAGAGAGAAGCAGGCCCCATGCAGGGAGCCCAACGTGGGACTCAATCCCAGGTCTCCAGGATCACGCCCTGAGCTGAAGGTGGCGCTAAACTGCTGGGCCACCAGGGCTGCCCAAATTCAAATATTTCAAAAATAGACCCTCATTTTCTCAAGACTTTAATCTCTAGGATTGGTGAGAAAATTAACCTCAGTCTTTTTTAGGATGCTCTTCCAGCAATTTTTTTCCAGGATACTGGGTGGATGGATAGAAGGAGAACCCAGACCCCTTGGTCCTGATGTATCCATCCTCCTTGATTGCTGAGGAGATGCTATGTTTCAGTTTGCATGGCCCTTAGGATGTGGTGATCCTTGAGTTTTTGGGCAACAATTTGAGCCTTTTGTGTGGCTTTAAGTGAAGTCATCAGTCTCAACATAAACACAGCCATTTCTTCTCTGGAGCCATTCTTCCTACACTCAGCTATCCCTCCATCCTTCTTCCACCCTTCCTCCAAAGAGGTGAGGGTATCCATTAAGGTCCTACAACCTTGATTGGGTGTCTTACTGTCTCCTTAGCAGCATTATCCAAGAAAGGGAGTGTGAGTCTTTTCATTTGCTCTCCCCAGAAACCTGTAAATATCCCTCTTCTCTATCTCTCCAACTTATTAGAATCTTTAAAAAAAAAAAAAAAAAAAAAAATCCAGGACAGCCATGTTCTTTCACCTGTTCTGGCCAAGACACTTTTCCTACAGTTAAGAATCTTCTCTCTCTTCTGGGCCTAAGCTCGGGGAGGGAAATAAGCCAAAAAACAGAACATCATAGGCCATGCCACATTCCTTCCCTCTAGCAATAATTTCAGGGTCTGAATGAAAGGAAAGTAAAAGGATCAAGACAGATAAAAATGTTAATCTCTAAAATATTAACTCTAGCCTCCCAGCACCACCATACGCACACATCAACCTGCCAAGACATCATAAATATTAATGACTTGCTGGAAAGTAACATGGTTCAAGGCAAGTGTACAAAAGCCTTTTCAGGACCCTACCTTAAATCCAAAATGAAACTCACAAACTCACCCTCCTCAATTAAATTCTCCCTGCCTTTTCTTTTCTCTATTTCTATTAACAGAATCATCAGACAACCGGGGCACCTGGTGGCTCAGTTAAGCACCTGCCTTTGGCTAGGGTCATGATCTCAGGGACCTGGGATCGAGCCCTGTGTAGTTGGGCTCCCTGCTCAGCGGGGAGTCTCCTTCTCCCTCTCCCTTGGCCGCTCTCCTCGCCTCGTGTTCATTCTCTCTCAAATAAATAAATAAATGAAATCTTTTAAAAAATCATCAGACAACCAACATACCAACCTAGGCATCACTTTCAACTTTTTCTCTTCTCCCTTAATCTCTTCCATCCCTCAAATAACAAATCATCTCCGATCTAATTTGGTGACAACTTCCAGGCTTCACTCTAGATCCTGCTGCCACTCTGCCTTAATCCAGATCTCTCTGTTTTTGTTTTTTTTTTTTTTTAATATTTTACTTATTTATTCATGAGAGACACACACAGAGAGAGGCAGTGACACAGGCAGAGGGAGAAGCAGGCTCCATGCAGGGCGCCCGAGGCGGGACTCGATCCCAGGACTCCAGGATCACGACCTGGGCTGAAGGCAGGTGCTCAACTGCTGAGCCACCCAGGCGTCCGAGATCTCTCTGTTTTAAAAGTCTTCAGTAGTCTTTTAGATTACAAAGTAATGTTTGAATACTACAAGCAATTCAAAGTGTATACAAGTATAAAAAAATAGTGAGAGCCTCCTAATAATTTTATATATTAGAATGAACACTGATGCCATTTTGGTATACATGTTTTTACATATGAATACAGTCAAATAGAAAAGATTGTTTTTATTTTCACAAATACAAGTTTGTTATACATATATATCACTTTGCAATTCTCCCCCCTAGTTTTATGGAGACGTGGTTGAAATACAGTGCTCTGTACATTTAAGGTGTACAGCATAATGACTGGTCTTCCATATATTGTGAAGTGAATACCACATTTAATCCATCATCTCAAAAGATACAATAAAAGAAAAGAAAAGAAAAGAAAAGTTCTTTCTTTCACACCTCCTTGTGATGAGAACTCTTAGGATTCACTCTTCTGTACCCTCATTTTATTTACCCTTATTTTCTCAAAGTTGATTTTAAGTCCTTATCCTTGGGACTGGAGGGAAAATTAACCACAGTCTTCTTAGGATCCTTTTCATGCTGTATCTTTTCAAATATACCATACAACAGTGCTAACTATAGCCATCATGCCATAGATTACATCTCCAGTATTTATTTACCTTGTCACTGGAAGTCTGTGCCTTTTAACTCTCTTCATCCAATTAATTCCCCCTTGTTTTGCAACTTTAAACAAACAAACAAACAAACAAACAAACAAAAAACCCCCACCTTATGTTGTGGACGTCTTTTTATGGTAGGACACACACGGCTATAATTCTTTTTAGTGGCTGAAAAGTATCATTTTGTTGAGCTATATCACAGTTTAATTGACCTTATCTGGATGGCCTTTGGGGTTGCTACTGCACTGAACACTCCTCTACCCATAGCACTGTACCCTTGGGCAAAGATTTCCGAAGGATTAATAAGGTAACAAATTACCTTCCCCAAACAGTGTATATTCCCGCTGAAAGTGTAAGAAGGTGCCCCTCATTACTCTTTTACTGGACTATTGCAACATAATTGCTTTCTTTGCCAACAAATCCTCCCCACTCTGGTGTATCATTTTCATGGCCACCAAAGTTGTTTTCCTAAAAAGAACAAAAGCAGATCATAAACACTTCCTAACATAGATGTTTCCATCAGATCTCTGTAGTCAAAAGAGGCAACTGACCCCTGAGATGTTCTAATAGAAACATAGACTGGCCTGAATCTACCATTTTTGTTTCTTCAGGGGACATTGCTTCCTGCAAATCGTACTCAGGACATTAAGAATGTGTGTACTTGCAGCTTCTGGGTGCTGCAATCAGCTAAGGTATCTAACTCTTGGTTTCAGCTTGGGCTGTGATCTCGGGGTCCTGAGATTGAGACCATATCAGGCTCCAAGCTCAGCCCGGAGTCTACTTTAAATTCTCTCTCCCTTTGCTCCTTTCTCCCACTCCCTGGGCTCTTGTGCTCTCTTGCTCCCTCTCTAATTAATTAATTAATTAGTTAATTAATTAATTAAATTTTTTAAAAAAGAATCTGTTCATTCTTCAACGATCTTACATATGGTCCACCACTAACCTGCCTCACCCTCTCCTTCCAAAAACTTCCTCCCTCAGTCTGAACTTACTCAGCTGCAGGACTCACTTCCTGGGTCACTCCTTTAACTAGCTACATGCTCCATTTCTTACTCTCCCACTGCCTTTTATCACCATACTGATTTAGTACTTGCCATGAACGTCTTCTATCACTCTCTCCATTGGGTAAGAATGGGTACAAAAACTGTGCCAGATCCATTCTGGAGGTTGTCTGGCCCCAAAGTAGAGTCTTTGTAACAAAGCGGATTTTTAATACAATGTTTGTTGCAGAAACGAATGGTGAATTAGTCACAGGGTAAATAATCAGAGAATAGATGGAGTGATGTAGCACATTACAGCTCGTTGAAAAACTGCTTTAAAAACTGACCAGCCTATGGGACTCCTGGGTGGCTCAGTGGTTGAGCATCTGCCTTTGTCCCAGGGTGTGATCCCGGGATCCTGAGATCGAGTCCCACATTGGGCTCCCTGCAGGGAGCCTGCTTCTCCCCCTGCCTCTCTCTGTCTCTCATGAATAAACAAACAAAATCTTTTAAAAATATATAAAATAAAAATAAAAACCGGCCAACCCTCATTCTTTTGGGGCCTACATTGATCACTTTCGCTATCTGCTCCCTCAGATGCTCTAAGGCTGAAAGTGTGTACCCTATCTTTCTAAATGCTTCACCCTGAGGGGAACCAGGATATGCCACCCCAACACCTGCCACTTTGACATCGGGATTATTTCGAGCTAAAGGCAACTAAGAATCGAGGAGAGTTCTCTGTCCTCAGTTCTCTGCCTGAAGGCAGGGCATACATTCCCTTTGAGAAAGGTGCTCTCTGTCTCCTATACCAAGAAGAGAAAAGTGACTCATCTCAGAGGACAAGTTGACATCGATATGAGTTTGCATAAACAGATCTTACTAAAATAGCCTTTCTCTCCCATTAGCTTCCTCCATATATTTCCCAGTCACTTCCCTGCAATTTGTCATCCTTTGGAGTCCAAACCCTCTCTCATCACTTAAGAGAGGTGAAACTCTTTGAGTTTTACTTCTTTCCTGTGAACTACAAGTGCACGTAAATATTAATAAAAATTGTATATTTTTTCCTCCTGTTAATCTGTCTTTTGTTAGTCTAATTTGGAGTCCTACGCAAGTAGAGGAAAACTTTCTCCTCCCTGACAGCTCTGACATGAGGATGGCTGGGGGGTTGGGATTCCCCCTCCCTCAGAAGCCTGTTGCTGAGATCCCCAGACTCCTGACAAAGCCAGCAAAGGTAAGCGTTCTTGACAAATCAGCCTCTTGGATTTCTACTCAGAGTCTGGTGGGAGTGACAGCAGTAAGCACCTCTCCTTTTGTTTTTCTTTCCAAAGATAGACTGGCAGGAGAAAACATCTGTAAGAACAAGCACATTAGGTACTGTGACTCTTTTGATTTTTAGTTTGTATACTTTCATTAGTAATCCTTTCCCTCTTGGATATAGCTGTTGTTTGGTCTGTTTTTTTGTGGGAGAAGAATAATAGGGAAAATATATGCATAGGACCCATTGAGCCTGTTGTTTGAACTGGCTTAACAGTTTTCCTTGGGCCAGAATCTGTTTGGAATAGCTTTGCTATAGGTTCATCATTTTAAAAAAATGAGGTTCTTTTGTCTTGTTTTGGGTCCTGAGAGCTTGGTTTAGGTCTAGGATAGCATTATCTCTGCTTTTCCACCTGATAGGAGTACAGGCTATTGGGCCTACATCTGGGCGTGGCATCTGTCCACCTTGGAACCTGAGACACAAGGTGCTAGAGCATCACTTTCCATCTGATTGTTTCAGCTTTTAGGGGAGCCCTTGTCATCTTTTTCTCTGCTACCTTATTAGTGCTGGGGGAGTCCCATGTCAATATGGCCAGCCTGGTGTGACAGATTAGCAAGGCTGGGACTGAAGGCCTCTTACTTTGTGGGAAATTGAAGACACACGTTTCACCAACACCATTCTGACTGCCTGTGTCAACAAAATCTTTGCTTTCTTTCTCTTTGACTTTCTTAGGGAGTGACTTGGATCATTGGGACTGCATCTTCTGTGCCCTCCTTGAGATACCACCTGTATCCATGATTAAGCCATCTCAAGGCTTATTGGTTTTGTGTCATATTTTTGGAGCAGGTGTATGTTTAGAGATCCTAAACCATCAATAGTCAGATGATAGTCTTTGGGTTTGGAAAAGGTTTTATTTTAAGGTTTTAGTTTAAGCCTTTTTAAAAGAATTTTTAGAGAACTCTCACCCTGAATAAATGTCTTATTGGTACCTGTAGGAAGATCATATTGAAAAAGGAAAAAAAAAAACCCAATATCATGGTTATCCTAGCAAAACTCCCTTAACAAAACTAATGAGCAGAAATCAGATATAGAACAAATTTAAGATCTCACCATAAATACCCCCTCACAGCTCCTTTTTTAATGCCTGCTTAAGAAAGCTTAAGCTGTCAGAACCTACTGTCTGTCCCCGAAAAAGCAAAAATAAAAACAAAAAAATCAGGAAATAAGCAAATATGTCCCTAAACTCCTTCTTAGAACTACTTGAAAGCTTGTATTCTCTCTCTCCTGCTTTGAGATGTAAATCTTGTACCACCCAGAACTGTCTTTGCCAGGACAGGGGACATCTCCTTGAAATGAGAGCCTCTATAAGAATAATTTGAGCTCCCAGTCCAAAGAGCACCTTGCTCTCACTTCTCAGTAGACTGAAACAACCACCTGGGATTAAAGCTACAGGCCCCATCAAACCACATGTCAAAGAAAAATCTTTAAAGTCTGTCCCACAAATACTGATTAAAAGCTTTAGCTTTTTATTGAGCATATTGAGCAAGTGACTGACTTGGTCCATCTGCCATAAATATAATTAGGATTTAAAAAAAAAAGACAAAAATGAGAACTAACACATATATATTAGTGAGTTTTGTGTCTCTATATCTATGCCTGACCCATCACCAAAACCTTAAAATTAAAAAAAAAAAAAAACATTAAATCTCTATCATACATGTATGTACGAATGTATGTATGTGTGGTACACATACGTGATATTTTCTTACCTCTGAATGGTATTAGCAAATCATAAAAAAGCACTCTTCTAAATTAGCTCAGAAAAAAAAAGCAAATTAAAAAAAAATTAAATATTCTTAAAACCCTCAGAAATATAGGTGCTAACCCCAAATGCTTTTCAAGTTCATGTGATTTAGGATAATCTTTCTTGAATAAAAGTAGTTCAATAGTATTGATTTAATAAAACAGGTATATCTTCAGAGTTGTCAACATTAAATATACCCACTTACAACTTATTCTACTTGAGTTTATTAGTCAAAATAAGTTAACATAACTACTAGATGTTTAAGATTATAAAAGTTACATATTTGATTTTAATCAAATTGAGTCATTGTTCTGACAAATTTCAACAATAACTGTGTTTTATAATGTATCACTTTAAAAATAACTCCCCAAATCTTTTTGGTTCCTTGAAACTTAAAGTTATATTAAGTTAAATGATAGATATTCACTGAATATCTAGATCATTACCAAATAAGATAAAATACTGAAATATTAACTGCTAACCATAACTTCAGGTTTATTTACTTTTGGCTTCTTAATTTTACAGAAAGACTAAAATATGTTAATAAGCATGTTCTTTAGCCACATTGATAAACTTTACAATGAGGAAACAGTCTTTAGACACTATCAAATGATGTACTCATAAATTTGCTCATCTGGTACAGAATATGGAATGTGACCGTTCCCGATAGTCCACCTCTTAGTTTTCACTAGAAAGTAAGACTACTGAGAGTTAAGAATTCTAATCAATAGATGTGAATGAGCTATAGGAACAATAAGAATGAAGGGAAAAAAACACCTAGGTAGGCAAAGTACACGAGGAAAGTAAGATATGTTTTCCTAAAAAAAAAAAAAAAAAAAAAAAAAGATTTTGCCCTAATGTAATTTAGAGGTCATTTAAAGCCTATTCCAGAAGGGGAAAGTAGAAAATGGATAAAAACCTGACCGCATATAGAAAATTGTGAAGGATCTGTGAAAAAAAAGGGAGATGGAGGAAGAATCTTATCTTGTGAGGTCAGGCTGGCTAAGATTGAATGGATTTATTTATAAGGTCTTTAAAACATGAGTCCAACAGTGTACTGAGGTAAAACTTTGGCTTTCTGTCTCTGCTAAAACAATAAAATTGTGTTGGATGATTGGTCTATTCTTTTAAAAAATTTCTATGATTATTGGCCTATTCTTCGTAAAAGATAGTGAAAAGTTTTCTTTGCTTCTTGAGCGATCCACCTAGGAAACAAAGACTCTGTGGTCTTCATGTTGCTCTTATCATAATGTCTTTGATTATTTAAGAAACACGGTATCCTTTCAGTAATGAAATAGTTAAATTATTTTTGCTTCTTGTTTTATAATCATATTGTCTTCTATATTTAGCTTTAAAATATTTTATTTTTCCCTTTGGCTAAGTAATTGAAAACTTAGCATTGCCTCATAGTGATCTGTGTTCTTATTTAATGGAATGTTCAAACCTTTTGACATTTTAGACAACTTCCCCAAATCAAATTCTAAATGAAGTCTTTATGACCTTTGTGACATTGACATTTCCTAGACGATCCCCCAGAAAACTGGCCTTTGGACAATTTTAATGAAATTAAACTTATTTTGCAAAGAAAATTATCTTTGACCAAAATGAAGGTGATTGTAGAGGAAATCTTATGTTTCAACGGAAAACAAGAGCCCACTTTTGTGAGTGTTCTTTGTCATTGAGCTGCTTTCACCCCTTTGTAAATGAGATCATGCCATCTTGCAATTAATGTCTCCAATTTTCACCTGCCCTCCGGACTTCACTTCAGTGAGACCTAAAAGTGCCCTTTTCCTGAAGCTCTGCACGCTCAAAGAATTTATCACAATAGTTTGGGCCACTCAGGAAGCTTACCAGAACCTGGTGGCTGGGCCTCCAGTACATAACGATGACTGTGAGATCACCATTACTATCCTCACTCCACCATCTAAAGGCACTTTGCACCCAACATTTAGAAGTCTTGACTGCCTTCTGGACTCAAAAAACTGGGTTTATGTTCTACTCCAACCCTAATCTTTCTTTTTCTTTTGTTTCCATAGAAATGCTCCTCATTGAATGCCCAGTTGCTCAGACCTTATAAAGGTCCAACTTCGTGGGATGCCCTACTCCCATCTGTCCCACTCTGTCCTGAAATCAGACAGAACTGCTTAAGTAACTGACCTCTCCCAAGAATAGTTTTAATTTGAATATGGGAAAATATGCTTATATTTGTTCTCTTTGCTTATTTATTCTTCTCCTAATCTGTGTTCTTCTCCCCCTTTGCAGATCCCTTACGTCTCAGCTACTGACCCAAATATTTCCTCTATTGCTACTAACTTGGCTTCTGATATGAAAATTACTCAAAGGTTTCAGATGGGAAGAGATGAAGGGGATTCAAATATGCCATCCCAAAATACCAAAATATTCCAATTTGGCATAGGATTATTTTGAGCTGAAAGCAGTTAAAAAATTAACCGATGCAGAAGTTCTCTGCCCTCTCCTTCTCTACCTGAAAGAAGTAAGGCATAAATTTCCCTCTAAGGATGATACTTCCTACCACCCTACCCCTCAGCCGACACCCCAGTGCCAAGAAAAAAAGTTACTTTTATCATCAAAGATATGGAAAGTCAAAATGAGTTTTCATATAAAGATCTTACTAAAATAGTACTTATCCTCTATTAGTTGCCACTACATATTTCTTAGTTACTTCCCCACAATCTATCCTCCCTTGAAGTCTAATCACCTTTTCTTTCATTAAGAAGGATATACAAAAAAAAAAAAAATTAAAAAAAGAAGGGTATACAAGCCCAGAAGTCTAACTACCTCTTTAAGTCTGATTACTTTTCTGTGAACTGTATGCACAAATACTCTTTTGCTTAATAAAGGAATACTAAAAATTGTATGTCTTTACTCTTGGTAATCTGCCTTTTGTTTTTCTAATTTGCAGGCCCCCAGAAACTGAATCTGAATATAGAGGAAATTTTTTTCTTCTCCAACTGCCCCCTTGCATGATCTTTCATATTCAGACTAAAAGTGCATGTTTATTAGTTCACTGGTTAGCTGTGTGTGGAGCTTGTGCTGTGGATCAGAAAGAACAAGGTCAATTGTTTGGAAGCTGCCTGAACTTGGATCTTTATGGCCCAAAACTTTTGAAAACACTAGTAGAAATATAGCAACCTATAAGTTAAGAAACTATAATTATGCTGAATTTAAATTCCTCAACATCTTCAGTATTAGAGATTTAGATATTTCTGTTAAATTCCTCATGGTGAGACTCAGATCAATTAGAAATTATACTATATGGGCATCTGGTTGTGAAAACATGATATTTGAACCAGGAGACATAGAACTAAGATTCCATTCTTAATTTTGACTCTTCCTAATTGTGTGATTTGGGGCAACTTACTAAAAGACTCTGAATTTATTTCCTTATGGGGAAAAGAGGAATAAGAATTTGCATCTGCATTTCCTATGTTACAAAATTAAAGTAAGTATCAAATGAGATGTATGCATGCATATATTTGTAATCAAGTACTAAATAGAGCTTTGTTTTTAATATAGGGAAGAAAGGCATTCTAGGCTTGTTGATTCTTTCCAAGCTTGTTAAACTAAATTTAGGAATCAAGATAGTTAAATAAATTAAAATAATATTAAAATAACAACAATAATAAGGCAAAGTGGGTCCTTAGACATTTAAAAAAGTCTGAGAACTCAAATGAGAGACAGATCCTACTTGAATCCCCGTACAAATGTTAGTCAATCACCACGCCACACACCATCCTTTCTCATTTTAGATGAAAATCTCCGGAGCAATTTCTAAAGCGTTCAGAGGCTTTTTCTGGCAGGCTTATCAGATAAAAGTCAGCCCAGATAGAATAACAAAGCAATTGCTTTTCTAACATCTAGTACTTCATTAACTACTATTTAGGGGAAGAGCTAAAACAATAGAAACCTGCTGAGAACTTTGCTAAAATCTTTAGGGCTTTTCTGAAAAAGCTAACCAACTTTAGCAGAGGATTCCATTTCCCTATTACCTAGTACTATTTTTCCGGCTTAATATCATATATCTTTATAAAACTCCTGGAGGAATCTTTTAAAATTGTTATAAATGCATTGCATTCGGCCAGACCACTGCAGAGTGGTGATTGTCCTCCGAAATAGCTGGTCTGATGCAGCTCAGCGAAGAAGGCTGATTTGAGGGGTCAAAGATAGTAATCTGAGAAGTAGGATAGACTGCCCTGGGAAGGCCCCTTTCCCCTGTGCTCTGTAAAATACAGAACCCGTTGTCACTGCCAGCTACAATTATCAGTATTACCCACTGACTCGGTTTCAATGTTGAAGCAAAGAACCAAAGGGGAAGAAATCAGAACCACAGATGCAATGGAAAATTTTGTATTTTCTTCCATGCTGTTTGTGACAGTTCACTTCATGTTTAAGTTACTACATGTCATCAAGCCATTCCCTGGCTGGGAATTATATACAGAACCAGAATTACATACTTTGTAATTTTACACATCTTTGCAGGTTTGGAAACAGGGAGTATATAAAATTCCCTACTAAGGACAATGAAGCTTGATGTTCAGGCACCAGAGAGAGCTAAAGAATTATTCAGTAACTGCCCAGGTTGAAGATAGGTCTGAGTAAATCTGGATACCAGTTCTTCAAAGCTCTTGTTTTTATTAAAAGATGTGTTTTTTAATGTTTATTTTTATATTAATTTTTGTTCTCTATTTAGCTTTTATATATGGCCACTAAATGAGTTTTTTGAGGGGTCAATTTGGCTATTTAGGCTTTTTATCATGGCTGATCACTACATAATCGATCAAGTGAACAGGATAACCCCTTGATCCCTTTCTCTACATAGATGTGCATTTTTTGTCCATTTCATCCAGGTAGGATTTTAAAAATATCAACAAATGAGTCACTTCAGCTGTGTTTTGAGACACAGCACTATTTAGATGTGCAATTATATTATGAAGTTTAAGGAGCAGGTGAAAACAGGATACATAATATGAAAAATTAATATGAATGTGAATTTGAATGTGTACGGAAGAAATACACCAAAATAGCAAAAATATTGAAAATGATTTTCTCTAGTGGGGCAATTATGGGTTATTTATAGTCTTTGGTAGCTTCCAAATGTTTTGCAATAAACATATATTATTTTTATCTTCAGAAAAAGAAGTCAATTTTACAAGGAAGCTTATAAATAAGCTTCTGAGGGGCAAGAACCACTTCTATTCATCTTTGAATTCTTCACGGCACAATTTAATTGGAGAAAGTGTTTTATTGTTGTAAAAGCCACTTGATTACAACACAGCATTTGCCACAAACAAACAGGCAATTAAAAAAAATATATTGCAAAATGAAGTGATTGCTTCTCAACACCTAAAAAAATCTTCTCTGCATTTCCCCTTCCGTTCTATTATTTCCCTGCAAACACGTTTAAAAGTTCTGCTTTTAATAAAATGATGGATTTATAACCATAGAATCTCAGGATTGGAAGGGGCTTTCAAGATCACATATTCCAACATCATCTGGAATTTTCCAGCTGATAATTATTTCAACAGTAGGAAATCCATTACCTTTCAAGGCAGTCTATCCTGGCCACTTCAGCAAAGTTAACAGAGCTTTTTTAAAATATATAAATATATATTTTAAATATATATATATATTTCCTAATTTTTTTTTCCCTGACAGAGAAAAAGGATGCTTGGGATGGATTTAGTTTCATTTTCAAAAACATTTCTACTCTACCAAACCAGCTGAGGCATGCAAATTATCATACAGGAGACCACTGCTTCCAATGTAGCAGTTTCAGGGATGTAATTTTGTTGACTTGAAATGCATTACCCTTCCATGCCACTTGGTCTTTCAACCCATGTCTAAGAAGATGCAACCCTCCCATCTAAAGTCACAAAATCACTTCCACTATTTAATGTTAAGCAAAGAGGAAATAATTCACCAGCAATTATAAAAGGTAACTGCTCTTGGCCAGTCACTCCAGTTTATTTTCTGAGATACAAATGGGAGCCTGCAAAGGGTCTTGTCCCAGTGAGAGGTCTGTTAAACAGAGCTAATCCAGACTCTTGTTTGTACTTCTCTGCGGGCCTCAGAACCTTTCAATGAGCCTCTTAGTTCAGCTGTTCTAATGGGCTGAAAGTCACTAGTCTGGCGTCTTACGTGATTTTTAGAGCATGATGAGCAAGAAAAGAGGCTCTGGCTCACAATAAAAATCCAAAGCTTCCCCTCCTCCTCTGTAGATACCTAATTTAACACACAGAAGGACTCTTAATTACCTCCATTTGGGTAGAATGGTGACGGTGACAGTGCTACTGGACCTCGTAGAGTTTGTTTTCAAAATGAAGCAGCAAGAAAGCTTTCTACTTTGGCTAGAAAAGCTATGTTTCAATAGAACCCTGCCTCCACCCTATTATTATTATTATTTTTGTTATGCTACCACCGTGTTATCAAAAACAATTCAAACACTTCTTGTTTATACTGTTGGTTAAAAACACAATGGATCTAACCTTCCATCACCCCTCTCCCCACCACATGCTTAAAAGCTTCTTGAATGAAAATGTGTTTAATGAAACAACTGCTGAGCCCCAGGATGCGCACTTCTAGGAAATTTGGGCTGTGACAACGAAAGCATCCTAAAGGTGACCAAGTAAGTGAAAACAGAGGGATGAATACAGCTGTTTGAGCACCAGGGCAGAGAACTAGACCTGTTTAAAATATTTCTTAGGTTCAGGCACTTTCTTTTCACCTCAGAAGTCCTAGTATTTTAGAGTTTATTATTTGAAAAATAAAGGATTTGCTCTAAAATCTTTCAGAATGTGTGCCTGTAGCATGATATCAAGCAGTTCTTTGGCATGTGTCATAGACTAGGCTAAGTGCTACTGTCCAGTCCTGGATGGTACTGGCGGAGATTTTGTAGGTAGACGTGTGCTTTCTTCAAAAAAACAAAAACAAAAACAAACACACACACACAACAGTAAAAAAGAAGAGTAAGAAAAAGAAAAAAAGGTAAAATAAAAGAGTAAAGGCAAAATTCTGGGAGCATTGATGGCTGGAAAAAAGTGAACACACGACTGCATCACCAAATGTCAGGCCGGTCAACTGAAAATAAATCTGTCAAGGACTCACCCTCCTGATGCAATGCTGTGGCCGAGTAATTAACTTTTGTACCACTTAATTCCACGAGGATTTGTTGGACACCTCTAGCATGTGCTCAACACTGGGCTAGGCCCTGATGAATCACAGAGCGAATCTGATCCCCATGACTGTTGGGGGAGAACATTGCTTTTCTACATTCTGACTCAGGTTTTTCTGTCTCAGCTTGCATAAATGTCTCTGATAAGTGAGACAATAATAGGGAGCACTTACAAAAATGGAGATTTATTCATAATAAACTATACCATATACTGATATTTCTTGGTTATGTAGCACAATCAATTTGATACTTATCAGAACTTAGTCCAATTTTCCACTTTTTCAGAGAATAAGCGGGGCAAAAGTTTTATAGTGTGCAAAGGTGAGTGATAGCTCACCCCATGACCAGATAATCAAAATCAAAAGCAATCCCTGTGTGGATCCCTTTGGCCTCATAAACCCTAAGGGATGTGACTCAAGTTCAGGAAGGTGCTGTCCATAGACCTACATATGTTATGGTGGATCTTCCATTGTGCCTACGGCCACTCTGCACTAATTGCCCTGAGTATAATATATAATTCCCAGAAACATTCCTGTAGTAGGTTGAGATAGCCATGCATGAGCCTGGGAATGGGCCTGGGGATCCATTCTCAGCCAGACTACCTGGGAGAGGATCTTTACTACATGGTATGTATCCAGTAGTATGAAGTTGACTGAACTGAAGGGAAAAAAGGCTTCTATTCTGTTTGCACAAGAGAACATTCTGGCCCCATCCTCCTGGCCTCAAAAATAAGTCAATCTGCTTCTTCTCTAGTCTCCTATTATAATAATTAAGGAATAAAGCATCCTCTATATCATAGGCATGCTTAGGAAATTTACGTAAATAGTAATTTATACAAACATACCAGGATAACAGATTCAAATACTTATCTCCTTGAATATGTCACATCCTCCATGTGCTGTGATAAAATAAGACTGTTTTTCTTGTTGAGTTGGGTCTTTACAAGCAGCCCCAAAGGTACTAATTTGGGAGAAACTAAAAGAAGTTTTGAAATAACTGAAATAATTATGTTGACATCACAAAATTGATCATCTGTATGGGTCAGACATTATGGTAGGCCTTTTAGGGATCTTTTTCCCTTATCTTCCCAAGATTTCTGTAGGACAAGTGTTGCTACTCCCATTATAGTGATTATTTAGCAACTATATAGAGGCTTGGCAGTGACTCCCTGAGAATAAGGAAGAAAACAAGATTAATCCCCTCAAAACATTTGTAAACACTGACACTTGATTTGCTATATATTCTTCTAATCCCTTCAACACAGCATACCAAGAAGTACCAAGGATATAAAATTTCAGATTGGAAACTGTTAGTGTGAAGTGACAACAGTGGTGCTAAATGGTGATGGGCAGGTGGAGATCAGAACAAGATAGACAAGCACCCTTTCCGGAAGACAGAGTTTGTGTCCTTGCACTCTGACATTCTGATCTTTCTCCAGGTGACCACGAGTGAAAGGACCTGTACTTCTGCTCCTTATTTAGGATCAATGATACCAACGGAATGCTCTGGTCCTAACAAGGGCTGAAATAACACTGATCCACTATTACCTTCTTCAAGAATCACAAGGACGGACTCAAGAACCATTCCTCAAGTCATTACACCTTAATACCTATTCACTCCCATGAGGCACAACTCTAAAACTTGAAGGCACATCAGAATCACCCAGAGGACTTATTAAAACACAAGCTGGCCTCCAACTCTGAGCTTCTGACTCAGTAGGTCTGTGGTGGGCCTAAGAATTTGCATTTTGAACAAGTCCCCAGGTGATGTGGATACTGCTGATCCAGGAACCTCATGTTGAGTTCCCTACAGGCATGTACAATTTAACTGTATGCAGAACATCCAAAGTCAGAACTTAGCAAAGAATAAGGAAGGAAAGCAGAGAAGTCTTTCAGTCAGGCTCCAAATACATTTTTTTGGAAGAGTTTCGAAACATTAATCTCTTAAATATTAAAGTGGTGGTGATGACAACATTTTGGATGAGCCAAAGGTTGGCTCTATTTACCATGGACAATATTTGCCAACTACTGTTAAATGAAAGCCTTTTACAGACATGTGAAGAAGTATTATGAGTTATTAATTTAAATGTTTACCTTCTAATACTTAATATCTTTGACTCTCTTCAGCCTTAGGATCACACAATCTTGGTCCTTCACCAGGGAGAAGCCTGGAAGTCTCCTTAGAAGAAGTTTACCTGTCATGCCAGCCCTGGGCCAGGTGTTTGGCATCACCTTCAACCTTGAAGTGTCATTTTTACCCAGGTGCTACCGATTTTAAGGCATCTGGGGCTCCTCCCCTCTACCCGTTGTCTTTCCACTTCTGCCTCCTTACTCCACAGATTATGTGGCTAAAAAAACATTACTGAACAATCCATGGGACCTTTACACCATTTCCTGAGGGTGCTTCCCAAATGGTCAGAGGTCTCATTTGCTCCTACATTTAATTTCTCATGTTATGATGACAATTTCAAGAGAAAGATTAACATCCCCCATCTTCCATGAATTCCACTGATTTTGCTTTGGCACTGCACTTGCTCAAGCAGAACTTCTAGGCAATAGACACTGCTGCATATTTTATCATGAAATTGAATTCTTTATCATGTGGTAATGTTCACATGGGGTGTTGAAATAAATGAAAACCGAATTAATCACACTGTATGTTCCTACATAGGATTTTAAGAAATAGGGTGAAATATGTCTTCCAAGAATCGCAGAGTTTCATGATACTGAAAAAGGAGACGGGAGCCTAAATTGAACAAATCTCCCCTCCACTGCAGATGATAATAATGAAAAGTAAGACGAAAGCAATGAAATCAGAGAGAGTGAGTTAGTGGTTGATTGAAACTGTTCATCATAAAATATTTGGGTGACACAATAGAAGGCTCCATCGGCCCTACTCCAAACAGGATCTGGGATTAAAACAAAACATAACAAAAATCAGGACACAATGGAAAAGAAAGTGCTGCAAGTTAATTAGCCAGCAGGATACTTTTCATTTGGGGGTAGACTGTGGTGCTGTGAGAAACCATGGGTCTCCAGAAAGCTCCCTTCTAATGGAGCCCAACAATTAGAATCATGAGCTGCCTTTGTACCCCGCTACACAACCTCATGCCTTTAAAATAGATCTGTCACTAATGACTGAAGGCGGCATGCAATTTACCTCACCTCTTGGCCATCTGCTGAGTATTCTTAGTTCCGACTCTCGGTTGAAAGGGACCCGTAACGAGTTTTCCAAGGAGACCCCCCCCCCCCACCCTTCTCTTTAAAAATCCTTTAGACTCTAATGTTTAGAGAAATGCTTCTGATCCACAGAACCAGATTGTGTTCCCCAACAGATGCTGCATGCCTGACTTTTCAGGGTTCAGTGGCACCAAATGCTCTACCGGGGAGTCTGGGCTCCAGAGGATGGGGATAGAGGCAGGCGGTCTTGAGGAATGTAAGGATAAAATGGTGCACGTTTCATTTGTTCTGGGATTTCTAAAATCTCATTTGGGTCTTATCTCTGGAATGGCAGAGCACAAAGACATTCACCAACCTTCCTGGAATCAAGATACTTACCCGGGAAGGAAACACACGGGGGGGACAGGAAGGGACCTGAAGAGATCATCAAGCCCTGCCTTATAGCAAGTGCAAAAAAAACCCCATAAAAGTCTCCCAAAATTTTTCTTTTCAGATCACCTTCTCTCTCACAAACATAAGAAGTCAAATGAATAAAATTTGCATTTCACGCTTCCTGTTGGATGAGTCTTTATTCCCCGGGGGCAAAGTGAAAATGGAACTTCAAGGCCAATTTAAAGCTAAGTCTTCAGTTTAACCTCATTGATGCTTTCAGGGGCACAGCTGACGCAGTAGTATCATAACTTTTGGTCAAAACTGATTTTTCATCTTTTTTCAAGTTTGAAAAAAATTATAATCCAATAGCTGGCAAGGTGATATCACAGACTCTTATACATGTTATTATTGGCAAGAATAGAAACTCAGAAATTTAAAAAAGGGGATACTTTCTTTGCCAACTATGTTCACTTGACAAAAATGTACTCTATATGTTTTTAGTTTAAGAAAATGACTCATTTACTCCACATTTTTCACTGTCACTTCATTAATGAGTATCAGGTCCCTGCTATTCACTAGATCTAGAGAAAGGAAAGATGGTGTAGAGGTGGCATTAAATTTTGGTAATTCGGTAGCCTCTTGAGGAAATAATGGTGCTTTAAAAAACTACTTTTACATTCTTTTGAGAAGAAAAGGCAAAGAATAAAAATAATTTCTGAAAAACAGAAAAGGTTGAATATTTCCCATCATATGTTAGCACACCAGAAAAAGACAAAAGGCAATCCCTAAGTCTCTAGCAGGACAAAGACAAGACAATATAAGACACTGATAGGCTAAGATAAGGCATCTCACACTGTCTGCCGGACAAGACGACTTGAATTTCAAATAGTCATCCTGGCCTCAGATTGAAACTGCACTCATCATGTTTACCACCAAATCCACCAAATTAACCTTCCTATGCTCACTAATATTATCCCCTTTCATTGGTGGTCTGCTCTTGAAACTGTTGTCAAATTTTATTTTCTTCTCTCATGTTTTCTTCATATGAGTCTATCCCTAAATTGTGCTGACTCCCAATGTATTTTGTCATTGTCTATTTCTTCTGCCTACTGATGGCAATCATATGGAGATGCTTGATGCTCGGTATCTGAGCCCATTAGCAGCAGGGTTTCTTCACTTCCTTCTCTCTCATCTCCACTATGTTCTGCACAGAAGCTGGATTATCTCCTTGGTCCACTGTTTTTTGTTCTATTTATCACCTGAATCAAATCCTCAAAGGGCTTCTTCTAAAGCTCTGTGGTTCTGCCCAAGCTTTCTTATGGTCAGCGGACATTTGAGGCAGTAATAAAAAACTGTGAAAGGAATGAAGTTATTTCTGGAGGTCCCTTCCCATCTTTTTTCCCCATCACAGGAGTGAAAGGAAATTGATATGACAGCTATACCATCAGCCTGAGAGTGACCAGACATTCAGTTCTCCATGTCTGTGCTTAAGTGGGGGATATTAAGAAGACTAACCAGAGTCCCTGACCCTGCCTTCAAGGAGCTTAACAAATCATTATAAGGTTGGAGAAGGAGAGAAGGGCATTCTAGAAAAAGCTTATAAGGTGCAGGATAGAGGTCTCAGACATAAGCAAGTGCGGAGCATAGTAAGCACAGGAAGTAGAAATAATCTCTTGGCTCTAAATCCAGGGTAATGGACAAGAGGACAATGGGAACATAACATCTATGGTGAGAGAGGAGGTTGGAGATGGGGGCAGAGGTCAGATTACTTGAAATCCTTGCTAGCATGATGATTCTTTTGGTTTACTATGTGACCGTCTTTGGAGGCAAGAGGTATGGAGAATTTGTGGGAATCTTCCTAAAAATATTTTCTATATCTCAGAGAGTAGACTGGTGCCCTCATCAAAAAAGGGCACTTCCAGCCAGGCTGTATATTAGGAAATGCAGGATTTAGCCAGAGAAGTAGAGAAGAGTAACAGGACGGTAAACTGGAGTGTCTGGGAGAAAATCCTATCTCTCTCATCTGCCCAGTCAACATACACACACACTCATACACAGTTGCAGGCTCCCTTGAATCATGTCATCCAGACTGTCATCCAGACATGAACTGAGCGTGTGCCATTTGCAAGACAGGGGACTATAGGAGGACACCAGGACAGGCCAAGTCTCATGTTGCCTACCCCTCTCTTCACATAGATCAAACACTTTTCCCAAATTAGTCATTTTACCCTTTGCTGTAAATAAATTTTAAGTCCCGGGTTGTTCACTAACACCAACCTGGTTTAGAGAATTTCTGATTGAGAAGAGGGTCTTTGGAGCTTTAGCTCAGCCCATCTGTTTCCTCCTTCTTCCCCCACGGCTTCTATCCTCATGTCTCAACACTCTAAAGAAGCTTGGGACTTCAAGTCCATTTTGCCTGTACCTTCTCTCGGCTCATGCATTTCCTCTTGTTAGGACTCTGCTCCTGATCCTCAGTTGTGATTGAGGGAGGGACTGGGCTTGTGGGACAGAATGACCCATAGCACTGAAACTGTCCCTTCCTAATCACAGCAGAACAATAGAGGGAGGTCAGAGCAGGATGGTTCAGGCAAGCAGGGACCTCAGGGCACAGGGGCCTCAGCCTAGACCTGTTCAGGAGGATAGGGGAGCTTTTGATTTTTACCACGAGTCATTGATGTACAAAGAATAAGCAGGGGAAACTCAAGCATTGATACTATATATAGATAGTAGAAATGAGTAAAGAAAACAAACTCAGAATTTAGATCGGCTCTCTAAAAGGCAATGCCAATTACGATCATTTTTCAGATCTATTTATGGATACCTACATATATGTAATTCTAAAAATATATATATGACTTGTCACTTATGCACATATACATGTATTATAACTATTAGGCACCTAGTGTGAGGGATATGAAAGAGGATAAGATGTAGTCCTTGCTTTCAAGGAGCTCATCCTGTGTGTGTGGAAACCAAATGCAATGCCACGGCGAGCTGGAGCCCGCCTGCACCCACTCACACCTGCTCAGGACTGTGCGCTTCCTTCTCTTCTCAAATCCCTGTTCAGTGACGTCACTTCGATAGTTTCAATGGACCATGATGAGATAATTTATATAAATGAGGATTTTTTCCCCCCAGAGAGCTGTTACAGGCATCCCACTGATTATGCATGTCATTAATATGATAAATTAATTTCTTGTGAATTTTATTTGATTACAGGTGCTTATTCTGTTCACAGTTATACACAGTCATCTATTACTCACACAGCACCATTCTTTGTCTTAAAAGGAAGAAGGAGGGGGAGCCTGGGTGGCTCAGTTAAGCAGCTGCCTTTGGCTCAAGTCATGATCCCAGGGTTCTGGGCTCCCTATGCAGCGGGGAGTCTGCTTCTTCCTCTCCTCTCTGCTCATGTTCTCTCTCACTATCTCCCTCTCTCTCTGTCTCAAATAACGAAAATCTAAAAAAAAAAAAAAAAAAAAGAAGAAGAAGAAGAAAAGAGAGATGAAAAACTCATAGAAAACATAAACTTTGTCTTTATATTCAGGGCTCCTGATGGCCTGATCCCAGCTTCCATGCTCACTAGAACATTCAGGCTCAGTTACTGGTTTTCTTGCTACCGGCAACCTCCTCCCCCGACCCGACCTACAAGCAAGGCATTTCTTCTTCCTGGATGGAGTTCCCACCGAGACTGACACTTCTCACTGATAAATAGAACATCTTCACCCTCCCTGACTTCGTCCAAATCAATCTTCAAGGCAACTGGACATTCTGATACCTGCAGAAAGTCCAACATACACTGTTCTAAGCACTCTCTACCAATTTACTCAATCCTTTCAGCAACTATTCCAGACTACCCTAAGCTCTATGGTAAATATGTAAAATTAAAGCTGAGAAAAGCTAAGTAATTTGCTTGAGGTCATGCAGCTAGCTGTTCGTGGTCAAGCTGAGATGTGAATCCATGCAGTTTGACTCTGTCCATAAAACAAACTGCTCTGCATCCAGCTTCTCAGGGAGCCAGGGCTCCAAGTGTGCCATGTGGAGACCGCAATCATGGCTCCCTTTTTTGACTTCCAATGTTGCCTTGCATTCCTGCTAATTGTTTTCTGACATCTCACTCCATCATCTCAAAGGCTGGGAATTTGTGTCCTGTTTCCAAGATGTATCCCCATATATTTGGGGCTGAACAAGACTTTGTTCACTGATTCAGATATTGACCTTCTTAAATTCCTCTTCATTCTTTTGTGTCTCCTCCCTAAACTTAACCAAAATTCTGGGCATATATTGGACAGAGCTCAAGTATCCTTCACTGACCTTATGGAGACATATCAAGTTGAATTTTTTCTTTTTCCCCCAAACAATAATAATTAGGGGGAAAATATGTGAAGAGCTTTATTTTTTTTAATTTTCAAAAATTTTAAAAGATTTTACTAAATTATTCATGAGAGACACATGAGCAAGAGAGAGAGAGAGAGGCAGAGACATAGGCAGAGGGAGAAGCAGGCTCCCCTCAGGGAGCCTGATGCAGAACTCGATTCCAGAACCCCGGGATCATGCCCTGAGATGAAGGTAGCTGCTCAACCACTGAGACACCCAGGCATCCCTGTGAAGAGCTTTAAAGGCAACAATCCTCTGACCACTCATTTGCACCAAGCACCTTTACTCTCCTTTAAACAATGGCAAATAAACTGGGTTCGGTTTGTTTAGTGTAATGAATCCATCTCTCCTATGAGTTACAGAGACTGGGAATCTAACTGACATTCCCTGGCACCCTGCCAGGATCTGTCTCTTAAGTATTTTCCTTGAAATTATGTTTTATATGAATCAGGTACAGATTTACAATTTATATCAGTACCTTGGAGCACATGGGCAAGGCCCCTTCTTAGTAAACAGATGCCATCATGAGAACTCTTTCCAGTAGAATTCAATACAACAGTTTTCAGGAAGCTGAAATCACAGGTCTGAACAGGTAGCAGTGGAGAGAATTTCCAAATTCAATTACATTCTTTGCTGACGTAAATACACATACCCCCAAAAGGTAGTTTCAGTTGTGGGTGTCAAATGAAACCTGAAGTATATTGAGCTTGCAGATTTCCTTCTTTAACTTGCACTCATGGACATTTTGTATCATTTTAAGGTCAAAAGACAGTTTGGATGGTCCAGCCCTTGGCTCTCAATTACTATCTCTTTTGCCTATCTTCAGCCATCCCAGTGTGATCTCTATTTCTGTCTTCTTTTGCATAAAATCTACCTCTCTACTTGTCTCATGGTTGTTGGTTGATGATCGCTACACTGAGTTTCCCTGCACTCTATAGGGCCTTTGATTTTAGGATACGATGTTATCGATTAAACTTTGGGAAGTGTTTGGTTTGGTTGGTTTAATTTCTATTAAGGGCATCAAATAATACCTAAAAAACAGCTGTCATGACCTCCTAGTATAGGTGTGTCCTACATAATAGTTTTTATGGTATTATAGTGGTGTGCTAAAACATTTTGAATGCTGTATGGACCTTAAAGCAATGATTGAACCCAGTTAGCTCATTGCAAAAGGCCTTGGTCTGCAGGGACCACTCCTGCTGAGAGTCACCTGAAAGGGCCCCCAGGCTGCAAAAAGGCCCCCCACGCAGAAGGAGCCCACTGGGCAAATGCCTCCTTGTCTAAGGGCCAATCCTAGTCTGGCAGCTCATAAACACCATTAGCAAAGCCTACTGCTGAGTTATTATGCAGGCCAAGGATGCTTGAAACTGCTGGTTGGTATTGTTGTTTTATTTCTTGCTTGCCTGGGTCAGAGTGGCAACATTCTCTTGAAAAGATCAGGCAATTCCAACTTCTCAATTGTTGCAGAGAATGAGAATTATACACAGATTTATTACATGTTGTGATTTTCCAAATCTCCAGTACGTCTATTGTACTGGGTTATGTCATTGGTCAAGATAACTCAGCAAGCTAAGCTAAAAGGAATAGAATGGAACAAAGTCATCTTTGTTAGGACTTTTTTCCCCTAAGAGTCATACCAACAACTAAACTGAGACATTTTATTCACCACACTGTACAGGGAATTAAACCACATATTGTAAGACACCAAAAACTAGATTAACATTCTTACCACTCAGCCCTACTTTTTGATTTAGTGCTTCTTTTTATCCTTTCTTCTACCACCCTTTTACCTCATCAACTCCTAAAAGTCATTAAAAGCTGACATTTTTAAATGGCAACTGAGAGACATAAATGGTAAAAGTAGGCCAACAGTTTTAAAACTACATGGATTTAATGTTTCGTGATCATAATATTATGACTCTTCTCTTGAAACAAGACACCATCTTCCAATGTCTCTCTTGTTAATATATCTTTCTAATACCTGATCCATGAAATTAATATGTGCAAATCTCAACAGAACAGTTTAAGACGTGAGTTTCAGTTCTGTTGTATTTCTGAAGAGGAGAAAGTTTCTGAGGATATGACCCAATAATCCTAAATTGTTGCATTCATTAGGGGCTCACTGGTGTTGATGACGCTAAACCACTCCTGCAGAACCAGAGTCTGAGCCTTATTCTTTCTGGGGTCGAATGCGATGAACTCCCAGTGGTAGTCGCTGACCTCTGATTCAGGCCATCTTGCAGCCGGCTTTCCGGAATGAGAGCATCCTTCACGGCTTTGTTCTTTCCTTGTGTAGCTCTTGAAAAGCTGAGGAAATTTGGTGGAGGGATCGGTCCCAGCTAGGCAATTGGACTTGTTGCTAGAATGAATATTTAACTTGATTGGCTTTCTGCTTCCATAATCATCAATCCTCCCCTGGAATTGTATTCACATTTTATGAACTCTCTGTCTCCTCGGCTTCTTTGATCTACAGACATTGTCTTTCAGTTGGGCATTTGCCTGCCTCCCAACTCATCAGCCCCTGAATCCATCTAAATAATGTGCTACATAAGAACTTAGTGTTTCCCAAATAACAAAAGATGGATCTGAATGCTTCAGTGCACCATGAAAGGCTGCTGAAACCATCAATCTTGCTGGCTCTTGTAGAGGTCAAGAGACGGCAGGGCCAGCTGGCCAATCAATTAACCACAAAATTCAGTTTAGAACTTAAGAAAAGCTGGTCTGTGTTATTTTTTCCAGCGACATATCTGTCAATATTTACAGAAGGTCATATATAAAGACTGAAGGAAATGAAGAGAGTTACTATCAAGAGTAGCAAATGCTATAAGCACTGGTCATTCTCATGCGTTGCCCAAAAAGTCAGTCTTATGGAACATAGAGCTTCTTGAATCAAATTGAACATGTATGGGCTCTCTAGAAACTGCCTAGTGGCCATCCGTAAAAGGGTGTGCTCATGTTTGTCCACAATCATCATGGAGGCCTCAATATAAGTCAGAAAGAAACTTCCTATTTGGCCTCCTGGAATGAAACATTTCTATAATTGTATGGAATCCATGGTATTCTTAGTGCCTTTGAGCACATAAAGGAGAAAAATTAATTACTTGATATCTCATAAAAGTAGATAGTATCAGCAGAGAAGACCGTTGCAGAATGAATTATTTCTCTCATATATGACCCTCTGCTCTTTCTCTTAGGCCCAATTCTAGAATGCTATACATGCCTTGTTTTTCTTTTTCATGCAATTGGTCCTTTTTTCCACCATTTGTCCTTGATCACACATCGAGAGAGAGATAGACATCTGCTCCAGCAAACTTTCCTTTTTCCACAATTTTGGTCACATACATTTAAAAAAAAAATCAATTTCCATTTCCCTTATTTCCACACACTCAGGCACCTAAGACCTTTTCCAGTCTGCGGGATCCTGATGCTATCTATTTAATTTTTACCACTCCTCAACAATACAGGCACATTTGTCCTCATTTTTAAAAACAAATTTAAAACCAGAGCACTGAATTAATTGACATAAATCACCTAACTTAATGCCTGGTCTATAACAATCAGTAAATGTTCTATGACATTCATGATTATTATTATCATATGACTTAACTAAGATCATATTACCTGGGGATGACAGAGCCAAGAGTTGAGCTTAGATTTATTTAACACCTCAGTTTCATTTTCCCCTATCTGCCATACTTTCTAGTCAGAAGTGCATTTATTCTTAAATCAAGAATGATCTAAAAGTAAAAAAAGAGAGGAAGGGTATCAGAAAAAACTTTCTAAGGAAGAGGCCAAGCACTGGTAATGCAGTGGTGCCCAGGGACCTTTGGAGTCATGGCAGGAGCAGGGGAAGCAGCTGGTGGCTCTTGGGGTTTTGGACAAGTGGTGAGTAAGGTCCAAGAAGCAGGGAGGGAGAATTAATGGCAAAATTAAAGATAATGGATTAGTAGAGAGGAAAACATTGTTATCTATGTCTTCTCAGTGCTAATACTTTATACTAGTAGGGAGAAATTTTGCATACTTTGTATGAGTAAACCAATAATCCTTGCAAAAATCATATGAGACAACATAAGCAGAGCACCTGGTATCATTCCTGCCGCAGAGGACCTGTTCCATAATGTAAAACGGCAGCAATAGAAACAGGAATAGCACTAAAAGCAGTTCCTGGGCAGAACCAGAAATGGGGCACACCTTGGTGGCTCAGTGGTTGAGTGACTGCCTTCAGCTCAGGTCGTGATCCTGGTCTGTCCGGGGATCGAAGTCCTGCATTGGGTTCCCCAAGGGGAACCTGCTTCTCCCTCTGCTTATGTCTCTCTCTCTCTATCTTTCATGAATAAACCAATAAAATCTTAAAAAAAAAAAAAAAAAAAAAGAACCAGAAGTGGGATCATTGGGACCTGGTAGGGAGGGGAATACTCTGGGGAGTATCTTTCTGTCTACAGAATAGAGACTTCATGGGACAGAGTGTGAACTTAAGACTCTGGAGTCTGCCTTCTACTGTTATCAGTCTCCCCACCTCCTAGAAAAGCTCCTCTTACCATAGACATTCCTCAAGCCAGAGATTTTAAGGAGTTCCCAGAATGTTTTGAGTGATGAACCAGCTTATTAAAATAAGTGTATGGATACTCAAGATTACTATTCTAAATGACATTTTAATTTCACATGATTCTTTTATATCAAGTGTGAGAGAACATGTTTGTGTTCATTAGAACTGTCCTCTGTCACAAATGGGCAGGAATATACTACTCTAAACATATTTCATAAGTAGCTAAAAAAAAATTAAATGAAAAGGCACCTCAATAGGGTTGTGTCCAGGGGTCAAGATGCCTAAAAAGAACATATAAGAATGGGAGGCCAGGGTGTTGCAGGCCTGAGGAAACCATTAAAAATGAACCAATCTTCTCACTAATCAGGTATGTGAGGGTTGGAATAGAATTGGTGGATTTGGTTGGGTCTAGAATTCAGGATGAGACCAGAAAATGAAAGACCAAGCATTATGTTAAATATTATGTTATAGTGGAAAGAGTCTGATTATGACTTTGGCTCTCTAGTCCAAGATCTGGATCAGTTATATATTTTATTTATTTATTCAAGAGAGAGCATGAGCAGGGGGAAGGGAAAAGGGAGAGGGAGAAGCAGATTCTATGCAGGACTCCATCCCAGGACCCCAGGATCCTGACCTTTGTCAAAGGCAGATGCTTAACTGTCTGAGCCACCCAGGTATTCCTGGGATTGCTTATATATTTTAAAGAAAAAGGATGACTTTTACTCTAGGCTTTAGTTTCCTCATCTGTAAAATTAAGGGGCTAGATTAGATGCCATTTACTAGATTGTCTCTAAAGACCATTCCAGTTCTAGGGGCACCTGGATAGCTTAGTCGTTTGAGTTGTTTGGCTCAGGTCACAATTTCAGGGTCCTGGAACCAAGCCTCGTGTTGGGCTCCCTGTTTAGTGGGGAGTCTGCTTCTCCCTCTCCTTCTCATATTTTCTCTCCTAAATAAATAAATGAGATTTTTTTTTTTTTTAAAGACCATTCCTATTCTAAAATCCAATCACTCTGCATTAAGGGAAGTCAAATTCAGTAAGTATCTTATATGCAGAAAACACTGTTTTTTTTTTTCAGGTAATAATAGTAATAAGCAGGTAGGTATTAACTATCCATTTATAAGCACCCTTCTTTGTCCTACAGTTCATATGTACCTATGCCATCTCTGATCCCTTCCAACAACTCAATTTGACAAAAGAGGTTCAGTCATGATGTAAGCTGTTTAAGGTCAAAGTGGATTTGAATTCATCTTCAAAGACTTCATTCTTTCTCCTTCATCCTATAGCCTAAATTCCCTCATCCATTTGTCATTAATAGACTTGTATCATCCAAAAGCAGAGGATCAAAACACAGAGAGTGAACACTATCAGAAATCCAAGGAGAAACTGGTAACAGAATTGTAAAGGAGGAGTCATTAAACGAATAAGGACTTAGCTTTCCATCCTCATCAGATGGCTCCCACTTCCACTCAACCTCAGCATTTCTTTATGGCATTTATGGTGGGGCAGGCGGTGGGGGAGGGAGGGAGATTAAAAAAAAAACAACAAAAATCCTACTAGGATGTATATTGCAAAGGGCAAAACATGCCCGCAGATATTCCATTTTAGCCTCCAGAGTAGGTATTATTACCCTCACCTCAAGATGATGAGACCTTGGACCAGAAAAGTCAACTCTCACTCAAGGTCACAAAAACAGGACTTCAAAGAACATGATCTTTCAATTCTTCCGGTGTCCTTTACACTTTGAAGCAACAAAAAACTGCATTTAAAGAAGATGAATGTGTACTAAATATATTTCATTGAGGACTGGGGTGAGGGTGAATAAAGGATAAAAGGCCAAGACATCAAGGTCAGGATCTTTGGAAATAAGCTCCTACTTCTCTCTCTCCCACCACAAGTTTATCCTTGGTAAGCCATGTGGAAATTACAGTGACTTTTTAAAGCAGTGGAGATACCCGATGGGATAGTGCCTAGACAGTTCAGTCATGTTCCTGTAAGGAGAGAGAGTTAGTACCCAACTCCCTCTTCTCCCATGCCATTGAAATACACGGAATGTTTACAGCCCACATGTTCACGGGCACTTACTACCAATTTCCCTTTTTTCATTGGTAGCTTTCTTTTCATATCTAGTCTCCAAATTTTTAAGCATTATCTCTAAAGTTGGCCATTAAAGAGCCAAATAACCGTCTAGAATTTAGAATTGTTAATCAAACCATCTTTTTTTTTTTTCCATTTCAGAGCTGAAAAGGTAGATTGACTCAAGAGAAGACTTTAAGCAACACAATCTTTCCCACCCTGTCCCATTTTAGTATTTAAATACTATCAATGATAGGTATTTAACAGTGTTACAGAATCTTATAGGATGCTTTATTTTTATTTTTTTTAAATAAGCCTTTGTTTTTAAATGCTGTCTTTTGTTTCTTACTAAACCCAAGTAGTCCTGCTTGGATCACCTGCTGTGTAAAATGAGCACTTCTATTTTTTTTTAAGATCTTATATATTTATTTATTCAGAAGAGACACACAGAGAGAGGCAGAGACATAGGCAGAGAGAGAAGCAGGCTCCCTGAGGGGAGCCTGATGCAGAACTTGATCCCAGGACCCTGGTATCAGGCCCTGACCCAAAGGCAGATGCTCAACCACTGAGCCACCCAGGCATGGCTAAAATGAGTACTTCTAAATGAAGTCGAGAAAGAAGGTACTTCTCACCAGCTTGGGACCATGACTGATGGTGATTGATCTATAACCACAACCCTCTTATCAGAAAAGTCAATTAAAAACAATCCACCAAAAATGTAAATGTGACAAATTACAAAATGTAGGGGAAAAAACAGACCAGCTTGAGTACGGAAAAGTGATTAGAAAATGGATTTTCTGAAAGAAAAGAAGCATCAGGTCAAGACAGTGTGCCCTTCCATCCACCATGTCTCATAGATGAAGAATTCTATTGTTTCTAAGAAAGATAACTGAATAGAAGCAAAGATAAGTTCATCGATCTGAGTCAAACTAAAGCAGCTTGCAGGGAAATAGCATGTCTATAAGCATAAATGCCTCCAAGTGTTGATGAGTTCTGTAAAGACCCAGTGAGGGCAAGGAGACAGGTTATAAAAGATTCCTAAAAGACTAGCTACCAGATGATGAAAAATTCAATAGTGTGTCAATCAACAAAGCAAAATTTCTAAAATAATTAAAACTATACTTTAGCTCATTTGTTTAAGATTCAGCTTGTTAAAAAACAAAAAACAAAAAACAAGAGACTCATTCTTAACTACAGCTGGGAGATCTTTCCAAAAGGTAATAAGAACTGTTTTTAAAGAAAAAAAAAAAAAAGAAAGAAAAGAAATTGAAGCACATGGCTAGACTCAGAAGGAGGCATTTCTCTGTTTTGCGGTTTGTGTAATGAAACGAAGAGTAAGTTTTAGAAATAATTGTACCACTGGAATTGTGAACTATTTCATTAACTAGGGATCCCTGGCAATGTGAGGTGCATGAAGCAGTCTGAGAGCTGATGCTTCCTTAAATTAAATTTCAGAGTGTTTTCTTTGCCAGGAAGAGTGGGGTTATCTGATTAGATGCAGCTCACAAATACTAGGACAGGGATTGGTACCCACAAACACAAGTAACCTGTTTCCAACCTTCTCTCCCTCTCTCAGACTCCCATCCCCAAGGAATGCTAGTTTTTATATTCTGTTGGGAGGTAAAAAGTATTTATGGGATAATAAATAAATAAATAAATAAAATAAGAGGTTGAATCAGATTAGACATGAATAAAAGGGATTAGAGTCCACTTTCTACATGGAGCAGATTAAACATTTTCCAATTCTTTGCTCTCATTCCCTCATCCATTTGTCTTTATGGCTCTCTAAGTCTCTCATGCCTCTGCTGTCTTTGCTTAGCATAGACAGTATATGAGCATCTCGAAGCTCTCATTCCATTCCCTGACAACACACAATATCTGCTAACTTTTGTGGGTATTTACTATGTGTATCAGGCATTCTGTGAAGCACTTTAGAAGCACAATCTTATTTAATCTTCACTAAAATGAGATCAGATGATACAATTATGATCTCTATTTTACACGTGAGAAGACTGAGGCTTTCAGAGGTTAGATGCCTTACCTACACCCCACAGCTGGTGCTTGATGGTATAATGATTGGAGTCCCTTCAGTCAGACTTTGGGTCCCGGAATATTCATGATACTGCTTCTTACAGCCGGCCCATGAATACTCAAAAGAACAGCACAAGTTTTTCTTTCCCTTTGGCCCCAAATTTGGGCCAACATCCATGGTACTCTCACAAACATTGCTGACAATCTCACTTCCTGTTGGTTTTGGCTGCAGTGCTAGATAGAGATCTACTCTGCCTTCACCACTCTGTCCATAGGTCCTAGCACAGTGCCTTGAAGGTATCCGTGAATGAATGAATGCATGCATGAATGATTTTCTCAGTGGGTTCAACACCTTGTTCATATTCTGTCCCTATAGCTGGTTTCCCACGTAATCCTTTAGAAAAGAAACTTCAAATATGGAAGTGGATAAAAATAAATATCAATATTTATTTATCGAGCATAGTAGCTCCTCTCCTGGGCTCTCAGAACACGAAGAAGGTACTTCTAGCTATGAAGAAAATCATATGCTAGACTGCTCAAATCTGTATGCATGTGGATGTTAATGACAGCTCAGAGAACAGTGTAAACAGAACAAGTGGAGAACAGAAAAGTCATTTTCTGATGTGACTCAAAGTGGTTGGAAAGTGCATTAAGAAGAAAATTTTCTAGAAAGAATATATATACTTTTTTTTTTTAGGGATATAAGAAAGATTCAAGTTATTCAAAGAAATGTTAACAACAGATGCGGAAGTTAAGCTACCTTGCATACATAGGGCAAAATTGCAGGAAGAGTGATTTCTGGGTAATAAAACCATTGACAAAGCAGCTATAAGTTAAAGGGGGTCAAGTAGCTGTTTGGAAGGCATTTTTTTTTTTTTTTTTTTTTTTAGTTGAAGTCAAGATTTGTGCCTGGAAATTGACTGAAAGGGTTTTCTCAAGCACCAACGAAAAGAATTAACTTCAGTTGACCTCGGGTTACAAAGAGACAAAGCTAGGAAGGAAAACAAGATTTATCCCTTAAAGGGAGGCAGCGCTGGACTCTAATTACCTTGTGTCCCTGTGAATTTCTATCTCTAAGAGTGAGTATCCCCAGCGGCCCCCCACCTGGCCCCCTTGCAGGAAAGTCATTTCTCTTGCTCTAACGGCTGGCTAAGAGTGATGTGCAGGCTGAATGTGTAACTAGTCAGTCAATAAAGAGAAAAAAAGGACTGAGGGATTAGGAGGCAGGAGGCTGCAATCCCCAGAGTGCTCCATACTATTTAATATGCCATGTTTATTGTCTGCTCTAAAATGGGCCAACAAGACAGCTTCCTGGAGGCTTCTGTGTTGGGTCCGTATCTATCGTTGAGATTTTCTTTTCTTTTTTTTTGTATATTTTTTTATTGGAGTTTGATTTGTCAACATATAGTGTAACCCCCAGTGCTTATTCCATCAAGTGCCCCACTCAGTGCCCGTCTCCCAGTCACCCCGTCCTCCCACCCACCTCCACTTCCACTACCGCTTGTTCGTTTCCCAGAGTCAGGAGTCTCTCATGTTCTCTCACCCTCTCTGATATTTCCCACTCATTTTCTGTCCTTTCCCCTTTAATCCCTTTCACTATTTTTTATATTCCCCAAATGAATGAGACCATATAATGTTTGTCCTTCTCCTATTGACTTACTTCACTCATCATAATACCATCCAGTTTTATCCATGTTTTCAAAGTACCTAAGAGATACTGTGGCAGCTCCATGACTAGACAATTTCATGCAGAGAAGGGAGAGAATTGGCAGTGTGAAAGCCTAGCATATGTGAAGAGCTGGGGTGGAGGGAGCCAGACCGTAAATTCTTCGAGGTGCTTTCTAATGCCATTGACCTTTCACACTGCTTCTGGCTTCCACAGCCCTCTAACTGGGTCTTTCCTGTGGGCTCTTACTTACTTGTGACTTTAAATTATCATTATTTATGCAGATGATGGGGTTTGCTCCTACATTGCTCGTTCTTTCTTTCTCTTTCTTTCTCTCTTTCCTTTATTTATTTATTTATTTATTTATTTATTTATTTATTTATTCATTCATTCATTCATTCATTCATTCATGAGAGACACACAGAGAGAAGCAGACACATAGGCAGAGGGAGAAGCAGGCTCCCTGTGGGGAGCCTGATGTGGGACTCGATCCCAGGACCCCGGGATCACAACCTGAGCCAAAGGCAGATGTTCATCCACTGGCACACCCAGGTGCCCCTGTTTGTTCTTTAAAAAAAGGGGGGTTGGTTCATCTTTCTATCTACCCTAGCCTCTTATATGGCCCCTACTAGGAACTCAGCAATTGCTTTTGGAATTAATAAGTGATTTCCATAAATTGAGCTCTGTGAAAAAATTTCTCATGCATGGAGAGAAATTATCTTATGCAGCAGCCGTATGTTGGACTATGAGGGCACGATATCCTGCTTGGCATCTATTGAAAGATCCAGTCAACAACAGCTGTAAGAGACACATACTATTACAGTGGAGTCCCACAGCATGTACGCATCTTGGTTCTGGGACTGAGAAGGCTCTAGAAAGGGCTGATGGAGACAACTTATCTTCCTTCTCTGTTAGCTAATCGTTTTGCAAAATAACTGTCGAAATTTCACTTTAACTATTTTACTTTACTTTTGAAGAAATGGGAGCCCAGAGTAGTTACTCCCTATTATGTTACTGGTGTCAATGCTATAATCAGAACTCAAGAATATATTCATATTAGATGTCACCAGTAATCATCCAGCCATTGGATATATGTTTGTTTGTTTTTTTCAAACAGAAGTATTTTTATTATCATCAGAGAAAATTAGAGAGAAAAGTAATAGTAAAAACTGTTTGAGGGTGGGGCACCTGGGTGATTAAGCAGCAGACTCCTGGTTTGGGTTCATGTCGTGATCACAGAGTTGTGATCTCAGGGTCTTGCGATCGAGTGCCAAGTTGGTCTCTGCACTCAGCAATCTGCTTGAGATTCTCTCTCTTCCTCTCTCTCTGTCTCTCCCTCTGCTCTCAATCTCTCTTTCTCTCTCTCATAAATCAATCAATCAATCTTTAAAAAAATTTTGCCAGAAGGCTTATCACCCTAACATTGTCATTGTTAATCATTCCTTCTTATATTTATTTGTTTTGTTAACACACTTTTTAATTTTTAAACTATGTTTTTAATTTTTAAACTATTTTTAATTATACTTTCTAACATTGTGTTTTGTTTTCTTGATAATTTATCAGAATTATTTTCCCTCTTGCTTACATGACTATATAATACCAAATGAGAATATATGTTATATTTTATATAACCATTTCCATAATGTTGGATATTATTTCCATCTTTTTCTATTCATAAAAATAATGTCCTGATCATCTCTATCTAGCAAATGCTTTGTATAAAGAGATAATATTCTTGGAGAAGTTTTTCAGAATAGTAATTGCTGGATCTGAAGGTATAAACACTTTGGAAAATCGTAATACATATTGCCAAAAAGCTCACTGTCTTGTTGTTGTTGTTGTTGTTGTTGTCCTTGCTGTAATCATAATCTCTCAGAAAGAAATCGTATTTTTTTAAAAAAGTGTTCCTCCTTGACTGGCCTGCTCATCAGTTTAAAAAAGTCAACTGTCAGCCATAGGCCATAAATATACCCAATAACCTTTTTTTCTTGAAGAAATGAACTTGTTCAGGGAGCATTCAAGTTGTTGGCCTTTAGACTGAATCCTGAAACTACCAAATAGGCGTGAGAAAAGAGAAAGGAACATTTTCTGAGTGTAAGGAATTCTAAATATTAATATCATTTTTTCCTATTCATAATGTAACATCAGGGCAGGTCAACTAAAAGTAACCTCAGTTTGGGGCTTCCCTTTCAGAGGCTGTTGTGAAATTTCATTTTCATGAACACATTCCAGCACTTCAGCATCTCAGGCCTTCAGAATTCAATGATGGAACACAGCTGAAGACCAGGTTCTCTAAAGGGCCAGGGAAAGAAAATGCTAAAAACCCACATCAAAGAAATGGGGTATCCACCACATGCAGTTTCACCTCCTCTGCTAGATTTTTGGGAACTTAGCTTTAAAAATCGTCTAAGTACAAACCTCTTATTTTGTAAAGAAGATACTGAAACCCAGAGAGGCGATGTGCAATTTTCCTCATTTAGTAGAGGTATGTGGCTGTTGTATTTTTCATTAATCAATTATATTTTAATTAAAATTACCCACCAGAGCTCACACTACCATTGAGATACAATCATGTGCAAACATAGCAATGTTCAGCCACCATGTCAATCCCTAAACTGTTGCAGTAGTTTTCTATGCCTCTGAATACTTGCAGCCATCCTTCCTCCAAAGAGCTTTCTGCAGTGTACACTTAATTATAAAACTTGCTGCTTCCCTTCCAAGAACTGCACCCTCCCCCAAACCTCCAAATCTTGTGTTTCTTGGTATGGCTTCAAAACCTTTATGATCTCGTCCTTAGCTTTCCTGTCTCAGGTGCTACATACCTACCTCCTCGACTTGCATATACTCTCCTTTGTCTCTGAGGTATTCTCTCCCCACCGTCTTTTGCCTGGATTGTTGAGGTTTTGATCACCAGATAGCTTCTACATGAAGCAACCTCTGCCAAATTCAATCCTCTCTCTCACCTTAACAGCCCTGTCCTGAAGCTCTGTTCCAATCTTAGTATCTTCTACTTTTACACAATATGAATTCAAATAATTGTTGACTAAGTGAGGGAATAATAGATCATGTAATTGTCAATAAATGCTCTAAACTGATGTTAATTTTTTTCAAACTGATGTTAAATTTTAAAAGAACATTATGTGAGGTCCTTCATTTCTGTTGCAATTTTATTACATAAGCTATTTACTCAAACTTGGCATCTTTAATGTATGTATTTTTTTTCAGACTCGGTATCTTTTAAAATGATGTTTCTTGGGCAGTTAATAGCTTGAAGTATGTTCAAAATACCTTTCAGTAAAACAAAGAATATAACGTAAGTTTTTGTCCTTGCCATGTTCTCTAGCACAATACTAAACATTTTTCTAACCAGTGAAAGAACATGATTCATAGGGCCTGTGCTGAAATGCCCAGGTGAAGAACTAGCTTACTGTCTCTCAAATGTGACTCATTATTTCTCTATTTATTAAAATGAAATATAGGATAATAGCTTAATTTTTTCCTAGGACCATTACAGCTCTGATAACTTTATTGAATCATCTTGTAACTGACTGACTTTCTACTGCTATAATTAGTTTTTTCCTTCTTCATACACAAAAGAATCTATAAATTATGAATATCATCAATAAGTAGCAGATTCAGTGTGAAAAGGGATAATTATATAAGATGTATTCATGGCTATTAAAGAGATGATAGTCAGCTAGTATGCATTTGTATGCTCATATAATTATTAAGATACTTAAGGTAGATAAATATCCTTTTCCTGAACCATTTGATTAACCACCCAAGGTTGCAGCCACGTGGTCCATGAGAGGTGCCTGCAACAGGTGCCTGTCAGCTAGCCTGTGGCCATTCATTCATACCAGCCTTTGCATGTTCCAAGCTCAGTGCAGGTCCAGACTTCAGGGGATACCAGGAGTGCTCTGGCAGGGGCACTAGCATCATGGTTGAAAAAATGCAGGTACTAGTCCATCCCTTCAAGACAGAAAGGGGGTACTAGCCAGCATTCCCATCAAGTGTGACCCTTGTGGCTGTTTGTGGGAACTGCAGCTTCCATACCATACTTATCAGGTCTTTAAGTATTCTGAATCTCACTTCTGATTTTATATAAAAGTACTAGGAAGCAATTGAATAACTATAGTGCTATAAATGTAGACAATACTACCTAAGAAGAAAAACCGTGATGTCAAAATTTGAGGAAAGTGGACAAAAAAAAAAAAAAGGAAAGAAAATAAAAGAAAAAGTTGTAGGAATGTGTGTGTGTGTGTGTGTGTGTGTGTGTGTGTGTGTGTGTCTTGGTCTACTCTATCTAGATGGTATTAACAATGGTGTATTACCAGTAAGAAGTTGGCCAGTTAGGTCTGATCATGGGATTTCCCCCAAAAGTTCACATTTAGAAAGTTATTAAATGTACTAGGGGGAAGATGGGAATGGAGAAAAGGAAGGTGAAAGCTAGTAGATTTTTCTTGCCACGGTCTTGAAGCACCTAACTTTCCAAAATTCATTCAAATGCTACGATTCAAAAGTATAGACAGATGCTAAGTTAAAAGAAAAAAACAGTAAAGATCTCTGTAAGAGGGGCCTCTATCATCACTGTATCTTATTTTAGAGTGAATTTTTTTGAAATATTTATTTATTTTAAACAGGGAGAGAGAGAGAGAGAGAGAGAGAGAGAGAGAGAGAGAAGGGGAAGAGGGAAGGGGAGAGAAAGAATCCTAGAGCAGACTCCTCATTGAGCACGACCCTCAGGACTCTGAGATCATGACCTGAGTTGAAACCAAGAGTCAGATGCTTAACCAACTGAGCCACCCAGGTGCCCCTACAGTGAATATTTATCCTGAAAGTCTTTTTTTCCAGTCTAAATTTTTCATGGTCTTAGAAATATCAACTCACCTTTTCTTTTTGTTTTCATCCAACTCTGTGGTTATAAGCACGTAGTAAGTGTTAATTCTTATATTATGTTCATGCTATACTTTTAGTCACTAGGTTAGATGTATCACAATTTCCTTCCAAAAATTATTTAATTTCACAGCTACCTATTATTTCTTGTAGTGTATTAAGGCTTCACTTATTCATAGCAGTAGTTTGGCGAGAATAGCAGTTCCTCACTATTAAAGCTTAAAACAATACAAATGAGAATAAACCCAAAAATAAAATGGCAAAAGACGGAGTCTTCCAAGTAGAGCTTCAGGGAATCTAGAAATCAAGTAGCATGGTAACAAGAATCAAAGCTCAAAATTTTCCATAGGGCTAAACTCAAATGCTACTCAATTATTTCAGTCTTGAGTCTCTTATAGATAATACATGAGACCAGAAAAAAAATAAACAATTGGCACACAAATTTGCAGAAAAAAAACCACACACACACAAAATTCCATCCAGGAAGCTAATCGATTCTAAACACACTGAAGTTCAGCCACAAATAGGATCAGAAACAAGGAACACTGGGAAGGGTAGTTAAAATTTTACCCTAGGCTGTTTTATTCAACCTATCTGAGAGTTCAAGAGATTAGGTAATTTTAAAATAGTTGGCTAGATTACTGGATATTGGAAGGGCACAGGAGGTTTTCAGGGTGCTTACTTGGAGCTAGACAGAAAAAGGTAAGTGGTTTGAGAATAGCTCCTCTAAGCCCTTCTATTGAATATAACACATTTGTTTGTTTTTTTTATGATAGTCACAGAGAGAGAGAGAGAGGGGGGCAGAGACATAGGCAGAGGGAGAAGCAGGCTCCATGCACTGGGAGCCCGACGTGGGATTCGATCCCGGGTGTGCCACCCAGGGATCCCTGAATATAACACATTTAGAAAGCTCCTTCCTTATAGACAACAGCTGCATTAGTATAATAGGCAGCTTTAGAAGACACTGATTTGGGCGCACAGAGGGTAGAGCGTCTGACTCTTGATTTCAGCTCAGGTCATGGTCTCAGGGTCTCGAGATCAGCCCTGCTTTGGAGGCCCACGCTCAGCAGGGAGTCTGTTGGAGCTTCTCTCTCTCTCTCCCTCTCCCTCAGCTCCTCCCCCAGCTCACTGGAGCTCACTCTCTCTCTACCTCTCAAATAAATAAATAAATCTTAAAAAAAGAAGGAAGGCATTTAGGTTTTTTTCCCCTATGTAGACTGTAGTTGAAATTAGATCAGAAACCATGTCTTTTGCAAACCAGTCTTCCATAATACAGAAATTTCTTATTTATACCAGACTTTCTTTTAAAAGAGATATCTTAGATAAGGTTTTGTTTTTAGCACAATTATGAAACAAATTGAGTCAGGTTGAAGGGTAGGCACCTCATAGATATTATCCATTATATTATACCATTATCTAGCAATCAGAGTTAGAGTTCTGGGGAAGTTCTATTTTACTAAGAAAGGAAAAACGTAAAACACTCATTGAGCTCATAAGGGTTAATGATAGAGCCCTGTCTTCAAAAGTTCAGGGATCCTGCATCCCTTGTCATCACCTTTTTTTAGAGTTATAAAAAAAGTACTGTCTGCTGCGATGTATTGTCTATTACCATCTAGACACAGGCTTCCTGCTGGGCTGTGTTTTGCCTGTATGAATAGAATGCATAGCTTTTCTTTATTTCTTGGATCAGTCTTACAGTGGGGGCAAAAGACACACACACAAAAGAGAAGGGAAGTAGGATATATTCTACATTCAAATGAAGGACGGAGACTAGATGACTCACTTTTTTTTTTTTTTTAATTTATACTTAGCCAAACTAGAATTTATTTATTTATTTTTAAATTTTTATTTATTCATGATAGTCACAGAGAGAGAGAGAGAGGGGCAGAGACACAGGCAGAGGGAGAAGCAGGCTCCATGCACCGGGAGCCCGACGTGGGATTCGATCCCGGGTCTCCAGGATCACGCCCTGGGCCAAAGGCAGGCGCCAAACCGCTGCACCACCCAGGGATCCCGATGACTCACTTTTTTATGGTATTGTGCTCTTGGAAATTATTTGAAAGCAGAATCAGTGAAAAATAGGTTCCCTCACCGCCACTCCAATCCCCCCTACCCAAGACTGCAGTTACCCACTTTTTTTCACAGGCCAGCAGAGCAAAATGCTGATGAAGATTATAAATGAATCTATAGAAACTGATGAATCAGGCCCTGAAAGTTAAAAAAAAAAAAGAGTAGATCTAGCTAGCAAAAAGTGAAATAAAGGTGATTTTCAAGCATCAAGTGTTCCAAGTTGAATGGCATTCAGGTTCACTTGTATTTGCTCTCAAATTGTAGACTTTGACTGGTAGTTAAAAATCCATCCCAGAAAGTGTTTCAACAGGTCACCACAGTGATTCCTAATGCTTATGGTCTAGACCTGCTAATGACCCACAGCTCACTTCAGTTAAATGTTAAATGTTTAGTTACTTTCATCTGTGAAGACAGAACCTGCTTTTTCATCAGCTCTGTAAGAAATAAGACAGCCATATACAGATAGACAGTCACGAAAGTGTTCTTAATTAGCATGAGCAATAAGGCACATACATTGACTCACTTTAGGTCATGTTTTGCAATAATTTTCATTCATTAATTCTATATGTTTATTGAGTACCATCTATGTGTCAAGCACTCTTCTAAGGGCTGGAATTACTGTCATAAACATGCAGGTAAAGTCCTCCTCTCATGGACTTTACCTTCTATTTCAAAAGTAGGAGGTGGCAGGAGATGGGGAATAGGCAAACCCATAAAATCACGGACAGTGGTAAATGTTCTGCATTTAATCAACATACGGTACTCTGAAGTTCAATGACTGGTAGTGACACTGGATTGAGATCAGAGAAGTCCCTCTGAGGGTATAATATTTAACCTGAGTCTTAAATGACAGATGTCAGTCTTCCACAGATCTTAGACGGCAGTGTTCTAGTTATAGAAAGTAGCAAGTGCACAGGCCCTGAGGCCTGAAGTTGGGCATAGTAGGGGAACGGCAACAAATAAATGTCAGTGACTCTGGCATATAGTAGACAAATGGATGAAGGATAGAGAATGAGATGAAAGAGGGTCCAGGATAAGGGGTTTTGTTTTAAATGTAGTGAAATGCTGTTGGAGACTTTATTTTTTTATGTTTTAAGATTTTATTTATTTATTCATCAGAGACACATAGAGGCAGAGACATAGGCAGAGGGAGAAGCAGGCTCCCTGAGGGGAGCCTGTTGGGAGATGTGATACCAGGACCCTGGGATCATGATTTGAGCCAAAGGCAGACACTCAACCATTGAGCCACCCAGGTGCCCCAGCTGTTGGAGACTTTAAATAAGAGAGTAACATAATCATAATTTATATTTTAAAGAGATCATTTTGGCTGTTCTATAGAAGATTCATCGGAGGGGGCAAATATAAAATCAAAAGGATGAGTTTGGAAACCACTGCTAAACTAGGCAAGAGATGATAATGGCTCAGGCTAAAGAGAAGAAGGAACGATAAAGGAGGATTCTGGGAATATTTGGAATTAGATGTTATAGGATAATTTGATGGATTAGACGTGGAGGTAGGAAGACAGTGAGGGAAAGAGAGGAAGAAATCCCAGCTATTTGACTGAAGGAATTGGGCAGATAGTAGCGGTATGTACCGAGATGACAAGACCAGCAGAAGAGTTGGTTGGGGGAGAGGACTGGAGTTGTGTTTTAATTGTGCTGAGTGGAGATGCCTAACATGCCCACAAGCCTGGAGTTCTGGGAGACAGGAACTAGAACTGCTATTAGTCGATATGTGGTACTTGAAGCCATTTGACTGGGTGCAATAAGGGAGAAAATGAGACCCTGGGACCCTTGGACATTTGGAAGTCACTAGAGGAGAAAGGGACAAGAACACTGAGAATGAATAGTCAGTGAAGTAGAAATAAAACTGAGAAAGAGATTTCATTTAAAAAAACAGAGTTGGGGTTCCTGGGTGGCTTAGTCAAACCTCTGCCTTCTGCTCAGGTCATGATCCCGGGGTCCTGGGATCGAGCCCCATGTCAGGTTTCCTGCTCAGCGGGGAGTCTGCTTCTCCCTCTCTCCCCGCTCATGCACTCTCTCTCTCTCAAATAAATACATAAAAATCTTTTAAAAAATCCGAGTTTTGCTTAGTGGAAGATCTGGTTGATCCTTCCCTCCCCTTAGCTGTATGGGCAGGGGGCGGGGGGGCAAACGCTCACTACAGAGTACCTGTAAGTTTACTAGTCATGCTAATCATCTGAATTGGCTTAGCCTTGAGATAATATCTTTATTTGTTCCTTGTGGGCGACTTCTGGAAGAAGGCAGAGGAAATAGCAATATTAGGAAACTACTTCAGGTACAGCAAAGGTAGAAAGAGGAATGGATATCTGCACAGGATGAAATCTCACACCCAATTCCTCAAGCAAACCCCACTGGAAATAAAAGAAAAATAGAAATATGTTAGTAGTGGGAGACTTTAATCCTCCTCTCTCAGCCTACGATGGGTTGAGTTTTGGCTTTTGACGTCTGAAATGATGGAGGTAAAGTCATGTTTATTCTTTTTCTAGCTTTCCATGTCTGCTTTGAGAATGGGAAGTGAAAACTGTAAGGTCTGAGAAAAATGGTCTGAACATGGCTCTGATGCACTGTGTAAATTCTGCATGTGCTGAAGGTGAAATCTTCCATAGCTACAGAGAATAAGTGTTGTGACGAAGGTGCGTTTACCATTGTAGTGATGGTGAGCACCTACACACATATTGCCTCTATGTGCTCACACCCACTGGACACTCCTTCCTCCTGGTCACTATGCCTCACGACATAATGACAAACCCTTTCCGAGAAAACATCCTCCTGAACTTACTGGAGCCCCCCAATCTGTACATCAGGAGTAGTTTGTGCTGGTAACCACTCAAATGAAGAGAGGAATGCTGTCATTGAAAATAAAAGATTAAAGCTGAAACATCTTTTTTTTGCTAGTCATAGCTTAGTCTTTAACCAAAGAGCAATCATACTAATTTTTTTAGATGAAGTTAGTGAAAAGGAAATCTGAATAGGGATTTCTTTTTTAATTTAATTTAATTTAATTTTATTTTATTTTAATTAATTAATTAATTTATTTATTTTAAATTTTTATTTATTTATGATAGTCACAGAGAGAGAAAGAGAGAGGCAGAGACATAGGCAGAGGGAGAAGCAGGCTCCCATGCACCGGGAGCCCGATGTGGGATCCGATCCCAAGTCTCCAGGATCGCGCCCTGGGCCAAAGGCAGGTGCCAAACTGCTGCGCCACCCAGGGATCCCTCTTTTCTTTTTTTTTAAAGATTTTAGTTATTTATTCATGAAAGACACAGAGAGAGAGAGGCAGAAGGAGAATCAGACTCCCTACAGGGAGCCCAATGCAGGTCTCCATCCCAAGACCGGGGATCATGATCCAAAGGCAGACGCTAAACCACTGAGCCACCCAGGTGCCCCTGAATAGGGTTTTCTATTTCCTTTTAAATTTCTAGGGAATCCTCTTTTCCAAGTTCTACTGTTTGGGTTGGAAAATTCGTGATGGGGCTGCAATGATTTACTTTCTATGAGGATGCAAAATAGGGGTGTCCTGGGAAAGGAAGCAATGACAAATTCAAAGGCAGTTTGCAGAAAGGAGTCAGGGGCCAAATGAGACAGGTGCTCTGGTCCTTGTGGTCAGGGGCCATGTTTTTGCTTATCATTGTATGTGGAACCGTGTCTGACAAACGAGATGCCCCAGGGATGACAGAAGCAATGCAACCCTATGTAGGCTGCCCTGTGACTGTGTGCATTGGAGCCCAGAGACATACTTTCTGACTGATACCTATTCTCTTTCAGGAGCAAGTAACAGCAAGGACGTGTATTTTTCTCAGGTGCTTTTAAAAAATAAAACCAACTCTCTTCTGTGAAAGGAAGGGAATATGGCAAGCAGGAGTTCAAATCATAAAGACTGAATGATTTGTAGGTCAGAACACATTGCTGAATTGGTGTGAAAGAGAAGGGTGAAAAATACACTGCTTTTCACTTACAGAATTTGCTTTTATGGGAAAGACAATTCTGTTGATTATACATAGGAAATAATTCTAAAATTAAATAACATAGCTCTATGAAGAAAAGATTGTTTGAAACAGTTTTTCCTCTAAGGACTGCATCCAATGAAACAATTAGTAAGGATCAAGGGACATTAGTCTTAAGTAGATTTTGCTATTCAACTGTGATGTGATCTTTGAAGAGGTTTAAAGAAATACGCTGTCATCTGCCTGATTAGGTTCCTCTGCTGTGATTATCAGTCTCATTTGATTATTAACCTAATTGCTATCTAAATCAAGGAAAGCTATTCACTGATTGCTTCTTGATTTTTAAAAAATATTTTGACTGGTTAATGTAATATCTTTTATTTACCTTGTGTCTTGAGCAGGGTCTGCTAGATTGTTGTTTTGATTGAACTTGGAAGTGTAATTTATTAGTAAAACCATTGAAATTTGTGGTATGTTATTATTTATGGGTCAAAATGTGATGAAATTCACAGAACTCAGAAAATCAATGGATCATCAACAGGGAGTTGATTCCATGGGGGATAATTTGGAATTACTCTATTGTAGTTGAATTTCAGAGAGAGAGATGCTCCTGATATAGTACCAATTATTTATAGGTATAAAAACAGTGGTTTCATATTGAATTTGCATTTATTTGGTAGGCTTTATTCTCGTTGTCTTTCATATGTACCTTATTTCATTTTCACATTATATTAAAAAAACTGAGATTCATAAAAGCAAATGATTTGCCTATGGTCAGTCTTGGTATCTAGTTAAGCTGCGTTGGGGCCTGAATTTATTTTTCTGCCTTCTCAGTCCTATGGTGTTCTTTCTGTTCCTGAGCACTGCCAACTGCATTCTTTCCCAAATGGAAACCTAGTTGAGGTCATGTTAGTATTTTTTTTAAGGAGTTTATTTATTTATTTATTTTTTAAAGATTTATTTATTTATTCAGAGAGAGAGAAAGGCAGAGACACAGGCAGAGGGAGAAGCAGGCTCCATGCAGGAAGCCCGATGTGGGACTCGATCCCGGGTCTCCAGGATCACACCCCAGGCTGCAGGAGGCGCCAAACCGCTGCGCCACCGGGGCTGCCCTTTTTAAGGAGTTTAGACCCAGAAAATCTTCAAAGGGGAGATTTCTTTTATATGAAAATATTTTCAGGGAAAAATAGATCCAAGTACTAAATAATTTGTGGTTAACAAAGTAGATGGAAAATGAAGCCACATTAAATAATAATATAATAGCATAAAACTCAACTTCTTGATGAGAAGTAGCTCATTATTTGCTCTGTGTTCCCTCCTATAGTTTTAGCCACAGTCCCTTGGGGATGATCACAGGCTGAACGCTAGTGTGCACCTGCCCCAGCTGTGGCTGAACCATCGGGAGAAGATTGTAAAGGAAAGGGGGACTCAGAGTCCAACATCTGGGTCAGGGCTAACTCTTTCCCTAGCTGAGATTGAGGAGCTTGACATGTTTTAATTTCTCTTATATTTGGTTTTCTTCTCTCTAACATAAGGACCTTTTAACATAGGGCTATAGTGAAGATCAAATGAAATAATAAATGAATAACATAACATAGAGTGAAGATAAAATGAAAAAACAAAGGCCATATATTAGTGGTTTTCAACCCTATCAGACCCAACATCTTTTTTTTTTTTTTTTTTTTTTTTTTTTTTTTTGAGAGAGAGGGAGAGAATGGGGGGAGGAGGGGCAGAGGGAGAGAGAGAATCTTAAGCAGGCTCCATGCCTAGTGCGGAGCCCTATGCAGGGGTTGATCTTACAACCCTGAAATTATGACTTGAACTGAAGTCAAGAGCTGGATGCTTAACCAATTGAGCCACCCAGGCGCCCCCAACATTTCCTTTTTATAATAGTTTATAAAGCACCTTCATTGTCTCAAAATGAGATTCATAGATGTTATACTTTATCTACAAAGATATCTTTTAAACAACTAAAATAATGCCTGTCACATAAGAGAGAAATAGATGAAAATAATTTGTAAAAAAATATATATATACTGATTTATAGTTCTTCCACAATTGTACAATCCAAATGACTCAGAAATTCAAAACCATTTTGTAGCTTATTTGACAACAAAACCCGACAAAAACATGCAAGAAGCTGTTGTGGTCTTTATTTTTCCCAATTAATGTCAATGGCCTAGAAGTTTTTCTGCAAATAATCATAATAATAATTATAATAATAAATGCTTTCAATTATATGTATTCTCCTGATTTTCACTAATAATGTTACATAATATACATAACACAAGAACCAAATTACCTTTTTTAAAAAAGATTTTATTTATTTATTCATGAGAGACACAGGGAGAGAGGCAGAGACATAGGCAGAGGGAGAAGCAGGCTCCTCACAGGGAGCCCGATGTGGAACTCGATCCCTGGACCGAAATCATACCCTGAGCCAAAGGCAGACACTCAACTGCTGAGCCACCCAGATGTCCCAAGAACCAGATTATCTTTAAAAAATATATTGAATTCTAAAACACATCTAGTTCCATGAATTTTAGAGGAGGAATGTAAACTTGTTATAATTACTAACACTTTTATTATGCTTACTATATGCCTTGCGTTGTTCTAAGCTCTCAAACCTTTCTAATATCTATGAGATAAATAGTAGTAGTATTTCCATCTAACAGATAAGGAAAATGAGACACAGAGGAGCTGCTAACTCCTTGCCCAAAGTTACACAGCTAGTGCATGGTGAGAGTGGATGGTAGGAGAGGTAGGCAGTCTGCACCCACGCTTTTACCACCATACTGTACTGTATCTCAACAGGCACACACTCAGGCATGATTGCTCTAGAAGCCATAGAGAAGTAGTCCGCCAGATGTCTGCACCTCTATTTGAAAGACATACCTTCTTGCATTGAATTGGTGATTTAAATAACATATACTATTGGTGTGATATGATTCTCTGAAACTGTGAAAAATGCAAGTTTCTAAGCAAAATACATGTGTCATTTGATTTCCATGGTGGTTGCATGCTAAAAAGTTTAGTGTACATTAAATCATAAAAATTTTATATAAAACAGAGTTAGGTAATGTAAATGATTGTAAGTTTTTCACCTACATGAGTATCTTCTGGACATCAAGCATTGACAGGTGGGATGCAGGACAGTCCTTCACTGGGCAGCAGCTATCTTATTTACCCTTGGCCCTGCCCATTTAATGCTGTAGTCCTCTGGTACTTGCCAACAAAATAAACTGCCAAATTGCCAAAAGTTCCCTAGGCAGTAGATGCTACCCAACTGAGAACTACTGCTGTAAATTGTAAACCATCTTATAAATACCAGTTATGGTTATAGCAGTCATATTGATCAAACTGTTCTGTGTTACAATTAGAAAGTCTGGGTCAATTCTATATACTCGTGGGGCTTTCAAAATTTCAATTCTGTAATATTATAAAGAAAAATGCAAACAAATTTGATCACATAGAGTTTATTATCCTCTATCTTAGTGAGTTTCAAAATTTTGATTGTTGTTGTATGTTGTTTTCTAAAGGATTCTGCTTCTCTGACCAAAATAACTATAAATGAAATGCACCACATCTTGAGTTACTGCCAAGAAAGAAACCCTGAATCAAAAATAATGCCCATTACTTTTGGTAGTCTAGTTTCCTAGAAAAGGAGGAAAGGAGGTAGGAAGGAAGGAAGATGTCCAAGAACAAGAACAAGGTATTCTTTTTGAATTATTTTATGAGTTCTCTGGACATGATGTCTCTTCTCTTTACCTCTTAAAAATCAAATTCATCCTTAAAGGCTGTGCAAACAGCACCTCCTCAAAAGCTGTCTTCATCCTAAGTACCACATGCACCAGAGTTAACCTTTCTCCTTTCTCTGTACTACTATGGAATTCTTTCAGGACCAGCGGTGTCAAATGTGTCACATTTCCTATCTGTCACAATTCTTTGTGATATTATGGTCTTCCCTCTTGTACTGTCAATATCTTGAATTAGAAACTGTCTTATTCATTTCTTTACCCATTTCACAACACCTTCCAATAGATGTTGGAAAGTATAGATGAGAGAGAGTGTGTGTGTTTGTGTATAGGAGGTGTAGGTTGGGGGGCAGTGTTCTTTTAGACTGAGATAGAATGGGGTGGCGGCGGGAGGCAAAATAGTTAACTTCCTTAAGAGAAAAACAACAAAGAATTTATTTTCCTCATTTTAGTCAATAAACTGGGCCAAAAAAATGGAATTATTCTTGAAGGATTATACCACATAGTGGATATAAATAAATACTTATTGGAAAGGGCTCCCAAGAGAACTTGTCTAGGTTTTTGTCATGTGATTATCTGAGGGTTTGGCCCAGATACTCTTTAGTCTTGTCAACATAAATGAAGTAGGCAAGTCAGAGAACATGGCAAACAGGCCTTGGGACGAGGTCTGCCTCTCTTTCTGCTAATCTCACTCACTCCTACTTGAATTTAGACAAACCAAGGAGCACTGTGTCTAAGCTAAGCTGATGGTCACTTAAAAGGAAATGTTGGCAAATTGAATTTAAATAAAATATTTTATAAAAAGGAAATGTTACGTTTCTATTCAACTTACCCATAGTTGATATCTGGGCTATATCTGAGACACTTTTCAAGGCATGGCGCACTTTATGAATCAGAAATTAAACACGCACCCCAGTCACTGACTATATTGGCTATTTTCTCGGAGAAAATCAGAATTCGCAAAGCCCAACAAGGAAAACACTGAAGGGGATTACATCCAATGTTTGTTTTGAGGGCCAGCAGGAGCTCAGAGCACACTCTGCGGTGCAGGGGTAGAGAGGCTGGCTCGGCACCAGGCACAGCTGACCAGAGGATGGGTTGTGAGGGTGCAGCTGGAGCCTCACAGCTCTAGAGTGAGCCCCGTTTCTTACGTTATTATAAATGTTTTTGGTTGGTGTTATTTGTTTCGGGAGTTGAATATCAACAACAATGTTTGAAATAACAAATAATTGCTAGGGGAGAACCATGTGTTGCCTAAAATTTAACCAAACATTTTATCACAGAAAAGCCTTCTGAGCCATATGGTCCTACCCACCTCCTGAAGGACATTTATAGTTTTCTCTTTCCTATAAACAGTTTAAAGTAACCATGATAAACATTATGGAGAAAAGCTAAACTTGCATTTGCTACTCCCCTGTTGATTATTTGCGATAATAAGAAAATGTTTATGCACACAGAGGCGAAGTTTATGTGGGAGGCCCTAATGCATACACCCCCTTGTGCAGTGATTTACTGCTCGTTTATGTTGAGAACAAGAAATAGTGAACACAATTTTCTGTACTGACACAACATTTCAATAGCTCCCGTGTACTAATCTTTAATACTTAGTTTGTCAATACGACATTAATTTCAAACAGAACATATTAAGGAGAAAGGCATATGTCACCTCAATTTTTTTTCTTTCAATGGTGACCAAAAATTTTTTTCAAAGGAAAAAGTATGATGAAACTTATCTTTCCAAAAGCATTTCAGTTTTCAAGGAAATACCTAGAACCTTGGAAAATTCCTCAAAGTCGTGGTGAAGTTTAATTGTGCTACAGGTACAGAATCTGGTTCCTAATACCTGAAAATACGCACACACACATATACACACAAATTAACACAGTTTTGTTAACACTTTTTAGAAGTTTCTACTTAAGAGTAGACATCACATAGATTGGTATTCTGAAACAGAAAATGTAGCTAATATTTTATGTGGGATATATTACATACCACTTTCCTTATTTTCCCTTGCCATGGAGCTAGTGTCTATTTGGAATAAATGTCTTATCAGAGGGAAATTAGCAGGAATTGGTAGCTAAAAGTTATTAAATATTGTATCAGAGAAAACACTATTATTTCTTATTCTCAAATGGTTCAAACAGCCTAAGCCGCATATTAGACATGGAGCAGACATGCAGATGTGT